>NC_080405.1:52060000-53460000 GCF_030265065.1 Corythoichthys intestinalis | reverse complement strand
GTTTTGCTTCTCGCTCATCTCCGCCTCGTCTCGTACTACCAGCTACTACTACTTCCAGTCCCAGCGTCTCTTAAACGGATCGTGCATAGTATCTTGTTATGTTATGAGCTTTTTGTTGACAAAGGTATCGAACACACGACGTGCTGACAACTTTGTTTCTTTATTAACACATGGAGCTAACAGTACAAACACAGCTTGGGGCTCTCAGCAGGAAGTGGCGTCTAACGGCGTGAGGAAATGTAGTTTTTTCACACAAGCCTACAGATTACAAAGCACCACTTCAGTGTTGTCCCGAGACTACATTTCCCATGATTCACTGCATGACTTGAGCCGCTCGCTGATTCGCTGCGAGATTGACTCAATACCAACACGCTAGTTGTCACCTGTCAGCGGCTCTCGTAATACATAAACTAGAAGTCATAAGCATTCAGTAATGCCCATGATAGTGTCATGTCATAATTATGACGGTCTTATGATAGTCTTATCACGCCTCTGTCAAATAAACTGTGACCTATTAACCCAAATAAATAAACAAATAAGCCGTACTGGACTATAAGACGAAGGATTCAAAATGAAGGAAAAAAGTAGAGGCTTATAGACCCTACTCAAATGACGTCAAAACCAGGCCTCCGCGCCATATTGTCCGTCTACTCGTCGTGTTGACGCATTACCGCTACGTAAATTCCTCCTATTATGGCGTGTTTTTCTGCTCGTTAACATTAATAATCAAAATGGTGAAGGCGTGTGTGGGGGTTGGTTGCAATAACAGAGAAGATAGACGGAGAAACTTGAAGTTCTACCGTATTCCGAGAGACCAGGAGAAGAGAGCGAGATGGACTGCTGCAATTCGACGAGAAAACTGGGCTCCAAACGATTACCACGGATTATGTAGTAGTCATTTTATATCTGGTAAGATGCATTTAATATATATTTAGAGGGTTTTGGGCTGACAACCACAATTAAGATCAAACATACAGTTTCAAATTCAAGATGCTTATTTCTTCCACCATCATTACATTTTGAATAATATTTAGCTGGTACCAAGTGAAAGAAGCTGGCCTCGTCTACGGATCATCAGTTAAATAGGTGTGTCCAAACCGTTTGCAAAGGGGGCCAGATTTGGTGTGGTAAAAATGCGGGGGCTACCTTGGCTGATTTACATAGAACAATATATTTTTAAAAAAATTTAGCAAGCCCTTCTGTGTGTCACATTTGCTTTATTTTTTTTAATACATAATTTCAACAGTCTCGTCTTTGTGGCATTCTCTTTCGACACTCGGGCTCTTGCGAAATACTGCTGCTGTGAAATTAAACTAGCTTCAAGTTGCTATAATTTCTCGCTGCGCATCTTCCCTGTAATGTTGTACATGTCAGCGTGTCTTGTTTGGTAATATCGCGTCACATCGAACTCTTTGAAAACAGCGACCGTCTCTTTGCCAAAGAGGCAGACACAGTTGTTGCGTGTTTTATTGAAGAAATAGTCCAATATCCGCCTATCCTTGAAGCGTCGGCCATCGCAGTCAACTTTTTTTTTTATTGATTGTCGCCATTTAAAAAAATTGGAAGTAAAGGGTCACGCGGGGTAATGTTGCTTAGAGTGCTGCTCTTAAAGTTTTTCAAACTTTCGTGAGAATAGGCTGATTTTGTGTGGACAAGATAGTTGTAGATACAGTGCCTTGCAAAAGTATTCGGCCCCCTTGAACCTTGCAACCTTTCGCCACATTTCAGGCTTCAAACATAAAGATATAAAATTTTAATTTTTTTGTCAAGAATCAACAACAAGTGGGACACAATCGTGAAGTGGAACAACATTTATTGGATAATTTAAACTTTTTTAACAAATAAAAAACTGAAAAGTGGGGCGTGCAATATTATTCGGCCCCCTTGCGTTAATACTTTGTAGCGCCACCTTTTGCTCCAATTACAGCTGCAAGTCGCTTGGGGTATGTTTCTATCAGTTTTGCACATGGAGAGACTGACATTCTTGGCCATTCTTCCTTGCAAAACAGCTCGAGCTCAGTGAGGTTGGATGGAGAGTGTTTGTGAACAGCAGTCTTCAGCTCTTTCCACAGATTCTCCATTGGATTCAGGTCTGGACTTTGACTTGGCCATTCTAACACCTGGATACGTTTATTTTTGAAGCATTCCATTGTAGATTTGGCTTTATGTTTTGGATCATTGTCATGTTGGAAGATAAATCTCCGACCCAGTCTCAGGTCTTGTGCAGATACCAACAGGTTTTCTTTCAGAATGTTCCTGTATTTGGCTGCATCCATCTTCCCGTCAATTTTAACCATCTTCCCTGTCCCTGCTGAAGAAAAGCAGGCCCAAACCATGATGCTGCCACCACCATGTTTGACAGTGGGGATGGTGTGTTCAGGGTGATGAGCTGTGTTGCTTTTACGCCAAACATCGTTTTGCATTGTGGCCAAAAAGTTCAATTTTGGTTTCATCTGACCAGAGCACCTTCTTCCACATGTTTGGTGTGTCTCCCAGGTGGCTTGTGGCAAACTTTAAACGAAACTTTTTATGGATATCTTTGAGAAATGGCTTTCTTCTTGGCACTCTTCCATAAAGGCCAGATTTGTGCAGTGTACGACTGATTGTTGTCCTATGGACAGACTCTCCCACCTCAGCTGTAGATCTCTGCAGTTCATCCAGAGTGATCATCCTCCTTGTCTGAGAAGAAAGTTTGGAAGGACGGCCGGGTTTTGGTAGATTTGCAGTGGTCTGATGCTCCTTCCATTTCAATATGATGGCTTGCACAGTGCTCCTTGAGATGTTTAAAGCTTGGGAAATCTTTTTGTATCCAAATCCGGCTTTAAACTTCTCCACAACAGTATCTCGGACCTGCCTGGTGTGTTCCTTGGTTTTCATAATGCTCTCTGCACTTTAAACAGAACCCTGAGACTATCACAGAGCAGGTGCATTTATACGGAGACTTGATTACACACAGGTGGATTCTATTTATCATCATCGGTCATTTAGGACAACATTGGATCATTCAGAGATCCTCACTGAACTTCTGGAGTGAGTTTGCTGCACTGAAAGTATAGGGGCCGAATAATATTGCACGCCCCACTTTTCAGTTTTTTATTTGTTAAAAAAGTTTAAATTATCCAATAAATGTTGTTCCACTTCACGATTGTGTCCCACTTGTTGTTGATTCTTGACAACAAAATTTAAATTTCATATCTTTATGTTTGAAACCTGAAATGTGGCGAAAGGTTGCAAGATTCAAGGGGGCCGAATACTTTTGCAAGGCACTGTATCAGGGTAGCAGATGTCAGGCAGAGAGGGCGAAGACAGCGGGTGGAAAAATATCGATTTAGGCATCAAATATGGATCTGGCGAATGGGTAGACTGAAGTTTTCCACATAACGCCTTTTATGCAACGCATCCAATGAGTTTACAACGTCTGAAAGCACCGGGGCTTCCATGAATTACACTATAAATTGCACGACAAATTGAAACGATTGAGAATACGGATAAACAAAGACGGACAATATGGCGGCCGGATACAGCGACACGACATTCTGTGACGTTGGTGAGTAGGGTCTATAGTCCGAATATACACTACATCCAAATTTCCCATTCATTTTCAATGCCAAGAAAATATAGGTCCCTGCGATTTTTGACCATTTACCATTACGGCCCATTGACATTCAACTGGCGCCCAAGTAAGTCGATGCCATTGACAGCCAAGTTCCATATTCATTTTCAATGGCAGAAAAACCTGTGCGGTTTTGATTTTTTACCGAAAACATACCATTACAGCCCATTGACATTCGACTGGCGACCAAGTAAGTCGATTCCATTGACAGCCATGCAACAGGAAGTGTCCCAGAAATGTCCCCAAATAAACAGGAAATGACCTGATATCAACAGGACGTGTCCCCCAAATATCCTCACATCAAAAAAGTGACCTGATAGATCTGTATCTACTACAGCAAAGCCCCATCGTAATTTCTCCAGAAATATAGCATAACATATATATAATTTACACAGTGGTGCAAGAATTGACATTATTTGGATTTTCAGGAATGAAAATACTTCTATTTGAATATTGTCAGGAAAAACAACACAATCCTATTAATTTTCCGTTTCGGTCTCACATTACACGTTGAGCTATTGAACTTTACAAATTACAGCAGAACTTGTAAAGTCGAGTACCCCTTGAGGTTTCAGAATTTGCAATACTCTCAGATAAAATACACCTCAAAAGTCTCAGAAAACCCGTGAACTTGGATATCGACGAACCTCGCGAGACCTCGGTCAAACAAGCATCAAAGGATCGACTCCGTGCGTGCGCTCTGCTTTTTCTGGGGCTTCTTCACTGCAATAGAAGCAGCAGCCTCAACGAGAGGAGAAGAACGTGAAAAAAAAAGTAAACATTTTTGTGTGAGGGGTAAGAACCTTTGAGTAGCTCACGATACGATTTGCAAAACAGGCTCACGATAACAATGATCTCACGATATCAATTTTGGGGGCATTTCAGATCACTTGCTAGTGATTCTTTGTCACTTTCTGTTGATTTTAGGACATTTCTGTGTCACTTCCTGCTGATTTTTGAAGGAATCTGACCTTCTAGCCGGACCGCCAGAATTGTGCCAGCCGAACTGCCGGACCCGCGCCTGGGGCAGCTCCAACGGCCCGGGCTGGCGAGACTCCAGCAATCCGGCCAGAAGGGCCAAGCTCTACGCGTTCGCCTAAGTTTCCTATGAAACACCTAGAACCCCTAAGGTCGTCTGGAACCGGTCTCCTGCATGTTCCAAGAACAACAACCAAGCAGGGTGAGGCAGCATTTAGTTATTATGCTCCTCAGCTGTGGAACAAGTTACCTCAAGGTCTGAAGTATGCTCAAACTTTTAGCTCCTTTAAATCAGGGCTAAAAACGCTTTTGTTTAGCACTGCATATCCACAACCGTCTATATATTTCAATCTATTTCTTCCTATTCCTCTTGTGCTTATCTCCATTGCTGATTTCAATTATTATTAGTAGTAGTATTTGTTTTATTTATTTATTTATTTAATTTTATTCTCTTCGTGATTAAATGCGATTTTTATGTATAATTTTTAGGGCGCTCAAAATTATCGTGTTAACGGGCGGTATTTTTTTTTTTAATTAATCACGTTCAAATATTTGACGCAATTAACGCACATGCCCCGCTCAGACAAATTTAAATGACAGTACAGTGAAATGCCCACATGTTAATTGTGTTTTATGGAGTTTTGCCACCCTCTGCTGGCGCTTGGGTGCGACTTATTTTATAGGCTTCAGCACCCATGAGCATTGTGTAAGTAATTATTGACATCAACAATGGGGGGCTCCTAGTTGGTTGAACTTCCCATCATGCATTTGGGCATGGCTACAGTATCATTTACTGAAAGCTCAACAAATACACTAGATGGCAGTATTTAGTCACAATATACAAAGTCACATTTATCCTTTAAGAATTACAAGTCTTTCTATCCGTGGATCCCTCTCACAGAAAGAATGTTAATAATGTAAATGCCATCTTGAGGATTTATTGTCATAATAAACAAATACAGTACTTATGTACTGTATGTTGAATGTATATATTTGTCTGAGTTTTGTTCATTTTATTCTTAATGCATTGCCAAAATGTATATGATCGGGAAAAATTATTGGGAATGATTGGAATTGAATCGGGAGCAAAAAAAAAAAAAAAAAAAGCAATCGGATCAGGAAATATCGGGATCGGCAGATACTCAAACCAAAACGATCGGGATCGGATCGGGAGCAAAAAAACATGATCGGAACAACCCTATTAATAATAATATTTTTGGCTCCTGATACTGATTCCGACTGTGTGATATCGGCGATGCTAAACCTTTACCCTTATCACCATGCGTGGAGATTAAAGGAGGCCCCCCTGGTGGCTTAAAATGTCATTGCATGTAAATGACTTTCTTGGATATGAATTTAAAATTAAGACTTTGCTGGTAAACTGTTGTCTATAAAAGTTGTAAAGCAATAAAACAAACAACAAAAATGAATTAAATGAAGGGAAAAAAATGTTTATAATGGGTCAAATTATTTTTCAAACACATCATGTGACAAGCACCTTAGAGACGGCCATTTGTTTTGCCAAGCCGAAACCACCTGAGGACAGATTCTGGCTGGAATATTCAGTCAAAAAGGATGCGGCGTCTACTTCACCACTAGGTAAGATAGAAAAACGCAAGCCGCCTTCGATTGTATCCCATTAAGTGTGTAAACTAGATTAAAGAAAAGGGATCTGTTATTTGTAGTACACCAAAGGGATCTATTATGTAAAATAAATGAATAATTTTCTGACTAGTTAAATAAAATTGGATCATTTTTAGCAGCATACAATGACAGCATCAGATCGCCGTTCTAATTGGTTGAATACACTTGACATCTAGTGGATCCTTTGCTAGACAGATATTGTGTAAAATGCTGAATATGCATTTTCCATTGTGTTTTACAAATATCTTTACAGATGTCTTTATTGTACCCAGCCGTGATTAGGTGCCAGCAAATGGCACGTAAGGTCAGGACATCTTGGCAATCTGTTAAAGTGGCTTAACCCCGCTGAGCAAATTGGGGCTGCTGTTTGTTGAGCGATGGCTCAGATTTGAATCACATGGGTAGAGACTTAACTAGTCGGAAGTGAGAGTGCACAGTACGTTGTAACACAACTTATAGAGTCAATTTTCTTTGTGCACTGCTGACCAAAAGTATTGGCACCCCTGCAATTCTGTCAGATAATGCTCAATTTCTCCCCCAGAAAATTGCAATTACAAATGCTTTGGTAGTAATATCTTCATTTATTTTGCTTGCAATGAAAAAACACAGAAGATAATGAAAAATAAAGAAATAACTAGCCCTGCAAGCAGGACTGAACGGGCCCTCGCAGTACAGCGCAACTCGGACTTCACGCAAACGCGGAGGGCATGCAGGTCGGGGTGGTGGCAGATCGTACCCTAACCCTCTTCCTCTGTTTTAGGGATCAGAAAGAATTTTACACACCTAGAAAAAAAAAACCCTGTTGTTGAGTTCTGTAAAAAAAAAAACGGGAAAAAAAAGGCGATCCTACTGAGCTGTGTATGTGCAAATTTTGGTGAGTTTTCGAGCATGTTCATACCTTCAAATTGGCCATTTTGAGACAAAATGCCGAGGGTCTTTTCACGTTCCTGTTTGGACACCGCCGCTTCAATGAAAACTCAATATTTTTCATCAGATACTTGAACACATGTCTTAAGACTCCCCTGATGCAGGTTTAAAGTGATCCTCTAACTTAAATACATGTAGGCTCTAATAAACCACAATTGTTCTCTTGTACTAAAATATGTTGTTAGAAACACATAAAATGTTAAATCAATGGCAATATTTTATAATATTTAGTCCATATTTTGACCGTTAGTTGGCGCCATGGTTTGTGGACTCGCAGTGATGACGTCATTGGTATCTTGCGTGTTCAACAATTGCTTATTGCTGCCTAAACTCGCGAAGTAAAATGCCACGATGTGCTGCTTTTGGATGCAATTTCCAGTCAAATGGAAACAAGGGGAGTAAAGTGAGTGGTCAAGGTGGAATTATTATTTTTACTGAATAAATGTGCATAAGTGGAAGCTTCTCCCCCTTTTTGGTCCCTGTATGCACGCATCCTACCCACCACGCATTACAACTAGCGCCCGAACATTTTTCCTGGATCCTCAGTCAAGTAAGGGATCCGTCTATTTTCTGGATCCAACGGTCCCACCGCGTCTGCAATATTGGTTTCGGATCTGTCCATTTTTTTGATTCGTCGGTCCCACAGCGGCTTTTCGGATCAGTCTATTTTGTGGAAACGACGGCCTAATCGCGGTTGCGACATTGCCATGGTGTCGGTCTAATTCCTGGATCTTCGAGTGAGTAAAAAACGCAGATTTGGATTACTTTTGCTGTCTTTTTTGTTGACTATTCTTCGTGGGAGTTTTCCCCAAATCATACTAAATAATTAAAGCACTATGACACGCTACAGTGACGACAGTGACTCTGACGTGGACCTTACAACAATGTTGGGAGTGGGGAACACGTGTTTACGTACTGCTGAGCTCCCGAGTGAAGAGTGGTAAAGGTGGAAATATTATTTTTTGTGAATAAATGTGCGTAAGTTGAAGCTTCTCCCCTTTTTGGTACTTTTATACACGTATCCTAGCTACCACGCGTTACAATGTACAAGACATGGATTACACAAGGCGTGCTCTTTGGCCTGTACTGTATGTAAAGCACACGACAGCTCTGGATGCTAACAATCTAGATAATTATATTGGGTAAGTTTGAAAACGCAATATGCTTTCCTTGAATATCTGCTAATAAAACCGGACAGCATACACTCTCGCTCCCAACCGGATTTCCAAACAGCATACACTCTCGCATCACCAGTTTGGCCCAACTTTTGTCTTATCAGGTATTTGCTGCACGCATTTTTCCCTGAAGATCGTCTTGTGAACGACCGACAGTGCTGTCCTGCTCTTCACTTTTCAGATCTGGTTCAAATAGGAAGGGTAGAACTGACGACATGTTGGGAAAGCTAACGAGTGACACGCTGGAATTTCCGCAACGGGACCAGTGACGTCACGCACTGCGACGTAACAAGAATGGCGACCTATCACTTAAAATAATTTTACAAACTTTATTAAAACAAAAACATTAAGAGGGGTTTTAATATCAAATTATTATAACTCATATTAACATGTATCTTTTAAGAATTACTTGTCTTAAAAACAGAGGATCCCTTTAAGGTCAATTGATTACTTTCCCGAGGAGGAGGAGCCTTGGTCGTAAAAAAAGGCGTTTCCTGTTCTCCCCTAAGGGGACGCTAGGCCTAATGCGTAATATGTCAATGCAGTCGTGTTCAGGCTTGGACACCTCACATGCATGCCAGATATGAAAAGGATTGCACCTTGTATCAGGAAGTTATTAGTCATTTACTGAATTGGCGTGTTGCCAAAAAAACGCCCGACTTTGGTACCCTGCCCAGGCGGCAGGGAATGAATGAATGAATGAATGAATGAATGAATGAATGAATGAATGAATGAATGAAAACTCACCATTTTCATAACCTAACATCTCATATGGGTTATGAACAGTCTGACAAATTTTGAGGAGGGTCCAACTAACTGCCTCGGCGTAATGGTCTCAAACGTGCACACTGGTTTTCGACCAAAATAGCATGTTTTTCAACATTCGATCCAAAATACCCGATTTCCTTTTGGGTTTGGAATATGGGCGCTATAGACTTTTTGAGGCAGTTTTAGACAACGTATCAACTCCCCAAATTTCATCGCTCTACGTTGAAAAACATCAAAGGCCTTTTTTAAAAATACAAGGGGGCGCCACTAAGCCATTTGAAAACATTTTTTTTTTTTTTTTTTTTTGCAACGTTAAAAAATTATCGAAATTTACGCAAAGCCGCATGTATGTGCAAATTTTGCTGAGTTTTCAAGCATGTTCAGGCCTTCAAATTGGCCATTTTCTTTTGCCATGAAAAAAGAATAAATAAATAAATAAAAATTTGCATTACAATAGGGCCTTCGCACGCTTCATGCTCGGGCCCTAATTATCATTTTCAATCAGGTGTCTTACATGTGTAATCAGTTGATTGCAGTCAGCTGCTGCTTGTTTTAGCAGAAAACTCATTGGTTAAACTGGCTGTGCTTGATCCGTACGAACAAAAAACAGGACCCACAGCGGCCCTTGAGGGCCAGTTTCGGGATGGCGCATATAGCGGGACTCCTGGGCCGGGACCTTCAATTTGTCTGGGATGTCAATTGCGGGGGTAGGGGAGTGGGGCTACGTTCCCACGCTGCCCAGCAGCAGCCTCTCAGCTTCTCCTGCTCCTGTTTTCCCCTCTCTTTTCTACCCGAGCATCCTGCTTGGGCCCCGGGGCGGATCGCCGGCTGGGGGGCAGGTTGTCACCCCCTCCGGGTCAAGTTCCTTTCCTGCTGTGGGGGTTCCGTGGTGTGACGAGTTGGTTGGGGAGTTGCGGCGGGGGTGGCTGATGGTCTGGGTGGGTGGGCGGTGGTCTGTCCCCTCATCGTTTCTCTGAGGGCCGGTTAAAGGAGGCGCGGATGGTCCGGGGGACCACCCAGGGAGACGAAAGTGGGCCCTTTATGGAGCTGCTGCGGGAGGAGGGGTGAGCTTTTCCACAGGATTAATGATCAGGTATAGAAAAGGATGTCAACATATCCACACTTACATGTGATTCACATAATAGACCCTACCCACGTGACGTCACAACTCCTTCCTCCTGACTGGTGCCGCCCAATTGTCCGTCAACACATCGTATTTACCTGTTACGGCTACGTACATTCCTCCTATTTACGACGTGTTTTTCTGCTCGTTAACATTAATAATCAAAATGGTGAAGGCGTGTGTGGCGGTCGGTTGCAATAACAGAGAAGATAGACGGAGAGACTTGAAGTTCTACCGGATTCCGAGAGACCCGGAGAGATGAGAGCGAGATGGGCTGCTGCAATTCGACGAGAAAACTGGGCTCCAAATGATTACCACAGATTATGTAGTAGTCATTTTATATCTGGTAAAATGCATTTAATATATATTTAGAGGGTTTTGGGCTGACAACCACAATTAAGATCATTGCTAGGCTAATCGCCGACAACATATACGTATGTATGTAGTGAGAGTGCTATCGCTAAACCATATAAACATTAAAAGCCCTAGCTCCATTGACAAATGACATGAAATATATTAGACTTGACAGTGGATGTTAGCAAGAACAAAAGATTTTGAATTGAAAATTTCGTAACTCACCTTTCCAAGCACAAGATAGATTCCTGCCGAATTTTCGTGGACGAGGACCTGTTTCACCCAACCAGCAACGAAGTATTTATAAGCCTCCAAGCTCTTAAAGTTTTTCAAACTTTCGTGAGAATAGGCTGATTTTGTGTGGACAAGATAGTTGTACTTATCAGGGTAGCTAGCAGATGTCAGGCAAATACGGCGGAGACAGCGGGTCGAAAAACATCGATTTAGGCATCAAATATGGATCTGGCGAATGGATAAACTGAAGCTTTTCCACATAACGCCTTTTATGCAACGCATCAAGTGAGTTTACGGCATCCGAAAGCACCGGGTCTTCCATGAAATGCATTATAAATTGCTCGATCAATTGAGACCATTGATAATACAGACACAAAATGACGGACAAGGGGGCGGAACCATACAGCGAGCATGTGATTTTGTGACGTCGGTGGGTAGGGTCTATACTGGGTTGCCGACCTCACATCGTGTACGCTCCACCCCACCTACAGTGGGGCAAATAAGTATTTAGTCAACCACTGATTGTGCAAGTTCTCCCACTTGAAAATATTAGAGAGGCCTGTAATTGTCAACATGGGTAAACCTCAACCATGAGAGACAGAATGTGGAAGAAAAAAAATCACATCGTTTGATTTTTAAAGAATTTATTTGCAAATCATGGTGGAAAATAAGTATTTGATCTATACCAAAAGTTCATCTCAATGCTTTGTTATGTACCCTTTGTTGGCAATAACGGAGGCCAAACGTTTTCTGTAACTCTTCCCAAGCTTTTCACACGCTGTTGCTGGTATTTTGGCCCATTCCTCCATGCAGAGCTCCTCTACAGCAGTGATGTTTTGGGGCTGTCGTTGGGCAACACGACTGATCTGTGTAAAGGAAAGAATGAATGGGGCCATGTATGGAGAGATTTTGAGTGAAAATCTCCTTCCATCAGCAAGGGCATTGAAGATGAGACGTGGCTGGGTGTTTCAGCATGACAATGATCCCAAACACCCAGCCAGGGTAACAAAGGAGAGGCTTCGTAAGGTCCTGGAGTGGCCAGGCCAGTCTCCAGGTCTCAACCCCATAGAAAATCTGCGGAGGGAGTTGAAAGTCCGTGTTGCCCAACGACAGACAAACGACAAACATCACTGCTCTAGAGGAGATCCGAATGGAGGAATGGGCCAAAATACCAGCAACAGTGTGTGAAAAGCTTGTGAAGAGTTACAGAAAATGTTTGGCCTTCGTTATTGCCAACAAAGGGTACGTAACAAAGTATTGAGATGAACTTTTGGTATGAAAGGTGGAAAAGCGCTATATAAGTATAACACCATAACCATTGACCAAATACCTATTTTCCACCATGATTTGCAAATAAATTATTCAAAAACAGGGGTGAAAGTGGGCGGGAACGGTCAGGAACGCAGTTCCGGGATAAGATTAAGGGCCGGAACGCAGTTCCGGTAGAAGATTCAAAGTCGGAACGCTGTTCCCGTATATGGTGCTTTGATTCAAAAAATATGACGGCAACTGTCAAAACGCTTTAAAAATAATAATAATAATAATAATAATACAAAGCTGCCACACATGTATTTCATCTCCAAGAAGAAAACAATCTACCAACATCAGATTTACATGCACATGTGTTAACAACAACCATAATAATGTTCTTGTGTAGGGTAATCCGTTTCCACTGATATTTATATTCCACCGATATTTATTATTTATTTTATTCCACAGACGGCATGGAGGTTTCCCCAGCTGCTGCAGTTATTTGAGTCTGACGATGATGAGTCACGTCAATTTGCAAATGCACGCAGCAAAGCAAAACACCTGCACTCATTTATCCGTTCAATTGGCTGACATAGTGACATGTGGTCACCAGAGATAGTTAGCTCTGATTGGTTCAAATGTGCATGTTTTCTGAAACAGCAAAAAAAAAAAAAAAAAGGGGGGGGGGGGCAATGTAGCAGAAAATGGATCAAATCTTTAAGAGCAAGGAATGAGTTAAGGTGGCTTATATATCATATTTAGTTTTATTTACTCTGATGGGGAGGTTCAGAAAATTTTAGCAGTCAGTGTGCACTTTGGACTTATATTTGTTCAGTATTGTTCAGTATTTTGCATCTTAGGCTACTTATTCATTTCATTGTGATTAAAAACCTCAATGTTTGCGTGATCTTTAAACACCCCCCCAATAAATAAATAAATAAAAATTCTGGCTCCTGGCGACTTTCACGGCGGGGAGTTCCGGCAAGAAATTCTAACCACTTTCACCCCTGTTCAAAAATCAAACAATGTGATTTTCTGGTTATTGTTTCCACATTCTGTCTCTCATGGTTGAGGTTTACCCATGTTGACAATTACAGGCCTCTCTAATATTTTCAAGTGGGAGAACTTGCACAATTAGTGGTTGACTAAATACTTATTTGCCCCACTGTAAATGTGTCTCCTTTTGACTCCCCTCCCCTCTTCTTTCTCATTGGTTAACAACCCTCCACACGATGTCCATGGGTAACAAATTGGACCCCCCCCAAGTGGACTGTGCTAGTGGACAATCATTCGAGGGCCCCTTCACACTTTTGCAGGCCCCTCAAGACGATCAGTCAGTGTGTGTATGTGTGTGGAATTTTTTTTGCGGGCCCCGACAGACAACCAGCCAAGAGGCTGGCAGAGATATTATTACGCTTAAACGCTAAATTACAGCTCTGCGCATCATCTTACCTCTCTGTTTAACTCTCCTTCTTGCCCCACCATTTCGCGCCCACAAACCGGTGTGGGCACACCTTTAGCACCCCTCTAAGTTCCATCACTGTTTCCCCCAAAATTTGACAAAAACATCTACATTTATTTCTAATAAGGAAGAAAGTGACCTGGAAAAGCCCCATAATATACAGCAGCGGTCCCCAACCACCGGGTCGTGGCCCATGGCGCATTTGCTTCCAGGCCGCAGAGAAATAAATAATTTATTAACGAGTGCAATCTGGCCTGTGGCTCTTGACACATCAATTTCACTATCTACTAAGTATACTAATCCAAGTAAAGAGTTCTATAGGTCGCCATCAAGTGGTTGGCCGCAATTACTAGAGTGTTTTCGCACATATAGCAGCCCAGCGCCAGTCAATGTAAACAGTAACTTTAGCTGCTGTTGCCTGTGTGCTGCGGGCAGCGAAGTCTTTGGACAGCTTTTTTTCCTGGGAAAAGGCCACCTGCTGAGCCAGAAGAGGAGCCTACAACCAAGTCCATTCTGCATAATATGTGGTTAAAAGCTAGCAAACGAAGCAACAAAAGCGAATGCACTGAGAGCATCATACTTCGTGGCTAACTGTATTGCTAAAGCCAAGAAACCTTTAACAATTGGAGAAGAACTCATTATCCTTGCGACCACGGATATTTACCGACAAGTTTTAGGAGAGGCCGCTGTTAAAACCAGGTTGATTCAGTGCATGGTGACTGACATTTTCCCTGCACTTACAGTGCCTTGCAAAAGTATTCGGCCCCCTTGAATCTTGCAACCTTTCGCCACATTTCAGGCTTCAAACATAAAGATATGAAATTTAATTTTTTTGTCAAGAATCAACAACAAGTGGGACACAATCGTGAAGTGGAACAACATTTATTGGATAATTTAAACTTTTTTAACAAATAAAAAACTGAAAAGTGGGGCGTGCAATATTATTCGGCCCCTTTACTTTCAGTGCAGCAAACTCACTCCAGAAGTTCAGTGAGGATCTCTGAATGATCCAATGTTGTCCTAAATGACTGATGATGATAAATAGAATCCACCTGTGTGTAATCAAGTCTCCGTATAAATGCACCTGCTCTGTGATAGTCTCGTGGTTCTGTTTAAAGTGCAGAGAGCATTATGAAAACCAAGGAACACACCAGGCAGGTCCGAGATACTGTTGTGGAGAAGTTTAAAGCTGGATTTGGATACAAAAAGATTTCCCAAGCTTTAAACATCTCAAGGAGCACTGTGCAAGCCATCATATTGAAATGGAAGGAGCATCAGACCACTGCAAATCTACCAAGACCCGGCCGTCCATCCAAACTTTCTTTGGAGAAAAAGGAGAAAGGAGAAAACTGATCAGAGATGCAGCCAAGAGGCCCATGATCACTCTGGATGAACTGCAGAGATCTACAGCTGAGGTGGGAGAGTCTGTCCATAGGACAACAATCAGTCGTACACTGCACAAATCTGGCCTTTATGGAAGAGTGGCAAGAAGAAAGCCATTTCTCAAAGATATCCATAAAAAGTCTCGTTTAAAGTATGCCACAAGCCACCTGGGAGACACACCAAACATGTGGAAGAAGGTGCTCTGGTCAGATGAAACCAAAATTGAACTTTTTGGCCACAATGCAAAACGATATGTTTGGCGTAAAAGCAACACAGCTCATCACCCTGAACACACCATCCCCACTGTCAAACATGGTGGTGGCAGCATCATGGTTTGGGCCTGCTTTTCTTCAGCAGGGACAAGGAAGATGTTTAAAATTGACTGGAAGTTGGATGCAGCCAAATACAGGAACATTCTGGAAGAAAACCTGTTGGTATCTGCACAAGACCTGAGACTGGGACGGACATTTATCTTCCAACAGGACAATGATCTGAAACATAAAGCCAAATCTACAATGGAATGGTTCAAAAATAAACGTATCCAGGTGTTAGTGACGGGATCTGTCGTTCACTTGAGTAAACGAATCCATTCCGGTTCGTTCAGTAAAACGATTCGTTCAAACGAATCGTTCAACGAATCGTTCGCCCCCCTCATCTCCCTCCCCACCCAAATGAATCGTTCGGTTAGTGAACGGGAAGTGACGTTGCCGAACGAATCACCAAAGACCGCTTCGCAGTATAACTGAACGGGAAGTGACATTGCTTGGTCCCTCCCTCTCTTGCACATTGACCACTCGTCGTAGTTTCAGAAATGAGTGACAGGCGATATCATTCTGCTCTCAGAGACAGCCTCGTCGCCCTCCCGCTGCTGCAAAAGCGAGGGAGGACTTCCGCGTCGTCTGTCCTAGTTCTATGGGCTCAAAGTCATGGCTCGTGCTTGCATTTCGAATTAGGACACGGTTAAACATTTTCCTTTTGAGGGGGAAGTCGGGGTTTGGGGTCGGGGGCGCACGGACTTTCTTTAGCATGATCTTGCTCACATATACAATGCTGCTGCTAACAGCCAACGCGGCATGCTTGCTGTCACGAAAATAAAAATAAATCGAAAGTTTAATTTCTAATTATGGAACGGCCAACACATCATATTAACCTCTCGCTCTGTTGTATTTTTGTTTTTTATTATTAAGATGATCGTTTTGAATTTTTGCACTGGTATTAATAAATAAAATAATCCGGTCAGCTCCCCTGTCGTCCCCGCATCTCAGATCGTCAAATGCTGACGAGAAATAATTGTTTGCTTTATGATTTCGCCTTTCTACTCTTATTAGTCTGTTAAGAAAAATGTAGACATATTGCGACATCTCCCGTGTCCGCGCGCTTTGTTTTTGGGGCGCTTGAGTAGCACATGATGGACGGATTGACATAATTTGTCAAACCAACCGACACCCTCTGACACGAAAAAAAAAAAAAACACTCGGAAAAAATTGACATGTATATACAGTTTCATTGCAAATCAGTATTATGGTGATCATACTAAATATTATTTTTTTTCTGTGCACATATGAGGTACATATCGCTGCCATGAAGCCTCCATATAGTGACAGTTCTCTGCCCGCTTCACTGCCGTCACGCGACCGCAGCTCAGGTTTTGCTTGCCTCGTAGCTACGTGTGTTTTAAATTACCGTAAATTTGATAGTATATCGTCATAGGCACAGTCCCGAGTCTGTTGAGAAAAGTAGAACACTAAACCATGCTCGCTAGATTTGTGTGGTGTTTTTGTCTTTTTGAGCAGCATTTGATAGGCTCCACGTTAACAAATATGTGACAAAGTCGTTTCCTTTCATTTTATGACTCGTTCACCGCATAGTCATTACTGGAAAGTCAAGTTAGCAGCAAGCTAGGTCAGGAACCGGAGGACCGAATCACTGAACGGGAAGTGACAAAACTCAGTCTTTCCCCCCTGCCTGCACGCTGGCTGCTTATTGGCCACACGTGGAAATGAGTGACATACGCCATGATTCTGTTTCCGCTCCCTCCCCTGCCCGCGATGAGGCTGGCGTCTGATTGGTCGTGTGCGATGTCAGAAGACGCTGCCGCTTGCTCAACGCCCTCCCACGCAGCGAACAAGCGCCACCAACTTCATAGAACGAATCAGTGCAGATGGTGATTAGTTCGGTCTCGTTCACCCAAACAATTCGTTCAAAAAGAACGAATCGTTCGCGACCGATACAACACTACCAGGTGTTAGAATGGCCAAGTCAAAGTGCAGACCTGAATCCAATCGAGAATCTGTGGAAAGAGCTGTGCGCAGCCCATCTTTCCTCCCGCAGCCCAGCAAAGGAGCCATCGTCAACCCCCCCAGGTATCCAGGATTTAAGTATTTGAGATAGAGGGCTGCAATCAACATTTTAACCTCTCACAGTTTTATTTGGCACCGATTGACCATGGAAAACCAGAAAAATGATCCTTTTGATTTCATAATAGGAACTATGCTTTCTCCACTAGAAGGCACCCTTGCTCTTTGGATGAATGATGCTTCATTTTTTTTCTCTCGCCAGAATTCAATGATTTTTTTTTTTTTTTTTGGTGTATTTCTTTGACTTTATGTGTAATGTAATGTAATGTAATGTAATGTAATGTAATAGGTTAAAGCACAGTTTTATAATAAAAGTTCGTATTGATAAATGTGCTGAGAAAAAAAAATACCATCGTTTAAAAAAAAAAAAAAAAAAATCAAACATTGTAAGCAGCAACTCACAATGTTACTCATTACTTGAGTATTTTTTTCATCAAATCCTTTTTTTACTTGTACTAAACATTTTTTTATGCCTAATTTTACTTTAACTTGAGTAACATGATTTTGATTTAATGATACTCTTACTTGAGTAAAGTTTTGGCTACCCTGAGTACAGGTAATAGTAAACCACTGCTCCACACACTGCGATAGTTAGGTGGAAGTAACACAAAAGCGTTCGTTGCAGGCAAAACGTGGCATCACCTCAAGGACTACAGATGTATTAATAAGAATGTCTCGTTGAGCGCAGTTTTCAGCCAAGGCCAAATTCTTAAGTGGAGGAAATAAATTGCATTTGTTGGTTTGTTAGCGAGCAGGCGATGACTGATTCTTCCCAACAGACTTCTCTTCAGGGATGTATTTGTATGGAAGAATCTTTCATGAATAATATTGGTTTGTTTAGATGACTGACTTAACTTTAAAGTGTATATCCAAGGATTAACAGTACCACGAGCGTAAAAATAATGTATATCGAAATGGTGACTTTGTATCCTGAACAGAGGTTGCGCTAGACTTTTTCGTTGTCTGTCATTTTGACTGACAGGGTCATAAAAATCCGGTCATAATCTATTTTTACCCGTCACTTAAATTTTTAAAATGTTAATAATGACATATTCAATAGTATTTAGTTTTCATTCATCTCTAATTAATATTCTGTCCGAACAAGCTTAACAGAGAATCCACACCGCGCCATCACACATCAAGCAGCTGTGCATTATTAGCCCTTCCTAAACCTTCCTAAAAAGCCGTGTTCAAGGCAAGCTAGGCGCTAATGACGCACAGCTGCACCGCGTCTCTCTCGCTTATTGATGACGTAATTGCTGCACGAGTTCCGATTTGAGAGACTGGACAGTACAGACCGCCGCGACAGTCTGGAAAAATGTGGCCCGGGTCGGATTTGAACCACATACGAAAGTGACCCAGATCGGATTTGAAATGGTCCGGTTCTATGCGACTTGTCACGTTCAGACCGTCAAGTTAATGCCTCACTCGAGTCGGAAAAACATGAAAAAATCGGATTCGTGCATTAACACCTGAAGTATGAACGTAGCCTTAGTTCGGACGCTCAGTTGCCTTGACCTTTTTCCGAGTAAGGCCAACGACGTCATGCATCAAGAGAGACAATAGCTAATTAATATGCTCACTCGCCACCCTGTGGTCTGGGGTGTGAATTGCAACCTGTCAAAATGACGGATGGACTTCAGTTTTTTCCGTCACCGTTTTAAAAAAACGGTCAACGACGGAAAATATTCGGTTAACGCGACCCCTGGTCCTGAAAGGTAATCGATATGCAAGGGCGTAGATTTGGTCTCAATATTATATAACAGCAGATATAACAGCATAACGTGCATGTATACTTTTTGCTCAGGATGTAATATTAATATGACCGAACAAATTGGGTGAACAGGGGTCTGGGCAACATTTCTCACAAATATGAACCTAATTAATTGATATTGTAAATCAGGGATGCTCATAATGTTGATCACGATCGAGTAGTCGATCGCTACGCTAGTGTGGGTAGCTAGCGGCATCCCACAAACTACTCAAATTTTGCGGGTTAGCAAGTTCACACAGTTTAATGTTATGCTAACTCTGATGCAGGTCGGACGTTCAGTGGCAAAATTAGTGGTGTGTTTCCCACCTCCAAAACATTGGCGTCTTTTTAAATTACGTACAGTGGCGGCTGCTGGCCAAAAAAGAGGGCCGAGAAGGCGGCATGTTGTTGACAAGTATTTAGGTTGGTGCTGTGTGAGTGTGTGTTGTAGGTAGGTCAAGTCATCAGCCAATCAAATGTGCGTTTGAGGGTGGAAAAAATGGACTGGTGCATTTAAGCAAGTAAAAAGGGGTAAATGTACAGTGGTATGAAAAAGTATCTGAACATTTTGGAATTTCTCACATTTCTCCATAAAATCACCTTCAACTTTGATCTGATCTTTGTCAAAATCACATAGATGAAAATACAGTGTCTGCTTTAACTAAGACCACCCAAACATTTATAGGTTTTCATATTTTAATGAGGATAGCATGCAAACAATGACAGAAGGGAGGAAATAAATAAATAAGTGAACCCTCTGCCTAAGGAGACTTAATGAGCAATTGAAACCAATTTTTGCCAAACATTTTAGGTCAGGTGTTCGCCCAATCACTGATGAGTGGTTTAAACTTGCCCTGCCCACTATAAAACACACACCGGGTAAGAATTGTCGTGATGAGAAGCATTGTCTGATGTGCATCATGGCAGGGTCAAAAGAGCTGTCTGAAGACCTGCGATCAAGGATTGTTGATTTGTATAAAGCTGGGAAAGGATACAAAACCATCTCTAAAAGTCTGAATAGTTATCAATCGACAGTCAGAGAAGTTGTCTAAAAATGACAGAGTTTGGCACTGTTGCTTCTCTCCCAAAGAGTGGCCGTCCACCCAAGATGACACCAAGAGTTCAGCGCAGAATACTCAGAGAGGTAAAAAGGAACCCTAGAGTGTTTGATAAAGACTTACAGAGATCACTGGCACAGTCCGATATTTCTGTGCACACATCAACTATACGTAAAACAGTGGCCAAGAATGGTGTTTATGGGAAGTCTCCAAGGAGGAAGCCAATGCTATCTAAAGAAACATTGATGCTTGTTTAATGTTCGCAAAAAGGCACTTGGACACTCTACAGAATTTTTGGCAAAATATTTTGTGGACTGATAAAACCAACTATGAATTGTTTGGGAGTAACACACAACATCATGTGTGGAGGAAAAATGGAACAGCTCACCAACATCAACACCTCATCCCCACTGTGATGCGTGGTGGAGGGAGCATCATGATTTGGGGCTGTTTTGCTGCCTCAGGGCCTGGAAAACTTGCAATCATTAATGGAAGAATGAATTCAAAAATTTATCAGGATGTTTTGCTGGTAACCCTGAGGCCGTCTGTCAGACAGTTGAAGCTAAACAGAGGATGGATGCTGCAACAAGACAGTGATCCAAAACACAGAAATAAATCAACTTCAGAATGCTTTCAGAAAAACAAAATACACGTTCTGGAGTGGCCAAGTCAAAGTCCAGACTTGAACCCCATTGAGATGCTGTGGCATGAACTAAAGACAGCAATTCATGCCAGACATCCCAGGAATCTGACTGAACTACAGCAGTTTTGTAGAGAAAAATGGGCCAAGATTAGTCCTGATCGATGTTCCAGACTGATCTGCAGCTACAGGAAGTGTCTGGTTGAAGTTATTGCTGGCAAAAGGGGGCAACAAATTATTAAATGTGATGGTTCACTTACTTATTTTTTCCCCCCTTCTATCGTTGTTTGCATACTGCCCTCATTAAAATATGAAAACCTATAAATGTTTGGGTGGTTTTAGTTAAAGTACTTTTTTTTCCATCTGTCTGATTTTGACAAAGATCCGATCACATTGGATGGTTATATTATGCAGAAAGGTCAGAAATTCCAAAAGGTTCAGATACTTTTTCATGCACTGTAAGTTAGCTTGAACATAATGAAAATAATTCACTTAATAATGCTAGGGTCAATTCTATCCTTACAACATATGGGAAGACAATCTAAATTACTTGTATAACTGAACTCATTATATAATGCATATACAGTGGGGTAAATAAGTATTTAGTCAACCACTAATTGTGCAAGTTTTCCCACTTGAATTATTAGAGAGGCCTGTAATTGTCAACATGGGTAAACCTCAATCATGAGAGACAGAATGTGGGGGGGACAGAAAATCACATTGTTTGATTTTTAAAGAATTTATTTGCAAATCATGGAGGAAAATAAGTATTTGGTCAATACCAAAAGTTCATCTCAATACTTTGTTATGTACCCTTTGTTGGCAATAGCGGAGGCCAAACATTTTCTATAACTCTTTACAAGCTTTTCACACACTGTTGCTGATATTTTGGCCCATTCTTCCATGCAGATCTCCTCTAGAGCAGTGATGTTTTGGGGCTGTCGTTGGGCAACACGGACTTTCAACTCCCTCTGCAGATTTTCTATAGGGTTGAGATATGGAGACTGGCCAAGTTTGCTTAACCCTTTAACACCAGACGTGTCGGCAGCGACGCGTTCACGCATGTCGTCTTTGAAGCTTCGTCACGCTGTAATTACGTCACCCACGTGCCGCTGGTTGGTCTCATTTGAAAGTGCGGAAGTTGATGTCCACACCAGTTTTTATTTGAAGTCAATCGACCAAGAAAAACGGCAGATAATTTGAGTTTTATAGTTTTATTGCACTCATAAATATGCATTAAAACGCTGCATTGACCATGTATTTATCTCCATATTTCCATCATTTCTTGTCCTTTTTCAAAACCGAAAGCAGCACAAAAGACTACATATCACAAGAGCCGTTGTGATGTCAAGAAGGGCGAACCGAATGTGGACATTTTTAAATAATTTCCGAGCGAAGCGCCAACTAAGGAAAAGGAGGCATTCGAAGCAAGCAACGGCCGGTTGGATTGAGCGAGCGACTTTAAAACGTGCAGAATGAATCTAAAACTAAATTTAGCGCAAGCTAATGCATTATTTCATCAACTCAAGGAAGAAGACGAGCCGTATTTGTCGTTGTTTTCCTGGGATGAGTCGGTGCCTCAGCGAGTAGATGTGACAGCAGCGCGCAAACGGCAAAAGAGTAGGTTGTGTGACGTTGTGTGTGACGCAGCTCCGTGACCTGTTCATGCAGAAGCTTTATTGAGTGCGCAAAAAAAAACAAAAAAAAAAACAACTTTATTGGGTCGTATGCCAGAAAACTCTCAAAAAATTTGAATTGACTTGTCAATATTTTTGAAAATACTTTTTTTTCAATGTTATATATATTTTTTCTTCACTATAATCTTTTCAATTTTTATAAAGATGAGTGTTCGAGAAGCTTGATTGCATGTACTTATATACTTTAGACAAGGTGATGGGTATAATACCTAACTCCACAAAGAGATATCCTCCAAACCCTTTTTGTGTTAGATGATATACTGTATATAATTTTTTTTCTCACTATTTTGCACTAAATATAACCTGTTTTGACCATAGTATGTGTAAAGGCCAAAAACGCCTATGACCATACTTGCTGTTTGTGTTGAATTGTCAAACATAAAACTATTCAATCTTATTTTTTTCTATTGAATGTTTATCCTAACAAGTTGAATAAATATGATCAAGCTTCAAAACGGTTGGTCGAGCATGTTTGGTTGTCAATGGGACGTCAACAATACAAATTTTGATAAAAATATTTTGGGATTTTTTTGTCTTTTTGGGTCCAAAATGTGGATTATAATTGGTCAGTGAAGAAAACAACAGTTTGGACATGAAGTTCAAGGTGTCCTTAAAAAAGGGACCCAACTTGGCCATTGTGAACAATTTTTCCTTTGAAATACTGTATAAAGGCAACATCAAATGCATGCAAATTCGGCCAAAATAGGCTTAGGTGTTAAAGGGTTAAAGGTTGGTGGGGACAATTTGAGCATCCTGAAAAGTTGCGCATCTTTCGTGGCATGCCAGACCCACTTAGAGTGTTTGTTGCCAAAAAGCTCAATATTTGTCCCACACAAAAATACACACGGTCCCATGCTGAAAAGCACCTCATACCCACTGTGAAGTATGGGGGTGGGTCAGTGATGCTGTGGGGCTGTTTCGCTTCCAAATGCCCTGGGAATCTTGATAGGGTGCATGGCATCATGAATGCTTTGAAATACCAGGACATTCTAAATCAAAATCTGTTGCCCTCTGCCCGAAAGCTGAAGATGGGTCGTCACTGGGTCTTTCAGCAAGACAATGACCCTAAACATTTGGCCAAATCTACACAGAAATGGTTCACCAGACACAAAATTTAAGCTCCTCCCATGCCATCTCAGGGGTGCTAATAATTGTGACACACATTATTTGATGTCAAATAATTTTTCTTCTATGTGGGATTTTTTCCCCACTGAATGAATGCACTCGTATTGAAGGTTGGATTTTTCTCTTTTTTTCCATTAAGGTCCCATATTATTTGAATTAAAAAAATATATATATTAGAAGCTAAAAAAACATCTTTTTCAGGGGAGCCAATAATTATGGAGGGCACTGTCTATAACTTAAGTCATTATATAACACAAATCAGCTTGCTTAAAAGTTGGTGGGGGCAATTTGAGCATCCTGAAAAGTTGGTATTGTTTTGTCCCTACCGTCCCTATGTAAACCTACGCCCTGGTGCCCCCCAGCCCCAAAAGTTAAACTCCGCCTATGATCACCATATCGTGAGATCATTGTGATCATGAGCCTTGTACTCAAATTGTATCAGGACGTTCTCCCTGCCCTGATTGCATGTCGACTTCTCATCAGGTAAACACTGTATGCATGCATGTGCACCATCGTGATGGTATTACCCCACCCGAGAACGTAAAACCTGAACCCCACTCACTCCAGTGGCGCCACCAGGGCGTGGCTAGTGGCCACCCCTATAAATTGGTTGGCCACCCCACCGGCCACCCAGCTTGCCAGTATATCGTTAGATTGTTGTAGCATCAGTTATGCATTTCTTCCCAAATGAATGCATTTATTTTGTTTAGTTAAATGAAGGGCTGTCAAATTTATCACGTTAACAGGCGCGAATTAATTTTTAAAAACTAATCAGGTGAAAATATTTATCGCAATTAACGCATTCGCGGTACGACTCATTCACGCATTGCCGCAAACAGCTTACAATGGCGCCGTTTTACTTATATACAGAGATAAGAGGCGGAGTGGAGTAGATACAAGCATTCATTGGGGCCGTGCTTTAAATTGGCAAAAGCTTTTTCATCTCTCCCACAGCAACTATAAATATTGTGGGAAGCGAGGTGGGGGGAGTTGATCTTTTTCTTTACACCCTGTAGTGTACCCAACACATAATTTGCAGCCACCACACACAGTCATGGTTGCACCACTCCCCATCATGCATTTGGGCAGAACAGTTAGGTCGCTACAGTATCATTTACTGAAAGCTCAACAAATACACTACTTGGCAATATTTAGTCACAATATACAAACTCACATTTATCCTTTAAGAATTCCAAGTCTTTCTATCCGTGGATCCCTTTCACAGAAAGAATGTTAATAAAGTTAATGCCATCTTGTGGATTTATTGTTATAATAAACAAATACAGTACTTATGTACAGTATGTTGAATGTATATATCCGTCTTGTCTTATCTTTCCATTCCAGCAATAATTTACAGAAAAACATGGCATATTTTAGAGATGGTTTGAATTGCGATTAATTACGATTAATTAATTTTTAAGCTGTGATTAACTGGATTAAAAATTTTCATCGTTTGACAGCCCTAGTTAAATGTACACCTTATGCCTAATATATACATAACACAATAAAACAGAATTGTTGTGGAACTCAAAATGTTGACTGGACAATTATGGACTATGCACATTAAATCGTTAGAAACATCAAATATTACACAATACACCAAAGTATATCAGTAACCGTGTCCTTAAAGAGCATACAACAGGAGAAAAAAAGTCTTAAATGGCATTATTATGTGAATTAGAATCATATTTTGAGACGATTCGACTATATACAACAATTTAGTAAAGCGCAGATGACGAGAAATTAGTCTTTTAATCTGCCAGTTAGCCACGCCTACCATTATAGGGCTTTAGCGTCCCCAACAGGTGGATGACGTCAGCGGTAGACTGGGTTCATCGGTTTTACTATTCAGCCCATTGAGGGGGAATTATTCAGAACGAGGAAAACGCGACGAAGAGAGCCGCAAAATGTCATTGTTTCAGTCTCTCTACTCCAATATTTTTACAGGATAATTTTTCTATCCATGTATTTTACTTTGTATAAAACTGTCAACTTCACCTTTACTGTCACACCTCCCGAACGATATTTTATGACACCTAAATCGGACATATGTCATTTCCCTTCCCCGGCTTCGGAGAATGTAAACAAACCAAAAGGTGTGACAGCTAGCCGACATGCTAACCCGAACCGAGTGATGTTTCAAAGTCTTCGAAGCGGAAAATCACACATAACTAGCCCGGATTATTTGACATGATGACTGGGTTGTCGATTGTCTTTGCGGATCGGCAAACCGCCCGGTGGAAAGCAATTTACAGTTCGTTCCCCGGAGGAGGGTGGCTGCAGTTGTTGTGCAGCTAACGTGCTGCTAATGTGCATGAGGAGAGCTTTTTACATGCCTGTCAATGATCAAATGTAAGTAGTCCTTTATTTAAAGAAAGTTTGTAGTGTTTACTTTGTAATAGCTGAATTAATATTTGACATAATACTAAACAAGATGTTTACTCACGTCCTCGTAAGTCCAATGGTCCCACAGTAGTCGGGCTTGTTTAGCCAATATCCACGGTGAATGGGAACCTTTTGAAACTCCAAAAAGGCGCATACGCCTCTCCTTCATACAGAATGATTTTTCTGCAGCCGTTTGGCTGGCGTGATGCGAAAAATAAACGTATGAATCCGCAAAATTAGCTGAATCTTTCGTCCTCATACACAACATAGTGACGAGATTTGTCGTTCACTTGAGCAAACGAATCCATTCCGGTTCGTTCAGTAAAAAGATTCGTTCAAACAAATCGTTCAACGAATCGTTCGCCCCCCTCATCTCCCTCCCCGCCCAAACGAATCGTTCGGTTACTGAACGGGAAGTGACGTTGCCGAACGAATCACCAAAGACCGCTTCGCAGTATAACTGAACGGGAAGTGACATTGCTTGGTCCCTCCCTCTCTTCCACATTGACCACTCGTCGTAGTTTCAGAAATGAGTGACAGGCGGTATCATTCTGCTTTCACAGACAGCCTCGTCTCCCTCCTGCTGCTGCAAAAGCGAGGGAGAACTTCCGCGTCGTCTGTCCTAGTTCTATGGGCTCAAAGTCATGGCTCGTGCTTGCATTTCGATTTAGGACACGGTTAAACATTTTCCTTTTGTGAGGGGAGTAGGGGGCGGGGGCGCACGGACTTTCTTTAGCAGGTTCTTGATCACACATACAATCACATATACAGCATGATTGCTGTCACGAAAATAAAAATACATCGAAAGTTTAATTTCTGAATATGGAACGACCAACACATCATATTTACATCTCGCTCTGTTGTATTTTTGTTTTTTAGTATTAAGATGATCGTGTTGAATTTTTGCACTGGTATTAATAAATAAAATAATCCGGTCAGCTCCCCTGTCGTCCCCGCATCTCAGATCGTCAAATGCTGACGAGAAATAATTGTTTGCTCTTTACGATGTCGCCTTTCTACTCTCATTAGTCTGTTAAGAAAAATGTAGACATATTGCGACATCTCCCGTGTCCGCGTGCTTTGTTTTTTGGGCGCTTGAGTAGCACATGATGGACGGATTGACATAATTTGTCAAACCAACCAACACCTGACACGAAGAAAAAAAAAAAAAAACACTCGGAAAAAAATTACATGTATATACAGTTTCATTGCAAATCAGTATTATGGTGATCATATTGTTTTTTTGCACTGGTATTAATAAATAAAATAATCCGGTCAGCTCCCCTGTCGTCCCCGCATCTCAGATCGTCAAATGCTGACGAGAAATAATTGTCAGCTCTTTACGATGTCGCCTTTCTACTCTCATTAGTCTGTTAAGAAAAATGTAGACATATTGCGACATCTCCCGTGTCTGCGTGCGTTGTTTTGGGCGCTTGAGTAGCACATGATGGACGGATTGACATAATTTGTCAAACCAACCAACACCCGACACGCTGACACGAAAAAAAAAATAAAACACTCGGGAAAAAATTGACATGTATATACAGTTTCATTGCAAATCAGTATTATGGTGATCATACTAAATATTTTTTTCTGTGCACATATGAGGTAAATATCGCTGCCATGAAGCCTCCATATAGTGACAGTTCTCTGCCCGCTTCACTGCCGTCACGCGACCGCAGCTCAGCTTTTGCTTGCCTCGTAGCTACCCGTGTTTTAAATTACTGTAAATTTGATAGTATGTCGTCATAGGCAGTCACGAGTTTGTTGAGAAAAGTACTACTCTAAACAATGCTCGCTAGATTTGTGTGGTGTTTTTGTCTGTTTGAGCAGCATTTGATAGGCTCCACGTTAACAAATATGTGACAAAGTCATTTCCTTTCATTTTCTGATTCATTCACCGCATAGTCATTACTGGAAAATCAAGTTAGCAGCAAGCTAGGTCAGGAACCGGAGGACCGAGTCACTGAACGGGAAGTGACAAAACTCAGTCTTGCCCCCCTGCCTGCACGCTGGCTGCTTATTGGCCACACGTGGACGTGAGTGACAAACGCCCTGATTCTGTTTCCGGTCCCTCCCCTGCCCGCGATGAGGCTGGCGTCTGATTGGTCGTGTGCGATGTCAGAAGACGCTGCCGCTTGCTCAACGCCCTCCCACGCAGCGAACAAGCACCACCTTCATAGAACGAATCAGTGCAGATGATGATTAGTTCGGTCTCGTTCACCCAAACAATTCGTTCAAAAAGAACGAATCGTTCGCGACCGATACAACACTAACACAACAGTACGCTGTATATTGAAGAGGACTCTTTCTACTGTACACTTCACAGCGCCGTCCTCCTCAATGCAAGACCGAAGCCGGAAGTCACTCATTTTCATGGCGCGGGATTCTAAAAACTAAATAAATATAGCGATCGCTTCCACACACATCCAAGCGGTCCATATCATTCAGGGGCATAAAAAACCGCGTGTATTATGAAATAAACATGTTTTTTCGTGTCACATGCACTTTAAGGGAAAAAAAGACAAAAATCCAACGTTCAATTCAAGTGCATTCATTCAGTGGGGAAAAAATAATATGGGACCTTAATGGAAAAAAATTAGAAAAAATCCAACCTTCAATACAAGTGCATTTATTCAGTGGGGAAAAATCCCACATAAAGAAAAAAATATTTGACATCAATAATGTGTGTCACAATTATTAGCACCCCTGGTGTTAATACTTTGTACAACACCCTTTTGCCAACAAAACAAGGTCTTGGGACTGAGATGGCCATGGCGGGAGCTTGATTTTGTGTCTGATGAACCATTTCTGTGTAGATTTGGCCGTATGTTTAGGGTCATTGTCTTACTGAACGACCCAGTGACGACCCATCTTCAGCTTTCAGGCAGAGGGCAACAGATTTTGATTTAAAATGTCCTGTTATTTGAAAGCATTCATGATGCCATGCACCCTAACAAGGTTCCCAGGGCCTTTGGAAGCGAAACAGCCCCACAGCATCATTGACTCACCCCCATACTTCACAGTGGGTATGAGGTGCTTTTCAGCATGCGCATCTTTCGTGGCATGCCAGACCCACCTAGAGTGTTTGTTGCCAAAAAGCTCAATCTTGGTCTCACACAAAAATACACACGGTTCCATGCTGAAAAGCACCTCATACCCACTGTGACGTATGGGCGTGGGTCAGTGATGCTGTGGGGCTGTTTCGCTTCCAAAGGCCCTGGGAACCTTGTTAGGGTGCATGGCATCATGAATGCTTTGAAATACCAGGACATTTTAAATCAAAATCTGTTACCCTCTGCCCGAAAGCTGAAGATGGGTCGTCACTGGGTCTTTCAGCAAGACAATGACCCTAAGCATATGGCCAAATCTACACAGAAATGGTTCACCAGACACAAAATCAAGCTCCTCCCATGGCCATCTCAGGGGTGCTAATAATTGTGACACACATTACTTGATGTCAAATATTTTTTTCTTTATGTGGGATTTTTCCCCACTGAATAAATGCACTTGTATTGAAGGTCGGATTTTTTCTATTTTTTTTCCATTAAGGTCCCATATTATTTGAATTAAAAATATATATATTAGAAGCTAAAAACACATCTTTTTCAGGGGTGCCAATAATTATGGAGGGCACTGTCTATAACTTAAGTCATTATATAACACAAATCAAGTTGCTTAAAAGTTGGTGGGGACAATTTGAGCATCCTGAAAAGTTGGTAGTGTTTTGTCCCTACCGTCCCTATGTAAACCTACGCCCTTGTGCCCCCCTGTCCCAAAAGTTAAACTCCGCCTATGATCACCAAATCGTGAGATCATTGTGATCATGAGCCTTGTACTCAAATCGTATCAGGACTTTCTCCCTGCCCTGATTGCATGTCGACTTCTCATCAGGTAAACACTGTATGCATGCATGTGCACCATCGTGATGGGATTACCCCACCCGAGGACGTAAAACCTGAAGCCCACTCACTCATTCATCTTCCGTCTATTTGTTCAATTCACCTGTAGGGCTTCCATCCGGCGCTAGGACCCAGGGTGCGCGATTCCCATCTCCAGCTGCTGCAGACCCAAAGCTCGGGCAATAAGATCGCGAGGACAAGCAACAACAACAAAAAAACATTTTCCCAAAATTTTTTTGCAACACCCCCTTTATTTATCCACAGAGCGCACTCGTCGGGACCACCGGCTCGGAAGCCACCCCCCTTCGCGCTCTCTCTCTCGGCGGACGACGGCTCGCTTGTTGCACCGTGTGCACACGCAGGCTTTGCGGCTGCACACAGCTCGGAGCGCCAAGGTAAGAAGACGGCGCAATCGCGTGCGATTACTAATAACAAAGACGTAACCGGCAGAGGAAGGGGGCGCACATTTACACTAGGAGATTGCCGACGAGTCCAAACTCTGGCAAACTTTGACCTGGATGTGTTTTCATTGTCGTCGTCGTCTCGGTATCTTCTCTCGCTGCTATCCCGCGGCATTGTGTGTTAGAAGGGCTTCCCACACAGACACGAGCAAGTTGAGATGACACGCCGTTGTCCGCAAAGGCACATTGCGTCGAAAGGTTACGTTTGGAAAGTAGGCGAGAAGTGATGCATTCAGGTGCCGAGCACGAGCCGTTCATTATTAGCGAGAACGTCAACCTCGTCTGCCTGATGTAATTAATGACTTGAGCCAAAATGGATACCCGGTGGCCCCCCTTCAGGTGAACTTAGACGGGACATCCTCGTTTAGTCAAGCCATGGCGGCCTAAAATAGTCTCCCAAGAAAGATATGAAGAGGAGGGGGGTGCCCACTTTGAAGGCGAGTGTCTTGTCCCCAAAACACACATACACACATAGGCCCCACGCGATAAACAAACACTATTATTTGTGTATTTTTTTTAATTTTTTGGGCACTTCCGACATCGTCATCCGATGTGGCGGTTACAGAGGTCGTCCCAGCCCCGGAGAGGGCGCTGACTACCGGGACTACCCGCCCGCTTGCCCCGGTCAGCGGCGGCGGAGCGGAGCTCCCGTTGCGTGATGTGTCTGAGTGGACTCCCGACGACGTTTCGGCTTCTGAACAAACGTCTCTTTCCTGTTTGTGTTTTGATTCTTAACAATCGCGTTGACGTTAGGGCAATCTGTCAGCGATGTGGCTGCCTGTGCGCAGCCATTACTGGGCGAATGGCGAAGGGCATGTCGGAAAGAGGCTCCCACATGCCGATGATCCACGCAGCCAAATAGTTTCAGCCCGGACCGCTGGAGTGCTTGTTGACACCCGAAGCAACTCCCTGCACTAGAGGTGGAAACTAGGGGTGTGACAATATATCGAAAAAGTAATCTATCATCAAGGGGCGTAGGTCTGGTCTCAATATTGGTAGGGACAATATAACAGCCAGGGGCGCTGGCAGGGATTTTGGGCCCCAAGATATCACTTTGGGCCCCACCACCAGTGCCGAGGGACACACATTTAGAGTATCAACTACGTAATTTCCTGCATTCTGGTGAATCTTTACTCACTAATTTGTGCATTTTCTGCATTAATTTAAGATGACTATACACTCACCGGCCACTTTATCAGGTACTAGGGCTGGGCGATATGGCCTTAAGTACATATCACGATAAATTGAGCAGATTTACCTCGATAACGATAAATGACAATAAATTCGCCCAAGCAAACTGCTATATAATTTGAAAATTTGAATGAATGCATGGAATACAAATGAACAGTTTCTCGTTAAATTTATTTACCAGCTTTCAATTTAACAATTGCACATGCAGTCTAAACATTAAGTATTAAAAAAAATCTTGGAAAACAATAAGAATTCTTGTGTGAACATTTATAACAGCTTGTATGACTTGAAAAATATCATCACTTGAATTTCATTAAATTCATTCCGCATTGTTATACACTAGATAGTGGCATACGTTTCGATATTTAGAATAGATACAAATACGACACATCCACCCACCCCCCAGAAATTATACTTAATTAAAAAATAAAATGTTTCACAAACCTTTTCTTTCTTTTATTCGGCTCAATTATTTACATCTTATGATTTTGGAAATCCTTACAGTATTCAATAAATAATATTCCTGTTCCCAAGCACTGTGCTTACAGTACTGTAATTTTTACAAAAAATAAACAATACATAGTTACTCCCCGTCATCTAGGATGAGCCACTTACAAGACTAGCACTGTCGTGTATTACAAATACTGCTTTGAACACATCTTCACAGACAAAAGCAATGACACAGGCTTAAAGAGGTCAACTTTAATTGTGTAAATCACACTTAATGACGACACGATCTCCTGGTTGAAATAGACGACATCCACTTAATTCTATTGAAGATACAGGATGTAATGCTGAGGCAATTTGTCAACTTTACTTTTAAAAAGAAACGTGCACTGTTTATCCAGTAGATGGGGCTCTTGCAGTGTGTCAAACAGTGATTCAATTTAGGGCAATTGTCATAAAAGAGGTTCATTGTTTCAGAAAGCCTCGGGTTTTCCATCCCTATCTGGAACCCGTCAAGAGTTTACTTAATGTCTGGTGAAAGTTTGGCGAAGCTAACTTAAGCCCGACTTCATCCCGTTTACTTGTAGCGTTAGCCGCTAGCGTTAGCAGCTAGCGTTAGCCTACCGGGCTTCTGTTTGATTGGCTTCCTGAAAACCATGTGACTCCAAACGTAAGCACACTGTCTGCTTTCTTAAAGAGGAATGAACATAGCCGAACAACACAGAGTCAAAGCGGGATGAAAAGACTATATTTTCTTCTTTTATTAAATTACCGAATTTACCAACATGGTCAAAATTACGTCGGTCATCGTGAAGAATTTCGGTAACGGTAAATTTTCGGTTTACCGCCCTGCTCTATTAGGTACACCATGCTAGTTACGGGTTGGACCCCCTTTTGCCTTCAGAACCAGTGGCGCCACCAGGGGGTGGCCAGGGGTGGCCATGGCCACCCCTATAAATTGGTTGGCCACCCCACTGGCCACCCCGCTTGCCAGTATATCGCTATATTCAGGGGTGCACATAATTTTTTTGCCCAGGTTCTCACAGGAGGACCTGGAGATGTGACTTGGTCCTCATTGAGCTGGAGAGCTGACCCGCCTGATGCGATAAATTTATGACAAGCTTTACTTAGAGTCAATTAACTTTAACTAATTATATTAACAATTAATGCTTGATTAACATCAACTGGCACAACAAAATTGCCATTACTTTGAAGTGAAATGTAAAGAAATAAAAAGCACCAATTCAAAATAAAGGGCTTTATGCGGCTCCCACATTAACTCCGAGCCTTTTTAAAAGTGGGATGTCCTCCTCATAAGACCTCATTGAACGTGCATGTTTAGCTTTGTAAAATGCGAGCAAAAACACGTTTGTCAGTGCATGTCGCTGTTCATTACCTTTATTCCGCCACTTGTCCATACGGCGAGTGGGGTCCTGTTTGACATCGATAGTTTGCTTAATTGCCACATGCTCTCTGTTTTTTTCGTGCTTTTCAAAGTTTGGATGGCTGAAATTCTTTGACCCTACATAAAATGCGCTGCTCTTATCGGCGACATTGGGATTCTCGCGGCACATTTTGTACCGCATTTCCGTGCGAGCATCATTTGCTTCTAGCCATGGTACCTCCTGTAGCCACTTTTCAGCAAAAGTCCTTTTTTTCGGTAGCTCCGGTGACGTCTCTGTCGTCTGTCTGTCTTTTGACGGGGGTGGGGGAACACGGAAGTCATTACTCAGTGTGGCCTGCCTCTTCGACATTTTGAGAAGTTATTTTCTCGTGTCCGCCGCAAATACAGTGTTCAGCCATCGGTACGCAAAAGCGTATGGAAGCCGTTGAGGGCCAGCGCGTTTGTCTACATCCAGTACGCATGCGCGCATGCGGACCACTTATGTGCACCCCTGGCTATATTGTTGTAGCATCAGTTATGTATTTCATTCCAAATGAATGCATTTATTTTGTTTTGTTAAATGTAGGGCTGTCAAATTTATCGCGTTAACAGGCAGTAATTAATTTTAAAAAATTGATCACGTGAAAATATTTATCGCAATTAATGCATTCGCGGTACGACTCATTCACGCATTGCCGCAAACAGCCTACAATGGCGCCGTTTTACTTGTATACAGAGATATGAGGCGGAGTGGAGTAGATGCAAGCATTCATTGGGGCCGTGCTTTTATGGGAAGCGATGTGGGGAAGAATGCCAGGAGTTGATCTTTTTCATAACACCCTGTAGTGTACCCAATGCAGAGAAGATATAGACCACACACAGTCATGGTTGCACCACTTCCCATCATGCATTTGGGCAGAACAGTTAAGTCGCTACAGTATCATTTACTGAAAGCTCAACAAATACACTAGATGGCAATATTTAGTCACAATATACAAACTCACATTTATCCTTTAAGTATTACAAGTTTTCCTATCCGTGGATCCCTTTCACAGAAAGAATGTTAATAATGTTAATGCCATCTTGTGGATTTATTGTTATAATAAACAAATACAGTACTTATATACAGTATGTTGAATGTATATATCCGTCTTGTCTCATCTTTCCATTCCAACAACAATGTACAGAAAAGTATGGCATATTTCAAAGATGGTTTGAACTGCGATTAATTACGATGAATTAATTTTTAAGCTGTGATTAACTGGATTAAAAATTTTCATCGTTTGACAGCCCTAGTTAAATGTACACCTTATGCCTAATATATACATAACATAATAAAACAGAATTGTTGTGGAACTCAAAATGTTGACTGGACAGTTATGGACTATGCACATGAAATCATTAATAACATCAAATATTACACAATACACCAAAGTATATCAGTAGCCGTGTCCTTAAGTCTTTCTGATAGTTTTCCCCTGACCTTTTTACTGCAATAATATAATGAAAACCTGAAATTAATGGCTTTTAGTTTTGGCCACCCCAAGATTTTAAGTGGCCGCATCTGGCCACCCCTATGGAAAATTTCTGGAGGCGCCACTGTTCAGAACTGCCTCAATTTTTCGTGGCATAGATTCAACAAGTTGCTGAAAGCATTCCTCAGAGAGTTTTGTCCATATTGACATGATGGGATCACACAGATGGTGCAGATTTGTCAGCTGCACATCCATGATGCGAATCTCCCGTTCCACCACATCCCAAAGATGCTCTATTGGATTGAGATCTGGTGACTGTGGAGGCCATTTGAGTACAGTGAACTCATTGTCATGTTCAAGAAACCAGTCTGAGATGATTCCAGCTTTATGACATGGCGCATTATCCTGCTGAAAGTAGCCATCAAAAGTTGGGTATATTGTGGTCATAAAGTGATGGACATGGTCAGCAACAATACTCAGGTAGGCTGTGGCGTTCCAACGATGCTCATTTGGTACCAAGTGGCCCAAAGAGTGCCAAGAAAATATTCCCCACACCATTACACCACCACCATCAGCCTGAACCGTTAAAGGCAGGATGGATCCATGCTTTCATGTTGTTGACGCCAAATTCTGAGCCTACCAACCGAATGTTGCAGCAGAAATCGAGACTCATCAGATCAGGCAATGTTTTCCCAATCTTCTATTGTCCAATTTCGATGAGCTTGTGCAAATTGTAGCCTCAGTTTCCTGTTCCTAGCTTAAAAGAGTGGCACCCGGCATGGTCTTCTGCTGCTGTAGCCCATCTGCCTCAAAGTTCGACGTACTGTGCGTTCAGAGATGCTCTTCTGCCTACCTTGGTTGTAACGGGTGGTTATTTGAGTCACTGTTGCCTTTCTATCAGCTCGAACCAGTCTGGCCATTCTCCTCTGACCTCTGGCATCAACAAGGCATTTCCGCCCACAGAACTGGCGCTCACTGGATATTTTTTCTTTTTCGGACCATTCTCTGTAAACCCTAGAGATGGTTGTGCGTGAAAATCCCAGTAGATCAGCAGTTTCTGCAATACTCAGACCAGCCCTTCTGGCACCAACAACCATGCCACGTTCAAAGTCACTCAAATCACCTTTCTTCCCCGTACCAATGCTCGGTTTGAACTGCAGGAGATTGTCTTAAACCATGTCTACATGCCGAAATGCACTGAGTTGCCACCATGTGATTGGCTGATTAGAAATCAAGTGCTAACGAGCAGTTGGACAGGTGTACCTAATAAAGTGGCCGGTGAGTGTATATTTATGTAAACATACAACGTATAGAGCAGGGGTCATGAATTAAAAATCCTCAGGGTCCGAAATTAAAAAATTACAACAATCTCGGGTCCGAAAATATTTTTAATGCTTCTTTTTTTCCCACAAAATACAAACGTATCTTTACGTGGCCATTAGAGGTGTGCAAAATTTCCGATTCTTAGATTATTCGCGATTGGGCCGTGGAAGATTGGAGAACGATTCACAAACATCCAAATTCCGATTATTGAAATATGCCAAGTAAAGCAGAAGTACAACACACTCAGCGCGCCGCGCGGTCTTCGGGGCGCAATGAGGAAGAACGCAGTGAGAGTAGCTAAACATCATGCTTCTCATTACCCGGCCCCTCGGGTAATGCCAATGCTCAACTCACGGCTCTAGCTCAACTCATGCCATGAGATAAAAAAACACAACAACATACCTGAATGCTGCCGAAAAGCTGCTACAAAGTACGTCATCCACATAATGTTACGGTAGATATCATTTATATAGGACTAGATGCACCACAGATATGGTAGCGTTAGCAGCATATCTAGAAAAAGCTAGATGCCGTCGTTAGTAAACGGCCGCCATCTTAAAGCAGTACACTTCCCTGCAAGGCTGTTGTAGCGAACCTTCCAAGCAAACCTAATTAACTTTTGATCTAAAATACTCCTAAATCGGTAAAATATTGACTTGAATCTATCTTTAAAATAGTTTTGAAACTTTCACATGTCGAAAGGAGACAAAAGGGAAATGATGGAATAACGGGAGCAATTTTAACAACTTTAACGGTTGATTCACAACGTTAAATTAATTGAATGTAGTTTAAAGCTGCTGTTACAGAATGGGGACTGGAGTTTTTTATTTACTGTTATTTTTGTATATTTGTTTACTGCTATATGTTAACTTGATAGTGAAATAGTAATTTGGTTTAGCCTGAGAGTATTTTTGAACAATTTTGGAACTAATGTACAAAACATTTAATTTAAAAAAAAAAAAAAAAAGGAGGGGGGGGGGTGAATCAATAATCGTTTTATAATCGAATCGGAGCCTCTGAATCGTAATCGTAATCGAATCGTTAGGTGCCCAAAGATTCCCAGCTCTAGTGGCCATGCTGATAATTACAACATTCAAAAATGTAAATAATATATAAAAGGTGCATAATCATATTGAGCCCTTAATTCCGCTATTTTTAGAGAATGGATGGCAGAGTTCATAGGGAAACTTTGCGAAAAAGCTGCATGCTTTGTCTCATAGGCTACGTTCATACTACAGGTCTTAATGCACGAATCCGATTTTTTCGTGTTTTTCCGACTCGAGTGAGGCATTAACTTGACGGTCTGAACGTGACAAGTCGCATAGAACTGGACCATTTCAAATCCGATCTGGGTCACTTTCGTATGTGGTTCAAATCCGATCTGGGCCACATTTTTCCAGACTGTCGCAGCGGTCTGTACTGTCCAGTCTCCGGAATCGGAATTCATGCACATAATTACGTCAGCAAACAGCAAGAGGCACGAAGGACGGCAGCAATGCAGGCATTAGCGCCTAGCTTGAACTCTGCTTTTAAGCACGAGGCGGGCTTGACTACATGACCACAGTCATAAAAAAAAAAAAAAAGATGAAGAAAGGATAACCCTGTCAATTTTCGATTTTAATTCTGTGCGCCGAATGAGCAATATTTCATTATTGCACACATGGCCGAGTCGGGGCAAACTGACGCACCCACGTCATTTCACGCACACACGTCAAGGCTTATGTGTGTGCGTGTATGCGTTCTATCAGTCCATATAAAATTTGAAAATAAAACTAAACGTGGATTATTAATGTCTGTTATTTGTGTCCTCTTTTTAACAAGCTAAATATGATAATCCCTGGAATGACGGATGACAGCCAACATGTGTGGTCATTTGTTTTGATGCTTATGCACATGCGGGTCGTCTTGCTCAGCGCGTGTCGGACTGCGAATTAGTGCGCATGCGTAATACTTGAATAGTCTCAATGGACAAAGGCAGTCTGAACGGGCATGCCAAAAAAACAGATATGACAAAAAATCGGATTTGTGCGTTAAGACCTGTAGTATGAACGTAACCATAGTGCCTTTTCAAATTGCTGCTCTTTACAAGCGCTACCGTCTCTGAACAGATGAGCCATAGCGGCCTTGTGCTGCCGCCAGGTAAAATGAAAAAAAATGTGTCAGTCCACTCCTCCTTAAAGGGATCCTCTATTTTTAAGACAAGTAATTCTTAAACAATGTTAGTATGAGTTAAAATAATTTGATATTAAAACCCCTCTTAATGTTTTGTTTTAATAAAGTTTGTAAAATTATTTTAAGTGATAGGTCGCCATTCTTGTTAAGTCGCAGTGCGTGACGTCACTGGTCCCGTTGCCGAAATTCCAGCGTGTCACTCGTTAGCTTTCCCAACATGTCGTCAGTTCTACCCTTCCTATTTGAACCAGATCTGAAAAGTGAAGCGCAGGACAGCACTGTCGGTCGTTCACAAGACGAGCTTCAGGGAAAAATGCGTGCAGCAAATACCTGACAAGACAAAAGTTGGGCAAAACTGGTGATGCGAGACTGTATGCTGTTTGGATCTCCGGTTGGGAGCGAGAGTGTATGCTGTCCGGTTTTATTAGCAGATATTCAAGATAAGAATATTGCGTTTTCAAACTTATCCCAATATAATTATGTAGATTGTTAGCATCCACAGCTGTCGTGTGCTTTACATACAGTACAGGCCAAAGAGCACACCTTGTGCAATCCATGTCTTGTACATGATAACGCATGGTAGCTAGGATACGTGTAAAAAAGTACCAAAAAGGGGAGAAGCTTCCACTATGCACATTTATTCACAAAAAATAATATTTCCACCTTGACCACTCTTCACTCGGGAGCTCAGCAGTAAGCAAACGCGTTCCCTGACGAACTCCAACATTGTTGTGAGGTCCACGTCAGAGTCACTGTCGTCACTGTAGCGTGCCATAGTGCTTTAATTATTTGGTATGATTTGGGGAAAACTCCCACGAAGAATAGTCAGCATAAAAGATAGCAATAGTAATCCAAATCTGCGTTTTTTACTCACTCGAAGATCCAGGAATTAGACCGATCCCATGGCAATGTCGCAGCCGTCGATTACACAAAATAGACTGATCCGAAAAGCCGCTGTGGGACCGACGAATCAAAAAAATGGACAGATCCGAAACCAATATTGCAGACGTGGTGGGACCGTCGGATCCAGAAAATAGAAAATCCCTTACTTGATTGAGGATCCAGGAAAAATGTTTGGGCGCCAGTTGTAACGCGTGGTGGGTAGGGTACGCGAATACAGGGACCAAAAAGGGGGAGAAGCTTCCACTTATGCACATTTATTCACTAAAAATAATAATTCCACCTTGACCACTCACTTCACTCCCCTTGTTTCCATTTGACTGGAAATTGCATCCAAAAGCAGCACATCGTGGTATTTTACTTCGCGAGTTTAGGCAGCAATAAGCAATTGTTTAACATGCTACACATTTGGAAAGATACCAATGACGTCATCACTGCGAGCCCGCAAACCATGGCGCCAACTAACGGTCAGAATATGGACTAAATATCATAAAATATTGCCATTGATTTAACATTTTACGTATTTCTAACAACATATTTTAGTACAAGAGCGTAATTGTGGTTTATTAGAGCCTGCATGTGTTTAAGTTAGAGGATCACTTTAAACACACTGTTTTCTGCAACAATCTTGCATAGTTTTGAGCACGCCATTTGCCGTACCTTTTTCGCCTCTTCCTCCAACTTCATTCGGCTCAGTATTTGGCTGTCACTCCGCGGAGTCTAGAAAGCGAGTGTGAGACATGCTGTTCTAAAAATAACTTTCAAATGCTTCACTCCCATTGGCTGACTCACGAGCGTCACCGCTAAGTTTTTTGTTTTTTGCCAACCTCCGCTCTGCAAACCCGTAGACAAAAATGATTTTTGTTGTTGCAACGTGTATTAGTTGCAACAGCTTGAGATCCGGTCCAGACAGCTCGGGGGTCCGGAACCAGACCGAGGTCCGCGGTTCCGTGACCTTTGGTATAGAGCAGTAATGAATAGACTGATATCATCGATAAGAAATGTACTGAAGGCCATCATTTACAATCTAAATATACAGTGTATTACAAAAGTGAGTACTGCCTGCTCATTTCTGCAAATATTTAAGTGTATCTTTTCATGGGACAACATTGACAAAATGACACTTTGACACAATGAAAAGTAGTCTGCGTGCAGCTTATATAATAGAGTTAATTTATTTTCCCCTCAAAATAACTCAAAATATAGCCATTAATATCTAAACCCCCTGGCAACATAAGTGAGTACACCGCACGGGAACTACGTACATCCCTAAATGTCCAAATTGAGTACTGCTTGTCATTTTTCCTCCAAAATGTCATATGACTCGTTACAGGAATGCTGTCAGCATTGCTGCAGAGATTGAAAACCACCATGCTTGACTGTAGGCATGACACACTTATCTTTCTACTACTCACTTGGTCACCGCCACACATGCTTGAGACCGTCAGAACCAAACAAATTAATCTTCGTCTCATCAGACCATAAGGCACGGTTCCAGTAATCCATGTCCTTTGTTGACATGTCTTCAGCAAACTGTTTGCGAGCTTTCTTGTGTACCGTCTTCAGAAGAGGCTTCCTCCTGGGGTGACAGCCATGCACACCAATTTGATGTAGAGTACGGCGTATGGTCTGAGCACTAACCGGCTGACTCCGCACCTCTTCAATTTCTGCAGCAATGCTGGGAGCACTCCTCTAACGAGTCACATGACATTTTGGAGTAAAAATGACAAGCAGTACTCAATTTGGACGTTTAGGGATGTACGTAGTTCCCATGCGGTGTACTCACTTTTGTTGCCAGGGGTTTGGATATTAATTGCTATATTTTGAGTTATTTTGAGGGGACAATTAATGAACTCTATTATATAAGCTGCACGCAGACTACTTTTCATTGTGTCAAAGTGTCATCTTGTCAGTGTTGTCCCATGAAAAGATTCAGTGCCTTCCATAATTTTTGACACCCCTGGTTAAGATGTGTTTTTTAGCTTCTAATAATTTTTTTTATTCAAATCATATGGGACCTTAAAGGAAAAAAGAGAAAAATCTAACCTTCAATACAAGTGCATTTATTCAGTGGGGAAAAAATCCCACATAAAGAAATAATTATTTGACATCAAATAATGTGTGTCACAATTATTAGCACCCCTGGTGTTAATACTTTGTACAACCCCCTTTTGCCAACAAAACAAGGTCTGGGGACTGAGATGACCATGAGAGGAGCTTGATTTTGTGTCTGGTGAACCATTTCTGTGTAGATTTGGCCATATGTTTAGGGTCATTGTCTTGCTGAAAGACCCAGTGACGACCCATCTTCAGCTTTCGGGCAGAGGGCAACAGATTTTGATTCAAAATGTCCTGGTCAACATTCAATCCATTCCGTTTTGCAGAATGTCCTAGAATGATTTCTTGCACAATGTATCGATAATTGCTGTATCACCATATCGTGAGATCGTTGTGAGAGTATCGTATCGTGATCTACCTAAAGGTTCCCACCCTCACTTACCACCGCAATGTATTTTAACAAACACTTTTTGGGGCAAAAAGAGTTCACAAATTATTTTTACTAGGATTTTTTTTTTCCAATCACGAATTCTCTCTGGCACTAATTCGACTCGATAACTCTACACCGATCGCACCCTTGTGCGTCTGTCATTAATTCCTGACTAGTACAAGTGTTGAGAAATGTAGGAAAAGAAGCTGATCCAGGCCTTTGTTATATTAAGTGGCCTAATTATAGCAAGGGCTGCTTAACCACCGAGACAAAATGTGATTATGGAAGGGGATGAGCGCTGGGTCATATACTGTGTATTATTTTTTTGTTGTTGAAAACTCATTGGCTGCCATTGACTGAGCGAGACGTCCAATTCACGCCCCCCCCCCCCCCTTCTACCGCTAGTCAAAATGAATTGGACGTCTTGCACAATCAATGGTACTAGAGATGCAGCAATTAATCTATTAATCGACAACTATTCGATTAGCAGATTAATCGACAACTATTTTGATAACCAATTCATCATTTAGGACCTTCTTCACCTTAAACTTGTATAAATTCTTGAAATCATAACATACAGTGCATCCATAATGATTGGATGTATAATAATTACGTGTTTTTTAGCTTCTAATAATGTTTTTTTCTCGAAATAATATGGGACCTTAATGGAAAAAAAAGAGAAAAATCCAACCTTCAATACAAGTGCATTTATTCAGTGGGGAAAACATCCCACATAAATAAATAATTATTTGACATCAAATAATGTGTGTCACAATTATTGGCACCCCTGGTGTTAATACTTTGTACCACCTGCTTTTACCAACAAAACAGCACCTAATCTTCTCCTATAATGTTTCACAAGATGGGAAAAGACAGAAAGAGGGATCTTCAGCCATTCCTCTTTGCAGAATCTCTCTAAATCATGCAGAGACCTGGGTCCTCTCCTCTGTACTCTCTTGACTGAGATGGCCATGGGAGGAGCTTGATTTTGTGTCTGGTGAACCATTTCTGTGTAGATTTGGCCATATGTTTAGGGCCATTGTCTTGCTGAAAGACCCAGTGACGAGCCATCTTCAGCTTTCGGGCAGAGGGCAACAGATTTTGATTTAAAATGTCCTGGTATTTCAAAGCATTCATGATGCAATGCCCCCTAACAAGGTTCCCAGGGCCTTTGGAAGCGAAACAGCCCCACAGCATCACTGACTCACCCCCATACTTCACAGTGGGTATGAGGTGCTTTTCAGCATGCACATCTTTCATGGCACGCCAGACCCACTTAGAGTGTTTGTTGCCAAAAAGCTCAATCTTGGTCTCATCTGACTAAAGCACACGGTCCCAGTTGAAGCCCCAATACCGCTTGGCGAACTCCAGACGTTTGCGTTTATGATTGTGAGTGAGGAAAGGTTTTCTCTGTGCATGCCTCCCAAACAGCTTGTTGGCGTGTAGACAGCACCTCATAGGCAGTCATCAGCCAATCAAGCGTTGCGAAAAATGGACTGGCACATTCAGCAAGTCAAAAGGGGTAAATGTAATTCTGAACATAATGAAAATAATTCACTTAATAATTGTAGGGTCAATTCTATCCTTACAACATATGGACAGACAATCTAAATTATCCATATACAGTGCCCTCCATGATTATTGGCACCCCTGAAAAAGATGGGTTTTTTTAGGCTCTAATATATATATTTTTTTTAATTCAAATAATATGGACCTTAATGGAAAAAAAGAGAAAAATCCAACCTTCAATACAAGTGCATTCATTCAGTGGGGAAAAAATCCCACGTAAAGAAAAAAATATTTGACATCAAATAAAGTGTGTTACAATTATTAGCACCCCTGGTGTTAATACTTTGTACAACCCCCTTTTGCCAACAAAACAGCACCTAATCTTCTCCTACAATGTTTCACAAGCTTGATTTTGTGTCTGGTGAACCATTTCTGTGTAGATTTGGCCATATGTTTAGGGTCATTGTCTTGCTAAAAGACCCCGTGACGAGCCATCTTCAGCTTTCAGGCAGAGGACAACAGATTTTGATTGAAAATATCCTGGTATTTCAAAGCATTCATGATGCCATGCACCCTAACAAGGTTCCCAGGCTTCAACTTCAACTGGGACCGTGTGCTTCAACTGGGACCGTGTGCTTTGGTCAGATGAGACCAAAATTGAGCTTTTCTGCAACAAACACTCTTAGTGAGTCTGGCGTGCCACGAAAGATGCGCATGCTGAAAAGCACCTCATACCCTCTGTGAAGTATGGGGGTGGGTCAGTGATGCCGTGGGGCTGTTTCGCTTCCAAAGGCTCTGGGAACCTTGTTAGGGTGCATGGAATCATGAATGCTTTGAAATACCAGGACATTTTCAATCAAAATCTGTTGTCCTCTGCCCAAAAGCTGAAGATGTCTCGTCACTGGGTCTTTCAGCAAGACAATGACCCTAAACATATGGCCAAATCTACCCACAAATGGTTCACCAGACACAAAATCAAGCTCCTCCCATTGCCATCTCAGTCCCCAGGTTTCAACCCCATTGAAATCTGTGGGGTGAGCTGAAGAGGAGAGTACAGAGGAGAGGACCCGGGTCTTTGGATGATTTAGAGAGACTCTGCAAAGAGGAATGGCATCTTGTGAAACATTATAGAAGATTAGGTGCTGTTTTGTCAGCAAAAGGGGGTTGTACAAAGTATTAACACCAGGGGTGCTAATAATTGTGAAACACATTATTTGATGTCAAATAATTATTTATTTATGTGGGATTTTTTCCCCCACTGAATAAATGCACTTGTATTGAAGGTTGGATTTTTCTCTTTTTTTTCCATTAAGGGCCCATGTTATTTAGAAAAAAAATTAATAGAAACTAAAAAAAACACATAATTATTATGAATCCAATAATTATGGAGGGCACTGTATATATAACTTCTCAGTTGTAAATATCAGATTTCTTCATTATATTTTTGTTAAGTCAAAGAAGCACATGAAAAAAATGTGCTTTTACTTTGGAAACAGATTCACTTTTTTTGCCAATTTGCCAAAGGGGCTGCAACAAGTAATCGATTAAAATTGACTAATAAATTTATTGTCAACATATTTGACAGTCGATTTTTGCCGGCAGCTATGAGCAGTCCAGTCTTTGTTTGTGTGTAATGTGAGGCAAGAAAGAGAGAGTTCACTGCTACACTCAGGTTGGGTTGCTGAATCAATAATATTACGTAATGTCGAGTTAGATTGTTTTTTGTGTCGTTTGATCCAGTGTGCCACCAGAGGTCAGTAAATTAAGCCGATTGCATAGTTTGTATTTGTTGAAGATGGAGCGCTAAGGTATTTGGCGATTGTGCTAATCAGTGTACTAAGCGTCCATTTGTAGTGTGATTTGGAGAAGCATATTAGTGCTTGACTTATTGTTCGATAGTAAAGTGAATAGTAAATTTCTTTTTTAAAAAAAAACTACACACATAAACCCAGTCATATAACAGCTTAGAGTCTCATCACAAACACACATTTAAACTGTATAAATTGTCATACAAGAGAGTGTGCTTTCGAAATTGGACTTTGTCTTCATTGTTACTTACAACATGTCTAAAACAACTTTCAAATGTGAAGGTAATTGAAAAAAGTGACATTTATACAATTAATCGATTAATTAATTGGCTGATTAATCAATTACAAAAGTAATCGCTAGTTGGCCCTAAATGGTACTCAAACGTAGGTGTGTAAGAAAATATCATAATGGTGATATACAGTTGTATGAAGAAGGCTCTGAACATTTTGGAGTTACATAAATTTATGCATAAAATCACAATCAAATGTGATCTGATCTTTGTCAAAGTCACACAGATGAAAAAACGGTGTCTGCTTTAAGTAAAACCACCAAAACAATGTCAGAAGCGGGAAAAATAAGCATCGCATTTAATATTTTGTGGCCCCCTTTGGCAGCAATAACTTCAACCAGACGCTTCCTGTAGCTGCAGATCTGTCTAGCACATCGATCAGAACTAATCTTGGCCCATTCTTCTCTACAAAACTGCTGTAGTTCAGTCAGATTCCTGGGTTACTTTGGGTTTTGGATCATTGTCTTGTTGCAGCATCTATCCTCTTTTTAGCTTAAACTGTCTGACACACGGCCTCAGGTTTTCCTGCAAAACACCCTGATAAACTTTTGAATTCATTCTACCATTAATGATTGCAAGTTGTCCAGGCCCTGAGGTAGCGAGGCAGCCCCAAATCGTGATGCTACCTCCACCATGCTTCGCGGTGGGGATGAGGTGTTGATGTTGATGAACGGTTCTATTTTTCCTCCAAACATGACATTGTGTGTTACTCCCAAACAATTCAACTTTGGTTTCATCAGTCCACAAAATATTTTGCCAAATCTTCTGTGGAGTGTCCAAGTGCCTTTTTGCGAACATTGCACAAGCAACAACGTTTTTTTAGACAGCGGCGGTTTTCTCTGTGGAGTCCTCCCATGAACACCATTCTTGGCCATAGTTTTACATATAGTTGATGTGTGCACAGAGATATTGGACTGTGCCAGTGATTTCTGTAAGTCTCTAGCAGACACTCTAGGGTTCTTTTCTACCTCTCTTGAGTATTCTGCACTAAACTCTTGGCGCCATCTTTGGTGGATGGCTACTCCTTGGGAGAGAAGCAACAGTGCCAAACTCTTTCCATTTGTAGACAACTTCTTTGACTGTTAAATGATGAACATCCAGACTTTTTTTTTTTAGAGGTTTCGCATCCTTTCCCAGCTTTATACAAATCAACAATCCTTGATTGCAGGTCTTCAGACAGCTCTTTTGACCGAGCCATTATGCACATCAGACAATTTTTCTCATCAAGACATTTCATACCAGAGGTGTGTTTTATAGTGGGCAGAGCAGTTTTAAACCACTCATCAGTGATTGGGCACACACCTGACTTAAATTGTTTGGTAAAAATTGGTTTCAATTGCTCTCCTTTGGCAAAGGGTTCACTTACTTATTTTACCCCTTCTATCATTGTTTCCATGCTATCCTCATTAAAATATGAAAACCTATGAATGATTGGGTGGTTTTAGTTAAAGCAGACACTGTTTTTACATCTGTGTGATTTTGACAAAGATCACATTTGATGGAGATTTTATGCAGAAATGTGAGAAATTCCAGAAGGTTCAGATACTTTTTCATACCACTATATGACAGAAACGGTCGCATTTTCGTCTGGCATTCATCTCGTTATGTTTTAGTCTCCTAAGCCACATTTTTATGTCGTCACATCATCGTCATGAAAAATATTTTCGTTATCGATGACTATCGTCATTTTTCAGGAAAACAACACTACCACTTCAAATGGATTGGATGTCTAGTACTTACAATGACAGTTATTGATGTAAATTTTTTTATTTGTTCTTTCTCTAGCCAAGATTCACCCTCCCACCAATTAGTTTGATACTAGTAGACATATCAATCCATTTGAATTAAAAGATGAAAACCGATCAATTTTTGGGTGGTTTTAGTTTAAGCAGTTTTTACATCTGTGTGATTTTGACAAAGATCACATTTGATGGAGATTTTATGCAGAAATGTGAGAAATTGCAGAAGGTTCAGAAACTTTTTCATACCACTGTATGACAAAAACTGTCGCATTTTTCGTCTCGTCTGGCGTTCATCTCGTTATGTTTTAGTCCCTCTAGCCACATTTTTAGGTCGTCACCTTATTGTCATGAAAAATATTTTCGTTATCGTCATTTTTCAGGAAAACAACACTGCCATTTAAAATGGAATGAATGTCTAGTACTTATCATCTGACCAAAGCACACGGTCCCAGGCTTCAACTTCAACTGGGGACCGTATGCTTCAACTGGGACCATGTGCTTTGGTCAGATGAGACCAAGATTGAGCTTTTTGGCAACAAACACTCTAAGTGGGTCTGGCATGCCACGAAAGATGAGCATGCTGAAAAGCACCTCACACCCACTGTGAAGTATGGGTGTGGGTCAGTGATGCTGTGGGGCTGCTTCCAAAGGCCTTGGGAACCTCTTTCGGGTGCATGGCATCATGAATGCTGTGAAATACCAGGACATTTTAAATCAAAATATGTTGCCCTCTGCCCGAAAGCTGAAGATAGGTCGTCACTGGGTCTTTCAGCAAGACAATGACCCTAAACGTATGGCCAAATCTACACAGAAATGGTTCACCAGACACAAAATCAAGCTTGTGAAACATTATAGGAGACGAATAGGTGCTGTTTTGTTGGCAAAGGGGGGTTGTACAAAGTATTAACACCAGGGGTGCTAATAATTGTGACACACATTATTTGATGTCAAATAATTATTTCTTTATGTGGGATTTTTGCCCCACTGAATAAATGCACTTGTATTGAAGGTTGGATTTTTCTCTTTTTTTCCCCATTAGAGTCCCATATTATTTAGAAAAAAAATATTAGAAGCTAAAAAACACATAATTATTATAAATCCAATAATTATGGAGGGCACTGTAAATTGAACACCCAAATTTTTTTAAGGGGGGGGGGGGGGGTCGCGGTTTTTCACTTAACGCGACGGTTTCAGGTCTCCATTAACCGCGACAATCGAGGGATCACTATACTCGCAAACAGTCAAAGAAAGCACTTTTCCGTTCGATTCGATTGAAACACCTCTACGAACACGCGCATGTGTTCCTTCCCTTCCTCTCTACACTTGCTTCCTCATCTTCACCCACGAACCCAAATCTCTCCCACACTTGATTCCCTCTCGCTTTTGTCCACCCTGTCAAAACCCTTTGGCGTCAAAGTGCCAGTTTATGACGGATGAAGGCTCCTCCGCCACACTTTTATCGGACCACTAACACCGCCGCCGTCGTTAAGCTGCGATCGCGATCCCCCCTCGTGCCTCCTGAAGCGGCTGTGAAGCCGCTACGCATGCCGGGACCTGTAGTCCTCAGCCCTCCCTGCTTCTCCAACGCCTAATCCTGGGCGTGGATAGCCGAGCACTACATTTCCCATAGGCGTCCTCCCATGTCGCTCGCTCTCTCGCTCCCACCAGACTGGAGATACGGAACGGACAGTCTTGACGACCCCCCCGCCACCCTCACCTCCCCCCGTCCCTCCCCCCTCCCCGGACTTTGAGAACCGAAAACCGTCGAGATTAGTGAGGAGCCGCGGACCGCCAGAGGCCGGAGAGGCAGCCGCGGAACCGAGACGTCCGCCGCGCGACGTTCGCGTACCATCCGGGTGAGCGGGGCTGCCCGTGTCATTGGACATCTTTTATGTGGCGAGTCGGAAGGAAAAATAAGGTGGAGGGGAGGCGGGGGTGTCGCTGGTAGCAGGCGGTTTGCTGGGTCGGGGTCCGCGTACGGAAGTGTCTCGAGAGGACGGGACACCCGACGCTCCATGCTAGGTCGGCTGAGGATAAATAACGGCAGAGCGAGCCGAGCCGAGCCGAGCCGAGCCCGAGCATAGCCGTCCGCTGAGCGGACTTGTCGGGCTCCGTCTTCTCCTCTTTCCTCCGTGACAGCGGTGACCGCTCCGGAACACAAGCTTGCGCATTAACTTGAGTCGCCCACCCCCGTGGCTGACTTTATCTTTTATACCCCCCCCCCCCATGGCTTTGATATTAATTCTGGGTTATTCAGAGTTTTTTTGTTGTTGTTGTTAATATGCCATGTATATGAGCTTGTTTTGGAGGAAGTGAATTGGGACTGAGACGGACCCCTCTTTGCTACCACCACCAACAGTGTCGTTGTCGTCCCCCTTTCATTGGACTTGTTTGTGATGTTTGCAGCATTACCATGTTCCGAATGCTGGACAGTGAAAGCTGAAAGTAGACTGCGCTGCATGCACAATAAACTGCGCTGTTCCATGTGCATGTGCTGGCCCATATTCGAGAGTAGGGGTGGGAACCTCTGGGTACATCCCGGTACGATATGATTCGGGATAGGAAGCTGATGATGACTTTACTAACAGGGGTGTCAAACTCATTTATGGCAATTAGATCCTATTTTGTCGCCCTGTAAATGTGTGTCTTAGTCTTTTGGATGAAAATATGTACAGTGGTATGAAAAAGTATCTGAACCTTTTGGAATTTCTCACATTTCTGCATAAAATCACAATCAAATGTGATTTGATCTTTGTTAAAATCACACAGATGAAAACACTGTCTGCTTGAACTAAAACCACCCAAATATTTATAAGTTTCATATTTTAATGAGGGTAGTATTCAAACCAAAGTGCCTTTTTGCTTGCCTGGCACAGGCAGACTATTTCTTCCTGTATTTATCAAACACTGAGAACTAGGGTTGTTCCGATCATGTTTTTTTTTGCTCCAGATCATTTTAGTTTGAGTATCTGCCGATCCCAATATTTCCCGATCTGATTGCTTTTTTTTTTTTTTTGCTCCCGATTCAATTCCAATCATTCCCGATTATTTTTCCCGATCATATACATTTTGGCAATGCATTAAGCAAAAAATGAATAAAACTCGGACAAATATATACATTCAACATACAGTATATAAGTACTGTATTTGTTTATTATGACAATAAATCCTCAAGATGGCATTTACATTATTAACATTTTTTCTGTGAGAGGGATCCACGGATAGAAAGACTTGTAATTCTTTAAGGATAAATGTGACTTTCTATATTGTGACTAAATATTGCCATCTAGTGTATTTGTTGAGCTTTCAGTAAATGATACTGTAGCCGTTTAACTGTTCTGCCCAAATGCATGATGGGAAGTGCAACCATGACCGTGCATAGTGGCACCAATTGATATATCTTCTCTGCGTTATGAAGTAACATAGTGTGTTAAGGAAAAGATCAACCACTCGTTCTTCCCCACGTTGCTTCCCACAATATTTGTAATTGTTGAGAGAGGGAGTTTAAGGCTTTAGCCAATTAAAAAGAGGCTCCAAAGACTGCCAAAATTCTCTCTACTCATTTTTTACGCTGCCTGTTAGCTCTATATATAGGTAAAATGGTGCCATTATAGATTGAACGCGACAATGCGTGAGTGGGTCGTGCAGCGCATGCGTTAATTGTATTAAATATTTTAACGTGATTAATTTAAAAAAAAATTAATTACCGCCATTTACGCGATAAATTTGATAGCCCTACTTTAAGCCAAAACGAAAGACTCTGGATGAATGTAAGACATGTTGTCTGTAACGTTAAATACAATTAGAAAATGATTTAATTAAAAAATATACTGTATATATATTAAAAAAAAGACATGTCCGATATTTTTTTGCCGATTCCAATACTTTGAAAATGACGTGATCGGACCCCAGGACATCTTTACTGAGAACTAGTCTGGGACCCAGCCCATTAACGGCCTCTCGAGCAAGGTACAAAATCAATCGTCCAATCGGATTCGTTTATTTGCGTGACGTGTTCTTAACGGGTAACGTCACTCTTGCGCGCCGAAAGTCGTGTCTACAACAACACAGATGGCGAACGGGAGAGCCGAGAATATGTTCCAATCCGCGGTAAAACCAGTTTTAAATTAATAAAAACACATCGAAACAAGTCATTGACAACAGTCAACATGACTCGCGCTAGCAATGTTGAATAAACTTCTCCATTCTCCGCTCAGGCTAATTACTTGTCACTTTAACGACGTCACGTCTGCCCGTCGCTGGTTGGTCCACTCCGCTGTCTGTTTGCTGTGGCTTGCTCCGCCCTCGGAATTTGATCCGCCGGACGCTCGCCAGACTCAATCGCTGGAACAGCGGTGAGTCTGGTAAAGCAGGCAACCTTTTTGCGAACATTAAACGAGCGACAATGTTTTTTTTTTTTAGGCATGAACACCATTCTAGGCTATAGTTTTACATGTAGTTGATGTGTGCACAGAGATATTGGACTGTGCCAGTGATTTTTTGTAAGTCTTTAGCAGACACTCTAAGGTTCTTTTTGACCTCTCTTATTATTCTGCGCTGAACTTTTGGCGTCATCTTTGGCGGACGGCCGGTTCTTGGGAGAGAAGCAACAGTGCCAAACTCTCTCCATTTGTAGACAACTTCTCTGACTATCGATTGATGAACATCCAGACTTTTAGAGATGGTTTTTGTATCCTTTATACAAATCAACAATCTTTGAAGTCTCCAGACAGCTTTTTTGACCGAGCCATGATCAGACAATGCTTCTCATCAAGACATTTCTTACCAAGTGTGTGTTTTATAGTGGGCAGAACAGTTTTAAACCACTCATCAGTGATTGGGCACACGCCTGACTTAAACTGTTTGGTAAAAATTGGTTTCAATTGCTCTTTAAGTCTCCTTAGGCATAGGGTTCACTTAGTTATTTTCCCCTTTCTGTCGTTGTCTGCATGCTATCCTCATTAAAATATGAAAACCTATATTTATAGCATTTGATGGAGATTTTATGCAGAAATGTGAGAAATTCCAAAAGGTTCAGATACTTTTTCATACGACTGTATGACAGAAACTGTCGCATTTTCGTCTCGTCTGGCGTTCATCTCGTTATGTTTTAGTCTCCCAAGCCACATTTTTAGGTTGTCACGTCATCGTCATGAAATATATTTTCGTTCTCGTCATTGTTCAGGAAAACAACACTGCCACTTCAAATGGATTGGATGTCTAGTACTTACAATGGCAGTTATTGATGTAAAATTTGTAATTTGTTATTCCTCTAGCCAAGATTCACCTTCCCACAAATTAGTTTCATACTAGTAGACATATCAGTCCATTTGGATTAAGATATGAAAGCCTATGATTTTTTGGGTGGTTAGAGTTAAAGCAGACACTGTTTATACATCTGTGTGATTTTGACAAAGATCACATTTGATGGAGATTTTATGCAGAAATGTGAGAAATTCCAGAAGGTTCAGATACTTTTTCATACCACTGTATGACAGAAACTGTTGCATTTTCGTCTCGTCAGGCGTTCATCTCATTATGTTTTAGTCTCCCAAGCCACATTTTTAGGTCGTCACATCATCGTCATGAAAAATATTTTCGTTATGAACGACTTATCGTCATTTTTCAGGAAAACAACACTGACACTTCAAATGGATTGGATGTCTAGTACTTACAATGGCTGTCATTGATGTAAAATTTGTAATTTGTTCTTCCTCTAGCCAAGATTCACCTTCCCACCAATTAGTTTCTTACTAGTAGACATATCAATCCATTTGAAAATTAAAATATGAAAACCTATGAATTTTTGGGTGGTTTTAGTTAAAGCAGACACTGTTTTTACATCTGTGTGATTTTGACAAAGATCACATTTGATGGAGATTTTATGCAGAAATGTGAGAAATTCCCAGAAGGTTCAGATACTTTTTCATACCGCTGTATGACAAAAACTGTTGCATTTTCGTCTCGTCAGTCGTTCATCTCATTGTGTTTTAGTCTCCCAAGCCACATTTTTAGGTCGTCACATCATCGTCATGAAATATATTTTCGTTCTCGTCATTGTTCAGGAAAACAACACTGCCACTTCAAATGGATTAGATGTCTAGTACTTACAATTGCAGTTAGTGATGTAAAATTTTTGATTTGTTCTTCCTCTAGCCATGATTCACCATCCCACCAATTAGTTTATTACTAGTACACATATCAATCCATTTTAATTAAAAGATGAAAACCTATGAATATTTGGGTGGTTTTAGTTAAAGCAGACGCTGTTTTTACATCTGTGTGAGTTTGACAGATCAGATCACATTTGATGATGATTTTATGCAGAAATGTTAGAAATTCCAAAAGGTTCAGGTACTTTTTCATACCACTGTATTGCTGTCGATCTTATATCGTTGAATTAACGTTGACAAAGTTGAGACACATCCTAAACTCTGGTGAAAACTCTGGTGAGGAGGGAGAGGCGCAGCACCTCCGTGAAGTCAGACGCAAATTTATAGGAAAATTTAGTCATACGTTTGTGCTGAATTTTTATTTTGGTTTTGTTGCTATCGTTGTTGAGATATTAATATATGTTTTATAGGTCAATCTGAGGTCAACCATTTGGATTAAAAATGGCTAAATCGTCAATCGTTTGTGCTGTGAAAATTTTCGTTTGTGCTACTATCATTTTTGAGATATTGAGATAATTCATTTCGAGTGAGGACGTCACGCAGCCCCCCTCAGCCACGGCGGAACGGAACCACATTGGTGCCGTTCGTTTGTGCTAGGTTAGTGCTGGTTTGTGCTGTAAATTTTTCGCTTGTGATGCTATCGTTTTATAGATATTGAGACTAGGGCTGCAGCTATCGAATATTTTAGTAATCGAGTAATCGACTGAAAATTCTGTCGATTAATCGAGTAATCGGATGAACCTTTTGTTTGTAAAGAGCAATTATAAATACACACGAGAAAGAAAGACATTTAATCCAATATTGAAACATTTTCAGTCAATCAATGTCTTTATTTTCGATGTACATTGTTGAAAACAGCCAACAATTGCATCTAAGATGTGACTAGAAAAAAAATTCACTGCTTTCATTCAAAAAACTTTTAGATCTTATAAAAAATAAAACATATTTCTTACCTAAAAATGTAATTACGCTTGATAACACACATCACTTGAAAGTTACGTGTTTTTCCCATGTGTTTCAATTTAATTTCCATTTATGTCAAACTATTTTTAACTTCTAGTCAAGTTTTAAGTTCGTCTAAACAGTAAATACTGATAGGATTTTGAGTTTTTGCAGTGTTCAAAATAAATGTAAGTTACCTGCTGTATTGGAGCACATTAGGGACCAGTGCTACTTGGTGTTTTATTCAGCAATGACTACTGAGCTAAAACTGACAGTTAGCTTTATTATGTTTTAATTTTACACCCTCATCAATCTACAGTGCTGTGTTTTTACAGGTTACATAAAGCCTATATGTAAGACACGTTAGCCACGTATCGATAGTGGTAATAATCAATAGAAACGTAGCCCCTGAAGGGCTAACGTTACGTGAGCGAGTGACCGTAACGTTATATTTATTAGCGATGAGCAGTCTACTGCTTAAAGATGGCGGCTGTTTACTAACGCTGCCCAGACCCGGCCGAGTTTATCATTTCGCATCTAGTCCTAAATGCATGCAATATCAATGAGACGCATCGGACACTACCTGCTACCAGCATCATGCGGGCGTAGTTTTTAGCAACGTCGGCGTATTTTGTTGCAGCTATCGGCTGCGGTAAGTTTTTTTTTTACATTTAAAAAAAAAAATTACTTCTTCCTCTACGTACGTGACGTCAGCGCGTTGTCCCGCAGCTAAAGTAGTCCGGGCAAAACGTGATGTTTACAGCTGGCAAAATTAAACGATTCCTCGAGGTGAATAAAATTACTCGGATCAGTTTTTAAACTGGAGTTGCTCGAGTATTAGTTTCAGCTCTAATTGAGACATTCATTTTCGAGTGATGACGTCAATTGCAGCACCTCCGTCGCGGCTGACGAAGCATACCAACTCTCAGTAACAGAGCGGTGTCCCAACTACTAGCGCCAACATAGCAAAAACAGCAGTAAATTAGGGGCTTGATACTGTATATTAATTTGGAATGATGGCGTGACTCGCAGCCACAAAGGGGCGTTTCAGAGTCAAATCAGTTGATTTTGAATGAGTTTCAGTTGAATTTGTGTCGATTCCTGTTGATTTTGTGACATTCAAGGGTCAATTCCTGTTAATTGTGGTGCATTTAAGGCAAGGGCGTTGGTTTGGTCTCAACATTTATAGGGACTATATAACAGCATAACCTGCATGTACACCTTTTGCTGGAGATGGACATTAATAAGACCAAACAGATGACTGAATGGGGGTCAGGCCCACATTTCTCACGAATATGAACCTAATTAATTGATAGGCAAAATGATCAAAACAAAACGAATCTGTATTGACTTAAACTAACTTCTTGCCAAGAAAGCCTGCAAACAGTTTGCTGAAGACATGTCAACAAAGCACATGGATTACTGGAACCATGTGCTATGGTCTGATGAGACGGGCGGGCTTTCTTGTGTACCGTCTTCAGAAGAGTTTTCCTCCTGGGGTGACAGCCATGCACACCAATTTGATGTAGAGTGCGGCGTATGGTCTGAGCACTAACAGGCTGACCCCCCCACCTCTTCAATCTCTGCAGCAATGCTGACAGCACTCCTGTAATGAGCCACGTGACATTTTGGAGGAAAAAAGGCAAGCAGTACTCAATTTGGACATTTAGGGATGTACGTAGTTCCCATGCGGTGTACTCACTTTTGTTGCCAGGGGTTTAGATATCAATGGCTATATTTTGAGTTATTTTGAGGGGAAAAATAAATTAACTATTATATAAGCTGCACACAGACTACTTTTCATTGTGTCAAAGTGTCATTTTGTCAGTGTTTTCCCACAAAAAGTTTTATACTTAAATATCTGCAGAAATGTGAGGGGTGTACTCACTATTGTGATACACTGTATTATCACGTATTGACCTTGTTTCGATCCAAAAACTCTGTGTAGCATGTATCACCGAGTGTCAAGACACAGCTGTGAATGGCCAGAGCTGGACTTTGTGGGGATTTTATGGGTGAAACATGGTAATATAACGAGGGTCGCAATGCAGAAATTGCAGACATCAAGGAGTGTTCGAGATTTTCTTTTTCAAATATTTACCCTTTAAAATAAAAAAAAATTTTTTTTAATTTGTTTGAATCAATTATTTACCATCTAAAATATCGGGGAAAATATGACAGTAACAAAAAAAAATACAATTAAGCGATAGTTCTGAGGTAGATATCCATGACCTATTCACAGACACAATTTTTTTTATTATGATGTAATTTGTTTAAAAGTTTAAAATATGCGAGTGAATATAACTAAATATTAGACATTAATTAATGATTCTAAGCTAAAAATGATATATATAATGAATAAATATAAGTACTTACCTTCTTTTTATGACTGTGTTGAAACAAAAGTGGTTGTGCGACGTCTGTAAACGGGGGTTTCCAGGGTAAAACGGACAAATTAAAAATAGTTAGGGGGATTCATGCGCCATGAAACTGCTATGGCAGCTTATAGACATTTTGTTCTATCAAACACAACAGTTGTTTTGACTTAAAATACAGCAGTTTCTTTTAAAGAGGAGTGCAAGAGCAGAAACTGCTTTTTCATTAGTGTCTGTATTTTCCGCCATATACAAGTTAAAATTAGCCCTGTAAGAAGTTCATATAATTAAAAAAAAAAAAAATCATCTAGAAGTTAAGACTTTAAAATAGGGGTGTCAAACGATTAAAAATTTTAATCGAGTTAATTACAGTTTAAATATTAATTAATCGTAATTAATCGCAATTCAAACTATCGATAAAATATGCCATATTTTTCTGTAAATTATTGTTGGAATGGAAAGATAGGACACAAGACGGATATATACATTCAACATACGGTACATACGTACTGTATTTGTTTCTTATAACAATAAATCAACAAGATGGCATTAACATGATTAACATTCTCTTAAAGCGATCCATGGATAGAAAGACTTGTAGTTCTTAAAAGATAAATGTTAGTACAAGTTATAGAAATTTTATATTAAAACCCCTCTTAATGTTTTCGTTTTCTTAAAATTTGTAAAATTTTCAGTCAAAAAATAAACTAGTAGCTCGCCATTGTTGATGTCAATAACGTATTTTTCGGACTACAAGTCGCTCCTGAGTATAAGTCGATCCAGCCCTAAAATGCCCAACGAAGAGAAAAAAAACATATACAAGTCGCACCGTCGCAAGTCGAATTTTGGGGGGAAATTTACTTGATAAAATCCAACACATAGAACAGACATGTCATCTTGAAAGGCAATTTAATATAAAAATACAATAGAGAACAACATGCTAAATAAATATACAGTGTACAGTGCATGAACAACGAAATGTCAATATACTGTCCTACGCTACAGCTCGGTCCTGGCTGTACAGCGAACTCCTAAAAGACAATGCTGGACGTCCGTATAATTTACTGAATCAATTTGGTCCTTGATAGAAAACAGGTTCGCATCAACATAAATAAATGATAATTAGGTACTATTAGTAATAAGTAACAGGTTAGCATGCGTTCGCTATCATTAGCACATTGTTCAAACAACCACACAACTGGCTTTAAGTGTCCGATCGCGGGTGGAAAACACACAACAACAACAGAAAAGATGCTACACGCAGGCGTTGCCTCTGTAGAGATGATTTTAAAGCATAAACAATGAAAGTAGGCTCGCAGCCGTCTATTCTCTCTCGCTGTAACTCGCCCACTCACTCAGAGCTACGTAGCTGTCCGTCTTCTTCTGGCGTGTGAGCACTCTTCTCCACGTAAACAAGTGCGAGTGCGCCCTCACGTGGGCATGAAAGCGCCACAAACTAAATGCATCCATTTCAAGATAAAAAAGTCAATAATACAATTGAACATACACTGCCAAAGGCAGAACGCGAACGTGGCCATAGCTATAAAGAGTTATTCAGATAACTATAGCATAAGAACATGCTAACAACTTTACAAAACCATCAGTGTCACTGCAAAACACCAAAATAACATGTGAAATTATATCATAATGTGTTAATAATTCCACACATAAGTCGCTCCTGAGTATAAGTCGCACCCCCAGCCAAAATATGAAAAAAAACGCGACTTATAGTCCGAAAAATACGGTACACCATGCTCACTCATGGTGTAACACATAAAATCAGTTTGACCCAAGTGCCAGCAGAGGGCGCCAAAAAACAAGTAACAAGCGAACATTAAACTGTACTGTCATTTTAATCTGTTTGAGCGGTGCATGTGCATTAATTGCATCAAATATTTTAACATGATTAATTTAAAAAATTAATTACCGCCCGTTAACGCGATAATTTTGACAGCCCTACTTTAAAATAAACCATGCCATTTTTTTTTTTACCCTGCCTCAAAATAATCAGAATCGAGAATCGTTCGGAACCGGAATCGAAACGTGTAATCGTAATCGGAACCGTTCAATTTCGAACGATGCCCAACCCTATATAAAACGCTCTCATTGCTCAAGCAATTGTATCACGCTTGGTCTCAGAGGCAATATGTAGAAAGGAAGTTTTCCTGAAAGTACGCGGTCATGAAATGTCTTTGTCTTTGCAGCTTATCCTTGTATTTCAAGAAAAACACACGTCAGACAGACTCGGCTACCTTTTGAGGCATGTCGTGTTAAAGAAACACCTATGCAGGTATGTCTTTTTTCAATCACGGCCGGTTTAATATATGGGAGTAGCTCATTAAAAATGGCCGCTTCGACTCTTGTGCTTTATTACCTAGGTGGATTCTTCACTAATGAATGTAGGGGATGGAGGCACGGTGAGCAGAGAGATCAGTGCTCCGAATAAAGGCTCCACGAGCATGGTGGGAAATCCTCCCCAAACGCTGCCCCTCGAATTTCGAGGCGACGTTACCCTCGGTCAGCAAAACAAGACCGCTCCGACAACAGACTGTAAGACGGCGCGAGCCTGCCCGGACACCGGTAATTACAACCACAGCCCGGAGCTTTCTCCACCCCGGCAGCTCAACAATGAGCCAATGTCAAGCTCGGCCCCCGCCGGCGCTGAGAAAAGGACAGACAAAAGAGCGGTAGAGGCCGCTAAACTCAAGGCCGACAGCGCGGGGGCCTTGCGGCGCTCTGCCGGCGTGAAAGTCAGTCGGGAGGACTCTGTCGCCAATCCCGGTCACGGCAAGAAATCCGCTCCATCTGCTCCACCTGGTTTCCAGTGCTCCTTGTTCAAACCAGCCCAGCCAGTTGCCTTCCTGCCTTCCCCCGATTTGTCCTCCCCCCTTTGTAAAATCACTCTCCCACCAGCATTGGAGCAGATCGCAGCTCTGAGAGACGCTACAGCCAGCCAGTTTCCTAAAGACATTCAACCTCAAACCTCAGGTGTAGCAGGGACGCCGCTCATGCGGACCTATCACTATCCCTTTTCCATGAGCCGGATCCCGGAGAAAAAAGCCGCTAAAATTAAAGCCAACCATTCGTCCGGCAAGAACGCCAAATCCGCTGGGGAGCGCAAGTCCATACCCTCGCCGGGGATCGCCCTCCCCTTGCAGCACCCATCGCTAAACTCCACCACCCCCACCCGCTACACGTTGTCGCCCACTGCTGCCATTTGCTGCGGTTCCGCGCTAGCCACCATCGCCTCTCAGAGTCGACTCCTAAACCACGTGGAGAAGAGCCTCAGTCTCGACAAGCTCGCCATTGACGCTCTGAAAACCGAGGACCACAGAGTGGCGAGTTCGCTCGAGCAGAGAGACGTACCGCTGGATTTGTCGGCGAAATCCAAACGTCCCAAATGCACAAACGACCCTCCGCCTTCGACGAAGGAGCCTCAAAACAACGAGTCGACGAAAATCGACTTTACGAACTCAAAGAGGACTCATTCGACGACGTACGGCGCAGCTACGCAATACCCTATTTTGCCCAACACTCAGAGAAACGGATCGCATCAAAAACAGCCGATCCGGCCTCAGAATCACCAAGCTTCTGAACTCAAACCAACTTGGACTAAGGGACCTTCACAAGAACCTATCAAAAATATTCCCGGAACTTACGTAGGCGTGGCTAGTCCCATCCTGGCCTCTACGCTTCGCGGCAAAGACGGAAAAGGAACTTTTGCGGATGAGTTCCAGAGCTTTGCCAAACAGGAATACATCTCGATAATCGATCAAGGAGAACAAGTGGCAAAGAGGCCTCCCTCGCTAAAGCATACGAGTGTCAAGCACGTTAAAACCACGAGCGCAGCCGTCTCCAAGAACTGTCCTCCAAAAGGAGCCCTGATGACGGCTCTCTCAAGCACCGCCGATACAAAACCCGGCAAAGCGGCAGGTCCGTACTCTGCGTGGCAACAGTCCAACTACCCTCCGCTTCAAGCGTCCTCGGCTCTAAGGAAAATCGCTCCGGCTCCCCCGACGGCTAAAGGAACCGTGGAAATTTCCAAGTTTGCCAGTCCATCCATGCCTACGGAACCTTCGTGGGAGAAACCGTCTCCGCTCACTAACCTTGCGTCCATCGTGAAGCAGCAAGACTTCGAGACCGCCGCGTTGACGGCCGACGCTCGTGCTGTCGTGTCCAGAAAAGACAACGGTCTGACTTCTCATAAAGACATCCCGTCCAAACAGGCCTCTCAGTACGAACCCCCGGCGTTCCGGTCCGCGGAAAACTGGCCCGGAGTGCTGCTTCAAGGGGACGTGACTTCATCCAGGAAAAAGCTGGATAGGTCAAAACTTACCGAGACTTTGGAGGATAACCCAGAAATACAAACCTATCAGGGAGAACATAAACACGATATCTCCAAGCTGTTTGGACAGCCTCATAGCCTCAGAAGCAACGCATCCACCAACGGTAACAGGCTGGATAGCAAACTAGCCCAAGTGTTGGAGGGGGAGGTGCTGAAAAAAGACAGCAGAGAGTCGGACGGACCGCGTGACGAAAACCTAGGAGGTTTAGTTGCATCTATTCTGTCGGGCAGATCCCCGGATCGGGGCGACGATAAGAAAACAAATGTAACCAAAGAGGAGTGGCCAACCAAAAAACAGAAGAAACTTAGTCCTAAGAAGCCGTCTAAGGAGAAGTCACCGGCTAAGAACACAAAAGAGAAGGAAAAAGACGTCACACCAACCAAAGTGTCTTCCCCAAAAAAGGTAAAGTCTTGAACTTTGATCGAAATTTGGGTTCGTTCATCTCACAAAAACGATGGACCTAAATTTAAAAATTAACGTCAGTGGCCGTAGCGCTGTCAATGCTAAAATTTGTGTTGAATCCAATCGATTATTGTTCATTTTTGCCATTAAGCAAAAAGAACTGTCAGGAAATGAACACTCAAAAGTTCAGAGAAGGTGCAATTAAGGTCACCTGAGGTTGTAGTGCTGTTAAGGTTAGTGTTTTTGGTCAAAAATGGTGACGTTTTGGTCAAAAATGGTAAAATTTTGGTGAAAATTGATGTGTTGGTCAAAAAGTTTTAACAATATAGTGAAGATATGTGACGTTTTGCTTCAAAATTGTGACATTTTGCTAAAAAACAGTAACGTTTTGGTCAAAAATGGTAATATTTCGGCGAAAATGGTGAAACTGGTCGAAAATTATGAAGTTTCAGTAAAAGTTTAAGTTTTAGTCAAAAATGGGGATTTTTTGGTGAAAAATGTTGACATATGAGTGAAGATTGGTGACATTTTGCAATGAAAAGGTGACTTTTGGTTAAAAAAGGTAACATTTTGGTGAAAATGGTGAAACTTTGGTGGAAAATTATGAAATTTCAGTAAAAGTTGTGAAGTTTTGGTCAAAAATTGTTATGTCCAAAAATAGTAAAATTTCAGTGAAAAATTGTGAAATTTTGGTTGAAAATTCTGGAATTTTAGTGAAGTTTTGGTCAAAAATGGTGACATTTCAGTTATAATTGTGAAATTCTGGTGGAAAATTATGAAATTTGAGTGACATTCTGGCAAAAAATTGTGACATTTTGGTAAAAAAGTGTGGTTTTACCGGATAATTATGAAATTTCAGTTAAAAGTATGTGAAGTTTTAGTCAAAAAGTTTGACATTTCGGTCAAAATGGTAAAATTTCGGTCAAAATGGTGAAAGTTTGGTCGAAAATTTAAATTTGTATCAACAATTCTGACATTTAGGTAGAAATTTGTTTTGGTCAAAATGGTTAAATTTTGGTGAAATGGTGATACTTTGTTGAACATTGTGAAATTTCGGTGGGAAATTATGAAATTTCATTTTAAAAAATGTGTGAAGTTTTGGTCAAAAGTGGTAACATTTTGGGGAAAATGGTAAAATTTTGGTGGAAAATTATGAGATTTAAGTAAAGATTTGTAAAGTGTTGGTCAAAAATGGGGAAAAAAGTGGAAATGTTGGTGGAACATTAAAATATGTATGAAAATTTCTGACATTTAAGTAGACGTTTGTCAAGTTTTGGTAAATAATTTAAGTAAAAATTGTGAAATTTTGGTGGAAAATCTTGAATTTTCAGTAAACATTTGTTTTGTTTTGGTCAAAAATTGTGGCGTTATGGTCAAAATTATTACAATTTCAGTGAAAATTGTGAAATTTTGGTGGAAAAGTATGAAATTTCAGGAAAATTTGTGAAGTTTTAGTTAAAAATGGTGGCGTTTCCATAAATTTTTTTATAATTTTGGTAAAGTTTTGGTCAAATATGGTAAAAGTTTGGTCCAAAATGGTAGAATTTCGGTGAAGATAGTGAAAGTTTGTGGAAAGTTATGAAATTTTGGTAAAAATATATGAGGTCTTGGGAACTTTTAGACTTTCAAAGGCTAAAGCAACATTGCATATTCTCTGTGTCCAAGAAAACAAATGTTACCATGTGTGATAGCCTGCATGGAGACAACACACTGATGAGTTGGGAGAGAGGGGGCGCAGCATGTCACATGAGTGACACCACCAAACACTGCTAAATGCGTGCTAACTACACATACAAAAAGAAAATATCACACATTGTGAATTTATGACGAAAACTATGGCGAATTTTCATCTCGTTCTCGTGGCATCGGTCTCATTATGTTTTAGTCTCCCAAGACACATTTTTAGCTCGTTATTGTCTTGTGAAAAAACAATGGGGAAAAAAATAAGAATATTCTCGTTATCGTCATTACTGACGAAAACAGCACTGGTTAAAGGTTCGTCCTGAAATTTCAACTAAAACCGGAAAACCTCAATCGTTTAGCGAGTAGTGCTGGAATCTTTGCCTCTGATAACATCAATTCTGTCTTCTGGGTTTCTTCAACAGAAAAAACATCAAACATCAGAACTGGAGCAACGACTTTCCTCACCGAGCAAAGAGCAGACTGCGAAAGACGGTATGTGATCGGGACATCTTTACTGTTTACGGTCCAAAAAAATGAAAATCTGAATCCCTCCGATGTGTCAGCGGCACCTGCGCGCACGGCACTAACAGTCAAATGGGATTTAATGGGTTACAGATGGCAGCAGCAGTCCTGAGGGCGAAGACACTCGTGCCTTGAAGTCGGCCGCGACCACTAAGGAGGCCGTCGTTAAAGAGACGAGGTTGAGGAGAGGACGGCGACGTACGGACGACGCCAGACTAGACCTCTGGGGCTTCGCCACGCCTTCCCCCCCTCCGCCTCCTCCTCATCGCGCCCCTTCGCCCCCGCGGACGCCGGCCCGCCGTCCGAGAGGGAGGCCTCGCTCCAACCGCTTGTCAGAGCGGGACGTCAGAGGCAAGGGCAAGGCGGAGGACGACGACGATGACGCCCCGCCGCATAAAAGACGGAGGCACTGCCGTAACAGAAAGTACCAGACGGGGGAGTACATCACGGAGAAGGACAAACTGGAAGACGGAGAGCACCTTGACGAGTCCGACAGCGGAATCGCGGCGGGTATGTTTCATGAAAAATGTATTTTTAGAGCCTAGTCCGAGTCACCTGATTCTTTGGATCTGTCAATACCTCGGCAAAGTATTCACCCTTTCAGTAGCAATGTATGGTTTTGAGTATGGCTATAGTCAGAGAGGTCCACAACTAAGATTCACCAACATTGGCCAGTACTTATTCAGATTTGTGGATTTGCAGTAGGGCTGCAGCTATCGAATATTTTAGTAGTCGATTAATCGATGGACTAGTAAGTTCGAATAATCGAGTCATCGGATAAGGAACATGAAAAATTAAAATACCTGAGCTGAGCCTCAAACGGTATATATATATATATATATATATATATATATTTTTTTTTTTAATGAGGATCTATGTACAACAAAAGAACAATTGGCTAATTTACATAGAAAAAGTCTGCTAGCTTAAATGCTATAAAATGCTAAAGTTTTTTCACAATGCTCTTAACAAATGTTTCAGACACATATTCCTACAAAAAACGACTAAATATACCAATAAACTAAATTATGAATGCATTAAAAAACATTAGCTCAAATAAAAACTTAGCTTACGTTGGTCTTAACAGGGAGCAGTTGGATTCAGCCATGTGAAAAGAGGCAGACCAGAGGGCAGTGTATCCACCCTAGTCACTTAATCCATATGCAAACACTTTCAAAATAAACCATTACAACGCCATTTTAATTAAATGAATACTCGAAGCAACTAAATTTAATTCAGATATTTTTTTCTAATCGAGTACTCGAGTTAATCGATTAATCGTTGCAGCACTAATTTGCAGTGCCACAAAAATGATTACTGTACCCTAATTAAAGTTCACATGCAGGACTTTTAATTCATTTTTCCAAAAATTGGCATCGAAAACATGCATGGTTTTGAGTATGGCAGTACTCGGAGAGGTCCACTACTAAGATTCACCAACATTGGCCAGTACTTGTTCAGATTTGTGGATTTGCAGTGCCACAAAAACGAGAACTGTAACCTGATTAAAGTTCACGTGCAGGACTTTTAATTCATTTTCCCAAATACTGGTACTGTAAAAATTCATGGTTTTGAGTATGGCAGTAGTCAGAGAGGTCCACTACTAAGATTCACCCACATTGGCCAGTACTTATTCAGATTTGTGGGTTTGCACTTTGCAGTGCCACAAAAATGAGAACTGTAACCTGATTAAAGTTCACATGCAGGACTTTAAATTCATTTTTCCAGATATTGGTGCAGTAAAAATGCATGGTTTTGAGTATAGTAGTTGTCAGAGAGGTCCACTACTAAGATTCACCAACCTTGCCCAGTACTTATTCAGATTTGGTGATTTGCAGTGCCACAAAAATGTGAACTGTAACCTGATTAAAGTTCACATGCAGGACTTTTAATTCATTTTTCCAGATATTGGTGCAGTAAAAATACATGGTTTTGAGTATGGCAGCACTCAGAGAGGTCCACTACTAAGATTCACCAACATTGGCCAGTGCTTGTTCAGATTTGTGGATTTGCAGTGCCGCAAAAAATGAGAACTGTAACCTGATTTAAGTTCACACACAGGAATTTTTAATTCATTTTTTCCAAATACTGTTTCAGTAACAGTGGATGGTTTTGAGTATGGCAGTAGTCAGAGAGGTCCACTACTAAGATTCACCAACATTGGCCAGTACTTATTCAGATGGGTGGATTTACAGTGCCACAAAAATGAGAACTGTAACCTGATTAAAGTTCACGTGCAGGACTTTTAATTCATTTTTCCAAGTATTGGTCGCTAAAAAAAACATGTTTTGAGTATGACAGTAGTCAGAGAGGTCCACTACTAAGATTCACCAACATTGTCCTGTACTTATCCAGATTTGTGGATTACAGTGCCACAAAAATGAGAACTGTAACCTGATTTAAGTTTATGTGCAGGACTTTTAATTCATTTTTCCAGATATTGGTACAGTAAAAATGCATGGTTTTGAGTATGGCAGTAATCTGAGAGGTCCACTGCTAAGATTCACCAACCTTGGCCAGTATTTATTCAGATGTGTGGATTTGCAGTGCCACAAAAATGAGACCTATAACCTGATTAAAGTTCACATGCAGGACTTTTAATTCATTTTTCCAAATATTGGTACAGTAAAAATGCATGGTTTTGAGTATGACAGTAGTCAGAGAGGTCCACTACTAAGATTCACCAACCTTGCCCAGTACTTATTCAGATTTGGCGATTTGCAGTGCCACAAAAACGAGAATTGTAACCTGATTAAAGTTCACATGCAGGACTTTTAATTCATTTTTCCAGATATTGGTGCAGTAAAAATTCATGGTTTTGAGTAAGGCAGTTGTCATTACTAAGATTCACCAACTTTGGCCAGCACTTTTTAGATTTGTGGATTTACAGTGCAACAAAAATTGAGAACAGTAACCTGATTAACGTTCACGTGCAGGACTTTTAATTCATTTTCTTCAGATATTGTTGCAGTAAAAATGCATGGTTATGAGTATGGCAGTTGTCAGAGAGGTCCACTACTAAGATTCACCTACATTGCCCAGTACTTCTTTAGATTTGTGAATTTACAGTTCCACAAAAATGAGAACTGTAACCTGATTAACCTTCACATGCAGGACTTTTAATTAATTTTTCCAAATATTGGTACACTGAAATGTATGGTTTTGAGTTTGGCAGTAATCAGAGAAGTCCACTACTAAGATTTACCAACCTTGGCCAGTACTTATTCAGATTTGTGGCTTTGCAGTGCAACAAAAATGAGAACTGTAACCTGATTAACGTTCACGTTTTGAGTATGGCAGGAGTCAGAGAGATTTACTTCTAAGATTCACCAACCTTGGCCAGTATTTATTCAGATGTGTGGATTTGCAGTGCCACAAAAATGAGACCTATAACCTGATTAAAGTTCACATGCAGGACTTTTAATTCATTTTTTCCAATATTGGTACAGTAAAAATGCATGGTTTTGAGTATGGCAGTAGTCAGAGAGGTCCACTACTAAGATTCACCAACCTTGGCCAGTGCTTATTCAGATTTGTGGCTTTGCAGTGCTACAAAAATGAGAACTGTAACTTGTTGCTGCTAACACTGGCTGTCTGCATATCTTGTGACTAGATACTGTCAGACCCAGAAAGCATCTCCAGTGAGGTACTAAGAAGTTAGCACATAGCAAATGCACCTTAAATAGATTGCCAAGGTATCGGATTGGTACTTGATATCTGCAGATCCTCAAAAATTTGACCAATGAATCCAAAAAGTGATGTCCAAATATTTGGACGCTAAGTCTCAATTATAGCTATTTATCGTAAGGTTTATTCAGATTATGTGCTAACATGTTTGCTTTAATTGCTAGCTTTAGTTTTGTTTTCAAAAGTAAGAAAACTGAACCAATCCAAAATGATGATTGCAGATTCCCAGACGGCTCAATGTCCGAGTCCCGTCGCTTCCAGTCCGGAGACGCCACCGAGGAGACCTTCTTTAACACGCTCGGGCTCGGTCCGATACCTGGCCGGCGACCTGTCGCCAGAGCCCAACGACAAGCCTTCTGGAAAGAGGAAGTTCAAGAGTAAACATCTGTGTGACAGCGACGAGCAAAAGGTAAGCTGCTTTGCTTTTATATTGAAATAGAGTCCGTGAAGTTGTGTCCTCCTGAAGATGCCGGAATGTGTGTTGTGGTTGTTAGTAGGGGTGTAACAATACATCCAAATGGTGATGTACTGCTCAGTGGGATCCCCAATTTGTGCATACACACTGCAAAAATCTGTTTTTTGCACACATAAATGCACAATGAATAAGGAAACAATGTAAAAAAAGATGGTGTACATTTTATTTAAAACGTTTTAATAGAAAAACATTTAACAGTATGAATGAAAAAACGTCAAGTAAAATAAACCTACACACTTAAATTGACACACTTAAGTTTCTCTTTTCACGAAATATGTGGGGTCTAATAGCGGAGAGCGCAGGTTGCTACGGCTGCTGGGATTCCTGTCATTTCTGCCGTGTGCCCCTTTTAATTGCTGGGGCCCTAGCAACTGCCTGGCTTGCCTGTCCACTAGCCCCGCCTATGAATATGCTCCTGCCAAGAATTGATATATCATGTTAAAAAGGTGTCACTGTTATGAATACAAATAGTCCCTGGGTTACGAACTACTTTCGTTCCTATGCTGGTGACGTAACCCGATTTTCTGCATAAATCGGAAGTAGCCCTTTAAAAATGCAACTATCCAACTCTCAAAACGTCTAAAAGTATTGAATTTTGTTTAATGGTGGAGGATACACTGCCCTCTGGTGGCAGCGGTGGGTTTGTCTGGACTGTCGTTCTATAAAGCTGCCGTACAGGTGCCCTCAGACGTCTGACATGGATAAAGGATAGCTACACTCTGATTTGGCCCACATAAGGCTGTAAGTTGTTTCAGCTAATATCCATTTGTAATTAAGTTTACAGCTACAGTTTGTGGAGTTACGTGTGAGTGATCTGTCATTGTTTGCATGCTATCCTCATTAAAATATGAAAACCTATAAATGTTTGGGTGATTTTAGTTAAAGCAGACTCTTTTTACATCTGTGTGATTTTGACAAAGGCAAAGGCAAATTTATTTATATACAGTGGGGCAAATAAGTATTTAGTCAACCACCAATTGTGCAAGTTCTCCTACTTGAAAAGATTAGAGAGGCCTGTAATTGTCAACATGGGTAAACCTCAACCATGAGAGACAGAATGTGGAAAAAAAAACAGAAAATCACATTGTTTCATTTTCAAAGAATTTATTTCCAAATTAGAATGGATAATAAGTATTTGGTCACCTACAAACAAGCAAGATTTCTGGCTTCTTCTAACGAGGTCTAACGAGGCTCCACTCGTTACCTGTATTAATGGCACCTGTTTTAACTCATTATCGGTATAAAAGACACTTGTCCACAATCTCAGTCAGTCACACTCCAAACTCCATTATGGCCAAGACCAAAGAGCTGTCGAACGACACCAGAGACAAAATTGTAGACCATCACCAGGCTGGGAAGACTGAATCTGCAATAGATAAAACGCTTGGTGTAAAGACATCAACTGTGGGAGCAATTATTAGAAAATGGAAGACATACAAGACCACTGATAATCTCCCTTGATCTGGGGCTCCATGCAAGATCTCACCCTGTGGCGTCAAAATGATAACAAGAACGGTGAGCAAAAATCCCAGAACCACACGGGGGGGCCTAGTGAATGACCTACAGAGAGCTGGGACCACAGTAACAAAGGCTAATATCAGTAACACAATGCGCCGCCAGGGACTCAAATCCTGCACTGCCAGACGTGTCCCCCTGCTGAAGAAAGTACACGTTCAGGCCCGTCTGCGGTTTGCTACAGAGCATTTGGATGATCCAGAAGAGGGTTGGGAGAATGTGTTATGGTCAGATGAAACCAAAATAGAACTTTTTGGTAGAAACACTGGTTCTAGTGTTTGGCGGAGAAAGAATACTCAATTGCATCCGAAGAACACCATACCCACTGTGAAGCATGGGGGTGGAAAAATGATGCTTTGGGGCTGTTTTTCTGCAAAGGGACCAGGACGACTGATCTGTGTAAAGAAAAGAATGAATGAGGCCATGTATCGAGAGATTTTGAGTGAAAATCTCCTTCCATCAGCAAGGGCATTGAAGATGAGACGTGGCTGGGTCTTTCAGCATGACAATGATCCCAAACACACAGCCAGGGCAACAAAGGAGTGGCTTCGTAAGAAGCATTTCAAGGTCCTGGAGTGGCCTAGCCAGTCTCCAGATCTCAACCCCATAGAAAATCTGTGGAGGGAGTTGAACGTCCGTGTTGCGACAGCCCCTACACATCACTGCTCTAGAGGAGATCTGCATGGAGGAATGGGCCAAAATACTAGCAACAGTGTGTGTAAAGCTTGTTAAGAGTTACAGAAAACGTTTGGCCTCCGTTATTGCCAACAAAGGGTACATAAAAAAGTATTGAGATGAACTTTTGGTATTGACCAAATACATATTTTCCACCATGATTTGCAGATAAATTCTTTAAAAATCGAACAATGTGATTTTCTGGGTTATTTTTTCCACATTCTGTCTCTCATGGTTGAGGTTTAACCATGTTGACAATTACAGGCCTCTCTAATATTTCCAAGTGGGAGAACTTGCACAATTAGTGGTTGACTAAATACTTATTTGCCCCACTGTAGCACAATTCAACACAAGGCAATTCAAAGTGCTTTACATCACATGAAGATCATAAAAATCACATTAAATTAATACATAAAAATCGCATTTAATCGCGACTATAATAATGAAAATAAATAAATAATAATAACCAAAATCTTCCACTAGCTTAGTGTCAGTATTAGCTCATTGGCTGCCATTGACGGCGCTAGACGTCTAATTCATTTTGACTGGGAGGGTCAAAGACAGATTGGACGTCTAGCGCTGTCAATGGCAGTCAAATAGAGCATTCACAGCCTGTCTTCCCGGTTTTGGGGGCATTTCTAGGTCAATAAATGTTCATTTTGGGTTACTGGACAGGAATTTCACCAAATGAAGAGGAAGTGACTCAAAATCAACTGGAAGTGACCTGTAAATGCTCCAAAATAAACAGGAAATGACCCAGAAATGCCATCAAAATCAACAGGAAGTGACCAAAAATCAATATATTGTTTCGTGTAGAATGACTTCCTGACCCACGAATCGATCCGATTGTGAGATCATCGTTATCGTAAACCTTGTATTGCAAATCCTATCGTATGGTACCCGACCCGAGATTTCAAACCTTAATTGTTTGTAAAAGAGGGAAATTGATGCTGAAAACACCTGTTGGCAGCAGTAGACGTCCAAATTATTTCAACTAGGAAGTTCTAAATTTTTGGACTCGACCAAAGTCAATGGCAGTGAAAGAGTGAACGTTCATTCAACCTAACAAAGGGGAATAATAAGACAAACATTGATCCACAAGGGGGCACTGTTGGCTTATGTACTGTATCAAATTTAAAACGGAATCAACGTTGTACTGTCTAAAACACCATTTAACTCTTTCTTATATCAAAATACTCACCCAATTAATACTGTTCCTTTTAATATAATACATATTGTACTACACAGTCCATCTGCTTCATGGTTAAATTGCAAAAAAGACCAAGCCAAGTCCTTTTTGTGACCAGAGGTCTGAATCGTCTTTTATTATTGATGTCAAGTTATTGCTAGCTCAGCCACACCTGGGCAACGTGGGTTTAAATAAATAAATAAATAAAATTAATCCTCTTGTATATATTTTTTTAGTTGTCAAGTGACAATTACATGACTATTGTATTATGATTTATAAACTTACAAAGTGTGTTTTAGTAATTTCAACACTTCATAGAGCGCGTGTTGAACTCGTTAGCCACTATTGACCAAGGTAAAAGTCCAATCCATTTTATTTGGGAGGGGTAGTTGATCGAATGTTAAAATGAATGAAGAAGTGACCCTGAAATGACCCCAGATGAATAGGAAGTGACTTTGTGTCAAGAGGAAGTGACCCAATATCAACAGAAAGTGACCCCAAAATTACCAAAATCAACAGGAAGTTCCCCAATATGAACAAGTGACCACAAAATGGCCAATAATCAACAGGACATGGTGCAAAGCAACAGAAAATGACCCCAAAATGCCTCAAAATCAACAGGAAGAGACCCGATATCAACAGGAAGTGAACAAATATGTACACTGCTGGCCAAAAGTATTAGCAACCCTGCAATTATGTCAGATAATTTTCAATTTCTCCCAGAAAATGATTGTTATTAAAAACGCTTTGGTAGTAATATCTTCATTTATTTTGCTTGCAATGAAAAAACACAAAAGAAAATGGGGGAAAAAAATTCAATCGTTATCATTTTACACAAAACTCCAAAAATGGGCCGGACAAAAGTATTGGCACCCTTTGAAAAACCATGTGATGCTTCTGTAATTTGTGTAATTAACAGCACCTGTCACTTACCTGTGGCACATAACAGGTGGTGGCAATAACTAAATCACACGTGCAGCCAGTTAAAATGGATTAAAGTTGACTCAACCTCTGTCCTGTGTCCTTGTGTGTAGTGCTGCAACGATTAATCGATTAAATTCGATTAGAAAAATGTGGTTTATTTATCCATTTGAATTTTATACCAGTGCCAAAGTATCAATTATTGATCTACCGATATGGGTTCTTCAGGATCGAAACCGTTTATTAGTGGTTCAGAACGCGGATGACCGATATTTGCCGTAAAAGTGTAAAAAAATAGTGTAATAACTAGGGCTGTCAAAATTATCGCATTAACGCGCGGTAATTAATTTTTTAAATTAATCACGTTAAAATATTTGACGCAATTAACGCACATGTCCCGCTCAGAAAGTATTCTGCCTTTTGGTAAGTTTTACAGCAAGGCTTTTTGTGCTGTCCAACAGCGAACTCTTGTGGTCGCTTTGCGACATGGTTTATATTTTTCTTGCCAGTTCATTACGGCTGCACGACGTCTCGGGCTGATAATGTTGTGCTTATATGATCCTTGGACAAGATTTGTCCGTAAGTATGGTTGTTGTAAAGAATGTACATATTATGTTAGTAAGCGAAATGTTATATTTTTTGTATGAGACGCTTTTTGTTTATGTTAAGTGAACCTGTGTAGCGTGCTAAGCTAACGTTGTTGCTAATGCAATGCTTGTGTACTTTTTTTTTGTAGTTTTACGACGGTCTAAAGAGGACAATGGTTTGAAGCCATTTTATTAATAAATCAGATGAAAAAGGAAGAAGTCTAATTATTAAGGCGTCGTTCACTAGCTGTCTAGCTTTGGAAAAAGTAGACGCTTCGGAGTGAGGACAGCATAGACAGATTTAAATGACAGTAGAGTGAAATGCCCACTACAGTCCTTATGTACCGTATGTTGAATGTATATATCCATCTTGTGTCTTATCTTTCCATTCCAACAATTTATTTTACAGAATATATATATAATTTACAGAAAAATATGGCATATTTTACAGATGGTTTGAATTGCGATTAATTGCGATTAATTACGATTAATTAATTTTTAAGCTGTAATTAACTCGATTAAAAATTTTAATCGTTTGACAGCCCTAGTAATAACTTAAGTAATGTCAAATAATACACTATAAACATGTCTATGTAACCAGTCAAACCCATAATATAATATAAACTTTGTTTTAAGTTCAAACATAACAAAAAGTTGCAACGATTAATCGATTAATTCGATTAATTCAATTAGGGAAAAAAAGCTTCGAATCAATTTTTGCTGCTTTGAGTATTCGTTTAATTAGAGTGGCGTTGTAATGGTTTGTTTTGAAAGTGTTTGCATTTAAATTTATTGATTTGGGTGGATACACAGCGGCAACAGTAAATATTACATAACTCATTTCACATGGCTGAATCCAGCTGCTCCCTCTTAAGACCAACATAACGTAAGTGTTTGTTTGAGCTAAAGTTGTTTTAATGCATTCGTAATTTAGTTTATAGGTATATTTAGCAGTGTTTTGTGGGAATATGTGTTTAAAAAATTTGTTAAGAGCTTTGTTTAAAAAAAAAAAAAAAAAAAAAAGTTGGTATTTTATAGCATTTAAGCTAGTGTACTTTTGCTATGCTTACGCTATTAAGTTAGCCAATTGTTCTTTTATTGTTCCTAGATCCTCATTTTTTTTTTTTTTTTAATACCGTTTGATGCTCAGCTCGGGTATTAGGGTTAGGGTTATTTTTTTGTGTTCCTTATCGGATTACTCGATTATTCGAACGAAGTAGCTCATCGATTAATTTACTATTAAAATAATCGAAAGCTACAGCCCTACTTGTGTGTACCACATTGAGCGTGGAGAAAAGAAAGAAGACCAAAGAACTGTCTGAGGACTTGAGAAGCAAAATTGTGAGGAAGCATGGGTAATCTCATGGCTACAAGTCCATCGCCAAAGACCTGAATGTTCCTGTGTCTACCGTGCGCAGTGTCATCAATAAGTGTAAAACATGGCACTGTGGCTTACCTCCCTGGATGTGGACGGAAAAGAAAAATTGACGAGAGATTTCAACGAAAAATTGTGCAGATGGTGGATAAAGAACCTTGACTAACATCCAAATAAGTTCAAGCTGTCCTGCAGTCCGAGGGTACAACATTATCAACCCGTACTATCCGTCGGTGTCTGAATGAAAAGGGACTCTATGGTAGGATACCCAGGAAGACCCCACTTCTGACCCAGAGACATAAATAAAACAGGCTGGGTGTTTGCCAAAACGTACCTGAGCAAGCCAAAAACGTTTTGGAAGAATGTTCTCTGGTCAGATGAGACGAAAAGAGAGCTTTTTGGGAAAGAAGAAAGATAAAAACAAGGCCTTCAAAGAAAAGAACACGGTCCCCACAATCAAACATGGTGGAGGTTCCCTGATATTTTGGGGTTGCTTTGCTACCTCTGGCACTGGACTGCTTGACCGTGCGCATGATTGAATGTTTTATTCTCTTTTGTGTTTTTTTCATTGCAAGCAAAATAAATGAAGATATTACTACCAAAGCATTTGTAATTGCAATCATTTTCTGGGAGAAATTGAGCATTATCTGACAGAATTGCAGGGGTGCCAATACTTTTGGCCAGCACTGTATATCCATGTGATATCTACCGTAGCATCATGTGGGTGTAGTTTGTAGCAACTGGGCGTTGTTTGTAGCGGCTGTCGGCTGCAGTCGGGCATTATTGGAAATGACCCCAGATTAATAGGAAGTGACCCCGAAATAACCCGAGATCAACAGGAAGTGTCCTGATATCCACAGGAAGTGACCCTGAAATGCCCCCGTTTCAACAGGAAGTGGCCCAATATTAACAAGTGACCTCGAAAAGCCTCAGAATCAACAGTAAGTGACCCGATATATACAGGAAGTGATGGAAAATCCATTGGAAGTGATGCCAAAATACCTCAAAATCATTAGAGAGTGACCGGATGTCAAGAGTAAGTGACCCAGAAATGTCCTAAAGTCAACAGGAAGTTACCCAATATAAACAGGAAGTGACCCCAAACAATAGGAAGTGCCCCAATATGAACGAGTGACCTTGAAATGCTGCATAATCAACAGAAAGTGATGGAAAATCAAATCGGAAGTGACTCCAAAATGCCTCAAAATCAACAGAAAGTGACCCGATATCAACAGGAAGTGACCTCAAAATGACAAAAGTCAACAGGAAGTGACCCAATATAAACAGGAAGTGACCCCAAAACAACAAGAAATGACCCAGTATGAACAAGTGACCCCGAAATGCTGCATAATCAACAGGAAGTCACGCGAAATCAACAGGAAGTGACCCAGAAATGCCTCAAAATTAATAATATGTGACTTGATATCAACTGGATGTGACCCAGAAATGACCCAGAGTCAAAACGAAGTTACCCAGTATATACAGGAAGTGACCCCAAAACAACAGGAAGTGATGTAATATGAACAAGCGACCCTGAAATGCCGCATAATGAACAGGAAGTGACGGAAAATCCATCGGAAGTGACCCCGAAATGCCTTGAAATCAATAGAAAGTGACCTGATATCAACAGGTAGTTACCCAGAAATGACCCAAAGTCAACAGGAAGTTACCCAATATGAATAGGAAGTGGCCCCAAAACAACAGGAAGTGATCAATATGAACAAGTGACCCCAAAATTCCTCAAAATCAACAGAAAGTGATCTGATATAAACAGGAAGTGACCCAATATGAACAAGTGACCCAGAAATGGCCCAAAATCAACAGGAAGTTACCCCACATGAACAGGAAGTGACCTCAAAACAATAGGAAGTGCCCCAATATGAACGAGTGACCTTGAAATGCCGCATAATCAACAGAAAGTGATGGAAAATCAAATCGGAAGTGACTCCGAAATGCCTCAAAATCAACAGAAAGTGTCCCGATATCAACAGGAAGTGACCTGGAAATGACCAATGTCAACAGGAAGTGACCCAATATAAACAGGAAGTGACCCCAAAACAACAAGAAATGACCCAGTATGAACAAGTGACCCTGAAATGCCCAATACTCAACAGGAAGTGATGCGAAATCAACAGGAAGTGACCCCGAAATGCCTCAAAATCAATAAAAAGTGACCTGATATCAACAGGAAGTGACCCTGGAATGCCCCCAAATCAACAGGAAGCGACCTAATATGAACAAGTAACCCCGAAATGCCCCATAATGAACAGGAAGTGACTGAAAATTAATCGGAAGTGACCCCCGAAATGCCTTAAAATCAATAGAAAGCAACCTGATATCAACAGGAAGTGACCCAGAGATGACCCAAAGTCAACAGGAAGTTGCCTGATATAAACAGGAAGTAACCCCAAAACAACAGGAAGTGACTCAATATGATTAGGTGACCCCGAAGTGCTCCATAATTAACAGGAAGTGATGTGAAATCAACAGAAGGTGACCCTGAAATGCCTCAAAATCAATAAAAAGTGACCTGATATCAACAGGAAGTGATTTGGAAATGACACAAGATCAATAGAGGTGACCTGATAACAACAGGAAGTGACCATGGAATGCCCCCAAATCAACAGGAAGCGATCTAATATGAACAAGTGACCCCCAAATTCCCCATAATGAACAGGAAGTGACTCAAAATTTATCGGAAGTGACCCCGAAATGCCTTAAAATCAATAGAAAGCGACCTGATATCAACAGGAAGTGACCCAGACATGACCCAAAGTCAACAGGAAGTTACCCGATATAAACAGGAAGTGACCCCAAAACAACAGGAAGTGACTCAATATGATCAGGTGACCCCGAAGTGCCGCATAATAAACAGGAAGTGATGTGAAATCAACAGGAAGTGACCCCGAAATGCCTCAAAGTCAATAAAAAGTGACCCGATATCAACAGGAAGTGACCCCGAAATGACACCAGATCAATAGAAGTGACCTGATATCAACAGGAAACGACCCCGAGATGACCCAAAGTCAACAGGAAGTTGCCCGATATAAACAGGAAGTGACCCCAAAACAACAGGAAGTGATCCAATATGAACAAGTGACCCCGAAATGCCTCTAAATCAATAGAAAGTGAACTGACATCAACAGGAAGTGTCGTGCCAGAGGAGGTAATTCCGCCCCTTGAAGTGCCCCATTTGACGTGAGTCGTTACTCCTCTCTATTCCTGTGTCGTAGACAAAGACCAAACGTGGCAGTTTGGGCAAACGCGGCGCCTCGGCGGCTCTGAGCGAGGACGCCGGCACGGAGAACGGTAGCCCACCGCCCCACGCCAGGAGCCTGCCGTCATCGCCGTCCGGCAAAAAGAGCTCGTCGGGGAAAACCGGCAGCCCGGAATCCCCTCCCAAAAGGCCCGTCCCTCCCGAGGTGCGGCGGCTGATCGTCAACAAAAACGCCGGGGAGACGTTGCTCCAACGCGCCGCCCGTTTGGGTTATCAGGTAATGCTATCTAAATGTGAGTACATCATTGGACAATCCTTTGACTTTTTTTTCTGTGCTGATTTAACAGGAAGTGGTGCAGTACTGCTTAGAAAAGGATATCAGGGAGGTGAATCGGCGGGACAACGCGGGCTACACCGCCCTCCACGAGGCGTCGTCTCGAGGTTGGACTCAGATCGTCCAGATGTTGCTCAAACACGGCGCCGACGTAAACTGCAGCGCTCAGGATGGTACACGGTAGGGTTTCTCTAGTTCTTTTCTAAAAGTAGCTTATGTTCAGTTTGGGTGATGATATTTGGTAATTTTGCACCACCTAGTGGCCAGTGTTCCAAAATGAAGTTGTAGTTATCTATGCTGAATTGATTTGGCTTTTCTTGCCCACAGACCGCTTCACGACGCAGTGGCGAGCGACAACCTTCCCATAGTGTGGCTGCTCCTCAATCACGGCGCCGACCCGACACTGGCCACTTACTCGGGCCACACGCCGGTCAAACTGGCACAGAGCGCCACCATGAAGACCTTCCTTACAGGTGAGTGCCTCAAATTCTGGGTTAGTTAACTCAGCGTTAACTACATATTAATTACCACGGTGAATTATTTTAACTGCCATTAACTTAAAGTATCGTGAGTGAAGATAGATTCATATTCCATGAATGTGACAGTACATTTCAAATCAAAGTGTGCTTTTGAATTCAAAATACACATTGTGATTAGTAGGAATCTATCTCAGAGTTCATCATTTTAACGGCGTTAGACGTTTGAACTGGGAAGGTCGGCAGCCAGCCTCTGCCAGTTCAAATGGATCGGACGTTTATCGCAGTCAATGGCAGCCATTGAGTGAATTTGAGTCAATATATATTATTATCTCGTTAGAATGGCACTGTAGTATGTTTGAAATAGAATTGTGTGTGTTAATTAGTACTGCTTTTGAATTCATCATTGTATAGAATAGATTAACTGGGATTCATTTCGTGATTAATTGCGATTAAAATTAGCAACCATTGCCGAGCTGCATGATGGATGGATGGATGGATGGATGGATGGATGGATGGATGAGCTGTGTTACAGATGGGCGAACTGTGTTATGACGGATGACCTTTGTTATGGATGAATGAGCTGTGTTATGGATGGATGGATGACCTTTGTCATGGATGAGATGTGTTATGTATGAATGAGCTGTGTTACGCATGGATGGGTGGATGGATGACCTGTGTAATGGATGGACGGATAATAAAATATATCAAAAGGGATTTAGCTAATTTGCTTTTCGTATTGAGAGAGTATGTGCTGTGGTAGTCCAATTGGATTGGACGTTCGTCGCCTTCACTGATAGAAAAACAAGGAAATAATCTTATGGAAGGCTGTTAAACAGTTATACTCTAGGTTGTTGTTGTTTAATTAGCAATATACCCTTTGAAATATTGACGTGTTTTCTGTTGCATCTCTTCATAATTTACTGTATAATTGCTCCTTTCAGACCCACTTTGATGATATTCAATCAGAAATGTCTCAATTGCTACTGATCATTTTAGGATTTGGCTCGCTGTGGGCTTTACAACTGCCTTCATAGTGTTCAATAGAAAGTGTTAGTTGAATCAAGATGGAAAAAGTTGGGGAAAAGTCAGAAAATATATGAAGTTTAGGAGCTGGAATGTCCACTGCATCTACATTTGATCTCATTTGTCAGCATCTCAATCGTAGTAGTACTAGTGTGCTCCCTGTTTTTCCAGAGTATTTCACCGATCTGGAGGGGCGCAGCGAGCACGATTCCACTTTGCACTGGGACTTCTACAGCAGCTCCTTGTTTGGTAAGTCAGAAAACAGGATCGACACTCCTGTTTGCCAGTTAGCAAACATGTCGGCAAAAAAGACGAGCTAAGGCTTGTTTGAGTAATAGTGGTAATTGTGTGCAGGGAATGTGAAATACAGCGAGAACCAAAAGTGGTATTTGCCATGTGTCAAAATTGATTTTGCCATGTGGCATTTTTTTTTCCGCCATGTGGCAAAATTGATTTTTTTTTTTTTTGCCATGTGCCATTTTTTTTGCAATGTGACAAAATTTATTTTGACATGTGGCAATTTTTTGGGAATGGGGCAAAAAGGATTTTGGTTTGTGGCTTTTTTTTTTTTTTTTTTTTTTGTATGTAGCATTTTTTGGGGCTATGTGGCATTTTTGCAGACCATGCATGTCCATGCCATTGACGGCTTTGCACGTCCAAATTTTCATGTCACATTTCCAAATGTCAATGTGCTCTAATGTAAAGTGTATGGTCAAAAATCACAACCACACATTTTCCTGCCATTTAAAAAAATGGAAAATTTGGACGTTCATAGCTGTCAATGGCATCGCCTGACTTGGGTGCCAGTTGCATGTCAATGCGCTGCAATGTAAAGTGTATGATCAAAAATCACAACCACACATTTTTCTGCCATTTAATATGAATGGAAAATTTGGACGTGTATAGCCGTTAATGGCATGGATGTGCATGGCCTGCAAAAATACCCCCAAAAATGCAACAAATCAAAATCAATTTTGCCACATGGCAAAATAATGCCCCATGGCAAAATCAGTTTTGCCACATGGCAAAAAATGCCACATGGCAAAAAAAATTCAAAATGGCAAAATCAATTTTGCCACATGGCAAAGGAAAGGCCACATGGCAAAATCAATTTTGTCAAATGGCTAAAAAAGCCACATTTTCAAAATCAATTTTGTCACCTGGCAAAGAAAAATCCCACATGGTGAAATCCATTTTGCCAAATGGCAAAAAAATGCCCCATGGCAAAACCAATTTTGCCCATGGCAAATCCATATTTGCCACATGGCAAATCCATATTTGCCACACTGCGAAAAAATGCCACATGGCAAATCCATATTTGCCACACGGCGAAAAAATGCCACATGGCAAAAAAAATGCAATATGGCAAAATCAATTTTGCCACATGGCAAAGGAAATGCCACATTGCAATGTCAATTTTGCCAGATGGCAAAGATATGCCACATGGCAAAATCAATTTTGTCAAATGGCAAAAAAATGCCACATTTTCAAAATCAACTTTGCCACATGGCAAAGAAAAATGCCACATGGCAAAATCCAATTTGCTACATGGCAAAAAATGCCACATGGAAAAAGAAATGCCACATTGCAATATCAATTTGGCCACATGGCAAAGAAATGCCACATGGCAAAATCAATTTTGTCAAATGGCAAAAAAATGCCACATTTTCAAAACCAACTTTGCCACATGGCAAAGAAAAATGCCACATGGCAAAATCCAATTTGCTACATGGCAAAAAATGCCACATGGAAAAAGAAATGCCACATTGCAATATCAATTTGGCCACATGGCAAAGAAATGCCACATGGCAAAATCAATTTTGTCAAATGGCAAAAAAATGCCACATTTTCAAAATCAACTTTGCTACATGGCAAAGAAAAATGCCACATGGCAAAATCCAATTTGCTACATGGCAAAAAATGCCACATGGAAAAAGAAATGCCACATTGCAATATCAATTTGGCCACATGGCAAAGAAATGCCACATGGCAAAATCAATTTTGTCAAATGGCAAAAAAATGCCACATTTTCAAAATCAACTTTGCTACATGGCAAAGAAAAATGCCACATGGCAAAATCCAATTTGCTACATGGCAAAAAATGCCACATGGAAAAAGAAATGCCACATTGCAATATCAATTTGGCCACATGGCCAAGAAATGCCACATTACAATATCAATTTTACCACATGGCAAAGAAATGCCACATGGCAAAATCAATTTTGCCACATGGCAAAAAAAAAAATGCTACATGGCAAAATCCAATTTGCCTCATGACAAAAAATGCCACATGGCAAAAAAAATGCAACACGGCAAATCCATATTTACCACATGGCAAAAAAAAAATGCAACATGGCAAAATCAATTTTGCCACATGGCAAAAGAAATGCCACATGGCAAAATCCAATTTGCCTCATGACAAAGAATGCCACATGGCAAAAAAAATGCAACACGGCAAATCCATATTTACCACATGGCAAAAAAAATGCAACATGGCAAAAGAAATGCCACATGGCAAAATCCAATTTGCCACATGGCAAAAAAATGCCACATGGCGAAATCCATTTTGCCACATGGCAGATACATCTCATCGTTCTCGGCCCTGCTGAGGAATGTTGAAACAAGTTTTCTGATGGTTCTTTCTGCGTTTCTGAAATGTAATTCTTTTTGTTGATGCGATGCGATGCACTATTAACTCTTAACGTCTCGGTCCCCCTCGCAGAGACGACGGGCGAGGAGCCCTGCTGGGACTTCCTGCTGTCGGAACAAAGCCAAGAGTCAGCGGAAGGCGATCGAGATTTCAACAAAGACAGCCTGGTGTTCGAGTTCTCCTCGGAACCCCTCCTGCCCTGCTACCACGTGCAGGTCTCTGTAACGCAGGGGTGAGTGAACACGCTGGCTTCAAATGGATATTTCCACACTGAAAAAATGCCATTTCTGTACATCTTCAGACCCTTGCTATTAATTTTGGGGCGTTAGACGTCCATTTCATTTAGACTTGGAAGGGGGAATGAACGTTCAGCAGTGGTAATGACTGACTTTTCATCCTTCTGCTGTGAGTTCATCAGTAGTAGATGTCCAATCCGTTTGGAGTTCGCTGCCATTACTTCCACTTCAAACGGATTGGACGTCTATGACCGTCAGTGGCAGCCAATGCCAGACATTTTGGGGCATTTCACATCATTTCCTGTTGCTTTTGAGGTATTTACAGGCCACTTTATGTTGATTTTGGTTTACCGGGGCATTTTACCTCACTTCCTGTCAATTTTCGGGCACTTCCTGTTGTTTATGAGGCATTTACGGTTCACTTCCTGTTAATTTTGGGACATTTATGGGTCACTTCCTGTTGATTTTGGGTTACTGTGGCATTTCACGTCATTTCCTGTGGATTTTGGGGTATTTAGAGGTCTCTTCCTGTTGATGTTTGGCCATTTACGGGTCACTTCCTGTTGATTTTGGATTACAGTGGCATTTCACGTCATTCCTGTAGATTGGGGGGCATTTGCAGGACACTTCCTGTTGATTTTGGGTTACTGTGGCATTTCACATCATTTCCTGGTCGCTTCATGCTTATTTTGGTTTACTTGATTTTGGGTTACAAGGGCATTTGACGTCATTTCCTGTTGATTTTGGGGAATTTGCGGGTCACTTCCTGTTGATTTTGGGTTAGTGTGGCATTTCACATCATTTCCTGTTGATTTTTGGGCATTTACAGGTCGCTTCATGCTTATTTTGGTTTACAGTGGCATTTCAGGTCACTTCCTGTTGATTTTCCGTCACTTCCTGTTGGTTTTGAGGCATTTACGGTTCACTTCCTGTTGATTTATGGTTACAAGGGCATTTGATGTCATTTCCTGTTGGTTTTGGGACATTTACGGGTCACTACCTGTTGATTTTTGGACATTCACATGTCACTTCCTGTTGATTTTGGGTTACTGTGGCATTTCACATAATTTCCTGTTGATTTTGGGGCATTTAAAGGTCACTTCCTGTTGATTTTGGGGCATTTTCAAGTCACTTTCTGTTAATTCTAGAGCATTTATGGGTCACTTCCAGTTGATTTTGGGTTAGTGTGGCATTTTATATCATTCCTGTTGATTTTGGGGCATTTACAGGTCTCTTCCTGTTGATTTTGGCTCACTGGGCAGTGGCGCCCTCAGAAATTTTTCATGGGGCCACTTAAAATCTTGGTGTGGCCAAAACTAAAAGCCATAATTTCAGCTTTTCATTATATTATTGCAGTAAAAAGGTCAGGGGAAAACTATCAGAAAGACTTAAGGACACTGCTACTGATATACTTTGGTGTATTGTGTAATATTTGATGTTACTAATGATTTATTGTGCATAGTCCATAACTGTCCAGTCAACATTTTGAGTTCCACAACAATTCTGTTTCATCGTGTTATGTATATATTAGGCATAAGGTGTACATTTAACTAAGGCTGTCAAACGATACATACATATAATAATACATATAATTAAACGAATTCGAGGCAGCAAAATTTGAATCGAAGCTTTTTTTTTCTAATCGAATGACTCGATTTAGTCGATTAATCATCGCAGCAACACAAATGTATGAACGCGACGATAAATCGCAGCTGGGAAAATAACCGGCCTCATTTTTATTTACCGTGCGATCACTTGACTTAGTTGCGACAGGCTTAGTTGTTTGTTCTTCTCCTCTTCTGTCTGCTTCCTTCCTTTCTGTCCCCTCATAAGTGTTAAAAAGAAAAATAAATGCAATTCTCCATCTTTCTGAAACTTGTTCTTGTTGTCACCCCTGCAGCTTCTGCAACTGGTTCCTACTTTCGGACGTGTTGAAACGTCTGAAGATGTCCGCGCGAATCTTCCGTGCCCGCCACCCTCACTTGGAGGTGGCCAGCCTGTCCCGCGCCGAACTGGGGCGGCAAATTCTCGTCAGTCAAGTGGGCTCCCCGCTGGATTCCCCCGGCGAGGACGGAGAAGACGAAGACGACGAGAGGGAAGACGGGATGGTGGACTTGGTGCTCTGCGTTCCGGAGGTCCAAAGACTGCTGGGCTCCTCCATTCACATCTTGCAAGACGACGAAGACGAGGAGGAGAAGCCGGGCGATCGGTAGCGACGAACTGGAATATTTCCGTCCGAGCTCTCAAATGTTCAGGTTCCTCACTTGGTCTACAGAGACGCAATAGACAAAACGCCTTCATTTTCCTCCTCTCGCTTGAGGCGGACGGACCTCAGAGCTGCAACGACACAGTCTCGCCGAATCATTTTTTGGGGACTTTTCACGTGCGGCTGTATTTTTTTCCCCCCTCGTTTTGTCGTGCTTTATTTAATGTTCCTTAATATATTTGACCCGTCGTGTTTGGAAACGTTGCTTCGTACGGTCGGCGCTTCGACTTCTTATTAGGATCCCTTTATACCCCCCCGATCCCGGTTTGAGAACAGTATTTGAGCGGAAAGTACAGTTTTATTGTACTGGTGCTATACTAGATTTTTGTGTTGACAATCAATGGAAGTTTTGGTTTGGAATCACAAACTTAATAAAGGAAAAAAATATTTAAGAGACATTATGGAAGCAGAATTGAGTCGAAAACAAATGTGAGCCGACTTGCGTAAGACTTTTGATTCTTTTATAAGAAATTCAAAATAAAGCATGATTGGAAATCATGGTATTTTTTTTCATCCGTGCCTTTGTTTAGGTTTGCGTAGGGACGGTAAGCAGGGCCGGCCCAGGCCATTTGGGGGCCCTAAGCAAAATAATGCAAAGGGGCCCATATTTTTGGCCCACCATTTCGTCACAGTGCATTGTGAAACCCATACATGCAATCCAACCCATGCGTCCTTATTTTGTATATTAATCAGATTTTGTTGCACTGCATACTTCAAACTTCCAAGAAGAACTTCAAAGAAGTTAAGGAATAACTTTTATTTTTTTAGGCTTGTAATCAAGTATCAAAACTCAGAAAAGTCAAATAAAGCAAATTAAACAATTGCCAATTTGGGGCCCCCTAGTGGTCAGGGGCCCTAAGCAGCTGCATAGTCTGCGTATAGGCTGGGCCGGCCCTGACGGTAAGGACGTATAACACTAGCAACTTTTCGGGATAGTCAACTTGTCCCCACCAACTTTGACGACCTTATACAGTGCCCTCCATAATTATTTGATTTTTACTTTCTGATATTTTTTTTTCTAAACAATATGGGACCTTAATGGAAAAAAAGAGAAAAATCCAACCTTCAATACTAGTGCATTTATTCAGTGGGGAAAAAATCCTACATAAAGAAATAATTATTTGACATCAAATAATGTGTGTCTCAATTATTAGCACCCCTGGTGTTAATACTTTGTACAACCCCTCTTTTGCCAACAAAACAAGGTGTGGGGACGGAGATGGCCATGGAAGGAGCTTGATTTTGTGTCCGGTGAACCATTTCTGTGTAGATTTGGCCATATGTTTCGTGTCAATGTCTTGCTGAAAGACCCAGTGACGACCTAGCTTCAGCTTTCGGGCAGAGGGCAACAGATTTTGATTTAAAATGTCCTGGTATTTCAAAGCATTCATGATGCCATGCACCCTAACAAGGTTCCCAGGGCTTTTGGAAGTGAAACAGCCCCACAGCATCACTGACCCACCCCCATACTTCACAGTTTTCATTATATTATTGCAGTAAAAAGGTCAGGAGAAAACTATCAGAAAGACTTAAGGACACGGCTACTGATATACTTTGGTGTATTGTGTAATATTTGATGTTACTAACGATTTAATGTGCATAGTCCATAACTGTCCAGTCAACATTTTGAGTTCCACAACAATTCTGTTTTATTGCGTTATGTATACATTATGCATAAGCTGTACATTTAACTAGGGCTGTCAAACGATTACAATTTTTAATCGAGTTAATCACAGCTTAAAAATTAATTAATCGCAATTCAAACCATCTCTAAAATATGCCATATTTTTCTGTAAATTATTGTTGGAGTGGAAAGAAGACTGATATATACATTCAACATACTGTACATAAGTACTGTATTTGTTTATTATATCAATAAATCCACAAGATGGCATTAACATTATTAACATTCTTTCTGTGAAAATGATTCACGGATAGAAAGACTTGTAATTCGTAAAGGATACATGTGAGTTTGTACATTGTGACTAAATATTGCCATCTAGTGTATTTGTTGAGCTTTCAGTAAATGATACTGTAGCGACTTAACTGTTCTGCCCAAATGCATGATTGGAAGTGGTGCAACCATGACTGTGTGGTGGCTGCAAATGCTATATCTTCTCTGCGTTGGGTACACTACAGGGTGTTATGAAAAAGATCAACTCCTGGCATTCTTCCCCACATCGCTTCCCATAAAAGCACGGCCCCAATGAATGCTTGCATCTACTCGACTCCGCCTCATATCTCTGTATACAAGTAAAACGGCGCCATTGTAGGCTGTTTACGGCAATGCGTGAATGAGTCGTACCGTGAATGCGTTAGTTGCGATAAATATTTTCACGTGATTAATTTAAAAAATTAATTACCGCCCGTTAACGCGATAAATTTGACAGCACTACATTTAACAAAACAAAATAAATGCATTCATTTGGGATGAAATGCATAACTGATGCTACAACAATCTAACCATATACTGGCAAGCGGGGTGGCCAGTGGGGTGGCCAACCAATTTATAGGGGTGGCGCCACTGTTTTTGAACTGTTCTGATAAGGGGCGCTGGAAGTCAGGGGTTGCTGAGGATCTTTTTTGTTTTTCCCCCAACCAAAAACAGCTGTTTAGGTCCAAATTTGCCATGCTCGCATTTTCTCCATACAATGCCACGGCCACCCCTATAATTTGGTTGGCCACCCCGCTTGCCAGTATATCGTTATATTGTTGTAGCATCAGTTATGCATTTCATCCCAAATGAATGCATTTATTTTGTTTTGTTAAATGTAGGTCTGTCAAATTTATCACGTTAACGGACGGTTATTAATTTTTTTAACTTAAACACGTGAAAATATTTATCGCAATTAATGCATTCGCTGTACGACTCACTCACTCATTGCCGCAAACAGCCTACAAGGCGCCGTTTTACTTATATACAGAGATAAGAGGCAGTGTCAGGTGAGTAGAGTAGATACAAGCATTCATTGGGGCCGTGCTTTTAATTGGCAAAAGCTTTGTCATCTCTCCCACAGCAACCACAAATATTGTGGGAAGCGACGTGGGGAAGAATGACAGGAGTTGATCTTTTTCTTAATACCCTGTAGTGTACCCAACGCAGAGAAGATATAGCATTTGCAGCCACCACACACAGTCATGGTTGCACCACTTCCCATCATGCATTTGGGCAGAACAGTTAAGTCGCTACAGTATCATTTACTGAAAGCTCAACAAATATACTAGATGGCAATATTTAGTCTCAATATACAACCTCACATTTATCCTTTCTATCCGTGGATCCCTTTAATTAAAATAATAAAGTTAATGCCATCTTGTGGATTTATTGTTATAATGAACAAATATAGTACTTATGTACAGTATGTTGAACATATATATCCGTCTTATCTTTCCATTCCAACAATAATTTACAGAAAAATATGGCATATTTTGGAGATGGTTTGAATCGCGAATAATTAATTTTTAAGCTGTGATTAACTCGATTAAAAGTTTTAATCGTTTGACAGCCCTGGTTAAATATACACCTTATGCCTAATATATACATAACATAATAAAACAGAATTGTTGTGGAGCTCAAAATCTTGACTGGACAGTTATGGACTATGCATATTAAATCATTAGTAACATCAAATATTACACAATACACCAAAGTATATCAGTAGCCGTGTCCTTAAGTCTTTCTGATAGTTTTCTCCTGACCTTTTTACTGCAATAATATAATGAAAACCTGAAATTATGGCTTTTAGTTTAGGCCACCCCAAGATTTTAAGTGGCCCCATCTGGCCACCCCTATGAAAAATTTCTGGAGGCGCCACTGTTCAAAAACACACTCAAAGTCATAAAAATATCAATGTCCGAAAAAAAAAAATCCCGAAAATGATCAAATAAGAGTTAGGCAATTATGCTTTTAGCCCAACGATTCTAAATATTTAACCTACTGTCATAACAGACCAGTCGTGAAATAGGGCACAATTGTGTACTGCTTCCGTTGTCCACTAGAGTGCGGTAAAGGCAAAGCTTTTTTTTTCAGCAGCGTCTCCACTTCACTTGGGTCCGATTTCATAGCCAGCCACAATAGTGGTTACGATTACCACTTATGATGCGAGGACACAAACCATAAAAAATCGCAACGGCTTCCAAGAAATGAGTAGAAATTCTTCTTGCATTAAAAAAGGATGGTTGCATCCAGGCTGGAGGTTGCATCATGTGAGATGTTGCAAATTCACAGCAGCTGAGCCGCACTGATGAAATACATCACATGGATTGCCCAGCTCAACTTATTTTCAGTGTGGAAAAGTTTAGCTCATTGACGCTAATAGATGGTGTTGCAAATGCACCGGTAGCATTTTTTTAGGGTTCCCGATATCGATATCGACTACCTGTGTAGCATCGTCTGATGCAGGTATTGAATGACGTCTGTTGACAAAATATATATATTATTGACTTTTAATGCTAAACTTGAAACTGCAATTTCTGGAGAAATTACAATGCGGCTTTGCTATGGCTTCCTGTTGATTTGGGGACATTTTAGGGACACGTTTTCTTGATATCAGGTCAATTCCTGTTAACTTAGGGACATTTTGGGGGACATGTGTTGATTATTAACCCAAAATTAACAGGACGTGACCTGTAAATGCTGCAGAATCAACAGGAAGTGACCCGTAAATGCCCCTAAAGGAAAAGAAAGTGACCAAAAATCAACAGGAAATGACGTAAAATTCCCTAAAATGAGCTCACTGGCTGCTATTGACGGCGTTAGACGTTTAATTTATTTTGACTGGATTGGATGTCTAGCGCCATCAATGGCACTGAAACTAGAGTAATTATAAGCTGTCTTCTGTGGACATTTACAGGTACCCTTTCTGTTCATTTTTGGGCATTTACAGGTAACTTCCTGTTGATTTTTAACCACTGCCCTCTAGTGACAACAGTGAATATGACATAACTCATTTAACATGGCTAGCTGCTCCCTGTTAAGACCAACATAAGGTAAGTTTTTGTTTAATTTTTTTTTATGCATTCTTAATTTAGTTTACAAGTATTTTTAGCCACCCTAATTTTTTAAAAATCATACTTTGGGGAAGAAAAGTGAAAATATATGTCTTATATGAATCTCTTTCCAATGCTAAATCTGAAAAATACATTAAACACACACACACAAAAAGCATTAACCACAACAATTAATCAATTTACTAGAGTATTTCGATTAGAAAAAAAGCCTCGAATCAAAATTTGCTGCTTTGAAGTACTCGTTTAATTTAAGTGGCGTTGTAATGGCTTGTTTCCAAAGTGTTTGAACTTAGTTTTATTAATTAGGGAGGATACACTGCCCTCTAGTGAATATGGCATAACTCATTTAACAGTTGCTCCCTGTTAAGACCAACGTAAGGTAAGTTTTTGTTTTAGTTTTTTTATGCATTCATAATTTTGTTTATAAGTATATTTAGCCGCTTTTTGAGGGAGTACATGTTTGAATGATTTGTTAAGAGCATTGTAAAAACAAAGCGTTAGCAATTAAGCTAGCAGACCTTTGCTATGCAAGTTAGCCAATTGTTCTCTTGTTGTACTTAGATCCTCATTTAGTTTTATCAATTAGGGTGGATACGCTGCCCTCTAGCGGCAACAGTGAATATGATGTAACTCATTTTACAGCTGCTCCCTGTTAAGACCAACATAAGGTACGTTTTTGTCTGAGTTCATGTTTTTTATGCATTCGTAATTTAGTTTATAGCTAGCTGCTTTTTGTGGGAATACGTGTTTGAACGATTTGTTAAGAGCATTGTAAAAAAAAAAAAAAAAAAAAGTTTGCGTTTAAGCTAGCAGATTTTTGCTATGCAAGTTAGCCAATTGTTCTCTTGTTATACTTAGATGCTCATTTAATTTTTTTTTTAATTATACTTTGGGGAAAAAAAGTGAAAAGATGTCTTATATAAACCTCTTTTCAATGCTAAATCTGAATAAATACATTAAACACACACACACAAAAAAGCATTAACCGTGAAAAAAGGAGGGATCACTGTAATTCGAAGTGACCTGCAAATGCCCCAAAACGAAAAGAAGGTGACCAAAAATCATCAGAAAATGATGTGAAATGTTCATTCGGGGACATTCTCAAGTCACTTCCTCTTCAGTAACCCCAAATCAACAGAAAGTGGCCTATGAATGCCTTAAAATCAACAGGAAACAACATGAAATGCCCCAAAATAAACTCATCGCCTGGCATTGCCTGCCACTGACCGCCATTGACGTCCAATCTGTTTGAAGTGAGAGGGTTGGCAGCGAATGAACGAATGTTCATTCGCTGCCACCCTCCCAGTTCAAATGGATTGGACGTCTACTGGTGATAAACTCATTCCAATTCACAGCAGAAGCTTGTTTTTCCTCTTTATTAGTTGTTTTGTAGAATGTATCGATAATTGTTGCATCATCATATCGTGAGACCACTGTTATCATTTAAAGTTCACCATTTCATCACTATTTAGCACCCGAGTATTAAAGTGTGATGCATACAGTAGATCTTTCCATGTACGACAGAGGCGTGACATACCCGTCGAGCCCCCTGACCTGGCCCCAAGGCACAAAGCACACAGTAAACGAATCGACTTCCCTCCCTCATCCGAAAGGCTACTGGAGTTCAGTCACATCTTTATCTTCAAATATTGATAACCGTCTGCCAGATTTAAACTCTGTTTTGAAGTATGTGTACACTCTTGCTATATTTGTTTATTTTTTTACTCTCCCCCAAATCGGGTTCAAAAGTACAAAGGAGTATTACAGTCACAAAAAAACATAAGATAAAAGTCGTAATATTATGATTTATGAGTCACAATATTACATAATATTACGCGAATAAAGTTGTAATATTACGAGGGAAAAAAGGTCATAATAGTACGTAACTTTACGTAATACAAGTAAAAAGTCGTAATTTAATGTCATTATACGTAATATTACAAGACAAAAGTTGCAATATTACAAGAAAAAAGTCATCATAGTAAGTTCACGTAATATTACAAGGAAATAAGTCGGAACGTTACATGAGTTTACGTAAACATTACGAGAATACAGTGATATTACGAGAAAAAAGATCGTAATACAAGTAAAAAGTCGCAATGTAAATTTACGTAATATTAAAAGATTAAAGTTGCAAAATTACAAGAAAAAACTCATAATAGTATTTTTTCGTAATATTACGAGGAAAAAAGTCGGAATGTTACGTGATTTTACATAAACATTACGAGATTAAAGTCGTGATACAAGTAGTATGTAATTTACCTAAAAATTATGTGACTAAAATCGTAATGTCATAAAGTCGGAATGTTACGTGATTTTACGTAAACATTACGAGATTAAAGTCGTAATACAAGTAGTATGTAATGTCCCTCAAATTATGTGAATAAAATCGTAATGTCATGTCATGTTACAAAATTAAACTGAATATCACAAGAAAAAAGTCGTAATTTTACGTCTTTTTATGTAAATATTACAAGATTAAAGTCTTAGTACGTAACCTTATGTAATACACGTAAAAAGTCATAATACGTAATATTAAAAGATTAAAGTTGCAGTATTACAAGAAAAACTAATTTACAAGGAAAAAAGTCGGAATGTTGCGTGATTTTACGTAAACGTTACGAGAATAAAGTTGTAATATTACGGGAAAAAAGATCGTAATAGAATGTAACCTTACGCAATATTATAAGATTAAAGTTGTAATATTACGAGGGAAAAAAGGTCATAATAGTACGTAACTTTACGTAATACAAGTTAAAAGTCGTAATGTAATGTCATTATACGTAATATTACAATACAAAAGTTGCAATATTACAAGAAAAAAGTCATCATAGTAAGTTCATGTAATATTACGAGGAGAAAAGTCGGAACGTTACATGAGTTTACGTAAACATTACGAGAATACAGTAAAATTACGAGAAAAAAGATCGTAATAGTATGTAACCCTACGTAATACAAGTAAAAACTCGCAATTTCAATTTACGTAATATTAAAAGATTAAAGTTGCAAAATTACATGAAAAAACTCATAATAGTATTTTTTCGTAATATTACGATGAAAAAAGTCGGAATGTTACGTGATTTTACATAAACATTACGAGATTAAAGTCATGATACAAGTAGTACGTAATGTCCCTCAAATTATGTGAATAAAATCGTAATGTCATGTCATTTTACGTGATGTTACAAAATTAAACTGAATTACACAAGAAAAAGGTCGTAATTTTACGTCTTGTTATGTAAATATTACAAGATTAAAGTCTTAGTACGTAACCTTATGTAATACACGTAAAAAGTCATAATATGACATTTTACATAATATTAAAAGATTAAAGTTGCAGTATTACAAGAAAAACTCTAATTTACAAGGAAAAAAGTCGGAATGTTACGTGATTTTACGTAAACGTTACGAGAATAAAGTCGTAATATTACGGGAAAAAAGATCGTAATAGAATGTAACCTTACGTAATATTATAAGATTCCAGTTGTAATATTACGAGGGAAAAAAGGTCATAATAGTACGTAACTTTACGTAATACAAGTTAAAAGTCGTAATGTAATGTCATTATACGTAATATTACAAGACAAAAGTTGCAATATTACAAGAAAAATGTCATCATAGTAAGTTCACGTAATATTACGAGGAAAAAAGTGGCAACGTTACATGAGTTTACGTAAACATTACGAGAATACAGTAATATTACGAGAAAAAAGATCGTAATAGTATGTAACCTTACGTAATACAAGTAAAAACTCGCAATTTCAATTTACGTAATATTAAAAGATTAAAGTTGCAAAATTACTAGAAAAAACTCATAATAGTATTTTTTCATAATATTACGAGGAAAAAAGTCAGAATGTTACGTGATTTTACATAAACATTACGAGATTAAAGTCGTGATACAAGTAATACGTAATTTACCTCAAATTATGTGAATAAAATCCTAATGTCATGTCATTTTACGTGATGTTACAAAATTAAACTGAATATCACAAGAAAAAAGTCGTAATTTTACGTCTTTCTATGTAAATATTACAAGATTAAAGTCTTAATAGTACGTAACCTTACGTAATACAAGTAAAAGTCGTAATATGTCATTTTACGTAATATTTAAAGATTAAAGTTGCAGTATTACAAGAAAAACTCATTTACAAGGAAAAAAGTCGGAATGTTACGTGATTTTACATAAACATTATGAGAATAAAGTCGTAGTATTTTGGGAAAAAAACTTCGTAATAGAATGTAACCTTACGTAATATTACAAGATTAAAGTTGCAATACTAAAAGAAAAAACTCATGTTAGTAAATTTTTGTAATATTACGAGGAAAAAAGTCAGAATGTTACGTGATTTTACTAAAATATTATGAGATTAAAGTTGTAATAGTACGTAATTTATGTCAAATTAGGATAATAAAATCGTAATGTCATGTCATTTTACGTGATGTTATGAAATTAAACTGAATATAACAAGAAAAATGTCGTAAACTTATGTTATTTAATGTAAATATTATGAGATTAAAGTCTTAATAGTACTTAACCTTTCGTATTACGGGAATAAAATCGTTATTGTCATTTTACGTCATATTACGAAATTCTAAGTCTAAGTATTACGACAAAAAAGTGGTGTCAATATGAGATTAAAGTCGTAATATTACGAGAAAAAAGGTCATAATAGTATGCAGCCTTACGATATACCAGTAAAAAGTTGTAATGTTATGTCATTTTACGTAATATTTAGTTTAAAGTTATAATATTACAAGAAAAAAGTCACAATAGTAAGTGTACTAATATAGCGAGAAAAAAGTTGTAACGTTATGTGATTTTACATAAATATAACAAGATTAAAGTCGTAATTGTTCATAGATAACGTCAAATTACGAGAAAAATAATCGTAATTTTACGTTATTTTACAAAATTAAACTGAATACAACAAGAAAAAAGTTGTACTTTTACACCTTTTCGTGTAAATATTACAAGAATAAAGTCTTAATAGTACGTAACCTTACGTAATATGTGTTAAAAGTCATAATTTTATGTCATTTTATGGAATTTTACAAGATTAAAGACGCAATTGTACGTAGTTTACGTCAAATTACGAGAATAAAATCATAATGTCACGTCATTTTACGAAATTGTCTCAATATTACGAGAAAAATCTTAATTTAACGTTTTTTATGTAAATATTATGACATTAAAGTCTTAATAGTACGTAACCCTCCGTATTACAAGAGTAAAATCTTAAATGTCATTTTACGTGATATTACATAATTAAAGTCTGACGAGAAAAAAATTGTCTTATTACGAGATTAAAGTAAGTAAAGTAATATAACGAGGAAAAATGTCATAATAGTACGTAACCTTGCGTAATACAAGTAAAAAGTCGTAACATTATGTAATTTTACGTAACATTACAAGAATAAAATTGCAATATTACATGAAAAAATTCATAATAATAAGTTTACGTAATATTACAAGAAAAACAGTCATAACGTTTCGTGATTTTACGTAAACGTTAAGAGATTAAAGTCGTAATTTTACGTAATTTACGTCAAATTACGAGAATAAAATCTTAATATCATGTCATTTTACGCTATGTTACGTAATATGTGAGTCTGAATATTTCCAGAAAAAAAAGTCGGAATTTTACGTCATTTTATGTAAATACAGTGGTATGAAAAAGTATCTGAACCTTTTGGAATTTCCCACATTTCTGCATAAGATCACCATCAAATGTGATCTGATCTTTGTCAAAATGTCAAAATCTCACAGATGTAAAAACTTGTCTGTATAACGACTTAAGTTTTATGTAATATTAATAGATAACATTGACATTTTTGCACGTAATGTTATGTTAAGTTGCATAGTATTACGACTTTTATCCCATAATATTATTCTTTTTCATAACAGCATGACTTTTTCTTTGTAATATTACCATTTCTTTCTTTGTGTGGCCGTCGTACAAAAGATTGCAGCAGGGATCTACGTTTTATACATAATATTACATAAAATTACGTACATAAGACTCTTATTTTTCATAATAGTACAACTTTTATTTTGTAATATTACCACATGGCTTTATTCTCGTAGTATTACAACTTTAATCTTGTGATATTATGACTTTTTTCACATAGTACTCAATTTTTCTCTTTATTTGTATAGCCCTAATACTCCGTCGTACAAAAGATTGCAGCAGGGATCTACTTTTAGAGCGTCTAAAGGAAATTTGGACTCACTCCTCTCCTCTCTCTTCATGTAAGTCAAGCCCCGATTACATCATACGATGTCCGCGCCTCCCCACCAAGCCCCCGCTGGGCCCGCCTGCTCATTGGTGACCTGCTGCGGGCCGGCGGCCGTTTGATTGGTTAAAAAGGAGGGCAAGTCTGCACAAGACCTACTGACAGACTGACATGAAGTAGAGAAGTGAAAGAGGCCGCCCATTTGTGATGGTTCCCTTGCCGATCACACAAAACGGAGGATAAACACTTAAGCATACTGTACATTAAGGGGGTAAATCACACTACTTTGTATCCCAAACGGTTATCGATATCCCCTTGCCGAAAATCACGATATCGTTTTTAAAAACTGCAACCAAAATTGTCCACTAGAATAGTGTCTATGTTAACTCATTGGCCACCATTGACAGCGTCAAATTCTTTTTGACTGGACATGAAGGCACACAAAAGTTGTATAATTTTAGCCAAAAACATACAGTTCCACAAAAATTTGACAAATACATCCCCATTTATTTCCGATAATGAACTGAAAAAGCCTCCAAATCAACCAGATGTGACCCAGAAATGCCCCAAAATCAACAGGAAATGCCCAAAAATGTGCAGGATGTGACCCATAATCAACAGAAAGTGTCATGTGAATTCCCTTAAATTAACAAGGAAGTTTTTTTGTTAATCCATTAGCCGCCATCGAAGACGCTAGACGTCCCATTAATTTTGACTGAACATCAACGCAGACGACTGTTGGATTGAGTTTTTGCCAATAACATCCCCATTAATTTCCATTAATTTCCGATAATGACCTGATAAACCCTACAAATCTACAAGACCCAGAAATGCCCCAAAATAATCAGAATAGTTCACACAATTATCAGGAATAGCTCAAAAACGGACAGGAAGTAACACATAATCAACAGGAAGTGACCTGTAAATACCCTTAAATCAACAAATTTAATTTATATTTATTTAATAACATGTCTTATTTTTCATGTTAAATTGTTGCCTGTATATATGACAGTGTTAAGTACGGAGCCCCTAAATGGACATCGACAGAAATAAAATAAATTTAAGCAATCTGGTGCGCACCAGAATCTGGTAAACATTAGCAAGCTAGTTGCATAGCAACGGTCTGCAGCTTAAATGCCATATAATGCAAATATATTTAAAACATTTGGCTAACTTGCATAGCAAAAGTTATTACTTACTGTACATTTGTTGTAAACATTCGCAATATATAGCATTTATGATACTTACATAGCAACAGTCCGCTAGCGAGGCACGTAAACATTAGCATTATATAGCACTTAAGCTAGTTGCCTAGCAACAGTCCGCTAGCTTAAATTAGCAATAGCATTATATAGCATTTTAGCTAGCGGACTTTTGCTGTGTAAGTTAGCAAATTGTTGTAAACCTTAGCATTATATAGCATTTAAGCTAGTTGCATAGCAACAGTCTGCTAGTTATGTAAGTTAGCCAATTGTTGTAAACATTATCATTATATAGCAGTTAAGCTAGCGGATTGTTGCTATGCAACTAGCTTAAATTTTATGCAACTAGCTTAAATTTTAGCATTTAAGCTAGCGGACTGTTGCTATGTAATTAGCTTAAATGCTAAATAATTTTAATGTTTACAATAATTGGCTAATTGTTGTAAACATTAGCATTATATAGTATTTAGGCTGGCGGACTGTTGCTATGCAAATATTTGCATTATATAACATTTAAGCTAGCGGACTGTTGCTATGCAATTAGCTTAAATTCTATATAATTGTAATGTTTACAATAATTGGCTAATTGTTGTAAATATTAGCATTATATAGCATTTAGGCTGGCGGACTGTTGCTATGCAAATATTAGCATTATATAGCATTTAAGCTAGTTGCAGAGCAGTTAGCTTAAACAATTAGCCAATTGTTGACAATTAAAACACCTAGCCAATTGTTGTAAACATTAGCATTATATAGCATTTAAGCTAGTTGCATAGCAACAGTCCGCTAGCTAATGTTTATAATAATTGGCTAGGTGTTTTAATTGACACAATTAGCCAATTGTAAATATTAGCAATAGCATTATATAGCATTTTAGCTGGCAGACTTTTGCTATGTAAGTTAGCAAATTGTTGTAAACATTAGCATTATATAGCATTTAAGCTAGTTGCATAGCAACAGTCTGCTAGCTATGTAAGTTAGCCAATTGTTGTAAACATTATCATTATATAGCATTTAAGCTAGCGGACTGCTGCTATGCAACTAGCTTAAATTTTAGCATTTGAGCTAGCGGACTTTTGCTATGCAACTAGCTTAAATGTGATATAATGCTAATGTTTACAACAATTTGCTATAGCAACAGTCCGCTAGCTTAGATGCCAACAACAATTAGCCAATTGTTGACAATTAAAACACCTAGCCAATTGTTGTAAACATTAGCATTATATAGCGTTTAAGCTAGCAGACTTTTGCTACGTAATTTAGCCAATTGTCGCTATGGCTAATATTTACAACATTTGGCTAACTTACAAAGCAAAAGTCCACGAGCTTAAATGCTATTTAACACTAATGTTTACCAGATAATTTCTGGTGTGCACTTGGTGCACATCAAATTGCTTAAATTTATTTCATTTCAGTCAATGTCCCTTAGGGGCTCCGTATTAAAGAAATCCTATGTTTAGCGGTTCCACTGTACGCAAACAAGTAATTCAGTTAACTTGTTTGCTTGTACAAGGTCACGGCGCCTTGTTATAACAGCAGGGGAGACGAGGCATGACGCCTTGTCATTTCCCCACGACGTGCGTGCGAGAATATATTTAGAAGTGTGAACATCAGGCGTCAAAAGGTGTGAGAGATTCCACATCGTTAGATGAGCTGATGTCGCGTAGAAGTCATAAATCGTGAGGCTGACACGTTGTATTCCTCAGTGCGTGATCGTGTTAGCAACAAGCAAACGTATTCAGAGCTTTAAGAACGCTTTCAATAAGAGCCCACTTTTTGTTTTGTTGTTGCTACTTTTCAGATTCCAGTCAGACGACCGCTTCTCAAAGAAACGACGTATCTGGCCAAGAGAGCAGGACTTCCCCTATTTCTTTTCTGCCTTTTTTTTTCTGTTCTTTCAGAGCGGGCTGTTACATAACCCTGCAGTTTGAACGCCGTTAGCATATGTCCTCTGTGAACTCGCCGCACTGGAACATACACATTTAATACTAGATTCAAGGTCTAGTTAACTAAGGTTTAGCTAAGTACCCCCAACCAAAAAAATGACAATATATATTTTTAAATATTGTATATTTTGTATATATTGTATTTTCACAACTTTGTGATGTTTATGGTTCACCTAAAATGAGTGAATAAACATTTCCTTCCGTACATTAAAGTGGGTACGACAGGATAAAAAAAGTCTTAAATTGCATTATTATGTGAATTAGAATCATATTTTGAGACGATTCGTCTATATACAACAATTTGGCAGAGCGCAGATGTAGAGAAATTACTCATTTGACCTAAGCACACGGTCCCAGTTGAAGCCTGGGACTGTGCGTACTTTTGTGTGAGACCAAGATTGAGCTTTTTGGCAACAAACACTCTAAGTGGGTCTGGCGTGCCACGAAAGATGCGCATGCTGAAAAGCACCTCATACCCACTGTGAAGTATGGGGGTGGGTCAGTGATGCTGTGGGGCTGTTTCGCTTCCAAAGGCCCTGGGAACCTTGTTAGGATGCATGGCATCATGAATGCTTTGAAATACCAGGACATTTTAAATCAAAATATGTTGCCCTCTGCCCGAAAGCTGAAGATGGTTCGTCACTGGGTCTTTCAGCCAGACAATGACCCTAAACATATGGCCAAATCTACACAGAAATGGTTCACCAGACACAAAATCAAGCTCCTCCCATGGCCATCTCAGTCCCCAGACCTTGTTTTGTTGGCAAAAGGGGGTTGTACAAAGTATTAACACCAGGGGTGCTAATAATTGTGACACACATTATTTGATGTCAAATAATTTTTTCTTTATTTGGGATTTTTCCCACACTGAATAAATGCACTTGTATTGAAGGTTGGATTTTTCTCTTTTTGCCCATTATGGTCCATTATTATTTGAATTAAAAAAAAAATATTAGAACCTAAAAAACACATCTTTTTCAGTGGTGCCAATAATTATGGAGAGCACTGTAGCTGAGGCAAAAATCAAACTTTGCTATAAAAGTTTACAATCATCGGCAGCGTAAGTCTTTCTATACATGGATCGCTTTAACAGAATGTTAATGTTAATGCCATCTTGTTGATTTATTGTTATAATGAACAAACACAGTACTTATGTACAGTATGTTGAATGTACTGTATATAACCGTCTTGTGTCTTATCTTTCCATTCCAACAATAATTTACAGAAAAATATGGCATATTTTATAAATGGTTTGAATTGCGATTAATTACGATTAATTAATTTTTAAGCTGTGATCAACTTGATTAAAATTTTTAATCGTTTGACAGCCTTAGTTAAAAGCAAAAAAAACAAACAAACAAACAAAAACGGGCAGTTAGCATTTATTTTACGTAAATATGTCAAATGTACTGCTAGTCTAAGTCACTGTGGCGCCGCCTTGTCACCACACAGAGCTCTTTAAGTTCAAATTCTTGTGAACAAATGCTTAAATCCCTGAATTCTTTATAGATATGGACGTAAAACTGTCTCGATTCTTGGTTGAAAGCACACACACACACAAAAAAACGGGCAGTTAGCATTTATTTTACGTAAATATGGCGAATGTGCTGCTAGTCTTTAAGCTACTGTGGCGCCGCCTTGTCACCACAAAGAGCTTTTGACGTTGAAATTATTGTGAATAAATGCTTAAATCCCCGAATTCTTTATAGATATGGATGTAAAACAGTCTCACATCTTGGTTAAAAGCAAAAAAACTGGCAGTTAGCAGTTTTTCAGCGTAAATATTATGAACTATGAGGCCAATGCTGTACCGGCTAATTTCTCCCATTTATTTATTCACAACGTTTAAAAAAAACGTACGAAAATATAATAATTACCTTGAATCCTCGAACAACTCACTCTTGAGACAATCCTTCCTGTTTGTATGCGGTACAGTTTTCCTACTTTTTCAACCTAAATCCGGCGTTAGATCGTTGCGTGAGAATAATATAAGAGATAATATAAGAGAATAACTCCTCTTGATGATGGCTGACCCCCTACTTGAAAGCGAGGAGCTGTGTATGACGGGTGTGACGCATCAATATCATTATGAAGTCTATGTGGTAGCAATATCTTGGCAAGCCGCCTAAGATTGGTTTAAAGACACTGCTGGATGCAGGTATGACATCGGGAACTCCTCCCACTTATATGTAACAAAACAAACTGACCAGCATCATAATGAGACAAAATCATGCCAGTCGTCATACTAGCTTCGCTTGCTAGCTAGCACAGCTATTCTCCCAGTCCAGCCCAACCCCGTCATCAATCCCAGCAGGCATTGCGCAGGTAAAACATGGCAACCTCCGAAGGTCAAAACATGTACTGAATATAATAAATTTTTAAATCAAAAACAATAATACAGTGCCCTCCATAATTATTGGCACCCCTGAAAAAGATGTGTTTTTTAGCTTCTAATATATATATTTTTTTAATTCAAATAATATGGGACCTTAATGGAAAAAAAGAGAAAAATCCAACCTTCAATACAAGTGCATTCATTCAGTGGGGGAAAAAATCCCACATAAAGAAAAAAATGATTTGACATTAAATAATGTGTGTCACAATTATTAGCACCCCTGGTGTTAATATTTTGTACAACCCCCTTTTGCCAACAAAACAAGGTCTGGGGACTGAGATGGCCATGGGAGGAGCTTGATTTTGTGTCTGGTTACCCATTTCTGTGTAGATTTGGCCATATGTTTAGGGTCATTGTCTTGCTGAAAGACCCAGTGACGACCCATCTTCAGCTTTCGGGCAGAGGGCAACAGATTTTGATTTAAAATGTCCTGGTATTTTTAAAGCATTCATGATGCCATGCACCCTAACAAGGTTCCCAAGGCCTTTGGAAGCAAAACAGCCCCACAGCATCACTGACCCACCCCATACTTCACAGTGGGTATGAGGTGCTTTCAGCATGCGCATCTTTCGTGGCACGCCAGACCCACTTAGAGTGTTTGTTGCCAAAAAGCTCAATCTTGGTCTCATCTGGCCAAAGCACACAGTCCCAGGCTTCAACTGGGACCTGTGAAGCATGCGGGCATGATTTTGTCTCATTATGAGACTGGTCAGTTTGTTTTGTTACATATAAGTGGGATGAGTTCCCAATGTCATACATGCATCCAGCAGTGTCTTAAACCGATCTTAGGCGGCTTGCCAAGATATTGCTACCACATAGACTTCATAATGATATTGATGCGTCACACCAGTAATACACTGGGCCTCGCTTTCAAGTGGGGGGTCAGCCATCATTAAGAGGAGTTATTCTCAAACATGCACGCAGCGATCTCAACGCTGGATTTAGGTTGAAAAAGTAGGAAAACTGTACCGCATACAAACAGGAAGGATTGTTTCAGGAGTGAGTTGTTTGAGGATTCAAGGTAATTATTTTATTTTCGTACATTTTTTAAACGTTGTGAATAAATAAATGGGAGAAATTAGCCATACTGTAGTTTGTAATATTTACGTGGAATAACTGCTAACTGCCCTTTTTTTTTTTTTTTTTTTTGCTTTCAACCAAGAATTGAGACTGTTTTACGTCCATATCTATAAAGAATTCAGGGATTTAAGCATTTGTTCACAAGAATTTGAACGTAAAAAGTTCTGTGTTGTGACAAGGCGGCTCCACAAAGGCTTAAAGATTAGCACCACATTCAACATAGTTACGTAAAATAAATGCTAAGGTCCCATATTATTTGAATTTAAAAAAAATATTAGAAGCTAAAAAACACATCTTTTTCAGGGGTGCCAATAATTATGGAGGGCACTGTACATGCGTTTCTAATAAAATATTTTAGTAAAAGAGAACAATTGTGGCTGATTAGAGCCTACAATTCTTTAAGTCTGAGGTTCCTTTTAACATTCGGGAATAGACACAAACAAACGCACAAATAAGGTTGCATCAGTAGAAGACATTTGATCTCCAGGGTGGGAACTTCTGGGTACATCCTGATATGATGTGCAATACAAGGCTAGCGATAAGAAATAGAAAAAACATGAATATGTGACTAACAGTAAGAATGAAGTGCAAATACAGGCAGGATTAGTGTACTGTATTTTGAAAATGACAAGTCAAAAACTAACTTGGAATGTTACACACAGCAAACACACAAATGGGCGGGGCTCGCCACACAACTCCTCGAACAAATGAGGCATTGCCATTCATGCAAATGCCCAAACACACACACACACACGCACACACACACAGAGTCGTGCTATTGTTTGCTGCAGATTAGATTAAAATGTGCAGCTGGCATGGAGAGGAGGCCATTGTCCTTGGTGAACTTTGTGGCGTCGCTCGTAAATGAATCGTCCTGACAACGCATGTACAGTAGTCGGAGCGGCAACGTCTACCATTACAATTTTTGATATAAGGCTAATTATAACAATTATCTCACGATATGGTGATACAACAATTATCAATACAATGGTCGGGAAAGCAATCTGTGATATTCTACGATACTACTAATAAACAGAAATGTTTCTAAATGGGAAGAGTAAAGAAAGTTTATTTTTTGCACTTGTTCCTGTCAATCTGACAAAAAATGTCTTCCTCATTTCTGTATATACATAAAGACAACTACTATTACAAAAAAAAAATGTAGGGCTTCAACTATCGATTTTTTTCATCGTCGATTATCTCTACTTAGTTTGAATAATGGAGTAATCGGATTAGGAACATTTAATGTGTTGCAGAGTAAATTTTCAGAGATGTAAAACAAAGCCTTTTTAAGATTCACTTAAACAAGCACTGAATATGAATACAAAATAAGTGAAAAAAAGTGTTTCTTCAAACTATATAGAATTGCACTTTCTTTCAGAAATAAATTATAATACCTTAGCTTAGCCTCAAACGGTATATATATATATATATATATATAAAGGAGAATCTAAGTACAACAAGAGAACAATTGGCTAACTTGCATAGCATAAATCCATTAGCTTAAATGCTATTAAATGCTAACTTTTTTTTTTACAATGCTTTTAGCAAATCATTAAAATACAAATTCCTACAAACAAAACGGCTAAATATAGCTCTAAACTAAATTACAAATGCATAAACAACAAACATATTACCTCAAACAAAAACGTACCTTATGTTGGTCTTAACCTGGAGCAGTTGAATTCAGCCATGCGAAATGAGTTATGTCATACTCACTGTTATATCAAACAAACAAAAAAAACATTATAACGCCAATCTAACTCAAGGAATACGCGAACAAAACACACATTTTGAAAACTTCCAGAATAAATGTTTGGGTTTTATTAGCAAATTTAAATTTTTGAACACAAATCATTTTAACATATACAATAAACATAAACTTGTTAACAATCTGTTAAATATCCAGGAATGAAAAAATAAATAAACATTTGTCTTTACACCTCTCAAAATTGTCTGTCTAAATAAACTAAATTTCACATAAAACTTCTTAGTCAGGGAATAACAAAAATAAATAAAAATGGAGCCTTTCTTAAAGTAAAACACTACTGATTTTGTCCACAAGCACAGCCAAATTCAACAAAAATGAAAGATCCTTTGGGCTGCTTTAAAACCACATAAAATAAAAATGACAACTTGGGAGAAAGGGATAAACCTTGGTTCACTACATTTCTTACAGTTTAATTAACGTTAACAGTAGAAAATATACAGGAGGATATTTCCCTCAAAGCAGCTTCCTCCTCAAGTTTGAGAAATTCACACAGATTAATGTTATGCTAACTCTGATGCAGGTCTGACTTTCAGTAGCAAAATTAGTGGTGTGCTCCACACCTCCACAAAATTGATGACGACTTTTTACATTACTTACAGTGGCTTCTGCTGGCGGGAAAGAATTTCTGATATCCCTCGTCTTTGAAGGGGGCGGCATATTATATTTGGGGGAAGGGGCTCCAGTCATCGGCCAATCAAACGTGCGTTTGAAAAAAATAATGGACTGGCACATTCAGTGTATAATGAAAATAATTTACTTAATAATGGTAGGGTCTTCCAGAGGTCCTCAAATACAAATCTTGAAGGTCCACAGTTATTTTTTTATAAAAGCATGGGTCCATTTGTTAATGGCAGGTTGAAGGTGGTTTTCTTTGGACCAAACAAAAATACAATGTACATTCTGATTATATGAAAATAAATTAACAAAACATTTTTTTGATTTAAAATAAAAATACAAAAAAAACAAACATTCAAGAGCAATGTTTACACATGTACACTAAATAATTGACTAGATCTGTCATCAAGGTGCAAAAAATAACTATTGACAGTCCATTTGGTAACTGTAAAACACTGCTGGACAAAAAAGAAAACGTGCAAGTAGTACAGTACAGAACATAAATGACAAGCTCTGTCATCAAGGTGCAAACATAACAATAATTGACACTAACTTTAACTGTAAAACACTGCTCAATGAGAGAAATGGCATTTGGGAGTTTGGGGGTCACAAAGTTGTTTACCCACATCATCAGCCAGTACTTCCGTGCGTCTTGTGGTTGATAAATCTGAGAGTGAGATTTGATTTTTGTTGTCATTTCCTCCTTTTCTTTCCCTTTGAACATTGCTGTCATCACTTCAGTCATACACTCCTTTATTATTTCTCCATCAGAGTACGGCTTCTTATGTTTATCATTCCATTCCTCATTGAAACGGCAATTTTCGTTGTCCACTTTTCTTCTCTTGGTCAACTGTGAGCATGCCATTTTGTTAGATTCAGTCTTCTACTGGTGGCACGTGTGGTGTTAGCAGGGGTGAAAGTGGCTAGAATTTCTTGCCGGAACTCCCCGACGTGAAGGTCGCCACAGAGCCAGAAATGTTATTTATTTATTTACTTTTTTTTCTTTCGTTTTTTTTTTTTTTTTTTTTAGGGGGGGAGCAAACCTCTTAAACTACTGAAATGCTAAGAAAACTGTTTTAGCACAGTTATTTCTATAACACATACAAAAACTGATTTTGATTCAAAATCGTATTTTTAAATGATTTGCAAAATAAAAGTTAACAAAAACAGCAATAACCCAGCCTCCATCTCCTAATTTTTATTTTCCCTCATTTCCTCATACACTAAATGCCAAATCTCAATTTTGACTACTTAAGAACATAGGATGTATATTAAAATTGAAGTTTGTCATTTATTTTATTTTATTTTTTTATGATAAACATATAAGTAACATACATTCAGAAAAATAAGTACAGATGACTTATATTATGCAGAGTGAAATGGAATAGATTTTGAAGATCGCGCAAACGTTGACTTTTTTTTTTTTTTTTTAAATCATAAGGAAATGAATAAGTAGCCTAACATAAATGAACAAATATAAGTCCAAAGTGCACATTGACAGCTAAGATGTTCTTAACCTCCCCATCAGAGCAAATAAAACTAAATATGATAAATAAGCCTCAACTCTTTTGTTGCTCTTAAAGATTTGAGCCATTTTATGTTGCATAGCCCTTTTTTGTCACATCAATTTAACAACCTTTTTCTGTTGCTGTTCCAGAAAACATGCACATTTTAACCAATATGAGCTAACTATCTTTGCTGACCACATGTCAGTATGTCAGTCAACTGAACGGATAAATGAGTCCAGGCGTTTTGTTTTGTTGTGTGCATTCGCACATTGATGTGACTCATCAGATAACTGCAGCAGCTGGGGAAACCTCCATGCCGTCCGTGGAATAAAATAAATAATAAATATTGGTGGAAACGAATTACGCTATACAAGCACTTTATTAGGCTTGTTGTATATAAGTATAACACCATTTACCATTAAACATTTGTGCATGTAAATCTGATGTTGGTAGATTGTTTCTTCTTGGAGATGAAATGCATGTGTGGCAGCTTAGCATTTTTTTTTTTTTTAACATAGCATTTTGACAGTTGCCGTCATATTTTCGGAATCAAAGCACAGTGTACCGAAACAGCATTCCAGCGCTGAATCTTATACCGGAACTCCGTTCCTGACCGTTCTGGCCCACTTTCACCTCTGGGTGTTAGTGAACGTCGCTCAACGTTGTGATCTTCTACTGGTGGCATGTGTGTTGTTAGCGAACGTTGCTTAACGTTGTGATCTTGAACGTTGCCCGCATGCAGCGAGAGTGCCGGGGTAACACGGGGAAATAAATAAATGAATCACGTTTGCTCACAGTATGACTCACGTTCTTGAATGAAAAATAAAGTACACGACAGCATGTACAAACAGATTGCAAAGTGCTGGGTGCGACTCGTGTTTGAGGTTGCTGACACTGCTGCGGTCCGTCCACGCTAGCTAGTAGCATGAAGGCTCTCTCAGCTAATCAACGCATCCATGCAGGCTCTCTCAACCAATCAGCGCATCATTGTCATAGCGGTGACAACAGACGTGAAAACATGCAAGATGTTTGACTAAAAATCAAACAGAATTCAGCAATAGAATAGTAGCGCATAGCGATAGATCGGCGATTCATACATATGATGTATGTTTTTAAAAAATGATAAAATGATAACAAGAACGGTGAGCAAAAATCCCAGAACCACACGGGGGACCTAGTGAATAACCTACAGAGAACTGGGACCACAGTAACAAAGGCTACTATCAGTAACATAATGCACCGCCAGGGACTCAAATCCTGCACTGCCAGACGTGTCCCCCTGCTGAAGAAAGTACACGTCCAGACCCGTCTGCGGTTTGCTAGAGAGCATTTGGATGATCCAGAAGAGGACTGGGAGAATGTGTTATGGTCAGATGAAACCAAAATAGAACTTTTTGGTATAAACACAGGTTCTCGTGTTTGGAAGAAAAAGAATGCTGAATTGCACCATACTCACTGTGAAGCATGGGGGTGGAAACAGTATGCTTTGGGGCTATTTTTCTGCAAATGGAGCAGGACGACTGATCTGTGTAAAGGAAAGAATGAATGGGGCCATGTATCGAGAGATTTTGAGTGAAAATCTCCTTTCATCAGCAAGGGCATTGAAGATGAGACGTGGCTGGGTCTTTCAGCATGACAATGATCCCAAACACACAGCCAGGGCAACAAAGGAGTGGCTTCGTAAGAAGCATTTCAAGGTCCTGGAGTGGCCTAGCCATTCTCCAGATCTCAACCCCATAGAAAATTTGTGGGGGGAGTTGAAAACGTGTTGTAGTGTTGTGTTAGCGCTGTTTTTACAGTGAATACATGAAAGTGTTCGCCCTTGGTGTCCAGCTTGAAACTTATGACATTTTCTACTTTTTCTTGGCGCCTTTCTCTTCACTTTCGTCAGGGTCTTTGTTGTTACCTCTAATACATTTGCCGCGTCGGTCTTCTTCCTGTACACACATGACGTCACCGCGTTGTGCCACATTAAAAGTAGTCTGGGCAAAACGTCATGCTTAGCCTGTAAAAAAAATATAGGCTGCAGGGGTCAAAACGGAGGGAAAAAAAGTCATACGTGGAGATTAAGTTGTTAGAATTACTCCAGTTATTGCTTTAGGTCCCTTCTGTGTACTTTCAACATGTGAAAATTTTACAAGTGTTTCAACATTTAAAGATAGATTCAAGTCAAGATTTTGCCAATTTAGGAGTGTTTTAGATAAAAAGTTACTTTGAATGTCTAGGAAGGTTCTCTACAACAGAGCCTTCATGAGAAGTCTACTGCTTTAAGATGGCGGCTGTTTATTAACGCCGGCGAGTCATATAATTTCACATATACAGTGGGGCAAATAAGTATTTAGTCAACCACCAATTGTGCAAGTTCTCCTACTTGAAAAGATTAGAGAGGCCTGTAATTGTCAACATGGGTAAACTTCAACCATGAGAGACAGAATGTGAAAAAAAAAAACTGAAAATCAAATTGTTTGATTTTTAAAGAATCTATTTCCAAATTAGAGTGGAAAAGAAGTATTTGGTCACCTACAAACAAGATTTCTGGCTGTCAAAGAGGTCTAACTTCTAACGAAGTCTAACGAGGGTCCACTCGTTACCTGTATCAATGGCACCTGTCTTAACTCATTGTCGGTATAAAAGACACCTGTCCACAATCTCAGTCAGTCACACTCCAAACTCCACTATGGCTAAGACCAAAGAGCTGTCGAAGGACACCAGAGACAAAATTGTAGACCTGCACCAGGCTGGGAAGACTGAATCTGCAATAGGTAAAACGCTTTGTGTAAAGAAATCAACTGTGGGAGCAATCATTAGCAAATGGAAGACATACATGACCACTAATCATCTCTCTTGATCTGGGGCTCCATGCAAGATCTCACCCCGTGGCGTCAAAATGATAACAAGAACAGTGAGCAAAAATCCCAGAACCACACGGGGGACCTATTGAATGACCTTCAGAGAGCTGGGACCACAGTAACAAAGGCTACTATCAGTAACACAATGCGCTGCCAGGGACTCACATCCTGCACTGCCAGACGTGTCCCCCTGCTGAAGAAAGTACACGTCCAGGCCCGTCTGCGGTTTGCCAGAGAGCATTTGGATGATCCAGAAGAGGACTGGGAATGTGTTATGGTCAGATGAAACCAAAATAGAACTTTTTTGGTAGAAACACAGGTTCTCCTGTTTGGGGGAGAAAGAATACTGAATTGCATCCGAAGAACACCATACTCACTGTGAAGCATGGGGATGAAAACATCATGCTTTGGAGCTGTTTTTCTACATAGGGACCAGCACGACTGATCCGTGTAAAGGAAAGAATGAATGCGGCCATGTCTCGAGAGATTTTGAATCTCCTTTCATCAGCAAGGCCATTGAAGATGAGACGTGGCTGGGTCTTTCAGCATGACAATGATCCCAAACACACAGCCAGGGCAACAAAGGATTGGCTTCGTAAGAAGCATTTCAAGGTCCTGGAGTGGCCTAGCCAGTCTCCAGATCCCAGCCCCATAGAAAATCTGTGGAGGGAGTTGAAAGTCCGTGTTGCCCAACGACAGCCCCAAAACATCATTGCTCTAGAGGCGATCTGCATGGAGGAATGGGCCAAAATACCAGCAACAGTGGGTGAAAAGCTTGTGAAGAGTTACAGAAAACGTTTGGCCTCCGTTATTGCCATCAAAAGGTACATAACAAAGTATTGAGATGAACATTTGGTATTGACCAAATACTTGATGATTTGTAAATAAATTCTTTAAAAATCAAACAATGTGATTTTCTGTTTTTTTTTTTCCACTCTCTGTCTCTCATGGTTGAGGTTTACCCATGTTGACAATTACAGGCCTCTCTAATATTTTCAAGTGGGAGAACTTGCACAATTAGTGGTAGACTAAATACTTATTTGCCCCACTGTATGTAAGGGACTGTATAATCCAAATAGGGTTGCTGAAAAGTTTGAGCATTTGAGCATCTCTAAAAGTTGTTAATGTTGTGTCCCTATGCAAACCTACGCCCTTGGTGGCAAAAAAAGCCCCAAAATTAACTTATTCCCTGCCACTGACCGACATAGACGTCCAATCCATTTGACGTGGGAGGGATGGCTACCACGTCAAATGAATTGGACGTCTACTCATGATAAACTCAATTCAATTCACAGCAGAAGGATGAGAACAGCTTGTTTTTCCTGTTTATTACTTGCATTGTAAAATATTGTAGAATTACTTTCTGACCCATGTATCGAAACACACACATTATCCAAATTGGGTGTGTACTGTATGTGCGTGCCAATATAATCCACCCTGACTGTCTCTTTCCCTGCCAAGCTGCATGGTCGCCACGCCCACTGGAGCTCTTACATAACAATATACATTCTTTCCTCAAATGTCCTACACGCTGGAACATACAGATCCCATGCTCTTGGACTGTGATGTGAGCTCTGGTTTTACAAATATAAAACTGACGCTAGCAAAAGCTGAAAGACTTGCTTGTCTTCCCAGCGCTATGGTAGATAAGCAGCCCAAACAGATGGATTCTGTCTATCTGGAAAAAAAACACGTTACATTCCAGCTAGTGTGAGATTTTGTCAAAATAGGAGCGAGTGTGTTAGGATTCGCCTGTATTAAAGAAGAGAACACAATAATCGAGCATTTCCCAGCTGCTGTGCTATCGATTATTTTAGTAGTCGATTAATCTATCACTTGTTAGTTCGAATAATCAAGTAATCGGATTAGGGACATTTAAAGCCTTGCTAAGATTGCACTTTCAAAAGAGCATTAAATGCGAATAAAAAATAAAATTCCCGAGTGTTTCTTCTTCTTCTTTAAAAAAAATACATTAAAATACCCGAGCTTAGCCTCAAACGGTATGAAAAAAATAACTAAATGAGGATCTAAGTACAACAAGAGAACAATTGGCTAACTTGCACAGCAAAAGTCCGCTAGTTTAAATGCTATAAAATGCAAACTTTTAAATTTTTTTTACAATGCTCTTAACAAATCGTTCAAACACAAATTCCCACAAAAAAAAAAAAAAAAACAGCTAAATATACCTATAAACTAGGGCTGTCAAAATTATCGCGTTAATGGGCTATAGTTAATTTTTTAAATTAATCACGTTAAAATATTTGACGCAATGAATGCACATGCCCCGCTCAGACAGATTTAAATGACAGTACAGTGAAACGCCCACGTTAATTGTGTTTTGGTGAGTTTTGCCGCCCTCTGCTGGCGCTTGGGTGCGACTGATTTTATAGGCTTCAGCACCCATGAGCATTGTGTAAGTAATTATTGACATCAACAATGGCGGGCTACTAGTTTATTTTTTTGATTGAAAATTTTACAAATTTTATTAAAACGAAAACATTAAGAGGGGTTTTAATATAAAATTTCTATAACTTGTACTAACATTTATCTTTTAAGAACTACAAGTCTTTCTATCCATGGATCGCTTTAACAGAATGTTAATAATGTTAATTCCATCTTGTTGATTTTTTGTTATAATAAATAAATACAGTCCTTATGTACCGTGTGATGAATGTATATATTCATCTTGTGTCTTATCTTTCCATTCCAACAATAATTTACAGAAAAATATGGCATATTTTATAGATGGTTTCAATTGCGATTAATTGCGATTAATTACGATTAATTAATTTTTAAGCTGTAGTTAACTTGATTAAAAATTTTAATCGTTTGACAGCCCTACAATAAACTAAATTACGAATTTAGTAAATAATAAAAAAACATTAGCTCAAACAAAAACTTACCTTATGCTGGTCTTAACAGGGAGCAGCTGGATTTATCCATGTTAATTGTAGATGAAGATGCAAATGACAGAAAAATATGAGCGTGGGGTGAAATGGCTCAACAATACATCTCCATGGTCCTCCTCCGACCATCGTTCGCCAGTCTTTATAAGTTAAGCTGACAATTCTTATTGTGGTAACATCTCCAGAGAAATCGCCAGCTTCGCCGCGTTTTCATCATTTCTTTCACAACTTATTCAACACAAAACGCCTGCTGTCTGCCGCAATTGACGATGTTCTCAAGAAAGCATTGAAAGCGAAAGTAAACTCTCACCCGCTCCCCTCCCTTTGTCACGTCAGCCCCGCGGTGCCTTCAGGTACAGAAAAAAACGTCCGCCTTATTAGAACCCGTTTCGTTACACTATTACAGGAATTATTATTATTATTATATTATGAATCCGATTTTTATTTTTTATTTATTTGTTTTGCTATATGTAATTGCCATTTGTAATAGTACCAGCAGTATTTTTTAAGGATTTAGTGCAGGTTTTTGGGCTGTGGAACGAATTAATGGAATTATAATGTATTCCTATGGGAAAATCCTGCTCAACATACGACCATTTCGACTTACAAACAAGCTCCTGGAACGGATTAACTTCGTATGTAGGGGTACCACTGTATTTCTAATTGTTGAGAGAGGGACTGTAAGGCTTTAGCCAATTATAAAAAGGCTTTAAAGGCTGCCAAAATTCTCTCTACTCATTTTACGTTGCCTTATAGCTCTATTTATATGTATAACGGTGCCATTATAAATTGAACGTGACAATGCGTGAGTGGGTAGTGCAGCGCATGCGTTAATTGCGTTAAATATTTTAATGTTATTACCGCCGTTAACGAGATAAATTTGATAGCCCTACTTTAAGCCGAAACTAAACACTCTGGATGAGTGTAAGACATTTTGTCTTTAACGTTAAATACAATTACAAAACAATTTAATTAAAAAAAAAAAAAAATTAAAAAAGGCATGTCCGATATTTTTTTTGCCGATTCCGATACTTTGAAAATGACGTGATCGGACCCGATCGATCGGCATCGGGACATCTCGAGTGGTGACCTAAAATTTTCACAGCTTGTGTAGAAACGTTTCAAGTTTTTGTGTATAACGTTTGGCATTTCTATCTTTTCAGGTTAAGAAATGCCATTCACTTCAAAAGAAAAGGCATTTTGCGTGTTAGAATATGCTCGGACTCAGTCACCGAAGACAGTGTAGCGTGCCTTCTTCACTTCCAGCTAACATTGAAGAACTGAAACAGAGAACTACATCTGCACTGGAAACTGTTACCGAAGACATGCTATAGCGAGTTTGGCACGAGCTCGAATACCGACACGACGTGTGCAGAGTCACAGGCCGTGCTCATATTGAACATTTATGAAAATCTGTCCTAGAGCCAACAAATATTTGTACAGTGCCCTCCATAACTATTGGCACCCCTTAAAAAGATGTGGTTTTTAGCTTCTAATATTTTTTTTATTTATTCAAATAACATGGGACCTTAATGGAAAAAAAAAGAGAAAAATCCAACCTTCAATACAAGTGCATTCATTCAGTGGGGAAAAAATCCAAGGTAAAGGAAAAATTATTTGACATCAAATAATGTGCGTCACAATTTTTAGCACCCCTGGTGTTCATACTTTGTACAACCCCAACAAAACAAGGTCTTGGGACTGAGATGGCCGTGGGAGGAGCTTGATTTTGTGTCTGGTGAACCATTTCTGTGTAGATTTGGCCATATGTTTAGGGTCATTGTCTTGCTGAAAGACCCAGTGACGACCCATCTTCAGCTTTCGGGCAGAGGGCAACAGATTTTAAGAAAAAGATCAATTGCTGTCTTGCTTCCCCACATTGCTTCCCATGATATTTCCAATCGTAGGGAGAGGCATTGTAAGGCTTTAGCCATTTAAAAAAGGCTCCAAAGGCTGCCAAAATTCACTCTACTCATTTTACACTGCCTTTTATCTCTCTATATAGGTAAAACGGCGCCATTACAGACTGAGCACGACAATGCGTGAGTGGGTCGTGCAGTGCACGCATTAATTGATATCGGGATAAATTTGATAACCCTACCTTAAGCCTAAAGACTCTGGATGAGTGTAACATATTATGTCTGTTACGTTAAATACAATTTGAAAACGATTTAATTAAAAATATATATACAGTATATTAAAAAAAGGCATGGCCAATATTTTTTTGCCAATTCCAATACTTTGAAAATGACATGATCAGACCCGATCGATCGGGACATCTCTATTAATAACCCAAGTAAATTTCAGACCTCTACCTATTTTCTAAGAGGATGAACTTGTAAAATCACATTGGTACCTGCACCAGCAGTATTTTATTTATTTATTCATTTATTTGATTGGGACAGTGCACACAAATGAACATCTATTAAATGCATCTAATTGATTTAAATATGCCCGATTATAGCAAAAATGCTCATTTGCATCCACATTCCCTAGGCAGGTAACGGAACAGAAAGAGGCAACAAGACATAAGAAAGAACAAGAGGTTACAATAAAACAGCACAGAAGCTACAGTAGATTACTTAGCTAAAAGTTAGTGGTTACAGGACTGGTTTACTCTCAACCACTGCTTAAGGTGAATTTTGAAGGTTTTGAATGGAGGACACTCCCTGATGGCGAGTGGTAGACTGTTCTGGATCTCACTGGTCTTTACAGAGAGAGAATTTTGACCAAAGACTGTTTTCTAGAGGAAGCTCTGGTCCTGAGACGGCTGTTAGCCCTTTATTTTAACAACAGAAAAGAAAAGAAATGAAATGAAAAATCAAATTCAATCTCTAAATCAATTTCCTCTTTCATTAACTACCACAACACACACTCTGTGACTAACACTCAATGAGTTCAAATAAGGATAACTTTTGAATAGCTGTCCAGTGTAGCAACCACTGTCTCTGAAAGGGTTAGCATACAAACGTGTAGCATATCAATTGATTTGCGGTTATTCCCAACGTAGCTGACATTCTGTTGTTAGCGAGTAGCGTCAGCGCCAGCCCAAATGGTCTCATCGCAAGAGGGAAGAACACGTTATTGTGCACGCCATGGACCTCACAATACGACGCCTTGTACCTCGTGCGTAACGTAGACCGCCACTGATGTTGTTAACCCCTGACCACACCACAGAAACCACTTAGCAAGATCATTCCACAGATAAATGCAACACCAACACGAGATGGGCTTGATTCTAACGCACCGAATGACAAGTAGTCTCTTGCGCTCACTAGATTACACATTTGATACAGAATCTGATGACTTCCATGCGTGGGAAAATCTGCCTTAGGATAAACCTCTACTCAGACCAAACAAGTTACATCTTACTTGTATGGCGTTCAAGTTAGTTAGCGTGTAACTGCAATGACGTAAGTTGACGATAGGTTTCGGGAAGAACAGAATGTCATTGAAATTGCTTGCTTAGTTGACAGTTACTTTACAGTAGGGCTGTCAAATGATTAAAATTTTTAATCGAGTTAATCACAGCTTAAAAATTAATTAATCGTAATTAATCGCAATTCAAACCATCTCTAAAATATGTCATATTTGTCTGTAAATTATTGTTGGAATGGAAAGATAAGACACAAGACTAAGGTTGTTCCGATCATGTTTTTTTGCTCCCGATCCGATCGTTTTAGTTTGAGTATCTGCCGATCCCGATATTTCCCGATCCGATTGCTTTTTTTTGCTCCCGATTCAATTCCAATCATTCCCGATAATTTTTCCCTATCATATACATTTTGGCAATGCATTAAGAAAAAAATGAATAAAACTCGGACGAAGATATACATTCAACATATAGTACATAATTACTGTATTTGTTTATTATGACAATAAATCCTCAAGATGGCATTTACATTATTAACATTCTTTCTGTGAGAGGGATCCACGGATAGAAAGACCTGTGATTCTTAAAGGATAAATGTGACTTTGTATATTGTGACTAAATATTGCCATCTAGTGTATTTGTTGAGCTTTCAGTAAATGATACTGTAGACATTTAACTTCTGCCCAAATGCATGATGGGAAGTGCAACCATGACTGTGCGTCGTGGTAACAATTGATATATCTTCTCTGCGTTGGGAAATAACATAGGGTGTTAAGAAAAAGATCAACTACTACCTTTTTTCCCCACATTGCTTCCCACGATTACTCTAATCGTTGGGAGAGGGTTTGTAACGCTTTAGCCATTTAAAAAAGGCTCCAAAGGCTGCCAAAATTCACTCTACTCATTTTATGCTGCCTTTTAGCTCTATATACTGTATGTGTAAACTGGCGCCATTATAAATTGAACGCGACAATGCGTGAGTGGGTCTTGCAGCGCATGCATTAATTGCGTTAAATATTGTAAGGTGATAAATTTGATAACCCTACCTTAAACCTAAACTAAAGACTCTGGATGAGTGTAACATATTATGTCTGTCACGTTAAATACAATTAGAAAACGATTTAATCCCAAAAAAATATATATATTGGAAAAAAGGCATGGCCGATATTTTTTTGCCGATTCCGATACTTTGAAAATGACGTGATCGGACCCGATCGATCGGGTCATCTCTACACTAACCCTATGGCAGCAAGTCAAAATCTCAGCAAGCCGCCTAGGATCGGTTTAAGACACTGATGATGAGCTGGGGTTGGATGCAGGTATGGCGTCGGGAACTCTGTAACAAAACAATCTGACCAGCAGCAGAATGTGACAAAATCATATTATAACCAGTACAACCCAACAGCGCACGTAAAACATGGCGTCCTCCGTAGGTCAAAACATGTTCTAAACATTATAGAGTTTTAAATAAATGGAAATATTTTATGTGTTTCTAATAACCTTTTTTAGTAAAAGAGAACAATTGTGGTTTATTAGAGCCTACAAGTCTTTAAGTCCATGGTTCCCTTTAAAGGTTTGTGCTGAGTCATCATCACGCACTAAATGTAACTTGTAGTGTTAGCATAGCATTCACGTTAGCATTAGCATTTAGCATGGTGTGTGTTGTCTTAAACTCATGGAAAACCTTTTACATGCAGTTCGTGGCATCCAGGTGAGTTTAATTCATAGATGGTAGCGTTGCATTACATGCAAAAGCTACCATCTACGACAGGGCCGGCCAAGGCCATTTGGGGGCCCTAAGCAAAATAATGCAAAGGGGCCCATATTTTTGGCCCACCATTTCGTCACAGTGTACTGTGAAACCCATTACTGCAATCCAACCCATACGTCCATATTTTGTATATTAATCAGATTTTGTTGCACTGCATACTTCAAACTTCTCACCCCAAATGATTGTCAGTACTTACAGTAGATAGCGCCAAACCTTTTTCTAAAAGAGGAAAGAAAGAAGTTAATGAAGAACTTTTTTTTTTTTAAGCTTGTAATCAAGTATCAAAACTCACAAAAGTCAAATAAAGCAAACTGTGGTAAACTAATAGAATATGAATTAAACAATTGCCAGATTGGGGGCCCCCTAGTGGTCAGGGGCCCTATGCAGCTGCATAGTTTGCGTATAGGGGGGCTGATCTACGATATTCTGTTGTTTGTTCTTTTTACCTATCGACTGCGTACCAAGTTCAACTTATTCCAAAAATTCATGCCACGCATGTTAAAAATGTCTATACATGGAGTCAATTGCTTATGCTTCGTTTGTGCTGTAAATTTTTGTTTGTGCTGCTGTCGTTTTTGAGATACTGAGATATTAATTGCAAGTGAGGACGTCGCCCTGTCCCCTATTTATGGCAAAATATTGGACCTGAAATGAAAACGAAACGAAACTTTTTACAGCACAAAGCATACGTGACTGTGGTTGATAAACACAAAGAGATAGTGGCTCTGAAAGCAGTGTAAACCTGACTGCTGCTCATATATTAATCTATATTTACAACAGCATTATTGAGCTTTAACTCTCACGTGCTGAAGGTTGACCTGACCCGATTTGTAAAGTCATTTTGTTTACCCGCAAGCAAGTTTTTATCGGCCTGCAGCAAATTATATTTAAAAAATTTTTTTTCAATGATTTGGTAATATGGACTGGACAAGAAGCTTGAGTTCAACCTCCAATCTCAGTTTCAACACTAGATGGAGCTAGTCACTTAAACCCTGCTTCTGCATTTACAATTATGTGAAAAAAATTAGGACACCCCATTAAATATTCATTACTTTATTAAGAAATGTTCACATATCAATGTCTAATCTTGTTTTTCTTTATCTCTGGAAAAGAAAGCGATTTAATAGCAGGTAAACAACAAAAATTAACATTATTTTACTCATTAAACCAAATTATCAACAAAAACGCATATTCTAACTAAGGAAAAGGTTAGGACACCCAACCACCTAATAGCTACAGTTACCCACTTTGGATGAAATAACTTCAGTGAGACGCTTTTTGTAGCCATCTACCAGTCTTTTGACATCGGCCTGAAGAAAGTTTGCCCTACTCCTCAACGCAGAATACTTTCAACAATGAGTGACTGTTGAAGTGAGTGAAAACACCATGGTGAGATCAAAGGAGCTGTCTGAGGCCTTCAGAAAGAAGACTGTAGATGCTTATGAGTCTGGTAAGGGATTTCAGAAGATCTCAAAAGAGTATAAAATCAGCCATTCCAATGTCCGGAAAATAGTCTACAAGTGGAGGACATTCAAAACAACTTGCAACACGACCAGGTCTGGCCGTCCAAGCAAGTTCACCCCGAGAGCAGACCGCAAAATGCTAAAAGAAGGCTTCAAAAACCCTAAAATGTCATCACGGGACCTACAGCAGGATCTTGCTACTGTTAATGTGGCAGTGCAATCCGCTAGAACAGAGGTCACGGAACCGCAGACCTCGGTCCGGTTCCGGACCCCCAAGCCGTCTGGACCGGATTTCAAGCTGTCCGGACTAATACACGTTGCAACAACAAAAATCTTTTTTTTCTGCGGGTTTGCAGAGCGGAGTTGGGCAACAAACAAAAACCTTAGCGGTGACGCGCGTGAGCCAGCCAATGGGAGTGAAGCATTTGAAAGTTATTATTAGAACAGCATGTCTCACACTCGCTTTCCAGACTCCGCGGAGTGACGGCCAAAAACTGAGCCGAATGAAGTTGGAGAAAGAGGCGAAAAGGTACGGCAAATGGCGTGCTCAAAACTACGCACGATTGATGCAGAAAACAGATTGTTTAAGGAGGAGTAGACCAACACATTAAGTTCATTTTACCTGGCAGCAGCACAAGACCACTATCATGCCTCATCTGTTCAGAGACGGTGTTCTGCCAAAATCTGCTACATCGGCGAAACGTCCTACATTAGTAGAATTTGACACCCAAAGTAATACCGTGCGCGCTACCTTGTTTTGTTTGGGTGCATACAGGCAGAACGTACTAAAAATGCCTTAAGAAAATACTTAAATGCAGTTATACCAAATAAGGAAGGTTTAAATACGCTACGTGGCTAATGTGGTCAACTGCTTCAAAGCTAGCACAAAAACCCACAATGGTTAAAAGTATGAGAGGGTAATACATGCAAAAAGTATTTTTGAAGCAATGAAAAGGTTCTAAAAAACTAAATAAAAACAAAAATAGTGAGTACTCGCCGCTTCTGACCAATGTGCGCATGCGTGCGGATGCTTGCGCAAGCGCGCTGAGCGTTGTGTAGACGTTTCGCCGCGTAGTAAGGAATGGCCGAACAACGGTAGCGCTTGTAAATAGCAGCAATTTGAAAAATCTGCCATCCGTTCTCAAAAAATAGCGGTATTAAGGACTTAATATGATCGCTTTATTATTTATTACAAATTAATTATTATTAAATATTATTTATTACTTATTATAAATTTATTTTTTATATTTTATTTACATTTTTGAATGTTGTAATTATCAGCATGGCCACGTAAAGATACGTTTGTATTTTTTGGGAAAAAAAAAGACGCATTAAAAATATTTCCGGACCCGAGATTTTTTAAATTTCGGACCCAGAGGATTTTTAATTCATGACCCCTGCTCTAGAATCAGAAACAGAATTCACATGTTTAACCTTCATGGGAGGTGTGCAAGGAGGAAACCTTTTCTCTCCAAGAAGAACATGAAGGCCAGACTGAAGCTTGCCAGAGTGAATGTAGACAAAAACCAGGACTTCTGGAATAATATTCTTTTGACAGATAAATCTAAATTTAAATTATTTGGACATCAAAACAGAGGACATGTTTGGCGTAAACCCAATACAGTATTCTAGGAAAAGAACCTCATACCAACTGTGAAGCATGGAGGTGGAAGTATCATGGTTTGGGGATGCTTTGCTAGAGCAAGACCTGGCCAACTCACCAGCATAGAATCCACCATGAATTCTATGGTGTATCAGAGGGTGCTGGAGGAACATGTGAGATCATCTGTGAAAAAATGAAAGCTGAAGCGAAACTGGACCCTGCAACATGATGATGACCTAAAACATATCAGTAACTCCACCAAGGATTGACTGAAAAGAAAAAAATCCTGGAATGGCAAAGCCAAGATCTTAATCCTATTGAGATACTGTGGGGTGACTACATGCAAAAAAAACCCTCAAACATCTCACAGCTGAAAGTATTCTGCGTTGAGTGGGGCAAACTTTCTTCAGATTGATGTCAAAGACTGGTAGATGGCTACAAAAAGCATCTCACTGAAGTTGTTTCAGCCAAAGGGGGTAACACGAGCTATTAGTTGGTAGGATGTCCTATAACTTTTTCCTCAGTTAGAATATGCTTTTTTTTTTTTTTTTTTTTTTTTTTTTTAAAAATAAGTTTGGTTTATTGAGTAAAACAATGTTGTTTTTTGTTGTTTACCTGCTATTAAATCACTTTCTTTTCCAGAGATAAAGAAAAACAAGATCAGACGTTGATTTGTGAACATTTCTTAATAATGAACTAAATATTTAATGGGGTGTCCTATTTTTTTCACATGACTGTAGCTGATAGAATGGAGTGATTGGTTTTCATTCTTTATAACTAGGGGTGGTAACCTCTGGCCATTTGGCTTAACGGTCATCAGTTAAATTTGAGGCATTTCACGTCATTTCCTGTTAATTTATGGTCACTCCCTGTTTATTATGGGGCATTTACGGGTCACTCGCTGTTGATTTTGGGTTACTGAAATAATAGTGAAGAATGTCCCCTATTAATCAACAGGAGGTATCTTGTAAGTGCCTAAAAATGAACAGGAAATGAGCTGCAAATGCCCACAAGACTGGCCGTGAATGCTATGGTGTCAGTGCCATTGTCGGCGCTAGATGTCCAATCAGGTAAAAATTGGATGTTTAGCACCGTCAATGGCAGCCAGTGAGCTAAGGTAGACACTATTCTAATAGAAGATTTTGGTCCCAACCTTTTCTTCCCTTTTTAAAAAAAAAATTTTTTAAACATTGACACCTTTTTAAAACAATATATCGATTCCTGGCAGTAGTTAATCGATAACCTTTGTATTGTTTTAAAATTGTTGTTAAATTTTGTCATGCCTTTGAACTGTCAAGTCATCAGATAAACAGCGTGCTCATCTGAGCAGTTCTGTTGATCGAATATGCTGCATCTGCCAGTTTGCTTATAGTTTTATTGTTGTTGTGTAATTTTACAAGGGGTCGCATGGATTTTTGCCATTGGTTTGGTTTGCTGGCTTGCCAGTAGGCTTACAATAAAATGGCCGCCTAATCTGACTCGCCTGCCTGAATGTTTATAAGAACATTAGTTACTAGGGGTGTGACAGTATATCGATGTGGTGATATTATGAGATACTCTGTATCCAGACGGGTTATCAATATATTATTTTGAAAAGGTGTCAAGGCTTGTAACGAAATTTTCATTACAAAAGTGTTTATTGTTAAGTCGTTGGCTGCCATTGACAGTTAGCGTCGTCAATAGCAAGGTAAAATAGGGCTACCACAATGAATTAACTAATTGATCAGTAAATTAATTGTCAGCTATTTTGATAGTCAATAAACAGTTTAGTACGGCCACACAAAGAAAGAAAGAAAAGGATAAGTAAATTGTACATATGATCATTTCCATAATAATAATGATAATACACAAATACATAAAAATACACAAATAAGTGCAAGATTAAAGTTATTATGAGTCTTAGTAGTTAGAGAAAAATGTCATACGTTGTAATACTAAAAGGGGAAAAAAACGCAATATTACGAGAAAAATCTCGTAAGTCATAGGTTGTAATACCACAAAATTAAAGTCGTAATACTTACAAGAAAAAAAGTCGTAATACTATCTTTACTCCATGGGCCCATTCTTTTTCTTTCTTTGTTTAGTTTACTGACATTATTGACCTGCAAATTGTTCAGCCTATTTTTTTTTTAAAGACAACGAGAATTAAAAGTGGTATTTGACATATGGCAAAATAGGTTTGCCATATGGCAGTTTTTTTGGCATATGGCAATAGGACTTTTGGCATGTGACATTTTTTTTGACATATGGCAAAATGGCTTTTGGCATGTAGCATTTTTTGAGCATGTGGCCGTTTTTTTGGCATATGGCCAAATGGCTTTTGCCAAATGGCAGTTTGTTTGTTTTTTCATATGGCAGGTTGTTTTTGGCATATGGTAAAATGCCTTTTGGCATATAGCACTTTTTTAAAATATGGCCGTATTTTTGGCATATGGGAAAATGGCTTTTGGCATATAGCAGTTTTTGGGCATATGGCCATTTTTTCATCATATGGTAAAATGGCTTTTGGCATATGGCGGTTTTTGGCATATGGCGGTTTTTGGCATATGGCAAAATGGCTTTTGGAAAAAAAGTAATAATATGACTATATTCCATAGGCCTATTGTTTTTTTCTTTCTTTGTTTAGTTTAGTGACATTGTTGACCTACATATTGTTCAGCCTAATTTTTGGGGGAGACAATGAGAATGAAAATATGGCGTACATAAAATGGCATATGGCGGTATTTGACATATGGCAAAATGGCTTTTGGCATATGGCTTTTTTTGACGTATGGCAAAATGGCTTTTGGCTTAAGGCATTTTTTTTACGTATGGCAAAATGGCTTTTGGCATATAGCAGTTTTTGGCATATGGCCGTTTTATTTTTTTGGGCATATTGTAAAATGGCTTTTGGCATATAGCAGTTTTTGGCATATGGCCATTTTCTTTTTCTTTTCTTTTTTTTTTTTTTTTTTTTTGCATATGGTAAAATGGATTTTGGCATATGGAAATATGGCCGTATTTTTGGCATACGACAAAATGGCTTTTGACCAATGGCAGTTTTTTGGCTTATGGCAGTTATTTTTGGCATATGGCAAAATTGCTTTTGGAAAAAAAAAATTGTAATACTATTTTTTTTTCTTTCTTTGTTTAGTTTAATGACATTGTTGACCTACAAATTGTTCAGCGTAATTTTTTTGAGAGACAGCGATATTGAAAAGTGGTATTTGACATGTGGCAAAATGGCTTGTGGCAGATGGCATTTTTTGGACGTAATGCAAAACGGCTTTTGGTGTATAGCAGTTTCTGGCAAATGGCCGTTTTTTTTTTTTGACATATGTCAAAATGGCTTTTGTCAAATGGCACGTTTTTTTTTTTGCATGTGGCAGGTTGTTTTTGGCATGTGGCAAAATCGCTTTTAACGTATGGAAATTTTTTGGCATATGGCCAGGTTTTTTTTTTTTTTTTTTTTTTGCATATAGGAAAATGGCTTTTGGCATATGGCCGTTTTTTCAGCATATGGTAAAATGGCTTTTGGCATATGGCGGTTTTTGGCATATGGCAAAATGGCTTTTGGCCAACGGCAGTTTTTTTGGCATATGGCAGTTATTTCTGGCATATGGTAAAATGACTTTTGGAAAAAAAAGTGATAATACTATGACTTTATTCCATAGGCCTATTTTTTTTCTTTCTTTGTTTAGTTTAGTGACATTGTTGAACTACAAATTGTTCAGCCCAATTTTTTTTAGGAGACAGCGAGAATGAAAATATGGAGTATATAATATGGCATATGGCGGTATTTGACAAATGGCAAAATGGCTTTTGGCATATGGCATTTTTTTGACGCATGGCAAAATGGCTTTTGGCATAAAGCAGTTTTTTGGCATATGTTAAAATGGCTTTTGGTAGTTTTTTTGGCATATGGAAGTTTTGGCAGGGCATGCACGTCCAAATTTCCCATTCATTTTCAATGGCAGAAAAACATAAGTGGTTGTGATTTTTGACCATACACTTACCATTACAGCCCATTGACATTGAACTAACGAATGAACATTTATTCATTTGCCCATTTATAATCCCAATATTAACGGCAACCAACTATGAGCCTTCAAAGCCAGTCCTGAATTGGACGTCTATAGTTGTCAGTGTCAAGTAATGTTAAGATACTAATTTGTTTACAAGAATGTTGCAATTCTATAGTCAAGCTGTATTGACAAAAATGTTGCGCTGATAATACCGTAGATTGATTTCCCCAACTGTGTATCGATAATTGTCGTATCACCATTTCATGAGATAATCGTGATCGTATCTTAGTAACAGGCTAAAGAAAAGGGCAGCAGACGGTAACATGCCACTGTTCACATTGAACCCAATGACATTGCGACACGGCCATTGCACAGCGTCCACAGCGAGCTTGCTGCACAGACGTGAGGAAACAGATTTCCCTTCCCGGCGACTCGCTGCCACGTGCTGATTGGCTGCAAATGATTGCTCTCGGGTTTCTCAAGACATGAGAACGGGACCCTCGTGCACAGAGCTTTGGAGTCATGTTTTGTCTGGGCATGCTAGGGAATTGATGTGCAGGAAATGACTGAGGTGTTTTTAAAGGCTAAAAAATCATGGAAAACCAAATATTAGAAAACTGTATGCTTGCAAGCAAGATTGGTACTTTCTGATTCATTGATTCATTAGGTTGTACTGTCCAACCACTTCAACGTTCATCTGATGTTCGAAAATTTAAACAGCAAAATCCTAACTGGGGGTGAGAGCATGAGAGAGCATAATTAAAGACGCCATGATTTTAACGAGATATTTTCACGTACTTACCTCTTTTCATAAACTCCATGTAGCATGTAACGCCGAGTGTCAAGACATAGCTGTGAATGGCCACAGCCGGATTTTGGGGGGGATTTTATGGGTGAAATATGGTAATATAACAAGGGTCACGATGCAGAAATCGCAGACATCAAGGAGTGGGGGAGATTTTGTTTTTCATATATTTTGCCCTTTTAAACTTTTTTTTTTCTTTTTTCTTTTTATTTTTTTCTTTGTTTGGATCAATTATTTATCATCTAAAATATTGAGGAAAATAAGACAGTAACATAAAAAATACAATTAAGCGATGGTTATGAGGTAGATATCTGAGACTTTTTTACAGACGCCATTTTTTTCATTGTGACGTCATTTGTTTAAAAGTTTAAAACATGCAAATAAAAGATGTTTTAAAGTCGTTTTTTTTTTTTAACTACTAATTTAAAACTAGACATCAATTAATGATTCTAAACTAAAAATGACGGACATTTCGAATAATAAATATAAACTAGCCCTGCAAGCAGGACTCAACGGGCCCTCAGGAGTCCTGTGTTGATTTCTCCAATTTCTTTCCAGTGATTTTTTGGGGGGGTCATTAGGTTTTTTTCCCTTCCAGGAGGAGTCGGTCTCGTAAAAAAGGCCATTTCCTGTTCCCAGCAGGGGGCGCCAGGCCTAATGGGTGATATTTAAATGAAGTCGAGTTCAGGCTGGGATACATCACGTACATGCCAAATATGAAAAAGATTGAACGTTGCATGGGGGAGTTATTAGTCATTTTCAGAATTTGGTGTTTTGTCAAAAAAAATGTCCGACTTTGGCAAGCCATTGACTTTGGCACGATGAAAAATACATTGTATCTTTTTTTCGTATCTATCAGATGAACCAATTTATCCCTAATATATTTCATTGAAAAGTACATAGTATTTTTTTCTCCCACAGAAGAAGTAGTTTTATCCCAAATATATGTCACTGAAAAGTACATAGTATTTTTTTTCTCCCACAGAAGAAGTAGCAAAGTGTGAACCCTAAACCCTAACCCTAAACCCGAACCCTAATACAAAAAAAAAAAACGCCCCGCACAGGTCAGCCCGTGAATGAAAACTCACCATTTTGATAACATCTCATATGTCTCATGAAGAGTCTCACCAATTTTGATTAGGATCCAAATAACTGCCTGGGCGCAATGGTGTCAAACGTGCACCCTGGTTTTCGACAAAAATGGCATGTTTTTCAATATTCAATCCAAAATACCCGATTTCCTGTTGGGTTTGGAATGTGGGTGCAAGAGACTTTTTGAAGCATTTTGGCCCAAGGTATCGACTCCCCAAATTTCATCGCTCTACGTTGAAGAAACCTAAATGGAGAGGCCTTTTTAAAAATAAAAAAAAATTCCAGGGGGCGCCACTGAGCCATTTTTTGACATTTTTTCACAATGTTGCCAAATTATCGAAATTTTCGTGAATCTGAATGTTTGTGCAAATTTTGGTGAGTTTTTGAGCATGTTAAGACCTCCCAATGGGCCATTTTCATTTGCCAAGAAGAAAGAATAATAATAATCCTTTGCAGAACAATAGGGCCTTCGCACCATGTTGGTGGTCGGGCCCTAATTACTTCCCTTCTTTATAAGGCTGGGTTGAAACAAAAGCGGTTGCGCGACATCTTTAAACGGGGGTTTCCAGGGTAAAACGGACAAATTAAAAATAGTTTGGGGACTTATTGCGCCATGAATATGATATGGCAGCATATAGACATATTGTTCTATCAAACACAACAATTCTTTTGGCTTAAAATACAGCGGTTTATTTTGAAGAGAGGTGCAAGAGCAGAAACTGCTTTTTCAGCCTTGTCTGTGTTGTCCGCCATACGTTGAAAAAAAACTTCTTTTATTTTCGTTTTTTTTCGTTCGTCCATGGGTCCGCAGAGAGGTGTACCGTGGTCCAGTCGTGGACCGCGGCACACTACCGCTAATTGAAGACCCCGGGTATACAGTATTTGCCCAAAATGTACGGTTCCCTCAAAATTTACCATTGACAGCCATGTACGTCGTTCCAGTCATTTCTAATGGCATACATTTCCCCTTCTTTTTCAAAGGCAGGAAAACATAGGTGGTTGTGATTTTTGACCACTTACCATTACAGCCCATTGGCATTCAACTGGGGCCATTGACAGCCATGTACGTCCAAATTTCCTATTCATTTTCAATGGCAGAAAAACATGTATTGTTTTGATTTTTGAGCATACACTTACCATTACCCATTGACATTGAACTGGCACAAAAGTAAGTTGTTGCCACTGACAGCCATGCACGTCAATGCCACTGACAGCAATGTACGTCCAAATTTCACATTCATTTTCAATGGCAGAAAAACATGTGTTTTTGATTTTTGGCCATACACTGAGCATTACAGCCCACTGACATTCAACTGGTGCCCAAGTACTGTAATTTTCAGACTATAAGGCACATCTGTCTATAAGCCGCCACCCACCAAATTTGACACGAAAACAGTATTTGTCCATAGATAAGCCGCACTGGACTATAAGCCGCAGCTGTCCTCACTGTATTATGGGATATTTACACCAAAAGATATTTACCGGTAACACTTTATTTGACAGCAACATCATAAGACTGTCATATGACCAAATGAACTACCATGAAGCTTTGAACCAAATGGCTGCAAAACTTCATTGGGCCATCAGTGCTCCCTTTGGGGAGACAGTCAACCTCTGCTGCCACCTGCTGTCAACACTGTCGTCGTCCAACATGCCTACTAGCATGCATTGCAGCGCAACAGATGTAAATAACAATCGAAATTCATGTTCTGTGCTAATTATTTCTTCAGTTACTCAACCAGTTGTTTCATTAATCGCTAGCAATGTTATTTGGTAAAATAAGAGTGTCATAAGACCATCATAATTATGACATGACACTGCTATGAGCATGAATGAACGCTTATGACAGATGTCATTTTATGTCATCCAGCAAATTATCTCACTTTTGAATAGATGTAAAAGATCCCATCTGGACATAAATGTAGTGAGTGACATAATTTGTCGGATGATACTTGATGAGATCTGTCATAAGCATTCATTAATGCCAATGATAGTGTCATGTCACAATTATGACAGTCTTATGGCAGTCTTATGACGCCGCTCTCAAATAAAGTGTTACCTATTGAAGGGTATGACAACACCTGGGGAAATGCTAATATTCCATCATTTATCCATCAACGCATGCCTTTTGAATTCATATCATGCCACTTCGTGTAATTACACACATCGCAACACCAAGAAAAAAGATAGAAATTAGGTCGATTGTCAAGCTAAAAGGACCGGCCCCCGAGATGCCGGAAATCGAGCATATTGTGTGCGTGACGTCACTGTAGGGAAACAACCGGCTCAGTGCTTAGTACTGAATGGCGGCGATGACGGCGGACAATTTGGTTTCTATTTGCAGCGACGAATCCGACGTAACGAACATTCTTCTAATGGTGATGAGGAGAGTTATGAACCTTTCTTTGGTGTTTTGGGTTATCAATTTGAGCCCAAACGAAAGCCAATGCAGCCTAATGAAAGGATCATTGAGGGGAGCAATCACACTGATGAAACACCGGCGGCAACAGAATCACCGAATGGTTTGTTTTGCATTTCTTTTTGTGAAGCTGATACACCGTGACCGCAAAATAAAGTAATGCATAGAATAATTATCATTTAATATGAATGAATGCTATCGGTTTCGCTCTGCCAACCGACATAAATATGAATGGGATTAGAGGATTTGTTCTATATATTTTACGAGCGATAATTTATACATGTGTCCAGTCCTATATCCAATTCGTGATATGTTTTTTATTATAAAAGAGTACTCACTCTGGCCATTTCCCTCCTTTGCTTTGCCTGGGGTGGTGAAGTGGTCTCATCAGAGTCAGTCATCGTCCTCTTTCACCGGGCACCGCATCTGCTTTCAGCAGCAATTTCTTAGCAAAACCTGATTTCATTTGCCCATAGTTCGTATAGCTTTGAGGTGTAAAATGCGCACCACACAAAACCGTGCCGGAGGCTGGGTCTGCAAAATTAGCCCTCTTAGCACTGACGAATTTTACTCATTGTCTGCGTAGTCCAGCTTTTTTTCTCCCGTTCGGAAACTAATGGGTACTACATTGCGACAAATGGCTATTTGTAAACCACATAGCATGACAGGTTTGAACCATTTTAGCGATTTTTTGAAAAAACACGAACGCAACTCTCTCGTCGATAAACAACGATGGCACCTGCCTCGACATTTTGTTTCCTTGTTATGACGTCTCCGCCCCATTCGGCTGTTTCCGGAACACTTTTGGAAATGTTCGTCATTTTCGATCTATTTTCGATAATTGCTCATTAATGTGATTGATTTTTTTGTTAACTTTATCAATATTTGTTATCTTGGCACATAACGGTTCTTTTGGTGTCTCACACCCCCTTTGCGTTTTCATACCCTTTAACCCAAATAAATCAGCAAATAGGCTAGACTAAAAGCCGCAGGTTTCAAAATGAGTGGAAAATGTAGTAGCTTATAGTCTGATATTTACGGTAAGTCGATGCCATTGACAGCCATCCATGTCCATGCCATTGACAGCGATGTATGTCATAATATCAAGATAAATTGCCCTTATGGCAGTAAATATCGAATGTAAGTTTTCATCGGTGCCAAATGGGCTGGCATTTGGAGTGGCAAGCCTATCTTTTAGGGTGGCAGTTGCCCCCCTCATGCCATTCTGGTAGATGCGCCCCTGCCAACTGCTATTTTCTTTCCTGTGTCTCATGCTAACACGACTCTTTTTTTCTTGACGGATTTAATGCTAACCTACTTTAATATCATGAAAGAATACAAAAGCCTGTGTCTGTTCTTCTACACTCGAGGCCAGCTGTCCCTTGTCAGGTTGACCCAGTTTGCCCGAACAAGGGGGTTTGACTGGCGCGGCCATTTTGCCAAGCTGCCATTTGGCTGTGGAAAGCAGAAAGAGGAAGACTGCAAGTTCATCGCAATAGAGCAGTACTCGTTCTGACTTCCTGATCATTCTCGCCCTTTATTGCCAGCGATTGGCCGCTTACGCTGAGCTGTTGCTATGGGCAGTAATGTATTACCAAATAAGGCGTTAAGGCGTGCTGTACTTTATCTTGTATCAATATAATGTGTCATTCTTCATTATTCAGCGTGCAGGGACCTTGTGTTGACAGTGACAAAGGGGCGCACCAAATGTCAGGCTGCCTATAAGAGGTATAACAGGTCATGTTGACACCAGCACGTGGACGTCATTTATAATCCAATTTATTGCTGTGCCGAATTAAAGAGGTTATCACCACTGACGTGACACGGCATTCGCTCTTTATGACAGCGTGGATTGTTTGAGCAAGGTGGGGGAAGAGCTTTGAGATGAATATTTATCTCGGTGCTTTGAAAGGTTTTCTATTTGAATAAAAAAGTGACCTGAGGCAGACTCGGAATATTGAAAGTGTAGTCAAAAAAGGCTTAAAAAGGCAAAGGGTTTCAAAGCTGTAAGATTAAGTTAAGTGCGGTAATATAGACGACATTTACACGATTAATTATGTTGGTTATGTTACTTCACCACTGCAAAATGTCAAAGCTCGTGCTACATTTGTTTGCTAGGAGTGTCAGAGCGTCAGAGAAGACAACAATAGCTGTGAAAACATTGGTTTTATTGAGATATGAGCCCCATGACAAACTAAAAGTAGAACCGTAGGACTAGAAATTGCGATGGTAGCTTTGCTTTGGCAGGTAAACCCCTTGGGGTCACTTCTTGTTGATATCAGGTCAAGTTCTGTTGGTTTGGGGGCTTTTCAGAGTCACTTCATGTTGATATCGGGTCACTTGTGTTGGCAATCAATAAGAGTGAATGGTGGTTTTTGTGCCATTGAAATGATGGTTAATAGGGCTAATTTGGGCCAATAGAAATAAATGGGTATATTTTGGGCAAATTTTGCCCGAACCATGCATTTTTAGAAAAAAATTTTAGAACCTGAAATTTTTCAATGTAAACAGTATGATTTTTTTAAAAATAGGGCAAGTAGTGCTTTAAAATTTCCGTTTTTTTTTTTTTTTTTTTCCATAAAACCTGCATTTTTGGCCAAACGGTCATTTATAGGGTGTCAGACAAAACTGAGCCCGCGGCACATGAGAATTTTGGTCGAATTCTTTTCCAAATCATATCATTTATACATTTATACATGAAAAATTCAGGTTCGGCCAAAATTTCTCTTTCATTTCATTAGCAAAAAAATTTCTCCTTCTGTCCTATTGATTTCCAGTGACCTGATAAAATGGACCCAAATCAACAGGAAGTGAACCCGAAATGCCCAACAATGAACAGGAATTGTATGATATGTACAGCTGATATGTACAGCAATTGACCCTAGAATGCCTCAAAATCAATGGGAAGTGAACCAGAAATGCCCCAAAATCAATAGGAAGTGACCCAATATGTACAGGAAAAGCTGTAACATTAAGTTAAGTGTAGTAATATAGACAGCATTTACACGATTTATTATGTTAGTTATCTTACTTCACGGCTGCAAAATGTCAAAGCTCGTGCTACATTTGTTTGCTAGGAATGTCAGAGTGTCAGAGAAGACAACAATAGCTGTGAAAACATTGGTTTTATACAGATATGAGCCCCATTACAAACTAGAAGTAGAACCGTAGGACTAGAAATTGCGATGGTAGCTTTGCTTTGGCAGGTAAACCCCTTGGGGTCACTTCTTGTTGGTATCAGGTCAATTTCTGTTGGTTTGGGGCCTTCTTGTTGATTTCAGTTCACTTCCTGTTGATATGGGGTCACTTGAGTTGGAAATCAATAGGCATGAATGGAGGTTTTTGTGCCATTGAAATGATGGTTAATAGGGCCATTGGAAATGAATGAGAAATTTGGGCCAATAGAAACAAATGGGTATGTTTTTGGCAAATTTTGCCCAAACCGTAGGTTTTTAGAAAAAACTGTAGAACCTGAATTTTTGTATTGTAAATGATGTGATTTGGAAACATTTTAGGGCAAGTAGCGTTTTGAAATTTAACTTTTTTTCTTTTTTTTTTTTTCCAAAAAAAAAAACCAACAACGCATTTTTGGCCGAACTGTCATTTACTGCTTGTCAGACAAAATAGAGCCAGCGTGGCATGAGAATTTCGGTCAAATTCTTTTCCAAATCACAGCACATTATCATGAAAAAATTCAGGTTCGGCCAAAATTTCCCATTCATTTCAATAACACAAAATCATCAATTCTCTCCTTTTGATTCCCAAAGCTAGTGGCCCGATATCAACAGGAAGTGACCCCAAAATGGACCCAAATCAACAGGAAGTGAACCCGAAATGCCCAAAAATTAACAGGAATTGGCTCAATATGAAAAGGAAGGGACCCTGAAAATCCCACAAATCAACAGGAAGTGACCTGATATGTACAAGAAGTGGCCCTGGAAGGCATCAAAAATCAAAAGGAAGTGACCCCAAAATGGACCCAAATCAACAGGAAGTGACCTGATATATATAAGAAGTGACCCTGGAAGGCCTCCAAATCAACAGGAAGTGAATCTGTAATCCCCTCAAATCAAAAGGAAGTGATCCAGAAGTGCCCCGAAATCAACAGGAAGTGACCTAATATGCACAAGAAGTGACCCCAGAAGGCCTCCAAATCAACAGAAAGTGACCCATTTTGTACAGAACAGGAGCCCAAAATGCCCCCACAGCAACAGAAAATGATCCTGAAATTCCCCCCAAATAAACAGAAAGTGACCTGATAAGTACAGGAAGTGACCCTGGAATGCCTCAAAATCAACTGGAAGTGAACCACAAATGCCCAAAACCAATAGGAAGTGACCCAATATGTACAGGAAGTGAGCCCAAAACCCCCCCAAATCAAGAGGAAGTGACCTGATATGTACAGGAAGTGACCCTGGAATGCCCCAAAATCAACAAGAATAGACCTGATATGTACAGGAAGTGACCCTGGAATGCCTTAAATATCAACAGGAAGTGAACCACAAATGCCCCAAAATCAACAGGAAGTGACCTGATATGTACAGGAAGTGACCCTGGAATGCCTTAAATATCAACAGGAAGTGACCCTAGAATGCCCCAAAATCAACAAGAATAGACGTGATATGTACTGGAAGTGACCCTGGAATGCCTTAAATATCAACAGGAAGTGAACCACAAATGACCCAAAATCAACAAGAACTGATCCAGAAATGCCCCAAAATCAACAGGAAGTGACCTAATATGTACAGGAAGTGAGCCTAAAATCCCCCTAAATCAAGAGGAAGTGACTTGATATGTACAGGAAGTGACCCTGGAATGCCCCAAAATCAACAAGAATAGACCTGATATGTACAGGAAGTGACCCTGGAATGACATAAATATCAACAGGAAGTGAACCACAAATGCCCCAAAATCAACAGGAAGTGACCTGATATGTTCAGGAAGTGACCCAGGAATGACCCAAAATCAACAGGAACTGATCCAGAAATGCCCCGAAATCAACAGGAAGTGACCTAATATGTACAGGAAGTGAGCCCAAAATCCCCCCAAATCAAGAGGAAATGACCTGATATGTACAGGAAGTGACCCTGGAATGCCCCAAAATCAACAAGAAGAGACCTGATATGTACAGGAAGTGACCCTGGAATGCCTTAAATATCAACAGGAAGTGAACCACAAATGCCCCCAAATCGACAGGAAGTGATCCAGAAATGCCCCGAAATCAACAGGAAGTGACCTAATATGTAAAGGAAGTGACCCCAGAATGCCCTCAAATCTACAGGAAGTGACCCCAAAATCAACAGGAAGTGACCTGATATCTACAAGAAATCTGAGATGCTTCAAAATCAACAGGAAGTGACCCGATCTATCAACCATCACAACAAAGCTACCATCGCAATTTCTCCAGAAATTGCATTTGCTAGCTAGCCTGTGTTGCTCCACAGGTTACCAAATTATGGTATACTTTTCTTAGTACTTTAAGAAAACAATATAAATTCATTATCGTAGCATAGGGTCAGTTCGACCCGTGCTATGGTGTTACAAGTCCAAGCGCGTCCACTTCGAAGGCAACCAGCCGGTCGTGTTAAGTCAGCGTGCTAAATTAAGAGGCATCCATCCTTTCCTGTCTGCAAATCCCCAGTAAATCCCTGATGAGCGCCCCACAAAGCAGCTATACCTGCTCAACGTAACACTCCCTGGAAGCACTTTACACAACTTGTCACATAGCCAAATGCAGTGGTTCACAGATCTAAATTCCTCTTTAATGTTACAGGAAGCGTCTGGTTGAAGTTATTGCTGCCAAAGGGGGGGGGGCATAAAATATTAAATGTGATGGTTCACTTACTTATTTTTCCCCCTTCTGTCATTGTTTGCGTACTATTTTCATTAAAATATGAAAACCTATAAATAATATATATAAAAATAAATGTATGATACAGGCTGTATTGGAGCACATTAGGGACCAGTGCTACTTGTTTTATCCAGCAATGACTACTGAGCTAAAATTGATAGTTAGCATTATTGAGTTTTTAGTTTACACCCTCATCACTCCAAAACGCTATGTTATGTTAAAGCTTGTATGTAAGACACGTTAGCCATGCATCGACAGTGGTCATAATTAATAGAAACCTAGCCCTCCGCAGGGCTAACGTTACGTGAGCTAGTGACGGTAACGTTAATCTTATTTATTAGCGCTCTTTATTAGCGATTAGCGCTCTACTGCTTTAAGATGGCGGCTGTTTACTAATGCTGCCCAGACGCGGCCGAGTCTGTCATTTCGCATCTAGTTCAACATACATGTGATCTCTATGAGACTCATCAGACGCTACCTGCTACCAATGTAGCGTCGTGCGGCTGGTATTTAGCAACTTCGGCGTTGTTTGTAGCGGCTGTCGGCTGCAGTTTTTTTTTTTTTTGCTTCTCCCTCTACACACGTGACATCAGCGCGTTGTCCCGCATTAAAAGTAGTCCGAGAAAAACGTGATGCTTAGAGCTGTCAAAATAAACGATTACTCGAGGTGAATAAAATTACTCGGATCGGTTTTTTAACTTTTAAAAGTTGCTCGAGTATTCGTTTCAGCTCTAATAGAGTTACTGTACTTGATTTATTCGAGTAATCTTTTCAGCTCTACTCTTAAGTCAGTTTTTGCTCTGCTCCAAAGAAAAACAAAACAAACACACCAAATAAAAGGTTCCAATTATTTATTTACACAATATAAAATGAACTCCAGAACAAATAGAATGAACCATAAGACCATGTTTAAACATTAGGCGGTTGGCGATCAACAGGGCCGAAGGCACGGCAGTTAAGACGAAATAAAAGCCCTTCAAGCTCATTCTTAAAAACAGCATGTAAATTAATTAAAAAGGGAAAGGAGGGACAGAATAACCAGCATTCAATTTCTCCTACAGTCAAAATATTTTATTCTCACATACACGCACGCACCCAAAACATAGTGAAATCTGCAGTGGACAGAAAGCAGAACTACTGTGCTTCATCTGGACAGGTAAACCTCCACCAAGCACTCGTCGTCCCGCTCAGAGAGGACGACGATGTGCCGCGGGCGTCACCGGTTTGTGTCAACAGGGACAGTGCTGACAGTCCCGCTCTGTTGCCAGGAGAATTCCTGTGACACATCCCATCACGCAAGCAGTCCCAAGGTTAGAAGAACGAGAAGAAAGGCCTATCTCGTGAAGTTTCCGCCTCCGATCTCTCGCTTGTATCGGTTGGTGAGGTGATCCGCTTGCAAGGTGAGCTTGGACAGAACCCCAAAGAGTCCACGCAGGTGGAAGTGAAACTGGCGTTCCAGGTCGGCGTTGTCTTCCAGAGGAAGTGCCCCCATGATGCTCTTCTGCTGTTCCTCTTGTTTGACGGCCATTTCCAGGAAGCTGGCGCCACTACTCATCTCCCTTTTGAGCAGACCCCACTCCATGTCGTTCTTGATGGACTTTAGCAGCAGGTAGTGCTCGTACATGTCCCTCTGCTGCTTGCTGGGACACTGAACCTCATCGTCATTTTGGCAGTTGTTAATGTTGTTGTTATTGGTTTCTGTCTGGCTGGCGGCCTGCTCCTCCAGGGGCATGTCTCGCAGCAGGCTGGGCACCATGATGGTTTCGTCCATGTTGTTGGCCGCCGCGATGAAGCGGTGCATGACGTTGATGAGGGAGTGCTTGTTGGTGGCTGAATCGCTGCTGATCTGCATCATGGCTTGGTTATGCTGTTAGGCTTACTGCTTAGGGTCTTGGAGATCTGATAACAAAAAAGTGCAAAATATTCATCTCATTTACATTCTTGCCCCTGTAAAAATATGATATCTATTGCTCAAAACCGGTCGAGCTCTAAACTGTTATCTCTCTCATTGTACCGCATGGATGACCTTGACTTCCTGCATCAACTATACAAAGGATGAATACCTATAAATTCATTAAAAAAAAAAAAAAAAAAAAAAGACTTACCTAAATTTCGAGGTGACTTGATGAAATAATTATGGGGGGCGTCGGGAGGAATATATCCTGATGTTTCCGGGGGGCTCCGGTAACCACCCGCCGTGAAGGAAAGTAAGAATTTCCTTGTCTGACTAACGGCTGAATCCGGTTTTATATACCACACAGCCGGTGGTTTGCAGTGCGGAAAGCCAAATCACGCCCAGCTACCCGTTTCCGGGTATCTCATTGGCGGAGTAGCCGGATAAGGGCGGGATTTGTAGCGTATGATCCAGTTTGAGCCAATGGCTAGCCACTTCATGGCTGTCAATCCAAATCTTTATTTAATGTCGTCAACTGCTTTCAACATGAAACAACAAAGGTAACATTTGCGTTTATTACGATTTATTGTGAATTATTTAATAGTTATTCGTACTATAGACACAATGCGTCTTTTTGTTACGTAATGTACCAACATTATAGTTTTACAGCATCACTTTAACCTCTCGCGGCTAGTTTTGTTGGGCGCTAGCGCCACACGGTGTTTGTTCGAGTGCAACGTTTCACCGGTCATCATTTTAAACGTCGTCCACTTTTTTACTTTTTTCCCCTAAAATTAATTTTATAAATGCTTTTACCAAAAAATGTTTGGCCTTTTTTTGTCCTACCTTTTGTACCAGTTCAGCCACAGGTGACGAACACTTTAATTATACCACGTGACGACGACGTCATGACTTTTTCTAAGATTACGTTTACATAAAATTGATTGGCCAAAGATTAAAAAAATATTTACACTAATAAATCTTTCCATATTGTTGGGAAATTTTCATATCCACAAATGTAAATTTCAAATTTTAGCCCCAAACTTTACATTATTCTTGAATGAATTTGAAATGTAGTTAATATGATAACAAACAAAAAGCAAGTCGGCAATTGAAGCTCCTTCAGAAATATTCAACAAATAACATGTATTTTTTTCTGGTTCTATACAAAAAGGTAAAAATGTAATTGATTTACATACATTTTATGTAAACTGGTTGTTTATTATTGTTCAATTAAAGCAACACTTGGTAACTTTTCTGTTTTGATCGATTTTAGCAACGCCGGTGGACAAAAGTGGTAGTGTTTTGCCTTAAGGAAGACTGCATTTCCCATGAGGACCGGTGTCGTAAAATCAATCAGTCAATCAGTCAGTCAGTCAGTCAGTCAGTCAGTCAGTCAGTCAGTCAGTCAGTCAGTCAATCAATCAATCTCCCAGTTGCCTGCAGCTGGATTAAACAACATTTCTGTTTCCAGCGGCTGTGTGAAGGATGAATGGGGTAATATGGTAATAAATCCAGATGTGGATAAACAATAGCATATGACTGTTAGCAACTATGTGGTTTAGTGTGGCACCCCACCCGAACTCGTCAGCCCTGACAAGGCGGCGTCACGCCAGAGTGAAAGCCAAGCCAATGTTTTAAAAAATAAATGCAAAAAAAAACAACTCATGAACAGATTAACTTTGGGATTAATTTACTACTGCAACTAGAGTTGTCCAATAATATCGGCCGATAAAAGCATTTAAAATAATATTAAAAAATATGGGCATCGGTTTTGCGCAACTTTTATTGCTGGGTTGTGAATTAAAGTACAAGCCTGCAGCCTTTGTGAATGGACTGGTTACATTTTAGCACATCAGCCATGCCAAGAATGACCTCTAGATGTCTCCAGAGATGCTTGGTATTTGTCAATTGAGGTAAAGACCCTAAACATTGGTGGTGCAGAAATAAAACAATAAATGAAAAATAATGAATTGTTAACTCATCAAATATAAATACTGGACAACTAGATAGAAATAGTAATTAAGAAAATCAATAAAACACATAATTAATCTGTACAAAAGGCCAGCAAAATACATCTTGGGAATTGCCATTGCATTGGAATGACTTATAATTTCCTGCCTGTACTGTATTTGTATTGCTTCGTCGCCCCCGAGTGGCTCTTTTGGGTAAGAAGTACAGTGGTACCTCTACATACGAATTTAATTCGTTCCAGGACCTTGTTTGTAAGTCGAAATGGTCGTATGTCGAGCAGGATTTTCCCATAGGAATACATTATAATTCCATTAATTCGTTCCAAAGCCTAAAAACATACACTAAATTCTTAATAAATACTGCTGGCACTGTTACAAATGGCAATTAAACATAGAAAAACAAATGAGTTATAAATAAATAAGTCAGAATAATATAATAATAAGAAGAATAATTAATAATTATTCCTGTAAATAATGTAACGAATTGGATTCTAATATGGCGGACACTTTTTACTGTCCCTGAACGCACCGCGAAGCTGACGTCATAGTGAGATAGGTCGGTGCGGTAGAGATAATACTTTCGTTTTCTTGAGAGCAGTCAACTGCTTAAGACAATGGGCGTTTTGTGTTGGATAAGTTCTTAAATAAATGATAAAAACGTGACGAAGCTGGCGATTTCCTTGGCAATGTTACCACAATAATAATTGTCACCTTAACTTATAAATAGTGGCGAACGGTGGTCGGAAGAGGACCATGGAGCTGTATTGTTGAGCCAGTTCAGGGACGCGCACCCCAAGCTCATATTTTTCTATAACTTGCATCTTCATTTCAAAGGTAAGCATTACTTTTTTCCTTGTTTCTCCAACTGTATCAACCTTTTTTGAAAACTGTGTTGATTTCTCACACAAGAAAATCCACCGTGCGTTCGTTTGCAGTGCTGTCATGTCGTCGTATTTCGAGCAACTCGTCGGATGTAGAAACAAATGGCGGCTCAAATTTTACGTCGGATGTCGAAAAGATCGTGTGTCGAAGTGATCGTATGTAGAGGTACCACTGTATAAATGTGATCTATTTGTAAATCATTCCTTCTATTTAATTAAATATATTTTGGCTTATTTAAAATATATTTTGGCTTATTTCAATTTATTATATTGATAAGGGACATTATTTTTTGCACGTTTTCAATAACTTCAGTTGACGTTATTTTTCACAGAATGTTTATTAGGAAAACCTTGAAGTTGTTACATTTACCATTATTAAAGCAAGTAATTTTCAGTCTATAAACCGCTACTTCCCCCCCAATTTTGAATCCTGTGTTTTATAGTCCAGTGCGGTTTATTTGTTAATTTGGGTTAATAGGTAACACTTTGTTTGACAGCGGCGTCATAAGACTACTATAAGCCCATCAAAATTATGACATGACACCTTCATTGGCATTAATGAATGCTTATGACAGATGTCATTTAGTGTCATCAGGCAAATAATGTCACCAACTCCATTATCTCCAGCTCGGATCGTTTACATCCATCCAAAAGTGAGATAATTTGCCGGATGGCACAAAATGACATCTGTCATGAGCATTCATTAATCCTGACGTCATAAATATGACATGGCATCATCTTATGGCATCACTGTCAAATCAAGTATTACTAAATAACATAACTAGCAAGTAGCAATTAATGAAACAACTGGAACAGTAAGTGAAGACATAATTAGCAGAGAACATGAATTGTGATTATTTACATCTGTAGCTCTGCAATGTATGCTAGGAGGCATGTTGGATGACAACAGTGTTGATAGCAGGTGGCAGCAGAGGTTGACAGTCTCCCTCAAGGGAGCGGTGGTGGCCAAATGAAGCTTTGCAGCTAATTGGTTCAAAGCTCCATGGTGGTTCATTTGGTCCTATGACAGTCTTATGATGCCGCTCATAGGCGGAATTGACTTCTGGGGCAGGGGGGGCACAACATGTTGATGACCCTGAAACGCAGGGTCATGATGTTTCCCGTCATTCTTGAGGGGAATTCTAAATCAAGCTGCTTAGGCAATACTTTTTAAGATCGTCATCCATTGATTATGGTACGCCCACCGGTGTCGTACCAATGCAGTTACTCCAGTCAAAAACTGTATCCCCTGAGCGGAGCCATATTGAGGTAGATTTGTGTCTATTATTCAATCAAAAAAAGTTGCTTCAATAAAAAAAAAATAAAAAAAGTTGCTTCAATAAAAAAAAGTTGCTTCAATCAATATATATATTTTCAACCAAAAAAAAAAAAAAAAAGTATCTTCAATCAAAAAAAAAATGTGAATGCAAAAATAGATTTGAAACTCATGAAAATGCATGTCAAAACTATTTTTCTTTGATTTTTTTCCCCTTGATTGGAGTCAAAAGTTTTTTGATTGAAATAATGATTTTTGTTTGGGCCACATTTTGGCAAGGACATTTTGTCTTTATTATTCAATTAAAAAAATAAGTTGCTTCAAATAAAAATATTTTCAAAAAGAAAAATCACTTCAATCAAAAAAAAAAAAAAAATCAATCATCGAAAAACTTTGAATGCGAAAAAATATTTGAGATTGAAAAATTTGCATTTGAACACTTGATTTTTCATTGAAGAAGTTTTCTTTGATCAAAACAAAACTACTGAAATGCAAAGAAAACTTTCGGTCAGTTATTTTGTATAGCATACAAAAACTGATTTTCATTCAAAATTGTATTTTTTAAACGATTTGCAAAATAAAAGTTAACAAAAACGGCTATAACCCCAACCTCCATCTCCTAATTTTTATTTTCCCTCATTTCCTCACATACTAAATGCCAAAACTCAATTTTAACTACTTAAGAATTAAAATTGAAAATAGTGTAAACATTTACTTTTTGTTGTGTTTTTTAATAAAGATATAAGTAACATACATTCAGAGAAATAAGTACAAATGACTTATATTATGCAGAGTGAAATGGAATATATTTTGAAGATCGCGCAAACATTGACTTTTTTAAATCATAAGGAAATGAATAAGTAGCCTAACATAAATGCACAAAGTGCACATTGACAGCCAAGATGTTCTGAACCTCCCCATCAGAGCAAATAAAACTAAATGATAAATGAGCCACCTTAACGCTTTCCTTGCTCTTAAAGATTTGATCCATTTTCTGTTGCATCGCCCTTTTTTTGTCGCATCAATTCAAAAAACTTTTTTCCTTGTTGTTGCTGTTCCAGAAAACATGCGCTAGCTAGCTAGCTATCTCTGCTGATCACATGTCAGTATGTCAGCCAATTGAACGGATAAATGAGTCCAGGCATTTTGCTTTAATGCATGCATTCGCACATGGGCGTGACTTGTCATCGTCAGACTCAGATAACTGCAGCAGCAGGGAAAACCTCCATGCCGTCCGTGGAATAAAATCAATAATAAATATCGGTGGAAATGGATTACACTACACAAGCACTTTATTATGCTTGTTGTTAACACTGGTGTATGTAAATCTGATGTTGGTAGATTGTTTTCTTCTTGGAGATGAAATGCATGTGTGCAGCTTTGTATTTTTATTTTTTTTCTTTACATAGCGTTTTGACAGTTGCCGTCATGTTTTCTGAATCAAAGCACCGTATACCGGAACTGCGTTCCGGCCCTGAATCATATACCAGAACTGCGTTCCTGACCGTTCCCGCCCACTTTCACCCCTGCTTATAGTCCGAAAATTACGGTAGCAATAATATGTTAAGTCCACGAAAAGCATATACAGTATGGGTGTCCAAACCTATCCTCAAGGGCCGCTGTGGGTCCTGGTTTTTGTTCCTACCAATCGAGCACAGACAGTTTAACCAATGAAGTTTGTGCTAAAACAAGCAGCACCTGACTGCACTCAACTGATTACACTTGTGAGACACCAGATTGGTGAAAAGATGCCATCTTGTTTGGTAGGAATGAAATCCAGCACCCACTGCGGCCATATGTGGAATAGTTTGGACACCACTGATATACATACAGTATTGGTATCTGTTTGATATCGATATCGGATTTTATCGGGATATCGTTTTGAAAAAATCATTATCGGACAACTCTAACTGCAACTACATTATTCCACGTTACCCCCCCCCCCCCCCTTTAAAAAAAAAAAAAAATGTACATAAATCCACTGAAATTGTCACATAGTTTTGAAGCGATTGATTTGGTAACATTTGTATTACAAAAACTTGGCATTAGAACAGGGAATTTACTTGACTTCATTTATTATTTTAAAATTCATCCACATAGTAAAAGCAATTATACAAGTTACATTTACACGTCAGACAGCAATATTGGCAACAAGACTGTTACACATGGACTCGAACACATCAATACTGGAAAATGCTCATAGTTTCGTAAAAACCTGAATACCATACTTGAAGTAACGCTACTCTTACTTGAGTCAGATATTTTGCTACTCTACCCACCTCTGGTGATGACTGATATGAAAATGTGGGTTATCACAATTGGTATTTTGCATACAATATGCGGTTTCCTTCACAATTAACCTCACACACATTCCCTTATCGATCTGTCTATGCACGTTTTATTAAAATGACCAAATAAGACATTTGCATGAATTAAAGGCAAGAAACTTGGACGCAATACTAAAACACTCGAGAACGAAAAACATCAACTCAATAACATCTAGGCTTAAAAGTTTATTCTTTTTATCTAAGAAAACAAGTTGAAATGTTTGAATCAAACTACTTTCCTCTCAAACTCCCTTTGTAATATTCCCTTCTGTTCCTCTGTCATGTAGTGTGTGCGGATAAAAAAAAAAAAAAAAGGCTTAAAAATCACAGGAGGGTCGGTCGTTTAAGTCGGGGAGCAGCCCGCCACCTCACCTGGAAGACAGAACCGCCAAAGAAATTGTGAAAACCTTTTGGGTTGTTTGTTTTATTAAGATTCAACAGAGCTTGTTTACCTGAGTTCGTTGGCGGAACTCTCACACCATCTCGTACTGGTTGTTGGTTATGTATCGAGACAAGCAGCAGGCCAGGAATATCCCAATGAGCTGAGCGCAATTGAAAATTACAGATGACATTAAACTACTTTAAAAAAAAAAAAAAAAAGCAAAATAGCAGCATAGTGTGCAATAACAGAGTATAAAGGCATATTTTATGAAGTGCAATGTACTGTGTGGACTATAAGCTGCAGTCTAACAAAATTTGACAAGAAAACAGTATTCCACACTGGACAATGAACCTCAGCAATATTGCCACCTACAGTGCTGGGCAAAAGTATTGGCACCCCTGCAATTCTGTCAGATAATGCTCAATTTCTCCCAGAAAGTGGTTGCAATTACAATTGCTTTGTTGGTAATATCTTGCAATGAAAAACACAAAAGTGAATGAAAAAAATGTTAAATCATTTCACACAAAACTCCAAAAATACGCTGGACAAAAGTATTGGCACCTTTTGAACAATCATGTAATGCTTCTCTAATTTGTGTAATTAACAGCACCTGTTACTAACCTGTAGCACATAACAGGTAGTGGCAATAACTAAATCACACTTGGAGCCATTTAAAATGGATTCAAGTTGACTTAACCTCTGTCTTGTGTCCTTGTGTGGACCACATTGAGCATGGAGAAAAGAAAGAAGACCAAAGAATTGTCTGAGGACTTGAGAAGCAAAATTATAGAGAAGCATGGGCAATCTAAAGGCTACAAGTCCATCTCCAAAGACTTGAATGTTCCTGCGCCTACCATGCGCAGTGTCATCAAGAAGTGTAAAGCCCATGGTGCGGTGGCTAACCTCCCTAGATGTGACCGAAAAAGAAAAATTAACGAGAGATTTCAAGGAAAGATTATGCGGATGGAGCATAAAGAACCTCGATTAACATCCGAACAAGTTCAAGCTGTCCTGTAGTCCGAGGGTACAACAGTGTCAAGCCGTACTATCCGTCGGCGTCTGAATGAAAAGGGACTGTATGGTAGGATACCCAGGAAGACCCCACTTCTGACCCAGAGACCTAAAAAAGCCAGGCTGGAGTTTGCCAAAGCTTACCTAAGAAAGCCAAAAACGTTTTGGAAGAATATTCCCTGGTCAGATGAAACAAAAGTAGAGCTTTTTCAGGAAAGGCATCAACATACAGAAAAAAAAAACAAGGCCTTCAAAGAAAACAACACGGTCCCCACAGTCAAACATGGTGGACGTTCCCTGACGTTTTGGGGTTGCTTTGCTACCTCTGGCACTGCACTGCTTGACCGTGTGCATGGCATTATGAGGTCTGAAGACTACCAACAAATTTTGCCGCATGATGTAGGGGCCCAGTGAGAGAAAACTGGGTCTCCCTCTGAGGACATGGGTCTTCCAGCAGGACAATGACACAAAAAACACTTCAAAAAGCACTATAAAATGGTTTGTGAGAAAGCACTGGAGACTTCTAAAGTGGCCAGCAATGAGTCCAGACCTGAATCTCATAGAACACCTGTGGAGAGATCTTAAAATGGCAGTTTGGAGAAGGCAACCTTCAGATCTCAGAGACCTGGAGCAGTTAGCCAAAGAAAAATGGTCCTTAATACCAGCAGACCATTGTAAGAAACTCATTTATGGATACCGGAAGCGGTTGTTCGCATTTATTTTGTCTAAAGGTTGTGGTACTAACTATTAGGCTGAGGGTGCCAATACTTTTTGTCCAGCCCATTTTTGGAGTTTTGTGTAAAAATGACAATGATTTTTAAAAATTCCATTCGCTTTTTTGTTTTTCATTGCAAGCAAAATAAATGAAGATATTACAACCAATGAATTTGTAATTGCAATGATTTTCAGGGAGATATTTAGCATTATCTGACAGAATTGCAGTAATACCAATACTTTTGGCCAGCAGTGTAATAGCCGTCACTGAATGATCAAGCGTCATTGACGATGAACCATGTCGAATTCATTTGAATTTGGAGGTGCTGCCAGTGAATCATCACTGCCAGCCGGACCCAAGTTCAAATAGATTAAACGTCTATCGCCTTCAATGGTTCATCTTGCCTGGTGTTTCCATATATTATTGGCAAATACCTGGAAGAAGGCAATTCCAAACGAGATCCCAGCAATGATGCCCAGGTTGGACTCCATGACATTAGTCACCAGAGAGAAGCAGCCCTGCGTACAAGAGAGAAAAAGACAACATTGACTTGTTTGTAGGCCTGCAGCTATCGAATATTTTAGTAATCGAGAAATCGACTGAAAATCCTATCGATTAATCGAGTAATCGGATAAAACATTTTTTAGGTAAAGAGGAATTATAAATATACATGAGAAAAAAATATATTTAATCTAATACTTGAACAATTTTTAGTCAATCGATGTCTTTATTTTTGATGTACATTGTTGAAAACAGCCAACAATTGCCTCTCAGATGTGACTAGAATAAAAAAAAAAAAAAAAAGACCAATTCACTGCTTTCACCCCAAAAACTTTTAGATATTATCAGGGGTCGCGTTAACCGAATATTTTCCGTCGTTAACCGGTTTTTTAAAACGGTGACGGAAAAAAATGAAGTCCGTCCGTCATTTTGACAGGTTGCAATTCACACCCCAGACCACAGGGTGGCGAGTGAGCATATTAATTAGCTATTGTCTCTCTTAATGCATGACGTCGTTGGCTATTCTGTCAGAATATTGTAGCGTCACCGGGGTCTGGCGGCAGCACCGTGATTGACACATCAACGCGAAGTTCTTATTGGTGCACCCGGTGTGCCAGCGCGTTATCCAATTGGTGGACTAGATTGCCGCCTGTGTATAGACAAGTTTCCGAGGTACTTCCTGTTTACTTCCTTATGTCTTCCTTCCCCTTCCGTTTCCGTCTGTTTACCATTGAAGTCAATGGCGGTGGAATCGAAGTTGGAAGGTTTTTATACAAGATCCCGGGAATGTTATTTTGATGTAGGCGGGTGGAGAACCAAGCCAAGGCCTCCATGCTTCATACCATGTTGATTTCCAAACCATGGGTACTCGTACTCGTCATACAGGAGGGAGGGAAGGAGATGTACAAAACTGACAGCTCCTGCAGTCATGCCCCCGCTGTTATTGAAGGTAATGTGCTCTAAAAATACGAAAACTAAAATCTGGCGCATGAAACGACTTGTTGCCTTTGCTATTGATATTACGATGATGATTGTAATTACGAAGTTTAATCATTTTTACAACAACTAGCTTCTGCTACTGCTGCTAGCCGCCTGTTGCTAATCGTGTTTGAATGCACCGCATAAATCCAAGTGTTGCAAGTTTTTATTCGTTTGTTTACAGCTGGGAAACGCTGTTATAAAAAGGAAGACAACTTGGCTTGTACGTTGATGGACATATATCAAACATATATCGTTTGCGTTCCACAATGATGATGGCAGCTCGACTCCCGGGAGAGGCCGAGAGAAAGGGCAGGAATTGTGACAGACGGTGGTTCGCCGAGATCGCTGTGATCCAACTACGAACTTGTGAACGGTAGCATCTTTAAATATATGCTATTGGAGCTGGAATTACCGAGGACGGGAAAAAAGCACATCTAAATGCCGCCGAGGGCCTCCGTGATGTCGCTATTTGTTCACGAGGCTCCGGAGCTCTGCGGTCTGATATCACATTCTCGTATGCTATTTTTGCAATACTTTTATAAATGTGATTTAATGACCTGTTTTGGAGTGCACCAATCGTTTTAAATAAAACAAGACATGGAATTATGTCTAAATGTTTTATTGCGATCAATGCCTGCAATAAAAAAAAAAAAGACATACTATTTGTGTTTACATCATATGTACATAACCTTGTAGCATTTCCTTGTAACAAAACAATCCATGTCAGCCCTTCTGCAGTCGCTTGTAATTTCACCACATTTTGGTCACTAATGGCCGTAGTATCAATCCATTCCTCACGTTAACACAGGCTGACCGTTGTTAATAATTTTGTCCACGAATGATCAACGAAGTGACACGAACTGCCATCCAATCTCATCTACGTGTCATCTAGGTCGTGCTGAATCAATTTTTGAAGATTCAATGGGTTGCTCTGGCTTGATTTCGTAGTTTTATCGTCGTCAATACACTGCTAATACACTGCTACTCAACCGGACCGGAAGTGCGAAGCCCATATTTCGCTCAAGAAACTTGTCTATAGACCCCAATCACATGACGTCACAACTCCGCCCACTGACTGGAGCAGCCATATTGTCCGTCAGCTCGTCGTGTTTACACATTACCGCTACGTACATGCCTCCTATTATGGCATGTTTTTCTGCTCGTTAACATTAATAATCAAAATGGCGAAGGCGTGTGTGGCGGTTGGTTGCAGTAACAGAGAAGATAGACGGAGAGACTTGAAGTTCTACCGTATTCTGAGAGACCCGAAGAGGAGAGCGAGATGGACTGCTGTAATTCGACAAGAAATCTGGGCACCAAACGATCACCACAGACTATATAGTAGTCATTTTATATCTGGTAAGATGCATTTAATGTATATTTAGAAGATTTTGGGCTGACAACCACAATTAAGATCATTGTGTGACGTTGGTGATTGGGGTCTATATAGTTGCCTCTTTTTCTTTGGGAGTGGAGTTGTTTTGTTGGTGTTGTTGGCGGTAAGCAGAGTAAAAAGAGGGAGAAAAATACAACTTCCGTGTCTAATTTTTCGCTGCCAAGCAAGCGTTACAATATTAATTAAAAATGAATGAAAACTAAATACTATTGAATATGTCATCATTATCATTTTAAAAATTTAAGTGACTGGTAAAAATAGATTATGACCGGATTTTTATGACCCTGTCAGTCAAAATGACAGACAACGAAAATGTCTAGCGCAACCTCTGGATATTATAAAAAAATATATACATTTCTTACCTAAAATGTCATTACGCTTGGTAACACACATCACTTAAAAGTTAGGTGTTTTTCCCACGTGTTTCAATTGAATTTCCATTTGTGTCAAGCCTTTTTTAAGTTCTAGTTAAGTTTTAAGTTAGTCTAAACTGTAAGTCCTGATAGGATGTTGAGTTTTTGCAGTGTTCAAAATAAATGTATTGTAACATATCAGGTTATAATATGGCGGGGATATTTGCATGCGCTCCTGAATGCACCGCGTGACGTGCGGGGGTGAGAGAGGTGCGGGAGTGCAAGAGACGTGCCTTCCTGTTGTTGTCGTTCCACAAGTTCCCAAAAAAGAAATAATTGCAACCTAACGAAGCGGGTGACTCTTTGTCAACGTTACAGTATGATACCTGCTGTATTGGAGCACATTAGGGCCCAGTGCTACTTGGTGTTTTATCCAGCAATGACTACTGAGCTAAAATTGACAGTTAGATTTATCATATTTTCATTTTACACCCGCATCACTCTACAGCGCTATGTTTCACAGATTAAAAAAAGCCTGTACGTAAGACACGTTAGCCACCCATCGACAGTGGTCTTAATAGAAACCTAGCCCTCTGCAGGGCTAACGTTACGTACGTGAGCGAGTGACAGTAACGTTAATCTTATTAGCGCTTAGAAGTGTACTGCTTTAAGATGACGGCTGTTAACTAACACCGCTGACTCTGTCATTTCGCATCTAGTTCAACATACATGTGATATCTATGAGACGCATCAGATGCTACCTGCTACCACTGCATCATGCGGGCTAGTTTTTAGCAACGACGGCGTAGTTTGTAGTGGCTGTCGGCTGCAGAAAGGTTTTTTTATATATTTTTTATAGCTTCTTCCTCTACGCACGTGACATCAGCGTGTTGTCCCGCATTAAAAGTAGTCCGGGCAAAACGTGATGCTTAGAGCTGGCAAAATTAAACGATTCCTAGAGATGAATAAAATTACTCGGATCAGTTTTTAAACTCCAGTTACTCGAGTTGCTCGAGTATTCGTTTCAGCTCTACTTGTTTGGAATACCTTTAAACGAGTTCATCACTAGTACACATCCAATCCATTTGAAGTGGGAGGGTCGGCAGCGAATGATGTCTATTCGCTGCAAACCGTCCCACTTCAAATGGATTGGACGTCTAACGCGGTCAATGGCAACCAAATAGTTAACAGGGAAAATGCAAAATTATCTTTCATTCCTATCAAGAACAGTGCAAAATCAAATTTACTCCATGACAGCACATTTCTGGTGACCTGTGAACTTGCAAAAACAAATAACTAAGTATTGATACTTTTGCAAATCAATATCTTATCAGACACAACATCTATCATTTCAGTACCGATACTTAGATACTTTTGAAAACCCAACTGAAGACAGAAATCCATGTGTAAGTCGACCTGGAGTATAAACCGCAGGGTTCAAAGCGGAGGAAAAAAGTGGACTTTTATTGTCTGTAAATTACAGTAGTTATCAAGAGGGTTAGGCATTTTCTCCCACTCGCGTTACTGCTGAGCTGGAAGCCCATGCAACCAGCAGGGGGCACTAGTAAAAGTCCTAACTACATAGTATAATGTTGTAGTTCTTGTTTTCACAAATTAGAACAATTAGTAGTAATGTGGTTGATGAAGAAACCAAAATATGTAGACATCCTGTAGATATAGTAGGTCAAAGATTGTAACTGGACGCATTTTACATAAGAGTATTAGGATAGTTTGTACTAGGGCTGTCAAACGATTAAAATTTTAATCGAGTTAATCACAGCTTAAAACTTAATCGTAATTAATCGCAATTCAAACCAGCTCTAAAATATGCCATATTTTTTGTAAATTATTGTTGGAATGGAAAGACACAAGACGGATATATACATTCAACATATTGTACATAAGTATTTCTTTTTTATAACAAATCAACAAGATGGCATTAACATTAACATTGTTAAAGCGATCCATGGATAGAAAGACTACAAGTGAGAGAAATTTTATATTAAAAGCCCTCAATGTTTTCGTTTTGATAAAATTTGTAAAATTTTCAATGAAAAAATAAACTAGTAGCTCGCCATTGTTGATGTCAATAATTACAATACATTATGGTGCTTAAACACATTAAATCAGTCACACCAAAGCGCCAGTAGATGGAGACAAAAAACACAAGAAACAAGTGGACATGACACTGTTCTGTCATTTTAATCTGTTTGAGCGGGGCATGTGCGTTAGGCCTGTCGCGATAACAAATTTTAGTGTGCAATAATTATTCTCATAAATTATTGCGATATGCGATATTATTGCGCCCCGCCAATTTTATTTAACCAATTTACAATAACACAGTGCGAATACAGTATATATTAATAGACAAGTACACCCATTTAAACGCGATAAATATTTACTCTTAAATTCAAAAATACTTTTTAAGAAATCACAACTAAAAACAATAGACTATGCCTCTTAAGTAAAAAACAACAATACTGATACCGCACAGAAACACAGAATAAATAAAATGTGTTTAAAAAAAAAAATTCCGCTTAATAACTTAAGCATTTAGGCAAATGAAAACTTTTCAACTTTTCCCGTCATAGCTTCTGCAATGGTGTTTCATAGGGATGCAACGATACAGTTAGGTCATGGTTCGGTACGATTTTTGATACGGGGGACACGATTTTCGATGTGATTCAATACATTTAATGCTCTGTAAAAAAATAAGAATTATATTTTTGTTTCTTTGTTTTTGTTGTTTTTTTTTTTTTTGCTAACGAGCAAAAATTAAATTGCCATCATATAAACATGCATTTTAGTGCGTAATATTTATGTGCTTACTTCTTACTGATCTGAAAAAAATTTGCATAAAAGTGCTGAGAACAATCTTTACTGTTTGTAAAGTGAGGCAGGGCACACAGTTGATTGCTACAGCTCTCTTAGCAGCTAGGTTTACTACATGAGCAAGACATCCTATTTGTGGTCCGAATCCATCTGTGTCACGTACTGAATTAACAATATTTGCAACATTATCTATAATCACTGGTATGGATTGATTTGGCCTTCTTAACTTCCATTCAGTCATGACAGTTTAGAATTCATCGATGTGGAATATGGACTACGTGTCCCATAATCACTCTGGGCTCACGTAGCCAATGGGATAGGACGTAGTTCATCTAGTTTGCCATTTCATGATATCTAATGTGTGCGCGCATTAAAAAAGTTAGCAAGCACCTCTGAAGTCACGTCTGCTCATTACTACACAACACCAGCATATGACAATCGACTATCATAAACAGGACGAGCTTGAAGCACAGCGCTCTTAATTTCATTCAGCTGTTCCTTGTCAAAGCGAGGTTGTTCGTAGCAGCCAAGTCGGTAACAATGTTTTGGCAGACTTCGTTGTAAATAGCCGCCGCGAAATGTCACTCCTGACGGGAGCGCCCACACGTTAACAACACCGGCACGACATAGATGGTCCACAGTCACTCCGGAGCACTGACGCGGCCGGTATACGTTGAACAATAGGATATAATGGGAACGATTGGCTCCGGTGCTAGCTTTTGCCGGACCTGAAACGAAGATGCATTTTGTGCAGTTGGTAACGAGGAATCCGAACTTTTAACAGCACGTCTGCCGCGCACGCGCGCGTGCACGTGCACGCAAGGCGATAAATCGCAGCAGAAAAATTACAGTCTTCATTTTTATTTATCGCGCGATAAATGGAATTATTGCATATTGCGACAGGCTTAATGTGCGTTAATTGTGTCAAATATTTTAACGTGATTAATTTAAAAAATTAATTACCGCCCGTTAACGCGATCATTTTGACAGCCCTAGTTTGTACATAACGCAATAGCATCCTATCGGGGTAAGAATATAAAATATTGCTTTTACGTGGGGTTTTCTTCTTTAGGACACTCAAGCATGCTCCCACATTCCCCCAAATTATAATACAAAAGCAATAACAACCGCACTAACATGGCATAAACTCACAGTATTGTAAACTTCATTCTTCGCTTTGTCCACGTCCTTAAGGGTCTCCGGGGAACAATTGGTGTTGACTTTGCAGCAACTAGCAGGGATGCCCCCCTCTTTGAAGTAGTCCGTGCCGACCCAGTCCGTGTAGTTTTTCACACCGCAACATTGCAACTGTATGCGAACAAAACATCGACACAAGGGAAATGTGCATGAGATGCGTGTGGAAAATATTGGATGAGTAACAAACAAACAAAAATTTTCCTGATTAGGATAAGGATGTGTATTACTCAGTTACTTCTTCAGTTAAGTATCTTTATGTTTGATAAATTACAATCATTTTGGTACTGCAAACAGTCAAAATGACAGAACTACTACTTACAGTCCTCTGGATTGCATCCACTGCAGTTCTGCTGGTCTCTGTGCTGTTGTAGGACTCGACTGCATTTTTGTACGCGCTACCCAATTTCGCCTTAATCTGAAAAAAAAAATCCAAACCCAAAAAAAAAAAGTTTTTATCTTACCACCAAAATTTAAAGATTGACCAATTTATGAACTTTTCCCCTCTAAGATTGGACATTAAGCTGATATAATAGGATAACTATTTGGTATGGGGCTGCAGCTATCGAATATTTTAGTAGTCGATTTATCGATGGATAGTTAGTTCGAATAATCGAGTAATCGGAAAAGGAACATGAAAAATCAAAATACCTGAGCTGAGCCTCTAACGGTATAATAAAAAAAAAAAAATTAAAAAAAAAAGAGGATCTATGTACAACAAAAGAACAATTGGCTAACTTACATAGAAAAAGGCCGCTAGCTTAAATGCTATAAAATGCTAAAGTTTTTTTTTTTTTAAGAATCCTCTTAACAAATGGTTCAGACACAAAAAACAACTAAATATACCTATAAACTAAATTATGAATGCATTAAAAACATTAGCACAAACAAAAACTTAGCTTACGTTAGTCTTAACAGGGAGCAGTTGGATTCAGCCATGTGAAAAGAGGCAGGCCAGAGGGCAGTGTATCCACCCTGATTAATAAAACTAAATGCAAACACTTTCAAAATAAACCATAACAACGCCACTTTAATTAATCGAATTCTCAAAGCCACAAAATTAATTATTTGAATATTTTTTTCTAATCGAATACTCGAGTTAATCGATTAATCGTTGCACTAATTAGGTATGTTCATTGCTTGAGTGATCATTTGTGTTACTTGTGTTTTTGACCAACCCAGTGGTCAAATGCAACATTTAAAATTTATAATTTTAAAATTTAAAAATTGTTTTTAAATTTGAGGGAAAGTACCAAACATGTTACAGTGCTGTAATGTTTACTGTTTTCTTATTTTTGTTTCTTTTGGAAATGCCACTGTATTTGATTATTTTGTGACTTAGCCCTTAAAAAAATTTAAATTACATAAATATATTTTTTAAATTAAAAACCCGATCCTTTTCATCCGATTACAGTCCGCTGACAAAGGGCCTGATTGGCCGATCATGTGATCGTATCGTGTTTGTATAATGAGTGTTTCAATTGGCTTCCATAATCAACAAGCTGTAAAAAAAATTATCACCTTACAAAATCGGCTTTAGACAGCGGCTGATTGGTTATTTGTCTTTTTTAATCCGTACCAGCCTTTGAAAACTCTTATAGGTGGATCACTACCACTAACTCACCTCGTGCCTGAAGATGAAGCCTGAAATTCCAGCCACCAGCTCAGCCAGGAAGACCACGGTCAAGAACATGGCATACTAGTGAATGAGAGTGAGTTTAAAAGAAGTTTGTTTCGAACATCAAACGCATCGTCCTGACCAATTTGAGCATCCACGTGCTGCCTCGGCACGTGGCGAAGCAGCCGAACAGCCCGAAGATGATGATGGCGGCGCCGGTGCCTATGAGGACGTACGGCGCGTTGGTGGTCTCGTCGGTCGACAGCGAGATGTACGCCTCGAGATTGACCTTCCCCCACACGCCCACCGCCAACAGAATCATGCCGGTGAACTGATGATGAGGAGCATTAAAATGATTCATTTTTAATAATAATTTGTTTTTTCTTTTTCTGTCCCTGCCCTGTTCAGCTGCTTAGACACGTAGAATAGTTTTAGTCTGAACAGTTTTAATGTATCACATGGGAGTTTGATATATTCCTATTGTGGTGGTTCATTATGTTTTGTTCAGGGCTGCTGCTATTGATTATTTTAGTAGCCTATCAACTAGTTAGTTCAAATAATCGAGTAATCGCATTAGATTTAATGCGTTGCAGAATTGATTTTAGGTGATGTAAAACAGCTAAGATTGCTCTTTCAAATGAGCATTAAATGCGAATACAGAATAAAATTCCCGAGTGTTTATTCAAACTATGCTGAATTGCACTTCAATTTAAAATTCATCAAAAATATTTATTAATGAAAAAAATAAATAAATGAGGATTTAAGTGCAACAAGAGAACAATTAGCTAACTTGCATAGCAAAAATCCGCTAGCTTAAATGCTATACAATGCTAATGTTTTTTTACACTGCTCTTAACAAATCGGTCAAAACCATATTCCCACAAAAAATGGCTAAATATACCTATAAACTAAATTAGGAATGCTTTAAAAAGCATTAACTCAAACAAAAACATACCTTATGTTGGTCTTAACGGGAAGCAGCTGGATTCAGCCATGTTAAATGAGTTATGTCATATTCACCGTTGCCACAAGAGGGCAGTGTATCCACCCAAATCAACAAAACTAAATGCAAACACTTTCAAAACAAACCATTACAACGCCAATTTAATTCAACTGAATACTCGAAGCAAAATTTGATTTGAAGCTTTTTTTTAATCGAATTACTCGAGTTAAATCGATTAATCTTTGCAGCATGAGTTTTGTTTATTAGGAGAAAGCAGCAAGCAGGAAAGGGTTATGGGGGGACAGAAGGGAAGGAAGCAGACAGACGAGGAGAAGAACAACAACAAGAAATATGTTGTTACACGCCAATGCTACCTATGATCATAGTGGTGCTATCGTTAGCTTATTATGTATACCCGTTGACACCATGTGGATGGCCTGAAGACTGAGGAGAAAGGGGAGTCAAATTGAGACGTGATTAGGCGGGGTGAAGCATAGTGAATTTAGCAATGTATGGTGAGGAACCCAGTGTTATGTAAATCATATGTAAGTGTGGATATGTTGAAATCTTATTCTATGCTACCTGATCACTGATCCCGGCACCGTCAATCTCGTCCCCTCTTCCCATCCCTGAAGGCCAGTTGATGGGAGCCCAGGATCCGGGGGGTGGGGGGTTGGGGGACGATGCCTCTTTTGCTAGGCTGCGGGAGGATGGGCTGTCCTGCCCCCCCCTGCCCGGCCTACTTCCCCAGGCCGGCTGGGTGGGGGCCGTGGCCCTGGGTTGGCGCCCGTGCGGCGTTTCCGCTCATCTGCTTGGCTGTCGCGTGTTTGGTTGGGCTCGCGTGCGACTGGTTGTGAGTGCAAGCATTGGCGGTGGGGCGGCGTAGGGTCGGTTGCCAATGGGCTTACACTCACAAAGGATTCATACGATTAATGGGTTCTAGATCACAGTGCTGATTTGTGTACACTCTACCCCTCCCAATCACTTAGCTTATAGTATCCCCCACATCCCCTCCCCTTCTTTCCCTGGTCAACAGGCCCCCCCACATGGTGTCAACCGGATATACATCTAGCTGACGATAGCACCAACATAATTATTAGTTAGTGTAGACGTTCAATGTTTTTCTTGTTATTGCTTTTCTTTCTTTTCTTGTGTTTCTTTTTTTCTGTTACCCCATAACCCCTTCCTGTTCGCTGCTTTGTCATAATAAATGAGGTATGTTGAATGATCACAATGGGATACTCTCAATGTGAAACATTAAAAATATTCAGACCAACCGGACACTTATACTTCCATTCTCCATTTCAAACAGCTGAACAGGAAAGGTTCAAAAAAAAAAAAAAAAAAAAAAAAAAAAAAAAAAAAAAAAAAAAAGTATTAACTCACTGGCTGCCATTGACAGCGCTGACGAGTTACCATTCCGGCTAAGTGCCACATATGTCACTTCCCTCGAGGGAAGACGTTTCACTAATGGCACCAGTCGCCATAAATTCGACTGATAAAAGCATTTAGTGTGAACTTTGTGTTGCTCGCAGATGGCTGATTGCAGCAAAAGATAAAGCCAGAAGCAACAACAGCAAACATGACCTTTTTCGTGTGCGTTCTATTAAATTAGTGCTCTTAATGTTTTGATTAAGATCAGCTAGGTTTTTTTCCTTTTTACATTCAAGGGCCAGTAAAAACAGTCAAATAGCAAAATGAACTTTCAATTGTTCCAGCGTGACTATTCTTTTAATGTTATTATAAACTAAAATATATTTTGATTTAAGGCTCTTTGTAGAAGGTTTTATTTTTTAACATAGATTCAAGTCTACTGTTTACTTGTTACTTGTTTTTTTATTCATGTCCTTGACTCTTTATTGTCCTTTCAATAGTGATACATTCTTTTAACTTGCATTCACTTTTTCGGATTGAACAGCTTGTTCAATTTGAGGAAATTAACAAAAAAACATGTCTACTAGGTCAACATGTCTTGCTAATTCCCCCCCCCTCTTACTGTTAATGAAATGGACTTTGACGCGATCAATATATATACAAGTTGATTGTTTACGTCAATGACTTTTTTCTTAAACAAAAAGAATTATAATTCCTCTTTTTAGTTTAACACAGATGCTTGAACAACTAATCATTCCACCCTTTTTTGTTCAATAATTTAAAGACTTTGGGTATTGTGCTCTTGTGATTGAAGGTCGTTATTTTATCTTTTTGCACCTTGATTTGTTCTCCTTCGGTTCTTGAGTGCCAAGCAGTGCAGTGCAAAGCAAGCAATGGATAAACTAAATAAATACTAATAAATAAAATAAATAATATATAATAATAATAATATCATAATAATACAAATATTAAATAAATTAATAAAAAATAGAACAATATACATATAAAAATATAAATATAAAAAATAAAAAATATATATAATGTAATGATAATAAATAATAATTGAATATAAATATTAAATTATATTAAATAATATAAAAATATAGTTATATAAAAATACAAATATAAAAAGATTTTAATTTTTTTAATATAATGTAATAATAATGAATAAATAAATAGTAACAATAATATAATATAAAATATTAAATACAATAATATAAAAGATAAATATAAATATATAAATAAAAATAATTTTGCTATTAAATATAATATAAAAATAAATAATATAATAGAAAATAAAATACTAAATAAAAACGAAATAAATTGATAAAGAGGATAGACAGAGGGGTCTAAATAATTTTAACACAATTGTATTTTAATTTTAAAAAAGTTCAATAAAATTGAACAGCACTCAAGAAATGACTTGTTAACCTAACATACTTTTGAAAAAGTAATTGAAATTGTTAGAAAAATGAATAACTTATGTTCGTTGAGTCATAAAAAATCTGAATTCAATTTTATGACTTAAAAAATATCAAATATTTCAAGAAATACAAGTGAAATAGACGCAGCTGTACAAATGACTAGTGACGTCATCGTCGTTCACATCACGGTAACAAATTCAATAAAGTTTCTGACAAATATTAAATATACCTTACGTCAATTTATTGACTTTACGACTGCAAACGGCCTGGTTTTATTTCGGGATTGTTAGCATTTTTTAAATATAGCCTTTCGTTGTTAGCTCGTTATCCTGCCGTCCCCCATCCACATCGACAACAACTCGTCGGTCGAACTTTACCCAGAAAATGAGGCTGTAGGAAATGAGGAGGGTCTTCAGGCAGGTGATGACCGGCTTCGTCTGAAGCCGTCTTGAAGGCGGCGACATTTTAGGCCTGTTTGGTGCTACTAACGTGTCCAAGAAAAAGAACAGAAAAAGTGAGAGAATGAAAAAGTTCGTGGGGGGATAAATCCAAGCTTCCAGGGGGAAATGACGTCACAGGCCCAGATTCACTATCCCCGAGGGAATAAAAACAAGCGGAAAAGTCAAGCTAGTCATGAAACCTGTTGCTCGCTGACTTTGCCTTCACAATAAAATAATTAAGAGACCAATTGCAAGTTTTGACATTTAATGTGTACACAAGTTTGTCACTTAAAAATATTAATACAGTATTTCAAAGAGCCAGGAAAAAAATAATGTAAAGCAGTAAAGTAATAGTATGAGCTGAAGGATTTAAAATTTCCGCTAGCATCAAGCTAGTTTTTGCAACTGTTCGCATGCTTGGCTTTCAAAATAAAAATAACCAACGAGAACTACGATGAATAGAGTTCCCCTTAGCTTTCATTGACAAATTGTGTTAAGCTAGTGCTAACGAAATACTATAAAGTAAAATACATTGTGACAATGATTAGTTGAATTAATGCAAAAGCACGTATTTAATCGTATTATTCTGAAGAAAGCCTTCTCGTTGAGTAAATGAGTCTACTAAACATTTACGTGATGGGCAGTCAAATCGTTGCTCGACTAAACATGTAGCAAATAACTGCGAAAAATCATTTACATAAACTCACTAAATAATGCATCTATTATGACTTTTTAACGCATGTTTGATTGACGAGAGACAAGAGACAAGCGCGCCCCCCAGTGGAATTTCTACACACCGCTAAAGTAAGGAGGAATTCGGGGAGTTCAGCTTCTGAGTCAAGAACAAAAAAAAAAAGAAGCTCCTGTTTCCCACCGAGGACAACCGATTTGGCTTTTTAAAAATACATTTTAGTGTGAATTCTCAAGGTTTTGGGGAGCGTGACATTGTTGGGAGTCGGACTTGGAACCCCGTCGATAAGCTGCGCACATTTTTTCCCTCCCGGCGGTGTCATCCTTTTTCCCGAACAGAAGTTTGACAATGACCCCGGTGCTCTTTTTGTTCTTGTTATATCTTTCAGGTGAGTACGTGAAATTTTTATGATGATCTTAATGTAGAGTGCACATCTGTTAATATGGCTTGGTTCAAATAAGTTATGCAAATGTCTCCATTGTCGTGATAACATTATTAGACACTATTACACTATAATACTATTAAATGTGGGGGTGGGACAATATCGATATAGTAATACACAAAGGTGGGTAGAGTCGTCAAAAATGTTACTCAAGTAAGAGTAGCGTTACTTCAAAATAATACAACTCAAGTAAAAACAAAAGCAGTCATCCAAAAAATGTACTCAAGTAGATTTGGTGGAAATAATACTCAAGTAATGAGTAACATTGTGAGTAACTGCTCTCAATGTTTGATTTTTTTAAACAATGTTTTTTCTCAGCACAAAGTTATCTATATGAACTGTTATTATTATACTTTGAAGAAGAATCAAGTAATATCCAGTTTATTTACATAGCGCTTTACAAAAACCCGAGAGGTCCTCAAAGTCTTTTACAACAAAGCAAAATATAGTTAATGATAAAGACTACAGCCTATTTAGTAGCCACATTAGGCCAAAGAAATACAAAAAAACCCATCTAATTTTGGTGAGAGAAAAAAATACAGAAATGAAGCCTTATTCATCCAGAGAGCATCAGTGCCTTCTAGTGGAGAAAATATGTTTCCTATGATGAAAACAAAAGAATCATAACTCCGGTTTTTCCGTGGTCAATCAGTGCCAAATAAAAACTGGGAAAGAGGTTAAAATCTGCGCTTTCGAGTCATGTTGACGGCAGCGCTCTGTGTCAATTTTTATTTTCTTACGACGCTTTAAAGACGTGATTGAACAGGCCGACATGATCATAGAGCGGCAAGTGTCTGCTCAATACAATGGAGTCATGTGATTGTTGTTGCGACGTTTCATTGGTGAAACCGAGCCTCATGATATCAGGTGTCTTCCACACAAATCTACTCAAGTTAAAGTAAAAAATATGGCTTAGTAAAATTACTCTTACAAGTACATTTTACCCAAAAAGTTACCCAAGTAAATGTAACGGAGTAAATGTAACACCTTACTTCCCACCCTGGTGATACATCGCGATTAGTGCTTCAACGATTAATCGATTTACTCAAGTAATTCGATTAGAAAAAAGATTCAATTAAATTTGGCTGCTTCGAGTATTCGTTTAATACTTAGAGTGGCATTGTAATGGTTTGTTTTTTAAAGTGTTTGCATTCAGTTTGATTGATTTGGGTGGATACACTTCCCTCTAGTGGCAGCAGTGAATATGAAAAAACTCCATTTCACATGGCTGAATCCAGCTGCTCCCATTTAAGACCAGCATAAGCTAAGTTTTTGTTAAAGCTATTTTTTTTTTTTTTTTTTTTTTTATGCATTCATAATTTAGTTTTAAGGTATATTTAGCCTTTTTTTTTTTGTGGGAATATGTGTTTGAACCATTTGTTAAGAGCATTGTTAAAAAACAAACAAACAAAAACCTAGCATTTTATGGCATTTAAGCTAGCGGACTTTTGCTATGTAAGTTAGCCAATTGTTCTTTTGTTGTAGTTAGATCCTCATTTATTTAATTTTTTTATACCGTGTGAGGCTCAGCTCGGGTGTTTTAATTTTCTATGTTCCTTTTACGACTACTCCATTATTCGAACTAACTAGTCCACCGATTAATCAACTACTGAAATATTTGATAGCTGCAGCACTAATCACGATACGTGTGAATGTAGATAAACATAAGCTAAGGTTTTTGTTTGAGCTAATTTTTTTTTTATGCATTCATAATTTAGTTTAAAGGTATAATTAGCCATTTTTTGTGGGAATATGTGTTTGAACCATTTGTTAGAAGCATTGTGAAAAAAAAAAGTTAGCATTTTATAGCATTTAAGTTTGCAGACTTGTGCTATGTAAGTTAGCCAATTGTTCTTTTGTTGTACTTGGATCCTCATTTATTTATTTTTATACCGTATGAGGCTCAGCTCAGGTGTTTTAATTTTTTATGTTCCTTTTCCGACTACTCAATTATTCGAACTAACTAGTCCATCGATTAATCAACTACTAAAATAATCGATAGCTGCAGCGCTAATCGCGATATGTGTGAATGTAGATAAAATCTCACTTTCTGGGATGTTAGCCCAGTGTTGAACTTAGGAAAGTTGCTGAGTGTAACAAAAATAAAAAATGGAAACTTAGACCAGTTGAAAGATGATCATTTATACACTTCAAAACAACAAATATACAATTGACTTAATCTACCGCTCAGTGTTTTATGTACATGCTGCTTTTCTGTTCGAATAACTGATAGTAATTCCATGTCTGTGAATAGTGGAATGCTTGCAGGAAGTTTGTGTTGCCGAGAGACTTTCTGAACCAGCCTACGAGTTAATGACACCAAAATGCCTCTTGTCACTGGAAACATACTTACTCAGTTATGTTATGGGTTTGATGAACTCTTTTTCCATGTGTGTGTGTTTTTCTTGTTGCAGCTGTGTGTGGGACTACAGAGGATGTTGCAGAGGACGAAGACGCGCTTCACCTAGAATACACACGTATGGAGGGCAATAATGCACCAATACCTAATGTTTGCAATCAGAATTTTGTATCGTTCATATGTAATATGAGCAATTCGTTGAAGTTGGCCTCCCATCAGATACAAATTTACATAAAAATTATGTCAATCGTTTGTGCTTGTTTGTGAATTAACACCAACTCTTTTCAGGGCCTCAGAATGTTGAATTAAATTAAACAAATGTAAATTTAGCACAGAAGTTCAACTAGGAGTGGGAAACTCTTGGTACCTCACGATATGACACGATTTGCGATACAGAGCTCACGATAACGATGATATGGCGATACAACGATTATCGATACATTGGTCAGGAAATCATTATAGGATATTCTACAAAGAACTAATGAACAGAAAAACAAGCTTCTGCTGTAAATTGGAATGAGTTTATCACTAGTAGACGTCCAATCCATTTGAAGTGGGAGGGTGGCAGCGAATGAACATTCGTTTATTCGCTGCCACCCTCCTTCTTCAAATGGATTGAACGTCTATGGCCGGTAGTGGCAGCCAATGCCAGGCAATGAGGTAATTATGGGCCATTTAAGGTCTTTCACCTGTTGATTTTCAGTTACTTCCTGTTGATTTTGGGGTATTTTTATGGGTCTCTTCCAGTTTAATCTGAGTTACAGATCAAGAAGTGACCTGGGAATTACCCAAAGGAATAGGCAGTGACTCAAACTCAACAGAAAATCACCTGTAAATGCCCTAAAATGAACAGCAAGTGGCCTGTAAATGCCCTGAAAATCAGACAGAATGACTATGAATTCTTTGGTTTCGAATGAACGAACGTTCCCAGTCTAAATGGATTGGGCGTCAAGCACCGTCAATGCAGCCTTAAGTGTTACCTGAGACACTATAATGGTGGAAGATTTTGGTAGCAACTTGTTGGTTCATTTTTATTTATCTTTTTAGACATTGACACCTTTATAAAACGATATCTCGATTCTTGGCAGGAGCATATCGATAACCTTTTGGGATACAAAGTATCGCGATATATCACCATTTCGTCCAAGTTCAACTGACAACACTAACACTGCAAATTTAAGACTTTTGAATTTGCTGTGTACAAGTACAATAAAACCTGGATTTCACACTCAACAGATATTTTTTCTTCCCCATCAGAACTTCACTGGTGCCACACTCCACGCCTCGCCAATGGCGAACTGACCTGCCACTCCCCCCGAAGCCGAACATACCGGACCACCCAGGGGACGCGTTGCAACATGGTGTGCGACAGGGGCTACCGCCTGATAGGCCAGAGTTCCATCCAGTGTCTCGCCAACCGCCGTTGGTCTGGGACTGCGATGTGCCGCAGTGAGTGGAAGTCGCTATTCCAAAAATCACAGTATAAATGATTTAACACCATGCAGATAGCATGCGATATTTTTTATTGGTTGATTATGTCATTCACTGTGAGCTCTCCCAGTCAAAATTGAATGGACGTCTAGTGCCGTCAATGGCAATGAATGAGTTAATAAATAAAAATAGTAGTGTTGCATCAATACCGATACTAGTATCGGTTTGGTACTGATATAGCACTAAAACAATGTCATCGGTATCAGGGAGTACTAAGAAATAATGTGCCGATGCTGCGCAATGTGTACAATCGAGATATACTGTAATTTCCAAACTTCCGGTCTACCTACCCAAGATGGCTGCCAGCTACAAACACTGCCATGGAAAAACTCTTGATAGACAATTGTGTGGCATCCAATCATTCTTCTGCTTTGAATTAAATTGAGTTTAACACTATTAAACGTTCAAATAGTTTCCAACTTCTGGTCTACTGACCCAAGATGGCTGCGATCTACACACACTGCCATTAAAAACAGTTGATATACACTCAATCGTGTGGCAGCCAATTACCCTTCTGCTTTGAATTTCAGTCAGTTTATCTCTAGTAGACATTCAAATAGTTTCCAATTTCCGATGTACTGACCCAAGATGGCTGCCATCTACACACACTTCCATAAAAAAGCAGATGATGGACGCTCAATCGTGTTGCGTCTAATCATCCTTCTGCTTTGAATTACAGTGAGTATATCGCTAGTAGATGTTCAAATAGTTTTCAACTTTCAGTCAATGGACCCAAGATGACCGCTGTCTACACACACTGCCATAAAAATCAAATTATGATAGCCGCTCGATCATGTGGCGTCCAATCATCCTTCTGCTTTGAATTTCAGTAAGTATATCATTAGTTAACGTTCAAATAGTTTTCAACTTTGTCTACTGACCCAAGATGGCCACCATCTACACACACTGCCATAAAAAACAGATTATGATAGCCGCTCGATCATGTGGCGTCCAATCATCCTTCTGCTTTGAATTTCAGTGAGTTTATCTCAAGTAGACATTCAAATAGTTTCCAATTTCCGGTCAACTGACTCAAGATGGCTGGCGTCTACACACACTTCCCTAAATAACAGTTGATAGACATTTAATTGTGTGGCTTTCAATCCTCCTTCCACTTTGAATTTCAGTGAGTTTATCTCGAGTAGACGTTCAAACAGTTTCTAACTTCTGGTCTACTGACCCAAGATGGCTGTCATCTACGCACACTGCCATTAAAAACAGATGATAGACGCTCAATTGTGTGGTGTCCAATCGTCCTTCTGCTTTGAGTTTCATTGAGTAGGTTCCAACTTCCAGTCTACTGACCCAAGATGGCCACCATCCACACACTGCCATAAAAAACATGCTCAAATGTGTGGTGTCCAATCATCCTTTTGCCTTGGATTTGAGCGAGTTTATCACTAGTCGAGGTACAATCCATTTGAAGCGTGAGGGTGGTGTTCATTCATTTGCTGCCAGCCCTCCCACTTTAAATGGATTGGAAGTGTAGCACTGTCAATGCCAGCCAAAGAGTCAAAATTAAAATTTGTTACTCATCTGGCCAAGGTGCAATCTCTGATCAATTAGTTTATCACTAGTATTCGCTGCCAGTCCTCCCACTTCAACCGGATTAGACGTCTAGTGTTGTCAATGAAAGTTAAAAATAACATTAGTTCTTTATATAGCCAAGATACATCTATATTTAAAAAAACAAAAACAAAAAAAACATGGTATCAGTACAGTATCGGCTGATACCGGACAACCAGGTGTCGGAATCGGTATCAGGAGACAAAAAATGGTATTGGTGCAACACTAAAAAACAGCACTGTATTCTATCAAACGTAATATCATTATCAACACCCAACCCGTGTTTTTGCAGAGATGAGATGCGGTGTGTTGGCCCTAATCCTGCACGGCAGATACACGTGCACTCAAGGGTTCGTGGTGGACTCCAGGTGCGACTTCACCTGCGCCCCCGGCTACCGAATTGAGGGCGAGCACAGCCGCACGTGTCTGCACGGGGGTGCGTGGAGTGGATCGCAGCCTATCTGCTCAGGTACGACTTTTTTTTAACCTGTCCTGTTCAGTTGCATAGACACGGAGAACAGGAATCTGAGTGTCCTTATGCTCTTAACAGTTTCAGTGTACCGTAATTTCCGGACTACAAGCCGCTACTTTTTTCCCTCATTTTGGGTCCTGCGGCGTGTGCAGTGATGCGGCCAATTCGTGCATTTTTCTGACGGCTGCCAGGGGCGCTCGAGCATGGAATGTGGGAGTGAGACACGTGGAATTTCGGAATACGCTAGTTTGCACTTTTACCGGTGGTTTGTTTAACTTTGTGCGTTGTGCATGAATAGAGGTGGCGGACCCTCGTCTTTGTGCATGAGTAGAATTGGCAGACCCGCATCATGGAAAATGCTAGAAGAAATTAAATTGGCCGTCCGAGTTGTATGGAAGCTTAGATGACTAGCGGCGAGAGATCAATTGCCAAGACTCGCCGCATGCGAAGAGCAGCTTTTTCACAGGTATGCCGAGGGAGCCTGGCAGCGTGAAGCGGTGTACTGTGAAAGAAGTCCGCCATCACCAACAGGTTTCGAGGGGCCACTTTGCTGTGTGACGAGGAGGATGGCATGGGCTTAGTAGTGCATTTGCCTCATTATGGGAGACATTGAAGGCGACAACGGAGGAGAGACTGAGTAGGTGCGGGGCGAAGTATATCCGAGCGTCTTCATATCCGACACTGAGGGTGAAGACGTCCATGGTTTGAGTGCACAGGAGGAAGAGGAAGATGAAGATAGCTAACAAAGACTTTTATGTTTTTAATAACCAACCCACTTAGTGCTGTTACCGCTGTGTTGATGCTATGTAACTTCCGCTATATAACCCGTGTTTGCTGGCGCTGTTTGGAAGGCAAAGTTGAGGTGTGTTATTAAAATTTTGAAAACTGTGTATTTCTTTGTCAATATCTCATGTTACTAAGTGGGCATACGCGGCTTATAGGCAGGAGAGGCTTATGTATGTACAAAATGGTTTTTCCTTTAAAAATGTACTGGGTGAGGCTTGTAATCAGGGGCGCCCAATAGTCCAAAAATTACGGTATTACATGGGAGTTTGATATACTCCCATTAGGTTTGTTCATTAAGCAACGAACAGAAAGGGGTCATGAGCGATGGGTCGTGACCGAAGGAACGAGATTGCGGTTACAAGTGGCTGAAATGTGTTTTCTCAGGCGGATAGCTGGCCTCTCACTTAGGCTAGGTTCATACTACAGGTCTTAATGCACAAATCTGATTTTTTGTTATATCTGTTTTTTGGCGTGCGCGTTCAGACTGCCTTTGTCCATCGAGACCATTCAAGTATTACGCATGCGCACTAATTCGCAGTCGGACACGCGCTGGGCAAGAAGACCCGCATGCGCAGAAGCATCAAAACAAATGACCACACATGCTGGCTGTCATCTGTCATTCCAGGGATATCATAATTTGCTTTTCAAAAAGAGGACACAAATAACAGACATAAATAATCCCCGTGTAGGATTATATTCAAAGTTTATATGGCTCGATAGCATGCACGCACTGTCCGTGCATGTCACACACACATGCGGGCAGTTTGCCCTGACTCTCGGCAGTGTAAGCAATCTTGAAATATTGCTCATAGAGTAGAGAGAACCGATCATTCTCAGGCTTATCCTCAACCCATTTTTATATTTTTATGACTATTGTCAAGCCCGTCCCTTCCCCAAAAGCCGTTTTACATGCAAGCTAGGCGCTAATAACGCACAGCTGCACCGCTACCGTAGCGTCTCTCTCGCACTTTGATGACGTAATTGCTGCATGAATTCCGATTTGGGAGATTCGACAGTACAGACCGCCACGACGTTCTGGAAAAATGTGGCCCAGATCGGATTTGAAATGGTGCCGTTCTATGCGACATGTCACGTTCAGACCGTCAAGTTAATGCCTCACTCGAGTCGGAAAAACACGAAAAAATCGGATTCATGCATTAAGACCTGTAGTATGAACGTAGCCATAGAGACATGGTGAGAAACGCTGCTATCCACAAGAGGCTCAGAGTCGGGTCGCTTTTTCTTCACGTAGAAAGAAGTCAGTTGCAGTGGTTCGGGCATCTGGAGCAGATGCCACCAGGGCACCCCCCTAGGGAGGTGTTCCTGACACATCCAACTAGGAGGAGACAAGGCCCAGGACCAGGTGGAGGGATTATATCTCGACACTGACTGGGGGAGCACCTCGGGATCCAACTAGTCAGAACTAGTTAATGTGGCCAGGGAAAGGGAATTTTGGGGCCCCCTGCGTAAACTAATGCCGCCATAACCCGACTTCAGATAAGCGGTTGAAGATGGATGGATGGATGGATGGATGGACCTGTAAGTGTGGATATGCTGAAATCCTATTCTATGCTACCTGATCGCAAATCCTGGCACCGACAAGCTCTCTCTACCTGAGTGTGTCGAATTGCACTCAGTCTTATGTGAACCCTCTCAAATACAGTGTATCACAAAAGTGAGTACACCCCTCGCATTTCTGCAGATATTTAGGTATATCTTTTCATGGGACAACACTGACAAAATGACACAATGAAAAGTAGTCTGTGTGCAGCTTATACAGTATAATAGAGTTCATTTATTCCCCTCAAAATAACTCAAAATATAGCCATGAATATCTAACCCCCTGGCAACAAAAGTGAGTACACCCCTTTGAAAAAACGTGCATCCCTAAATGTCCAAATTGAGTACTGCCTGTCATTTTTCCTCCAAAATGTCATGTGACTCGTTACAGGAGTGCCGTTAACATTGCTGCAGAGATTGAAGAGGTGGGGGGTCAGCCTGTTCGTGCTCAGACCATACGCCGCACTCTACATCAAATTGGTGTGCATGGCTGTCACCCCAGGAGGAAGCCTCTTCTGAAGACGGTACACAACAAAGCCCGCCGCCCGTCTCATCAGACCATAGGACATGGTTCCAGCAATCCATGTGCTTCGTTGACATGTCTTCAGCAAACTGTTTTCTTGTGTACAATATTCAATAGAGGCTTCCTCCTAGGGTGACAGCCATGTACACCAATTTGATGTAGAGGGCGGCGTATGGTCTGAGCACTAACAGGTTGACCCCCCACCTCTTCAGTCTATGCAGCAATGATGACAGCACTCCTGTAACAAGTCACATGACATTTTGGATGGAAAATGACAAGCAGTACTCAATTTGAACATTTAGGAATGTACGTAGTTTCTATGCGGTGTACTCACTTTTGTTGCCAGGGGGTTTAGATATTAATGGCTATATTTTGAGTTATTTTGAGGGGAAAATAAATTAACTCTATTATATACAGTAAGTTGCACACAGACTTCTTTTTGTTGTGTAAAAGTGTCATTTTTGTCACAGCTGTCCCATGAAAAGATATACTTAAATATCTGCAGAAATGTGAGGGGTGTACTCACTTTTGTGATACACTGTATATGATATTCCGAAAGAAAATACCGCGTAGGAGCCTCCCCAGGGCCCCGGCACTGCCCTAGCCACTCGAAGTGGAAGCGAACGCGGCCCACCCCTCCTCCAGCAAAGGGGCCACTGTCATCCCCCCGGTACCCAGGGTAGTCCCCCAGGCCATCCATTCCCCCTTTAATGAGCCCTCAGAAAAAAGGACGAGGGGACCCACCTATGGTTGCCCCCACCACTGCCTGCCCACTTGGACCCCCAGCCACCGCCAGAACCGCCCCAACCGACGCGACACAACGCTAGGGCAGGAAAGGATCCCGTTGACACCGCGCTGCCCCACTATTGTCCAGCCGATGAGACGCGCCAGCTCCCAAGGATGATCCCCGGACCCCAAAAGCAGACTTAATGAGCAGGACGTAAACGTAATAAGTTGTCAGAAAAATAAATACAACACTCAAGTTAGGACACGCTAACAATCAACTGAAAAACATTGTTTAGATGACACATCTGTGAGCAATAAGGACTTTAATTCTATCTGATAGCTTCAATCTGCAGTCATAAAATAGAGCTAAACTCTGTCCATCTGCTTTTCCTGACTTTTGATGTTTTTCTTCGCTGGCGTAGCTCTCTAGGGACTCCGTTTTACCAAAGTAAACATGTCTTCTCACGCTGCTAATGGAATCCAAAGCTGTGGTCACGCAGTACTTCAAGGTTCTCAAACTGGTGTCTGCGAGCTCTATATTGGGGGTCTTAAAAAATGCGATACAAGGCTCACAATAATGATTGTTTCACGATATGCTGATACAACAATCATGACTTGAGCAGTGTATGAATTTTTCTTACTTCAGATACAGAACCTCCGAAAATCAGGTGTCCGCTATCGAGAATCAAAATAGCAGAACCTGGAAAACTGACCGCCAGAGTGAGTTGGGATGCACCAGTTGCCACGGACACAGCTGATAAAGTACTCGAGTATGTTGCTGTCTAACTTTCAAATGTTTTTCATTTGTTTCAAAACAAATGGAACCACTTAATACGACTTTGTTTACTTTGTAGCGTGATCCTAGTGGGCCAGGAGCCCGGCACTGACTTCAAGGAGGGAGTCAATATTGTTCGTTACAAAGTGTACGATCAAGCGAGGAACAGAGCCGCCTGCAAGTTTATCGTCCGGGTTGAAGGTGAGCCGACGACCCTCGTAAAGTCGACCCCCATCAGATGCAATTTTATATAAAAATGTCAATCGCTACGTTTGTGCCGGTTTGTGCTGTACATTTCCTTGGAGCTGCTATCGTTTTTGAGATATTTACAATTATTTTATAGGTCAGTCTGAGGTCAATCTGCCCCCTAATTTGATCTAAACAGGCTAAAAATTGTGTCAATCCTTTTCCCTTGGTTTGTGCTGAAAGATTCTTTTGTTTGTGGTGCAACTGTCTTGTAGATATTCTACAATTTATTTGTAGTGACGACGTGCACCTCCCCATGTACAGCGGAATGGAACCGCAATGATGCAGTTCGTATTGTTTGTCCTGCTATTGTTTTTTTTTGTTTGTTTGGTTTTGTCCTCGATATTTACAATTCTTTTATAGATCAATCTAAGGTCAACCATTTTGATCTAAACTAGCCAAAAATATTGTCAATAACGGAACCCGTAAAGGGACATAATCAGAAATAAAATAAATTTAAACCATCTGGTGCGCACCAGAAACAATTTGGTAAATATTAGCATAATGTAGCATTTAGGCTAGCAGACTTTTGCGACGCAACTTTGCCAGTTGTTCTTTTGTTGTACTTAGGTCCTCATTTATTTATTTTAGGGTGACCATATTTTGATTTCCAAAAAAGAGGACACTCAGCACGGCCTCAAGATACTTGAATTTTACTCGAAGTTCACTCAAAGATGCCTATATCACTTGCAAAATGCATTTTGAAAATAAATAAATAATGACTAATATATACATATATATATATTTATTATATAGATTAGGGCTGTCAAAATTTTTGCGTTAATGGGCGTTAATTAATTATTTTAATTAATCACGTTAAAATATTTGACGCAATTCACGCACATGCCCCGCTCAAACAGATTAAAATGAGAGCAGTGTAATGTCTGCTTGTTACTTGTTTTTTGGTGTTTGGTGCCCTCTGCTGGCGCTTGGGTCCAAATGATTTTATGGGTTTAAGCACAATGAGTAAGCATGGTGTAATTATTGACATCAACAATGGTGAGCTACTAGTTTATTTTTTGATTGAAAATTTTACAAATTTTAATAAAACGAAAACATTAAGAGGGGTTTTAATATAAAATTTCTATAACTTGTACTAACATTTATCTTTTAAGAACTACAAGTCTTTCTATCCATGGATCGCTTTAAGAGAATGTTAATAATGCTAAAGCCATCTTGTTGATTTATTGTTATAATAAACAAATACAGTACTTATGTACTGTATGTTGAATATATATATCTGTCTTGTGTCTTATCTTTCCATTCCAACAATAATTTACAGAAAAATATGGCATATTTTATAGATGGTTTGAATTGCAATTAATTACGATTAATTAATTTTTAAGCTGTAATTAACTCGATTAAAAATTTTAATCGTTTGACAGCCCTAGGTAAAATATAAAACCTGCCGGAAATTTTCCATTAGCACCGCCCATGCTCCATACCTTAGACCAGGGGTGTCCAAACTTTTTGCAATCAAAATCGCTACGTTTGTATCGGTTTGTGCTGTACGTTTCCTTTGAGCTGCTATCGTTTTTGAGATATTTACAATTATTTTATAGGGCAGTCTGAGGTCAATCTGCCCCCTAATTTGCTCTAAACAGGCTAAAAATTGTGTCAATCCTTTTCCCTTGGTTTGTGCCGAAAGATTTTTTTGTTTGTGGTGCAATGGTCTTGTTGATATTCTCCAATTAATTTGTAGTGACGACGTGCAGCTCCCCATGTACGGCGGAATGGAACCGCAATGATGCAGTTCGTATTGTTTGTGCTGCTATTGTTTTTTGTTGTTTTTTTCTCGATATTTAAACAATTCTTTTATAGATCAATCTAAGGTCAACCATTTTGATCTAAACTAGCTAAAAATGTTGTGAATACGGAACCCCTAAAGGGACATAGACAGAAATAAAATAAATTTAAACCATCTGGTGCGCACCAGAAACAATCTGGTAAACATTAGCATTATGTTGCATTTAGGCTAGCGGACTTTTGCCAAGCAACTTTGCCAGTTGTTCTTTTGTTGTACTGAGGTCCTCATTTATTTATTTTCTTATATCATTTGAGGGTAAGCTCAGGTGCAAGTTGAGTCCAAGATTGAAGTAAAGCTCAACTAAATCATTTTTAGCACGCTGAAACTGCTGGTGCCCGATGCGCGCCTGAGCTTAGCCTCAAACGATATAAACCGTGAACCTGCACATTACTCGTACCACTTTTCTATTTATAGAAAATATTTATTCGTATTTTATGGTTTTTGCACAAATAGCGCTGCTAATGCAGTTATTGCAATTTTGTTGTTTTCATTCATTTACGAATGTGATTGCACTTTAGTTTACATTAGGGCTGTTAAACGATTAAAAATTTTAATCGAGTTAATTACAGCTTAAAAATCGTAATTAAGCTCAAATAAAACCATCTATAAAATCTGCCATATTTTTCTGTAAATTATTGTTGGAATGGAAAGATAACACACAAGATGGATATATACATTCAACATATGGTACATAAGTACTGTATTTGTTTATTATAACAATAAATCAACAAGATAGCATTAACATTATTAACATTCTGTTAAAGCGATCCATGGCTAGAAAGACTTGTAGTTCTTAAAAGATAAATATTAGTAAAGGTTATAGAAATTTTATATTAAAACCCGTCTCAATGTTTTCGTTTTAATAAAATTTGTAAAATTTTCAATCAAAAAATAAACTAGTAGCCCCCCATTGTTGATGTCAATAATTACACAATGCCCATGGGTGCTGAAGCCCATAAAATCAGTCGCACCCAAGCGCCAGCAGAGCGCGACAAAACTCCAAAAAACACAAGTAACAAGTTGGCATTGCACTGTGCTGTCATTTTAATCTGTTTGAGCGGGGCATGTGCGTTAATTGCGTCAAATATTTTAACGTGATCAAAAAAATTACCGCCCGTTAACGCGATAATTTTGACACCCCTAGTTTACTTATTTAAATGTTCAGATATTAAAATTTGAATGAGGCAAAATAACATGCTTTTTCTCTCAAATATATTGTTATAATCATTTGTTTTGGATGTACTGTAATTATTTTCTGTATAAAAATTAATTTGGTGTTCAAAAAGTCTTTTTTTAAACTTGAGTCTTGAAAAAGGGGGTCGTCTTATATTCGGGCCAATACGGTAATACGAATGTTGACCAGATTTTCACTGACATTTTTATATGATTTTGTATCTAACGGGAGTTGAGCGGACGGCACTGCGAAATTTCATTGTGCTGTTTTTGCCTCGTTTATTCCTTAAAGTGTGGAGATGCCCCGCCCTGTCTCCCCCATTACACGGGTCCCTCACCTGCTCCTCCGACATCACCAACTACGGCGCTGTGTGCGAGTACGCCTGCGACGGCGGGTACGAGCGCAGGGGCGTTGCCAGCCGGGTTTGCCAGTTCGATCGCAACTGGAGCGACGGGCCCGCGGAGTGCGTCGGTGAGTATTGATCAAAGGTGGGAAACTTTGTACTCCAATAGACTGAATAATCTCCACCTTGTTCGTTTCAGCCATGGAGATCGAAGCAAACGTGCAAACGGCATCGGCTCTGCTACGTCAGTTTTTCCAGAAGCGGCGACTCCTCATTTTGTCCGCGCCCGACATCGCCGACCCAGAGTACCAGCTGCAGAACATCATGATACAAGTGAGGAGAACTTCAAATCAAATCCCTTTGGCAAACTTCTAAGTCACCCCTTCTTCAGAAAGCAGACTGCGGATTAGAGCTGCGCCACGTGACGCTCATAGAGTTGCTGGGCTCTCCGCCGCAAGAGACCGGACGTATTAAGGAGAACAACTTGACCTCAGTAGTTGTCGACGAGTTGAGGTAAAGAAATTCACCTCACATTATCCTAGACCAGTGCTTCTCCATGATTTTCTCTTACCCCTCCCAAGGAAGACTTAAACGTTCCGTGCCCCCCACTAACTCTCTGCCGCCACTGTAAATATACCGTACTATCATTTGTCTACAAAATTCTTATTATTATAAGTACTAGTGTTGCACCGATACCATTTTTTGGCCCCGATACCGATACCTGGCTGTGCAGTATCGGCTGATACCGATACCATACCGATACCACCTCGTTTATATGTGTATTTTTTTTTCTTAATTTTTTTTTTTTTTTTTCAAAGAGCTACATAATTGGATGTGAAATCATTGCTATCAAGGCTTTGTCAGGCTGTTGCTTACCTTTGCAAAATAGGAAAAAGTACACTAAACCCTAGTAGACAATAGTTGAATAAACCTTTGGCTCTCAATGGCCAAAATAGTGCTAAATTTGTGAAATTAATAAAACATGTATAATACTAGCCCAACAGTAAGAAAGTAAAAATAAATTCATAATAATAAACTCTGAATGAACTGAATAAACTTTTTTAAACCTCTCAAAGTCCAAACAGTGCAACTTTCATGAAATTATTGTCACATTCTGCTGCTGGTTAGATTGTGTTTTGTTGCTGGGCGTGGGGGCGTGGCACTTGAATCCAATGCAGGCTCATCAACGCAGCATTTAAGCACGGGTGATCTCAGAGAAGGCTGCCGAGATATTTGCCTTGCTGATCGCTATTTGACATCTGGCACAATAGTCTCGCTACATTTGCTTGTTATGCCCCTGCATTGGGTTTTTCTGTTAGTGTGCTGCTCTCGTTTGTAACCGCTGCCTATCGTCTTAGTTTGTCCGTCGACCTGCTGTCACGGACTCCTTTTGTTATTTCTACTATCCCGCGATCGCGTGTTATTTTTTGTTTGCAATCATTAAACCCTTTTATGTATCCCCCCGCTTGTTGTCTGCTTCGAGGTTCAACCTTGTTTCCGCAATTGCGGACGCTAACAATTATAATAATAATTGACTAGAGCATCCCGTCTCTCCTTTTTTTCGGGAGGTGGGAATCCCTTATTTCTATTTCTGAAAGGTGGCAACAATACTTTGGAAACACTTCCCAAATTACTGCGGCATTTCTTGCAGTAAAAGACAATAAAAGTAAAGTAGACGAAGTGAACTGACCAGAGATTGTTGCTCCAGTCCAGCGGCCTTCTTCCTCTGGATAGCAGTCCTGCTCTTGCAGGCTCAAACTCGTTGTGTTCGTTCACGTTTCGTCTTCAAATGTTTTATCAAGTTCGAGGTATTGAACCTGGCCGATTTAACTCCACATCTCCAAACTTTCAGGCCGCAAATCTTGCATACAGCCATTGATTTTAATCGACGGGATTTCTATTTGGAAATATTTCCCGACCGCCCGCCGCCATATTTCCTGGTTTGTTTTTCGTCCATATGAAAAAGCCCCCTTTTGATTGGTCAGGAGTGGCTATTGGCCCGCTCTCATTGGTCTGGAGCAGGCCAATAGCGATAGCTGCTTGGTGTTCACGTGTCATCACACAACACAGAGACAAGAGTGTCGTGAGCGCCAGGAGGAGAAAAAGGCTGTGGTCAAATGTTATAATAATGGACCGGTAAATAGTATCGGCGCCGTCTTTGTTGGTACTCGCCGATACCGATACCATCATTTCGGGCCGGATCGGCGCCCCCTGCCGATACTAGTATCGGTATCGGTGCATCTTTAATAAGTACACCTCTGTATAACATTGTGTCCTTTTAAATATTAACGAAGAAAAAATAAAGTGTTAATAAAAGAACACATCCATTCTGTAAAAATAGACTCAAGATACATTTTTTGACCGTTTGATACTGAAAAAAAAATAAATAAATAAAATCAAAAAAGAATCCTAAAGTCAAATTGATGAGCAACATGAACTCAAGAGGACAATATGCCAAACCATTAGACTGAAAAAACAGGAAAAGACACAGGACAGAGGTTGAACAGAATAGGTCTTTATTGTCATTGTCAACAACAGAACATTGTGAACAACAAAAATGGACTTGGCACTCCAGTATAAACATATGTATTTGATAACTAGAAAAATATATGCTCTAGAGCTATAAGTGCATAATTATAGCTTGCTTAGAATGAAATATGTACATAAGGGAAATAGTGCAATGCTGTCCTAATGTTAGCAGCGTCACTTGTGCAGAGAATAGAATATGCATAAAAATAAGAAAAAAAAAGAAAAAAAAAACATTGGGAAAAGTGGTCAAACTAATGTATGTTCAAGTTAAAAAGTTGTCAACTTTAATCCATTTTAACTGGTTGCAAGTGTGATTTAGTGATTGCCAGCCCCTGCTACAGTTGTGGTCAAAAGTTTACCTACACTTGTGAAGAACATAATGTCATGGCTCTCATGAGTTTCCATTTATTTCTACAACTCTGATTTTTCTCTGATAGAGTGATTGAAACAGATACTACTTTGTCACAAAAAACATTCATGAAGTTTGGTTCTTTTATGACTTTATTATGGGTGAACAGAAAAAAGTGATCAAATCTGCTGGGTCAAAAATATACATACAGCAGCGCTAATATTTGGTAACATGTCCCTTGGCCATTTTCACTTCAATTAGGCGCTTTTGGTAGCCATCCACAAGCTTCTGGTTGAATCTTTGACCACTCCTCTTGACAGAATTGGTGCAGTTCAGTTCAATTTGATGGCTTTCTGACATGGACGTCTTTCTTCAGCATTGTCCACAAGTTCTCAATGGGACTTTGGGAAGGCCATTCGAAAACGTTAATTCTAGCCTGATTTAGCCATTCCATTACCACTTTTGATGTGTGTTTGGGGTCATTGTCCTGTTGGAACACCAAACTGCGCCCAAGACCCAATCTTCGGGCTGATGACGTTAGGTTATCTTGAAGAATTTGAAGGTAATCCTCCTTCTTCATTATCCCATTTACTCTCTGTAAAGCACCAGTTCCATTGGCAGCAAAACAGCCCCACAGCATAATACTACCACCACCGTGCTTGACGGAAGGCATGGTGTACTTGGGGTTAAAGGCCTCACCTTTTCTCCTCCAAACATATTGCTGGGCATTGTGGCCAAACAGCTCGATTTTTTTTTCGTCTGACCACAGAACTTTCCTCCAGAAGGTCTTATCTTTGTCCATGTGATCAGCAGCAAACTTCAGTCGAGCCTTAATGTGCCGCTTTTGGAGCAAGGGCTTCCTTCTTGCACGGCAGCCTCTCAGTCCATGGAGATGCAAAACACGCTGACTGTGGACACTGACACCTGTGTTCCAGCAGCTTCTAATTCTTGGCAGATCTGCTTTTTGGTGATTCTCGGTTGAATCTTCACCCTCATGACCAATTTTCTCTCAGCAGCAGGTGATAGCTTGCGTTTTCTTCCTGATCGTGGCAGTGACAAAACAGTGCCATGCACTTCATACTTACAAACAATTGTTTGCACTGTTGCTCTTGGGACCTGCAGCTGCTTTGAAATGGCTCCAAGTGACTTTCCTGACTTGTTCAAGTCAATGATTGTTCAAGTCAATAATCACTCACAAGAAATTACTAATTCGTGTTGCTGTATGTATATTTTCGACCCAGCAGATTTGATCACTTTTTATAAAGTCATAAAAGAACCAAACTTCATGAATGTTTTTTGTGACAAAGAAGTATCTGTTCCAATCACTCTATCGGAGAAAAATCAGAGTTGTAGAAATAACTGGAAACTCAAGAGAGCCAAGACATTATGTTCTTCACAACTGTATGTGCCACAGGTAAGTAACAGGTGCTGTTAATTACACAAATTAGAGAAGAATTACATGATTTTTTAAAAGGGTGCCATTACTTTTGTCTGGCCCATTTTTGGAGTTTTGTGTAAAATAATAAGCCCCCCCCCCCCCCATTTTCTTTTGTGTTTTACATTTCAAGCAAAATAAATGAAGATATTACTACCAAAGCATTTGTAATTGCAATCATTTTCCGGGAGAAATTGAGCATTATAAGGGTGCCAATACTTTTGGCCAGCACTGTACCAACCATCACTGTAAAGCTACCATTACAATTTCTTCAGAAATATCTGCCTATCTGATATTCATTCATTCATTACCCTAACCCAGGGGTGTCCAAACCTTTTGCAAAAGGGGCCATATTTGGTGTGGTAAAAATGTGGGGGGCCGACCTTGGCTGACGTCCTTTACATAGAAAAATATATTTAAGCAAATTTAACTAAGCGATTATGTGTGTCACATTTGCTTAATTATTATTTTTTAATTAATAATGTCAACAATCTCGCAACTAGCCTTTGTGGCGTTCTCTTTCGACTCTCGGGCTCTTGCGAAATACTGCTGCTGTAAAATTAAACTAGCTTCAATTTCTCGCTACGTATCTTCCCTGTAGTCTTCTGTACATGTCAGCATGTCTTGTTTGGTAATATCGCCTCACATTGAACTCTTTAAAAACAGCGACTGTCTCTTTGCAAATGAGGCAGACACAGTTGTTGCGTATTTTAGTGAAGAAGTAGTCCAATTTCCACCTATTCTTGAAGCGTCGGCCGTCGCAGTCAACTATTTTTTTTTTGATTGTCACTATTTTAGGAAATTGGGAGTAAAAGGTCACACTGGGTAATGTTGCTTAGAGTGCTGCTGCCTTTTAGTGGGTAAATGAGGAGCAGCATTTAGTGTGTAAGCTATTTCAAATGCTGGTAGCAGTACTGCTGACCAGTTTATTAAGTCTTTGTGTGGGTTAGACGTTATTGATTTTATGAGAGAGGCTGGGGGCCGGATGAAATTTGACCACGGGCCACATTTGGCCCCCGGGCAGACTTTGGACATGTCTGCCCGAACCCTAAAAAACTCCTTAAAACCACAATCAAAAATTTTTTTCTTCCACCCTTTGCTGAAACCAGAGGTTGCGCTAGACTTTTTCATTGTCTGTCATTTTGACTGACAGGGTCATAAAAATCCGGTCATAATCTATTTTTACCCGTCACTTAAAATTTTAAAATGATGATAATGATATTGTGGTGACCCTTTGTTTGGCATAATTCACCTCCGTACTTGTGTGTCCATTTGGCCGAGCGCGTTACCGGCTACGACACAGTCACGTGACAGAGACACTTAAGAGCCGCGCGCGTTCCGGCTTGAATATGAATAGAGAGTTCACAGAAAGCAGCAGAGCTACAGCGGCTGGACACAGCAATTCGAGCTAACAAGACTCTTAACATTGCATACCGCTTCAACATATTCAATAGTATTTAGTTTTCATTCATTTTAAATTAATATTCTGTCCGAACAAGCTTAACAGAGAATCCACACCGTGCCATCACACATCATGCAGATGAATATAACTTTTTCTCTGCAGTGACAAAAACAGCTGACTGTGGCCCTAGTAGGTAGGCTACATATGGAACAATGAAATTAACAGTTCAACTGCTGTGGCCTGAACGCAGTCTCACACTTTCCTCCTGGTGCGCATGGACTTGCCCGCTTGTGCAGTCCCTCTTTTTTCACCTCTTATCAACACCATCGTCGTTCTGGGGCTTTTAGAAGAAACTTCGGACACTCAGCTGCCTTGACATTTTTCAGAGTAAGGCCAACGACGTCATGCATCAAGAGAGACAAAAGCTAATTAATATGCTCACTCGCCACCCTGTGGTCTGGGGTGTGAATTGCAACCTGTCAAAATGACGGACTTGTTTTTTCCGTCACCGTTTTAAAAAAAATCGGTCAACGACGGAATATATTCGGTTAACGCGACCCCTGGCTGAAACCACTACTAATCACGTTTTTTTGGGGGGGCTATAATATTGGGATATCATTGTTGAATGGAGGGGAAAAAACATTTGAAAGTACTTTTTTCCCCTTTTAATACATTTCTAAGGTAGTGTGGTTCAGTACTCTGAATCAAAATCAGGTGACTTGCACTCACTCACATTTAAAAACTAATATTACATGGTAAACTAGTGACATTTTCTAATCCAAACTACTTTCACATGAGGCTCCTCCATAATAAAAGCCCATGAGAGAATATCACCAGATTCTCATTCATTGAAATGAAGGCTAATATATAGTGATTTTCCACCAACCCGTCCAATTTGCATGAGGGCGAGACACACATTTGCTGACTGGAAAATGCATTTACACACTTATCCCACAACTGACTCAGTGTATATCTCCACCTAATAAAAGCTTTCATTTGGATTTTCCCTTCCCCAAACAGGTTAACATTCCGAATCTCCAGGCAGTATTTCAGCATGGTGCTAGTGGACAAAATGGGTCTGGATCGGGAGCGTTTCATCAACCCGATCGCGTCGGAGGAGCTCTTCTCCTACATCGACAGCTTTGTGCTGGACGAAGAGGAGCGGGAGAAGCTGGAGCTCCATAGGGACTTCTGTGATTCATAAAAGCAGGGGAAAAAGGTCAAAATACACCCTACCAACAATTGGTTGATCAGCAGCTAATGAGTTAAGGAAAATAGTAAAAATACTCCTTTACAATCAAGAGTAGCGCAAAATCCGAGAGTAAATTTCTGGTGGTATCTGATTCTTTTGCAATTCAATATCTTATCCGTATACCGTAATTTTCGGACTATAAGGCGCGACATGAAAACGGCATGTGTTTATAGATAGGCTACACTATACGATAAGCCGCAGCTGTCCTCACAGTATTATGGGATATTTACACCAAAAGATATTAACCGGTAACACTTTGACAGCGGCATCATAAGACTGTCAGAAGATCATATGAACCACCATGAAGCTTTGAACCAATAAGCTGGATAGCTTCATTTGGCCATCACTGCTCCCTTGGGGGAAACAACCTCTGCTGCCACCTGCCGTCAACAGTTGTCATCCAACATGCCTCCTAGCATGCACTGCGGCGCTACAGATGTAAATAACAATCAAAATTCATAGGGTTGTTCCAATCATGTTTTTTTGCTCCCGATCCGATCCCGATCGTTTTAGTTTGAGTATCTGCCGATCCCGATATTTCCCGATCGCTTTTTTTTTTTTTTGCTCCCAATTCCAATCATTCCCGATAATTTTTCCCGATCATGTACATTTTGGCAATGCATTAAGAAAAAAATGAATAAAACTCGGACTAATATATACATTTAACATACAGTACATAAGTACCGTATTTGTTTATTATGACAATAAATCCTCAAGATGGCATTTACATTATTAACATTCTTTCTGTGAGAGGGATCCACGGATAGAAAGACTTGTGACTTTGTATATTGTGACTAAATATTGCAATCTAGTGTATTTGTTGAGCTTTCAGTAAATGATACTGTAGCCATGCCCAAATGCATAATGGGAAGTGCAACCATGACTGTGCGTAGTGGTACCAATTGATATATCTTCTCTGCGTTGGGAAATAACATAGGGTGTTAAAAGATCAACTACTACCTTTCTTCCCCACATTGCTTCCCACTATATTTCTAATTGTTGATAGAGGGATTGTAAGGCTTTAGCCAACTAAAAAAAGGCTTCAAAGGCTGCCAAAATTGTCTGTACTCATTATTCGTTGCCTTTTAGCTCTACGTTTACTTAAAACGGTGCCATTATAGATTGAACGCGACAATGCGTGAGTGGGTAGTGCAGCGCATGCGTTAATTGCGTTAAATATTTTAATGTTATTACCGCTGTTAATGTGTCCAGCCTTGGTGTCCAGCTTGAAATGCCCTACACTTTAGACATTTTCTGCTTTTTCTTGGTGCCTTTCTGTTCACTTTCGTTGTTGCCTCTATATTCATGCATGGTTAATCCAATACATCCGCCGCCTCGGTCTTCTTCCTGAATGCACATGACGACAACGCGTTATGCCGCATTAAAAGTAGGCTGGGCAAAACGTCATTTTTAGCCTGTAAAAAGAAAAATCAACCTATAGGCTGCAGGGGTCAAGCAGCGGGGAAAAAGTCATACGCTGAAATTAAGTTAGAATTGCTCCCGTTATTGCTTTAGGTCCCTTCTGTGTACTTTCAACATGTGAAAGTTTTACAACTGTTTCATCATTTAAAGATAGATTTAAGTTTTGCCGATTTAGGAATATTTTAGATAAAAAGTTACTTAGGTTCGCTAGGAAGATTCTCTACAAGAGCCTTCTTGAGAAGTCTACTGCTTCAAGATGGCGGCTGTTTACTAATGCTGGCGAGTCATGTAATTTCGCATCTAGTTCTCTATACAATGTGCCAATGCCGCCAAGTGTCATTTCGCATCTAGTTCTATATACATGTGATATCTCCTGTAGCATCATGTGGGCGTAGTTTGTAGGCTATCGGCTACAGTCAGGTATTATTGGAGCCACCTAGAATCAGGTTTGCAATGGTGTCACCACTCCCGCTCTGCTCTCTCCGCGAGTCCGTGTCTCTCACTTTTCTCGCGTCATTCAACTAACGAAGTAACGGTAACGGTGTTGCAAAGATGAGAAAATTAAAGATTACTCACTACTGAAAAAAATAACACCGTTAGTAACGCCGTTATACTCCAGCGCCGTTATTAACAACACTGTTGATCACAATGCAGATACTGAGTCAATATTTATTGATTAACATGTTGGAGGCAACCATGAAAGTTAAAAATCTCTCCTCAAAACCTTGTACAAACATTCGATATCATACTGGTAACGAACAAATATAAAATTCCTTTTTGCATCTAATAAATTGCATGACACCGTGAAGACTTTGTATGACTGTGCTTTAAAATGTGAGCATCCCTAAAAATGTCACGTCTACTCATAGCCAATCGTCAGTCTGTCGCTAGAAAAGCTTCTGTCCTTAAAATAAAAATGATCCAGAGTCCTCATTTGTCCTTCTTCTTCCTCATGGTGGTACGCAATGGAAGACTGCCCTCTGCCCAAGAGTCTGGGTACTGCATCATTTTCTGCCACAGGCTGACTTCTTCACCCACTGAATCCATACCCACATTGTTGTTTCCTATTTTGACACTGCCTGAAAGGTAAAAAAAAAAAAAAAAAAAAAAGTAGCGGGTAAGTAGAATTCTTATGAAAAAAAGCACACAAAATAAACTACTTGATTCAGAACCGAAACATTTAAATCCAGTTTGTCATGCAAAATAGTTGATGTTGAAGGAGATTGTACCTTTTCTCTTAGGCACCGTCTGTTCTCATTATTCTAACACACTTAATATAATCAATCAGGGAATAATATCTTTCCTCATGTTTACCGATCGACTGTTTGTATTACTCTAACACACTCAATATAAAATAAATTATACCATAGTTTAAGGGAAACAAGCAGAATTTAGGGCATGAAGCGATTCATGGCACCTTCTTATCATGGAAGCCCAACGCGTGCGTCATGCCACTGACTGAGCAAGATTGCCGGACAGTCCAGAAAAAAATGGCGGGACGCCCTGTCCCAATACAAGGAACACCGGAAAACACCCAATATCCAACTGACTGACAAGACTCCAACAGCCCTTTGACGCTGACGTGGCAAAATCCACAACCCTCGCTGTCCTGACAACAGTAACTCCCGAATCCTCCTGTCCAATCCACAGACAGACAATAATCCTAAACAGCCCAAACTGCGATAGAAGATTATCCGAAACACACCCTTTTTCCTGACCACGACCCGCGAGAGCCTTCAAAAGACTGAATGTTTAACTAAGCATTGTCATTTTTCTCGGGAACCTTTTGTTGACTTGTGAGAGGGTGACCTTGCCAGAATATAGGGCATAATGAGATTCATGGCGCCTTCTTATCGTGGAAGCCCACCACGTGCGTCATGCAATTGACTGAGCAAGATTGCCGGACCGTCCAGAACAAATGGCGGGACGACCTGTCCCAACCCAAGGAAGACCGGAAAACGATATCCAACTGATAACACGACTAACAAGACTCCCAAGAGCCCCTTTGACGCCTTTTCCAGCTTTCAAAATGGAGTCAGTGCAAAGTGTTAAGACTAGAGGAGTTCCAAAAAATTGATTATTACACGCATCGCGATTCGACATGTGACGATTCGATTACGGTTTATAAAGGTTCAAAAACGATGATTTTCCCCTCATAACTTTATGACAGCCGCTCGGAGCGGAACAAAATTCAAGACACGTCTGCTGCCCAGACACAGTTATGATGGATGCTGCCGGTTACTGAGAGAGAGATTTACTTTTTTTTAAAACACTGGAAAATACATCTGTGTATGAAACTGGCAGGACCAGAAGCACAAAAGCGTGACCCGGCGGTCGCGCTTTTGTGCGCAAGTTATTTTTTTAGAGCGAGAGGGGAAGAGAGTTCGTTGCTCCTCGTCTTTCAGATGTCCAGCAGTAGTTTTAAGGCATTTCAATTAAAAAAGTGTGCCGAGTGTGTTGCTAAGACCCGTGTGCGTCTATGAGAGGTGAGTACACGAACCCTCTTGTACTGTTTAGCCTTTATTGTTGTTTTCGAGATGTTAATAGTTAGCGCCGAGCGCTAAGCTAATTAGTTAATTCGCTAACGTGTACTTCATATGCAGAACGTGTAAAACCATGATTGAGTACAGCGGTAACGCTACAAACATGCGAAATAGTACAGTAATCTGTGAAAACAAAGTATACTGGTTAAAAGAAGCTATTTCTAAAGACACTTTGTTTCCAGAAAATGTGGAATTCGTTCCACCTGTGTAAATTTTATTGTATTGAGAGAAATAAGTACTCCCTTTAAAATGGTTAATGTTTTTGCAATTTCTTGTGAAAAAATAAAAATAAGCAGCTTAAGGGTAGCTTTTTGTTGTATGGGCATGTTTTCATCTTTCCTGTTGAATCCTTAGGATATTTTAAATAAATAATGGACATAAATTTGTTTGGCTACTGAAGGGAAAAGGTACCGTTCTCGCACACACCATATAATTGTTTGCATTAGTATAACACATTCGTTTAACTATAGTTTAGGCAGACTCCACTCAGTGGTCTTGAACACAGTAAAGTGAATCACCTTATCAGCGCTCATGAGGGGGAAAAGGAAAAATGGTAACGTTTCTCGTAGGCACCGTCTAACTGTTTGCATTACTGGAACACATAATCAATCAGGGAATAGTATCATTTCTCATATTCACTGTAGGACTGCACTGCTCTAACACACCTAATGTGAAATAAATAGCACACCATCGTTTAAAGAAACAGAACAGATACACAACGCCATTTTATCACAGAAGCCCAGAGTGCGCAAGATTGTCGCACCAACTCTAGCAATCAGTTCTCCCGACAAACGAACAAGGACAAAGACCAGCGCGCTTTGTCCTAAAACAAGTAGCGCCAGCCCGGATAACAAAGTTGATAGCAGGCGCTTGTGACGTCAAGACCAGCGTCAGTCGCTGTGGCAACCACATCCTATCCACGCACGAACCTAAACAGCCCGAAACCGGCCAGAGAGGGATGATCCCAAAGCAACGCCCGGCCACACCTTCGGCCGGCCCACGGACTTAAAAAACACTGGACACTGAGATAAGACAGATTTTGCTGTGCGGAAACATGTAGCCTTGTTTTGGATCCAGAATTATCCCTCCGTCGTCTGTTTTTGCCTTGTTTTTGACCATTGTCGACAAATAAATTGTCAACCTGCTTTCGGCGAGTCTTCTTCAAACTTTTGAAACATGGAGTCAGTACAAAGGGTTTAAATAAAAAGCGAACGTGCGAAGTTCCGCCTTCCCGGTTGGCGCGCGCGGAGGCAGCATCGGCAGAGCGGCACTTTGTTCAGCTGTCGCCGTTTCCGTGCGCCTTGGCCGGGGGGGCGAATTTCAACACTACTTTACTAGTAATGTACGATGCATCGATAATCGTGATAACCATGATCATCATTCAATAATCGAATTGTAGCACCCTGAATCGTAATCGAATCGAATCGTGGGGTGCCTAAGATGGCACATCCCGAGTAAAGACTAAGGTGAACGTGCGGAGTTTGGCCTTTTGGCCGGGACCCAGCGGTTCGGCTGGCGCGATTCCGGCGGTCTGGCGAAACTGTCAGATTCCTTCAATGTTTTGCCACTGACGGCCATAGACGTCCAATCCATTTGAACTGGATTGGATGTCTACTAGTGATAAACCAGTTGATAGGATGGACAATCCATCCATTATTTTAACAGTGACTTGGAGATGTATTTACCTTCGCCAGAGCTAAGACGCACACCTCCGAGGAATTCATTACTCAACATGGGCTCTTTGTCCCATACGGTCAGTTCCAAACACATGGTCTTCAGCTGATCCAGGGTCAGTTCCTTGTACACAAATGTGTGACCGTAGTGAGGATTCAGGTTCTTCTTTACCACGGGCGTTTTTCTCTTGTTGGTCTTGGACTTAGACGGGAACAAGTAGCTAAAACAGCATCGTAAAGAAAGTTAAAAAAACAAAAATTGTTATTGTGTAAGAACTTCGTTTCCACCTCACCCCTTCACGAAGCTATCAGATGTGCCTCCGGTTCCCTTCATGGCTATCAAGTTTTTCGCCTCCTTAATCAAAACGTGGAGCTCCCCGCCGGCCACCTCCACGACCTTTTTGCCCGGAGGGATGAGGGAGAATGCTAAAAAGAAATAAACAGCAGTCAGCGTGGCTATAAAGCAGCTTTTCCTCAAAGCCTTACATTTGGTTTTCTGCATCTGAGGGCCTTTAGGTGTGACGTACTTCAAGGAGATCACCAGCTCTCCTTTGAACTGATTGAAGGCAGTCGCCGGTATGCAGCATGGAGCCTTGAAGCAAATAAATCTGTTATTATGGTCATGCCATCAAGCCAGATATCATTTATTAACAATGTTGTCACCAAGGCGTTACTTAACGCGTTATTGTAATCTGATTTTTGTAACGAGCAATCTAACGCGTACATTTTTCCAAACTAATAATCTGATTAATGTTAGTTTTAGGGTTGTTCCGATCATGTTTTTTGTTCCCGATCCCGATCATTCCCGATAATTTTTCCCGATCATATACATTTTGGCAATGCATTAAGAAAAAAATGAATAAAACTCGGACGAATATATACATTCAATATACAGCATAAGTACTGTATTTGTATATTATAACAATAAATCCTCAAGATGGCATTTATATTATTAACATTCTTTCTGTGAGAGGGATCCACGGATAGAAAGACTTGTAATTCTTAAAGGATACATGTGACTTTGTATATTGTGACTAAATATTGCCATCTAGTGTATTTGTTGAGCTTTCACTAAATGATACTGTAGCCATTTAACTGTTCTGCCCAAATGCATGATGGGAAGTGGAACCATGACTGTGCGTAGTGGCACCGATTGATATATCATCTAGAGCTGAAACGAGTACTCGAGCAACTCGAGTAACTCGAGTTTGAAAACTGATCCGAGTAATTTTATTCACCTCGAGTAATCGTTTATTTTGACAGCTCTAAGCATCACGTTTTGCTCGGACTACTTTTAATGCGGTACAACGTGCTGTCACGTGCGGAGAGGAAGAAGGAAAAAAAAAAAAAAAAAACTTACTGCAGCCGACAGCCGCCACAAATGACGCCGACGTTGCTAAATACTAGCCCGCACAATGCTACATTGGTAACAGGCAGCGTCTGGTGCGTCTCATAGAGATCACATGTATGTTGAACTAGATGCCAAATGACAGACTCGGCCGCGTCTGGGCAGCGTTTGTAAACAGCCGCCATCTTAAAGCAGTACAGCGCTAAGCGCTAATAAAGAGCGCTAATAAATAAGATTAACGTTACTGTCGCTACTAGCTCACGGAACGTTAGCCCTGCGGAGGGCTAGGTTTCAATTAATTAAGACCACTGTCGATGCGTGGCTAACGTGTCTTACATACAGGCTTTAACATAACATAGCATTGTGGAGTGATGAGGGTGTAAAATAAAAACTTAATCATGCTAACTATCAATTTTAGCTCAGTAGTCATTGCTGGATAAAACACCAAGTAGCACTGGTCCCGAATGTGCTCCAATACAGCCTGTATCATACATTTATTTTGAACACAGCAAAAACTCAAAATCCTATCAGGACTTACAGTTTAGACTAACTTAAAACTTAACTAGAACTTAAAAATGGCTTGACACAAAGAGAAATTCAATTGAAACACGTGGGGAAAAAATCCTAACTTTTAAGTGATGTGTGTTATCAAGCGTAATGGCATTTTTAGGTAAGATATATATATATATATTAATAAGATCTAAAAGCTTTTTGAGTGAAAGCAGTGAATTAGTCTTTTTTTTTATTCTAGTTACATCTGAGATGCAATTGTTGGCTGTTTTCAACAATATACATCGAAAATAAAGACATTGATTGACTGAAAATGATAAAATGTCTTGTTTTCTCATGTATATCTATAGTTGCTCTTCACCTAAAAATATATTTGTTTTATCCGATTACTCGATTAATCGATAGAATTTTCAGTCGATTACCCGATTACTAAAATATTCGATAGCTGCAGCCCTAATATCATCTCTGCGTTGGGAAATAACATAGGGTGTTAATAAAAAGATCAACTACTACCTTTCTTCCCCACATTGCTTCCCACGATATTTCTAATAGTTGAAAGTGGGATTTTAAGGCTTTAGCCAACTAAAAAAAGGCTCCAAAGACTGCCAAAATTCACTCTACTCATTTTACGCTGCCTTTTAGCTCTATATATAGGTAAAACGGCGCCATTATAGATTGAACGCGACAATGCGTGAGTGAGTCGAGCAGCGCATGCGTTAATTGCGTTAAATATTTTAACGTGATTAATTTTAAAAAAAATTTAATTACCGCCATTAACGCGATAAATTTGACAGCCCTACTTTAAGCCAAAACTAAAGACTCTGGATAAGTGTAAGACATTTTGTCTGTAACGTTAAATACAATTAGAAAACGACTTTATTAAAAAAATATATATTAAAAAAAAGGCATGTCCGATATTTTTTTGCTGATTCCGATACTTTGAAAATGACGATCGGGACACCTTTAGTTAGTTTCCTTAGCGTCTGTGCATTACTATTTTGTTACTGCCTCATAATATATATGGATGTTGATTTATTGTTATAATAAACAAATACAGTACTTATGTACCGTATGTTGAATGTATATATCCCGTCTTGTGTCTTATCTTTCCATTCCAACAATAATTTACAGAAAAATATGGCATATTTTATAGATGGTTTGAATTGCGATTAATTACGATTAATTCATTTTTAAGCTGAAATTAACTCGATTAAAAATTTTAATCGTTTGACAGCCCTAGATATTTCCAAACAAGACACGCTGATATGTAGGAAAAGATTACAGGGAAGATACACAGCGAGAAATTGAAGCAAATTGAAGCTAGTTTAATTTCACAGCAGTAGTATTTCGTAAGAGCCCGAGAGTCGAAAGAGAACGCCGCAAAGGCTAGTTGTGAGATTGTTGAAATTATTCATTAAAAAAAAATAATAAAGCAAATGTACACACTGAATGGCTTGCTAAATTTTGCTTAAATATATTGTTCTACGTAAAGGACGTCAGCTAAGGTCGGCCCCCCACATTTTTACCACGCCAAATCTGACCTCCTTTGCAAAAAGTTTGGACATCCCTGGTCTAAGGTATGGGGCATGGGCGGTGCTAATGGAAAATTTTCGGTAGGTTTTATATTTTAACTAGGGCTGTCAAACGATTAAAATTTTTAATCGAGTTAATTACAGCTTAAAATTAATCGTAATTAATCGCAATTCAAACCATCTATAAAATATGCCATATTTTTCTGTAAATTATTGTTGGAATGGAAAGATAAGACACAACATGGATATATACATTCAACATACGGTACATAAGGACTGTATTTGTTTATTCTAACAATAAATCAACAAGATGGCATTATATTATTTACATTCTCTTAAAGCGATCCATGGATAGAAAGACTTGTAGTTCTTAAAAGATAAATGTTAGTACAAGTTATAGAAATTTTATATTAAAACCCCTCTTAATGTGTTTTTTCACACTTGTGTATGTACATCTGACGTTAATAGATGGTTTTGTTCTTGGAGATGCATGTGTGGCAGCCTGGCAGTTTTGTTTTAACAGTTGCCTTTCACCCCTGCTTTTACCTTTGTCATGAGAGCCATGCATTCCTCCATTCGGGAGTCCAGGTCGTAGCAGTCCAGGGCGATCTCCACCTCCCCCAGGAAAGGGTTGCTGCTGAGGTGGCCGTGATGCCACACGGATATCAACATACTTCGAGTTAACAGCTGGTTGCGACGAATGGAGTACTAATTAAACAGACAATGGAACAATTGAACAGATAACAAACTCGACAGAGACTGTGCTAGGTTAAGTAAATGAACCTTATTTTAACATCAATACAAAGACGACATTTTGAAAAAATTTTTTATACAAATATGTATACAGTATGTCTCTGGAGTAGGAGTGGGAACCTATGGGTATCTCTGGATATAATTTGCGATACAAGGCTCACAATAACGATTATCCCACAATGTGGCGATAGAACAACTATCGCTACAGTGAGGAAATCAATCTACGATACAACCACCAGTGGGAAAATTTTACTAGCAACCTGTTGCTTCCTTTATTAAACAGTGAGTGCTGTTAATCTTGCTTTAAAAAAGTAATTACAGTTACAAATTACTCCTCCCAAAAAGTAATTGAGTTAGTAACTCAGTTAACTGAATGTAAGAGTAATTAGTTACTTGGCAAAGTAATTGGTTTTACTTTTTTTTCCCCCATTCAAAAAAACATAGGTCACACTATAGGTTTTTGGGACAGTCGCCCTAGCCCAATTCTTTACCCTAAACTTAACTAGACACAGGGGTATTGTGGATATTGCGATAACTAGATAAGTGACCTTTGCTATGTTTGGAAGTAGGGGTGTAACGGTATACAAAAATCTCGGTTCAGTACGTACTTCATTTTTGAGGTCACAGTTCGGTTCATTTTGGGTACAGTAAGAAAACAAAATGCAAAATATAAATGTGCTAGTTTATTACACACATTTGTGCTTTCAACAATAGGAACATTAGCCTATACCAGTACTTCTCAAATAGTGGGGCGGGCCCCCCCAGGGGGGGGCGCAGAGCGATGCTGGGGGTGGCGCGTATGACCTTGGGGAACCTACTTTTTTGCCGTACTAGAATAAAGTGTAATTGCACATCCACTCAGTGGGTGGCAGTGCCAGTCCCATTTTCGGCGAGTGCGCAGTATTTTGAGCCAACAGGAGCACACAGCAAAGATGCGTATGCAACATTTGGCTTTGACTTTTAGTAAGGTGGGAGACGAGGAAAGACAAGTCTGTTTACTTTGTCTAAAAATGTTCGCGGCGGACAGCAGGAATTTTTTTTTTTTTTTGCGAAAAATGTGCCAAATATTGCCAACAATCCGTGTTACCAAAGTAAACCAGCAAGCACTGTCAGCATCATATAAGGTGGCATACCTCGTTGCTCAGTGCAAAATAACCCCACACCATAGTAAAGGAGCTGATACTGCCTGCAGCAAAAATAAAAACTGAAAACTAAAAAAAAAAATGAAAAAACAAGTCCTGTGCTAAAGAGAAAAGCAATCCCAATGATTTTAACATGTCTTTTACAAATTAAATGCCTCAATGAATCTTTTTTTTTTTCTTATGAACGTTTTTCAAAAGCTGTATTAGTGGATTTTCTCAAGTTAAAGCGCCACACAGAAATTAATAAATTTCATTGTGTAAGCAGGATCTGTGTATTATTCTTATTATTTACTGTAATAACAGGTGTTTTAGCTCATTTAAATTTATTCAATTTAAATGGCCTATTATTTATTTTATTATGTGTTTATATTTCACAGATGTGATGTAGTATTCATTTATATTGTATATTTTATGTTGTATAACTTTAGTTCCTATGTGAATATTAGTTCCTACTGGTTTTGTTGTGGTAGGAGGGTTTTGTATTGAACACGGGGCCGTGTTGGTTATTATTATAGCAGAGAAGACAGCAGTAAATCAACAAAGACAAGTTAACTGTGCCCCGATCTACCACTCAAGAGATCTGATGGACTCAAAAAGTGGGTTACGATTGCAGATTAGTTTGAAAATCGACCGGATCCACTGTATCTTTACACGAGTGACTTCCGGTCTGCCCGATCCTAGCTACCGTTAGTAGTTTTGGCGCAGGAGGGTCGCGTCTCGCGTGAAATAATAAACTCTGCCGTTCTTTTCGCGTGCGTCGTGTTGAGCCGCTTCTAGGACGCGTCTAACACGTGGCCGCACTGCGACTAGTGTGCATTGGCTGATTGACTTTAACGCCGCGAGAACAACGTTGTCACGCCGTTGACGTTTCTGGGTTATACTGTCCTACCGTGTTGGTCCTCATTATAGTAGAGAAGACGGAGTAAATATAATCTACACAAAGAAACTGCAACCCGATCGACTCAACGCCTCGAAAAGTAAGGGTCACATTACGTCAGAAACTCGTACGGTACGGCTCCGTTCCGAACCGAGCACCACATACCGAAACGGTTCAATACAAATACATGTACCGTTACACCCTTATTTGGAAGTCATTTAATGTTGTGAATCAACTGTTAAAGTGGTTAAAATGTCTCCCGCTATTGCCTTAGTTCCCTTCTGTCTACTTTCGACATGTGAAAGTCTCGATAATTGTCGTATCACCATATCATGAGATCATTGTCATCGTGAGGTACCCAGAGGTATTATGTGATGGGAGACATCCAGTCTTTTCCAACACTAGTTATTAAAGGTGTGAGAAATTTTCGATTCTTAGATTATTCGCGATTCGGCCGTGGAAGATTCGAGAACGATTCACAAACATCCAAATTCCGATTATTGATAAATGTCAAGTAAAGCGGAAGTAAAACACACTCAGCGCGCCGCGCGGTCTTTGAGACGCAATGAGGAACGGAGCGAGAGTAGCTAAACATCATGCTTGTCATTACTCGGGTAATGCCAATGCTCAACTCACGGCTCTAGCTCAACTTATGCTGCAAGATAAAAAAACAACAACATACCTGACTGCTGCCGACAGCTGCTACAAAGTACGTCCACATAATGGTACGGTAGACAGAGGCGTAGCAAGGGTCCCTGGGGGCCCCAGGCAACAAGCAACATGGGGCCCTTCAAGCGTGTGCAAGTAAGACCAGGAATACAATCGACCCATTAATAGACTTTTTGGGGAAAAAAAAAAAAAAAATCGCAATTTCTTTAAGTAGTCACATGAATAATGAGGTGGCCTGTGAAAATCAACTTAACAAAACTCAATACGGACTTACCAGAGAGTACTTGGTGAGTCATTCTTTAAACAATCATGTGGTATTAATTGCTGATTGGACTTTAAATTTGTAAAATCTACGTGACATGGTTAGTGCTGATTGGGATTGATAACAGAATCGATAGATAATCTGCCAAATGATTACATGATATAGAAACATTCCCTACGCTTGTCGCTGCGACAGTGCAGTAAAGCTGTGTGTGCTAAATCTGTTGGCCCTCTGGGGGCCCCTGCTGGCTGGGGGCCCTAGGCAATTGCCTGGTTTGCCTAATGCAGTGCTTCTCAATTATTTTCTGTTACGCCCCCCCAAGGAAGACGTAAATGTTTCGCGCCCCCCAACTCTCTGCCGCCACTGTAAATAGTATCATTCGTCTATATTACTATTATAAGTACGCCTCTGCCTAACATTGTGTCCTTTTTTTTTTCTATTAAAGAAAAAAAGTAACATAGATCAACTTATAATAAAGTATAACTTTTTTAACATTGTGTTGCTTGTAACAGAAAAGACTTAACGCGCATCAATTTGCCTGAAGTTAAAAAAAATAAAAAAATAAAAAATAAGTCACATCCAAACTGTAAAAATACACTCAAGGTACATTTTTGACCATTTGATACTGAAAAATAAAATGTAATAAAATCAGTAAATAATAACAAATTCAAATTGATTAGAAACATTTACTCTTCAGGACAACATGCCAAAAAATTTGACCGAAAAAAAACAAAACTGAATAGAAGGGGGGAAAAAGGTCTTTGGACAGAAGGAAAGTTTTTATTTTCGCTGATTCACCACAGTGCTCACTGGTTTACTGATATAAAACTGACAAAGCAGGACGATTGTGACAATTGGCAATATTCGGCACGTTTTCGCTGAAAAACAAGCGGCTTATCAATGAGATTGAGGTCTAATGTCTTTAAGTGGCATCTTAACTGATTTGGCTTCTCCGCTATAATCATTTTTAGACTCAGTAAACAGTGCTCTTTCCTCATTTCCCACTATATTAAAAGTCAAAGGCAAACGGCCCGAAAAAAGCGCATTCTCGGCGGCCGAGGGAGAACCGTAGGTGAGGGCGGTGGTCGTGACGATCCCAAGCCGAAAACGGCACTTCTCGGCCGGACACGTGAGAACCGAAGAAGACAGCGGGTCGCTGCGTGAGTCCAGCTCTGCATGAGTCTCTTCCGTGTGCTTTTGCTTACTTCAAAAATACTGCACGCACTTTGAAAATGAGAGCGCCACTGCCACCCACGGAGTGGATGTGCAAGTACACTTTATTCTAGTACGGCAAAAAAAAAAAAAAAAAAAAAAAGCATGTTCCCCGAGGTCACTCGCGCCCCCCCTGGCATCGCTCTGCGCCCCCCTGGGGGGGCGCGCCCCACCATTTGAGAAGTACTGGCCTAATGGGACGCGACGCCTCTGACGGTAGATATCATATTTATATAGGACTAGATGCTAAATAGACTCGGTGGCGTTAGCAGCACATGTACAGAAAGCTAGATGCGGACGTTAGTAAACGGCCGCCATCTTAAAGCAGTAGACTTCCCTGCAAGGCTGTTGTAGCGAACCTTCCAAGCGAACCTAATTAACTTTTACTCTAAAATACTCCTAAATCAGTAAAATAATGACTTGAATCTATCTCTAAAATAGTTTTAAAACTTTCACATGTCGAAAGTAGACAAAAGGGAAATTATGGAATAACGGGAGCAATTTTAAGAACTTTAACGGTTGATTCACAACATTAAATTAATTGAATGTAGTTTAAAGCTGCTGATACAGAATGGGGATTTGGGTAATCAATAATTGATTTATAATCGAATCGTAGCCTCTGAATTGTAATCGAATCGTTAGGTGCCCAAACATTCCCACCTCTACTAGTTATATGGCCCAATTCAAACAGATTCTTCATTGGAGGTCAGGACCAAAGTCAATATTGACAAGCGCTACTGTAAATCAATGGTCTTTCTCAAGGGTTTGGAGTTAAAGAGTCAACACAACCCAGAGAACAGGAAGGAATAATACCTTGAATGTTTCTTCGTAAACTGGGTCACAGGTGTGCCTCTTAATGGTGGTCTTCCTTTTGCTCTGACGAGATTTGTCGGGCAGGAGGTAGCATTTGACGTAACTGAAACGCAAACAAAACACTCTCACATGACTGCACTTCTGGGCGTATTTGTTAACATTCAATTTCCTGCGCGGCACACCTCGTGGAGTAAAATACATAGTAAACACAGCCAGCAGCCGCTTATCTCTGCGGAGTGTGTACGTTAAGAAAAAGTATGTTTTACAACTATTTCAAATGTTTGAACTAGGGACGTCCCTCTTCTGATTACGTGATGGGAATTAGTTCCAGATCAGAGGATAGCTAAAGGGGGGAAAAAGATCAGGTTTTTAAAATGTATTATTTTTTATTATTTTTAAGTATTAACTAACTATTAATCCCTTTTTGATGGGGTGTCTAATGCCGTCAATGGCACTCAATTCCAGGTTGAAATGGATTTGATGCCTTTAACTGTCATTGGCAGTGAATGAGTTAAGGGCTGCAGGAACAAAAGAATCCAGATGTATGAAGATATTGCAAAATAATTTTTAGGTAGTCCCTGGGTTACGAACGAGTTCAGTTCCTATCCGAATTTCCGCGATAGTTGGAATTAACCCTTTTAATACCTCTTAAAGAACTATCCAAAAGTATTGTATATTGTTTTATGCTGGAGAATACACTGCCCTCTGATGGCAGCATTGGGTCTGTCTGCACTGTCTCCTTGTATGACTGAGACACAGACTCAGACGTGTGACATGGATAAAGGATAGCTGCGCTCCGGTTTGGCCCACATAAGGCTGTAAGTTGTTTCAGCTAATATATGTTTGTGTATGCATTTGTATGCACAAAGCAAAACAGATAGTCCCCGGGTTACAAACGAGTTCCGTTGCTACGCTGGCGACGTAACCAAAATTTCCGCCTAAATTGGAATTAACCCATTAAGTGCCCCCTACAAAGTAACTATCCAAAAGTCCAAAAGTATTGTGTTTGTTTTATGCTGGAGAATACAGTGCCCTCTGGTGGCAGCATTGGGTCTGTCTGGACTGTCTCCTTGTATGACTGCGATGCAGACTCAGACGTGTGACATAGATAAAGGATAGGTGTGCTCTGGTTTGGCCCACATAAGGCTGTAAGTTGTTTTAGCTAGTATATGCTTGTGTATGCATTTCTAAGTTTACAGCTAAAGTTTGTGGAGTTACTGTAAGTGTGAATGATTTGCTATGAGAAATACGTTAGCATTCGTAGCATTTAAGCTAGTGGAATTTTGTTAGGAAAATTAGGCTAACTTAATCTACCAAATTTACATATTGACCAGACTAGATGGATGTTTGAACACTAATTGTTTTGTGTCAAGTGTTTTATTGTTCAAATTTGTGTCGTTTTGCACATACAGTCATGTGAAAAGCCATCTACCAGTCTTTGACATCGGTCTGAAGAAAGTTTGCACCACTCCTCAACACAGAATGCTTTCAACAGTGACTGACTGTTGAAGTGAGAGAAAACACCATGGTGAGATCAAAGGAGCTGTCTGTGAAAGATGATTGTGTGATATGAGTCGGGTGAGGGATTTCAAAAGATCTCAAAAGATTATAAAATCAGCCATTCCACTGTCCGGAAAAAAAGTCTACAAGTGGAGGACATTCAAAACAACTGCCAAAACGCCCAGGTCTGGCCGTCCAAGCAAGTTCACACCGAGAACAGGCAGCAAGGTGGTAAAACAAGGTTCTAAAAACCCTAAAATGTCATCACAGGACCTACAGCAGGCTCTTGCTACAGGATTGATGTGAAAGTGCATGCCTCTACAACGGGTGGGCAAACTATTCCACAAAGGGCCGCTGTGGGTGCGGGTTTTTGCTGCAACCCATCAAGAGGACACCTTTTCACCAATCTGGTGTGTTATAAGTGCAATCAGTTGATTGCAGTCAGGTGCTTCTTGTTTCCATTGAAACCTCATTGGTTAAAAGCTCGGTGCTGGATCAGTTGGAACAAAGACCAGGACCCACTGCGGCCCTCGAGGACCGGTTTGCCCACCCCTGCTCTACAATCAGAAAGAAACTACATAAATTTAACATTCATGGAAGGTGTGCAAGGAGGAAACCTTTGCTCTCCAAGAAGAACATGAAGGCCAGACTGAAGTTTGCCAGAGTGAATGTAGGCAAAGACCAGGACTTCTGGAACAATGTTCTTTGGACATATTAATCTAAAATTGAATTATTTGGACACCAGAACAGAGGACATTCAAGGAAGAGAACCGCATACCAACTGTGAAGCATGGAGGTGAAAGTGTCATGGTTTGGGAATGCTTTGCTACAGCATGACCTGGCCACTCAACATCATAGAATCCACCATGAATTTTATCACGTATCAGAGTGTGCTTGAGGAACATGTGAGATCATCTGTGGAAAAAATACAAGCTGAAGCGAAACTGGACCCTGCTACATGACAATGACCCAAAATGTACCAGTAAATCCATCAAGGACTGGCTGAAAAGGAAGAAATGGCCGAGTCAAAGCCCAGATCTTATTCCCATTGAAAAGCTGAACGTATTCTGTGTTGATGAGTGGGGCAAACTTTCTTCAGACCGATGTCCAAGACTGGTAGATGGCTACAAAAAGCGTTTCAGTGAAGTTATTTTAACCAAGAGGGGTAACACTAGCTATTAGGTGGTAGGGTCTCCTAACTTTTTCCTTAGTTAGAATATGCATTTTTGTTGATATACTTGGTTTATTGAGTAAAACAATGTTAATTTTTGTTGTTTAACTGCAATTCAATCACTTTCTTTTCCAGAGATAAAGAAAAACAAGATCAGACATTGATATGTGAACATTTCTTAATAAATAACTGAATATCTAATGGCGTGTCCTAATTTTTTCACATGACTAAGTGTACAAATGTCTGTTACAGCTCTACAAATCGTCAAAAGTGACTGAAGTTTCAAAAAGCACAATTGCCTTGTTTGACGTCAGTAAGGCTTAACTTTATGATCAGTGAGGACAGAACACGTTATTAATAAAGCAAAGTAAAAAATAAGACGAGTCTCCGACATCGTAGTTGAAATCACTTAAATCTAGTACATCGTAACTCGGGGACTACCTGCATCTTATTTTTTACTTTATCAATACGACATACATGTTTTTGGATAATTATTTTAAGATTTAGGAGGTTTTTAGGGGTACTGAAAGGATTCATTTCGACTTACGGATTCGGATTACGTCGCCGGCGTAGGAACGGAACTCGTTCGTAACAATGGGACTATCTGTGATCTGATGCTCAATATCGTTATCGGCACCTGATACGGCTCTTTTTGGAGTATCTGACAGTATCTAATTTGCTTACAAGATTGGATCCGATCCAGTAGTCACGTGTTTTTTAACCATCGTGCCTTTCGGCTGCTGTAAATAACACCACCAGGAAAATATGTCTGCTGACTCAGAATACTGCTCTTTAGAAACAAATGATAGTAACAGATCATTGTGTAATATTCTTGAAGTACCAGCAGATCTCAGATTAATACAAACAATATAATTTTTTTGCAACATTTCTACTGGTCTAAAAATATACAGCAGGGCTGAAAACCAAAAGTGTTTTTTGCCGTGTGTCAAAAAATGTTTTGCCGTGTGTCAAAAAAAGTTTTCCGCCATGTGTCAAAAAGTTTTTTTCGCCGTGTTTCAAAAAGTTTTTTTCGCCGTGTTTCAAAAAGGTTTTTTTTGCCATGTGTCAAAAAGTTTTTTTCGCCGTGTTTCAAAAAGTTTTTTTCGCCATGTGTCAAATTTTTTTTTCGCCATGTGTCAAATTTTTTTTTTTCGCCATGTGTCAAATGTTTTTTTCGCCATGTGGCAACATTTTTTTGCCATGTGGTATTTTTTTTCCGCCGTGTGGCATTTTTTTTGGGTATGTGGCAAAATGCATTTTATATTTGTGTGTGTGTGTGTGGGGGGGGGGTTATGGCATTTTTGGGGGTATATTGCTGTTTTGCAGGCCATAGATGTCCATGCCATTGACAGCTCTGCACGTCCAAATTTTACTTTCATTTTAAATGGCAGAAAAACATGTGTGGCTGTGATTTTTGACCATACACTTGAAATTAGAGCGCATTGACATTCAACTGGTACCCAAGTAAGGCTCTGCCATTGACAGCTATGCAAGTCCAAATTCTTTATTCATTTTCATTGGCAGGAAAACGGATCGGCAAAACATTTTGAAAAAAAGTCTGATTAGAAGTAAAAATAGATAAAATCAGCATTAGGACATCCCTAGTTTGAACACGAGCGGTACAACAATCACCCTCGAGGAATGACATGAAAACAAAGTCATATTTACGGGTTGGTTGTCTGTCGTACTGTATCGCCAAAGGTCAGCTTGCGGCACTCCTTAATTAGGACCTGCAGGCTCTGGTTATCATCATCGTAGTACATGGTAAAGATCACCTCCCCTCTTATATCCAAACTGAAATTGTCTCCGGAGCCGCTGTAAATGCTCGTCATGCTCGTGCTCTGAGGAAAAGAAAGTTTAGTGAGGTAATTCCCACTCCTTTTATTTAAAGGGGGAAAATATGTATTGACACAATACTAAAAAGTGGACTATAAATGATCATGTGATTTTAAAACTCCTAGTGCATCATTTGTTTAAAATACGTATTTGATTTTATTCATGCAATGCTTCATGGTTGTTTTAAATACACGGGTATTCGTCTCTGGCGAATAACTTCAAGCCTCTTTGCTGAAGAATTGAACTCCTGATTGTTGTAAAGTGAGTTCACTGCTGTGGCCCCATCTATTGCATAGAAATAAAACCTGAATAGTGACCCATAAATGGATTAACGTGGAAAAATATCAAATTGAATAAAATTGAAACTTTTTTTTTTTTTTAAACATTGCAGACACTAAACATTGTGGGGGTGTTCATTCGCACCTCCTGGTCAACAGCTATTGGACGTCTAGTGCTGCCCATGGCAGCAAATGAGTGCCCAATAACAACTAAAACATCAAATTACTCTTTTTTTTTTTTTTTTTTGGCGCTCCAATGTTTATCAATTTTTAGGTTTATTTGTGTATTTTTTGCGTTATTGTGGGTTTTTCGGCAGTTGTTTTGCGGGTTTCCCATTTTTTTCTGCAGTTTGTGATTTTGCCAAATTGTTTTTTGTTTTTGCGTTTCTGGTTTTTGACAGTTTTTTGCAGGTTTGCCACTTTTTTTTTTTTTTTTTTTGCAGTTTGTGATTTTGACAATTTGCATTTTGTTTTTGGCGTTTTTGTGTGTATTTTTTGGAAGTTCTTGTGGGTTTGCCAATTTTTAGGTTTTTTTTGTGCAGTTTCTTTGCAAATTTGCCAATTTTTTCGTTTGTTTTTATTTTTTTTTGGTGTGTTTTTCCGGGTATGCCAATTTTTAGATTTACTTGTGCAGTTTTTGCAGTTTCTTTGCGATTTTGCCAATTTTTGTTCTTTTCTGTTGTTTTGCGTTTTTGTGGGTTCTTGGCAGTTTTTTGCAGGTTTTCCAATTTTTTTTTCTGCAGTTTGATTTTGCCATTTTTTTTTTTGATTTTTGCGTTTTTGTGGGTATTTTTGGCAGTTTTTGCGGGTTTGCCAATTTTTAGTTTTTTTTGTGCAGTTTTTGCAGGTTTGCCAATTTTTGTTTTTTGTGCAGTTTCTTTGGATTTTACCAATTTTTTAAAATTTTGTTTAGATTTTTGTTTTTTTAAGTTTTACATATTTTTAGGGTTTTTTTGTGTGTGTGTGGTTGTTTTTTGCGGGTTTGCCAATTTTTAGATTTTTTGTTAAAGGTTTTTTTGTGATTTTGCCAATTTTGTGTTTTTTTTTTTTCTTTTTGCTATTCATTTGCCCCCGCCCCCACCCTGTCGAAAGGAATTGGACGTCTAGCACCATCTGGCATGACATGCATATACTGACCAAAACTAAAATATAGTTCAAGTACATTATAAGTTTATTTTCTATTTTGGTGTGGGTATTTTTTTTTTCTTTTTTGGGGGGAAGATTTTTGTCGTTTTGACAATTTTTTGTAGTGGGGGTTCACAGTTTTTGTTTTGTTTTGTAATTTTTCAGTTTTGCCAACCCTTCTGCAATGTTCACTTAATTTTCTGGGCTGTTTTTGCAGTTTGTTTTTTTTTGCTTTTGCATTTTCAGTTTGTTTTTGTTTTTTTGGTGGAGGGTTTGTGTTTTTCTTGTATTTGTTTTGAGTACATCAAACCTAATACACAAAAATATGACAAGACAGGATTCAACAACTAACAATCATTAATGCTTGTGAAATTAATCATAAACCCCTATTGTCTCACGCATTACCACCCACTAGCACCCCTTGTTGATGGAGTTCCGTTATCACGCCGGAGAACTTTAACCCTTATAGGCAGGGTTTCAACGTACATTCCATGACAAATGAAAATGAATCTTAAACTTTAATTACTACTAATTTACCCTTGAAGAACTGGAAGCCATCGCACTTAAATGATTGTCAACCAAACTGTCAATGTCCTCCTCTTCAGCTTCCTGTCAGGTTATAACAACAAGCAAGCAAAACAAAAATTGTCACACATTGAAGCCGATTCACTAATTAGGTGAACACCTAAATTAGATAAGAATATAAAGCAATACTCACTTGCATTTCTAAATCTGGCACAGATTGGCTCCTGTTTCCCATTGGTATCACCAATGTATCCCGATTCTCATGCAAATCCAGCGCCGATTGGTGTTCTAATGTGAAGGTGCGGAGTATTCATCATCACCTAGGTCAGTGTTTTTCAACAATTGTGCCGTGGCACACTACTGTGTGACTGGTGTATCGCGGAAAATCATCCACGTTCACCCAATTGAAAATTATTTCGGAAAATGAAGCCACAAATGGGCTGTTGCCGAGTGTCTGGGCTGTCCAATGGTCAGTAATCATATAATACATTTCCATATCAGTAAGTGGCAACAGTCTTGTCTGTGTTTTCCGCCATAAATATATATATATGGCGGAAAACACAGACAAGGCTGAAAAAGCAGTTTCTGCTTTCGTACCCCTCTATAAATTAAACTGCTGTATTTTAAGCCAAAAGAACTGTTGTGTCTGATCGAACAATATGTCTATATCCTGCCATAGCAGATTCATGGCGCATTAAGTCCCTAAACTATTTTCAATTTGTCCGTTTTACCCTGAAAACCCCCGTTTACAGACGTCGCGCAAAAAAATAATTATATTTATTAGTGCTACAACGATTAATCGATTAACTCGAGTATTCGATTAGAAAAAAATATTAGAATTAAATTTTGCTGAATCAAGTATTCGTTCATTTAAAGTGACGTTGTAATGGTTTATTTTGAAAGTGTTTGCATTTTGTTTTATCGATTTGGGTGGATACACTGCCTTCTGCCTCAATTCAAATGGCTGAATCCCTGTTAAGACCAACATAAGCAAAAATTATTTTTTTTTTGCATTTTTATGCATTTGTAGTTTAGTTTATAGGTATATTTTTGTGGTAATATGTGTCTGAACCATTTGTTATGAGCATTGTAAAAAAGTTAGCATTAGCAAGTTAGCACCAATTTTTCTTTTGTTGTACATACAGTAGGTGTCTGAACCATTTGTTATAAGCATTGTAAAAAAGTTAGCATTAGCAAGTTAGCACCAAATTTTCTTTTGTTGTACATAGATCCTCATTTATTTATTTTTTACACCGTTTGAGGCTCAGCTCAGGTAAGTGAATTTTTCATGTTCCTTATCCTAGTACTCGATTTTTCAAACTAATGGTTTATCGATTAATCGACTACTAAAATAATCGATAGCTGCAGCCCTAATATATATTATTCAAAATTTCTGTCATTTTTAGCTTAGAATCATTAATTAATGTCTTATATTTCGTTTAAAAAAAAAAAAACGACTTAAAAAAAAATTATTTACTCGCATATTTTAGTTTTAAACATTGATCTAGCTTACTGTGAGGGAGAATGAAATAAAAGGAAATGCTTACCAGGGGGATTTTGAGTACGAGTGACACTCCTCTTGAAAAGTTTCTTGGCATCCAACTCAGGGCTTGGACACACATGTTTAATATCTGGCACCTTAGTAGCATAAACAGGCAATAAGGAGTGTTTACTACTCATCAATAAACATTAACAGCTCGTAAATAGTCGCCTGTGGTTTGACACACATCACTGAATATGGAAGAGAGACCCCAAGTAGGTCCATTTCAGAAAAATTCAGAGTGTGTAAAGTGTATGGTTTTCATTTTTGGGGGTCATTTTGACTAAAACATGACACATATGTGCTATTAAAACACCTGGGAACTGTTTTTCATATGATAAGATAAAAAAATTCCCCACTATTGGACTTACTTGTGTTTCCAAACCTTGTAAAAAATGTCTCTTGGCAGGCACGGGTCTCTTAAAGGAGCCAGGTCGGTCACAAACATCCGGCTCATATTTGACACATTCTGTCATGAACATGAGTTATAAGCAGATTCTTTACGTGTTGTGGGGAAAACGATATGGGGTGGCTTACCAGGAGGATTCTCAATGTTTTTGATACACTCTTGCTCAACATTAAACTCTGGCTGTGGACTTGCCTGCTTTATTTCTGGGACCTATAAAAGGACAAATGATGAGTCATCGTCCAGAAAAAAAAGAAGAGAGTGGTGTAAAAATTGCTGGAAAATGCTATTGTCTTTATGAAATAAAATTTGTTCTTCCTGTGACCAAGATGAACCCTCCGACCAATGAGTTAGGCAGTAGTAGTTGTCCAATCTATTTAAAGTGGAAGGATGGCAGCTAGGTATGTGCCAGTTACCGGTTTCAAGATTTACCATGGTATACATAAAATAAATAAATAAATACATTAAAAAAAAAAAAAAAAAAAAAAAAATCACAAAAATTTTCCGTCACACCGTAGTACGATGTTAGCCATTTTTTAATGTCCCAAAAATGCATAGTGAAATCCGTGACTTGGAACGGCAACGCTCACCCTTGTCCCTTCGGTTGTTGCTCTATCCCAGGGGTGGCCAACCCTGGTCCTCGAGAGCCGCTATCCAGCTTGTTTTCCATGTCTCCCTCCTTTAACACACCTGAATCAAACGATCAGTTCATCAGCAAGCGCTGCAGTTGCCTGATAACAATCCTAGATAATTTGATTCAGGTGTTTTGGTGGAGGGAGACATGGAAAACAAGCTGGATTGCGGCTCTCGAGGACCAGGGTTGGCCACCCCTGCTCTATCCTGTGCCTGTCGATGACACTCCACGCTTTTACCCCCCTCAAAAAAGACAGTTGCTAGCATGGGAGTACTTTGGCTACCGAAAAGAAACAGACGGTCGCGGCTTAGAAGAGGAAGGACAGCCAAAATGCTTGTGGAGGGTGGGTGCCAGGGGAGGCAAAACCTCCAACATGATTTCACATTTACGTGACCATTATCCGTCAATTTACACAAAATTTAAGTAAACGCTGTCATGAACGTTTCCCATTAGCTACAACAGTTAACTCCAGTGTGTTTAGTGTGTCTAGCGATGATAAAACAAATACTATAATGTAAACTTGTTAACGAGGCAGATAACGTGGCTAATTAGCATGTCAAGACGGCTAACCAGTTTCCTCTCTACTGAAAGGAATAGTATTATTTCCCATATTTACTGGTTGACTTTTTGTACTACTCTAACACACCCAGTAAAATAAGTAGCATTTAATCATAGTTTAGGAAACAAGTAGACTATATTAGGAGTATAAATGATATGTGAGGGCAGACAAAAGAGCTGGGATGTGAACGACAGAGTTGCAGGGTCAGCAAACCATTATCATATCCTGAGAAGACAAACATCAAGAACGTCATGCTAACAGAGGAGCTCTACATGCGCGTCATGCAGGTGACGGAGCTGCAAGACATTTGGATGACCAAATCCCACCATCAGCTCTTCTGGTAACCAACAATTGACAGTCCAGAACAATGAAAGGCCATCCTCTCCTTACACAAGAAACATCTGATAACGGAGGAACCCACGACTGAGAAGTTGACACTCGGCACTCACGTGGCACTGAGGCTGGTCAAGACATCTGTATGACCAAATTCCACCTGCAGCTTATCTGGTAACCAACAATGGACAGTCCAGAACAGGGGTGCCCAAGTCCGGTCCTCGAGAGCCCCTATCCAGCTTGTTTTCCATGTTGCCCTCCTCCAACACACCTGAATCAAATAATCCGGATCATTGTCAGGCTCCTGCAGCGCTTGCTGATGAGCTGATCCTTTGATTCAGGTGTGTTAAACTTGGGCACCGGACTTGGGCACCCCTGGTCCAGAACAATGAAAGGGCATCCTCACCCCACACAAGGAACGTCTGATAACGGAGGAACCCGTGACTGAAAAGTTGACACTCAGCAGTCATGTGGCGCTGAGGCTGGTCAAGAGATTTGTATGACCAAATCCCACCTTGTTTTTTTTTTTTTTAACCTGTCCTGTTCAGCTGTTTGACACGGAGGATGGAAGTCTAAGTGCCCGGATAGTCCGAACAGTTTAAATGTTTCACATTGAGAGTCTGACATACTCCCTTTGTGATCATTCAACATTCCTCATTTGTTACGACAAAACAGCGAACAGGAAGGGGTTATGGGGGAACAGAAGAAAAACACGAGGAGAAGAAACACAAACAACAACAAGAAATACATTGAACGCCTAACTCCACTAACTACTAATATGTTGGTGCTATCGTCAGCTAAATGTATTTCCGGTTGACACCATGTCGGGGGCCTGTTGACCAGGGAAAGAGGGGGAAGAAGGTGGGGGAGTCTATTAACTAAGTGATAGAAAGGGGTAGAGTGTACACAAATCATCTCTGTGATCTAGAACCCAGTAATTGTGTGAATACCTTGTGAGTGTAAGCCCGTTGGCGACCGACCCTATGCCGCCCTATCGCCAATCCCAGCACCGGGACCCTCCCGCCCGAGCGCGCCCAATAACATCCAGCCGCACGCGAGCCCCGCCGGGCACGGAGCAGCCACACAACCGAGCGGAGATGCCACGCGGGCACCGACACAGGGCCACGGCCCCCACCCAGCCAGCCTGGGGGGGGGGGGGGGTGCAGCAAAGCCCATCCCTCCTCCCACAGCCCAGCAAAGGAGCCCTCGTCCCCCCAAACCGGAATCCGGGGTGGTCCACCGGGCCACCCACGCGCCCATCTACCGGCCCTCGGGGATGGCGAGAGGGGAAGCACCACAAACGAAAGTTGACACTCAGCAGTCATGTGGCGCTGAGGCTGGTCAAGACATCTGTATGACCAAATCCCACCATCAGATAATCTGGTAACCAACAATGGGCAGTCCAGAAAAATGAAAGGACATCCTCACCCCACACAAGGAACGTCTGATAACGGAGGAACCCATGACTGAAAAGTTGACACTCAGCACTCACGTGGCGCTGAGGCTGGCAAAATCCTCACATCTTGTTGCCCTGACAACAGTAACGCCCGAACTCTCCTGCCCGATTCCCAACAGACATTTACACTAACCCTTTAATGCCAGCAATATGAAGCAATTATCAGAGAATCCCAAAATTTGAAAAATAAGGTCCTAATGAAACCTTTTCAAATTTGTAAAAGGAAAAGTCAAAATGAATGTGTAATAAACGCTCAGATATCTATAACCCTTACTAAATCCTTTGTTTTTCTCATGTAACCTGCAGATGCATGTGTTGACTTGCATCCATCATTTTTTCTTCAAAAAAGAAATGTCAAAATTCTGAATTAGTCTCAAAATCATGAAATTTTTGGTGTATCAAATGTGATACATTTGGCAATATAGGGCTAAGCAATTCATTTTTCTCATTTTTCATCATTTTCTCACATCAAAATTTGAGACCACGCTGCACATAGGTCTTACACTTCCTTATGCGTGTCAACCTTCCACTGAGCAAACCAGTCTCTGCTCCCATCACATCGGGGACTAGCAGTAAAAAGAAGTGGAATAAGCCTGTAAATTGGAGGCAAACCAGTCCAAAACCTGGTCTCCTAGGTCTTTGTTCCTCTGCGCACTTGCTTATTAAAGTTAACGATGGTTGTGTTTGATCTTGCCACAGAGGCGAACTTCAATCACACCGCATCTTTCAGTCGTCGTTTAACTTGTTAAGCACGTGTTGCATGAAGGAAGCGTGCGCTGGAATGAATGTGTGTGTGTGGAAACGTTGGGGACAGCCGGTGTTCTGACGAATGGGTATGCTTGGTACACCTGTTGTGTTGTGTCCTGGAAATAAACACTAGAAGTGATTCTTCAGCCAAGGTAGATAAACAGAAGCATTAAATAAAGCAAAGCATTTTTCTACTACAGTACATTATTCTTGTTTAAAAATGATTCGATTATCTGCACGTGGTGATGATTGGAAAGTTTAAAATCTCAACTTTCTGGGGGAAGAAAAATTTTTAACAGGAGGGCATTTTTTTAAAAAAAAAAAGAAATGTTTTTTAAACAGCAAAACCCTAGCTGGAGGTGAGAGCATGCGAGAGCAGAATTACAGACACCATGACTTTAACAAGATATTATCACGTACTTATCTTGTTTCGATCCAAAAACTCCATGTCGCATGTATCACTGAGTTTCAAGACACAGCTGTGACTGGCCGCAGCTGGATTATTTCATTTTATTTTGTAGGTGAAACATGGTATCATAACAGGGGTCGCAATGCAGAAATCGCAGACATCAAGGAGTGGTCGAGATTTTCTTTTTCACATATTTACCCTTTTAAACGTCCCCCCCCCCCCCTATTTTTCTTTTTTTTTCCAGATAAGGTATTTATCATCTAACATAGCAGGGAAAATGCGACAGTAACAAAAAAATACAATTTAGCGAAAGTTATGAGGTAGATATCCGTGACTTTTTTACAGACGCCATATTTTTCATTGTGACGTAATTTGTTTAAAAATTTAAAATATGCAAGTGAATCATTTTTTAAAGTTAGCCATATACATTTTTTAAAGCATATTTTATGGGGAACATTTTGAAAAAAACATGTCTAATATATGTATAATATGCATCTTTTTCCAATGCAAAAAAAAAATATATATATATATATATATTTTTTTTTTATATCGCAATATAATATCGCAATATATTGCAACCCCCCAAAAAATCGCAGCAATAGTTTTTTCCAATATCGTTCAGGCCTACTAGGTACCCATTGAAAACAGGAAATGTGCGAATTAGAAAAAAAACTATTTACTCCTGAGCTATGGTATAAATTTAACACTATTAATAATGAACAATCTAGTAACATCAGAATCTATCAATCCCGGAGCATGCCAACATACTTACTTGCATGTCCGAACCTTGTGGAAACTGTCTCTTAACAGCCACTGGGACAGCATGGGTGACAGTTTGATCGCAAGAATCCAGCCCATGTTTGACACTTTCTGTCATAAACACGAGTTACAACCATATTCTCTACACAATGCAGGGGAAACAACACACGGCCAATATATAGCTTACCAGGAGGCTCCTCAACGTGTTTGACGCACTTCGTGTAAAGTTCATCAACATCAAACTGTGGGCTCGCACTGACTTGATTCTTTTCTGAGACCTATAAGGACATATACGACTAATGTTCAAGGAGGAGTATATGGAGAAATCTGAGGTCAAAATGGAACCTCTCTTGGAAGCACAGCCTCCATTTTTGGGAAACTTTGAATTCTAACCATAGCAAGTTGCTTTCAGCCAAGTAGGTGCAATGCAGTGGGAAATACAGTATGTCACCAAATAGCACTAATGAAGTACATTACTGTTCTACTTACTTGTCTGTCCAAACCTTGTATGATTGTGCTCTCTATTTCCTCCTGGCTCACATATGTGGAAGATTGAATACAAACATCCAGCCCATAATTGAGACATTCTGCAATGAACATGAGTTAACTTCTTTCTGCACTAAGGCGACTAAAATTGCAGGACAAAGGGCCTACCGGGAGGGCTCTCAACAGGTTGGACATTCGTCTCGACTCGAAATTCTGGGTTTGGAATTGTCTGGTCTATTTCTGGGACCTACAAGGACAATCAACAGTTCAGAGGAGTGATGTATGAACCACCATCTCCTTGAGTCAAATGTTTTGTTGTTTTGATAGCTCAACAGTGCGAGTGTACAGTGTACAATTAGTTACTTGCGTGAGCAGGAGCCAACTCCCAAAAATGGGGCTCGCCTACTTACTTGTGTGTCCAAGCCTTGGACTAATTGGCTCTTGATTTCATACAAGCTCTCATATGTGTGTGACTCATCACAAACATCCAACTCTAAATTGGCATATTCTGTAATAAATAAGACGAGTTAAAACCAAGTCCCTCTCTGCGTTCAGGGAAAAACCATAGCAGGACTGTAAGAGACAAACCAGGATTCTCAATGTTTTTGACGCTCTTGATGTCAAGATCAAACTCTGGGTTTGGAACGGCCCGCTTTATTTCTGGGACCTATGAGGACAACCATGTTCAAATATAAGTAGCTGGACAAGTCACAAGTCAGACAATTACAGTAAAGAAAATAAGTATTTGAAAACCCTGTTCTCCCATTTAGAAATCATGGAGGAGTCTAAAATTTTCATCGTAGCTGTAGTCCACTGTGAGAGAGAATCTAAAAAAAAAATCCAGTAATCACAACGCACAATTTTTTAACATTTGTTTGAGCTGCAAATAAGTATTTGAACATATGTCTATCAGCTAGAATTCTGACACTGAAAGACCCATTGGTCCGCCTATTAAAAGTCCACCTCCACTCCATCTATTACGCTCAATCGGATGCACTTGTTTGAAGTTGATAGCAGAATAAAGACACCTGTCCACCCCATACAATCAGTAAGACAAACTTGTGACATGGTCAAGACCAAAGAGCTGTCCAAAGACACCAGAGGTAAAATTGTTCACCTCCATAAGGCTGGAAAGGGCTACGGAGCAATTGCCAAGCAGCTTGGTGAAAAAGGTCCACTGTTGGAGCAATCATTAGAAAATGGAAGAAGCTAAACATGATGGTCAATCTCAATCGGAGTGGAGCCCCATGTAAGAAATCTCCCCGTGGGGTATCAATGACCCTAGGAAAGATGAGGAATCAGCCCATAACTAAACAACAGGAGTTAGTCAATAACCTGAAAAGAGCTGGGACCACCGTTTCTAAGGTTACAGTTGGTAATACACCAAGACGTCATGATTTGAAATCATGCATGGCACAGAAGGTTCCCCAGCTCAAAACAGCACACGTCAAGGCCAGTCTTAAGTTTGCCAATGACAATTTGGATGATGCAGAGGAGTCATGGGAGCAAGTTTTCTGATTAGATGAGAGTAGATTATAACTTTTTGGTCATAATTCCACTAACTGTGTTTGGAGGAGAAAGAATGATGAGTACTACCGTGTATCTCAAGAACACCATACCTACTGTGAAGTGTGGCGGTGCTAGCATCATGCTTTGGGGGTGCTTTTCTGCACATGAGACAGAACGAGTGTATTAAAGAGAGGATGTCTGGGGCCCTGTATTTTGAGATTTTGGGGAACAACCTCCTTCCTTCAGTCAGTGCACTGAAGTCTTCCAACATGACAATGACCCGAAGCACGCAGCCAGGAAAACCAAATGGTGGCTCCGTAAGAAGCGTAACAAGGTTCTAGCCGGTCTCCAGACCTAAACCCAATTAGTCAATTGTTGCACCTGTAGTGTTATCGTAAGATAATTATACAGTATACAGTACCAGTGGACACCATGTGGGGGCCTGATAGCCGAGGAGAGAAAGGATCCCCACCCTGAGGGGCCGACACCTCGCCAATCGGAAATCTAAGGAGGATGCCCGGGTCGAAATATACATTTCTCATTGTTCTCTAAAATTTGTTTCAGTAGTGTAAATACATTATACAGTCCCTGACAGTTGATTCTTTTCTGAGACCTATAAGGACATACACGGCTAATGTTCAAGGAGGAGTAGATGGAGAAATCTGAGGTCAAAATGGAACCTCTCTTGGAAGCACTGCCTCCATTTTTGGGAACCTGAATTCTATCCATAGAACGTCAAGTTGCTTTGAGCCAAGTAGTTGCAATGCAGTGGGAAATACAGTATTTCACCAATATACCCTACCCACCGACGTCATAAAACCACGTGCTCGCTGTGTGGTTCCGCCCACTTGTCCGTCATTTTGTCTCTGTATTAGCATTGTTTTCAATTGATCGAGGAATTTAAAATGCATTTCATGGAAGACCCGGTGCTTTCTGATGCCGTAAACTCACTGGATGTGTTGCATAAAAGGCGTTATGTGGAAAAGCTTCGTTCTATACAGTCGCCAGATCCATATTTGATGCCCAAATCGATGTTTTTCGACCCACTGTCTTCGCCCTGTCTGCCTGACATCTGCTACGCTGATATTTACAATCATCTTGTCCACACAAAATCAGCCTATTCCCACGAAAATTTGAAAAACTTCAAGAGCTTGGAGGCTTATAAATACTTCGTTGCTGGTTGGGTGAAACAGGTCCTCGTTCGGCAGGAATCTATCTTGTGCTTGGAAAGGTGAGTTACGAAATTTTCAATTCAAAATCTTTTGTTATTGCTAACATCCACTGTCAAGTCTAATGTATTTCATGTCGTTTGTCAATGCAGTTAAGGCTTTTAATGTTTATATGGTTTAGCGATAGCACTCTCACTACATACATACGTGTATGTTGTCGGTGATTAGCCTAGCAATGATCTTAATTGTGGTTATTTGTCAGCCCTGTAGACGAGGCCAGTTTCTTTCACTTGGTACCAGCTAAATATTATTCAAAAAATAACGATGGTGGAAGAAAGGGAAGTCACAAACATCTTGAATTTGAAACTATGTCGTACTACGTCGTATGTTGTCGGCGATTAGCCTCGCAATGATCTTAATTGTGGTTATTTGTCAGCTCCGTAGACGAGGCCAGTTTCTTTCACTTGGTACCAGCTAAATATTATTCAAAAAATAACGATGGTGGAAGAAAGGGAAGTCACAAACATCTTGAATTTGAAACTATGTCGTACTACGTCGTATGTTGTCGGCGATTAGCCCCGCAATGATCTTAATTGTGGTTATTTGTCAGCCCAAAACCCCCTAAGTATATCTTAAATGCATCTTACCGGATATAAAATGACTACTACATAGTCTGTGGTGATTTTTTGGTGCCCAGTTTTCACGTCGAATTGCAGCCGTCCATTTCGCTCTCCTCTTTGGATCCCTCGGAATACGGTAAAACTTCAAGTCTCTCCTTCCATCTTCTCTGTTAGTGCAACCAACAGCCACACACGCCTTCACCATTTTGATTATTAATGTTAAGGAGCAGAAAAACACGCCGTAAATAGGAGAAATGTACGTAGCCGTAACAGGTTAACACTATGTTTTGACGGACAAGTGGGCGGTACCATTCAGGAGAGAGGAGTTGTGACGTCACGTGGGTAGGGTCTATAGCACAAATGAAGTACATTACTGTTCTACTTACTTGTCTGACCAAACCTTGTATGATTGTGCTCTCTATTTCCTCCTGGCTCACATATGTGGACGATTGAACACAAACATCCAGCCCATAATTGACACATTCTGCAATGAACATGAGTTAACGTCTTTCTGCACTACGGCGACTAAAATTACAGGACAAAGGGCCTACCGGGAGAGCTCTCAACAGGTTGGACATTCGTCTCAACTCGAAATTCTGGGTTTGGACTTGTCTGGTCTATTTCTGGGACCTACAAGGACAATCAACAGTTCAGAGGAGTGATGTATGAACTACCACCTCCTTGAGTCAAATGTTTTGTTGTTATGATAGCTCAACAGTGCGAGTGTACAGTGTACAATTAGTTACTTGCGTGAGCAGGAGCCAACTCCCAAAAATGGGGCTCGCCTACTTACTTGTGTGTCCAAGCCTTGGACTAATTGGCTCTTGATGTCATACAAGCTCTCATATGTGTGTGACTCATCACAAACATCCAACTCTAAATTGACATATTCTGTGATAAATAAGACGAGTTAAAACCAAGTCCCTCTCTGCGTTCAGGGAAAAACCATAACAGAGACTAACCAGGATTCTCAATGTTTTTGATGCTCTTGATGTCAAGATCAAACTCTGGGTTGGGAATGGCCCGCTTTATTTCTGGGACCTATGAGGACAACCATGATCAAATAAAAGTAGCTGGACAAGTCACAAGTCAGACACAGTAAGTAAAATAAGTATTTGAACACCCTGCTATTTTGCAAGTTCTCCCATTTAGAAATCATGGAGGAGTCTGAAATTTTCATCGTAGCTGCACGTCCACTGTGAGAGAATCTAAAAAGAAAATCCAGTAATCACAATGCACGATTTTTTTTTAACAATTTATTTGTTTGAAACAGCTGCAAATAAGTATTTGAACACCTGTGTATCACCTAGAATTCTGACACTGAAAGACCTGTTAGTCCGCCTATTAAAAGTCCACTTCCACTCCATGTATTACCCTGAATCAGATGCACTTGTTTGAGGTTGATAGCAGAATAAAGACACCTGTCCACCCCATACAATCAGTAAGACAAACTTGTAACATGGTAAAGACCAAAGAGCTGTCCACAGACACCAGAGGTAAAATTGTTCACCTCCACAAGGCTGGAAAGGGCTACGGAGCAATTGCCAAGCAGCTTGGTGAAAAAGGTCCACTGTTGGAGCAATCATTAGAAAATGGAAGAAGCTAAACATGATGGTCAATCTCAATCGGAGTGGAGCCCCATGCAAGATATCACCTTGTGGGGTATCAATGATCCTAAGAAAGGTGAGGAATCAGCCCAGAATTAAACAACAGGAGTTAGTCAATGACCTGAAAAGAGCTGGGACCATCGTTTCCATGGTTACTGTTGGTAATACACCAAGACGTCATGATTTGAAATCATGCATGGCACGGAAGGTTTCCCTGCTTAAACCAGCACATGTAAAGGCCAGTCTTAAGTTTGCCTATGACCATTTGGATGATGCAGAGGAGTCATGGGAGCAAATTTTCTGATCAGATGAGAGTAGATTAGAACTTTTTGGTCATAATTCCACTAACCGTGTTTGGAGGAAAAAGAATGATGAGTACTATCTCAAGAACACCATACCTACTGTGAAGCGTGGCGGTGCTAGCATCATGCTTTGGGGGTGTTTTTCTGCGCATGAGACAGGATGAGTACACTGTATTAAAGAGAGGATGCCTGGGGCCTTGTATAGACCCTACCCACGTGACGTCACACACAGCCCTAAACCACGCCCCCGCACCATGTTGGCCGGCAACACATCGTTTTTCCCCATTGAGGCTACATACATTCCTCCTATTTACGGCGTTTTTCTGCTACTTAACGGCGATTAAACAAAATGGTGAAGGCATGTGTGGCTGTTGGTTGCACTAACAGAGAAGGTGGACGGAAAGACATAAAGTTTTACCGTATTCCGAAAGATCCCGAGAGGAGAGCAATGTGGACGGCTGCTACTGGGCACCAAAAAATCACCACCGACTATGTAGTAGTCATTTTATATCAGGTAAGATGCATTTAAGATATACTTAGAGGGTTTGGGGCTGACAAATAACCACAATTAAGATCACTGCGAGGCTAATCGCCGACAACATACACGTATGTATGTAGTTAGTACTATCGCTAAACCATATAAACATAAAAACCCCTAACTGCATTGACAAACGACATGAAATAAATTAGACTTGACAGTGGATGTTCGCGAGAATAAAAGATTTTGAATTGAAAATGTCGTAACTCACCTTCCCGAGCACAAGATAGATTCCTGCCGAATTTTCGCGGACGAGGACTTCTTTCACCCAACCAGCAACAAAGTATTTATAAGCCTCCAAGCTCTTAAAGTTTTTTAAACTTTCGTGAGAATATGCCGACTTTGTGTGGATTAGGTAGTGATAGATATCTGGATAGCAGATGTCAGGCAGAGACGGCGAAGAGAACGTGTCGAAAAATAGCGATTTAGGCATCAAATATGGATCCGGCGACTGTATAAAACGAAGCTTTTCCACATAACGCCTTTTGTGTAAAACATCCAGTGAGTTTACGGCGTCGGAAAGCACTGGGTCTTCCATAAAATGCATTTTAATTTGCTCGTTCCATTGACACTAATGGTAATATAGCCACAGACAGACGGCCAAGATGGCGGGTCACGTGATTTTGTGACGTCGGTGGGTAGGGTATATTGTGAGATTTTGGGGAACAACCTCCTTCCTTCAGTCAGCGCATGGAAGTCTTCCAACATGACAATGACCCGAAGCACACAGCCAGGACAACAAAAGGGTGGCTCCGTATGAAGCATAACAAGGTTCTAGCGTGGCCTAGCCGGTGTCCACAGCTAAACCCAATAGAAAACCTTTGAAGGGAGCTCCAACTCCGTGTTTGTCAGCAACAGCCCAGAAAACTGACTGATGGGTGGGCCCAGATCCCACCTGCAGTGTGTGCAAACCTGGTGGAAAAACTACAGTAAACATTTGACCTCTGTAATTACAAACAAAGGCTACTGTAGCAAATATTAACATTCATTTTCTCAGGTGTTCAAATACTTATTTGCAACTGTATCATACAATTGTTAAAAAATCATACATTGTATTTCTGGATTTTCTTTTTAGATTATCTCTCTCACAGTGGACATACACTTACAATGAAAATGTCAAACCGCTCCATGATTTCTAAGTGGGAGAACTTGCAAAATAGCAGGGTGTTCAAATACTTATTTTCTTCACTGAACTAGCACCTCCCACCGGAAATTCCAACGAGGAGACCAGAATATTGACAGAGCTGCTAGGTGGGATGATTTATATATTCATACAAATGAGACCACCTTTCCTCCATGAAGGCACCCGACGTCATTGAAGCGTCTGGTCACAAAACAAAACTTACTTGCGTGTCAAAACCTTGGTCAAATTGGCTCTTGATGTCGTTCAGGCTCTCATATAGGGGATATTGATCATAAACATCCAGCTCATCATTGACATATTCTGCAATACACATGATGAGTTATAACCAAATCCTTTCAGCATTAAAGGAAAACAATAGTGGGACAACAACAAAAAACTGACCAGGAGGTTTCTCAATGTTTTTGATGCCCTCCTTGAGTTTTTCAATGTCAAATTCTAGGTTGGGAGTGGCCTGCTTTATTTCTAGGACCTATAAAGGCAATCATTTTCAGAGGAGTAATGCACAAAGTCATTTTAACAATGTCAGCTGCTCGTCAGAGAAAGAGTGACTGCGAAACATCGTCAGTTATAATGTCATGGTGGAGTCAGGGAAGGCCCCACCCACATTTTTCCACTGCACGGTACCAGTTCAGCCTTCAGATTAATACCATGCCAAACCACCAAAAACACGCCATATTCAACACATTAGTGGAAATAAGAAAAGAGTTTCCTTCTCGACATTTAGCCCAACACCAGCAAACAAGTCAACACTGGTTATAGACCACAAAAAAAATCACATGACCAAGTATGAGAAACTACCTGTTTTGCCAATGGAGAAAAAGAGCAAGTTGAGATACTTTGAGCAGAGTAGGTACCCAAATAGTGGAAACGATGTCACCAAACGTGACTCAAGATGTTCAAAATTGTGAATTCGAAGCTTTTGACAATCGCTAATGAAACACTTTTCTACTTACTTGCGAGTTGAAAACTTGGCTCTTGAAGTCCATCAGGCTTTCATACGTGTTAGACTGATCACAAACATCCAGCTCATATTTGACATCTTCTGCCATGAACACGAGTTACAACTAAATTCTTTTAGCGTTGCGGGAAAACAACAACGGGACAATATAGGGCTTACCGGGAGGATTCTCAATGTGTTCGACTCTCTTCTCGAATTGTTTATCAACATCAAACTGTGGGTTAGGAATGACCTGCTTTATTTCAGGGACCTATAAGGACAGATAGCTAATCATGTGTAGAGAGGAGTTGATGGAGTCATGTATGACTAGTGAAAAATGCTTGTCTTCTTTAAGGGAGTCTGCTTTTTGGTCTTGTCATGGTAACAAAAGTAAGACAATTGGCCAATGTGTGGTGGTTTATGCGTATGTATCATTTCAGCTGGACAAGACATTAGTCCCTCTTATTACAGTTCCCAGGTGTTATAATAACATGTTATAAATTGTGAAAATAAAATAACTGCCACCTTTTATATTAAGGAAATGCAGACTTTTACTTACTTTTGTGTCACCCGAGAACTCAGAAGAGTCAGGTTGATCGCAACCATCTGGCCCAGAGTTGACAACGTCTATAAAATGAACAAGAGTCAGAAATAGAGGTGTGAACATATATCGATATGATGATATATCGCAACGTTTTGCATTCCGGTAAATTATCAATATGTCACATGGTGCCCTGGGGTAAAAGACGCTTTGCCACCCCTCCCCCACAAAAAAACTCCCAGATCCTATAGACCCTACCCACGTGACGTCACAACTCCTTCCTCCTGACTGGTGCCGCCCAATTGTCCGTCAACACATCATGTTTACCTGTTACGGCTACGTACATTCCTCCTATTTACGACGTGTTTTTCTGCTCGTTAACATTAATAATCAAAATGGTGAAGGCGTGTGTGGCGGTTGGTTGCAATAACAGAGAAGATAGATGGAGAGACTTGAAGTTCTACCAGATTCCGAGAGACCCGGAGAGGAGAGAGCGAGATGGGCTGCTGCAATTCGACGAGAAAGCTGGGCTCCAAACGATTACCACAGATTATGCAGTAGTCATTTTATATCTGGTAAGATGCATTTAATATATATTTAGAGGGTTTTGGGCTGACAACCACAATTAAGATCATTGCTAGGCTAATCGCCGACAACATACACGTATGTATGTAGTGAGAGTGCTATCGCTAAACCATATAAACATTAAAAGCCCTAGCTCTATTGACAAACAACATGAAATACATTAGACTTGACAGTGGATGTTAGCAAGAACAAAATATTTTGAATTGAAAATTTCGTAACTCACCTTTCCAAGCACAAGATAGATTCCTGCCGAATTTTCGTGGACGAGGACCTGTTTCACCCAACCAGCAACGAAGTATTTATAAGCCTCCAAGCTCTTAAAGTTTTTCAAACTTTCGTGAGAATAGGCTGATTTTGTGTGGACAAGATAGTTGTAAATATCAGGGTAGCTAGCAGATGTCAGGCAAAGACGGCGCAGACAGCGGGTCGAAAAACATCGATTTAGGCATCAAATATGGATCTGGCGAATGGATAAACTGAAGCTTTTCCACATGACGCCTTTTATGCAACGCATCCAGTGAGTTTACGGCATCCGAAAGCACCGGGTCTTCCATGAAATGCATTATAAATTGCTCGATCGATTGAGACCATTGATAATACAGACACAAAATGACGGACAAGGGGGCGGAACAATACAGCGATCACGTGATTTTGTGACGTCGGTGGGTAGGGTCTATATTCGGGCCAATACAGAATACGAGTCATACACATGCATCTCTTGTTCTCACTCTCCATTAATATTCAACAAATTAATATTAAGAGCAGAAGTGGTATATTAACCCAGAAAAGGTGAGCGTACATTCCAGAATCATAACTTGGACTGAGACAGATATATGTAGAAAATGAGCAATTATATATACTGTAAGTATGTATGTATGTATATTATATATATACATATATATATATATATATATATACAGTGGGGAGAACAAGTATTTTTATACCTCTACAACTTATGATACAAATTACAGACCTCTACATACTTTGCAAGTGGGAAAACCAGCAAAATTGGCAGTGTATTAAATACTTGTTCTCCCCACTGTAGTTTAACTGAAAGCTTCATTAAAAATGTGTATTACGACCGGCCCAAACGTCAGGCCGGCCCACCGGGAACTGTCCCGGTTCTCCCGATTAGCCACTCCGGGCCTTGTACTGTGCGATTGCCTGCTGTTGTGATATTGATGCTAACGGCGCGCACGCACGCACGAGGTGCTGTGCATCGTAAAAATTCTACGCGTCATCTTCGTTATGGATATTAAAAAAAAAAAACTTCGTCACGGATATAATTTAGGTTGCACTGAGATGTTCTTGAAAATTAAAACCACGGTGAAAAAATTCCAGACTTACGACAGCTAATTTAATACTTTTAATAACTTTAATAATGGAAAACTAAATTCAATGCCTTTTTAATACTTTTAATAACCCACGGGTACCATGGAAACGGTTCTCACCTCTAGTCACCAATATTCTTTTTACGTAGTAGATAAAACAATCAAAGACTTACCTGGGGAATTCTGAACACGTTTGACACTCTTCTTAAAAAGTTTGTCAACATCAAACTCTTGGCTTGGAGCAGCTTGCTTTATTTCTGAGACCTATAAAGACAGGAAAAATCTTGGTCAAAAAGGAGTGCATAAAGAGAAGGAAGTATTAGCATGAAAACACTCTTACGGTGTTTGAATCTGTGCTCGAACTGTGGATACCTACAGCGTCTGGTAAGAGAGTCCCACTGGACTGATTGTAGTTAGGTGGGAGAATCGCTCTTCTGGATAACAATAATACATATCAGTTTGAAATGCATAGCAGTTACCAGCTAGTGTGAACATAGTTTTGGAATTTACTTGGACAGGTCAGGCGTCACGCGTCCAGACTCTGTGCCCGTTTTGCTGCTCGTGAGGCTGAAAATTTCTGCAGACTCAGTATCACTCTGCGATGGCTTAAACAGGCCGTCAATCCCTTTTCTTTCGTAAGATGACGTTGATGCAATAGATCCAGAGTATTCACTGAGAGGACCGTCTTTTGTTTCAAAGGATGCAAGTGAATTAAGTGAGCCGGAGTTCTCGCTGGAAGGACTGAAAGAGAACAATTTGATTCATTGTTTTGAAACAGTTAACGGTTAACAGTTAACTTATAAAGTAAGGGTGTGACAATAGGGGCGGGAACTTCTGGGTTCCTCATAAAAAAAAAATCTCACGATACATGGGTTAGGAAAACATTCTAGGATATTCGAAATGACAACTAATACACTTTTAAACTTATGATCCTTCTGCTAAGAGTTACCGTACTTTTAGCACTATAAGGCGCACCTGACTTAAGCCGCCACCCACCAAATTTGTCATGAAAAAGGCATTTGTTTATAGATAAGCCGTACTGGACAATAAGCCACAGCTGTCCTCACTGTATTATTGGATATTTACATCAAATGATATTAACCGGTAACACTTTATTTGACAGCGGCATCATATGACTGTCATAAGAATAAATGAACCACCATGAAGCTTTAAACCAAATGGCTGCAAATCATTATTGCTTCAAGAAGCATCATTTGGCCATCACTGCTCCCTTGGGGGAATAAGTCAACCTCTGCTGCCACCTGCTGTCAACATTTGTGTCATCCAACATGCCTCCTAGCATGCATTGCAGCGCTAGAGATGTAAATAATAATCAAAATTCATGTTCTGTGCTACTTATTTCTTCAGTTACTGTTCCAGTTGTTTCATTAATTGCTAGTTCTGGTATTTGGTAACACTGACAGTGGTGTCATAAGACTGTCATTAGACAGTCATCATTATGACATGACAATTAATGAATGCTTGTAAGAGGGGTATGAAAAAGTATCTGAACCTTTTGGAATCTCTCACATTTCTGCATGAAATCACAATCAAATGTGATCTTATCTGTCAAAATCACACTGATGAAAAAACTGCTTAACTAAAACCACCCAAACATTTATAAGTTTCGTATTCTAATGAGAATAGTATGCAAACAAAGAGAAGGGGGGAAGATGAGTAAGTAAACCATCACATTTAATATTCTGCCCCCCCTCTTTGGCAGCAATAACTTCAACCAGACGCTTCCTGTCGCTGCAGATCAGTCTGGCACATGGATCAGGACTAATCTTGGCCCATTTTTCCCGTACAAAATTGCTGTAGTTCAGTCAGATTCTTGGGATCGCTGTCTTTAGATCATGCCACAGCATCTCAATGGGGTTCAAGTCTGGACTTCGACTTGGCCACTCCAGCACGTGTACTTTGTTCTTCTGAATCCATTCTGAAGTCGATTTACTTCTGTGTTTTGGATCATTATCTTGTTGCAGCATCCATCCTCCTTTTAGGTTCAACTGTCTGACAGTCGGCCTCAGGTTTTCCTGCAAAACATCCTGATAAACTTTTGAATTCATTCTTCCATTAATGATCGCAAGTTGTCCAGGTTCTGAGGAAGCGAAACGGCACCAAATCATGATGCTGCGTCCACCATGCTTCATGGTGGGGAGAGGTGTTGATGTGGGTGAGCTGTTCCCTTTTTCCTTCACATGACGTTGTGTTCTTCCAAACAATTCAACTTTGGTTTCATCAGTCCACAAAATATTTTGCCAAAACCTCTGTGGATTGTCCAAGTGCCTTTTTGCGAACATTAAACGAGCAAAATTTTTATTTATTTATTTATTTTTTTTTTTTTAAAAGACAGCAGTGGCTTCCTCCGTGGAGTCCTCCCATGAACACCATTCTTGGCCATAGTTTTACCTACAGTTGATGTGTGCACAGAGATATGGGACTGTGCCAGTGATTTCTGTAAGTGTTTAGCAGACACTCAAGGTTTTTTTTTTTTTTTTTTTTTTACCTTTGTGAGTATTCTTTAACTCTTGGCGTCATCTTTGGTGGAGGGCCACCCCTTGGGAGAGAAGCGAAAGGGCCTAACTCTCTCCATTTGTAGAGAACTTCTCTGACTGGTGGTGACTGATGAACATCCAGACTTTTAGAGATGATTTTGTATCCTTTCCCAGCTTTATGGAAATCAACAATCCTTGATCGCAGGTCTTCAGACAGCTCTTTTGACCAAGCCATGATGCACATCAGACAATGCTTCTCATCAAGACATTTCTTACCAGGTGTGTGTTTTATAGTGAGCAAGGCAGCTTTAAACCACTCATCAGTAATTGGCCACACCCTGACTTAAAATGTTCGGTAAAAATTGGTTTCAATGGCATACCGCAAGCAACACGTCACTTCCGTTCATTAATATTCATGACATTAGCTACTGTTGCTAAGTAGGGACAAGACACCGGTTGTCGCTAATAGGAAATGAATGGAAATCGTTTACGAAGATGTTTACAGAACTAAAACTACCAATTCTTTCCGAAAATGATGTGCATGGTGCCAAATTCACTGGCAAAGATGTGGAAGAACATAAAAATGTTCAGTTAAAGAGATGGCTTAAGTGTCGAAGGCTGAAAAAGACGAAAAAAACGAGCCGACGTAAGCATAGCTTTAGCTTTTTTATCGAAGCGACTGACAATGACATTCTCCTGTTTCAACAAGCTATCCTTTACCATCAGCCCTGTCTTTCTTATATATCATCTGGTTGTCCTACATCTCTTACCGTTCTTGGGGGTAATTTAGTTAGCTTTGTGTGGCGATCGCAAATGCTACTCAGTGACAGCCAACGAACACTTTTAATTTTTTCATTGATAACACATCTTAATTCTATAAATATTCTATAATTTACACTTCCCCCTTACTAAAGTTGTTTATATACATATATATAAAACAAACGGTAACAGTGGCAGTCAGATACCATTGTAATTCTTTTCAGGTCATTCATTGTCAGACAGAAGCAGTACAGCACAACGTTACGCTAAAAGATCAAGTTAAAAATATAAAAATGGCTTACCTCTTTGTCCTCTGAAAGACCATGCCAACCCAACATAATGTTTACTGCATCTGAAATGTGAATGGATTCGCCGAGCTGGTGTTAAAGTCCGCGCAAGTTGATTCGGTCTTCACATTTTTTTCCTCCCGAGTTTTTGGTTTCCGGAAACGTATGAAGAAAGCATCCTTCATGTGTCGTAATGTCTAGAGACGTTTCTACAAGTTCCAAAAAAGCAATGCGTGATCGGCATGTTCATTTTTTAAAGATTACCCACGAAAAGTAGCACAAATTACGTTGTGTCTATGCGAGGGTGGGTCTATAATGTCCCACTTCGGCTTTACTTCCGCTTAACGATGCAACGTCACGGTCTAAAAATAGCCTGCGTGCGGTACGCCATTGCTGTTTAAGTCTCCTTAGGCAGAGGGTTAATTTACTTACCCCTGTCATTGTTTGCATGCTATCCTCATTAAAATATAAAAACCTATTAATGTTTGGGTGATTTTAGTTAAATCACTTTTTTCATCTGTGTGATTTTGACAAAGATCAGATCACATTTGATGGTGATTTTATGCAGAAATGTTCAGATACTTTTTCATACTGCTGTATGTCATTTAGTGTTATCCGGCAAATTATCTCACTTTTAATGGATGTAAAAGATCCGAGCTGGACATAAATTGAGTAAGTGACATAATTTGCCGGATGACACTTAATGACAAGAGCATTCAGTAATGCCCTTGATAATGTCAATTATGACGGTCTTATGACAGTGTTATGACGCTGCTGTTAAAAAAGTGTTACCTATTAACCCAAATAAATCATCAAATAAGCCTCACTGGACTATAAGCTGCAGGATCGAAAATGAAGGGAAAAAGCAGTGGCTTATTAGAGGTGTGCAAAATTTCCGATTCTTAGATTATTCGCGATTCGGCCGTGGAAGATTCGAGAACGATTCACAAACATCCAAATTCCGATTATTGAAATATGCCAAGTAAATCAGAAGTACGACACACTCAGCGCGCCGCGCGGTCTTCGGTACGCAATTAGGGACGGAGCGAGAGTAGCTAAACATCATGCTTCTCATTACCCGGGCCCTCGGGTAACGCCAATGCTCAACTCACGGCTCTAGCTCAACTCATGCCACGAGATAAAAAAAAAAACAACAACATACCTGACTGCTGCCGAAAAGCTGCTACAAGCCACATTATGTTACGGTAGATATCATTTATATAGGACTAGATGCATTACAGCTTTGGTATCGTTACCAGCACATCTACAAAAAACTAGATGCAGGCGTTAGTAACGGCCGCCATCTTAAAGCAGTACACTTCCCTGCAAGGCTGTTGTTGCGAACCTTCCAAGCGAACCTAATTAACTTTTGATCTAAAATACTCCTAAATCGGTAAAATATTGACTTGAATCTATCTTTAAAATAGTTTTGAAACTTTTACATGTTGAAAGTAGACAAAAGAGAAATTATGGAATAACAGGAGCAATTTTAACAACTTTAACGGTTGATTCACAACATTAAATTAATTGAAAGTAGTTTAAAGCTGCTGATATAGAATGGGGACTGGAGTTTTTTATTTACTGTTATTTTTGTATATTTGTTTACTGCTATATATTAACTTGATACTGAAATAGTAGTTTGGTTTAGCCTGAGAGGATTTTTGAACAATTTTGGAACTAATGTACAAAACAAATAAAAAAATAAAAAAAAGGAGTGGGGTGCATCAATAATCGTTTTATAATCGAATCGGAGCCTCCGAATCGTAATCGTAATCAAATCGTTAGGTGCCCAAAGATTCCCAGCTCTATGGCTTATTGTCCGAAATTTACGGTACAATGATCTTACCACTAATAGACGTCCATTTGTTTGAAGTGGGAGAGATGGCAGAAAAAATAACCTCCCAGTTCAAATGGATTGGACGTCTATGTCCGTCAGTGGCAGCAAATGCCAGGCAAGCAGTTCATTTTGGGGCACTTATGGGTCACTTCTTGCTGATTTTGGGGTTTTTACAGGTCACTTACTATTGATTTTGGGTTACTGAATAGGAAGTGACTCAAGAATGTCCCCAAATTAATAGGAAGTGACTCAAAATATACAGGAAGCAACCTGTAAATTCCCTAAAATGAAATGGAATTGACCTGTAAATGCTGACAAAAGACTGGCTGTGAATGCCCTGGTTTCAGTGCCATTGACAGCGCTAGACGTCCAATCCGGTCAAAGGTAATGTGTAGTGCTGTTAATGGCAACCAGTGAGCTAACGTAGAAAGCATTCTAATGGAAGATTTTAGTAGCAACATGTAGGTTCCTTTTATTCATTTATTTTCTTAACCCTTTAACACCGAACATGTCGGGAGCGACGCATTTACGCATATTGTCTTTGAAGCTTCGTCACGCTGTAATTACGTCACCCACGTGCCGCTGGTTGGTCTCATTTGAAAGTGCGGAAGTTGATGTCCACATCAGTTTTTATTTGAAGACAATCGATCAAGTAAAACGGAAGATAATGTCATTTGAGTTTTATAGTTTTATTGCACTCATAAATGTGCATTAAAACGCTGCATGGACCATATATCTATCTCCATATTTCCATCATTTCCTGTCCTTTTTACAAACCGAAAGCAGCACAAAATACTACATATCCAAAGAGCCGTTGTGATGTCAAGAAGACGAGCTGAATGTGAACATTTTTAATAAATTTCCGAGCGAGGCGCCAACTAAGGAAAGGGAGGCATGCGAAGCAAGCAACGGCTGGTTGTATTGAGCGACCGACTTTGAAACGTGCAGAATGCATCTAAAACTAAATTTAGCAAGCTAATGCATTATTTCATTAACTCAAGGAACAAGATGAGCCATATTTTTTGTTGTTTTCTTCGGATGAGTCGGCGTCTCGGCGAGTAGAAGTGACAGCAGCGCGCAAACGGCGAAAGAGTGGGCTGTGTGACGTTGTGTGTGACACAGCTCCCTCCGTGACCTGTTCAAGAAGCTTTATGGAGTTCGCAAAAAAAATAAAAAAATCTATTGGGTCGCTTGCCTGAAAAATTGGAATTCAACTGAACTACTTGTCAATATTTTTGAAAATACTTTTTTTTCAATGTTGTATTTTTCTTCACTAAAATCTTTTCAATTTTTATATAGATGTGTGTTCGAAAAGCTTGATTGCATGTACGTATATATTTTTGATAAGGTGATGGGTACAATACCTTCACAAAGAGATATCCTCCAAACCCTTTTTGTGTTAGATGATATATATATATTTTTTCCCCTCACCATTTTGCACTGTATATAACCTGTTCTGACCATAGTATGTGTAAAGGCCAAAAACGCCAATGACTATACCTGCTATTTGTGTTGAATTGTCAAACATAAAACTATTCAATCTTATTTTTTTATACTGAATGTTTATCCTAACAAGTTGAATAAATACTATCAAGCTTGAAAACGGTTGGTCGAGCATGTTTGGTTGTCAATGGGACATTAACATTACAAATTTTCAAAAAAAAGATTTTGGGATTTTCTTTTTTTTCCTTTTTGGGTCCAAAATGTGGATTATAATTGGTCAGTGAAGAAAACAACAGGTTGGACATGGAAATTCAAGGTGTCCTGAAAAAAGTGACCCAACTTGGCCATTGTGAGCATTTTTTTCTTTGAAATATAAAGGCAACATCAAATGCATGCAAATTCGGCCAAAATTGGCTTAGGTGTTAAAGGGTGAACAGTGATACCTTTTTAAAACGATATAGACTGTAAGTATAAAATGTGTTGGTTTGATCGATTATGTTAAATAACCAAAATAAAGCAACTTTTACTTTACATTCATTTTTTTTTTCGTCATACTGTATATTTAAAAGTTTTGATTATTTCAAATCAAGTTCACTGCTAAAGATAATGGTGCATTTTACTTTTGACTTTGATGCAAAATCCCTTATGTCTCTAACTTAATAGTTGCGCACCGATTGCCGATGGCTCCGACTTTCTGCCGGGGGACAGGAACGGGTGGCCCTCGGCTCGACTCGGATTGTTTAAGAAGAACGTCTCCCATTGTCACATAGTTTTTCACTGAAAGAAAAAAAAAAATCAGTCGATCACACCATTTCCTCTTACTGTTGGACTGTCACTGTTGGCATGCCGTGCTGTTTACATTCCTTGTCAAGTAATCAGCGCCCGCTTCCGCTTCCTGTACTCACACGGAGGCCTTTTTCTAAGAGAACTTCTCACGAGCTCGTGGCCGGGAGTGGTGGAGAATCGGTTGACCCTCAGGTTGTAGAACCAGTCACCTGTACTCTTCCTTAAATCCCTAGAAGGCATTAGGATAGTACCTTATTAATGGAAAATTAGTCTAACACAGGGATGTCCAAACGAAGGCCCAATGCCCAGTTTTTATTGGCAAATTATGAAAATATCATTGAATATGGCCAGCACAAGAAGCTTAAAATTAACCTACGTTCTGTTGAAATTCTCAGCTTTAACACAAGATTGAGCTAGTCACTTAAACAGAGCCTCTCCATAAGCTCAGGGGTCAAAATCTGACAGGTTGAAATGGAGGAAACTAAGAATTTCATTATTTTGTTAGGTGAATAAATTTATTGGTATACATAATTTAAAAAATTCATTGTGATAAACTGAGCTTTCTTAGTTGTGATTTTCTCGACATTTATGCTCAGGGGTGCACATAATTTTTTTGCCCAGGTTCTCAGAGGAGGACCTGGAGATGTGACTTGGTCCTCATTGAGCTTGAGAGCCGACCCGCCTAATGCGATAAAATTATGACAAGCTTTACTAAGAGCCATCTACCTTTAATTAATTATATAAACAATTAACGCTTGATTAACATCAAGTGGCACAACAAAATTGCCATAACTTTGAAGTGAAATGTAAAGAAATAAACATAAAAGCACTAATTCAAAATAAAGGGCATTCATATGCCATAAGCCCATGGAAGTCATACAAAATATTAAATTTGGATCTCACAGCACCACTACTTAATTTGCTTATCTTATGTAACATTTTTGTATTTGAAGTATTTTTTTGTTCAATTTTCACACTACTTTCTGTAGGCGACACAACTTTTGTCTTGCCAAAATTTCTTCATTAAATGATAAATCTTTTTTCAGTGAAACAAATATATTTTTGTACATTCAACATCATTTGGGAGGGTCAGCTTTCATATGAGCCATTTCTGAAACCAATTAAATTATTAAAAGTCAGGTTACTAGCAATTGTTTCTAAAAAATGGATAAGCGACAAGACTTTTGTCAAGGACTGTATAGTATATTTTGGCAACATCCTTATACCTCTAGATAATTTTCTTGCTTGTAGCTGTGCCCTTGACAATAATATAAAAAATTAATTATATATATATAGTGGGGGGCTGACCCAGTTAAAATGGATTGGACATCCATCACCGTTAATGGTAGGCAGTTAATACTAAAAAATAAACATTTTGTTTAACAAAGGAGAGTGGAAAGATTTCAAGTTGGCCCTTCCGTGGAACAAAAAAAAGTTTGGACATCTCTAGTCTAACAGATCTCCTGCCAGGTTTTAAGTATGGCAAACCACTTAAATATTTCAAATGAAGGTAATTAAACCGCTCCCTTACGACTCTTTGAAGCACACAGTGCACAGCCAGGATCCATCGGCGAGGCTGGTTCTGCATTTGCCACACACAAGGTGACGGCAGTGGCTACATTGGTTGGAGGAGAATGCCAGCAAACTGAGAGAACCGTGGCACCGAGCGCAACTCCGCTGACTGTATCTTTGGCTGCCACGTTTTGCCCCTTTCCTCTTAATTTCCAGCAACTCAGTCTTCAGTTTCCTGCCACACAATGGCCATAAACGGCAATAAATCAGTCCCAAAAAAAGACTAACAGGCAGCTATGCATACTAGTACATTATGTTAAAATTGGCAAATCCTAGAATGCTTTCCTGACCCATGTATCAAAAATTGTTGTATCGCTACAGCGTGAGATTATCGTGAGCCTTGTATCGCAAATCATATGGTATCGTAAGGTACCCAGAGGTTCCCACCCCTACTTATTTTAGTGAAAAATAGCCCGCTCCAATACAACGTACAGTATAATGCAGTAAGGATGTTAATAAACAGTGTGGAAAAGAGGCCTACCGAATGCGCTGCTCTTCAGCCTGCCTGAGTTCCTCATCCCGTCGCAGGACCTCTAGGATCAAATCCCGTTCAGTGTCCGAGAGGAACTCCAAGTCGATGTTGTCAATTGGCTGAGGCATGATGGTTGTTGGTGACTCGACCAAATCCAAGAGCGTTACATCCAGTCAGCTGGTTGGGGGGAGAGGGACAATTACCGTAATTACTATAAGCCACACCCACCAAATATAACAAGAAAACAGTAGGTATACATATTAGGGCTGTCAAAATTATCGCGTTAACCGGCTGTAATTAAAAATATTTGACACAGTTAACGCACATGCCCCGCTCAAACAGATTAAAATGACAGTAATGTAATGCCCGCTTGTTATTTGTTTTTTGGTGTTTGGCGCCCTCTGCTGGCGCATGGGTCCAATTGATTTTATGCGTTAGTACCATGAGTCAGCAGGGTGTAATTATTGACATCAACAATGGCGAGCTTCTAGTTTATTTTTTGATTGAAAATTTTACAAATTTTAATAAAACAAAAACATGAAGAAGGGTTTTAATATAAAATTTCTATAACTTGTAGTTCTTAAAAGATAAATGTTAGTACAAGTCTTTCTATCCATGGATCACTTTAAGAGAATGTTAATAATGTTAATGCCATCTTGTTGATTTATTGTTATAATAAACAAATAGTACAGTACTTATGTATCGTATGTTGAATGTACGTATATATCCGTCTTGTTTTCTTGTCTAGCTTTCCATTCCAACAATAATTTACAGAGAAATATGGCATATTTTATAGATGGTTTGAATTGCGATTAATTACGATTATTTAATTTTTAAGCTGTAATTAACTCGAATAAAAATATTTTAATCGTTTGACAGCCCTAATACATACTGTATCAGTGTTGTTTGCATCAACGAGGACGATAACGAAAATATTTTGTCAACAAACACATTTTTCATGATGATGACGAGACGAAAACAAGCTAAAAACGTGTTTTGGGAGACTAAAACAAAATGAGACGAATGCCAGTTTTCGTCTGACGAGACAAAAATGCGTAATAATTTCTATCACATGTTCACAATGTGTTACTTTTATGTGTAGTTAGCCTGCACCGTAGCGGTGTCTGGTTGTGTCACTCATGTGACATGTTTTGGCTCATCATCCACACAAATCTTCTCTAGATCTGTCAGGTTTCGGGGCTGTCGTTGAGAAACACGAAGTTTCAGCTCCATCCAAAGGTTCTCTGGTGGATTGAGGTCTGGAGACTGGCTAGGCCACTCCAGAACCTTGATATGCTTTTTACTAGAGATGTCCCGATCGATCGGGTCCGATCACGTCATTTTCAAAGTATCGGAATCGGCAAAAATATATCGGACATGCCTTTTTTTAACATGTATTTTTTAATTAAATCGTTTTCTAATTGTATTTAACATTACAGGCATAATATGTTACACTCATCCAGAGTCTTCAGTTTTGGCTTAAGGTAGGGTTATCAAATTTATCCCGTTAACGGCGGTAATTAATTTTTAAAATAATTTATCACGTTGAAATATTTGACGCAATTAACGCACGCGCTGTACGACCCACTCAGGCATTGTCGCGCTCAATCTGTAATGGCGCCGTTTTAGCTATATATCGAGCTAAAAGGCAGCGTAAAATGAGCGAATTTTGACAGCCTTTGGAGCCTATTTTTAATTGGCTAAAGCCTTACAATCCCACTCCCTACGATTACAAATATCGTGGGAAGCAATGGGGGGAAGAAAGGTAGTAATTGATCTTTTTCTCAACACCCTATGTTATTTCCCAACACAGAGAAGATATATCAATTGGTACCACGACGCACAGTCATGGTTGCACTTCCCATCATGCATTTGGGCAGAAGTTATATGGCTACAGTATCATTAACTGAAAGCTCAACAAATACACTAGATGACAATATTTAGTCACAATATACAAAGTCACATTTATCCTTTAAGAATTACAAGTCTTTCTACCCGTGGATCCCTCTCACAGAAAGAATGTTAATAATGTAAATGCCATCTTGAGGATTTATTGTCATAATAAACAAATACAGTACTTATGTACTGTATGTTGAATGTATATGTTCGTCCGAGTTTTATTCATTTTTTTCTTAATGCATTGCCAAAATGTATATGATCGGGAAACATTATCAGGAATGATTGGAATTGGAAACAAAAACAAAAAAAGAGAAAAATCCAACCTTCAATACAAGTGCATTTATTCAGTGGGGGAAAAAATCCCACATAAAGAAATAATTATTTGACATCAAATAATGTGTGTCACAATTATTAGCACCCCTGGTGTTAATACTTTGTACAACCCCCTTTTGCCAACAAAACAGCGCCTAATCTTCTCCTATAATGTTTCACAAGATGGGAAAAGACAGAAAGAGGGATCTTCAGCCATTCCTCTTTGCAGAATCTCTCTAAATCATCCAGAGACCTGGGTCCTCTCCTCTGTACTCTCCTCTTCAGCTCACCCCACAGGTTTTCAATGGGGTTGAGGTCTGGGGACTGAGATGGCCATGGGAGGAGCTTGATTTTGTGTCTGGTGAACCATTTCTGTGTAGATTTGGCCATATGTTTAGGGTCATTGTCTTGCTGAAAGACCCAGTGACGACCCATCTTCAGCTTTCGGACAGAGGGCAACAGATTTTGATTTAAAATGTCCTGGTATTTCAAAGCATTCATGATGCCATGCACCCTAACAAGGTTCCCAGGGCCTTTGGAAGCGAAACAGCCCCACAGCATCACTGACCCACCCCCATAATTCACAGTGGGTATGAGGTGCTGTCTACAAGCCAACAAGCTGTTTGGGAGGCATGCACAGAGAAAACCTTTCCTCACTCACAATCATAAACGAAAACGTCTGGAGTTCGCCAAGCGGTATTGGGGCTTCAACTGGGACCGTGTGCTTTGGTCAGATGAGACCAAGAATGAGCTTTTTGGCAACAAACACTCAAAGTGGGTCTGGTGTGCCACGAAAGATGCATATGTGAAAAGCACCTCATACCCACTGTGATGCATGTGGGTCAGTGATGCTGTGGGGCTGTTTCGCTTCCAAAGGCCCTGGGAACCTTGTTAGGGTGCATGGCATCATGAATGCTTTGAAATACCAGGACATTTTAAATCAAAATCTGTTGCCCGCTGCCCGAAAGCTGAAGATGGGTCGTCACTGGGTCTTTCAGCAAGACAATGACCCTAAACATATGGACAAATCTACACAGAAATGTTTCACCAGACACAAAATCAAGCTTGTGAAACATTGTGGGAGAAGATTAGGTGCCGTTTTGTCGGCAAAAGGGGGTTGTACAAAGTATTAACACCAGGGGTGCTAATAATTGTGACACACATTATTTGATGTCAAATAATTATTTCTTTATGTGGGATTTTTTCCCCACTGAATAAATGCACTTGTTTTGAAGGTTGAAGGTTTCCATTAAGATCCCATATCATTTGAATAAAAATATATATATATTAGAAGTAGGGCTGCAGCTATCGATTATTTTAGTAATCGAGTAATCGACTGAAAATTCTAGCGATTAATCGAGTAATCGGATAAAACATTTTTAGGTGAAGAGCAATTATAAATATACATGAGAAAACAAGACATTTCATTTAATATTGAACCATTTTCAGTCAATCAATGTCTTTATTTTCGATGTACCATGTTGAAAACAGCCAATAATTGCATCTCAGATGTAAATAGAATTATAAAAAAAAATACTAATTCACTGCTTTCACTCAAACTTTTAGATTTTATAAAATATATATTTTATTTCTTACATAAAAATGCCATTACACTTGATAACACACATCACTTAAAAGTTAGGATGTTAGGATTTTTCCCCAAGTGTTTCAATTGAATTTGTATTTGTGTCAAGCTATTTTTAAGTTCTAGTTAAGTTTTAAGTTGGTCTAAATTGTAAGTCCTGATAGGATTTTGAGTTTTTGCAGTGTTCAGAATAAATGTATGATACAGGCTGTATTGGAGCACATTAGGGACCAGTGCTACTTGGTGTTTTATCCAGCAATGACTACTGAGATAAAATTGATAGTTAGCATCATTAAGTTTTTATTTTACACCATCATCACTCCACAGCGCTATGTTATGTTAAAGCCTGTATATAAGACACGTTAGCCATGCATCGACAGTGGTCATAATTAATAGAAACCTAGCCCTCCGCAGGGCTAACGTTACGTGAGCGAGTGACAGTAACGTTAATCTTATTAATTAGCGCTTAGTGCTCTTTATTAGCGCACCACTGCTTTAAGATGGCGGCTGTTTACTCACGCTGCTGACTGTCATTTTGCATCCAGTTCAACAAAATACATGTGATATCTATGAGACGCATCAGATGCTACTTGCTACCGTCGTAGCATCATGCGGGCTAGTTTTTAGCAACGTCGGCGTCGTTTGTTGTCGGCTGCAGTGTTTTTTTTTGCTTTTTCCTCTACGCACGTGACATCAGCGCGTTGTCCCGCATTAAAAGTAGTCCGAGCAAAACGTGGTGCTTAGAGCTGTCAAAATTAAACGATTACTCGAGGTGAATAAAATTACTCGGATCAGTTTTTAAACTCGAGTTGCTCGAGTATTCGTTTCAGCTCTAATTAGAAGCTAAAAAACATCTTACCCAGGGGTGCCAATAATTATGGAGGGCACTGTAAATGCAAATAGATCCCGTCATCATCTGAATTGGACTACTGCTCAAAGTTTCCGCAGTTAATCGTTTCATCACATCAAAACTACACCACTTCTGATAATGACAGGCTTTCTTCTGACTGGCATGTAATCCGGATTCAGGATGTACAGGTAGAACGTACTGGCTTGACTAGCCTAACGAAAAAATGTCGCATGATTAAAAAAGGAAGTAAACCAGGATATGATGTTTGCAGGCTGCTGAAAGGTTGTTTGGGAAAAGGGCAGGCAAAAACAACATCAAGTTGGCTTTCAGTCTGGGTTCCCACCCTTTGGAGGGACTTAACACATAAACCATGTCAAACAAACTTATGTGAAATCCTCAATTTTAACAGCCTAGAAATAAAACTATTTCTACAAAACGCGTCAGGATGTTGGAAGGCCTAGAGAAAGGCAAAGGGAACATTAGAATCCTAAAAAATACCTGCAAGGCAATTTTGTCAAAGCAGAAAGGAAACAACGCATGCGCAGTTGAGTTTGTAGATAACATACTTGATCAACTAGAAAAGTCATTTCTCATCCATTATTTTCGAAAAACGTTTTTAAAAGAGAAAATACATGTTATACTTACTCGAAAACTTGATGAGTAAACGGGAGTACCGTTTGTTGACGGGTCAAAAGTTCCTTAAAAAAAAAAAAAAAAAAAAAAAAAAATCGCCTGGGAGATGTTAACACACTACGACAGTCGGTTTATCCTCATTTCAACCAAATTCAAGTTACTTCGCAAATTTACTCATTAAACTGGCATGTATTACAAAAAGCGACGTGTTTGTTTAAAAGTTTAAAAACCGCATAACTGGTTTAACTCGGCTAATCAGATACACCTGTTGCTGAAAAGTCTAGCTTACGTCAGCACGGCTTGAAAAAAACCCACAACTTATTCTTCGCCTACCAAATGTGGGAAAAAAGTTATAATAATACGTTACCTTCCTTTAATTTTCTGGTTCCTCCGGAGAGAGAATGTCCATGATAGCCTTCGCTGTCCTCCACCTTCACACACACACACACACACACAAAAAAACCTAACCGCAGAGTGCTGCTTAGGAAGTGAGCGAACAGGAAGATTGGACACTTTCTGACGCCTCCTCTGTAGTCACTAGTCGGTAATTTCCATTGCCAACAGGAAGCGATGTGGCGATTAATTAACATTCATGAGTGGTTTTTATTTATTTATTTTTTCCACGCACATATCATCTTAGTAATATATGGGGGCACTCACTCAATTAAACCATCATGGCCAGCATTAAACTTGAGTAATAATCTAAATAATTGTAACACTATTATAAAAAGGATGTACTTAGATAAAGTAAAAAAAAATGTACTTGATAATGAGTCGGTTCAATTGTATTTCATTTTATTTTTTAACCCTTTCAGCAACAGTTGCGACTACAGAGATCCCTCGTTTTTCACGGGTAATGGGGACCAGAACCCGCCGCGATAAGTGAAAATCCGCGAAGTGCCCCCCCCATACATATTTTTTGTGTGTATGTGTGAGTGTCCAATGTATTTATTCAGATTTAGGATTGGAAAGAGATACACATAAGACATGTTTTTTCTAGGGCTGTCAAACGATTAAAAATTTTAATCGAGTTAAATACAGCTTAAAAATTAATTAATCGTAATTAATCGCAATTCAAACCATCTCTAAAATATGCTATATTTTTCTGTAAATTATTGTTGGAACGAAAAGATAAGACACAAGACGGATATATACATTCAACATACGGTACATAAGTACTGTATTTGTTTATTATAACAATAAATCAACAAGATGGCATTAACATTAACATTCTCTTAAAGCGATCCATGGATAGAAAAACTTGTAGCTCTTAAAAGATAAATGTTAGCACAAGTTATAGAAATTTTATATTAAAACCCCTCTTAATGTGTTTGTTTTATTAAAATTTGTAAAATGATCAATCAAAAAATAAACTAGTAGCTCGCCATTGTTGATGTCATTACACCATGCTCACTCCCCAAACCCATAAAATCATTTGGACCCAAGCGCCAGCAGAGAGCGCCAAACAACAAAAAAACAAGTAACAAGTAACAAGCGGGCATTACACTGCTGTCATTTTAAACTGAGCAGGGCACGTGCGATAATTGCGTCAAATATTTTAACTAGGGCTGTCAAACGATTAAAATTTTTAATCGAGTTAATTACAGCTTAAAAATTAATTAATCGTAATTAATCGCAATTCAAACCATCTATAAAATATGCCATATTTTTCTGTAAATTATTGTTGGAATGGAAAGATAAGACACAAGATGGATGTATACATTCAACATACGGTATATAAGGACTGTATTTGTTTATTATAACAATAAATCAACAAGATGGCATTAACATTATTAACATTCTGTTAAAGCGATCCATGGATAGAAAGACTGGTAGTTCTTAAAGGAAAAATGTTAGTACAAGTTATAGAAATTTTATATTAAAACCCCTCTTAATGTTTTCGTTTTAATAAAATTTGTAAGAATTTCAATCAAAAAATAAACTAGTAGCCCGCCATTGTTGATGTCAATAATTACTTACACAATGCTCATTGGGTGCTGAAGCCTATAAAATGAGTCGCACCCAAGCGCCAGCAGAGGGCGGCAAAACTCCATATAACACAAGTGAGCGTTTCACTGTACTGTCATTTAAATCTGTCTGAGCGGGTCATCTGCTTTAATTGCGTCAAATATTTTAACGTGATTAATTTAAAAAATTAATTAACGCCCGTTAAAGCGATAATTTTGACTACCCTAATTTTAACGTGATTAATTTAAAAAATTAATTAACGCCCGTTAACGCGATAATTTTGACAGCCCTAGTTTTTTCATTTCTTTTCCCCAAAAGTATAATAATTAAAAATAAATAAATAAAAACTTTTATATATGGCGGAAAACACAGACAAGGGGAGGGGCTATTTTTCAGCTGCAGCCTCCTGACTATCCGGACCCCTGACAGGATGGATGTCCTCGTTGCCCCCCCTCTCATCTGGCTAGATGGACTTCTTCTTGTTCCCTTATTCTATTGCATCTATACAAACTGTAACTCCGTCTGCTAATTCCCATTAGCAGTCCTGGTGCACCCTGTCTATCCGTCCTGGGAGTGGATCTCTCCTGACTGTGGTACTCCCCAAGGTTTCTCATTTTCTCCCAAAGGGTTTTTGGAGTTTTTCCTTGCCGACATGGAGGGTCCAAGGATGGGGGATGTCCAGGACTTGAATTTTATTTATTGCGTCTTTATCTATTTCATCTGCTGTTTCTGTGTATCATATTGCCTCTGCAAAGCCCTTTGAGACAACCTTGTTGTGATATAGGGCTATACAAATAAAATTGAATTCAATTGACAAGACTGAAAAAGCAGTTTCTGCTCTTGCACTCCTCTTTAAGATAAACTGCTGTATTCTAAGCCAAAAGAACTGTTGTGTTTGATAGAAAAATATGCATAGATGATGCCATAGCAGATTCATGGCGCGTTAAGCCCCCCGAACTATTTTTAATTTGTCCAGTTTACCCTGGAAACCTCCGTTTACAGATGTCGCGTAACCACTTTTGTTTCAACCCAGCCATAAAATGAAGATAATTAATTATATTTATTATTCAAAATTCTGTCATTTTTAGCTGACAGTGTATCACAAAAGTGAGTAGACCCCTCGCATTTCTGCAGATATTTAAGTATATCTTTTCATGGGACAACACTGACAAAATGACTTTGACACAATGAAAAGTATTGTCATAATAAACAAATACAGTACTAATGTACTGTATGTTGAATGTATATATTCGTCCGAGTTTTATTCATTTTTTTCTTAATGCATTGCCAAAATGTATATGATCGGGGAAAATTATCAGGAACGATTGGAATTGAATCGGGAGCAAAAAAAAAAAAAAGCCATCGGATCGGGAAATATCGGGATCACAGATACTCAAAATAAAACGATCGGATCGGGAGCAAAAAAACATGATCGGAACAACCCTAGTATTTAGTGTACTGTATGCCGTTGATGGCGACATATGTCAATTTCATTTAAACCGGAAAGACTGGCTGTGAATGCTCAAGTTTCAGTTCCATTGACAGCGCTAGACGTCCATTCATTTATTCGCCCCTTCTCAGTAAAAAAAAAAAAGAAATTAGTTAAAAAAAGATTCATTTCATTTGTTTACAAAAATGTTGCAATAGCATAGTGTCGCTGTTAACTGTATTCAGAGTTTTGGCTTTTCAATAACCATTTAGGCTGGTCTGCACTCCAAGTCCAGTACAACATGATGCACACGAGGCGCATAAGATTTCACACGCTCAATATGTCGGATGTTTGTTTTCCACAACGTGGCGGTGAGTTCCCTCAAAAGGCACGCGATGTGGCTCGCAGCATTGTCAGCCCAGGCCTTCCACGCCTCCCGGTCAGCTCCCCTCACGGATCCACCCGAGTTTGCGTCATCCGTCGCATGCGTGCCAATGATGTTCGGTGATGTAACATTTTGATGAATGTGTAAAAAACCACCGGTTGTTTTATTCAGCAGGCGGCAGGCGACCGGCCAGCCGTCCTCAGAGCTCGGAATAAGGCCGAGGTTCACCCGGTCTGCAATGTCGCACAGCTGTATCTGAGAAGAAATAGAAAATTGCACATTTTCACAGCGGTTTAAATAACTAAGTTTTGTACAGTTAAAATATTTCTATATAGTACCGTCATTTTCAGACTATAACGCACTACTGAACCCTGCGACATAAACTCCAGTGAGGCTTAAGACTGAACGATATATAGTTTAAACACCGCCATCGCGATGTGCGAGTGTGCGGTAGTCCCATTGCAAGCACGTGCGATAGTTTTTATTTTTTTTAATCCGCATACTCCTTGCTTTCTGCTCTGCGCACAGCCTCACACCCTCCCTCTCCCAGCCCTTTGTTCCTCACAGTCACTGCAGCACTTGCATATTAAAGTCAACGATGCTCGTTGTTTTTGATCTTGCCAAAGAAGCGGACATCAAAGCGGAGCAATGTGTCAATCATCGTTTAACTTGTTAAACAGTTTCTGCAAGGAAGTCGCGCTGGAATGAATGTGTGAGTGTGTGGAGACATATAAAATTAATGCCAGAAGTGATCATGAGGAGTTTGAAATTTCTACATGTCACTCCATGAGATGAGGAATTTGAAATTTCTACATGTCACTCCATGAGTCACAGCTAAGGTAGATAAACAGAAGCATTTAGTAAAGCCAAACATTTTTCTACTACATTACTTTATTCTTGTTCAAAAATGATTTGGTTGGACAGTTATGTTTAAACTGATCATAATTATGACATTTGAAGTGCTTAAAAACCATTTATTTATATACATTTTTTAAATAACGTTGGGGGAAAAAGTGAGAAAAAAACAAGTCTTATATGTATCTCTTTCCAATGCTGAATCTGAATAAATACATTGAACACAAAAACACACACACCAAAAAAAAAAATTTAAAAAAAAGGGGGGGGGGGGGGGTTGCGCTACTTCGCGGTTTTTATCGCGGCGGGTTCTGGTCCCCATTGACCGCGAAAAACGAGGGATCACTGTACACTGTGGTGATGGTGAGTCATCCAAAGTCTTTCCAAACAGCTATTCAAGTCATCTAGTAAAAAAAATCTATTAAAAGGGCTGTCAAAATTATCGCGTTAACGAGCGGTAATTAATTTTTTAAATTAATCCCGTTAAAATATTTGACGCAATTAACGCACAAATGCCCCGCTCAAACAGATTAAAATGAGAGCACAGTGAAAGGTGTACTTGTTGTGTTTTTCAGAGTTTTGCCGCCCTCTGCTGGCGCTTGGGTGCGACTGATTTTATAGGCTTCAGCACCCATGAGCATTGTGTAAGTAATTGTTGACATCAACAATGGCGGGCTACTCGTTTATTTTTTGATTGAAAATTTTACAAATTTTATTAAAACGAAAACATTAACAGGGGTTTTGATATAACTTGTCTTTTAAGAACTACAAGTCTTTCTATCCATGGATCGCTTTAACAGAATGTTAATAATGGTAATGCCATCTTGTTGATTTATTGTTATAATAAAGAAATACAGTACTTATGTACCGTATGTTGAATGTATATATCCATCTTGTGTCTTATCTATCCATTCCAACAATAATTTACAGAAAAATATGGCAGATTTTATAGATGGTTTGAATTGCGATTAATTGCGATTAATTACGATTAATTAATTTTTAACCTGTAATTAACTCGATTAAAAATAATAATCGTTCGACACCCCTAGTATATATATATATTTTTTTTCCCTTTCAATATCGCAATATATCGCAAACCCCCAAATAATCGCAACAATAGTTTTTTCCAATATCGTCCAGGCCTAGTGAGGCTTATAATAGTATATGGATGAGCTGTAAGTCTTTAGAAGGGTCATCAAAAGTAACACAAAATATCACAGTATCCGGATATGATATTGGACTGCAAAGGTATTGATTACCCTAATTTTCAGACTATGAGGCGCTACTGAACCGTGCGACTTATACTCAAGTGAGGCTTATACAGTGAAGAAAATAAGGTATTTGAACACCCTGCTATTTTGGAAGTTTCCCCACTTAGAAATCATGGAGGAGTGAGAGAGATAATCTAAAAAAAAAATTCTGAAATCCCATGCATGATTTTTTCACAATTTATATGTGTGATAGAGCTGCAAAAAAGGATTTGAACACCTGTCAATCAGCTAAAATTCTGACCATGAAAAAGACCTGTTAGTCCGCCTATCAAAAGTCTACCTCCACTCCATGTATTATCCTGAATCAGATGCACTTGTTTGAGGTCGATGGCAGCATAAAGACACCTGTCCACCCCATACAATCAGTAAGACTCAAACTTGTAACATGGTCAAGACCAAATAAATGTCCAAAGACACCAAAGACAAAATTGTTCACCTCCACAAGGCTGGAAAGGGCTATGGAGCAATTGCCAAGCAGCTTGGTGAAAAAAGGTCCCCTGTTCACTGCAATCATTAGGAAATGGAAGTAGCTAAACATGACGGTCAATCTCAATCGGAGTGGAGCTCCATGTAAGATATCACCTCGTGGGGTCTCAATGATCCTAAGAAAGGTGAGGAATCAGCCAAGAACTACACGACAGGAGTTGGTCAATGACCTGAAAAGACCTGGGACCACCGTTTCCAAAGTTACTGTTGGTAATACACGAGACGTCATGGTTATAAATCATGCATGGCAAGGAAGGTTCCCCTGCTTAAACCAGCACATTTGGATGATGCAGAGGAGTCATGGGAACACGTTTTGTGGTCAGATGAGAGTCAAATAGAACTTTTGGTCATAATTCCACTACCTGGTTTTGGAGGGAAAAGAATTATGAGTTCTATCTCAAGAACACCATCCCTACTGTGAAGCATGGGGCTGGTAGCATCATGCTTTGGGGGTGTTTTTCTGCCCATGGGATAGGACAAGTGCACTGTATTAAAGAGAGGATGACTGAGGCCCAGTATTGTGAGATTTTGGGGAACAACCTCCTTCCTTCCGTCAGAGCATTGAAGTCTTCCAACATGACAATGACCCGAAGCACACACCCAGGAAAACCAAGGAGTGGCTCCGTAAGAAGCATAACAAGGTTCTAGCATGGCCTAGCCGGTCTCCAGACCTAAACCCAATAGAAAAACCTTTGGAGGGAGCTCAAACTCCAATACAAGCATGCATCACAAAACAAAAGTAATTTTTTGTAAAAAAAAAAAAAAACAAAACAAAAAAATTAAAAAACAATAATAATAATTATTAAAAAACGAGACGCAGACGACGTAAAGTTGAAATCGTCTAAGTCAGGTCCATCGTAACCCGGAACTACCTGTACCTAAAATCTCGAAATTTCCCACTAGCGAATAATGACTTTCCAGATTTAAGGTAAACTGCGTGGACGATAACGTAACACACAAGGATTCTCCTTTCTGCGCATGCATACTCTGCGTAAATGCAGGACTACCCTGCAGAAGTGTGTGTGTGTGTGTGGGGGGGGGGGTGCTTAAACGCACCTTAAACGTAGTGCAGAGAGTAATAAAAAAAGTGTACAAAATAAAAAGGAGAAAGTTATCGCTCCTAGTGTAGACATACACTAAGAAGGAGTCCCACCTACAAAGCGTACAAGTGTTGTCGCAATAAAATAAAAAATGTATGATAATTTTCTAAATATAATTGTATTGCAATTTGAACATTAAATATCATTGCATTCTGCTTTTATTCATTATAACAGAATGTCCCAACTTCATTAGTATTGAGGTTGTATGAGTAGTACATATTAAATACTTGTACTTACTTGTCGGTTGTCCCCCGGGTGAACTGTGCAGCGGTCCTGAACTTTGTTGGTCACGAGATTTTTACGTAGAGCCTCGATCGCATTTGGGTTCCACTCGCAGGCGTGGACATGTGCTGCACCCGCATGGACCAGATACGGAAGTGTAAAATATCCTATACCTGTCAAAACAAAACAAAATTAACATGAAATATTGCTAATTTGATGTTATTTAATAGTTAGATCCAATAAAATATATGCTTCCCAAAATCAGGCAATAAATATGTCGACTGTGACATGATGGCTAAAAGAAAAACTTGATATATTCATAAACTTACCGGCATATAAATCAACCACAGTCTCACCCCTGCAGTCAAATCCGGCAACCCGCAACTTTTCTGTGATGTTTCCAGCTGAAAACATGCATTTGGTGACATCAAACTCATACCTGCAATAGGTATGGAAAATAAGAGAAACTTATTTATATTATTTATATATATATACTTATTTATATATATTTATATATGAATATATATATATATGAATGGACCAATTTATGCATATACAGTGCCTTGCAAAAGTATTCGGCCCCCTTGAACCTTGCAACCTTTCGCCACATTTCAGGCTTCAAACATAAAGATATAAAATTTAAATTTTTTGTCAAGAATCAACAACAAGTGGGACACAATCGGGAAGTGGAACAAAATTTATTGGATAATTTAAACTTTTTTAACAAATAAAAAACTGAAAAGTGGGGTGTGCAATATTATTCGGCCCCCTTGCGTTAATACTTTGTAGCGCCACCTTTTGCTCCAATTACAGCTGCAAGTCGCTTGGGGTATGTTTCTATCAGTTTTGCACATCGAGAGACTGACATTCTTGCCCATTCTTCCTTGCAAAACAGCTCGAGCTCAGTGAGGTTGGATGGAGAGTGTTTGTGAACAGCAGTCTTCAGCTCTTTCCACAGATTCTCGATTGGATTCAGGTCTGGACTTTGACTTGGCCATTCTAACACCTGGATACGTTTATTTTTGAACCATTCCATTGTAGATTTGGCTTTATGTTTTGGATCATTGTCCTGTTGGAAGATAAATCTCCGTCCCAGTCTCAGGTCTTGTGCAGATACCAACAGGTTTTCTTCCAGAATGTTCCTGTATTTGGCTGCATCCATCTTCCCGTCAATTTTAACCATCTTCCCTGTCCCTGCTGAAGAAAAGCAGGCCCAAACCATGATGCTGCCACCACCATGTTTGACAGTGGGGATGGTGTGTTCAGGGTGATGAGCTGTGTTGCTTTTACGCCAAACATATCGTTTTGCATTGTGGCCAAAAAGTTCAATTTTGGTTTCATCTGACCAGAGCACCTTCTTCCACATGTTTGGTGTGTCTCCCAGGTGGCTTGTGGCAAACTTTAAACGAGACTTTTTATGGATATCTTTGAGAAATGGCTTTCTTCTTGCCACTCTTCCATAAAGGCCAGATTTGTGCAGTGTACGACTGATTGTTGTCCTATGGACAGACTCTCCCACCTCAGCTGTAGATCTCTGCAGTTCATCCAGAGCGATCATGGGCCTCTTGGCTGCATCTCTGATCAGTTTTCTCTTTGTTTGAGAAGAAAGTTTGGAAGGACGGCCGGGTCTTGGTAGATTTGCAGTGGTCTGATGCTCCTTCCGTTTCAATATGATGGCTTGCACAGTGCTCCTTGAGATGTTTAAAGCTTGGGAAATCTTTTTGTATCCAAATCCGGCTTTAAACTTCTCTACAACAGTATCTCGGACCTGCCTGGTGTGTTCCTTGGTTTTCATAATGCTCTCTGCACTTTAAACAGAACCCTGAGACTATCACAGAGCAGGTGCATTTATACGGAGACTTGATTACACACAGGTGGATTCTATTTATCATCATCGGTCATTTAGGACAACATTGGATCATTCAGCGATCCTCACTGAACTTCTGGAGTGAGTTTGCTGCACTGAAAGTAAAGGGGCCGAATAATATTGCACGCCCCACTTTTCAGTTTTTTATTTGTTAAAAAAGTTTAAATTATCCAATAAATGTTGTTCCACTTCACGATTGTGTCCCACTTGTTGTTGACTCTTGACAAAAAAATTAAATTTCATATCTTTATGTTTGAAGCCTGAAATGTGGCGAAAGGTTGCAAGATTCAAGGGGGCCGAATACTTTTGCAAGGCACTGTATATGCATAAATTGGTCCATTCATAAAATGTGAAGTTACACAATCAAGTACTTTCATTTTTTCAATATGTTCAGTGGGAATAACACTCACGTAATGCCATTGTCCACATGTTTGACCCAACTATACTCTCCCAGCAGGATAGTCACTTGAGGAGCTCGGAAGCCATTACTGGAGATTCGACTCATTCTCGCCAGTCGTTTAGCTCCCAGGCCTTTTGCAACTGCATGCCATAGTTTTTGATCTAAAATAATTAGAAGAAAAGCAATTTGGTACTCACATAAACTCAATAAGCATGGTGGAATTTCCCAACATTACCAATTTTCTTCCATTGAGGGAGGGAGAAACAGTTTTGCCCCAGTAGGACTAAATCTCCATGCCACTGGAAGCTGCGAGGCAGATCCTCCCTCAACTCCTTTGTCCAAATTTCTCCATGAGACTGCAACAACTCCTGTAGAACATCTTCAAGCTTACCACTTTTCCTTCGTCTCTCCTTCTTGGACAGCGCAGATGGCTGTGGATGATAAAAAGACATATTGGAGAGGCTGTTTAGTATTGTTTTATAATTTTTTTTAATAGAAAAGCATTTAATAGTATTTGGGCTGTCATATTTATCGTGTCAACGATCGGTAATTGTTTTTTTTGATTAATCACGTTAAAATATTTGATGCAATTAACTCATGCACGGAATGACCCGTTCATGCGTTGCCTCAAATAGTTTACGATAACACGGTTTTAGCACATTGAGAGCGACTGACTTAAGCTTTTGCAGCCACTACTAACAGTCATGGTTGCCCAACTTCCCATCATGCATTTTGGCAGAGCAGAAGACGTTCTTTTTTCTTAACACGCCAAATTGAACACAACACAGAACTTACTGTATACTAGTGCTGCAACGACAAATTGAACACAACACAGAACTTACTGTAAATTAGTGCTGCAACGATTAATCGATTAACTCGAGTAATCGATGACAAAAAAATATTCGAATTAAATTTTGTTGCTTCGAGTATTCGTTTAATTAAAGTGGCGTTTTAATGGTTTATTTTGAAAGTGTTTGCAATTAGTTTTATTGATGAAGGTGGATACACTGCCCTCCGGTCTGCCTTTTTTCACATGGCTGACTCCAACTGCCCCCTGTTAAGACCAACGCGAGCTAAGTTTTTGTTTGAGCTAATGGTTTGTAAGTATATTTAGCCGTTTTTTTTTGTGGGAATATGTGTCTGAACCATTTGTTAAGAGCATTGTAAAAAAAAAAAAAAAAAAACTTTAGCATTTAAGCTAGCGGACTTTTTCTATGTAAGTTGGCAAGTTTTTCTTTTGTTGTACATAGATCCTCATTTAAAAAAAAAAAATTATACCGTTTGAGGCTCAGCTCAGGTATTTTTAATTTTTCATGTACCTTATCCGATTACTCAATTATTCAAACTAAGTAGACCATCGATTAATCGACTACTAAAATATTCGATAGCTGCAGCCCTACTGTATACAATTTTCAGCCACTACTGACAGTCATGGTTGCCCAACCTCCCATCATGCATTTGGGCAGAGCAGAAGATGTTCTTTTTTTCTTAACACACCTCATTGACCACAACACAGAACATACTGTATACCATTTGCAGCCACCAATGACAGACATGGTTGCCCAACTTCCCATCATGCATTTGGGCGGAACAGTTAAGTCGCTACAGTATCATTTAGAGAAAGCACAACAAAAATAATATTCCTATCTCTCAAAAAAAATAATGTTCACAAAAAGAAAGGCGACATGGCTGAAAAATATTAAGAGGGGTTTTAATATAAAATTACTATAACTTGTACTCAAATGTATCTTTTAAGAACTACAAGTCTTTCTATCCGTGCATCCCTTTAACAGAAAGAATGTTAATAATGTTAATGCCATTTTGTGGATTTATTGTTATAATAAACAAATACAGTACATATGTACTAGGAGTGGGAACCTCTTGGTACCTCACGATACAATATGATTTGCGATACAAAGCTCACGATAACGATGATCTGACGATGTGGCGATAAAACGATTACCGATACATTGGTCAGGAAATCATTCTGGAATATTCTACAAACAACTAATAAACATAAAAAAAGCTTCTGCGGTGAATTGAGTTTATCTCTAGTAGACGTCCAATCCATTTGAACTGGGAGGGTGGCAGCGAATGAACATTCGTTCATTCGCTGCCATCTCTCCCACTTCAAACGGATTGAACGTCTATGGCCGCCAGTGGCAGCCAATGCCAGGCAATGAGGTAATTTTGGGCTATTTAAGGTCATTTACCTGTTGATTTTCAGTTACTTCCTGTTGATTTTTCGGGTATTTTACGGGTCACTTCCTGTTTATTTTTGAGTTGCAGAACAGGAAGTGACCTGGGAATCACCCAAATGAATAGGCAATAACTCAAACTCAACAGGAAATACCTGTCGGACAGAATGACTGATAATTCTCTGGTTTCGAATGAACGAACGTTGCCAGTCTAAATGGATTCGGCGTCGTGCACCGTCAATGCAGCCTTAGAGTTAATTGAGACACTATTATGGTGGAAGATTTTGGTAGAAACTTGTTGGTTCCTTTAAGACATTGACACCTTTTTAAAACGATATCTCGATTCTTGGCAGGAGCATATAAATAACCTTTTGTGATACAAAGATCACGATATATCAGCGTTTCGATATTTTGTCACACCCCTATTATGTACAGTAAGTTGAATGTTTATGTCCATCTTATGTCTTATCTTTCCATTCCAACATTAATTTACAGAAAAATATGGCATATTTTAGAGATGGTTTGAATTGCGATTAATTACGATTAATTAATTTTTAGGCTGTGATTAACTCGATTAAAATTTTTAATCGTTTGACAGCACTAATTAGTATACATAAGTAGGTCAATTAAATAAACACTTTAGTTTCACTTCATGAAATACACAGGTTCTAATGACAGCGTCATATGCAGGTTGCTACGGCAGATTTGGCGCAGCCCCACAAGGAGGGGTTTGCTACTATGGTGTCGTTTCAAATGACAAATTCTTGTCGTTAATCTATTTTGGTGGCCATTGGGGGCCCCGAGCAACTGCCTGGCTTGCCTGTCCGCTAGCCCCGCCTCTGCATTCTGACTGCCGCTCTGCATTCTGACTGGTTTGAAAATTGATTGGACGTCGAGCGTTGTCAATGGTAGCCAAAGAGTTAAAAAGGATGTGACCCGAAAATGCATTAAAATGACTAGGAAGTCATGAAAAATCTACTGAAAGTGACACATGGAAGAGCACAGCATCCCACTCAATTTCTACAAAAATTGCATTTACTAGTTAAATACGTGTCATTACCTGGCACCAAACTGTTGTCACATCTTTCAGAAAGGTTTGATCAATTTGTGGTAAACAAGAACTTAAAATGGGAAGAAGGACAGTTCCAGAAGGTTCTTTCACCATACATAAACTTCGATCCAGGAAATCTCGTGACTGGAGGTGTTCCCTGTGTATTAATGTATAGAAAATGTTGTGAATATATTGACAAGCTAAACTTTAGCTTGTCTTTCGCTAGCCAAACAACTGATGATACGTTTGCTGTAGTGTAGTTTACCTTATTTGTTGTGCACGACAAAGCGACACGCGGAGGCAAGGCACACGTTCCATTTCCAAGAAAAGACCCAAAATATTTCCATGAGACAAAAGGTAGTAAATGTAAATATAATTTACACGGACTTGAAAACACCCAGTGCTTGTCTCCCATCGGACGAGTAAAAACGACGGACTTGTAAATTAAATCAACTGACAATTTACGACATTAATCAGTACATTAATTTATTGTCAGCTTTTTAAAAGTATTTTCTGTTTTATCCGAGTCCTAAAAATCAATCTATGAGTTATTCGCTTTAAAAATGACTATAATTTTGTCATTAGTTGCGGACAACCGCCAACAGAGGCCGCCAAACAATGCACTACGGGGAATAATGCTAAGAATATTATGCTGTATTACTTTATACACTTGACAAAAAATCATAATGCTTATTGTTGAAGTACGAAGTGTGAGTCAAGGGAGAAACGTATTGATAAACGTGGAATTTTAAACTCACTTTAAACTTTGCAGGTATAGTTTATGATCTTGCATTTTCATAAACAGTGCAATGTTTGTGTCATTGTTCTCAACTAATGAAATTGTTCTGTGAGACTATTTGTGTGTGTATATGTATGTATGTTTAGATATTTATTTACTGACACTGCTCTTCAGTGGTTCACATCTTATTTACATGATAGGGATTTCTTTGTGTCAATCGTAAACCATCAGTCAGAACGAACCAAATTCACGTGTGAAGTCCCTCAAGGGTCAATTCTTGGACCACTCCTATTTAACATATATATGCTTCCCCTAGCTCAGATTATGGAACAGTATGACATCTCCTATCACACCTATGCAGATGACACACAACTCTACATTTCTGTGTCCCTACATGATTACAGTCCCTTTCTCTCCCTGAATAAATGCATTCGTCAAATCAATGTATGGATGTGCCAGAATGTTCTCCAGTTAAATGTGGCAAAGACAGAAGTGATCATTTTTGGGCCAAAAAATGAAAGGTCAAAGATAAGCAGGCACCTTAGCACAATGTCACTTACAGTTACAAATCAAGTCAGAAACCTTGGCGTAATTATTGACTCAGACCTAAAATTTGATAGCCATCTAAAGTCCGTCACTAAATCTGATTATTACCACCTAAAAAATATAGCCAGCTTTATGGGGGTTCTGACTCAACAAGACATGGAAAAACTTATGCATGCATCCATTTTCAGCAGATTGGAGTACTGCAACGGTATATTTACAGGTCTTGATTAAAAAAAATCAGTCAGGAGGCTGCAGCTAGTACAGAATGCTGCAGCCAGAGTCCTCACAAATAGAAGGAAACTGGACCACATTACACCGGTTTTGAAATCGTTACACTGGCTTCCAGTGAGGCAAAGGATAGACTATAAAATACTACTGCTCGTCTACAAAACACTTAATGGCCTTGGACCAAAATACATGCTTGATTTGTTAGATTCCTATGAAACATCAAGACCCCTAAGGTCATCTGGAACCGGTCTCCTGTATGTTCCAAGAACAAGAACCAAGCAGGGTGAGGCAGCATTTAGTTATTATGCTCCTCACCTCTGGAACAAGTTACCGGAAGGTCTGAAGTATGCTCAAACTGTTAGCTCCTTTAAATCAGGGCTAAAAACGCTTTTGTTTAACACTGCATATCCATAACTGTCTATATATGTCAATCTATTTGCTTTCTATTCCTCTTGTGCTTATCTCCATTGCTGATTTCAATTATTACCAGTAGTAGTAGTATTTGTTTTATTTTTCATTCTTTTTTTTTTTTTTTATTCTATTCGTAATTAAATGCGATTTTTATATATAATTTTATTTCCTATTTCGATTGTCTTTGTTTTTATGTTCTATTGATTTTAATGTGATTTTTATGATCTTCATGTGATGTAAAACACTTTGAATTGCCTTGTGTTGAATTGTGCTATATAAATAAATTTGCCTTTCCAAGTGCTTGTGTTTTTGGAAAATACTCAATCCGCCAATTTGCTGAGCCAATTTAAAATCAATTCAATGCCCGGACTGATAATTTTGCATGTCTTTGGCTTGAGAGAATGTTTTAATTCCCTGGAATTTCATAATCGGTTGAAATATAGGCGGTGGAACAGTGGTCGAGTCTTCACGTCTGCCTTACAGTTCTGAGATCAAGGGTTCTTTCTGCAAAGAGTTAACATTTTCTCCCTGTGCAGGCGTGTTTTTTTTTTTTTTTTTTGGGTACTCGGACTCCTGTTTCCTCCCACATCCCAAAAATATGCACGGTAGGCCAATTGAACATTTAAAATTGTCCCTAGGTATGAGTGTTTGCATGAATCGTTGTCTGTCTCCATGTGCACTGTGATTGGCTGTCAATCAATTCAGGGTGTACCCCGTTTACTGCCCATAGTTAGCTGGGATAGCCTGCAGCACCCCCTGCGACCTTCATGTAGATAAGACACATATACAGTATATATATATATGTGTATATATATATATATATATATATATATATATATATATATATATATATATATATATATATATATATATATATATATATATATATATACACATATATACACATACTGTATATATGATATATATAGATATTTATATAGATATTTATATTATATAGTATAATATATATATTATATATATTTGGACTGTTTTGAATAGGAAGAACTAAAAAACATCCTCAGCACCATAAGCAGAGTTTAAACTGGGGCTGAGGGGGCCAGGCCCCCCCTGGTGGCCGAAAAGCCTCATTGCATATGATTGACTTTCCTATCTAAGATTTTAAAATTAAGAGCTTTCCGGTAAAATGTTGTCTATAAAAGTAGTAAAGCAAAAAAAAAAAAAAAAAAAAAAAATACATGAATGAAATGAACACAAAAAAAAAAAATTCTATATTGGGTCAAAAAAATTTTTTCGAACAGATCATGTGACTAGCACCTTGGTCATTTGCTTTGTTTAGCCAAAACCACCTGAGGACTGAAGAGGCAAGATACATAATTTTTTCAAACGTAAGCTTTCAAAAGCGACAGCAACAACCGAGCAAGAACCAAGGATGGAAAATTTGAACCAAGAAACGCCAAAATGGTGAGCGGAGTTTCAATTTGCCCCACTAAAGATATTAATTGTACAACAGAGCCACCACCGGTGTCTTGCCAATGTAGTTACCCCCCCTCAAAATTTGTATCACCAGGCTGCGGGAGCGCACACACACACACATTAGTTATGAGTTATGTGGACTTCAACAATTAATTGAAGCCAGAAAAGAACCACAGTTATTTATTTTGGACATTGACGTTTATTTAAATGGAGAAACTCCATACAGGACTTGAATTTGAGTAATAACAGTTATAGGTCATCCTATGAGTAAAACAGTAAAACATTGCTTTTTTTTAACGTTCAGTACGTATGTTACGTTATATGACAGAATTTATTATTTTTTTATTTGTATTTTTTTTAATGGATGGGCCGTGTTTTAAAACCTTATACATAACTACATCACCATAACACGGAAATCAAGCAAATCAGTACAGCGCAGTGGCTCCGCCCAGGGGATACAATTTTTGACAGTGGTAACTACATGGGCATGACACCGGCGGACGTACCATATTCAATGGATGATGATCTTAGCAAAAAGTATCGCTGTCCTAAGCAGCCTGATTTAGAAATCCCCTTAAGAATAATGGGAATTGGGAAATTTAAAAAAAACATTCATTTTCAACTTAATATTATCAATATTCTTTTAAGTTAATTTTTTTGCTGACACTGCGTTTCGGGGTCATCGACATGTTGTGCCCCCCCTGCCCCAAAAGACAAACTCCACCTATGCTCAGCACAAACAAAAGTTCCAACATCATCACCTTGTCCAATGCAGATTCTTAACTCTTGACAAGGTGATGATGCTGGAACTTTTGTTTGGTGCTGTTCCAGTGAGGTTTACAAAGATGACTGCCTGAAAAAGACATCAAAATTCTCTCAGTCCTTGATGATATGGGGCTGCATGTCAGGCAAAGGCACTGGGGATATGGCTGTGGTTAAATCTTCAATAAATGCACAAGTTTACATTGAAATTTTAGACAGCTTTCTTATCCCTTCAATTGAAAATTTGTTTATCATTTTTCAAGATGACAATGCATCATGCCACAGAGCTAAAACTGTTAAAGCAATCCTTGGAGAAAGACTCATCTAGTTAATGTCATGGCCTGGAAATAGCCCAGATCTCAACCCTATTGATAACCTGTGGTGGAAATTGAAAAAAATGGTCCACAGCAAGGCTCCGACCTGCAAAGATGACCTGGCAACTCAATCAAAGAGAGTTGGCACCAAATTGATGAAGAATACTCATCAAGTCCTTGCCTCAGAGACTGCAAGCTGTCATAAAAGCCAGAGGCGGTGCTACTAAATACTAGAGATGTGTTTTGATTTTTATTTCTTTGTTTGTTTCTCATGATTCCATATTTTTTTCCCTCAGAATGGAGTGATTCCATATGGCAGAAAACACTCAGGTGACTTGAAGTTCCACTCTGAGACCCCCAATTTGCCAAATTTCAAAATTGTCCGATACGCATGTGTGATACATCATTGGAAAGCTTCAAATCTCCATTTTCTGGGGGAAGAAAATTTTTTGAACAGGAGGGCTTGTTTAAAGAAAACAACAAAAAAACAGCAAAACCCTATCTGGAGGTGACAGCACGCAAGAGCAGAATTACAGACGCCATGACTTTAACGAGATGTTATCACGTACTTACCTTGTTTCGATCAAAAAACTCCATGTAGCATGTATCACCGAGTGAGAGACACAGTTGTGAATGGCCACAGCTGGATTTTGGGGGAATTTTATGGTTGAAACATGGTAATATAACAAGGGCCACAATGCAGAAATTGCAGACATTAAGGAGTGGTCGAGATTTTCTTTTTCATAAACGTTTTTTTCCAATTTTTCTTTGTTTGGATCAATTATTTATCATCTAAGACATCGGAAAAATGCGACTAACCCAAAAAAAAAAACAATTAAGCGATGGTTAGGTGGTAGATATCTGTGACATTTTTACAGACACCATTTTTTTCATTGTGACGCCATTTGTTTCAAAGTTTGAAATATACGAGTGAATAATTTTATTTATTTTTTTTACGAAATATTAGACATCAATCAATAATTCTAAGCTAAAAATGACAGACATTTTGAATAAGAAATATAATTACTTTCCTTCTTTCTATGGCTGGGTTGAAACAAAAGCGGTTGTGCGATGTCTGTAAACGGGGTTTTCCAGGGTAAAACGGACAAATTAAAAATAGTTCGGGGGCTTAATGCGCCATGAATCTGCTATGGAAGCATAAAGAGGTATTATTATATCAAACACAACAGTTCTTTTGGCTTAAAATACAGCAGTTTATTTTAAAGAGGGGTGCAAGAGCAGAAGCTGCTTTTTCAGTCTTGTCTGTGTTTTCCGCCATACAGTGGGGCAAATAAGTATTTAGTCAACCACTAATTGTGCAAGTTCTCCCACTTGAAAATATTAGAGAGGCCTGTAATTGTCAACATGGGTAAACCTCAACCATGAGAGACAGAATGTGGGGAAAAAAACAGACAATCACATTGCTTGATTTTTAAAGAATTGATTTCCAAATTAGAGTGGAAAATAAGTATTTGGTCAATACCAAAAGTTCATCTCAATATTTTGTTATGTACTCTTTGTTGGCAATAACGGAGGCCAAACATTTTCTGTAACTCTTCACAAGCTTTTCACACACTGTTGCTGGTATTTTGGCCCATTCCTCCATGCGGATCTCCTCTAGAGCAGTGATGTTTTGGGGCTGTCGTTGGGCAACACGGACTTTCAACTCCCTCCACAGATTTTCTATGGGGTTGAGATCTGGAGACTGGCTAGGCCACTCCAGGACCTTGAAATGCTTCTTACGAAGCCACTCCTTTGTTGCCCTGGCTGTGTGTTTGGGATCATTGTCATGCTGAACGACCCAGCCACGTCTCATCTTCAATGCCCTTGCTGACGGAAAGGAGCTTTTCACTCAAAATCTCTCGATACATGGCCTGATTCATTCTTTCCTTTACACAGATCAGTCGTCCTGGTCCCTTTGCAAAAAAACAGCCCAAAAGCATGATGTTTCCACCCCCATGCTTCACAGTGGGTATGGTGTTCTTCGGATGCAATTCAGTATTCTTTCTCCTCCAAACACGAGAACCTGTGTTTCTACCAAAAAGTTCTATTTTGGTTTCATCTGACCATAACACATTATCCCAGTCCTCTTCTGGATCATCCAAATGCTCTCTAACGAACCGCAGACGGGCCTGGACGTGTACTTTCTTCAGCAGGGGGACACGTGTGGCAGTGCAGGATTTGAGTCCCTGGCGGCACATTGTGTTACTGATATTAGCCTTTGTTACTGTGGTCCCAGCTTTCTGTACGTCATTCACTAGGTCCCCCCGTGTGGTTCTGGGATTTTTGCTCACCGTTCTTGTTATCATTTTGACGCCATGGGAGGAGATCTTGCATGGAGCCCCAGATCGAGGGAGATTATCAGTGGTCTTGTATGTCTTCCATTTTCTAATAATTGCTCCCACAGTTGATTTCTTTACACCAAGTGTTTTACCTATTGCAGATTCAGTCTTCCCAGCCTGGTGCAGGTCTATAATTTTGTCTCTGGTGTCATTCGACAGCTCTTTGGTCTTGGCCATAGTGGAGTTTCGAGTGTGACTGACTGAAATTGTGGACAGGTGTCTTTTATACCGATAATGAGTTAAAACAGGTGGCCAGGGCCAGGCCATTTGGGGGCCCTAAGCAAAATAATGCCAAGGGGCCCATATTTTTGACCCACCCTTTCGTCACAGCTTACTGTGAAACCCATACATGCAATCCAACCCATACTGTACGTCCATATTTTGTATCTTAATCGGATTTTGTTGCACTGCATACTTCAAACTTCTCACCCCAAATGATTGTCAGTACTTACAGTAGATAGCGCCAAACCTTTTTCTAAAAGAGGAAAAGAAAAAAGTTAAGGAAGAACTTTTATTTTTTTCAAGCTTGAAATTAAGTATCAAAACTCACAAAAGTCAAATAAAGCAAACTGTAGTAAACAAAATAGAATATAGATTTAAAAATTTGCTAGATTGGGGGCCCCCTAGTGGTCAGGGGCTCTAAGCAGCTCCATAGTCTGCGTATAGGCTGGGCCCCGGCCCTGCAGGTGGCAATAATACAGGTAACGAGTGGAGCCTTGTTAGACCTCATTAGACCTCATTAGAAGTTAGACCTCTTTGACAGCCAGAAATCTTGCTTGTTTGTAGGTGACCAAATACTTATTTTCCACTCTAATTTGGAAATAAATTCTTTAAAAATCAAACAATGTGATTTTCTGTGATTTTTTTCCCCACATTCTGTCTCTCATGGTTGAGCTTCAGTGTTGTCAGTAACGCGTTACGCGTTACAGTAATCTGATTACTTTCGTTCAGTAACGAGTAATCTAACGCGTTCATTTTTCGAAGCCAGTAATCTGATTAAAATTTGTTTCCTCAGTGTCTGTGCGTTACTATTTTGTTTTTTTCTCATGATGTATGTAGAATAAAGAATACTGTAGTCATGTACGAAGAGAATCTGAAGAGAAAATATTGCTCTTGAGTTTGGCAGTGACATCGGATGTCACGTTTTGTTATCGGGCGAAAAAAAAAACAGGTCACGTGTATTACCATGCTATGAGCGCTGTTGGCGGCCAACAAACAACTGGCTACCTCTCAGGATGCTAACAGTGGAAGACGTAGGAGAAGAACCACAAACGGCTGCATTTGCTTATTGGACATACAGTCATGACATCACATTTCTCTCCAATAAAGATGACCAAAAATATCTCAGTGCGTCGCAAACTTTGCGCTGGCTCAAAAGGGCAGTCGACCACTAATAACTCTACATCTAATTCAAGGAACCACTTGGAATTACAGCACAACGCGACAAAAATCGAAACAAAGCCATCAGGTAACGAGACAGCCAGCTCTTTCACAGTTTGTAACCAGCCTTTACGTACATTTTATAGTTTGTAACCATAGGCGGAGTGTGACTTTGTGTGTGTGTGTGTGGGTGGGACAAAAGAGCAAGTCAAAAGTTTGGACACGCCTCATCATTTGTGCTTTTTATATATTTTCACTACTATTGTAAATTCTCACTGAAAATATCAAAACTATGAATGAACATGAGGAATTATGTACTTGAAAACAGGTTTTATATTCTACATTCTTCAAAGTATCAACCCTTGAGGTGTCTCCAAACTTTTGGCCTATACTGTATGCATTATGAAATACTTTGTAGGATTCTTGTTCATTTCATTTGTTTTTGTTGTTTGTTTTATTGCTTTACAACTTTTATAGACAGCATTTTAACGACTAGGTCTTTATTTTAAGGGGGAGTTCACAATTTTTGACATTAGGCTTAATCTTCGAGTTAGCGGGGGTTTAATTAGTCGTTGGAGTCGTTTTGAACAAATTCCGTTCAGTTTGTCAGTTATTTGTTAGTTTCAGGGCTCCGGAGTGGCTGAGCTAGCGCAAGTCAATGGTGGTTGAAATCAACTCCATCGACTAACTAAACCCCTGCCAACTTGAAGATAAAGCCTTATCTGAAAAATTCAATTACATGCAATGAAATTTTTCTGTTGAGGCAGCAAAGGGAGAAAAATTGGGAAAAGTAACTGACAAATTACTTTTAAAGTAACTTAGTTTCTTTGATAATAAAGTAATCAGTAAAGTAACTGGATTACTTTTTGAGGAGTAATCAGTAATCAGTAATTAACTGTTTTTAATGCACCACACACCAAGGTTGTGGGATGGTTGGGACCTGTTGGGGGGGGGGGCCTCACGGCTGCCTCCTCACCACAGGCCCCGCCATCCCTGCACCTTTTTTAAATGCACCACACACATCATACTCCACAGGAGAGCTCCGGCAAAGGGCGGTGGGACGGGCGGCTGGACAGAAACTCCATGCTGCGGTCCCACTGCCCCAAGCCAAGCTCTCCTATTTTAATGCATACATTGCACTACCCTCCCCTCACACCCCCATCACGGTGCTGGGTGATGGCTGCCAGTCGGTAACCTGGCAGCCACAGTAATAGGGTGGTAGGTAGGTCCCACACTTTTTCTATATGGCGTGGCTCCCGGGGTGTGGCCTCCCCTCTGCCTCGGCTGCCGGCCGCGGGAGTGGGTTGGGGGGTCGGGTCTCCGATCTTGCATCGCCCCGTGGCAGTTCCTGGGCGTTCTCCTGCCTCCGCCTTCCCCTCTCTTCTCTGGCTGGGCATCCCCCCTGCGCTCCGTCGCGGGTCGCTGGCTGGGCGCCGGTGTATCAGCGGGGTGTCGCCTGCACTGGCGGGGGACCCTGCCTTGCCTGGGGCTTGGTGGGCCGCTGGGGGTCCCGTGGCGTGCCGTGCCGGTTGGGGGGCTGTGGCTCGTGGCCCGGGTGGGCGGGCGGGGGTGGGTGTAGGCGTGGGGTTGGTGATGCGTCCCCTCCTGCCATCCCTGAAGGCCGGTTGATGGGCGCGCGGGTGGCCCGGGGGACCACCCTGGGTCCCGGGGGGGGGGACGGTGGCTCCTTTGCTGGGCGGCGGGAGGAGGGATGGGCTGCGCAAACTGTTCAGAATCCGGGCACTTAGACTTCCATTCTCTGTGTCAAACAGCTGAACAGGACAGGTTTAAAAAAAAAAAAAAAAAAAAAAAAAAAAAAAAGTAATCAGTAATTAAATTACTTTTTCAAGTAATCTGTGACAACACTGGATACCATGTTAACAATTACAGGCCTCTAATCTTTTCAAGTAGGAGAACTTGCACAATTGGTGGTTGACTAAATAATTATTTGCCCCACTGTTTATATTTCCCTGCACTTGCTCTATAAAATTAACATTTACCGACCACCACAATGTTTTTATTCATTTCTTTTTAGTGTTTCTGAATGCCAAAGAGTTGCACTTTTGAACGAATTAATTAATTTTTCAAGCTTTTTATCTGAGCTCGATCTACATGATAAAATGCCTGAGTGATTGCTTGTCCGAAATTGGTGATTCCATACTTTATGCTTGGGTTTGTATACTTGTGCTGGCCCTTTAAGGGGAGACAGTTCAATCTAGGCGTGTTTCCTGCTGCCATTGACTCGAACAGTGATTCTGGCATACTGCGGGTGGAGAGAGACCGAAGCAGTTTTCAATCTGGCGCTTCCATAACGGCCTATTTAAATCTTGAATGATATATTTTACAAGGATATAGTGTGATCGTTCACTTTTGATTGTAGCTGTTTTTTTCCTTTCTTTTTGTATTTATCAATGGGAAGGCGCTTGCCTGGTCAAGCGTGGACTTGTATGCCAGCCGGGTCAAGGTTCGCTCTTCCACGGGTGGATTTATTATTTGCGGAGAGGCGGGGGGAACATCTGCAGAGAGCGGCCGTGGATGAGCGTCTAATCCCTTCCAGAAAGGGCGTGAAGGAACCGAGGTTGTTCTCCGCGTCGTCGCGGGAATGAACTGCCGCAGAAAAAGACCGCAAAGTGGAAATCAACACCGCCGATGACAATGTGACTGCTGAGATCATCCTCTGTATTTATTTTTTTTTAAAACCCGAGAACATGCAGAAATGTGTCACGTTGCTCAGTGAGTTAATCTGAAGGATCGCTTTTTTATTTAAACGTAGCTAAAGCGTGTTCGTCCACGAGCCGTCATGTCGGCGGTGATGATAAGCAGGAAGGTGCGGAAATGGGAGAAGCTGCCAGGCAAGAACACTTTCTGCTGCGATGGGCGAGTGATGATGGCCAGGCAGAAGGGAGTCTTCTACCTGACTCTCTTTCTCATCATTGGGACCTGCGCCCTCTTCTTCGCCTTTGAGTAAGTACATATTCTTTTTTTCAAGCACCCGTCAGTCCTTCATTGTCTTCAACGTATACAGTCAGTAGGGGTGGGAACTAGGGTTGCTCCGATCGTGTTTTTTTTGCTCCCGATCCGATCCCGATCGTTTTAGTTTTAGAATCTGCCGATCCCGATATTTCCCAATCCGATTGCTTTTTTTTTTTTTTTTTTTTTGCTCCCGATTCAATTCTAATCATTCGCGATAATTTTTCCCGATCATATACATTTTGGCAATGCATTAAGAAAAAAATGAATAAAACTCGGACGAATATATACATTCAACATACAGTACATAAGTACTGTATTTGTTTATTATGACAATAAATCCTCAAAATGGCATTTACATTATTAACATTCTTTCTGTGAGAGGGATCCACGGATAGAAATACTTGTGACTTTGTATATTGTGACTAAATATTGCCATCTAGTGTGTTGAGCTTTCAGTAAATGATACTGTAGCCATGCCCAAATGCATGATGGGAAGTCGAACCATGACTGTGCGTAGTGCTACCAATTGATATATCTTCTCTGTGTTAGGAAATAACATAAGGTGTTAAGAAAAAGATCAATTGCTACCTTGCTTCCCCACATGGCTTCCCATGATATTTCTAAATGTAGGGAGAGGGATTGTAAGGCTTTGGCCAATTAAAAAAAAGGCTCCAAAGGCTGCCAAAATTCACTCTAGTCATTTTACGCTGCCTGCCTTGTATCTCTCTATATAGGTAAAACGGTGCCATTACAGATTGAGCGCGACAATGCGTGAGTGGGTCGTGCAGGGCATGCATTAATTGTGTTAAATATTTTAACGTGATACATTTTTTAAAAAATTAATTACCGCCGTTATCGGGATAAATTTGGCATATTATGTCTGTAACGTTAAATACAATTAGAAAACGATTTAATTAAAAAATATATATATATCAAAAAAAGGCATGGCCGATATTTTTTTGCCGATTCCGATACTTTGAAAATGACGTGATCGGACCCGATCAATCGGGACATCTCTAGTTACAACGCCACTCTAATTAAATGAATACTCGAAGCAGCTAAATTTGATTCGAAGCTTTTTTCTCATCGAATTACTCGAGTTAATCGATTAATCGTTGCAGCACGACTCCTGACACACAACAGGATAATCATAATAATCAGGCGTATTTAACCATGTTTCTCATTTATGATTGTTGACTTCAACTATTTGCCCCCAAAATAAAGTGAGGGTGGGGAGTATCACTCTCCTGGAGAGAGAAAAAAAAAAATCACAGAAAAAAATCTTTCAAAGACAAAATCTGCCCTTAGATGACATCAACATTCATAAAAGCTGAAGGAATTTGTGTGAAAATAATGGTCTATTTTGGGTGTACATATAAAAACATTCGCTTATCTAAGTGAAGCCTGTAGCCTGTCTGAGTGGGAGAGCAAATTGGATTTGTCCAAGAAATTACAGAAAATGACATTAACTACTTATGTGGCTAGATTACATTTTGCCAGTTAAGAAAATGTGTTTCTTAGAATATCTGATTTTAAAGTTCTCTAAATTCAGTACAGACTGTTACGGCTAGGAACCTTTGTGTACCTCCTGATATCATTTGATACAAGTCTAAAGATAATAATTATCTCACAATATGGCAACATTAGTTCATTCACCCGCTCTCAGTCAAAATAATTGTACATCAAGCGCCATCATTGGCAGGCAGTGATATATGCTGATAGGCCTATATCCTAACGGGTTATCAATGTACCGTTTTAAATTTTATTTCACTGTTTAATAAAGGGAACCAAAGGGTTGCTACAAATATTTTTCAGTCGACTAAAATTTCCCACTAGAATAGTGTCTATGTTAACTCATTGGCTGCGATTGACAGCGCTTCACATCCAAATCAAGTTAAAAACAGATGGCATTCTTTGATGTTTACATCTACCGACATTTTTTTCCTATAGTTCTGCAGTATTTAAAAAATAGGCCGAAACAACAACAACAATAATATATGATGAATAAGATTATCAGTGTTTGTTAGCTGTTTGTGAAGTTTTGTACTTGTACGTGATGCTGTGCATTTCCTGGGGGCTAAGCCCCGCTGATCTTAAAACCTAGTGACGCCCCTGACTCAGGAATTTTTAATTTTTCTTTAATGAAAGTGCAATCGTGCATAGTTTAAAGAAACACTCAGAATTAATATTTTGTATTCTATTGTTAATGCTCTTTTGAGAATTCAATCTTAGCAAGCCAAAATAAGTATTATCTCCAAAAATGTATCCTGCAAGGCATTAAATGTTTGTCATCTGATTACTCGATTATTCGAACTAACTAATCAATAGATTAATTGATTACTTAAATAATCAAAAGCTGCAGCCCTAGTCTGGAGTCATTTTTCTTGATCAGGTCTTGGACAAAGCTTTCAGCTGATAGTTGGGAAAACTTGTTCAGTTATGTCTCCGATTGTCCTCAGCGATTTCCTTGTGTTGTTCAGTGTGTTCCGTTTGTCATTCTCATCAACAAAGGAAGAGCTAACAGTGGATTTGTAGTCTATGTCCACCAAGTTCAGCGTTTACGCCTGACTGCTCTTTTCAAAGTGTTAAATATTTAATAGCTCTGCTGAGAGACAGAAAGTCTGGCCTTTATTTGAATGTTTTCTCTTCATCCCAAGACAGAGGAAAGATACATTTCCTCACAAACAAACTCTTGTTATGCCCTTAAAAAGACAAGTGATGTCATAGTTAGATCCGTAAATTTCCTAAACAAAATGATTTGAGACAAGTTAAGCTCCTTCAAGTTTTCTTTTTTTTTTTTAAGCAAAAGAATGCCTATTTTTGTCTTTTTAGATGACACAAATATGACAAACCGGAGCAGTCAAATAGTTTTTGAAAACAAGACCAACGCGCCATTTGTATTGTTCTATTTCACAAACAAATCTTTATCCTCTCGGGATGTTTTGGAAAAGGTTTCCATCGAACAATGGTTCTTAACCTGGGTTCAGTCGTACCCTAGGGGTTCAGTAAGTCTAAGGGGTCGACTGACTAAATCTGGGCAAAGTGGTGTTTTAAAGCAGGTTTTGAACTGATATGCCCTCAATTTACAGGCTTATTCCAAATGCTAGTCCTCGATCTGATGGAAGGAGAAACCATAAGCGGATTTTCAGGGGGGCCAGGCCCCCCCGGTGGCCGAAAAGTGTCATTGCATGTAATTGACTTCCCTATACAGTATATGATTTTAAAATAAAAAAAATTCCGGTTAAATATTGTCTATAAAAGTTGTAAAGCAATAAAACAACAAAAATGAATGAAGTGAACAAAAAAGAAAATTATTTTTCGAACAGATCATGTGACTAGCACCTTTGACGGTCATTTGCTTAGCTTAGCCAAAACCACCCGAGGACCGAAGAGGCAAGATGGATATACGTAATTTGTTTCAAACCTAAGCTTTCAAAAGCTACAACAACTACTGAGCAAGAACCAAGGATTGAAAATGTGGACCATGAAACGCTAGAGACCACCGACAAAATGGTGAGCGCAGTTTCAATTTGCCCCATAAAAGATGCTAATTGTACAACAGAGCCCCCACCGGTGTCTTGCCAATGTAGTTACCCCCCGTCAAAAATTGTGTCCCCTGGCCGCTGGAGCGCGCACACACACATTAGTTACGAGTTACGAGTCAACTTAAACAATAAATTTGAGCCAGAAAAGAACCACAGTTATATATTTTGGAAAACGCCGTTTATTAAACTGGAGAAACTCCATAGAGGACTTGAATTACAGTAATAACAGTTATAGGTCATCCTACGAGTTAAACTGTGGAGCATGGCCTTTTTTACATTCAGTATATATGTTATGTTATGTTATGTTATGTTATATTATACGACAGAAAATAAAGCTTTTTTTTTTTTTTTTTTTTTTTTTTTAATGGATGTGTTTTAAAACCTCATAGATAACTACTACATCACCAAAACATTGAAATCAAGCAAATCAGTGCAGCGCAGTGGCTCCGACCATGGGGATATAATTTTTGACAGGGGTAACTACATTGGCACGACACCGTCGGGCGTATCATATTCAATTGATGATGAAAAGTATAGCCTAAGCAGCCTGATTTGGAATTTCTCTCAAGAATGATGGAAAACAAACAAACAAACAAACAAAAATGCTCGTTTTTAACATAATATTATAAATATTCTTGTAAGTTAATTTTATTGCTGACACTACGTTTTGGTGTCATCAACATGTTGTGACCCTCCTGCCCCAAAAGTCAAACTCCGCCTATGGGAGAAACTAGTTTGCTCAGTGGAAGGTTGACTCACATAAAAAAGTATTAACAGACCTATGGTCGGGCAGCATCGTCTCAAATTTTGACCTGTTTTATAAAACATGCTATCAAAATAAAATGAATTTTGAACGGGAATATGTTAAAGGTGCACAACGTACTGTAGAATTTGCACTTCAATTATTCATGAAATGGCCAAAATATGTATTTCAATAGACATTGAAGAAAAATGTTTTTTTTTTTGGGAAACAATTCTAAAATAGATCTAATCCTTTTTGACTGAATATTCCTGCCAAGAATATTTATAATCATATGTTGAAAATGAGCGTTTTTTTGTTTGTTTGTTGTTTGTTTGTTTCCCATCATTTTTTAGCGGAATTCTAAATCAGGCTGCTTAGGACAACTATGCTTTTGGCCAAGATTGACATCCATTAAATATGGTACGCTCGGTGGTGGCTCTGTTGTACAATTAACGTCTTTAGTGGGGCAAATTGAAACTCCACTCACCATTTTGGCGGTGCTCTCCGGCATGTCATGGTCCACATCTTCAAATTTGTTCTCGCTTAGTAGTTGTTCTCGGTTTTGAAAGCTTAGGCAAGGCAAGGCATGGCAAATGGATTTATATAGCAAAATTCAACACAAGGCAATTCAAAGTGCTTTACATCACATGAAGACCATAAAAATCACATTTAAATCAACACAACGTAAAAACCAAGACAAAAGATCGCATTTAATCACAGAATAAAAATAAACAAATAAAAATAAAACAAAAACTACTACTACTAATAATAATTGAAATCACCAATGGAGATAAGCACAAGAGGAATAGAAAGCAGATAGATTGAATTATATAGACAGTTATGGATATGCAGTGCTAAACAAAAGCGTTTTTAGCCCGGATTTAAAGGAGCTAACAGTTTGAGCATACTTCAGACGTTCGGGTAACTTGTTCCAGAGGTGAGGAGCATAATAACTAAATGCTGCCTCACCCTGCTTGGTTCTTGTTCTTGGAACATGGAGAAGACCGGTTCCAGACGACCTTAGGGGTCTAGATGTCTCATAGGAATCAGGAATCAAAGTCAAGCATGTATTTTGGTCCAAGGCCGTTAAGTGTTTTGTAGACGAGCAGTAGTATTTTATAGTCTATCCTTTGACTCACTGTAAGCCAGTGTAGCGATTTCAAAACCGGTGTAATGTGGTCCAGCTTTCTTGTGAGGACTCTGGCTGCAGCATTCTGTACTAGCTGCAGCTTCCTGACTGATTTTTTATCAAGACCTGTAAATATACCGTTGCAGTAGTCCAATCTGCTGAAAATGAATGCATGCATAAGTTTTTCCATGTCTTGTTGAGTCAGAAGCCCCTTAATTCTGGTTATATTTTTTAGGTGGTAATAAGCGGATTTAGTGACGGACTTTAGATGGCTATCAAATTTTAGGTCTGAGTCAATAATTACACCAAGGTTTCTGACTTGATTTGTAGCTGTAAGTGACATTGTGCTAAGTTGGCTGCTTATCTTTGACCTTTCCTTTTTTGGCCCAAAAATGATCACCTCTGTCTTCTCCACATTTAACTGGAGAAAATTCTGGCACATCCATTCATTGATTTGATGAATGCATTTACTCAGGGAGACTAAGGGACTATAATCATATGGGGACACAGAAATGTACAGTTGTGTGTCATCTGCATAGGCGTGATATGAGATGTCATACTGTTCCATTATCTGAGCTAACGGAAGCATATAGACATTAAATAAGAGTGGTCCAAGAATTGACCCTTGAGGGACTATACACGTGAATTTGGTTCTTTCTGACTGATAGTTTCCGATTGGCACAAAGAAATCCCTATCATGTAAATAGGATGTGAACCACTGAAGAATAGTGTCAGTAAGCCCTACCCACTGTTCCAATCTGCTGAGTAGTATGTTGTGATCAACCGTGTCAAATGCGGCGCTGAGATTCAATAGTAGCAGAACAGATGATTTGCCTGCATCGGTATTCCGACGAATATCATTTAGGACTTTGATAAGCACGGTCTCGGTGCTGTGTTGTGGCCGAAATCCAGACTGAAATGAGTTAAAAAGATTGTTTTGCATCATAAAAGCCTGGATCTGTTCGAACATAACCCTTTCGATAATTTTCCCCAGGAATGTCAGATTTGATATTGGCCTGTAATTACTAATGGTTGAGGCATCCAGATTAGGTTTTTTTAGGAGAGGTTTTATTACTGCAGTTTTTAAAGTCTGAGGAAACTCTCCTGTTTGGAGGGAAGTATTTATAATCTGAGCTATAATCCATTTTAGGTTGGAAAATTTACGTATATCCATCTTAGATCTTCTGTCCTTGGTGGCTTTTTTAATTTAATTAATTTTTGTCCTTTGTTTTATTGCTTTAAAACTTTTATAGACACCATTTCACCGTCAATGTCTTGATTTTAAATTCATATATAGGAAAGTCAATTACATGCAATGATATTTTCGGCACCCCTTAATCTCCGTGTATGCCCGTAAACTAAGGCTGCGCCAATTGTGACAAAAGTCTGATTTATGTCAGCCACTAAAGCAAAAAAATGTTACGAATCTCTGTATTCAAGACAGCAAGAGAAGCAAAACAAGTATATGCATTCATTTGGCATAGTTGTCCTACTTCATTCAGCATGTGGATTTATTGACCGGGGAAAATATGAAGTGTATATATTTAGTCTGTAAATGAAATTAAAATGTCTGGAGCAACTAAAGTCTTTGTGGATGCTGTCAATGCATTACCAGACAGTGTTTTTAAAAACCACGTTAGAGTATAACCGCGTTTATAACGGCGTTATTTTTTTCAGTAGTGCGTTCTTTTCCCATCTTTGCAACGCCGTTACTGAGGATGTGAAGGGGCGCATTGTCTGATTTTGTCACACATCTGCCTGCCTGAAATTAATAAAAAACTAACAAACTGCACAGAATATGTCAAAAATTCTGAACTTCCGCTTGAAGAACCACTGTTCTAAAGTGTCTACCTGATACGTAAGACACATAAGGCTAATGGAATTCTGCCTTTATATATCAATCCAAACAACTTCCCACCTTCATAATTAGATCAACCTTTCACTTGCAACAAATACAGTGGTACAGATGTTTTCTTTTCGTAAGATGAAATGCGTTTTACATGTAAATAACTAACTCGTTCCAAGCTCTACTAAAACACGATAAATTTTCTCTTATGTCCTCTGATTACCTGTCTTTACTTGTAATGCTTTCCCGTCCCCTTGAGGCGCTTAAGTGTAACTAGATTTCTAGGTACCAGTTCATTCTACAGATGTTATCACATGACTAATCGCGCTCACAGCAAACACGGCGTGCGAAAAGACGAGCTAACTTTGGCAGCTATTGCTTGCTATTTTATCTCACTGTGCCTTGTAAGATACAGTACATTCTTATTTAGTTTCATATACATGAGCATTGTGTAGCACATTGTAGAGTGTATATTACATTTATTTATATTTAAATTCAAATGTAGTTACCATAATTTTTGGACTATAAGCCTATACGTTTTCCCTAGTTTTGAATCCTGCTGCTTATAGTCCAGTGTGGCTTATTTGTTGATTTATTTGGGTTTATAGGTAAAACTTTATTTGACAGTAGCGTCATAAGACTGTCATAAAACTGTCATAATTGTGACATGACACTATAATGAGCATTACTGAATGGTTATGACAGATGGCACTAAATGTCATCCGGCAAATTATGTCACTAACTCCATTTATGTCCAGCTCGCATCTTTTAAATCCATTCAACAGTGAGATAATTTGCTGGATGACATTAAATGACATTTATTATAAGCATTTATTAATGCTCATGTCAGTGTGATGTCATAATTATGATTGTCTTATGACAGTCTTATGGCGCCACTGTCAAATAAAGTGTTACCAAATATCTTAACTAGCAACTAGGGCTGCGGCTATCGATTATTTTAGTAGTCGATTAATCGATGAACTAGTTAGTTCGAATAATCGAGTAATCGGATAAGGAACATAAAAAATTAAAATACCTGAGCTGAGCCTCAAACGTTATAGAAAAATAATCTTTGTACAGCAAAAGAAGAATTGGCTAACAGGCGTAGCAAAAGTCCGCTAGCTTAAATGCTATGAAATGCTAACTTTTATTTTTTTATTTTATTTATTTATTTATTTTTTTTTACATCTTAACAAATGGTTCGGACACATATTCCCACAATAAAAAAGGCTAAATATACCTATAAACTAAATAACGAATGCATTGAAAAAACAGCTCAAACAAAAACTTACCTTATATTGGTCTTAACAGGGAGCAGCTGGATTCAGCCATGTAAAATGAGGCAGACTAGAGGCAGTGTATCCACCCAAATCAATAAAACTAAATGCAAAAACTTTGAAAACAAACTATAAAAACGCCACTTTGATTAAACGAATACTCGAAGCAGCAAAATTTAATTCAAATTTTTTCCCCTAATCGAATACTCGAGTTAATCGATTAGTCGTTGCAGCACTACTAGCAACTAATGAAACAACTGGAACAGTAACTGAAGAAATATTTAGCGCAGAACATTAATTTTTTTGTTATTTACATTTGTAGCACTGCAATGCATGCTAGGAGGCATGTAGGACGACAGCAGTTGGCAGCAGAGGTTGACTGTCTCCGCCAAGAGAACAGTGATGCTCAAAGGAAGCAATGACGCTTTGAACCAAATGGCTGCATGGTCGTTTATTTGGTCTTATGACAGTCTTATGATGCCACTGTCAAATAAAGTGTTACCGGTTGATATCCTTTGGTGTAAATGTCCCATAATACAGCTGCGACTTATAGTCCAGTGCGGCTTATCTATAAACAAAGGGCGTTTTTGTGTCAAATTTGGTGGGTGGTGGCTTGTAGTCAGTTGCGCCTTATAGTGCGAAAATTACGGTAGTTGGTAATTGAATGTTGGGTTTGAGAGCTTTGGACCAAGCGCAAATCATTATGATCTTCACTGCAGAAGCCCCTCTTTTTTGAGAGTTGAAAGAAGGATAAGAAATGAGATGATGATGACCACTCAGACTGTGCAAGGCTCTGCACGGCCTAATAATGGCTGGAGAGTTCTTAGCGTGCTGTGTTCATATTTCAGCCTAGCGTAATTATCTCTGATGGAGGGATAGATATTAAGACTTGGATGGGTGTAATCATAGACTTCATAACCTATTGGCATGAAAAGGGGCACAGGGGCGATCCGTAGAGGTCCTATTTTACAGAAAAACATCAAGTTCAAATATTTTCAAAACCAAAGCTGCTACTAACCTAAATCCAAAACAGGCACCTACCTTAGCCATATATGAGTCTCCATGAGCAGCGGCATCAAAAAACATTCAAAGTCGTTCCCTTATAAAATCCCAATTACCGTAATTTCTGGACTATAAGGCGCACCTGACTATAAGCCGCCAGCCACCAAATTTGACATGAAACGGCATTTGTTCATAGATAAGCCGCACTGGACTCTAAGCCGCTGTTGTCCTCATTGTATTATGGGATATTTACACCAAAAGATATTAGCTGGTAACACTTCATTTGACAAGGCATTATAAGACTGTATTGAAACCAAATGAACCACCATGAAGCATAATAGTTTGCCATGTTTATGTAAAATAAATGCTGCACGGTTTCTTTGCTTTTAACCAAGAATCGAGACTGTTTTACGTCCATATCTGTGAAGAATTTGCGAATGTAAGCATTTATTCACAAGAATTTTCACCAGAAAAGCTCTGTTTACGTCAGGCGGCGGCTAGCCTCAGTCGCTAACAGAGTAGCATTGAACTTTGACATATTTACATAAAGTAAACACTAACTGCACGGTTTCTTTGCTTTTAATCAATAATCGAGACTGTTGTACATCCATATTTATGAAGAATTCGCTGATTTAAGCATTTATTCACAAGAATTTTCACCTGAAAAGCTCCGTTTACGTCAGGCGGCCACTCAACTCATTCGCTAACAGAGTACCATTGTACTTGGACATATTTACATAAAATAAACAGGAAAATGCACTTTTTTTTGCTTTTGACCAAGAATCGAGACTGTTTTACGTCCACAGCTATAAAGAATTCGGAGATTTAAGCATTTATTCACAAGAATTTTCACCATAAAAGCTCTGTTTACGTCAGGCGGCCACTCGCCTCATTCGCTAACAGAGTGCCATTGTACTTCGACATATTTACGTAAAATAAACGCTAACTGCACGGTTTCTTTGCTTTTAACCAAGAATCGAGACAGTTTTACGTCCATATCTGTTAAGAATTTGCGAATTTAAGCATTTATTCACAAGAATTTTCACCAGAAAATCTGTTTACGTCAGGCGGCCGCTAGCCTAATTCGCTAACAGTGTAGCATTGTACTTGGACATATTTATGTAAAATAAACACTAACTGCACTTTTTTTTTTTTTTTTTGCTTTTAACCAAGAATAGAGACTGTTGTACGTCCATATTTATGAAGAATTTGCGAATTTAAGCATTTATTCACAAGAATTTTCACCTGAAAAGCTCTGTTTACGTCAGGCGGCCGCTCGCCTCATTCGCTAACAGAGTACCATTGAACTTCGACATATTTACGTAAAATAAACACTAACTGCACGGTTTCTTTACTTTTAACTAAGAATCGAGACTGTTTTACGTACATATCAATGAAGAATATGGGGATTTAAGCATTTATTCACAAGAATTTTAACTAGAAAAGCTCTGTTTACGTCAGGGGGCCGCTAGCCTCATTCACTACAACTATATAACTAACTATACAACTGTATAATGACAATAAAGGGCTATTCTATTCTATAATAAATTGTGATTGCATATAGAATTTATTAATACCGTAATTTCTGGACTATAAGGCGCACCTGACTATAAGCCGCCAGCCACCAAATTTGACATGAAAACGGCATTTGTTCATAGATAAGCCGCACTGGACTCTAAGCCGCTGTTGTCCTCATTGTATTATGGGATATTTACACCAAAAGATATTAGCTGGTAACACTTCATTTGACAAAGGCATTATAAGACTGTCATGAAACCAAATGAACCACCATTAAGCTTCGAACCAATTTGGTGCAAAGCCTTATTGTTTTAAAAATCTTCATTTGGCCATCACTGCTCCCTTGGGGGAGACAGTCAACCTCTGCTGCCACCTGCTGTCAACACTTTTGTCATCCAACATCCCTCCTAGCATGCATTGCGGCGCTACAGATGTAAAAACAATCAAAATTCATGTTCTGTCCTAATTATTTCTTCATTGACTGTTCCAGTTGTTTCATTAATTGCTAGTTATGGTATTTGGTAACATTTTCTTGGATGGTGGTGTCATAATACTGTCATAATTATTACATGACACAGTCATAGGCATTAATGAATGCTTATAATAGATGTCGGTTAGTGTCATCCAGCAAATTATCTCACTTTTGAATGGACGTAAAAGATCTGAGCTGGACAAAAATGGAGTTAGTGACATAATATGACACATTTCTACATCTGTCATAATAATTCAGTAATGCCCATGATAGTGTCGTGTCATGTCATAATTATGACGTTCTTATGACAGCCTTATAACGCCGCTGTCAAACAAAGTGTTACCTATTAACCCAAATAAATAATCAAATAAGCCCCGCTGGACTATAAGCCACAGGATTCAAAATGAGGGAAAAAAGTAGCGGCTTATAGTCCGACAATTAGTGTAATTATTTTTTATATAAGTATGACATAACTTAAAATGGCTATAAAATTTTCAGATCGTTCACTAGATACACAAAAATCAACAAATGCAGAGATAATTACCTATATTTTCAGGCTCAATAGCATTATTTAACATATACGTTTTTGGCCAAAATAGCAACTTTAAATTTTTTCACCAGCTAATAAATCACTCAATTTTCACATCAGAAACTTAATACTTGAGGAAAATATGCAGAATAAATTAGAAATAATTTATGAATAGATTATCCTAATTTCGGACTGCAAGCCGCTACTTTTTTCCCTCATTTTCAATCCTGCGACTTTAGAGACTTTATTTGACAGCAGCATCATAAGACTGTCCTAAGAAAGTCAAAATTTTGACATGACACTATCATGGGCATTACTGAATGCTTATGACAGATGTCAGTATGTGTCATGTGGCATATTATGTCACGAAGTCCATTTATGTCCAGCTCAGATCTTTTACGTTCATTCAAAAGTGAGATAATTAGCTGGATGACAAAAACCGACATCTATTATAAGAATTCAATAATGCTTATGACAGTGTCATGTAATAATTAGGACAGTATTATGGCACCACTATCCAAGAAAATGTTACCAAATACAATAGCTAGCAATTAATGAAACAACTGGAACAGTAACTGAAGAAATAATTAGCACAGAACATGAATTTTGATTGTTATTTACATCTGTAGTGCCGCAATGCATGCTAGGGGGAATGTTGGATGACAACAGTGTTGACAGCAGGTGGCAGCAGAGGTTGACTGTCTCCCCCAAGGGAGCAGTGATGGCCAAATGAAGATTTTTGAAACAATAAGGCTTTGCAGCCAATTGGTTCAAAGCTTCATGGTGGTTCATTTGGTTTCATGACCGTCTTATAATGCCTTTGTCAAATGAAGTGTTACCAGCTAATATCTTTTGGTGTAAACATCCCATAATACAATGAGGACAACTGCGGCTTATAGTCCAGTGCGGCTTATCTATGAACAAATGCCGTTATCATGTCAAATTTGGCAGCTTATTGTCAGGTGCGCCTTATAGTCCAGAAATTACGGTATTAATAAATTCCATGTGCAATCACAATTTATTATAGAACAGAATAGCCCATTATTGTCATTATACAGTTGTATAGTTAGTTATATAGTTGTAGTGAATGAGGCTAGCGGCCGCCTGACGTAAACAGAGCTTTTCTAGCGAAAACTCTTGTGAATAAATGCTTAAATCCCTGAATTCTTCATAGATATGGAACTAAAACAGTCTTGATTCTTGGTTAAAAGCAAAAAAAAAAGAAAGTACATTGGGCGTTTATTTTACGTAAATATGTCGAAGTGCAATGCTACTCTGTTAACGAATGAGGCTAGCGGCCGCCTGACGTAAACAGAGCTTTTGTAGTGAAAACTCTTGTGAATAAATGCTTAAATCCCTGAATTCTTCATAGATATGGAACTAAAACAGTCTCGATTCTTGGTCAAAAGCAAAAAAAACCGTGCAGTTAGCGTTTATTTTACATAAATATGTCAAAGTTCAATGCTACTCTGTTAGCAACTGAGGCTAGCCGCCGCCTGACGTAAACAGAGCTTTTCTGGTGAAAATTCTTGTAAATAAATGCTTAAATCCCCAACTTCTTCATAGATATGGACGTTAAACAGTCTCGATTATTGATTGAAAGCAAAAAACAAAAATGTGCAGTTAGCGTTTATCTTACGTAAATATGTCGAAGTACATTGCTACTCCATTAGCGAATGAGGCTAGCGGCGCCTGACAAAAACTGAGCTTTTCTGGTGAAAATTCTTGTGAATAAATGCTTAAATTCGCAAATTCTTCACAGATATGGACGTACAACAGTCTCGATTCTTGGTTAAAACCAAAGAAACCGTGCAGTTAGCGTTTATTTTGCGTAAATATGTCGAAGTTCAATGCTACCCTGTTAGCGAATGAGGCTAGTGGCCACCTGACTTAAACAGAACTTTTCTGGTGAAAATTCTTGTGAATAAATGCTTAAATCCCCCAATTTTTCATATATACGGACGTAAAACAGTCTTGATTATTGATTAAAAGCAAAAAACAAAAACTTGCAGTTAGCGTTTATCTTACGTAAATATGTAAAAGTTCAATGCTACTCTATTAGCTAATGAGGCTAGTGGCCGCCTGACGTAAACAGAGCTTTCTGGTGAAAATTCTTGAGAATAAATGCTTAAATTCGCAAATTCTTCACAGATATGGACGTAAAACAGTCTCGATTCTTGGTTAAAAGCAAAGAAACCGTGCAGTTAGCGTTTATTTTACGTAAATATGGCAAACTATGATCCCAATGCAGTAGCAGCTGATTTCTCCCCTTGATTTTTTTCACGTTTAAAAATGTATGCATGGTACGAAAAATACAGTAATTACCTTGAATCCTCGAACAAATCACTCCTGAGACAATCATTCATGTTGTATGTGGTATAGCTTTCGTACTTCTTCAAAAATCCAAGCTTGAATCCAGCTTGGCCATGAGGGTGTGCTGTCTTCAAATGACTATTACTGTATTGGCTCAAATATAAGACGGCCCTGATTATAAGACGAACCCCTCTTTTTGAAGACTCAAGTTTGAAAAAAGACTATTTGAACACCAAATTAATTTTTATACAGAAAATAATAACAGTACAATCGAAACACATGATTATAACAACATTTTTGAGAGAAAAAGCATGTTATTTTGCCTCGTTCAAATCTTAATATTTGAACATTTAAACTAGGGCTGTCAAACGATAAATTTTTTTAATCGAGTTAATTACAGCTTAAAAATTAATTAATCGTAATTAATCGCAATTAATTGCACTTCAAACCATCTATAAGATATGCCATATTTTTCTGTAAATTATTGTTGACATGGAAAGATAAGACACACGATGGATATATACAGTACATTCAACATACGGTACATAAATACTGTATTTCTTTATTATAACAATAAATCAACAAGATGGCACTACCATTATTAAGTTTCTGTTAAAGCGATCCATGGATAGAAAGACATGTAGTTCTTAAAAGATAAATGTTAGTACAAGTTATAGAAATTTTATATTAAAACCCCTCCTAATGTTTTCGTTTTAATAACATTTGTAAAATTTTCAATCAAAAAATAAACTAGTAGCCCGCCATTGTTGATGTAAAAAAATACGTACACAATGCTCATGGGTGCTGAAGCCTATAAAATCAGTCGCACCCAAGCGCCAGCAGAGGGTGGCAAAACTCCCTAAAACACAATTAACAAGTGGGCCTTTCACTGTACTGTCATTTAATTCTGTCTGAGCGGGGCATGTGCGTTAATTGCATCAAATATTTTAACGTGATTAATTTTAAAAATTAATTACCGCCTGTTAACGCGATAATTTTGACAGCCCTAAAATGATTATAACAACATATTTGAGAGAAAAAGCATGTTATTTTGCCTCGTTCAAATCTTAATATTTGAACATCTAAACATGTAAACTAAAGTGCAATCACATTCGTAAATGAATGGCTTCTGGTTTTTGAAATTTAAATAACCAATCTATTGTGATAGAACAACAAAATTGCAATAACTGCATTAACCATCAAAGTGAAGTCGAACTCTAACTGTAGTCTTGAAAGAAATCTGAATAAGGAAAAACATCGCAATAAAATAATGCAAACTGGTTAAACATGAGAGTAGCTGAGATCTATCATTACAGAACATCGCTTCATTGATATCTGGCGCCATCTAGCATTGTGAATGGGTATAATGTCTAGACCGCGAATATAAGATGACCCCCTCTTTTTCAGTCTTATTTCCATGCAAAAAACACCGTCTTATATTCGGGCCAATACGGTACTGGATGAAACTCCGCCCCCTATGGTAAGGTGTGACGGAAAGAATGACAAAGTGTCAGGTCAATAGAGTTTTGAAGTCTATGGTGCAATTTTAATAGTCCTCATAAGAGTGCATGGATAGACCTTTATGTAAATCACTCCAGGTTTCTGGCATCACTTTGTTGGTCTTCTTTACTACATAGGTGAGCTGTGTAGGAGTTCATAGATCTCGCAAGACAAAATCACCATGTTGTGTACAAAGTCTAGCTTTGAGCTCTACTGGGCCAAGGACAGTAGAACAGAGCAGACAGTGTCCTCCTAACTGGCTTTGATCCAAATGGAGGCGAGCCGGCGTCTAGCTTTTGTCAGCAGCTGTGGGCCCCCGCTTGTAAGGGAATCTCTCTTTAGTTAGTGTTAAATTGTGGAAACAGTCCAGGTACACAAGTAGGATTGAGCTATTTGCAATGGCTAAACAAAGGTGCGTACATGTTGTTTGTTTGCTTGCAGGATTGAATTGATTTCTTTGGAGCTCTTGTGGGCTTAAGCTGTTAGTTTTATACCCTCTGGCATTATGTCTATCCTTTTCTTTGGAAGATTACTGAGCCTACGTTCCAGGAAACTGGAATGAGTCTCCAATAGCAGAACCACGATTGAGGAAAAATGGAATCGCAACTTTTTGCCATTTAAATGAAAAATTTTACTCATAAGAAAACATATATTGCAATTTTTGGACTAGAAGCTGCTATTTTGTTCTTGCCTGGTACACCAGACTCAACGCTGTTCCAGCTATTGAGTCTGGCCACCATTCCCACGGATACAATTTCCAGGGCGGAGCAAGCCACAGCAAACAGACAGCGGAGTGGACCAATCAGCGACGGGCAGACGTGACGTTATTAACTGACGACGGAAGGACGAGGGACTTGCGCGCAGAAGTAAACATACGAAGAGAGCGGAGTTTATTCAACATGGCTAGCGCGAGACAGACTATTGTCAATGACTCGTGTCGCTGTGTTTTTGGTCATTTAAAACAGAATTTACCGCGGATTGGAACATGTTCTCGGTTATCCCGTTGACCATCTGTGTTGTGGAGACGACTTTCGGCGCGCAAGAGTGACGTTGCTCGTGAAGAACACGTCACGCAAATAAACGAATCTGATTTGTCGATTGATTTTGTACCTGCTCGAAAAGGCCGTTAATGGGATGGTTCCCAGACTATTTCTCTCAAGTGTTTGAAAAATACAGGGAGAATAGTCTGGCAGAGCCAGGCAAATTTTGTTCTACCGCTTTGAACCTTGATGCTTATATTCTAGTGCGGCTAATATATGGATTTTTTCTCCGGTGAGCTGTATATCCATAGGCGGAGTTTGACTTGTTTGACCCACATAGGCTACGTTCTTAATGCACGAATCCGATTTTTTCGTGTTTTTCCGACTCGAGTGAGGCATTAACTTGACGGTCTGAACGTGACAAGTCGCATAGAACTGGACCATTCCAATCCGATCTGGGTCACTTTCGTATGTGTTTCAAATCCGATCTGGGCCACATTTTTCCAGACTGTTGCGGCGGTCTGTACTGTCCAGTCTCTCAAATCGGAATTCATGCAGCAATGACGTCATCAAAAAGCGAGAGAGACGCCACGGTAGCGGTGCAGCTGTGCGTTACTAGCGCCTAGCTTGCCTTGAACACGGCTTTTTAGGAAGGGTCGGACTTGACAACAGTCATAAAAAAAAATAAAAATGGGTTGAGGATATGCCTGAGAATGATCGGTTTTCTGTCTGCATTAAGACCTGTAGTATGAATGTAGCCTTAGAGTGTTTGTTGCCAAAAAGCTCAATCTTGGTCTCATCTGACCAAAGCACACGGTCCCACGTGAAGCCTGGGACCGTGTGTATTTCTAAGTGGGTCTGGCGTGCCACGAAAGATGCGCATGCTGAAAAGCACCTCATACCCACTGTGAAGTATGGGGGTGGGTCAGTGATGCTGTGGGGCTGTTTCGCTTCCAAAGGCCCTGGGAACCTTGTTAGGGTGCATGGCATCATGAATGCTTTGAAATACCAGGACATTTTAAATCAAAATCTGTTGCCCTCTGCCCGAAAGCTGAAGATGGGTCGTCACTGGGTCTTTCAGCAAGACAATGACCCTAAACATATGGCCAAATCTACACAGAAATGGTTCGCCAGACACAAAATCAAGCTCCTCCCATTGCCATCTCAGTCCCCAGACCTTGTTTTGTTGGCAAAAGTGGGTTGTACAAAGTATTAACACCAGGGGTGCTAATAATTGTGACACACATTATTTGATGTCTAATAATTTTTTGTTTATGTGGGATTTTTTTCCCCGTTGAATGAATGCACTTGTATTGAAGGTTGGAGTTTTCTCTTTTTTCCCATTAAGTTCCCATATTATTTGAATTAAAAAATATATTAGAAGCTAAAAAACACATCTTTTTCAGGGGTGCCAATAATTATGGAGGGCACTGTATTTTGTTTGGAGATCTCGGTAGCCACCGTGGTGCTGTTGGATAACTGCTCGTGTCGCGTTCAGGAACTGCTCTGATTTCTAGCCATCAGCCACCTTGCTGTCCTCGACAATGTGTAGGAATAAAACACAGGTTAAATGGTAGAAAGACTAGTTAGCCATCTTGGCATGCTAACTTGCCCCGTCATCTGCTTCGTTAACAAGCTTACGTTATAATATTTGTTTTACCATCATTAGACACACTAAACAAGCTGGAGTGAACTCTTGTTGCTGGTGGGGAAACATTCATGACAGCGTTTACTTACCTTATATTTGTGATAAAGTCACGGATGACAAAATGTAAATACATACCTGTCAGGTTGTACAGTTTCGGCGTAATTTGTACAAGTGTGCACTGATTTTTTAATGTGTACAACGAACGTTCAAAATCTGTACGTTTTTCGTGCATTACGTTTGTTTTATCTCCGTTCGGATTTTGTCACCGTTTCGGCAAAGAGACGATGTGCGTTACTATGCGTTACTACGTCGGTTGAATGGGGGTGAGTGGGGTGGCGTTTATGCTCATCGCACCTGAGCCCTGTTCACATTTGTTCCGCCACTGCCGGTACAGTTTATATATAGAATGATATTGTTTTCTTGTCGAATTCTGTGGTTCGGCTTATGGTAAGGTGCACCTTATAGTCCGTTTTTGTACAGTATGAAAAGCTGGGCTTCCTTGGAAAAACAAAATCAATACAAAATGAATTTTAAAAAATCAGACTAATAAAATATATATGAAAGCTCTGGTGACAATGCATGTAGATAGATAGAGAATGGACTCTGAACGTGGGATAAATAAAATTACCACCAAATTAACAGTAGCTGCTTTCCTATTGGCCGGTCGGAAGACAGGGTGAGGCTGGCAGCTGAGGGAGGCTCTGGTGTCTCTTCTCTTATAAGATCTGCAGCCTCTGCAGAATCGGCTCTGCATGCCTTCTCCTCTTCTTATTTTTCTCTCTTCCTCATGCAACACACCCTAGCACACCGCCCAGTGACATGAACATGCATAGTTGACCGCAGAGGAGGTATGCGCATCCTTGAAAATGCGCCAACGTACTGGGGTAGCAAACATATGACGCGCCCTCATGCTTCCGCCAAGCTCCGTATGTGGTCATCAACACACTCACACACATGATGACTAGCGCACACAAAGATCAATAGGCACTTGTTTTAAAGTCTCACGTCCCAACACATCGATCGCCAAAGCAAGATCCTTTACCATGACATTTAACACTCCTGAAAAGTAGGAAACATCCCACTCTCAGATGGTAGGACAGTAGAACCAAAAAAACATGGTATGGTTTGTTTGGAATTGTTGCGTGTTATTTTTAAAGTGCGTACAACAGGAGAAAAAAAAGTCTTAAATAGCATTATTATGTGAATTAGAATAAGACTTTGAAACGATTCAACTATATACAACAATTTGGCGTTTAGCCCCTGCCTGTCATTATAGCGCTCTAGCGTCCCCAACAGGAGGATGACATCGGCAGGGTCATGGTTTAATCTGATTTAGAATTCAGCCCATTGAAGGAGAATTATTCAGAACGAGGAAAATGTGACGAAGAGAGACACAAAATGTAATTGTTTCAATCTCTCTACTCCAAAGTTTTTACAGGATATTCTTTTTATCTCCGTATTTCCCCCCAATTGCTAACAAAATGGTATGGTCATGGCAAATAACAGTCTTGTGCTAAATTGAATATGGAATATTAAAAAGGCATTTATTCAGTACAACATGGCAAAATTACTCCATCATGGTCAAAACTGTCTACTTCTTGCACTTTCCCGAACGATATTTCATGCCACCCGAGTCCGGCTTTTGTCATTTCCTTGCCCTGGCTGCGGAGAGCGTAAACAAACCAGGAAGCTTGACAGCTAGCCGACATGCTAACCCGAACCAGGTTATGTTTCAAAGTCTTCGAAGCGAAAAATCACACAAAACTAGCGCGGTTCATGTCACATGGCGGCGGGGTTGTCGATTGTCTTTGCTGATCGGCAACCCGCCCGGCGGCGAGCAAGTTACAGCTCGTCGTTCCTCATCCACCTGTTGGGGACGCTAGAGCCCTCTAATGGTTGGCGTTAGGGTTGTTCCGATCATGTTTTTTTGTTCCCGATCCGATCCCGGTCGTTTTAGTTTGAGTATGTCATGGTTCCACTTCCCATCATGGTTCCACTTCCCATCATGCATTGGGGCATGGCTGCAGTATCATTTACTGAAAGCTCAACAAATACACTAGATGGCAATATTTAGTCACAATATACAAAGTCACAAGTCTTTCTATCAGTGGATTCCTCTCACAGAAAGAATATTAATAATGTAAATGCCATCTGGAGGATTTATTGTCATAATAAACAAATACAGTACTTATGTACTGTATGTTGAATGTATATATTCGTCGGTGTTTTATTCATTTTTTTCTTAATGCATTGCCAAAATGTATATGATCGGGAAAAATTATCGGGAATGATTGGAATTGAATCGGGAGCAAAAAAAGCAATCGGATCGGGAAATATCGGGATCGGCAGATACTCAAACTAAAACGATCGGATCGGGAGCAAAAAAAAAAAAAAAAAACATGATCGGAACAACCCTACTGATATCCCTCATCTTCGAAGGGGGCAGAGGAGGTGGCATGTTGTCGACATGTATTTTTGTCGGGGCTGTGTGAGTGTGTCGGGGGAAGGTCAAATCATCGGCCAATCAAACGTGCAATTGAGGTGGGGAAAAATGGACCGGCGCATTCAGCGAGTGAAAAGGAGTAAATATAAGTTTGAACATAAGTAAAATAATTAACTTAATAATGGTTGGGTCAATTATATCCTTACAACATATGAGAAGACAATCTAAATTTCCTGTATAACTGAACTCATTATATGATGTATATAAGGTTGCTTAAAGGTTGGTGGGGACAATTTGAGCATCCTGAAAAGTTGGTCGTGTTATGTCCCTACCGTCCCTATGCAAACCTACGCCCTTGCTCTCAGAAGTACATTTTTTCTCAATGAGTTACCCAAGTAAATGTAAGGGAGTAAATGTAACGCGTTACTAGCCACCTCTGCTAATGACATACCACAGTGGCCTGTAAAAACCCATGTACTATATACACTGCAGGGTTTATATAAAAGAAGGACCCATAAATTACGGTAGTTTACCATTATTCTTCTTTTCACTTAGTGGATATTGTATGATGCAACCACTCTAATCCTATATTTAATCCTAGTAAAAAGCCCATGACCCTGGTTTGCATTTTTTTTTTTTTTTTATCGCTCTCATATGGTATTTAAATGTTGCATAATACATCGAAAAGGATTTAAAGAGGAGGAACAGATTGTATCTTCCCTAGCTCCAGACTTTAGGCTTTCATACATACTGTGGATTAAGTTTTCAAAGACTTTTGAAGGACACCTTCATGCCAACCAAGACAGTTGCTTGACAGACGAGCCGCCATTTTAAAGTTGATCTACTTTAACACCTGAGTCCACAAAAAGTCATGCCAGTATCTGATGGAAAACATTGTTATCTTTCCACAGGTCTAACAGCCACCGGAGGTATTGTTTTTCCACATTTTTTAAATAGTTTCTAAAGGCAAACGCTATTATTTGAGTAGGCTTGGAGTCAGGTATGTTAAAGTGATACATTTGAAGTTTTTTAAGATAATTGTACGTGGAAGAGAGTCTACACTCAGGAAGATTCAAAGTAAAACTTTTATACCCAGAGAAGGGTCATATGACTAATCAGCATATCTTTTGTGAGCATTAAGGTCCTCATTTATCATTCCCATTCACACTCGCCAAACTACAGGGTTGGATTGCTCCAATTAGCATCTTGAATGTTTGCAGGGCAGGGGCTGCCTTGGCTTTGTCGGACAGTGGACCGCTCAGGCAGGCAATCGGGCGGACAACCTTTTTTTTTTTTTTTTTTTTTTACAGTATGTTTTAGCGCTCAGTATGGTTGTCTAATGCAGGGGTTTTCAACCCAGTCCTCAAGGCACACTGTGGGTCCTGGTTTTTGTTCCAGCCGATCCAGCAGAGACAGTTGAACCAATGAGGCTTCTGCTAAAACAAGCCACACCTGACTGCAATCAACTGATTGCACTTGTAAAACACCAGATTGGGGAAAAAGTGTTGTCATCTTGTTTGGTAAGAATGAAATCCTGCACCCACAGTGTGCCTTAGTGGAATAGGTTGGGAACCCCTGGTCTAATGTGATCAAATTGTGCACGATTTGACAAAATTGGGAAGATATGAGAGCTATTTTTTTGCTGGGAATTTGTGGCATTGAGAAACAACAGCTGTCTCAATCTCTCTGAATATTTAGTTGCATTGTTTCTTGTATCTATGGAGCTATAATTGTCATATTGCTGTTGATGGATGACTGATGATGCACAACACAAGTCATTTTTTTGCACAAAAAAAGCTTTTTATTCAATAAAGAAACGTATGTGAAGAAGACAACAAAAGAAACTACTGTATATACAAGGGCTGGTGTAATAAAAAAAATAACCAAAAAAATGTATGTGGTGACATATGACACTTTGCCCTTTAACTGGGGCTAGGTGTTGGAGGTTGTTGCCGAAGCAATTTTTCTTTCTGCGCCCTCTTTGCGCCCACATGACAGTGAGCCAATTCCTTTGCAAAACCCACCAAGAAGTCCATCCGTCTCTCTTGCCTTCCGGTGCATGCCTGATACAACACAAATGCATTGAATGCTGCCATGTCAATCATATTGTAGAACACGCGACTGGCCATCTCCGTGTTTGAGAAAGCCAAGGGAGCCCTGGATTTGCAAATATTCAAGATGCTAATTGCAGCTATCCAAAATGAACCCCCAGCCGCTTCACACCTAGGCAACGCCACCACAGGAGTGTGTAGGGGGGTGGGCTGCTTGATTGCTCGTTTGAGTGGTCTATTGTTTGACAAAGCCAAGTAGTCAGTTTGGTATCAATGTCATCTGACACCCTTCTGGTATTTCTTTATAGCCAAAAAACCCCCGGTATTTCCAGTGTTTTAAAGGGACTATACAGCATTTAGTTTTATTTTTTACTCGCGACTGCCACCTCTGGCCTAAAGCATAACTACAGCTCGTGCATGGTGTGCATGCTTCTATGAGCATGAACATAAACCATTGAGCGGTTGGCTTATCAAATATGCACAGGAAACCTACAAACAGTTAGTAGTGAGTCTTAAGTGGGTTAGAAAAGTGTTTTTACAAGGCAGGGGCTCTGTGAAAGCGTTTGCCCAGAGTGTTCGACCCAAACACTACACTCAAAAAAATGCACACGAACTTTTCTAACTTTTAAACAGGTATTTCTCATTTTATGTAAATATTACCTTTTGTGTTTTTACAAATTGCTAAATCCATACTTTACATACAGTGTATCACAAAAATGAGTACACCCCTCGCATTTCTGCAGATATTTAAGTATATCTTTTCATGGGACAACACTGACAAAATGACACTTTGACACAACGAAAAGTTGTCTGTGTGCAGCTTATATAATAGATTTCATTTAATAGCCATTAATATCTAAACCCCTGGCAACAAAAGTGAGTACACCCCTTAGAAACTACATCCCTAAATATCCAAATTGAGTACTGCTTGTCATTTTCCCTCCAAAATGTCAAGTGACTCGTTACAAGAGTGCTGTCAGCAAAGCTGCAGAGATTGAAGAGACGGGGCTCATTCCCAACACCATGCTTGACTGTAGGCATGACACACTTTGTACTCCTCACCTGGTCGCTGCCACACATGCTTGAGACCCTCAGAACCAAAGAAATTAATCTTCATCTCATCAGACCATTGGACATGGTTCCAGTAATCCATGTGCTTTGTTGACATGTCTTCAGCAAACTGTTTGCGGGCTTTCTTGCGTACCGTCTTCAGAAGAGGCTTCCTCCTGGGGTGACAGCCATGCACACCAATTTGATGTCGAGTACGGCGTATGGTCTGAGCACTAACAGGCTGACCCCCCACCTCTTCAATCTCTGCAGCAATGCTGACAGCACTCCTGTAACGTGTCATATGACATTTTGGAGGGAAAATGACAAGCAGTACTCAATTTGGACATTTAGGGGTGTAGTTTCTAAGGGGTGTACTCACTTTTGTTGCCAGGGGTTTAGATATTAATGGCTATATTTTGAGTTATTTTGAGGGGAAAATAAATGAACTATATTACTCTATACTAGGGCTGTCAAAGTTATCGCGTTAACGGGCGGTAATTAATTTTTTAAATAATCACGTTAAAATATTTGACGCAATTAACGCACATGCCCCGCTCAAACAGATTAAAATGACAGTACAGTGTAATCTCCGCTTGTTACTTGTTTTTTGGTGTTTGGCTCCCTCTGCTGGCGCTTGGGTCCAATTGATTTAATGTGTTACACCATGAGTGAGCATGGTGTAATTATTGACATCAACAATGGCGAGCTAGTAGTTTATTTTTTGATTGAAAATTTTACAGATTTTAATAAAACGAAAACATTAAGAGGGGTTTTAATATAAAGTTTCTATAACTTGTACTAACATTTATCTTTTAAGAACTACAACTCTTTCTATCCATGGATCGCTTTAAGAGAATTTTAATAATGTTAATGCCATCTTGTTGATTTATTGTTATAATAAACAAATACAGTACTTATGTACCGTATGTTGAATGTATATATCCGTCTTGTGTCTTATCTTTCCATTCCAACAATAATTTACAGAAAAATATGGCATATTTTATAGATGGTTTGAATTGCAATGAATTACGATTAATTAATTTTTAAACTGTAATTAACTCGATTAAAAATTTTAATCGTTTGACAGCCCTACTCTATACCCTAAGAGATAATGCCTTCATTGAACAGAAAACACCATAGCAACTGCAACCACCACTCTCAGTCATGGTTGCCACAACTACCCATGAACCATTGCGGGCGTACCACATAATAGATAACAGTCGCTACAGTATGAATATCCAGCCAAAATGAATCCCTCAGTAATTTTCCAGAAAATTAAACATTTTTTTGAAATCCTGCACTTGTCTTTGAGTACTCGAAGCCACAACATATCATCATAGCTCATTTAAATTTGTTCATGAAACTGCGACATTGCAATCGAAACAATTTTCCGCACGAATTGGAGTCTTACAGAGATCAAACGTATTGAAGAACAATATTTTTTCTCATTTTTTTCAGTCTATGCCCTTATATTTAGAGGGTAAAGATGATTTTTCTGACTACAGGCCCACACTGTGCATGTACCAGCACAACCAGTTGCATTATGCATTACGTTGCATGACTCCGGCATTTCCAGCGCAGCTTGTGACGTTGAAGTATTAATAAAGGTTGATGAGTCACTGTGGTATGACAATGTGTTTTAAAATCTGGTGTCAAAGTTTACTTTTAATCACTTCTTTTCAGCCTGAAAAGGCAACTTATTTTGTGGGTTATGTTTTGTTTGCAAAGGCAGCCCTGTGGGTAAAGGTCCATAGTAGACACACCCTAGCCACAATCAGATAAACATGTGCGTGTAAAAAACACATGTGTGTTACGTGACTGTTATGGCTGTAATGACAGCAACATAAACAACTGATTACAGGATTTTCCTGCAAAGTGGTGTCTATTTACCAAACAAGGTGGTATTACCGTAATTTTTAGACTATAAGAGGTTACTTTTTTGCCTCGTCAATTTTTACTGGATTGGTGAGCTGTATGCCTTTAAAAGTTGTCAAAAGATTTCAAGTATTGATACCGTTGATCAATGTCAGTCAACTTATCAAAGAAATTTTTTAATTTCAAAAATTAGTACTAAAACTTTTCTAATCAATAAAAGCACAAGGGTGGCCAAATTTATGCACTGGCCTAGTTTTGTTTAAATAGGTATGACGTACTTTCTGTTTATACTATAAATTGCATTTCACTTCTCAAATATTACTGTGTTCTTCTGCTAAATGATATATTTACCTAAAATCTTTGTTCCAAACAAACAGTGATTTTCAAAGGAAAAGCTTAAAAATGATTAGGGGTGCCCAAACCTTTGCATACTACTGTATACTCTATATAAGTATGTATATACTGTATATACACGTATGTTTATCCATCCATCCATTATCTGCCGCTTAATCCGAGGTCAGGTCGCAGGGGCAGTAGCTATATGTTTGTATATGTATACAGTATGTATATGGCGGAAAACACAGACAAGACTGAAAAAGCAGTTTCTGCTCTTGCACCCCTCTTTAAAAGAAACTGCTGTATTTTAGGATAAAACAACTGTTGGGCTTGATAGAACAATATGTCTATATGCTGCCATAGCAGATTCATGGCACACGAAGCCCCCGAACTATTTTTAATTTGTCTGTTTTACCCTGAAAACCCCCGTTTACAGATGTCGCGCAACCGTTTTTGTTTCAACCCAGCCATGAAACGAAGATAATTAATTATATTTATTATTCAAAATGTCTGTCATTTTTAGCTTGGAATCATTAATTGACGTCTCATATTTCGTTTAAAAAAAAAAAAAAAAGACTTAAAAAAAATTATTCACTCACATATTTTAAACTTTTAAACAAATTATGTCACAATGAAAAAAATGCTGCCTGTAAAAAAGGTCACAGATAACTGAGTGAGCTGCTGTCTGCTATTTTATTTTATTTTTCCCATAACTCCCCACTCCTAAACCTCCTCTCCTCATCTATTGTTTTCATCAAACATTTTTTGAAAGAAAATCTCGACCACTCCTTGATGTCTGCGATTTCTGCATCCCGACCGTTGTTATATTACCATGTTTCACCCATAAAATCAACCAGCTGTGGCCATTCACAGCTGTGACTTGACACTCAGTGACACATGCTACATGGAGTTTTTGGATCGAAACAATGTAAGTACGCGATAATATCTCATCAAAGTCATGGCGTCTGTAATTCTGCTCTCGCGTGCTCTCACCTCCGGATAGGGTTTTGCTGTTTAAAAAAACAATTATTTATTTATCTTTTTAAATAAAAAATGCCCTCCTGTCCAAAAATGTTCTTCCCCCAGATAAATTGAGATTTTAGGCTTTCCAATGATGTATCACAAATGCATATCGGACAATTTTGAAATTTGGCCAGATTGGGGGTCTCAGAGCGGAACTTCAAGTCACCTGTGTGTTTTCATATATATACACTCACCGGCCACTTTATTAGGTACACCATGCTAGTAACGGGTTGGACCCCCTTTTTCCTTCAGAACTGCCTCAATTCTTCGTGGCATAGATTCAACGAGGTGCTGGAAGCATTCCTCAGAGTTTGGTCCATATTGACATGATGGCATCACACAGTTGGTGCAGATTTGTCGGCTGCACATCCATGATGCGAATCTTCCGTTCCACCACATCCCAAAGATGCTCTATTGCATTGAGATCTGGTGACTGTGGAGGCCATTTGAGTACAGTGAACTCATTGTCATGTTCAAGAAACCAGTCCGAGATCATTCCAGCTTTATGACATGGCGCATTATCCTGCTGAAAGTAGCCATCAGAAGTTGGGTACATTGTGGTCATAAAGTGATGGACATGGTCAGCAACAATACTCAGGTAGGCTGTGGTGTTCCAACGATGCTCAATTGGTACCAAGGGGCCCAAAGAGTGCCAAGAAAATATCCCCCACACCATTACACCACTACCACCAGCCTGAACCGTTGATACAAGGCAGGATGGATCCATGCTTTCCTGTTGTTGACGCCAAATTCTGACCCTACCATCCGAATGTCGCAGCAGGAATCGAGACTCATCAGACCAGGCAACGTTTTTCCAATCTTCTATTGTCCAATTTTGAGGAGCTTGTGCAAATTGTAGCCTCAGTTTCCTGTTCTTAGTTGAAAGGAGTGGCACCCGGCGTGGTCTTCTGCTGCTGTAGCCCATCTGCCTCAAAGTTCGACGTACTGTGCGTTCAGAGATGCTCTTCTGCCTACCTTGGTTGCAGGGCCGGCCCAGCCTATAAGCATACTATGCAGCTGCTTAGGGCCCCTGACCACTAGGGGGCCCCCAATCTGGCAATTGTGTAATTTATATTTTATTTTGTTTACTACAGTTTGATCTGACTTTTGTGAGTTTTGATTCTTGATTACAGGCTTAAAAAAATAAAAGTTCTTCCTTAACTTCTTTCTTTCCTCTTTTAGAAAAAGGTTTGGCGCTATCTACTGTAAGTACTGACAATCATTTGGGGTGAGAAGTTTGAAGTATGCAGTGCAACAAAATCTGATTAATATACAAAATATGGACGTATGGGTTGGATTGCATGTATGAGTTTCACAGTACACGGTGACGAAATGGTGGGGCAAAAATATGGGCCCCTTTGCATTATTTTGCTTAGGGCCCCCAAATGGCCTGGGCCGGCCCTGCTTGGTTGTAACGGGTGGTTATTTGAGTCACTGTTGCCTTTCTATCAGCTCGAACCAGTCTGGCCATTCTCCTCTGACCTCTGGCATCAACAAGGCATTTCCGCCCACAGAACTGGCGCTCACTGGATATTTTTTCTTTTTCGGACCATTCTCTGTAAACCCCAGAGATGGTTGTGTGTGAAAATCCCAGTAGATCAGCAGTTTCTGAAATGCTCAGACCAGCCCTTCTGGCACCAACAACCATGCCACGTTCAAAGTCACTCAAATCATCTTTCTTCCCCATACTGATGCTCGGTTTGAACTGCAGGAGATTGTCTTAAACCATGTCTACATGCCTAAATGCATTGAGTTGCCGCCATGTGATTGGTTGATTAGAAATTAAGTGTTAACGAGCAGTTGGACAGGTGTACCTAATAAAGTGGCCGATGAGTGTATACCGTAATATATATATATATATATATATATATATATATATATATATATATATATATATATATATTAGGGCTGCCAAATTATCGCGTTAACGCGCGGTAATTCATTTTTTAAATTAATCACGTTAAAATATTTGACGCAATTAACGCACATGTCTCCCGCTCAGAAAGTATTCTGCCTTTTGGTAAATTTTACAGCAAGGCGAACTCTTGTGGTCGCTTGGCGACATGGTTTATTATTTTCTTCTTTTCTTCATTATGGCTGCATGACGTCTCGGGCTGATAATGTTGTGCTTATATGATCCTTGGACAAGATTTGTCCGTAAGTATGGTTGTTGTAAAGAATGTACATATTATGTTAGTGAGCGAAATGTTATATTTTTTGTATGAGACGCTTTTTGTATATGTTTAGTGAACCTGTATAGCGTGCTAAGCTAACGTTGTTGCTAATGCAATGCTGTGTACTTTTTTGTTGTTGTTTCACTACGGTCTAAAGAGGACAGTGGTTTGAGGCCATTTTATTAATAAATCAGATGAAAAAGGAAGAAGTCTAATTCTTAAGGTGTCGTTCACTAGCTGTCTAGCTTTGGAAAAAGTAGACGCTTCGGCGTGAGGACAGCATAGACAGATTTAAATGACAGTAGAGTGAAATGCCCACTACAGTCCTTATGTACCGTATGTTGAATGTATATATCCATCTTGTGTTTTATCTTTCCATTCCAACAATTTATTTTACAGAATATATATATAATTTACAGAAAAATATGGCATATTTTATAGATGGTTTGAATTGCGATTAATTGCGATGAATTACGATTAATTAATGTTTAAGCTGTAATTAACCCGATTAAAAATTTTAATCGTTTGACAGCCCTAATATAATATATATATATATATGTGTGTGTGTGTATTTATATGTACACTGTTTTTTGGTGAAATTAGATGGGTGTGGCTAAAAGTCAGGTGTGCCTTATTGGCTAAATATTACAGCGTGAAATATCTAAACTGCTTACAAAATTCACAACATTACTCAAATATATAGAAGACAGATAAGAATCAACCACCTACAGTAATGTCATAATAACATCACCTTAAAATATTTGTCTTTGAACATTTCAACATTCCACGCACATTATTTCTACTAGAACAATTAAAAACTAGACAAGCAAGTTGTATTCAACTTTGCGTCTAAAAATATCTCATTGCAAGTAATACTAACTATTGATTTGTCAGTAAAGACCGAATATCTCTCAACATGCACTTTAATAAATTGGTAAAATGAATCCGTCTTTACGCAAGAGACCAAAACAAAGCCTTAGCAAGATGAGGGAGAAAAAGCTTGCACTTGTGATCCGATCAATAAGCCTCAGCGATGAAATCATTCTCCCTCAGGTATAGAGCAGGTGATTAAGTTCAGGTTTTTTTCCTCTCCTTTGTGAGTGATGACCTCACTGTGCCACTGAAGCATCATCGACTGCTTCTTGGCTGCCCAGGAAGCGCTCACGTCCAGGCAGGAAGCGCAAAAGCCTGATGGGAATCGATGATAGCGCGTGACTCGAATGGCTACCGGTCAACTACCAGCATTACACTTCATCAACCGGCTGGTTTCTGACAAATTGACCGTACGATGTTCGGGCCAGAGGAAATGACTTGCAATTTATTTCAGCTCTTTCCTATTGTGGAAAAATAGTGACAGATCAGACCAGTTCTACAGGTGTTTGTGTGTTGTGTGTAACATGATGCCCAAATAAGAACACCCTTTTAGTTGTTTACTAAGGAAGATATGTTGCAGAACCAATCACAATTGAATATATGAAGTAGGAATGTCCCGATCACACATTTTTGTATGAGGCAGAGTCACCTATAATGAGTGCCGATCCGAGACTTCGGCAATGTCTTAAGGAGGGAAAAGAAGAACATCCAAATGTCTTTTTCCCCCCAATTTGAACAAAACCTACATTATAGCTATATTAGAAACTGCAATTTCTGGTGAAATTACGATGGGGCTTTGCTGTGGTAGATACAGATTTATCATGTCACTTCCTGTTGATTTGGGGACATTTCGGGAACACGTTCGGTTGCATGACTGTCAATGGCATCGACTTACTTCGGCGCTAGTTGAATGTCAATGTCCTGTAATAGTAAGTTATTGGTAAAAAATCACAACTTTGAAATTTGGACATACATGGCCGTCAATGGCATGGACGTGCATGGCTGTCAATGGCATCGACTTACTTGGGGGTCAGTCAATAGGGTGTCATGGCAAATGGTCAGAAATAACAAGAACCTATGTTTGACGGCTATTAAAAATTAATGGGAAATTTGGACGTACATGGCTGTCAATGGCATCCCATTAAAATGAATAAGCAAGTTTTTGGCAAATTTTGGGGGAACTGTAGGTTTTTTACAAATTCTGTTTACAACTTTTATACCCCTTACCGTCCTGGAGTTTGTGATGTATAAATTTTGTGATTTGGTCAAAAATTTTAGGACAAGTAGCGTTTTGATTTCCCCCCAAATAACCTGCATTTACGGGTGAACGGATTTTTTTTTTTTTCTGGTCATTCGAAAATTCTGGTCATATATATATATTCGGTTCGGGTTGTACGATGCGCCGAAGAAACGCCATTCAAAAAAATATATATATATTATATGGGCCTTTGCCATCTAATAAAGCATTAACAAAATAATTAATAAAATAATTAATGTAATTGTCATGTAAAGTAATTAATGTAAAAATTAATAAAATAAAGCATTAATACAGCATTGCTTTTCAACAAAGCCAAAAAAATAAATCAAAAATCACCTTTTTTTGGCAAATTTGTAAAGCACAAAATAAGGTTGCAAACAAATTACAGTTCGATATTTTTTGTATAAAATAATATGTAATAAAATTAGGGCTGTCAAACAATTAAAATTTTTAATCGAGTTAATTACAGCTTAAAAATTAATTAATCGTAATTAATCGCAATTCAAACCATTTATAAAATATGCCATATTTTTCTGTAAATCATTGTTGGAATGGAAAGATAAGACACAAGATGGATATATACATTTAACATACGGTACATAAGGACTGTATTTGTTTATTATAACAATAAATCAACAAGATGGCATTAACATTATTAACATTCTGTTAAAGTGATCCATGGATAGAAAGACTTGTAGTTCTTAAAAGAAAAATGTTAGTACAAGTTATAGAAATTTTATATTAAAACCCCTCTTAATGTTTTCGTTTTAATAAAATTTGTAAAATTTTCAATCAAAAAATAAACTAGTAGCCCGCCATTGTTGATGTCAATAATTACTTACACAATGCTCATGGGTGCTGAAGCCTATAAAATCAGTTGCACCCAAGCGCCAGCAGAGGGCGGCAAAACTCCATAAAACACAACAAGTGAGCGTTTCACTGTACTGTCATTTAAATCTGTCTGAGCGGGGCATCTGCATTAATTGCGTCAAATGTTTTCACGTGATTAATTAAAAAAATTAATTAACGCCCGTTAATGCGATAATTTTGACAGCCCTAAATAAAATATTTGTTGTTTGTTCTTCTCCTCTTCTGTCTGCTTCCTTCCTTTCTGTCCCCCCAAAACCCAATCCTGTTCGTTGCTTTCTTTTAATAAATAAAACATAATGAACAACCACAATGGGAGTATATCAAACTCCCATGTGATACATTAAAACTGTTCAGACCATAAGGACACTCAGATTCTTATTCTCCATGTCTAAGCAGCTAAACAGGAAAGGCAAAAGTAAAAAAACATCCTTAGTTTGTCCTGAAAAGTAAAAATGCTGCTCATGCAATCAAAAATGTATTCTTACCTCTCTCAGTATATTAACTTTCATTTGATAATTCAAATATGCTCTCAAGAAAATGCCACAACTACCATGGAACATTGAGTTGATTCATAGAGTTTCCACTGCACGATTTGGTCAGGCCTAGACTGCTGATTTATGATGATGTGTCTCCAGTCCACCAGATTGTGAGGGCAGCATGGCATGATGTTATTTATTCCCAACCCTGACTTTTATCTGCCACAGTTTACGACCTCGTGTCCAGAACAGCAGTTGACGATATGCACGGTTTTTGTGATGTCAGGCCTTTTTACAAGCCATATTTATGAATGGCACGAAAAGGTCTAACAGTACCGTTTGTATTTTTTTTGTCTCCTATAGATGTCCGTATCTCGCTGTCCACCTATCCGCCACCATCCCAGTCTTCGCCGTTGTGCTCTTCCTCTTTGTCATAGCCATGCTATTGAGGACCAGCTTCAGTGACCCGGGGGTCCTTCCTCGAGCGCTCCCTGAGGAGGCCAGGTTCATCGAGATGGAGATTGGTGAGTCTTATTTATTTATTTGTTTGTTTTTAACCACATGTCATTTTCGATACTCATACAGTGGGGCAAATAAGTATTTAGTCAACCACTATTTGTGCAAGTTCTCCCACTTGAAAATATAAGAAAGGCCTGTAATTGTCAACATGGGTAAACCTCAACCATGAGGGACAGAATGTGAAAAAAAAACAGAAAATCACATTGTGTGATTTTTAAAGAATTTATTTGCAAATCATGGTGAAAAATAAGTATTTGGTCAATACGAAAAGTTCATCTCAATACTTTTTATGTACCCTTTGTTGGCAATAACGGAGGCTAAACATTTTCTGTAACTCTTTACAAGCTTTTCACACACTTTTGCTGGTATTTTTGGCCCATTCCTCCATGCAGATGTCCTCTAGAGCAGTGATGTTTTTGGGCTGTCGTTGGGCAGCACGGACTTTCAACTGGGTTGAGATCTGGAGACTGGCTAGGCCACTCCAGGACCTTGAAATGCTTCTTACGTAGCCACTCCTTTGTTGCCCTGGCTGTGTGTTTGGGGTCATTGTCATGCTGAAAGACCCAGCCACGTCTCATCTTCAATGTCCTTGCTGATGGAAGGAGATTTTCACTCAAAATCTCTCGATACATGGCCCCATTCATTCTTTCCTTTACACAGACCAGTCGTCCTGGTCCCTTTGCAGAAAAACAGCCCCAAAGCATGATGTTTCCACCCCCATGCTTCACAGTGGGTATGGTGTTCTACAGATGCAATTCACTATCCTTTTCCTCCAAACACGAGAACCTGTGTTTCTACCAAAAATTTCTATTTTGGTTTCATCTGACCATAACACATTCTCCCAGTCCTCTTCTGGATCATCTAAATTAGGGCTGCAGCTATCGAATATTTTAGTAATCGATTAATCGACTGAAAATTCTGTCGATTAATCGAGCAATCGGATAATATAGATAAAATATACATGAGAAAACAAGACATACATCTAATATCGAACCATTTTCAGTCAATCAGTGTCTTCACTTTTTATGTACATTGTTGAAAACAGCCAACAATTGCATCTCAGATGTGACTTGGAACAAAAAAATCACTGCTTTCACTCAAAAAACTTTTAGATCTTATTAAAAAAAACAGAAAAACAACAACATATTTCTTATCTAAAAATGTCATTACGCTTGATAATACACAGCACTTAAAAGCTTGGTGTTTTTCCCACATGTTTCAATTGAATTTCCATTTGTGTCAGGCTATTTTTAACTTCTATTTAAGTTTTGAGTTAGTCTAAACTGTTAGTCCTGATGGGATTTTGAGTTTTTGCAGTGATCAAAATAAATGTATGATACCTGCTGTATTGGAGCATTAGGGTGTTACTTGGTGTTTTATCCAGTAATGACTACTGAGCTAAAATTGACAGTTAGCAGTTTTATTTTACACCCCCATCACTCTACAGCGCTATGTTTTCACAGATTAGATAAAGCCAGTGTGTAAGACATGTTAGCCACGCATTGACAGTGGTCATAATTAATAGGAAAGTAGCCTTCCTCATGGCTAACGTTACGTGATCGAGTGACAGTTACGTTATATTTATTAGCGCTGAGAAATCTACTGCTTTAAGATGGCGGCTGTTTACTAACGCCACCCAGACGCGGCCGAGTCTGTCATTTCGCATCTAGTTCTATGTACGTGCGATCTCTATGAGATGCATCAGGTGCTACCTGCTACCATCGTAGCATCATACATGCGGGCATAGTTTTTAGCAACGTCGGCGTAGTTTGTAGCGGCGTTCGGCTGCAGTAAGATTTTTTTTTTTTTTTTGCTTCTTCCTCTACGCACGTGAGACGTCAGCGCGTTGTCCCGCATTAAAAGTAGTCTGGGCAAAACGTGATGCTTAGAGCTGGCAAAATTAAACAATTCCTCGAGGTGAATAAAATTACTCGGATCAGTTTTTAAACTCGAGTTACTCGAGTATTCATTTCAGCTCTAATCTAACTGCTCTCTAGCGAACCGCATACGGGCCTGGACGTGTACTTTCTTCAGCAGGGGGACACGTCTGGCAGTGCAGGATTTGAGTCCCTGGCGGTGCATTTTGTTACTGATCGTAGCCTTTGTTACTGTGGTCCCAGCTCTCTGTAGGTCCTTCACTAGGTCCCACCATGTAGTTCAGGGATTTTTGCTCACCGTTCTTGTTATCATTTTGACGCCACGGGGTGAGATCTTGCACGGAGCCCCAGATCAAGGGAGATTATCAGTGGTCTTGTATGTCTTCCATTTTGTAATAATTGCTCCCACAGTTGATTTCTTTACACCAAGCGTTTTACCTATTGCAGATTCAGTCTTCCCAGCCTGGTGCAGGTTTACAATTTTGTCTCTGGTGTCCTTCGACAGCTCTTTGGTCTTGGCCATAGTGAAGTTTGGAGTGTGACTGACTGAAGTTGTCTTTTATACCGATAATGAGTTAAAACAGGTGCCATTAATACAGGTAACGAGTGCAGCCTCGTTAGACCTCGTTAGAAGAAGTTAGACCTCTTTGACAGCCAGAAATCTTGCTTGTTTGTCAGTGACCAAATACGTATTTTCCACTCTAATTTGGAAGTAAATTCCTTAAAAAATCAAACAATGTGATTTTCTGTTTTTTTTCCCACATTCTGTCTCTCATGGTTGAGGTTTACCCATGTTGACAATTACAGGCCTCTCTAATCTTTTCAAGTAGGAGAACTTGCACGATTGGTGGTTGACTAAATACTTATTTGCCCCTCTGTACCAAACATCAAAGCAAAGCCACCATTGAAATTCCTCCAGAACCGGCATTTTCTAGTATTTGTAATAACTCTGCCAGCAACACGTAACTGCCTCCTGACACATTTTTTTCCCCAATGTGGACTGCAATGCATTAACAGTGTTTTATTTCCGTCTTTTGCATGCCACAATGATTGTGTAAACATTTGTTACGTCTCCGTATTTGGGGATGTTGCGACCACACGAGCAATTTCATTACATCTACTTGTTTCATTATTCAAAACGAGTCATAACAACAAATGCTTCCAAATAAACTCTAATCCCCATCCCTCCAAGCAATTCTATATTCCTCCCTCCCACGGTTTTTTTGTATATTTTTTTATGATCAGGGAACTAAAGCGTTGTGCAGTATTCTGCAGCAGACATGATTGAATCCCCCCCACACCCTTGTGAGGCTGCTCAGTCTTTGTCTGCGTGAAAGATTCACAGCGGCGTTCGGCAGCCATCTCGCTCCACAAAAGCGCTTGCGGGTGGAGACTCGTGACAAGAGATGGCTGTTAAAGGCACTACTGATCCACTTGCTCCCGTGAAGGGGGACAGCTGGCAGCCGACGCTACTTCTCTCATCAGCACCGTGACTCATTCTCTTCACCGCATGACCAAAAAAAATGTACGGTGTAATTATTCTCTTTAAGATAGCCTGAATTTTCAGCCATTTTAAGTAATGAGCAGTATATTATGAAGAGATTAGAGTAGTAATTTATTCAACTGAATGTTTGCTTTTACTATTCAGTTCTACTTTACAAATAACGTCCAATATTATAATAATTATAATATAATCATGTGTACCTGACAAGCTTCATTTAATATTTTGTAACGTTCCCAATGTAAAAACGGTATAACTCTCAATGTTTGTTAATTTCTATAAAACTGGATTATCGCAAGGTCGTTTTTACAAGTCTCAAAAAAAAAAATCAATCAGGAAGCTACAGCTAATCCAGAATGCAAGTACAGTTTTTTCTCATTTTTTGTGGTTAATGGGGACCCCACCTCCTCACCCCCAGCGATAATTGAAAATACATTTAGAGGCATAGCTTATTCGCATTTAAAAAACAATAAAAACAATTCATTTTTTTGTGTGTTCAGTGTATTTATTCAGATTTAGCAGCATTGGTGATATATACTGTATATATATATATATATATATATATATATATATATATATATATATATATATATATATATATATATATTAGGGCTGTCACAATTATCGCATTAACGGGCGGTAATTAATTTTTTAAATTAATCACGTTAAAATATTTGACGCAATTAACGCACATGTCCCGCTCAGACAGTATTCTGCCTTTTGTTAAGTTTTACAGCAAGGCTTTTTGTGCTGTCTAACAGCAAACTCTTGTGGTCGCTTTGCGACATGGTTTATTGTTTTCTTGCCAGTTCAATATGGCTGCACGACGTCTCGCGCTGACGCCTACGTAGTAATGTTGTGCTTATATGATCCTTGGACAAGATTTGTCCGTAAGTATGGTTGTTGTAAAGAATGTACATATTATGTTAAAAAGCGAAATGTTATATTTTTTGTATGAGACACTTTTTGTTTATGTTTAGTGAACCTGTATAGCGTGCTAAGCTAACGTTGTTGCTAATGCAATGCTTGTGTACTTTTTTTTGTAGTTTTACGACAGTCTAAGAGGACAATGGTTTGAGAGCATTTTATTAATAAATCAGATGAAAAAGGAAGAAGTCTGATTATTAAGGCGTCGTTCACTAGCTGTCTAGCTTTGGAAAAAGTAGACGCTTCGGAGTGAGGACAGCATAGACATTTAAATGACAGTGGAGTGAAATGCCTACCACAGTCCTTATGTACCGTATGTTGAATGTATATATCCATCTTGTGTCTTTATCTTTCCATTCCAACAATTTATTTTACAGAATATATATATAATTTACAGAAAAATATGGCATATTTTATAGATGGTTTGAATTGCGATTAATTACGATTAATTAATTTTTAAGCTGTAATTAACTCGATTAAAATTTTTAATCGTTTGACAGCCCTAACATATATAATATATATACAGTGGGGAGAACAAGTATTTGATACACTGCCAATGGGAAAACCCATTGGCAGTGTATCAAATACTTTATCTGAACCTTTTGGAATTTCTCACATTTCTGCATAAAATCACCATCAAATGTGATCTGATCAGTGTCAAAATCACACAGATGAAAAAACAGTGTGTGCATTAACTAAAACCACCCAAACATCTATAGGTTTTCATATTTTAATGAGGATAGTATGCAAACAATGACAGAAGGGGGGAAAATACGTAACTGAACCATCTGCCTAAGGAGACTTAAAGAGCAATTGGAACCAATTTTTACCAAACATTTGAAGTCAGGTGTGTGCCCAATCACAGATGAGTGGTTTAAAGCTGCCCGGCCCACTATAAAACACATACCTGGTAAGAGTTGTCTTGTTGAGAAGCATTGTATGATGTGCATCATGGCTCGATCAAAAGAGCTGTCTGAAGACCTGCGATCAAGGATTGTTGATTTGTATAAAAATGGGAAGAGATACAAAACCAACTCCAAAAGTCTGGATGTTCATCAATTGAAAGTCAGAGAAGTTGTCTGCAGATGGAGAGAGTTTGGCACTGTTGCTTCTCTCCCAAGGAGTGGCCGTCCACCAAAGATGACGCCAAGAGTTCAGCGCAGAATACTCAGAGAGGTAAAAAAGAACCCTAGAGTGTCTGCTAAAGACTTACAGAAATCACTGGCACAGTCCAATATATCTGTGCACACATCAACTATAGGTAAAACTATGGCCAAGAATGGTGTTCATGGGAGGACTCCACAGCCACTGCTGTCTTATGAAAAAAAAAAAAAAAAATGTTGCTCGTTTAATTGTCGCATAAAGGCACTTGGACACTCCACAGATGTTTTGGCAAAATATTTTGTCTACTGATGGAACCAAAGTTGAATTGCTTGGGAGTAACACACAACGTCACATGTAAATGAAAAATGGAACAGCCCACCAACATCAACACCTCACCCCCACCGTGACGCATGGTGGAGGGAGCATCATGATTTGGGGCTGTTTTGCTTCCTCAGGGCCTGGACAACTTGCAATAATTAATGGAAGAATGAATTCAAAAGTTTATCAGGATGTTTTGAAGGAAAACCTGAGGCTGTCTGTCAGACAGTTGAAGCTTAAAAGAGGATGGATGCTGCAACAAGACAATGATCCAAAACACAGAAGTAAATCAACTTTAGAATGGTTTCAGAAGAACAAAATACATATTCTGGAGTGGCCAAGTCAATGTCCAGACTTGAACCCCATTGAGATTCTGTGGCATGACCTAAATACAGCGATTCATGCCTGACATCCCAGGAATTTGACTGAAATACAGCAGTTTTGTGGGGAAGAAATACAAATACAGTACTTATGTACAGTATGTTGAATGTATATATTCGTCTTGTGTCTTATCTTTCATTCCAACAATAATTTACGGAAAAATAAGGCATATGGATAGTTTGAATTTTGATTAATTACGATTAATTAATTTTTCAGCTGTGATTAACTCGATTAAAAATTTTAATCGTTTGATAGCCCTAGTTATGGTTCACTTACTTATTTTTCGCCCTTCTGTCATTGTTTGCATACTATCCTCATTAAAATATGAAAACCTATAAATGTTTGGGTGGTTTTAGTTAAGTTTTTTTTTCATCTGTTTGATTTTGACAAAGATCAGATCACATTTGATGGTGATTTTATGCAGAAATGTGAGGATTTCCAAAAGGTTCAGATACTTTTTCATACCATTGTAAAATCTTTGTTGTCTAGCTTCGTCAATGGCAGCCAGCTAAAAAATAGAAAATTAAAAAATTTAAAAAAATACAATTTGTTCTTCTCGTCAACACACACCCTCCCACCAGTTAGTTTATCACTTGTAGACGTCAAATACATATTAAGTGGGAGGGTAGCAGCGAATAAACGAACCAACTGTCCCACGTCCAATGGATTAGACGTCTATCACCGTCAGTGGCAGCCAATGAGTTGTGGGGTGGATCCAACAGGGTGGAATAGGGTGGCTACTGCCACTCTAAAAGATTTCCTAGTTGCTACAATGTTTTTTAAAAATGATTATTATGGGGCAAAATCTAATTGAACAATAGTGTAAAGTGGCAGAAATCTACCTCTGTGAACCCCTAATGGAATGGCTGATGTCACGGTTTCTTGCAGTTTATAGTCTTACCCAGTTAAAATGGCCGTTGCGTATAGGCTCATTAATTCGGTATAATAATCCTCCAATACAAATTATAAGAAGATGGTTCTTCAGTCACCTAACACTTTCTATCCCACAACCTTAATTTGATATAGGCCTACACCATACATACTGTACATTAAAATTTGACTTAGTGAAGACCTATGGGGTCTTTTAGTCACTTTTTTTTTGCACATTTACAACATTATTTAGGAACTTCAATGTTTATTTTTAAATAATAAGTACAGTATTAGACTTAAATGTTTGAATCCAGAACTAAAAATTTAATTCAAATCTTTAATTTAATCTTAAATGTAAATCTCAATCTTATATATATATATATATATATATATATATATATATATATATATATATATATATATATATATATATATATTCTTCAATCTAAATGTTAGATATAAATCCTTAATCTAAATGTTAAATCTAAATCCTAAATATAAATCTTATATATAAATCCTTAATCTAAATGTTAAATCTAAATCCTAAATCGAAATCTTAAATATAAATCCTAAATATAAATCTTGAATACAAATCTTTAGTATATATCTTAAATTTAAATCTCAACTATATATCCTAAATGCAAATCTTTAAATAATAAATCGTAAATATAAATGTGAAATCTAACTCCTGAATCTTGAAACGGGTGAAACTAAATATCTATCTAATATGCAAATTCACATGACTGGTGACCGGAAGTAACAAAATAAAAGTTGGAGCAGCTCATTGTGTGTTTGCATATTAGCTAAATATTTAGTTTCACCCCTTTCAAGATTCAGGATTTAGATTTAAGATTTACATTTATGATATATATTTAAGATTTACATTTAAATATAACATTTATATTTAAGATTTATATTTTAGATTTACATTTAAGATTTGAATTTAAGATTTAGATTTAGGATTTAGATTTAACATTTACATTAAGGATTTAGATTTAAGATACATAAATATATATATATAATGTGTGTGTGTGTGTGTGAGATTTCGATTTATATTTAAGATATAGATTAAATATTTAGTTCTGGATTGGAACATTCAAATCTAGCAATAATGTTGTAAATGCGCAAAAAAAAAGTGATTCTAAAATTTTCACACCACATTTTAAACACTGTGCTGCGCTAAATGTGAGAAAATGTCATCGTAATTTTCAGCATGTGCTGCTTTACAAATGGCGCCCCTTAAAGACCAACTATGTATTGCAGTGTTTTTTGTGGCCATGGTATTGGAGCTGCTGGTAAATCTGCAGCTTTGGTGCTTTGTCTGCGTGATAGCGCACGGCTCCCAAGGGGCAAGGCTAATACGGAGTGTAAGAGTAGCATCCTCTCGGAATATGCGATGCCGCTGGCAGATTTAGCTGTGCTTCCTGGCCTCGAGGGAGTGGCACAATTCCTATGACTGAATCACTTAATGTATTCTCTACTTGTTTGTCCTCAACTACTACTGTATCCTATGCACTATATCAGTGGATTTCACTGATTAATGGCATGTTTTTACATTGGAAAAAAACTTGCGGCACAGCACAAACTAAAAATGTTCCAAAATTAATTTCTTTACAGCATATTTAATTACAATATAATTTCTCAATAATAACATTTACTTAGTGTGACATTAGATGAAAAGTAAAACACAATGGAGTACGTTTTGTCTCATCCGCGGTGAAAGTTAATCCGAACAAAACATGGCTTTTCAGTGTATTGCCTTGTCTTTGAGCTCTCCATCTTCACTCCACTTATACTACGACCCTTATCTAGGTCAGAATCTTGTCCAGGCTTCAGTTTGGATTTCGAAGTTGTCCTTTTTTTAAAACTAAAAAAAAAAAGACTACCACCATGACTTCCGTGTGCGTCACAATGAAGGTTGTCGGTCGCGTGCGGGCAAGCGAGGTATTGCTCGTCTTGCGTTCAAGAACTGCTCGGAATTATAGCCATCAGCTGTCTGCGACAATGTGGACCCCAGCATACTAGTCTACTGTACAACATTTGATGAGACTCGTCAAGTGTCGATATATAGGAAAATGTCTTTTTCATTTGATCCATATGTGAAGACCGTCAATCCTCCCCGTGGGTTTTATTCCAACGGATTGTCGTGAACAGCAAATTGGCTGATGGCTAGAAATCCCAGCAGTTCTTGAACACGACACAGGCATTACCTCGACACTTGCCTGCACACAACCAAGAGTCTTCAACCTACTCCTACTGAAACTCCGCCCAAGATGTCCGCATGCTGTTAACAAGGCTGAGTGTCCTTCAAAATACTGGACAGGGGCATCCATCCATCCATCCATCCATCCATCCATCCATCCATCCATCCATCCATCCATCCATCCATCCATCCATCCATCCATCCATCCATCCATCCATCCATCCATCCATCCAATCACCCAGATACCCATCCATCCATCCATCCATCCAATCACCCAGATACCCATCCATCCATCCATCCATCCATCCAATCACCCAGATACCCATCCATCCATCCATCCATCCAATCACCCAGATACCCATCCATCCTTCCATCCATCCAATCACCCAGATACCCATCCATCCATCCATCCATCCATCCATCCATCCATCCATCCATCCATCCATCCATCCATCCATCCATCCATCCATCCATCCATCCATCCATCCATCCATCCATCCATCCAATCATCCATCCATCCATCCATCCATCCATCCATCCATCCATCCATCCATCCATCCATCCATCCATCCATCCATCCATCCAGCCAATCATCCATCCATCCATCCATCCATCCATCCATCCATCCATCCATCCATCCAATCATCCAATCATCCATCCAATCATCCATCCATCCATTCATCCATCCATCCAGCCAATCATCCAGCCAATCATCCATCCATCCATCCAATCATCCATCCAATCATCCATCCAATCATCCATCCATCCATCCATCCACCCACCCACCCACCCATCCATCCATCCATCCATCCATCCATCCATCCATCCATCCATCCATCCATCCATCCATCCATCCATCCATCCATCCAATCACCCATCCATCCATCCATCCATCCAATCACCCATCCATCCATCCATCCATCCAATCACGCGGTTTCTGCTTTTTTTTCGTCGGCTTCTTCGTCGTTACCTCTATATTCATGCGTTGTTGAAATCAAATATACCCGCTGCCTCTCTATTCTTCCTGTAAGCACGTGACTACAGCGCGTTGTGCTGCATTAAAAATAGTCTGGGCAAAACATCATGTTTAGAGCGGGCAAAATTAAACGATTCCTCGAGGCGGAAAAAATTCCTTAATCTCTTATTCGAGTAATCGTTTCAACTTTTAAGTCAAGGTATTACATGTTCATCATCACTCATCTGTCTCAATTGAACACCGTTAATAATGCATTTTTCCACAGAGGCCGCCAACGGCAACGTCCCCAGCGGGCAGCGACCGCCGCCTCGAATCCGCAACGTGGAGATCAACAACCAGATCGTCAAGCTCAAGTACTGCTACACGTGCAAGATCTTCCGGCCTCCGCGGGCGTCCCACTGCAGCATCTGCGACAACTGCGTCGGTAAGCGTCAGCTGATTTCGTTTCATCGAAGTGGTTTATTTTTACTCGTTGACGTGGAAGTCATCGCTTTTGATTAAAGCGTGACGGAAAATAGCCGTCGGTTATCTCGCCGTCCTTTCTACTTTCATGGCGGCGACTTCAATTGACAGCTTTATTAATAGTGTCTTGCAAACACAAACCGCCCTTAACATTTACACAAATTATTTATTTATTTATTTATTTTTTGATTCCGAGCAAAAGACACAGAGGACAATGATTAGTTTTGTATCCGAGCATTACTAATCTCAAATTTCATATAACATCAGTTCCAGTATATTGAGAAAATTCAATGGATGTGTGTCTGAAAAGAAATATATTTCTCGGTCATATTTCATATTCTTAGTTTGAGACTTACATACTAATCTAATTCACTTATCTTTTGAAATCTGAATACAAAGTTTCTATTGACATGACGAACGAAAGTCATGTGCTTTCTCGAGGAAACATTAGCTAATCTATCTTTACGTTTGCAAAAGTACTGACCTGTGATAAATGTATTATATTCGTGTAATATTCATATTAGGTACGATGAGCATGAAGGGGACCCCGAAAGGACCGTCCAGCCAGTGTTGTTTTCGTCAACTATGACTATAACGAAAATATTTTGTCAACGAACAATTATTTCATGGCAATGATGTGACAATAACGAGCTAAACACATGTCTGGGTTAACGAACCAACGAAACAAATGCCAGTTTTCGTCTGACGAGACTAGAATAACACGAAAATGCGCCATAGCGTCTGTCACGTGTGACATTTTCATACAGTATGTAGTTAGGCTGCGTTTTAGCAGTGTCTGGTTATGTCTAGGGCTGCAGCTATCGATTATTTTAGTAGTCGATTAATCAATGAACTAGTTTGTCGAATAATCGAGTAATCGAATAAGTAACATGAAAAATTACAATACCTGAGCTGAGCCTCACACACTAAAGAAAAACAATTAAATAAGGATCTATATACAACAAAAGAACAATTGGCTAACTTACATAGCAAAAGTCTGCTCGTTTAAATGCTATAAAACGTTATTTTATTTTATTTTATTTATAATGCTCTTAACAAATGGTTCAGACACCTATACCCACAAAAAACGGCTAAATATAACCATAAACTAAATTACGAATGCATTAAAAAAAGCGCAAACAAAAACTTATGTTGGTCTTAACATGGAGCAGCTGGATTCAGCCATGTGAAATGAGGCAGACTAGAGGGCAGTGTAACTCAAATCAATAAAACTGATTGCAAACACTTTCAAAATAAACCATGACAACGCCACAATAATTAAACTAATAGAAGCAGCAAAATTTTATTTGAATCTTTTTTTTCTAATCGAATACTCGAGTAAACAGATTAATCGTTGCAGCACTAGTTGTGACACTCATGTGATTTGCTGCGCCTCCCCCATCTCACCATTGTCCTCTCCAGTCTCCAGGCTTGCTTGTTTTGACACACATGGTAAGATTTGTTTTCTTATCTTGGCAAGAGAGAATATGCAATGTTGCTTTAGCAGAAAAAGGTTTGTGCTTAGTAATCATCACACACTAAATGCAACTTGTAGCGTTAGCATAGTATTCACGTTTGCGCTAGTCTCGTCCAATGCAGATTCTTGACTCTTGACACCTTGTCCAATGCAGATTCTTGACACTGTCTGTCAAGCTGAACAACTTCATGTTTAGTGGGGACAAAACAAGTCATGTTAATAAAGTAAAGTAAAAAAATAAGATACTGTGAGGTACAGTTAGATACTGTTTGTGCGACAAAAAAAAAAAAAGACTGGAGACAAAATGGCGGACGAGACTCTGGCATCGCAAAGTCGAAATCGCGTAAGTCGAGTACATATTGTGCAGCATCGGCACGTTATTTCTTAGTACTCCCCAGGACCGATAACGTAATTTTAGTGTCGTATCGGTAAGTATCGGTATCGCTCCAACCAGTGGCGGACTTGCCAATTTTGGGGCCTAAGGCGAACATATCTAGGGGCCCTCTACATGGGTCAGGGGTTAAAATGGTGAGAAGGGTGTGGAGGAAATATGTTCCGGTACACTAGAGCTGTCCTAAACGACAAATTTTCTCCTGATTAGACAGCCGACTAGTTTTACGATTAGTCGAGTAATCTAATAATTTTTTTTTTTTTTTTTTTTTTACTAATTTAGCAATGGAATTTTTGTTGACGCGTATTAATTCACAAAACCATTTTGGAACACTTAAATTCTTAAAGTACAAATAATCATGCAAACAACAATAGTAAATCACAAATAAACAATGAGGTTAAAGGCTGATAGGATTTACTAGTGTAAAAGAATGGAAAGTAAACAGATTCAGCACACTGACTTTGCCTTTCCAACATTATTCAAAATAATTCTTAAAAAAAAATTCTAGCTTTATTATTATAGTATACTACTATATATAATAGTAGTATAATCATAATAATTATTCCTTGCAATTATATTTGTCATAAAGAGTGTCATTTGAAAGCTTTTCTTAGTGTAGAATCTGTATTCTGTAGTAATTACTCAACATATTATAATATTAATTCTGAAGTATGTGGGATTAACTCCAGAAATCGTTATTTATATGACAAACATTTTATTTCTAAATGTTCACCGGAGGTACGTTCGCTAAACCGCTAACCGAAAGCTTTACACTCTGTAAAAAAACATTCTTCGTCACTGCTTGTGGTGTCACTAATAGATTTCATTTTTTTTCGTTAGCAAATGCTGTTAACCAGCTGTTGAGTTTTATTCTATGACTGATTGGAACTGTACTGCATTTTTTCGCCACAGGGTGTGCTGTCGTGTATTTTATGTTCGGTGTGAAGAAGAAGAAAGTTAAAAACGGCAGTAGCGGCCTGTTCTCAACTTCTCCCTCACTGCACTTTGGCTCTCATGGAGAGCACGTTCGCTCATGTGTTCGAAATAAACGATAGCCGACGTGCCAAGTAGCAAGTGAGCTGTAAAAATAGCGAGCTTAGTGGCGTGAGAAATGCGGGAGAGCTGAGTGAAGCTAACGAACAGCTAAGCGATGCTAAACGGAGCTAAATGAAGCTAAGCGACTGATACTCAGTCCGTCGTCGTGGAACAGTCTAATGTAGTGGATGTGTGTTGGGGAAAGATAATTTACATTTGTGGTCAAAAGTTTACATACACTTGTGAAGAACATAATGTCATGGCTCTTTTGAGTTTCCAGTTCTTTCTACAACTCTGATTTTTCTCTGATAGTGATTGGAACAGATACTTCTTTGTCACAAAAAAACATTCATGAAGTTTGGTTCTTTTATGACTTTATTATGGGTGAACAGAAAAAAGTGATCAAATCTGCTGGGTCAAAAGTATACATACAGCAGCGCTAATATTTGGTAACATGTCCCTTGGCCATTTTCACTTCAATTAGGCGCTTTTGGTAGCCATCCACAAGCTTCTGGTTGAATCTTTGACCACTCCTCTTGACAGAATTGGTGCAGTTCAGTTAAATTTGATGGCTTTCTGACATGGACTTGTTTCCTCAGCATTGTCCACAAGTTCTCAATGGGGTTTTGGGAAGGCCATTCGAAAACCTTAATTCTAGCCTGATTTAGCCATTCCATTACCACTTTTGATGTGTGTTTGGGGTCATTGTCCTGTTGGAACACCCAACTGCGCCCAAGACCCAATCTTCGGGCTGATGACGTTAGGTTATCTTGAAGAATTTGAAGGTAATCCTCCTTCTTCATTATCCCATTTACTCTCTGTAAAGCACCAGTTCCATTGGCAGCAAAACAGCCCCACAGCATAATACTACCACCACCGTGCTTGACGGTAGGCATGGTGTACTTGGGGTTAAAGGCCTCACCTTTTCTCCTCCAAACATATTGCTGGGCATTGTGGCCAAACAGCTCGATTTTTATTTTGTCTGACCACAGAACTTTCCTCCAGAAGGTCTTATCTTTGTCCATGTGATCAGCAGCAAACTTCAGTCGAGCCTTAAGGTGCCGCTTTTGGAGCAAGGGCTTCCTTCTTGCACGGCAGCCTCTCAGTCCATGGAGATGCAAAACACGCTTGACTGTGGACACTGACACCTGTGTTCCAGCAGCTTCTAATTCTTGGCAGATCTGCTTTTTGGTGATTCTCGGTTGAATCTTCACCCTCCTGACCAATTTTCTCTCAGCAGCAGGTGATAGCTTGCGTTTTCTTCCTGAACGTGGCAGTGACAAAACAGTGCAATGCACTTTATACTTACAAACAATTGTTTGCACTGTTGCTCTTGGGACCTGCAGCTGCTTTGAAATGGGTCCAAGTGACTTTCCTGACTTGTTCAAGTCAATGATTGTTCAAGTCAATAATCACTCACAAGAAATTGCTAATTCGTGTTGCTGTATGTATATTTTTGACCCAGCAGATTTGATTACTTTTTCTGTTAACCCATAATAGAGTCATAAAAGAACCAAACTTCATGAATATTTTTTTGTGACAAAGAAGTATATGTTCCAATCACTCTGTCGGAGAAAAATCAAGAGTTGTAGAAATAACTGGAAACTCAAGAGAGCCATGACATTATGTTCTTCACAAGTGTATGTAAACTTTTGACCACAACTATAAATGCAGCATTCAAATGGCTTTCTTTTTTGTTTTGTAATTTGTTTGTTTGGTATGCTGACATAACAAATGACATGACGAATAGTTGGGGGTGCTGCTGGCTCCGGTGGCCCAAGCTCGTTGGGGCAAAGGCAGCTGGTTGGGGGCCCCCTACTGGTTGGGGGCCTAAGGCAATCGCTTATTACGCCTGAATAGTAAATCCGCCTATGGCTCCAACTCTAGTAGTGACGTACAGAGAAAAATTGCTCAACTCCATTTTGCCTTGTATGTAGCTCTCTTCTCAATGACAGAAGACTAGAGGGAAAAGGAAATGGACACTAAATTTAGACTGCCGGTTTACGGAAAGCAATTCACAAGGCCATCCTTGAAAGAAGGTCCGATTTAGATGTATTTTTAACCACCGTGTCCTTTTGATTGCCCAAAAAACTGTCTGATTTGCATTATTTTAGACATGTTTTTCATCTGTGTTCCCTCCAGACCGCTTTGATCACCACTGCCCGTGGGTGGGCAACTGCGTTGGCAAGAGGAACTACCGCTACTTCTACATGTTCACCCTCTCGCTCTCGCTGCTCACCATTTACATCTTCACGTTTGACATCGTCCACGTGGTCATGCGTGAGTATCCCGCTCTAAAGGAGGAGGTGTGTCGAAGTGAAAAGGAATGCGACGAGACGGGAAGGGCCAGCTTTACAGACAAAAACATGCGACTGTGACCTAAATAAGGCAGGCCCTGAGGCATAACATGATGTGCATGTGACAGATTTTTTGCACTTGCTCGATGCTTTATTAACCCCGTATATAATAGATGCTAGCTGGGGACAATTTTAGCCTCGTATTTTTACAGTTTCAGTTGCGTTAAGCTAGTCAGCGGGAAAAGTCTCACTTCTGCGTTTTGCTCTGTTCACAGGTTCAGTGGACGATGGCTTTTTGAGCACTTTGAAGGAAACACCTGGAACATATCCTTTTTTTTAAAAACGCAACCATGAACCACAGTAAACACAAAATACTGAATTATCGGCACAAAATACAGAATTATGGCTATGATAGACTGGAATAGGAATGTCCCCAATCCGATCACGTGATCGGAATTTCGGCATGATCGCTTGATTTTCAGAGAATTGGGAATTGGGTGAAAAAGATAAGGTTTTAAAAATTTCTTTATTTAATTATAAATATTAAGTTATTGGCTGCCATTGTAGGTGATACACACCCAGTCAAAGTGGATTGGACGTCAGCCTTCCCAGAGGAAATATATTCAGGGTTTATGCCGATCAGTAAAAAGCATTAAAAGTCATTAACCCTTTAACACTTAAAGTGGGGCAAATAAGTATTTAGTCAACCACTAATTGTGCAAATTCTCCCACTTCAAAATATTAGAGAGTCCTGTAATTGTCAACATGGGTAAACCTCAACCATAAGAGACAGAATGTGAAAAAAACCCCTCGAAAATCACAGTTTGATTTTTAAAGAATTATTTGCAAATCATGGTGGAAAACAAGTATTTGGTCAATAGCAAAAGTTAATCTCAATATTTTGTTATGTACCCTTTGTTGGCAACAGCGGAAGCCAAACGTTTTCTGTAACTCTTCACAAGATTTTCACACACTGTTGCTGGTATTTTGTCCATTCCTCCATGCAGATCTCCTCTAGAGCAGAGATGTTTTGGGGCTGTCGTTGGGCAACACAGACTTTCAACTCCCTCCACGGATTCTCTATGGGGTTGAGATCTGGAGACTGGCAAGGCCACTCCAGGACCTTGAAATACTTCTTATGAAGCCACTCCTTTGTTGCCCTGGCTGTGTGTTTGGGATCATTGTCATGTTGAAAGACCCAGCCATGTCTCATCTTTAATACCCTTGCTGATGGAAGGAGATTTTCACTCAAAATCTCTCGATACATGGCCCCATTCATTCTTTCCTTTACACAAATCAGTCGTCCTGGTTCCTTTGCAGAAAAACAGCCCCAAAGCATGATTTTTCCACCCCCATGCTTCACCATGGGTATGGTGCTCTTTGGATTCAATTGAGTATTCATTCTCCGCCAAACACGAGAACCTGTATTTCTACCAAAAAGTTCCATTTTGGTTTCATCTGACCATAACACATTCTCCCAGTCCTCTTCTGGATCTTCCAAATGCTCTCTAGCGAACCGCAGACGGGCCTGGATGTGTACTTTCTTCAGCAGGGGGACATGTCTGGCAGTGCAGGATTTGAGTCCCTGGCGGCGCATTGTGTTACTGATAGTAGCCTTTGTTACTGTTGTCCCAGCTCTCTGTAGGTCATTCACTAGGTCCCCCCATGTGGTTCTGGGATTTTTACTCACCGTTCTGGTTATCATTCTGACGCCAGGGGGTGAGATCTTGCATGGAGACCAAGATCAAGGGACATTATCAGTGGTCTTGTATGACTTCCATTTTCTAATAATTGCTCCCACAGTTGATTTCTTTAAACCAAGCGTTTTACCTATTGCAGATTCAGTCTTCCCAGCCTGTTGAAGGTCTACAATTTTGTCTCTGGTGTCCTTCGACAACTCTTTGGTCTTGGCCATAGTGGAGTTTGGAGTGTGACTGACTGAGATTGTGGACAGGTGTCTTTTATACCGACAATGAATTAAAACAGGTGCCAGAAAAAACAGCTAACATGTGGAGCCTCGTTAAACCTCGTTAGAAGAAGTTAGAACTATTTGACAGCCAGAAATCTTGCTTGTTTGTAGGTGACCAAATACTTATTTTCCACTCTAATTTGAAAATAAATTCTTTAAAAATCAAACAATGTGATTTTGTTTTTTTTCACATTCTGTCTCTTATGGTTGAGGTTTACCCATGTTGACATTTGCAGGCCTCTCTAATCTTTTCAAGTAGAGAACTTGCAAAATGGTTGGTTGACTAAATATTTATTTGCCCCACTGAAAGCCTATTTTGTCTAATTTTGCCTATATATTTCAAAGAAAAAATTGTTCACAATGGCCAGGTCGGGTCCCTTTTTTCAGGACACAATAACCTTCATGTCCAAACTGTTGTTTTCTTTACTGACCAATTAAAATCAACATTTTGGAACCAAAAAGACAAAAACAAAAAAAAAAAAGAAAAATGTAATTTGTACAAAATCGGAATTTTTGGCTTTGACACATACTATGGTCAAAACAGGTTATATACAGTGCAAAATAGTGAAAAAAAAAGTATATATATATATTAGGGCTGTTGAACGATTAACTTATTTATTATTAACTTTTAACAGTTTAAAAATTAATTAATCGTGATTAATCGCAATTAATCGCAATTCAAACCATCTATAAAATATGCCATATTTTTCTGTAAATTATTGTTGGAATGGAAAGATAAGACACAAGATGGATATATACATTCAACGTACGGTAAATAAGGACTGTATTTGTTTATTATAACAAATCAACAAGATGGCATTAACATTATTAATATTCTGTTAAAGCGATCCATGGATAGAAAGACTTCTTGTTCTTAAAAGATAAATGTTAGTACAAGTTATAGAAATTTTATATTAAAACCCCTCTTAATGTTTTCGTTTTAATAAAATTTGTAACATTTTCAATCAAAAAATAAACTAGTAGCCGGCCATTGTTGATGTCAATAATTACTTACACAACGATCATGGGTGCTGAAGCCTATAAAATCAGTCGCACCCAAGCGCCAGCAGAGGGTGGCAAAACTCCACAAAACACAACATGTGGGCATTTCACTGTACTATCATTTAAATCTGTCTAAGCGGGGCATGTGCGTTAATTGCGTCAAATATTTTAACGTGATTAATTTAAAAAATTAATTAATATAATAATAATAATTAATAGCCCGTTAACGCGATAATTTTGACAGTCCTAATATATATATATATATATATATATATATATATATATATATATATATATATATATATATATATATATATATATATATATATATATATATATATATATATATATATATACATACATACATACATACATTGAGGAGCAGAATTATTTGTACACCTTGTGATTTTGCGAGTTCACCCACTTAGAAAATAGGTAGAGGTCTGAAATTTCAATCATCGATGCATGTCCACTTATAGAGGCATAATAATAAAAAAATCTGGAACTCACATTGTATGATTTTTCAATAATTTATTTGTAATTTACTGGGATTCATAAATATTTGTACCTCTAAGAAAATCTGCTAATATTTTGTGCAGAACCTTTGTTTGCAATTAAAGAGGTCAGATGCTTCCTGTAGTTGTAGTAGTAAGCAAATTGTCTGCTCACATAACAAATCCCAAGCATCTTAGTTTGGAGACATTTAATAGTCAATAAGCATTACTGTTGCGCTAAGCTGTAACCAGCCCTTGTACAAAGGCAGAAGGCTTCTACATTAACTTTATAGGCCACATGCATATTGGCCCAAAACCGATGTCAATATTATCCGATATAATTTTAAAATGCTTTTATCCTCTATTGAGAAGTCAGTAATCTATTTCACTATAATAGTTGTGTTTACATAAAACATGCTATTAAATACTTAACATCTTGGTAAGTCTAGATTCAGTGTTATTTGTCCATTGAGGTTGGCCTAATTATCTTCCACCGCTTCCTGGATGCGCTTTTGTTGACCATTCCTGCTTGTAATCATGTTATGCAACTGTCCCCGATTTTGCCATCCTTCCTGTGCACGTTGTTTGACTAGCGAGCGATCGTCAGGCACAGGACATCTGTTGCAGTTTCCTTGACTCCAAGTTCTCACTGTGCTGGAAGTGCTGGTGTGTTTCTTCACGCTGTGGTCAGTGGTCGGCCTGACGGGGTTCCACACCTACCTGATCTCGCTCAACCAGACCACCAATGAGGATGTAAGTTTCAAAAACGCGAGCCGACTGTTTTTGCTTGTCAGCAGTCCAGTCCAGTCAAACCAGCCTCGGCTACAATGAACTTTGCACCTTTATTTGCATTTCACACAAAACACACGGTGTGCTTCTCAATTCATTCACACAGTATGCCTGACGCGCCATATGGTCTTGTATTTGAGTAGATTTAACGCTTCGATTAAACAGTGTATAATTCATTTACGATAAATATAGGCTTCCATATACAGTATATGGATTTCAAAGAAGTTACAATAGTAAATAGGAAATATTACCATTTTTACACCACGTTGAGAACAGGTCATTGAAAGAGGTTTTTGTTTTCCATCCAAGGCAAAATCAAACCATTTAGTTGGTTAGCAACATACTGTATATACAGTGGGGCAAATAAGCAAATAAGCTTAAAATCTCAATTTTCTGGGGGAAGAAAAAATTTGAGCAGGAGGGCATTTTTTTTTTAGTATATTTTTTTAAACAGCAAAACCCTATCTGGAGGTGAGAGCACCCAAGAATAGAATTACAGAGGCCATGACTTTAACGAGATATTATCGCGTACAGACTTTGTTTCGATCCAAAAACTCCATGTAGCATGTATCACTGAGTGTCAAGACACAGCTGTGAATGGCCACAGCTGGATTTTTTTTTTCATTTTATGGGTGAAACATGGTCATATAACAAGGGTCGCGATGCAGAAATCGCAGACATCAAGGAGTTGTCGAGATTTTCTTTTTCATATATTTTCCCTTTTCAACATTTTTTTCAACAGACAGTAACAAAAAAATACAATTAAGCGATAGTTATGAGGTAGATATCCGTGACTTTTTTTACAGACGCCATTTTTTTCATTGTGACATAATTTGTTTAAAAGTTTAAAATATGTAAGTGAATACATTTTTTAAAGTCGTTTTTTTTTTTTTTTTTATGAAATATGAGACATCAATGAATGATTCTAAGCTAAAAATGACAGACATTTTGAATAATAAATATAAATAACTACCTTCGTTTTATGGCTGGGTTGAAACAAAAGCGGTTGTGCGACGTCTGTAAACGGGGGTTTTCAGGGTAAAACGGACAAATTGAAAATAGTTTGGGGGCTTAATGTGACATGAATCTGTTATGGCAGCATATAAACATTGTTCTATCAAACACAACAGTTGTTTTAGCTTAAAATACAGCAGTTTCTTTTCAAGAGGAGTGCAAGAGCAGAAACTGTTTTTTCAGTCTTGTCTTTATTTTCTGCCATATACTGAGATGAGAAATACATTAACACACCTAGGTGAAAAAAAACCCTATTGAAGAGGGTACTTCAAAAAAGGAGGCGCAACTGAGCAGTGCTATTGACAATGACATTTGATGTACAGTGGGGCAAATAAGTATATAGTCAACCACTAATTGTGCAAGTTCTCCCACTTGAAAATATTCGAGAGGCCTGTAATTGTCAACATGTGTAAACCTCAACCATGAGAGACAGAATGTGGGGGAAAAAAACATAAAATCACATTGTTTGATTTTTAAAGAATTTATTTGCAAATCATGGTGGAAAATAAGTATTTGGTCAATACCAAAAGTTCATTTCAATACTTTGTTATGTACCCTTTGTTGGCAATAACGGAGGCCAAACGTTTTCTGTAACTCTTCACAAGCTTTTCACACACTGTTGCTAGTATTTTGGCCCATTCCTCCATGCTGATCTCCTCTAGAGCAATGATGTTTTCGGACTGTCGTTGGGCAACACGGACTTTCAACTCCCTCCACATATTTTCTATGGGGTTGAGATCTGGAGACTGGCTAGGCCACTCCAGGACCTTGAAATGCTTCTTACGAAGCCACTCCTTTGTTGCCCTGGCTGTGTGTTTGGGATCATTGTCATGCTGAAAGACCCGGCCACGTCTCATCTTCAATGCCCTTGCTAACGGAAGGAGATTTTCACTCAAAATCTCTCGATACATGGCCCTCATTCTTTCCTTTACACAGATCAGTCGTCCTGGTCCCTTTGCAGAAAAACAGCCCCAAAGCATGATGTTTCCACCCCCATGCTTCACAGTGGTTATGGTGCAATTCAGTATTCTTTTTCCTCCAAACAAGAGAACCAGTATTTCTACCAAAAAGTTCTATTTTGGTTTCATCTGACCATAACACATTCTCCCAGTCCTCTTCTGGATCATCCAAATGCTCTCTAGCGAACCGCAGACGGGCCTGGACGTGTACTTTCTTCAGCAGGGGGACACGTCTGGCAGTGCAGGATTTGAGTCCCTGGCGGTGCATTGTGTTACTGATAGTAGCCTTTGTTACCGTGGTCCTAGCTCTCTGTAGGTCATTCACTATGTCCCCCCGTGTGGTTCTGGGATTTTTGCTCCCCGTTCTTGTTACCGTTTTGACACCACGGGGTGAGGAGGGAGTTGAAAGTCCGTGTTGCCCAACGACAGCCCCAAAACATCACTGCTCTAGAGGAGATCTGCATGGAGGAATGGGCCAAAATACCAGCAACAGTGTGTGAAAAGCCTGTCAAGAGTTACAGAAAACGTTTGGCCTCCGTTATTGCCAACAAGGGGTACATAACAAAGTATTGAGATGAACTTTTGGTATAGACTAAATACTTATTTTCCACCATGATTTGCAAATAAATTATTTTCTGGGTTATTTTTTCCACATTCTGTCTCTCATGGTTGAGGTTTACCCATGTTGACAATTACAGGCCTATCTAATATTTTCAAGTGGGAGAACTTGCACAATTAGTGGTTGACTAAATACTTATTTGCCCCACTGTATATACTGTTTGTTGCTAACCAAAACAGCAACACCTAAATGGTTTGATTTTGCTTTGAATGGAAAACAAAAACCTCTTTCAATGACCTGTTCAATTGGAAAAAAAAAAGCCTCTAAATATATACACACTTAAAATACCTCTGAATTTATTGTAACAGTATCTCAACGTGGTGTAAAAATGGTAATATTTCCTTTGTTTTGTCGCATTATCATCATCATGTCTTATGTCAATTTTAATGGTTAGCTTGACATTTCATTTAAGTTGAATTTATTATTGAAATCCCGTTGACACTGCACATTTGAAGGATTAGAGCAGGGGTCCCCAAACTTTTTCCTGTGAGGGCCACATAACTTTTTCCTTCTCTGATGAGGGGCCCGGTCAGTTTGTAACAGAAAAAGTGTGACGATTGCTGGAGTGCCTAAATGTAAAAATGTATTGTTTTTCAAAAAGCCACAATCAAATAACCCTTTCTGAATTCTTCACGGAGCAAAAGTAAATAAAATAAAAATATATAATATAATGTAATAATATAGGGCTGTCAAAATTATTGCGTTAACGGGCGATAATTAATTTTATAAAATGAATCACATTAAAATATTTGACACATTTAACGCACATGCCCCGCTCAAACAGAATAAAATGATAGCACAGTGTCATGTCCATTTGTTACTTGTGTTTTTTGGTGTTTTGTCACCCTCTGCTGGCGCTTGGGTACGACTGCTTTTATGGGTTTCAGCACCATGAGCATTGTGTAATTATTAACATCAACAATGGCGAGCTACTAGTTTATTTTTTGTTTGAAAATTTTACAAATTTTATTAAAACGAAAACATTAAGAGGGGTTTTAAAATAAAATTTCTATAACTTGTACTAGCATTTATCTTTTAAGAACTACAAGTCTTTCTTTCCATGGATCGCTTTGACGCATTTGATGCATTTAACACACATGCCCCGCTCAAATTGATTAAAATGACAGCACAGTGTCATGTCCATTTGTTACCTGTGTTTTTTGGTGTTTTGTCACCCTCTGCTGGCGCTTGGGTACGACTGATTTTATGGGTTTCAGCACCATGAGCATTGTGTAATTATTGACATCAACAATGGAGAGCTACAAGTTTATTTTTTGTTTGAAAATTTTACAAATTTTATTAAAACGAAAACATCAAGAGGGGTTTTAATATAAAATTTCTATAACTTGTACTAACATTTATCTTTTAAGAACTACAAGTCTTTCTACCCATGGATCGCTTTAACAGAATGTTAATAATGTTAATGCCATCTTGTTGATTTATTGTTATAATAAACAAATACAGTACTTATGTACAATATGTTGAATGTATCTATCCGTCTTATCTTTCCATTCCAACAATAATTTACCGAAAAATATGGCATATTTTATAGATGGTTTGAATTGCGATTAATCACGATTAATTAATTTTTAAGCTGTGATTAACTCGATTCAAAATTTTAATCGTTTGACAACCCAAAATATAATATAATATAATAATAACACTATTAACTAAATAGATAATAACCAAATAACCCTCTCTGGGTTCTTCACAGAAAAAAGTCAGGAAATAAATAACTATGGGACAAAAAAAAAAAAAAAAAAAAAAAATCCGGCCTGCGGGCTGTAGTTTGGAGACCCCTGGATTAGAGCCTACTGATTTTTGTTCGTTTTTCAGTGTCCTTATGTTTAAAATGAGATTTAAAGTCCTCTGTGTATGTGTGGCTTCACATGGCTAGAAGGATAAACACTGACAGGGCGTAAACTGGGCCATTTCTGAAGAACCACTGAGCTAGTTGCCATGACGACCCCTCACAAGTGTAGGATAAAGCTTTGGCAAAGAGATGCCTGTTAAACATCAGTCAATAACAAAAATAAAAATTAAGTAGATATTAACGTCCATTTTTATGTGCACTAGATTGCAGACTATATTGACCAAACTCATTTTGTTAGAATTTAAATAATCAATCTTCCTACCTTGTAACTTTTAATAAAGCAATAAAGTGTAGTTTTAACAGGTCTTTTCGCTAGCCGCTTTAAGGGTCATTTGCGCCAGCTAAGCACTCCGTTCGCAACGCGGCCATGAATGTCTTTACGAGAGAGATGCAACCAACAGACCAGCCGAGTCATGTGAAAAATTGGCTGCAAAGCACTGGGAAATCTAAAAACAGCCTGGAACAAGAGGCTAGACGTGATCTGACGATATAAACATTGGCGGTAAAAGCTTCTCAGAGCACAGCAGACCTGAGAAGACGGCTAAACGCACCCGTCTGGTGTGTGGCATTTAGCAAAAGCATATGAGGCCAAAATGTGGGGCTTATTGATTGATTGAGAAGGGTGGGACAAGCGATCAATACTCTAAAGTGTTATCTGTGCTTATGTATTATTGATACGCAGCAGTTAAGTATGCTCAAAAACGATTGCATTGCTCGTTTTTGTTGTTGTTGTTGAGAGGATTCAACATATTATGTATTCTTAAGCTAATGGTCTTCCAATAAAGTCAGTAAAACAGCTAGTATGTACTTACACTGCTGGCCAAAAGTATTGACACCCCTGCAATTCTGTCAGATAATTCTCAATTTCTCCCAGAAAATGATTGCAATTACAAATGCTTTGGTAGTAATATCTTCATTTATTTTGCTTTTAATGAAAAACACAAAAGAGAATGGAAAAATGAAATCATTATCATTTTACACAAAACTCCAAAAATGGGTCAGACAAAAGTATTGACACCCTTTGAAAAATCATGGGAAGCTTCTCTAATTTGTGTAATTACCAGCACCTGTTACTTACCTGTGCCACATAACAGGTGGTGGCAATAACTCAATTACACTTGAAGCCAGTTAAAATGAATTAAAGTTGACTCAACCTCTGTCCTTGCGTGTACCACATTGAGCATGTATTGTAAATCAGGCTGCTTAGGCAATACTTTGGCAATACTTTTCGCCAAGATTGTCATCCATTGAATATGGCACGCCCGCCGGTGTCGTGCCAATGTAGTTACCCCAGTCAAAAATGGTATCCCCTGGCCGGAGCCATATGGGGGTACAGTAGATTTGTGTCTTTATTATTCAACCCAAAAAATGTTTGAATGCAAAAATAAATTTGAAACTCAATGTGTTTGAATGCAAAAATGAATTTGAAACTCGAACCCCCCCCCCCCCAAAAAAAAATGCATGTGAAAGCTATTTTTCTTTGATTTTTAAAATTTTTTTTTAATTGAAGTCAGGTTTTTTTGATTGAAGTAATGTTGATGTGTTTTTGGGCCACATTTTGGCTAGGACATTGGTGTCTATTATTCAATGAAAGAATAACTTGCTTCAAAAAAAATATAGATTTTAAAAAAGAAAATCACTTCAATCAAAAAAAGAAACATTCCAATCACAGAAAAAGTTTTTGAATGCGAAAAAATATTTGAGATTGAAAAATTTGCATCTGCACACTTCATTTTTCATTGAAAAAGTTTTCTTTGATTGAAGCAATTCTTTTTGTGTTTCGGCCATATTATGGTTAGGACATTTGTGTCTAAATCAATCAATCCCCCCAAAAAGTTGCTTCAATCAAAAAAAATCTTTTCGGTCAAAGAAAAAAAACATTTTTTTAAAAATATATATTTTTTTAAACAAAAATTTTTTTTTTTAATTATATGCAAAGCAAATGACCGTTAAAGGTGCTCGAAAAATAATTTCGACCCATTATAAAAATATATATTTTTGTTCATTTCATTAATTTTTGTTGCAGTTTTATTGCTTTTCAACTTTTATATATACATATATAGGAAAGTCAAATACATGCAATGACACTTTTCGGACACCTGCCACCCCCATAAAATCCACTTATGAGAACAGTCTAGATTCTGGGTTGAAAACAAAAAAAAAAAAAACGGGCGGTTATCATCCATTTTACGTAAATATTTTGAGCTAAAGTTACGCAAATTTTTCCATGCATTTTTTTCCCACGTTTATAGTGCATGCATGGGGCAATTTTATATAATAATTACCTTGACACCCCTGCCTGCTTGTATGCAGTAAAACCTTTGTCCTTTTTCCACTTAAATCTGGCGTTTGAACGCAGAGTGTTTGAGTTTATCACAGTCAAATGCTCTACCTGGGTCGGAATGCTCTGGTTTCAGTGCCATTGACGGCGCTAGACGTCCAATCCAGGCAATATGAATTGGATGCCTAGCACCTTCAAATGAGCTAACATAGACACTACTCTAATGGAAGATTTTGGCAGCAATCTGTTGGTGAAAAAGAAAAAAAATCAGATGCAGAAAGAGTCTTACACCATCTCAAATTTATCAATGAATTATTAATTTTATTTCTCTCTCTCTCTTTGCAAGCGTTGCGGCATTAATGCAGAAGTCATTAAATCCTTGACAGGATCCTTTTTAGTAGGTCAAAGCCTAGCCTCTGGAAAAAAAAATCTAAAAATAGACCTCTGCTTTTGAATAAGGTATAAGCCCGGGGAAAATGTTCGGAAAAGAGTTGCTGTGCGCCCCTTTACGTTTTAGCGAGGAGTCGCAGATTATCACTCAATGTTTATGGTTGATAGATGGCATAGTTTGTTGACAGTGGAAGGGGGACACTTTAGAGATTTGAAGTACTTTTTTGGACTATTAGTCGCAGTTTTTTTCATCGTTTGGCCAGGAGTGCAACTCATGTCGTATCATATCACATTTCAACATTGGCGGCAACTTATAAAAACAACTCAGAAGGGCTAAATATGGAGTGACACTGATGGTTTGGTAAACTTGTTAGCATGTTGTTTATCCTATAGTTGTCTGAATAACTCTTAATATCTGTTTTACATTAACATACCGGACACAATCTCAGTTTGTGGTTTATGCGTCATACCCAGAGGCGTTGCGTCCCATTAGGCAAACCAGGCAATATCCCCCCCAGCCAGCAGGGGTCCCCAGTGGGCCAACAGATTTAGCACACGCAGCTTTACTGCACTGTCGCAGCAACAATTGTAGGGAGTGTTTCAATACCATGGAATCATTTGGCTGATTATCTAATGAATCTGTTATCAATCCCAATCAGCGCTAACCATGTCACGTATATTATACATGTTTAAGAAAGTCCAATCAGCTATTAATACCACATGACTGTGTAAAGCAGGGGTCCCCAAACTTTTCCCTTCTCTGATGAGGGGCCGGGGTCAGTTTGTAACAGAAAAAGTGTGACGATTGCAGGAGTGCCTAAATGTAAAAATTTATTGTTTTTCAGAAAGCCACAATCGTTTTTCAGAAAGCCACAATCAAATAACTCTTTCTGGAGTCTTCACGCAACAATAGTAAATAAAATAATTAAACATATATACCGTATTGGCCCGAATATAAGACGACCCCGATTATAAGACGACCCCCTCTTTTTCAAGACTCAAGTTTGAAAAAAGACTTTTTGAACACCAAATTAATTTTTATACAGAAAATAATTACAATACATCTGAAACAAATGATTATAACAATATATTTGAGAGAAAAGGCATTTAATTTCGCATTCAAAACTTAATATCTGAACATTTAAACATTTAACAGAGTTAAATGCCGGAGTCGTCTTCAGCATTCGATTCATTGATGACTGGCGCCATCCAGCGTCGTGAATGGGTATATGTCTAGGCCGCAGTTTTTTTTTGTTTTTTTTTTAAGGCCGCAGTTATAAGACGTCCCCCAGGTTTTCATTCTTACTTTAATGCAAAAAACACCGTCTTATATTCGGGCCAATACGGTATATGCATTAGGGCGGTCAAAATTATCGCGTTAACGGGCGGTAATTAAATTTTTTGATTAATCACGTTAAAATATTTGACGCAATTAACGCACATGCCCCGCTCAGACAGATTTAAATGACAGTACAGTGAAAACCCCACTTGTTAATTGAGTTTTGCGGAGTTTTGCTGCCCTCTGCTGGCGCTTGGGTGCGACTGATTTTATATGCTTCAGCACCCATGAGCATTGTGTAAGTAATTATTGACATCAACAATGGCGGGCTACTAGTTTATTTTTTGATTGAAAATTTTACAAATTTTATTACAACGAAAACATTAAGAGGGGTTTTAATATAACATTTCTATAACTTGTACTAACATTTATCTTTTAAGAGCTACATGTCTTTCTATCCATGGATCGCTTTAACAGAGTGTTAATAATGTTAATGCCATCTTGTTGATTTATTGTTATAATAAACAAATACAGTCCTTATGTAGCACATGTTGAATATATATATCCATCTTGTGTCTTATCTTTCCATTCCAACAATAATTTACAGAAAAATCTGGCATATTTTATAGATGTTTTGAATCGCAATTAATTGCGATTAATTACAATTAATTTTTAAGCTGTAATTAACTCGATTAAAAATTTTAATCGTTTGACAGCCCTAATATATATATATATATCCATATATATATATCCATATATATATATATATATATATATCCATATATATATATATATATATAATTTAACAATAACACTCTTAATTAAATGGATAATAACCAAATAACCCTCTCTGGGTTCTTCACAGAAAAAGTCAGGAAATTAATAATACAAGTAAAAAAATTAAAAAAAAAAATGTTCAGGGGGCTGGCCCAAATGAGGAGGCGGGCCGTAATCAGCCCGCAGGCCGTAGTTTGGGGACCCCTGGTTTAAAGAGTGACTCGCCAAGTACTCTATGGAAAGCTCTTGCCAAGTTCTTTTACGTTGATTTTCACAGGCCACCTCATTATTCATGTGACTACTTAAAGAAATTGTGATTTTTCCAAAAAAGTCTATTAATGGGTCTATCGTATTCCTCGTCGAGTACTCTATAAGAAAACTATAACACATATGCATCTAAAATAATCCTAAACGATTTTATTAGCAATTTTAATACTCCTTTTAGCAAGGTTCCTTGGGTATGCATACGTTCCCATAACAACTAGTCCTGTTATTGTCCTACGTCACAAGCGCTGCGTATTCTGGGGGCGAGAATAGGCGTAAGGTGCGCATTTCGAGCAGAGGACGGCCACCTGTTAAAATGTGTGCGTCCATGAACGAATGTAAGTAGATCCATATTAGTGTAAAGTGCTTAGTTTTCACCACTTTTATGGTAAAGATGGCCGCACGTGCATGCAGCATGCACTCACACCCCCCCACCTTTGTGTTCATTATAATGCGCGAGTATGTATGTGTGTCAGAAGGGCCCCATGTTGCTTGTTGCCTGGGGCCCCCGGACACCCTTGCCACGCCTCTGGTCATACCGTACACTTATACAGCCTGTTGTTCTCTATTCTATTTTTATTTGAAATTGCCTTTCAAGATGAAATGTCTGTTTTTGGTGTAGGAGTTTATCAACTTAAATTTCCCCCCAAAATGCGACTCATGTTCCGGTGCGACTTTTTTTTTTTGTTGGCTGGTGCGACTTATACTCAGGCGCGACTTTTAGTCCCAAAAATACAGAAGTCCGTGTGTAAATTTACCATCCCCTGAAAGTAACTTTACACACAGCCGTTAATGTCTAAACGATAATCCGTGATATAACAGAGAGAACAACATATTCAATTTGTTTTTTTGTGTTCTGACAGATTAAAGGATCTTGGTCGGGAAAGAACCGAGTGCAGAACCCATACAGTCACAAGAACATCTTTAAAAACTGCTGCGAGGTTCTCTGTGGGCCTACGTACCCAAGGTATGGCTTCAAACAATACACGGTGCTTAAATTTGATGCATTCTCTTCTTGTTTTAGTAGATATATCAAAATATTGTCCAGTGGGCCACAATTGGCTCCTGGGCAGCAGGTTTGTAACCCCTGTACGGTATAAATGTAGTAGAAACATTAAAAGGGCTCATAGTTTGTGCATGAAAGGGTTACATTTTTTTGGCATTTTTGATTCCTTAGACCTTGCTGGTGATGTATAAAACTAACTAAACTCTTGGTCTAACATATGATGGATTCCTCAGGGTGTTACTCAGGGGTGTCGCTTCCCATTAGGCAAACCAGGCAATTGCCAAGGGCCCCCAGAGGGCCAATAGATTTAGCACACGCAGCTTTACTGCACTGTCACAATGACAAGTGTAGGAAATGTTTCAATACCATGGAAACATTTGGCAGATTATCTAACGATTCTGTTATTAATCCCAATCAGCGCAAGCCATGTTACATATATTATACATGTTTAAGAAAGTCCAGTCAGCTATTAATACCATATAATAGTTTAAAGAGCGACTCATCAAGTACTCTCTGGAAAGTCCTTGCCAAGTTGTTTTACATTGATTTTCACAGGCCACCTCATTATTCATGCGACTACTTAAAGAAATGGTGATTTTTTTTCCCCAAAAAAGTCTATTAATGGGTCTATCGTATTCCTCGTCGAATACTCTATAAGAAAATATAACATATATGCATCTAAAATATTCCTAAACGGTTTTATTAGCAATTTTAATACTCCTTTTAGCAAGGTTCCTTGGGTATGCATACGTTCCCATAGCAACCAGTCCTGTTATTGTCCTACGTCACAAGCGCTGCGTATTCTGGGAGCGAGAATAGGCATTTTGAGCAGAGGACGGACACCTGTTAAAATGTGTGTGTCCATGAACAATAATAATATTAATAATAATAATACATTTTATTTGAAGGCGCCTTTCTGGCACTCAAGATCACCTTACAATCATTTAAAACATTTAAACATATTAAAAGTGAAAAAATGAAAGTATAGAACCAGAGCTGTCCCGAGTAGTCGACATAGTCGACGTCATCGATGACGTGACTCCATCGACGAGCACAACATCCCGTCGACGGTTAATGAAGGGTTAAAAATATATATGCATGGAAAGTTCAGAATGTCGGACGCTTGGTATGCAAGCGGGGAAAGCGGCACAAAGCCAAAAAAGCGCATCAGAGAGTCCAAAACATTGACTTATTTTTAAAGAAACAGAAAGAAGGAAACAAGAAGGAGGGTACACTGTTGTGTCCTGTCTCTTCAATGCCAAGCTTGGCTGCACGTCGGCCGTGAATGATAACGACAGGAGATTGTAAGTCCATCTAACTAACTAATGACATGTTTTATTAAAGTTGCTAAGCCTGTCGCGATATGCAATGAGTCAATTTATCGCATGGTAAATAAAAATGAGGGCGGTCATTTTCACGGCTGCGTTTTATCGCTGTGCGCGCGCACATTTGTGCGTGCGTGCTGATGGCATATGAGACTCCAGTTCTTTTCTCTCATCAACATGCTGTAGAATTAAAGTTCAGACATACAAAATAAGAAAACACATCTATATTAAACACTATATACGTTAGCATTGCTACATTGAGGTGAATAGGGAAAAAAGACGACCTACTTTAGCCGGCTATAAAACAGGCAGCCTTCTCCAAAACTTGCAGTTAAAAGGTGACACTTCAAACATGAAAAATCGCTGGTTAACAGCATTTGCAAAAGGAAAAAAAATCTATTACTGACACCACATGCAGTGACAAAAAGTGCTTTTTTGCGGAGTGTAAAGCTTAAATTAGCGGTTTAGCGAAAGTACTTCCGGTGAACATTTCAAAATAAAAGCATGTCATGTTCATCATATAAATAACGATTTCTGGAGTTAATCCCACATACTTCAGATTCTACACCAAGAATACCTTTAAAATGACACCCTTTATGAAAAGTCGGATTGGCAATGAATAATTATTATAATACTATTATATATGGTACTACAGTATACTATAATATAAATGCTAGGTATTTTTTTAAGAATTGTTTTGAATCATGTTGGAAAGTGGAAGTCAGTGTTCTGAATCTGTTTACATTCCATTTTTTTGCACAAGTTAATTCTATCAGCATTTGAACTCATTGTTTATTTGTGATTTATTATCATTATTTATCTGTTTATTTGTACTTTGATAAAGAATTTAAGTGTTCCAAAATTTTTTTGTGAATTGATAAGTGTCAACAAAAATTTCATTGCTAAATTAGTAAAAAAATAAATAAAATAAATAAAATAAAATTATAAGATTAGTCGACTAATCGTAAAAGTAGTCGGCTGACTAATCGGGAGAAAATTAGTCGTTTGGGACAGCCCTATATAGAACGTTTAGGGAAATTTAAAATACAAAAAGAGATATATAGGCAGTTAAAAAAAACAGAACTTATTGATTATTGTGATTAGGCTAGTCTAAACAGGTGAGTTTTGATTGAAAAAGGGGGAGGGAATCTATGTTCCTGAGGTCGGGTGGGAGTGAATTCCAAAGCCGAGGAGCCGGGCAGCTGAACGCTCGGCTCCCCATGGTGGTGAGGCGAGTGGGGGGGACAGACAGTTGTATGGAGGAGGAGGATCTAAGGGGACAGGAGGGAGTAGTAACATGAATGACATCGGACAAGTATGGAGGGGCGAGGTTATGGATAGCCTTGAATGTGAGGAGGAGAACTTTGAACTGAATTTGAATGTGGACCCTGAGCCAGTGAAGCTGTTGGAGGACTGGAGTGATGTGGTGGATGGATGGGGTACGGGATATGATGCGGGCAGCTGAATTCCTGACCAGTTGTAGTTTATGGAGAGTTTTATGAGGGAGGCCGAAGAGGAGAGAGTTGCAGTAGTCCAGGCGGGAAGTGACAAGGCTGTGGACCAGAATTGCAGCAGAATGTGGGGTGAGGGAAGGGCGGAGGCGATTAATGGTGCGGAGGTGAAAGTGGGCAATCCGGGTGATGTTATTGATGTGCGATCGAAAGGAAAGTGTGTTCTTGAGGATTACTCCCTAGGGTCTTGACTTGGGGGTAGGGTGAAACAGTGGAGTTGTCAATGTTTAGGGAAATGTGATGGTTTTTTGAGATGGTGAATTTAGAGCCAACGACTAGCACCTCGGTTTTATTACTGTTAAGTTTTAGGAAGTTGTGCGTAAACCAGATTTTTATTTCAGTGATACAGTCAGTCAGAGAGGAGGGCGGGAGAGAGGAGGAGGGTTTAGAAGTGAGGTACAGTTGTGGTCAAAAGTTTAGATACACTTGTGAACAACATAATGTCATGGCTCTCTTGAGTTTCCAGTTATTTCTACAACTCTGATTTTTCTCTGATAGAGTGATTGGAACAGATACTTCATTGTCACAAAAAACATTCATGAAGTGTGGTTCTTCTATGACTTTATTATGGGTGAACAGAAAAAAAGTGATCAAATCTGCTGGGTCAAAAATATACATACAGCAGCGCTAATATTTGGTAACATGTCCCTTGGCCATTTTCACTTCAATTAAGCGCTCTTGGTAGCCATCCACAAGCTTCTGGCAAGCTTCTGGTTGAATGTTTGACCACTCCTCTTGACAGAATTGGTGCAGTTCAGTTAAATTTCATGGCTTTCTGACATGGACTTGTTTCTTCAGCATTGTCCACAAGTTCTCAATGGGACTTTGGGAAGGCCATTCGAAAACCTTAATTCTAGCCTGATTTAGCCATTCCATTACCACTTATGATGTGTGTTTGGGGTCGTTGTCCTGTTGGAACACCCAACTTCGCCCAAGACCCAATCTTTGGGCTGATGACGTTAGGTTATCTGGAAGAATTTCAAGGTAATCCTCCTTCTTCATTATCCCATTTACTCTCTGTAAAGCACCAGTTCCATTGGCAGCAAAACAGCCCCACAGCATAATACTACTACCACCGTGCTTAACGGTAGGCATGGTGTACTTGGGGTTAAAGGCCTCACCTTTTCTCCTCCAAACATATTGCTGGGCGTTGTGGCCAAACAGCTCGATTTTTGTTTCGTCTGACCACAGAACTTTCCTCCAGAAGGTCTTATCTTTGTCCATGTGATCAGCAGCAAACTTCAGTCGAGCCTTAAGGTGCCGCTTTTGGAGCAAGGGCTTCCTTCTTGCACGGCAGCCTCTCAGTCCATGGAGATGCAAAACACGCTTGACTGTGGACACTGACACCTGTGTTCCAGCAGCTTCTAACTCGTGGTAGATCTGCTTTTTGGTGATTCTGGGTTGAATCTTCACCCTCCTGACCAATTTTCTCTCAGCAGCAGGTGATAGCTTGCGTTTTCTTTCTGATCGTGGCAGTGACAAAACAGTGCCATGCACTTTATACTTACAAACAATTGTTTGCACTGTTGCTCTTGGGACCTGCAGCTGCTTTGAAATGGCTCCAAGTGACTTTCCTGACTTGTTCAAGTCAATGATTCGCCAAAATTGCTAATTCGTGCTGCTGTATGTATATTTTTGACCCAGCGGATTTGATCACTTTTTCTGTTAACCCATAATAAATTCATAAAAAAACCAAACTTCATGAATATTTTTTGTGACAAAGAAGTATCTGTTCCAATCACGCTATCGGAGAAAAATCAGAGTTGTAGAAATAACTGGAAACTCAAGAGAGCCATGACTTTATGTTCTTCACAAGTGTATGTAAACTTTTGACCACAACTGTAAAGTTGGGTGTCGTCGGCATAGCAGTGAAAGTGGATGTTGAATTTACGAAAAATATTGCCAAGGGGAAGTGGGTATTTGATGAAGAGTAGGTGCCCCAGGACAGAGCCCTGAGGCACTCCGGAGGTAACAGGGGAGGGTTTAGATTTAAATGACTTTAGTTGGATATATTGACTGCGCTCAGAAAGGTAGGAAGAAAACCAGTTCAACAGGGTGCGGGTGATGCCGATAGTGGAAAGCCGGTGGAGGAGTGTGGTGTGACTAATGGTATCAAAGGCTGCAGATAGGTCTAGGAGGATGAGAATGGAGAGTAGTCCAGAATCAGCTGCCATGAGGAGGTCATTGGTTTTTTTTTAACGAGTGCTGTTTCAGTGCTGTGTAGAGGGCGAAAACCAGATTGAAACTGTTCATAAAGGTTATTCTGGGATAGGTGAGAGTGGAGTTGGGAGGCGACTGTTCTTTCGAGGATTTTGGAGATGAAAGGGAGGTTGGATATGGGGCGGAAGTTATTAAGTTATAGAACGAATGTAAGTACATCCATATGAGTCAGTGTAAAGTGCTTAGTTTTCGCCACTTTTATGGCCAAGATGACCGCACGTGCACGCAGCGTGCACTCGCATCCCCCCACCTTTGTGTTCATTATACGGCGTGAGTATGTATGTGTATCACGTGACTCAGAAGGGCCCCATGTTGCCTGGGGCCACCGGGGACTCTTGCTACGCCTCTGATGTTACTCATCCAATAAAAACAGTTCAACACATACTGTACCATACAAAAATGACAAGTACAGTTGAGTACATTTTGAAAATACAGCAGTATTCAACTAGTCCTATTTTTACAGCAACAAAAGAATGTACTTCATAACAGTACACCTGTTTTGTTTTTTAGCGTCTTGGACAGAAGAGGCCTGATGAATGAAGAGTTGCCCATTTCTGTGTCATCTGCTGCACCGTCCTCCTCCTCTTCCGCCTCTTTATCTTTCTCCAACAACAGCAAGTCAGCTCAACCAACCACTGTGAGCAAAACGCACACACACTTACCCATCTGCGATGCCCTCCTTGTATCCACCTAAACCAGATTCTGACTCGGCGGTGTCCAAACTGCAGCTTGTTTATACTTTTTTATTGGTCTGCAGCAAATTATGAAAAATATCATTGAATATTGCCCGCACAAAAAGCTTAAATTTAGCCTACATTCTGTTCCACTTCTCAGTTTTAACACTAGATGGCGCTAGTCACTGTCAGGCGTACAGCAAATTTCGTAAACCGGATCCACCCCAGTGTCTTTTTGAACAATAGCCCAAACTCAGTATGGATTCACTTGCCGGATCAGCAAACAGTTTTGGCCCAGAACTGGTCCAAAGTAGCAGAAACCACATTAATCTATGGCCTGGATAAAAAGATTATTTAATTGGAACAAGCAACTCCACATTCAAGATGGCCCATTTTTAGACTGTAAATAACAGACTGTATTTGTTAAGGTTCTGGGGTAACCCAAGCGCAGAGACGGGATGCAAACAAGAGTGTATTGACGGTTAGATGGAGTGGCAGATAGTGTCTGGAGAATCCGGTTGGCAGTTTGGTCATACAATAGGTGATCGGCCAGGCAGGCGTTCTGGAAGGCAAGCAGTCCAGAATCTTGGGGAAAAATATCAAAATGAGCTCAGTATCAGGATTACAATATTCTTCGCTAGCTGAAAGCTGGAGTCACAAACTCGTGGAGTTGAGTTGTTGATCCGGCGATGATGTGCGGCCAAGGACCAGTTTAAGTAAGCTGCTGACGGTGATCATCAACACCTGGTCGCAGGCTCACCCACCTGTCCAATCCTGCAATTAAGGCAGTGATACGCATACACCACCACAAGGAAGAGGAGAAGGGCTCAGGGAGCAGGGGCCATAAGAGTATTCCAACATTGAAACATTTAATGCAATACAGAGTAAATGCTTTCCCCCTCCATATGTCGTTCTGCGAGAAATTTTGAATTACTTAGCTTGCAGACATTGCAGAACACTTGAATGCACCAGCTATTGAGAGAGAGTTCAAGGGTTTCCCAAGTTACTGTGCAGCCTCAGGTCCTGAGCTGTGGACCTAGGGATGACAAATATTTGTGATTACAAATGATTCAATGATAAAGGACTATCGAATAAAATACTTACTGTTATGGCAATTTAGTGGTTGACCGTATAAATACAATATAAACACGTTACAGAATGATACATTGAACAAAATGGACTCCAAATTTAATACTGAAAACCGTTTTGATACAAATCTGGCCCAGATTGGGTAACATGTTCCATATCCGGGCCTTTCATGAATGTGGTTTCTGCTACTTTGGACCAGTTCTGGCCCAAACTGTTTGCTGAGCCGGCATTTTAATACATTCTGAGTTTATGTTCAAATTAGGGCTGTCAAACGATTAAAATTTTTAATCCAGTTAATTACAGCTTAAAAAGTAATTAATCGCAATTAATCGCAATTCAAACCATCTCTAAAATATGCCATATTTTTATGTAAATTATTGTTGGAATGGAAAGATAGACACACGACGGATATATACATACAACATACTGTACATCAGTACTGTATTTGTTTATTGTAACAATAAATCCACAAATGGCATTATTAACATTCTTTCTGGTAAAGTGATCCACGGATAGAAAGACTTGTAGTTCTTAAACGATAAATGTTATAGTTACAAGTTATAGTAATTTTATATTAAAACCCCTCTTCATGTTTTCGTTTTAATAAAATTTGTAAAATTTTCAATCAAAAGTAGAGTTAATATAATAATAATAATAAGAATAAAAATAACAATAATAAAAATAGAGTGAAAAGTTTTACGTGTATTTTGCATAGCTATTTTGATAAGGAATGCCAGTTCATTTTGCATTGTTGTTTAACTGTGTGTCAGAATAGGGCCTCATTACTATAGACTGAAGTGCTTTTCTTTTTGTGAACATTTTTTTTTTTTTTGAGAGAGATAGGAATATTATTTTTGTTGTGCCTTCACTAAACGATACTTATGTTTGTTGTGAAGGAGTTGCCGAAGCTTATGCCAATAAACGGCGCGGTCCAAAGAACGCCTGTGTCCGCTCGCCTTTATTGTATAACATACATCTGTACATATCTTACCCAAAATAAAACAAGAGACACATAATTGCCATTAAAAGAAAGAAAACTTACCGAAATATGCGTGGAGAACAAATAGCAATTTGCATTGCATTGTGAATACAGCACAAACGTCTCACACCTGCTAATTCCCCCACGTTTAGAAGACATAACATGAGTATGGAATGGCACTGCCCCCAAGCGGCCGGTGGCATTTTCTTCACTCTTAATGTCCATAAACGGCCTCATTGTAATGTTTGAGGCAATATGCCAGCGGGTCATTCATTGCATGCGTTAATTGCGTCAAATATTTTAACGTGATTAATTTTAAAAAATGATTAACGCCCGTTAACGCGATAATTTTGACAGCCCTAGTTCAAATACATACTGGGGCGGATCCGTTTAACGAAATTAGCCATGTCTGCTCCAGTTAAATTTTGCTGTCTGGGTAACGTTAACGCTCGATTGAATAACTTGTTTAACAGTCAAGCAGTGACTTCAAAAGACGATAATTACTTTGAAATAAGCACTTACCATGAAAACTTGCCGTACGCCGAGATGCTGTGTCCTGACTTCTGGGTGTTCTCCTGTTTAGTGTCGCAGTGCGGATGCCTGCCTACAGGGTGTGCGCTGCTGTGACGTCACAGGTCGACTGTTAAATTTCAAGATTTTTAGCGTGTCCGGTCTGCACGGTCCGCCCCAGAACAGTGCGTAATCTCTCATTTGGACTGTTAGATTGACGATCCCGGCAACATCTGGCGAACTGACGTTCAGCGAGTGTTATTGCTATGTGAATCTGGCAAGCTGAGGCCAGATCCGGCACACAGTCACCTGCTGTTGGGGTTGCCGCACCCCTATGGCAATGGGCTGAATTATTTTTTTTTTTTTTGGTTGACCTTTAATTTGGAACATATTTGTCTTCCAGAAAACCACGGCGCCGCTGATCCCAAACGAACACACGCCCGACGAGGCCAAGCCGAGCGTCGGCACCTCTGCAGAGCACACCCCCTCATCGCCCGACGACCGTCGTCCTCCCTCTTCCTCCGTCCCGCCTCTGGCTTCCCCGGAGACGGACGCCGAGGCCTCCGTCGCCAAGGATAGGAACCACTAACCGCGTTCCGGCGAGTCCCGTCCGCTCAGGAACACTCACAATGACTCGGTTCTTTCTTTCCCCTATATGAGTGACTCCTTCGGGGAGAGGAGCGAATTCACAGAAACGTCAGCGTCTTCCCGTCTCCCCCGCACTCAGCTTGACACGTCTCACCGAGAGAGGAGAGAATGCATGACAAACCCACGGGAGCTACCGCCCAATGACTTCCATCCTAAACCTCGTATTAACTTTCAGTGTGAGCGGCCAATATACTCCCCGCAAGCGGCCGGCAAAGACATTTTTGCTTGTCTACACGTGTAAATCCTCATTCCGTACTGTCCCCTTTTTCCCGTTGCGCACACATTACATGCTCTATGCAAATCAACAAGGCCGGACGAGCGGTGTTTGTGTGTAGCTGACGTATTCGAACGGCAGGCAAATTGAACGTCTACCTTGTATTCTGTGAACTGCTGCATTTAGTACTGTTACTAGTAGCGTTGCACCGATACCGTTTTCTGGCTCCCGATTCTGTGTGGTATCGACCAACGCCGACACTACCAATTCCACGTTTTTAAAAAAATACATACATACAGTTTCTTTTAATACTATATTACTGCATACTCACTTGAATATATAGTAATTGCAGTCATTGGTTTAGGGTTAGGGTTAAGGTTAGGGTTAGCGTTTGGGTAAAGCAACAGGGTTTAGGGTTAACCTTAACCGTAAGACACTGCTTAACGTGTTGGGGCTTAATGACTATGGAGGACTGAATGGGACAGAATGACTTGTATAAATGGAGTTATACTTAAATGTGTCATTATTAATTTAAATGGGAATTAAATATATAAAAATTAGGTCTGTCAAACGATTAAAATTTTTAATCCAGTTAATTACAGCTTAAAAATTAATCGTAATTAATCGCAATTCAAACCATCTATAAAATATGCCATATTTTTCTGTAAATTATTGTTGGAATGGAAAGATAAGACACAAGACGGATATATACATTCAACATATGGTACATAAGTACTGTATTTGTTTATTATAACAATAAATCAACAAGACGCCATTAACATTATTAACATTCTCTTAAAGCGATCCATGGATAGAAAGACTTGTAGTTCTTAAAAGATAAATGTCAGTACAAGTTATAGAAATTTTATATTAAACCCCCTCAATGTTTTCATTTTATTAAAATTTGTAAAATTTTCAGTCAAAAAAAATAAACTATTATCTCGCCATTGTTGATGTCAATAATTACACCATGCTCACTTATTGTACTAACCCATAAAATCAGTTGGACCCAAGCGCCAGCAGAGGGCGCCAAACACCAAAAAAACATGTAACAAGCAGACATTACACTGTACTGTCATTTGAATCTGTTTGAGCGGGGCATGTGCGTTAATTGCGTCAAATATTTTAACGTGATTAATTAAAAAAATTAATTACCGCCCGTCAACGCGATATTTTTGACAGCCCTAATAAAAATGTCATTAATTCATTAAAATACAAGATGAGAGAATACGAGTGAGTTTGACGGATAAAATCAACTCATGAAGTGCTGAAACTCAATTTTTTAAACATTAAATGGACTAGTATTTTAATGAAATAATGACACATTTAATGACAGATTTATTCATTTCCCATTTTAATTAATTATTCATACATTTAAGTATTTATCAACCGATTTAGTTCTACAGTGAAGAAAATAAGTATTTGAACACCCTGCAATTTTGCAAGTTCTCCCACTGAGAAACGATGGGCGGGTTTGAAATTTTCATGGTAGGTGCTTGTCCACTGTCAAAGACAATCTAAAAAAAATCCAGACATCACAGTGTATGATTTTTTTAAACAATTTATATTGTAGCGGAATCACGCCACCTGAACCGCCAGACCCGCGCTGGCTCAGCTCCAGTGACCCGGGCCGGTGAGAACCCAACAACCCGGCCAAAAGGCCCAAATCTGTGCGTTCACCTTAGTCTTAACCCCTTGTACTGACTCCATTTTTGAAAGCTGGAAAAAGGCTTCGAAGCACAAGTTGACAATTTATTCAGGTCGACAGCGATCATGCAGCACAGAGCGACCCAGGCGAGGATTCAGGGTCACCATATCACAAGTCAACAAAAAGTTCCCGAGAAAAAAATGACAACGATTTGTTAAACATTGTCTTTTTTAAGGCTCTCGCGGGGCGGGCTTTGGGCAGAAGAAGGGTGTGTTTGGGCGTTGTTTAGGATTATTGTCTGTTTGTGGATTGGACAGAAGGATTCGGGAGTTACTGTTGTCAGGGCAACGAGGGTTGTGGATTTTGCCACCTCAGCGTCAAATGGGTTCTTGGAGTTTTATCAGTCGTGTTATCAGTTGGATATCAGGCGTTCTCCAGTGTTGCTTGTGTTGGGATAGGGCGTCCTGCCCTTTTGTTCTGGACTGTGCAGGAGAACTGATTGCGAGAGTTGGTGGTGCAGATGTGGGCTTGTCAGCGTCAATCTTGCTCAATCAGTTGCATGACGCACATGTTAGGCTTCCGTGAGAAGAAGGCGTCATGTAGCTCTTATGCCCTATATTCTGCTTGTTTTCCTGAAACTATAGTATAAGTGCTATTTATTTTATATTGGGTGTGTTAGAGTAATACAAATAGTCAAACAGTAAATATGAGAAATGATACTATTCCTCGATTGATTATATTAAGTGTGTTACAGTAATACAGTCGATCGGTAAATACGAGAAAAGATATTAAGTGTGTTAAAATAATGCAAACAGTTAGAGGGTGCCTACGAGAAAAGGTACTATCTCCTACATACTGCTGCAAATAAGTATTTGAACACATGTCTATTAGCTAGAATTGTGAGCCTCAAAGACCTGTTAGTCACCTTTAAAAAGTCCAACGAATAAGTAGAGTTGAGGTGGACTTTTTGAGTCTGGCTTTTTGACCTGTTTGAGGCGGTTAGCATATAAACACCTGTCCACCCCATACATTCAAGAAGACTCCAAATCCTAACATTGTCAAGACCGAAGAGCTGTCCAAAGACAGAATTGTAGACCTCTGCAAGACTGGACAGGGTTAATGGGCAATTGCCTAGCAGCTTGGTGATATAAGATCCACCGTTGGAGCAATTATTAGAAAACGGAAGAATCTAAACATGACTTTCAATCTTCCTCGGACTGGGGCTCCATGCAGGATCTACCTTGTAGGGTCTCAGTGATCCTAAGAATGGTGAGAAAACAGCCAAGAACCACACAGGAGGAGCTGGTCAAAGACCTGAAAGGAGCTGGGACCACAATTTCCAAGGTTACAGTTGGTGAGACGTCATGGTTTAAAATCACGCATGGGGTGGGAGGCTCCCCTGCTAAGCTAGCACATGTCTGCAGGCCAGTTTTAAGTTTGCCAACGACCATTTGGATGATCCAGAAGAGTCATGGGAGAAAGTCATGTGATCAAATGAGATCAAAATGCAACTTTTTCATCTTAATTCCACTCATAGTATTTGGAGGAAGAAGAATGATGAGTACTATCCCAAGAACACCATCCCTACTGTGAAGTATAGGGGTGGTACCATCATGCTCTGGGGGTGTTTTTTTGCCCATGGGACAACTGCTCTGTATTAAGGAGAGGATGACCAGGACCATGTATTGTGAGATTTTGGGGAGTAACCTCCTACCCTCACTTAGAGCATTGAAAATGGGTCGTGACTGGGTCTTCCAATATGACAATACCCCGAAGCAGACAGGCAAGTGGCTTTGTAAAAACATATCAAAGTTCTGGTCTCCGGACCTAAACCCAATCGAAAATCTTTGAAGGAAACTAGAACGCCGTGTTTCTCAGTGACAGCCCAGAAACCTGATTGATCTAGAGAAGATCTGTGTAGAGCAGTGGTGCAAAATCCCTGCTGCAGTCTGTGCAAACCTGATGAAAAGTTACAGGAAACATTTGACCAAAAGCTACTGTACTAAATATTAACATAGATTTTTTCGGGTGTTGAAATACTTAGCTGCAGCACGTTAATACAAATAAATTGTTAAAAAAAATCATACACTGTGATTTCTAGATTTTTTCTTTAGATTGTCTTCAACAGTTGACACACACCTACCATGACAGATTCAAATCCGCCCATCATTCGGCGGTTCAAATACTTATTTTCCGAACTGTGTATTCCATTCTGTCCCATTTGGTCCTTCATACTAGACGTCCAAGCCATTTGAAATGAGTAGATGGGCAGCAAATGAATTGGATTTCTGCTAATTGGTGGGAGGTTGCATCTTGGCCAGAGGGAAAAAAATTGTCTTTTTAACCCATTGGCTGCTTTTGACGTCGCTAAATGTCCAATCCATTGGAAGTGGAAGGGTGGCAGTAAATGTTCATTCGCTGCCACCCTCCAATTTCCAGTGGATTGGACATCTACTAGATTAGAGGGCGCATCTTCACCAGGGGAAGAATACAGTATATTAAATTTTTCAAAACTGAAACTGGCTGCCATTGACGGCGCTAGACGTCCAATCAACTTCAGACGATGAAATGCCGTATTGGTACTAGTATCGGCATTGGTGCAACATTAGTTACTAGCAATGGAGACAACTGTCTTTCCCTTTTTATTTTTTTTTAAATATGCGTACCTGTTTAGTAGTCTGTGACACTCGCTTTACGCAATATCTTCACCATTTCTATATGTGGGTGGGTGTGGCTTTTAATATTCTTCAACCCTAGTAGCAACCGTGCCTTAAAAATGGACGCATCAGACGTTTGTAAACAGAGACGCCCAAACAGTGTTAAACTCAAAACACAAAAAAACGTACTCTGCATCCGATAGTTAAGGAAAGCGGGCTTTACTTTGTTGCTATGATTAAACTAGCTTGAAAAATTGATGGTAAGTCGTAAAATTGACACATGGGTTCAACGATCGATATGACCCAGCCAATAACCGATCTATGAATTAAAATGTTGTCACTGAAAAAAGAACGGAACCACGTTTTTCCACTAGACCAATATCAATCTAGATACCGTAATTTTGAGACTATTAGGCGCATCTGACGATAAGCTGCCAACCACCAAATTTGACACAAAAACGGCATTTGTTCAATCTAGATAAGCCGCATTCAAAAACAAGCCACAGCTGTCCTCACAGTATAATGGGATATTTATACCAAAAGATATTAACTGGTAACACTTTCTTTAACAGCGGCGTCATAAGACTGCCATAAGACCAAAAATGACCATGAAGCCTTGAACCAATTGATGCGAAGCTTCATTACTTCAAGAAGCTTCATTTGGCCATCACTGCTTCTTTGGGTGAGATAGTTAACCTCTGCTGCCGCCTGCTGTCAACACTGTTTTTGTGCAACATGCCTCCTAGCATGCATTGCAGTGCTACAGATGTATGTAACAATCAAAATTCATATTCTGTGCTAATTATTTCTTCAGTTACTGTTCCAGTTGTTTCATTAATCACTAGTTATGGCATTTGGTAACACTTTATTTGACAGTAGCGCCATAAGCCTGTCATAGGACTAACATAAATATGACATGACACTGCTGTGAGCATTGATGAATGCTTATGACGGATGTCATTTTGTGCCATCCGGCAAATTATCTCACTTTTGAATAGATCTGAGTTGGACATAAATTGAGTTTTTTGACATAATTTTTTATTGACACGGTGACAGTGACACCTTTTTAAAACAATATATCGATTTTGGCAGTTGCATATCGATAACCTTTTGGGCTACAAGTTATCTTGATATATCACTTTTTCAATATATTGTCACATCCCTGAGTGTGAAGGCTGATTTATCCTTCTGCGTAGCTTTGACTACGGACCTACGCCGTTAACGCAGACCCGATTTCGTCGTAGCCTGACGTGCATCTCCAACAGATCCTGACTTGAATGTCGAATGACTGTGATTGGTTCGCTCAGAAAGTTGTTTCCGGTTCAACACAACGACACGGCCATTTTCAAACATGCACAAACGTCTTCTGTGTAGCCTACGCTTCAACCATAGACATCACTATCAGTTGTCGCGGAAGGGGGTGCGGGGCTGCTCCGTAGGGGGCCTATTTTCAAAAACTACAAATATTTTCAATATAAGTATATTGTATATAAATTAGGGCTGTCAAACGACAATTTTTTTCAATCGAGTTAATTACAGCTTAAAAATGAATTAATCGTAATTAATCGCAATTCAAACTGTCTATAAAATACGCCATATTTTTCTGTAAATTATTGTTGGAATGGAAAGGTAAGACACAAGATGGATATATACAGTCAACATACGGTACATAAGTACTGTATTTATTATAAAAATAAATCAATAAGATGGCATTAACATTATTAACATTCCGCGAAAGCGATCCATGGATAGAAGGACTTCTATAACTACAAGTTATAGAAATTTTATATTAAAACCCCTCTTAATGTTTTCGTTTTAATAAAATTTGTAAAATTTTCATTCAAAAAATAAACTAGTAGCTCGCCATTGTCGATGTCAATAATTACACAGTGCTCATGGTGCTGAAACCCATAAAATCAGTCGCACCCAAGCACCAGCAGAGGGCGACAAAACACCAAATAACACAAGTAACAAATGGATATTACACTGTGCTGTCATTTTAATCTGTCTGAGCGGGGCATGTGCGTTAAATGTGTCAAATATTTTAACGTGATTAATTTAAAAAATTAATTATCACCCGTTACCGCGATAATTTTGACAGCCCTAACTATAATTATTTCTATTTTATCTACTTTTGTTCCGTGAAGAATCCAGAAAGGGTTATTTGATTGTGGCTTTCTGTAAAACAATAAATTTTTACATTTATGCACTACTGCAATCCTCAATCGCCCCTGGTCTACGCCGTCGCTCCGCCGTCACCGGAACACAGAAGCATAAATCAGGCTTGAGATTGAATTGTGACGCAAATCGTGTATTATCATCCCAGAGGTCCCACCCCTGACAAAGCTAACAGAAGCTAGCTCAATTCCCAGCAAGAAAACCAATCAATTAAGGTATCATCTCAAGCTAGTATTGCTCATCCTTGGAATTTGGAAGGATAAAAAGCTTGATATTAGTATTTGTGATTGAGTAAGAAGCAAAAAACAACAAGCAAAGCCATTGTTGAATTGTACATACAGTATATTTACAAGAGTAGATGCAGTGAAAAGCAGAAGGTTGGCTAATTTTTTTTTTCTTTACACTGAAATACCACACTCGAGCCAGTCCACTCTACTGCTGCGCTCTACGAAGAAGAAAAAAAGTGATTTCATATCTGGACGATGAAGAAAAAATGTCGCGAAAGCTCATTTTCGGTGTTTCAAAATGATGGTAGCGAGTTTGTGATTGTGCACTGTCGTGTTGTATGCGAGAAAGAACAAGTGTTTGTGAACTGTACATGCGATGAGTATCGGATGCTGCCACTATATACGCGGTAAAAAAAAGATTTCTGATGTAGTATTAATCACATTTTTTTAATGATCCAAGTGGAGAAGGAATTCATCATTTGGGAAATTTTGTCATTCCCGGCAGCTGATTTTCTTTGCAACTAGATGGAATCGTGTAGGAACGAGGACTGATATTCGTGAACCCTAAAGGAGATTGAATGTACAGTATGTGACAGATATTTATAACCATATCCAATCAGATGATTTCCTTCAAAAGGGGGTGAATTTTTCCATCGTCGGATCCGATTGCTCTGATCTACAATATATATCTAGTACATTATGTATACGACTACAGTACTCTTTATTTATGTTCACTTTGTTTGGTCTTAACACTGTGATTCCATGTATTTCATTCCAGTTACTCCACTTTTTCATGATCAATATGTCTGGTAAATAAACCATACTGTCTTATTATTATATCTGTCTCTATCTGAAACACGAACAAAAATCTTTCACCTGCATAAAACAAGCTTTCTTAAAGGGGAAGTTCAGAATTTTTTACATTAGGCTCAGTCGCTAAGCTACAGTGCCTTGCAAAAGTATTCGGCCCCCTTGAACCTTGAAACCTTTCGCCACATTTGAGGCTTCAAACATAAAGATATAAAATTGTAATTTTTTGTCAAGAATCAACAAGTGGGACACAATCGTGAAGTGGAACAAAATTTATTGGATAATTTAAACTTTTTTAACAAATAAAAAACTGAAAAGAGGGGTGTGCAATATTATTCGGCCCCCTTGCGTTAATACTTTGTAGCGCCACCTTTTGTTCCAATTACAGCTGCAAGTCGCTTGGGGTATGTTTCTATCAGTTTTGCACATCGAGAGACTGACATTCTTGCCCATTCTTCCTTGCAAAACAGCTCGAGCTCAGTGAGGTTGGATGGAGAGTGTTTGTGAACAGCAGTCTTCAGCTCTTTCCACAGATTCTCGATTGGATTCAGGTCTGGACTTTGACTTGGCCATTCTAACACCTGGATACGCTTATTTTTGAACCATTCCATTGTAGATTTGGCTTTATGTTTTGGATCATTGTCCTGTTGGAAGATAAATCTCCGTCCCAGTCTCAGGTCTTGTGCAGATTTTCTTCCAGAATGTTCCTGTATTTGGCTGCATCCATCTTCCCGTCAATTTTAACCATCTTCCCTGTCCCTGCTGAAGAAAAGCAGGCCCAAACCATGATGCTGCCACCACCATGTTTGACAGTGGGGATGGTGTGTTCAGGGTGATGAGCTGTGTTGCTTTTACGCCAAACATATCATTTTGCATTGTGGCCAAAAAGTTCAATTTTGGTTTCATCTGACCAGAGCACCTTCTTCCACATGTTTGGTGTGTCTCCCAGGTGGCTTGTGGCAAACTTTAAACGAGACTTTTAATGGATATCTTTGAGAAATGGCTTTCTTCTTGTCACTCTTCCATAAAGGCCAGATTTGTGCAGTGTACGACTGATTGTTGTCCTATGGACAGACTCTCCCACCTCAGCTGTAGATCTCTGCAGTTCATCCAGAGTGATCATGGGCCTCTTGGCTGCATCTCTGATCAGTTTTCTCCTTATTTGAGAAGAAAAGTTTGGAAGGACGGCCGGGTCTTGGTAGATTTGCAGTGGTCTGATGCTCCTTCCATTTCAATATGATGGCTTGCACAGTGCTCCTTGAGATGTTTAAAGCTTGGGAAATCTTTTTGTATCCAAATCCGGCTTTAAACTTCTCCACAACAGTACCTCGGACCTAACCTAGTGTGTTCCTTGGTTTTCATAATGCTCTCTGCACTTTAAACAGAACCCTGAGACTATCACAGAGCAGGTGCATTTATACGGAGACTTGATTACACACAGGTGGATTCTATTTATCATCATCGGTCATTTAGGACAACATTGGATCATTCAGAGATCCTCACTGAACCTCTGGAGTGAGTTTGCTGCACTGAAAGTAAAGGGGCCGAATAATATTGCACGCCCCACTTTTCAGTTTTTTATTTGTCAAAAAAGTTTAAATTATCCAATAAATGTTGTTCCACTTCACGATTGTGTCCCACTTGGTTGTTGATTCTTGACAAAAAAATTAAATTTCATATATTTATGTTTGAAGCCTGAAATGTGGCAAAAGGTTGCAAGATTCAAGGGGGCCGAATACTTTTGCAAGGCACTGTAGCTGGAGTCAATGGTGCCTGCTTAGCAGTGTTGTTAAAACTGGTGTTAGAGTATAACGGTGTTACTAACAGCGTTATTTTTTTCAGTAGTGAGTAATCTAATTAATGCAACGCTGTTTCCGTTACTGAGGATGTAAAGGCATGCATTACTATGCGTTACTACGTTGGTTGAATGACGCCAGAAAAGTCACAGAGAGAGCAGAGTGGGAGTTGTGACGCCATTCCAAACGCAATGCTAGGTGGCTCCAATAAAACTTGACTGAAGCCGATAGTCTACAAACTACGCCTACATGATGCTACGGTAGATATCACATGTACAGTCCCTGACAAAAGTCTTGTCGCTTATCCATTTTGTAGAAACAATTGCTAATAACCTGAATTTTAATTATTCAATTGGTTTCAGAAATGGCTCATATGAAAGCTTAGACCCTCCCAAATGATGTTGAATGGATGAATCCTTGCCGAACCGCATGGATGCAGTCCTTCAAGCCCATGGAAGTCATACAAAATATTCAATTTGGATCTTACAGCACCACTACTTAATTCGCTTATGTAACATTTTTGTATTTGAAGTACATTTTTTATTCAATTTTCACACTACTTTCTGTAGGCAACAAAACTTTTGTCTTGCCAAAATTTGACCTTTATGTCTTCATTTATGAAACAAATATATTTTTGTACATTCAGCATCATTTGGCAGGGTCTTAGCTTTCATATGAACCATTTCTGAAACCAATTGAATAATTAAAAGTCAGGTTATTAGTAGGGCTGTCAAACGATTAAAAATTTTCATCGAGTTAATTACAGCTTAAAAATTATTTAATCGTAATTAATCGCAATTCAAACCATCTGTAAAATATGCCATATTTTTCTGTAAATGAAAGATAAGACACAAGACGGATATATACATTCAACATACTGTACATAAGTACTGTATTTGTTTATTAAAACAATAAATCAACAAGATGGCATTAACATTTTTAACATTCTGTTAAAGCGATCCATGGATAGAAAGACTCGTAGTAGATAAATGTTAGTACAAGTTATAGAAATTTTATATTAAAACCCCTCTTAATGTTTTTGTTTTAATAAAATTTGTTAAATTTTCAGTCAAAAAATAAACTAGTAGCTCGCTATTGTTGATGTAAATAATTACACAATGCTCATGGATGCTTAAGCCCATAAAATCAGTTGCACCCAAGCACCAACAGAGGGCGACAAAACTCCAAAAAACGCAAGTAACAAGTAAAATTGCACTGTGCTGTCATTTAAATTTGTTTGAGCGGGGCATGTGTGTTAATTGTGTCAAATATTTTAACGCGATTAATTAAAAAAATTAATTACCGCGCGTTAACGCGATAATTTTGACAGCCCTAGTTATTAGCAATCGTTTCTACAAAATGGATAAGCGACAAGACTTTTGTCAGGGACTGTATGTCAAATGTTCCTTTTTTTTAAACTGTGCTTTAAAGACACCACGTGATTGAACAGGCTGGCGTGATCATAGAACGGCAAGCTTTCATCTGATTGGTGTCATGGAGTCATGTGATTATTGTTGCGACGTCTCATTGGTAGAGCTGCTCTTGGCATCGCAAGCCAAAAAAAATCTAATTTGAAGAATAAAAAGGCAAAATTGAATGACTCTTGTGTAGCCCAAACTAGCGGAGTAAGAGTAGCATTTTTTCTTCACAAATCTACTCACGTAAAAGTATGGCTTAATGAAGTAACTCTTGGAAATATATTTTTCTCAAAAAGTTACTCAACTAAATGTAACAGAGTACATGTAACACATTACTACCCACCTCTGAGCAGGACTATTTTTTTGTTTTGATTCGTAATGCGACCACAACGGAGAGCGCTCTGTCTGCGGTGGAAAAAATACAATGTAATATTTATAGTCCAAAAATTACAGTACATGATTCGGCTCAAGTTTCTTGAACACTCAGTTCTTGAAGGTGTTGTTGGACGTCATCCAAAATCTCGTGTTCCGTCTCCTTGCCAGTTTCTGACTCCTCATGGTGAATCTTCTCCTCTGGTTGAACCTCCTCAGGCTTAACATCCAGGTGTTCTGAGCTCTCGTAACAGCCCGAGTCCCTTGGCTCCTTGGCGTCCTCCTCGGGTCTGTCTTGTGCCTTCTCTTCTTCATCTTCCGGCGGACTGGATTCAGCCTCAGCTGCCGAATCATGTAAATGTTTAGTAAACAAACGCAAAAGGAGGATAAATAATTAGCCCCGCAACAAAAGGAACATTAAAATTCATAGCATTTTTTTGTAACGATTGTTATTTTTTTTCTGCCAGTATTTCAATACAACATTACTAGAATGAATTATTGTCATTATATATCGATATCCTATTGGGATACAAAGTATCATGATACCGTATAGAATTAGTGTCACAACAATAATTAGTGCTGCAACTATTAATCGATTAACTCAAATTAACTGATTACAAAAAAAAGCTTCGAATAAAATTTGCGGCTTTAAGCATCCGTTTAATTAGAGTGACATTGTAATGGTTTGTTTTGAAAGTGTTGCATTTAATTTTATTGATTTGAGTGGATAAATTGCCCTCTAGTGGGAATGGTGAATATGCCATAACTCGTCTAATATGGATGAATCCACCTGCTCCCTGTTAATACCAATATAAGGTATGTTTTTGTTTGAGCTAATATGTTTGTTGAAACATTTGTAATTTAGTTTAGAAGTATATTTAAAAGTTTTTTGCGGGAATGTGTGTTTGAACGATTTATTAAGAGCATTGTAAAAAAAAATAGGGCTGTCAAACGATTAAAATTTTTAATCGAGTTAATCACAGCTTAAAAATTAATTAATCGTAATTAATCGCAATTCAAACCATCTATAAAATATGCCATATTTTTCTGTAAATTATTGTTGGACTGGAATGATAAGACGCAAGACGGATATATACATTCAACATACGGTACATAAGGACTGTATTTGTTTATTATAACAATAAATCAACAAGACAACAACTAGTAGGTCGCCATTGTTGATGTCAATAATTACACAATTCTCATGGTCATAAAATCAGTATAATAAAATAATAGAATAATAAAATAAATATTCAATCGCAAGCATTAACACTTGTTTTTTTTTTTCTACAAATCTTAAAAATAAATTCTGCCACACATTAAATGTTTGTAATCTGATGACTCAATTATTCGAACTAACTAACTAATTGATTACCTGAATAATCAATAGCGGCAGCCCTACCAATAATAAATACTACAACTTTTCTATGGTACAAATACGTTAAGGGAGATCAGTAAACTTACAGTCTTGGAGAAGGTCGGCGGCATTCAGGATCTTGGCACGCTGATCCGGGTCAGTGATGTTTAGCTCATTAAGGTGAGACTCCTTCAGGCCTGTGAATTCTTCCAAATTCTGGAATCCATGCATGGACAGCAACGATGTCAACTCCTGGAACAGGATACAGTAAATGTAGATATTATATATCTAAGTTGTCATATGTGATGCTGTGTGTGTACTTGTTATTCATACTATACACAATAAGTAATCAATCAATCAGAGACACCGAATGAGAAAAACTTCATGTCAACAGGTACCCTACGGCCAACAATAATTATCGAGCATATATTGTACCAGAGACAGAATGAGACACGAGAAAAACAAATTGAAAGTCATCGAACCGTCAGACCGATGAAGTCCAGGACCTCTTCCAGGGTGGCTGGTTTGGACTTGTTTCTTTTAGTCTTGCTGTCACAACGTGTCCGTCGGACCGGTGGGTTCTCGTCGGGCAGCAGGTTGACGTAGATGAACTTAAAGGAGCCCACCTTATTGTTGAGTTTCCCCATCCAGGTTCCTACAGGAGGCTTCTCAATGATGTGGATGATATCTCCTTTCTACGAGATGGACACAAAACAATTGTTTTATACTTTCTAACCAAACCGGGATCTCAAAAGTTGACATGTCAGTATTTGGCAGCTAAATCTAAAGAGACCTGAAAGTCATTTTTTTTCAGTGTTGACTCACCCGGAGTTTTAAAGACTCAACATCATAAGGACTGGGTGTGAAGTCAGTGTGCACGATGGCTCGGCCGCAGAAAGGTCCATTGAACGCCACTACGTTCTCCTCTAGTCTCATGCTGTCCCTCTGACAGTAACCGCTGTCCAGACTCTGTCTGTCGCAGTCTATGTCGGAAACACATGTTTAATCAAAGATGCTAAAGGACCAGGAGGCGCAATGGTGAGAGCGTCTTACTGCCAGAAAATGGGCAGGTGACGGGACTGCAGGCAGCTTCCTCGGAGCTTGTGGAGCATGTGGATGTTCTCTCACTTCCCCATACGGGGGACACAGGGGACATGTCCTCATTGTACTCTCCCTGAAGCATCTAGAACAGACATAATGTCATGATGACGTCCAAAGAATTAACATAGACACAGAAATTTTGGTCTGACGGAAAATGTTGGTAGCAACATGTTGATTCTTTTAAGACTGATAAGATCATTATAAAATGGTTATTAAATATTTGCTTTTACCAATGAAGACTAACAATAAAGTATTGATTTGCTATAATAGTATGTTCCATGATTGATTGCAGTACACTTTTGTGATTGATAACTATAGACATGTTTAACTCTTGATAAAACTGCCTTGTCATTCTGACCGGTTTAAACCAGCCTAGGTTCCACAGGTCAACTTCAATACAAGCCACAGACATTTAAGAAATCGTATTGTTGCATTTTATTACTTGCCAAATGCTATTCCTTCATTAAATGTGTTTGATGAAAAAATTATTAAGTTGTTATTATATATTTGCTCTAATCAATTGCTGCTCGCAATGAAGAAATGCTTTCGATTATTGCTGCCCGCAATGAAGAAATGCTTTTGATTATTATTATTGTTCACAAAGAAAGAATATTTTGTCTTGCCTGGTCAAGGGCAGAAGAGGCCGCTTTGCTTTGCTGAAATGTGCTGACACGTATGTATACAATTCCACCAACATGCACACACATAGCCAAACAAAGACTAGGGGTGTTGCCAGCTTGCTTCCCCTTTTTACCTTTTAGGGCAAGACACCCGTCTGTTGCTAGGGCCATCCCAAATGAAAAGCAAGGTGAAGGAGGGGCTAGTTACAACAATTGCAGAAGCGGTAGTTTCCCCTCATTCTCCTTGCAAGCTTTTCAACTGAATTGAGTGCCCTCTCTCCTTATTTTGGGTAATATTTTAAATGTCTACCTAAGGATTTGTATTTGAGTTTAACAAAGACAACATATCAGTTCTTAGAGTATATCAATAACTAGGGGTGTAACGGTACACACAAGTCATGGTTCCGTACCACTGTTGTTTTTGGCAGCCCTGTTAATTTTCTTCTTAATCTTTTAGACGTTAATGTTTATTAGTCTTAGTCGTATTTTAGTCATCTCAAAAAGTGTATTTGTCTAGTTTTTGTTGAAAAAAACTCAAGACTAATATTATCTACTTTTAGTCCATGTTTACTAAAAATGTTTTCAACTGTGACATTAAAAAAATTGACTCCAAAAATAAATAAATACAAGTTCCTAAATATTTCGAATGAACATTGACAGACGAGTACATATTGTAGCGTCTACAAGGACAGCGCCAACTTGGTAGTAATACAAACTCAGCAGGAAAACAATAGATTATTTTCAATGAATTATAACCACCTGGATGCCACGAATTGTATGTAAAAAGTTAGCGTTAGCATTAGCTTAATGCTAAAGCGAATGCTATGCTAACATTGCGAGTTACATTTAGTGTGTGATGATCATTCAGTACAGACCTTTAAAGGCTAAAGCAACATCGCATATTCTCTCTGGCCAAGATAAGAAAACAAATCTTACCGTGTGTGTCCCAAAACAAGCAATTTGGAGACTGGAGAGGACACTGACATGTCACATGAGTGACACGACCAGACACTGCTACGATGGAGGCTAACTACACATAAAATGTCGCACATTGTGCACATGTGACGGAAACTATGGCTCATTTTCATTTTGTTTTTCTTGTCAGACGAGTTTTATTATGTTTTAGTCTCCCATAATACGTTCTTAGCTTGTTATCATCTCGTCATCATCCTGAAAAATATTGTTCTTTGACGAAAACAACGCTGTTCGGTATGGACCTCTGTATCATAAAGGATTTTTTTAATCACTGTATTTGAAAGTTCAAGTTTGTTCTGTTCTATTGGCTAAAACAAAAGCAGCTCATAATCTATAATTGTCTTTAACGTTCTTTAATTCACAGTTCATGCGCAAAAATGAACAACACACCCATTTTTGTAGGGATCGACATAGGTAACAGTTAAAGTCCAAGATGCATTTTGCTGGGCTTTTGTGCAGAATTTTTTATTTTATTACTTTTCTTAGTGACTATTTCTTTCTGGTAACGCAGTGGTAATCAGTTTAGAATGTATTATTTGTCAATCATTTCTTGTTCTTGTTGTTAATTTTTGCGCCCTGATTGATGTGATGAAAGTGATCTGTTCACATAACAAATCCCAAGCATCTTAGTTTGAAGACATCTAATGGTCAATAAGCATAGCTGCTTTGGTAAGCCAGCCCTTATACAAAGGCAGAAGGCAAAAGGCTTCTGCATTCACTTTTAAGGCAACATGCATATTGGCCCAAAACCAATGTCGATACTCTCTGATATCATTTTAAAATGCGTTGATTGGCCGAAATGATCATTTACCCAATAATATCAGACAACTCTAATTGTCAATATTAACCGTTTACCCTCCGAGCCTTTTTTGTAAAATCGGGATGATTTTTCTATGAGTATTTATGAATAAACTAAAAACACAGTTCAAACATGCCCTGTTGCACACCTTTTTATTCCTAAGTCATAAAAGGATTATGTCATGAACGTTTTTCCAAAATTTTGACATTTTTGAAAGTGTCATATCCAGCTAAAATTAAAGAATTTATAATGCCAAATGTGGAAAATCACACACATTGCTCTATTTATGATGAACTATAAAGCTGAGTAATGTTTTGACAGCGGATCATAAAAATTTAACATCTTAGCACTAATTTGACATATTCAAATTAGGGCTGTCCAAATTATCGTGTTAACGGGTGGTAATTATTTTCTAAAAATTAATCACTTTTAAATATTTGACGCAATTAACGCACAAATGCCCCGCTCAAACAGATTAAAATGACAGCAAAGTGAAATATGTACTTGTTGTGTTTTTCGGAGTATTATCGCCCTCTGCTGGCGCTTGGGTGTGACTAATTTTATAGGCTTCAGCACCCATGAGCATTGTGTAAGTAATTATTGACATCAACAATGGCGGGCTACCAGTTTATTTTTTGATTGAACACTTTACAAATTTTATTAAAATGAAAACATTAAGAGGAGTTTTAATATAAAATTTCCTAAACTTGTACTAACATTTATCTTTTAAGAACTACAAGTCTTTCTATCTATGGATCACTTTAACAGAATGTTAATAATGTTAATGCCATCTTTTTGATTTATTGTTATAATAAACAAATACAGTCCTTATTTACCGTATTTTGAATGTATATATCCATCTTGTGTCCTATCTTTACATTCCAACCATAATTTACAGAAAAATATGGCATATTTTATAGATGGTTTGAATTGCGATTAATTGCGATTAATTACGATTAATTAATTTTTAAGCTGTAATTAATTCGATTAAAAATTTTAATCGTTTGACAGCCCTAATTCAAATATAATTCATTGCTTCTACTCGCCTGCTAAGGACCGGATGCTCTGCTACTAGTGTTCTACACCTCTTCTACCCCTGCCCTGTTGCTGTGATGCCATTTTTGTGAGGAAAATCGATTATTCCAGCAGAGACTTGACATGAAATACCGCGGATGCAAGATGGCGGCCACTGATGCGAACTTCAGCTCACTAACTTCAAGTTAGCTCAGGAAAACTCATTTGGTTACCATGCGACAGTGCTGCTATCTGGTGTGTAATTAAAGAGCTACTAATCCTCTATATACTGGCCAAAAATGACGAAATGAAATAATTTACCTGCTCCTCCGCCAGAGCATTCTGCACCATCTTGGAGGTCTTACGGGTCATTGTGCGGGAGATGACGTTGCGCCACTTCTTGCCCAGTTTGCTGCTGCTTTTCCCTCCGCCCGTGACACCTTCAAACTGAGAAGACAAACACTACATTGTCCAACACTGAATTTATCTACTTTGAATGAGAAATGTTTTTGGTAAAGCAAGAGCTAGAGTGGAGTAACTCAAGTTTTACTGTAGTGAGTTAAAGTTTATGACTGCAATAAAAACGGACTGATTTACAGTACACAGTATCATGGTGATTTATATGGCTAAGATTACTTCTTGTTGATACTTGCCTTTACAGAAATGTAGGTTTTTTATGTTCGACGTTGGCTGTTTGACAAACATGATTTTGGACTTTTGAACATATTGAATATTAGTATTAGATCACATTGCTTGTATGTTCATCTGTAACAAAGGTCATTTTTAAGATTATAGGTTGAAATGGTTTGAGATATAGTACCGTAATTTTCGCATTATAAGGCGCACCTGATTATAAGCCGCCATCCACCAAATTTGGCGCGAAAACGGCATTTGTTCATAGATAAGCCGCACTGGACTATAGCCCGCAGCTGTCCTAACTGTATTATGAGATATTTACGCCAAAACATATGAACTGGTAACACTTTTTTTTTGACAGCGGCATTATACGACTGACCAAATGAACCACCATGAAGCTTTGAACCAATTAGCTGCAAAGCTTCATTGCTTCAAGAAGCTTCATTTGGCCATCACTGCTCTCTTGAGAGACAGTCAACCTCTGCTGCCACCTGCTGTCAACGCTGTTGTTGTCCAACATGCCTCCTAGCATGCATTGCAGCACTACAGATGTAAATAAAAACCAAATTCATGTTCTGTGCTAAGTATTTTTGAGTTACTGTTCCAGTTGTTTCATTAATTCCTAGTTATGGTATTTGGTAACACTTTTGACAGTGGCGCCATAAGACTGTCATAAGACCATCATAATTACCATGAGCATTAATGAATGCTTATGACGGATGCCATTTTGTGTCATCCAGCAAATGATCTCACTTTTGAATGGATGTAAAAGATTCGAGCTTGACTTAAATGGATTTAGTGACATAATCTGCCGGATGACACCTAATGAAATCTGCCATAAGCATTCATTAACGCCCATGATAGTGTCATGTCATAATTATGAAGGTCTTATGACAGTCTTATGACACCGCTGTCAAAAAAAGTGTTGCCTATCAACCCAAATAAATCAACAATTAAGCCGCACTGGACTACAAACTGCTGGATTTAAAATGAGGGAAAAAAGTAACGTCTGAAAATTACGGTAATCAAAATCAATGAATAAATCAGTTGCCAACTAATTTGATGATCAATTTTTTCAATTATGCGCACTCCTGTTTGGGTCCTTGTTTGTGTGTAATTTGAGGCTGCGTGCGCCAGTGATTAGAGCGAGAGAGAGAGAGTTCACTGCTACACACAGGTTGAGTTGCTTAATCAATAATATAACCTTATGTCGAGAGTTAGATTGTCTTTTGTGTTGTTAGATGTGTGCCTCCGTCAGAGATGAGTAAATGAAGCCAATTGTATTCAGAGCTGAAACGAATACTCGAGCAACTTGAGTAACTCGAGTTTAAAAACTGATGCGAGTAATTTTATTCACCTCGAGTAATCGATTATTTTGACAGCTCCAAGCATCACGTTTTGCTCGGACTACTTTTAATGTGGGACAACGCGCTGATGTCCCGTGCGTAGATGAAGAAGCAAAAAAAAACAAAAAAACTTACTGCAGCCGACAGCCGCTACAAACGATGCCGACGTTGCTAAATACTAGCCCGCACGATGCTACATTGGTAGCATGTAGCGTCTGATGAGTCTCATAGAGATCACATGTATGTTGAACTACATGCGAAATGACAGACTCGGTTACGTATGGGCAGCGTTAGTAAACAGCCGCCATCTTAAAGCAGTAGAGCGCTAAGCGCTGATAAATAAGATTAACGTTACCGTCACTAGCTCACGTAACATTAGCCCTGCGGAGGGCTAGGTTTCTATTAATTATGACCACTGGCGATGCGTGGCTTACGTGTCTTACATACAGGCTTTAACAGAACATAGCGTTGTGGAGTGATGAGGGTGTAAAATAAAAACTCAATAATGCTAACTATCAATTTTAGTTCAGTAGTCATTGCTGGATAAAACACCAAGTAGCACTGGTCCCTAGTGTGCTCCAATACAGCCTGTATCATACATTTATTTTGAACACATTTATTTTGAACACCTATCAGGACTTACAGTTTAGACTAACTTAAAACTTAACTAGAACTTAAAAATGGCTTGACACAAATAGAAATTCAATTGAAACGTGGGGAAAAAATCCTAACTTTTAAGTGATGTGTGTTATCAAGCGTAATGGCATTTTTAGGTATATTTTATAAAATTATATATATATGTAGCCTTAATTGTATTATCTGTATTCTTTGTTGATGGGACATTACAACATAGAACAATGCGCTAAGCTAGTTAGCAATGATGCTAATCAGTGCCTCAAGTGTCTGTTTGTATTGTATTTTGGAGAAGCATATTAGCACTTGAGTTATTGTTAGATAGTAAATTTGTCTCATTTCTTTTTATCAAGAACACACATACAAGAACATACATAAACCCATTCGTATAAAAGCCTAGAGACTCATTTTAACACAAACTCCCATCCTAACTGTAAACTGTCATACAAAAGAGTGTGCTATGAAATTGGATTTTGATAGTTTTCTTTTCTTTGATCAAGAAAACTGACTCATTACCCCTTGTCTCATCCTCATTCAATTTTGTTGTTTAGTATGTTTAAGGAAAATAAATGAGTTCTTGACATAATTGATATCAGCGCTTTGGCCACAAGAAAAAAAAACAAAACAATTAGCAGCACTTTTTTCTAATTTGAATGAACAGGACTTTTGTCTGATTTGTGTACTGAACAATTATTTGTGTGTTTTACACTCAGCCTTTATTAAAAAAATTTGAATAGGTTTTATGTACTATAAACAGTTAAGTTAGACGATGTAGTAAAATAGTATTTTTGAGGGAAATAGTCATCCATTTTGTCTTCATTGTTACTTACAACATGCCTATAAAAACGTTTCATTGTGAAGGTAATTGAAAAAAGGGAGCTTCATCCAATTAATCGATTAATCGTTTAATTCATCGTCCAATTAATAGATTTTAACAATAATTGATAGATGTAGCACTAATATTTTTTGGTTATTGCTCCTCAAAGAATGTCTTTTTTTTTTCTTTTTTTTTTCTCAGAATTGCACCATGATGATCGTTTTTTATTTTTTTTTATTTTTTTTATTTGCCTGGCTTCATACGGGATGGCTTAGTGTCGCTCTGATGTATCAGGAAAAAAAGGGGGGGGGAAATTGACTTGACTCACGAAAGCACATAACTTGAGTTATAACAGTTTTCAGATGTTCAATGGCTTATATGTACTGAATATAGAGGCTGCAACAAATATGATACTTGTTCTTATAAAGAAAAATGAAGTGAAACGTCTGTGGACTATTTATCCGTCAGGGTTTTACGGCTCGCCGCTTGACTGCCTCCCGCCATGCAAAAGACATCCTGTTTACACTTGACTCTCAAAAGCGTTTTAGGGCAATCACAGCCATGCAGAAAAGTCATTCATGTAAATTGGAACCAGTGTGGAACCAGGAAATTTTGCACTTCTGCAACACTAATAATTGATGTTGGTTTGTTTGCGACAAAGAGGAACACTGGCAGTTTTACTTTTCATTAAGCAGTGATGAAACTTCACTATAGGTGCACCTGCAAAATGTTATATTTGGTAGGCAAAGAAGCCCACAAGGTTTTACATGAGTTTCTTCCAACCACTGATGTACTAGTATTGAGTTAGCTGAATTTCCCCCCCCAAATTTTTAATTTAATATAAATTAGGGCTGTCAAAATTATCGCGTTAACGCGAGGTAATTATTTTTTTTTAATTAATCACATTAAAATATTTGACGCAATTAACGCACATGTCCCGCTCAGAAAGTATTCTGCCTTTTGGTAGGTTTTACAGCAAGGCTTTTTCTGCTGTCCAACAGCGAACTCTTGTGGTCGCTTTGCGACATGGTTTGTTTTCTTACCAGTTCATTATGGCTGCACGACGTCTCGGGCTGATAATGTTGTGCTTGTATGATCCTTGGACAAGATTTGTCCGTAAGTAGGGTTGTTGTAAAGAATGTACATATTATGTTAGTAAGCGAAATGTTATATTTTTTGTATGAGACGCATTTTGTTTATGTTTAGTGAACCTGTATAGCGTGCTAAGCTAACGTTGTTGCTAATGCAATGCTTGTGTACTTTTATTTTGTAGTTTTACGACGGTCTAAAGAGGACAATGGTTTGAGGCCATTTTATTAATAAATCAGATGAAAAAGGAAGAAGAATTATTAAGGCGTCGTTCACTAGCTGTCTAGCTTTGGAAAAAGTAGACGCTTCGGAGTGAGGACAGCATAGACAGATTTAAATGACAGTAGAGTGAAATGCCCACTACAGTCCTTATGTACCGTATGTTGAATGTATATATCCATCTTGTGTCTTATCTTTCCATTCCAACAATTTATTTGACAGAATATATATATAATTTACAGAAAAATATTGCATATTTTATAGACGGTTTGAATTGCGATTAATTGCGATTAATTAATTTTTAAGCTGTAATTAACTCGATTAAAAATTTTAATTGTTTGACAGCCCTAATATAAATACTATGTTTTGGTCCATCTGTCCAGGCCAGGGATTGGCAACTCGCGGCTCCTTAATCCCATTGAAGCAGTTTCGCAAAGAAGTTTAACGTACCTTTAGTTGGCAGATCAAGTTAGGCTCACTGTTTTGTGTGTTTGTTACCAGAACACTCACATAAGTCATGAATCCACCAACTACCTTAATTTTCGCACTATATGGCGCACCTGACAATAAACCGTCACCCACCAAATTTAACATGAAAACATCATTTGTTTATCGATAAGCCGCACTGGACTATGAACTGCAGCTGTCCTCACTGTATTATGGCATATTTACACCAAAAGATATTAACCGGTAACACTTTATTTGACAGCTGCATCATAAGGTCTCACACACGCAGACCTTCGTGTACTCGTCACACTCACACCCCGAAAGTATATATCCATCTTGTGTCTCATCTTTCCATTCCAACAATAATTTACAGAAAAATATGGCATGTTTTATAGATGGTTTGAATTGCGATTAATTGCGATTAATTAATTTTTAAGCTGTAATTAACTCGATTAAAATTTTAATCATTTGACACCCCTAATATATACACATTCAACATACGGTACATAAGTACTGTATTTGTTTATTATAACAATAAATCAACAAGATGGCATTAACATTATTAACATTCTGTTAAAGCGATCTATGGATAGAAAGACGTGTAGTTCTTAAAAGATAAATGTTAGTACAAGTTATAGAAATGTTATATTATTAATGTTTTCAGTTTAATAAAATTTGTAAAATTTTCAATCGAAAAATAAACTAGTAGGTCGCAATTGTTCATGTCAATAATTACACAATTCTCATGGTCATAAAATCAGTCGCAACCAAGCGCCAGCAGAGGGCGACAAAACTAAAAAAAAACACAAGTAACAAGTTGGCATTGCACTGTGCTGTCATTTCAATCTGTTTGAGCAGGGCATGTGCGTTAATTGCGTCAAATATTTTAACGTGATTAATTAAAAAAATTAATTACCGCCCTTTAACGCGATCATATTGACAGCCCTACTTTTAACCAAGAATCGAGACTGTTTTACGTCCATATCTATAAAGAATTTAGGGATTTAAGTATTTAGTCACAAGAATTTTCAACGAAATATGATTCCACTCAGTCACCTTGATGGCCTCGCCAACAATGCGACCCCCCTATTTATCGGCCCCGTGCCTCATGTCCGGAAGTCTATGGTCAAGTACGTCGTAACCTGGGGACTACAGGTATTGTCACACCCTTCCTCTCAAAACAGACTTCTGATTGACTCACTGTGCCATCCAGGACAAACTCCTTGTCTGGTGAGACGGGTGAGGTGACTTTTGCCTTCATGAACTCCTTAAAGCTGCTTGATCGCTGTAGAGTGAGCTGAAAACACACAAATATTGATTTTTACTTTTCATACCCAGTACTGTCATCAATACCAAAACACCACCAGATGATATTTAGGCGTAGTCAACAACTCACGCACACATGCGCTTTATAATCTCCTCAGATGTGTGAAGATTAAGAAACTGTGTCAGCTTTCTCAGAAGTGTTATGAATCAATTGTGATGCTTTACTGTCTCCTAAAAAGGTTAAAAGTATAGTATATATAGTACGTGATAATTTGTATCTCAAAGGGTTATCGATATGCTCCTGCCAAGAATCGATATATCGTTTTGAAAATGAGTCACTAACAAGTTGCAACAAAAAAATTCCCATGAGAGTAGTGTCTCTGTTAACTCAATGGGTGCCATTGACGGCGCGAGACGATTTTGTGGGCATTTACAGGTCACTTCAGTGACTGAAGAATGTCCACAAATAAATAGGGAGTGGCTCAAAATCAACAGGAAGAGACCTACAGTGGGGCAAATCAGTATTTAGTCAACCACTAATTGTGCAAGTTCTCCAACTTGAAAATATTAGAGAGGCCTGTAATTGTCAACATGGGTAAACCTCAACCATGAGAGACAGAATGTGGGAAAAAAAAAAACAGAAAATCACATTGTTTGATTTTTAAAGAATCTATTTGCAAATCATGGTGGAAAATAAGTATTTGGTCAATATCAAAAGTTCATCTCAATACTTTGTTATGTACCCTTTGTTGGCAATAACAAAGGCCAAACGTTTTCTGTAACTCTTCACAAGCTTTTCACACACTGTTGCTGGTATTTTGGCCCATTCCTCCATGCAGATCTCCTCTAGAGCAGTGATGTTTTGGGGCTGTCGTTGGACTTTCAACTCCCTCCACAGATTTTCGATGGGGTTGAGATCTGGAGACTGACTAGGCCACTCCAGCAACTTGAAATGCTTCTTACGAAGCCACTCCTTTGTTGCCCTGGCTGTGTGTTTGGGATCATTGTCATGCTGAAAGACCCAGCCACGTCTCATCTTCAATGCCCTTGCTGATGGAAGGAGATTTTCACTCAAAATCTCTCGATACATGGCCCCATTTATTCTTTCCTTTACACAGATCAGTCGTTTTGGTCCCTTTGCAGAAAAACAGCCCTAAAGCATGATGTTTTCACCCCCATGCTTCACAGTGGGTTTGGTGTTCATCGGATGCAATTCAGTATTCTTTCTCCTCCAAACAAGAGAACCTGTGTTTCTACTAAAAGTTCTATTTTGGTTTCATCTGACAATAACACATTTTCCCAGTCCTCTTCTGGATCATCCAAATGCTCTCTAGCGAACCGCAGACGGGCCAGGACGTGTACTGGCTTCAGCAGGGGGACACGTCTGGCAGTGCAGGATTTGAGTCCCTGGCAGTGCATTGTGTTACTGATAGTAGCCTTTGTTACTGTGGTCCCAGCTCTATGTAGGTCATTCACTAGATCCCCCCGTGTTGTTCTGGGATTTTTGCTCACCGTTCTTGTTATCATTTTGACGCCACGGGGTGAGATCTTGCATGGAGCCCCAGATCAAGGGAGATTATCATTGGTCTTGTATGTCTTCCATTTTCTAATAATTGCTCTCACAGTTGATTTCTTTACACCAAGCGTTTAACCTATTGCAGATTCAGTCTTCCCAGCCTGGTGCAGGTCTACAATTTTGTCTCTGGTGTCCTTGGACAGCTCTTTGGTCTTGGCCATAGTGGAGTTTGGAATGTGGCTGACTGAGGTTGTGGATAGGTGTCTTTTATACCGATAATGAGTTAAAACAGGTGCCATTCTCCCAGTCCTCTTCTGGATCATCCAAATGCTCTCTAGCGAACTGCAGACGGGCCTGAGCGTGTGCTGGCTTCAGCAGGGGGACACGTCTGGCAGTGCAGGATTTGAGTCCCTGGCAGTGCATTGTGTTACTGATAGTAGCCTTTGTTACTGAGGTCCCAGCTCTATGTAGGTCATTCACTAGATCCCCCCCGTGGTGTTTGGGGATTTTTGCTCACCGTTCTTGTTATCATTTTGACGCCACGGGGTGAGATCTTGCATGGAGCCCCAGATCGAGGGAGATTATCAGTGGTCTTGTATGTCTTCCATTTTCTAATAATTGCTCCCACAGTTGGTTTCTTTACACCAAGCGTTTTACCTATTGCAGATGCAGTCTTCCCAGCCTGGTGCAGGTCTACAATTTTGTGTCTGGTGTCCTTCGACAGCTCTTTGGTCCTGGCCATAGTGGAGTTTGGAGTGTGGCTGACTGAGGTTGTGGACAGGTGTCTTTTATACCGATAATGAGTTAAAACAGGTGCCATTAATTCAGGTAACGAGTGGAGCCTCGTTAGACCTCGTTAGAAGAAGTTAGACCTCTTTGACAGCCAGAAATCTTGTTTTTAGGTGACCAAATACTTATTTTCTACTCTAATTTGGAAATAAATTCTTTAAAAATCAAACAATGTGATTTTCAGTTTTTTTTTCCAAATTCTGTCTCTCATGGTTGAGGTTTACCCATGTTGACAATTACAGGCCTCTCTAATCTTTTCAAGTTGGAGAACTTGCACAATTGGTGGTTGACTAAGTACTTATTTGCCCTACTTTATAAATGCCCTAAAATGAACAGGAAGTGACCTGTCAATGCTCACAAGACAGGCTTTGGTTTCAGTGCCACTGACGGTGCTAGACTTCCAATCCAGTCAAAATGAATTGAATGTCTAGTACCATCACAATGGCAGCCAGCGAGCTAATTTTGGGTTACTTAACGTCATTTTCTATTGATTTTCAGTCACTTCCTTTTCCTTTTGGGGCTTTTACGATTCACTTACTGTTGATTTTGGGGCATTTACGGGTCGGTTCCTATTGATTTTGGAATACTAAACAGAAAGTGACTTGAGAATGTCCCCAAATGAATAGGAAGTGACTCAAAATCAACAGGAGGTAACCCCTAAATGCCCTAAAATGAACAGAAAGTGACCTGTAAATGCCAAAATGCCAAATGCAAAAAAACATGATCGGAACAACCCTAGTTACTTACCTTGTTTCGATCCAAAAACTCCATGTAGCATGTCTCACTGAGTGTCAAGACACAGCTGTGAATGGCCACAGCTGGATTTTTGGGGGGATTTTATGGGTGAAACATGGTCATATAACAAGGGTCGCGATGCAGGAATCGCAGACATCAAGGAGTGGTTGAGATTTTCTTTTTCATATCTTTACTCTTTTAAACGTTTTTTTTCCTTCAAATTTTCTTTGCTTGGATCGATTATTTATCATCTAAAATATTGGGGAAAATGCGAGAGTAAGGAAAAAAATACAATCAAGCGATAGCTATGAGGTAGATATCCGTGACTTTTTTACAGATGCCAATTTTTTCATTGTGACGAAATTTGTTTAAAATATGCGAGTGAATAATTTTTTAAGTCGTTTTTTTCTTTTTAAACTAAATATTAGACATCAATTAATGATTCTAAGCTAAAAATGACAGGCATTTTCGAATAATAAATACGATTACTTACCTTTTTTTTTAGTGACTAGGTTGAAACAAAAGTGGTTGCGCGACGTCTGTAAACGGGGGTTTTCAGGGTAAAACGGACAAAATAAAAATAGTTCGGGGTAGGGTTGTTCCGATCATGTTTTTTTGCTCCCGATCCGATCCGGATCGTTTTAGTTTGAGTATCTGCCGATCCCAATATCAATAGGAACAAAAGTGGTTGCGCGACGTCTGTAAACGGGGGGTTTCAGGGTAAAACGGACAATATAAAATAGTTCGGGGTAGGGTTGTTCCGATCATGTTTTTTTGCTCCCGATCCGATCCGGATCGTTTTAGTTTGAGTATCTGCCGATCCCAATATTTCCCGATCCGATTGCTTTTTTTTTTTGCTCCCGATTCAATTCCAATCATTCCCGATCATTTTTCCCGATCATATACATTTTGGCAATGCATTAAGAAAAAAATGAATAAAACTCGGACGAATATATACATTCAACATACAGTACATAAGTACTGTATTTGTTTATTATGACAATAAATCCTCAAGATGGCATTTACCTTATTAACATTCTTTCTGTGAGAGGGATCCATGGATAGAAAGACTTGTGACTTTGTATCCTGTGACTAAATATTGCCATCTAGTGTATTTGTTGAGCTTTCAGTAAATGATACTGCACCCATTTAACTGTTCTGCCCAAATGCATGATGGGAAGTGCAACCATGACTGTGCGTAGGGGCAGCAATTTAAATATCTTCTCTGCGTTGGGAAAGAACATAGGGTGTTAAGAAAATGATCAACTACTACCTATATTCCCCACATTGCCTCACACGATATTTTTAATTGCTGAGAGAGGGATTGTAAGGCTTTAGCCAAATAAAAAAAGGCTCCAAAGGCTGTCTAAATTCTCTCTATTCATTTTACGCTGCCTTTTAGCTCTATATATAGGTAAAACGGCGCCTTTATAGATTGAACGCGACAATGCGTGAGTGGGTCGTGCAGCGCATGCGTTAATTAATTAACATGATTAATTTAAAAAATGTAATTACCGCCATTAACACAATAAATTTGATAGCACTACTTTAAGCCAAAACTACTCTGGATGAGTATAAGACATTTTGTCTGTAACGTTAAATAAAATTAGAAAGCGATTTAAATAAAATATATTTATGTATTTAAAAAAGGCATGTCCGATATTTTTTTGCCGATTCCGATACTTTGAAAATGACGTGATCGGACCCGATCAATCGGCATCCCGATAGATCGATCAGTGCCCTCCATAATTATTGGCACCCCTGGAAAAGATGTGTTTTTTAGTCACTAGTTTTTATTGTCACACAAAAATATACACGGTCCCAGGCTTCAACTGGGACCATGTGCTTTGGTCAGATGAGACCAAGATTGAGCTTTTTGGCAACAAACACTCTAAGTGGGTCTGGCGTGCCATGAAAGATGCGCATGCTGAAAAGCACCTCATACCCACTGTGAAGTATGGGGGTGGGTCACTGATGCTGTGGGGCTGTTTCGCTTCCAAAGGCCTTGGGAACCTTGTTAGGGTGCATGGCATCATGAATGCTTTGAAATACCAGGACATTTTTAATCAAAATCTGTTGCCCTCTGCCTGAAAGCTGAAGATGGGTCGTCACTGGGTCTTTCAACAAGACAATGACCCTAAACATATGGCCAAATTTACACAGAAATGGTTCACCAGACACAAAATCAAGCTCCTCCCATGGCCATCTCATTCCCAAGTCCTTGTTTTGTTGGCAAAAGGGGGTTGTACAAAGTATTAACACCAGGGGTGCTATTAATTGTGACACACATTATTTGATGTCAAAGAATTATTTCTTTATGTGGTATTTTTTCCCCACTGAATAAATGCACTTGTATTGAAGGTTGGATTGTTCTCTTTTTTTTCCATTAAGGTCCCATATTATTTGAATAAACAAAAAAAAATATTAGAAGCTGAAACACACATCTTAACCAGGGGTGCCAATAATTATGGAGGGCACTGTATATTACATTTCCCTCTGCATAATATAAGTCATTTGTACTTATTTTTCTGAATTTATGTTACTTATATCTTTATTATTTAAAACACAACAAAAAGTAAATGTTTACATTAACTTTAATTTTAATGTACATCTTATGTTCTTAAGTAGTTAAAATTTGGCATTAAGTATATGAGGAAATGAGGGAAATAAAAATTATGAGATGGAAGTTAGGGTTAGTGCTGTTTTTGTTAACTTTTATTTTGCAAATCATTGAAAAAAATACATTTTGAATGAATGAAAGGCTGTCTAAATTCTCTCTATTCATTATACGCTGCTTTTTAGCTCTATATATCGGTAAAACGGCGCCTTTATAGATTGAACGTGACAATGCGTGAGTGGGTCGTGCAGCGCATGCGTTAATTAATTAGCATGATTAATTTTTAAAAATTAATTACCGCCGTTAACGGAATAAATTTGATAGCTCTACTTTAAGCCAAAACTACTCTGGATGAGTAAAAGACATTTTGTCTGTAACGTTAAATACAATTAGAAAGCGATTTAAATAAAATATATTTATATATTAAAAATAGGCATGTCCGATATTTTTTTGCCAATTCCGATACTTTGAAAATGACGTGACCCGATCGATCGGGATCGGGATCTTTAGTTCAGGGGCTTATTATGAATCTGCTATGACAGCATATAGACGTATTGTTCTATCAAACACAACAGTTCTTTTGGCTTAAAATACAGCAGTTGGTTTTAAAGAGGGGTGCAAGAGCAGAAACTGCTTTTTCAGCCTTGTCTGTGTTTTCCGCCATATACATTAATTTTGCAGGTAATGCAGAACATAAAGCATTGTTGTTGCTGGCAGAAACCACACAGTCTGCAACATCCCCCCCCCTTCCTCGACTAGAATAGAGGAACTTCATCTCATTTCTCATAAGTTAACAACTTAAAGCGGTTACACCGTGTGTGGGTGTGCACGCTTTGGTTAGAGTTTAACCACAAAAGGTTTGCTTTAACATAAGCAGACTTCCTTTAAAAACAACTTCTTAACAGCAGCTTTTTTAGATCTATAAACTTAAACTGTGATAGTGCACGTTGTATGTAGATTTATGGATTTAAGTCATAACTAAGAAACAATTAAAAAAATGTTTGCTCACCTTCTTCTTCTGCACCTGCTCCTTCTCCGAGGCGTTGGAAGGCTTTCGCCTCAGCATGTCGTCTTCACTGTCTCAAAGGCGAATTTGAAGAAAACAATCAAATTTTGTTAATGTTTCTGTTCTTGCTCTCCAGGCGAGATGTCAGATGTGAAAAGTGATGAGACATGTGTGGTGCACTCCCCTGCTGCTGAAACAAGAGCAAATGTTAAGAGGAAGTCACATGACCACATGGCAAGGAACCCACTTTTGCACACTTCCAACATGTTAGTACACAGTAATAACATAGTACACTAGTTATATGTATATTTATCAGTCATTTAGTCGGTTTCTAACACAGAAAATTTTAAAAAAGACTCTTATTGTTGCAACATATTTTCCTTCTTCAGCGGAATATGAATCACTTGTGTTTTTTTTTTTTTTTTTTTTTAAAGCTATTACTCATATCGCCACATTGTGCTTTTTCAGCTTATTTTGCTCAGCTGTGATTCTTTGTCAGCACGTCTGAAGGATGACTCTTTTGACACGAACAATATAACAAACCACCCCAAATAATATAGTATCTCGTGAATCAAAAAGTACATGAGTTTTGCCAGTGGCGGTTTTTGGCCACATCTATTTAAGTGTCAGTGCCATCTTTTCTTCTTTTTTTTTTTTTTTTTTTTTTTTTTAATAATCCATATAGTAAATTCTTATTACAGTGGTATGAAAAAGTATCTGAACCTTTTGGAATTTCTCACATTTCTGCAAATATGATCGGATCTTTATCAAAATCACACAGATGAAAAAACAGTGTCTGCTTCTGAAACCGGGGCCAAAAAGGGTCCACGTGTATTTAAGTGTCACTGCCACCTTTTTGTTTTTTTTTAAATCCACATAGTAAATTCTTATTACAGTGGTATGAAAAAGTATCTGAACCTGTTGGAATTTCTCACATTTCTGCAAATGCGATCGGATCTTTGTCAAAATCACACAGATGAAAAAACAGTGTCTGCTTCTGAAACCTGGGCCAAAAAGGGTCCACATGTATTTAAGTGTCACTGCCACCTTTTTGTTTTTTTTTTTTAATCCACATAGTAAATTCTTGTTACAGTGGTATGAAAAAGTATCTGAACCTTTTGGAATTTCTCACATTTCTACAAATATGATCGGATCTTTATCAAAATCACACAGATGAAAAAACAGTGTCTGCTTCTGAAACCGGGGCCAAAAAGGGTCCACGTGTATTTAAGTGTCACTGCCACCTTTTTGTTTTTTTTTTAAATCCACATAGTAAATTCTTATTACAGTGGTATGAAAAAGTATCTGAACCTGTTGGAATTTCTCACATTTCTGCAAATGCGATCGGATCTTTGTCAAAATCACACAGATGAAAAAACAGTGTCTGCTTCTGAAACCTGGGCCAAAAAGGGTCCACATGTATTTAAGTGTCACTGCCACCTTTTTTTTTTTTTAAATCCACATAGTAAATTCTTGTTACAGTGGTATGAAAAAGTATCCAAACCTTTTGGAATTTCTCACATTTCTGCAAATATGATCGGATCTTTGTCAAAATCACACAGATGAAAAAATAGTGTCTGCTTCTGAAACCGGGGCCAAAAAGGGGCCACTTGTATTTATAAGTGTCACTGCCATCTTTTTTTTTTAAATTTTTTATTTTTTAAATCCATATAGTAAATTCTTTTTACAGTGGTATGAAAAAGTATCTTAACGTTTTGGAATTTCTCACATTTCTGCAAATATGATCGGATCTTTGTCAAAATCACACAGATGAAAAAACTGTCTGCTTCTGAAACCGGGGCCAAAAAGGGTCCACATGTATTTAAGTGTCACTGCCACCTTTTTTTTTTTTTTTTTTTTTAAATCCACATAGTAAATTCTTGTTACAGTGGTATGAAAAAGTATCTGAACCTTTTGGTATTTCTCACATTTCTGCAAATGTGATCGGATCTTTGTCAAAATCACACAGATGAAAAAACTGTCTGCTTTAACTAAAACCACCCAAACATTTATATCTTTTCATATTTTAATGAGGATAGTATGCAAATAATTACAGAAGGGGGACAAATAAGTAAGTGAATCATCACATTTAATGTTTTGTGCCCCCCCTCCCCCTTGAACAGCAATAACTTTAACCAGACGCTTCCTGTAGATGCAGATCTGTCTGGCACATCAATCAGGCAGTGGCGCCTCCAGAAACTTTTCATAGGGGTGGCCAGATGGGGCCACTTAAAATCTTGGGGTGGCCAAAACTAAAAGCCATAATTTCAGGTTTTCATTATATTATTGCAGTAAAAAGGTCAGGGGAAAACTATCAGAAAAACTTAAGGACACGGCTACTGACATACTTTGGTGTATTGTGTAATATTTGATGTTACTAATGATTTATTGTGCATAGTCCATAACTGTCCTGTCAACATTTTGAGTTCCACAACAATTCTGTTTTATTTTGTTATTATATATTAGGCATAAGGTGTACATTAGGGCTGTCAAACGATTAAAATTTTGAATCGAGTTAATCACAGCTTAAAAATGAATTAATTGTAATTAACTCCCAATTCAAACCATCTCTAAAATATGCCATATTTTTCTGTAAATTATTGTTGGAATGGAAAGATAAGACAAGACGGATATACATATACATTCAACATACTGTACATAAGTACTGTATTTTTTTATTATAACAATAAATCCACAATATGGCATTAACATTATTAACATTATTTCTGTGAAAGGGATCCACCGATGGAAAGACTTGTAATTCTTAAAGGATAAATGTGACTTTGTAAATTGTGACTAAATATTGCCATGTAGTGTATTTGCTTAGCTTTCAGTAAATGATACTGTAGCGACTTAACTGTTCTGCCCGAATGCAACCAAGTGGTGCAACCATGACTGTGTGTGGTGGCTGCAAATGCTCTATCTTCTCTGCGTTGGGTACACTACAGGGTATTAAGAAAAAGATCAACTCCTGTCATTCTTCCCCACGTCGCTTCCCACAATATTTATAGTTGCTGTGGGAGAGATGACAAAGCTTTTTCCAATTAAAAGCACGGCCCCAATGAATGCTTGTATCTACTCCACTAACTTGACACTGCCTCATATCTCTGTGTATAAGTAAAACGGCGCCATTGTAGGCTGTTTGTGGCAATGCGTGAATGAGTCGTACCGCGAATGCATTAATTACGATGAATATTTTTACGTAATTAATTTTAAAAAATTAATTACCACGCGTCAACGCGATAAATTTGACAGCCCTACATTTAACAAAACAAAATAAATGAATTCATTTGGGATGAAATGCATAACTGATGCTACAACAATCTAACGATATACTGGCAAGCGGGGTGGCCAGTGGGGTGGCCAACTAATTTATAGGGCTAATCTTGGCCCATTGTTCTCTACAAAACTGCTGTAGTTCAGTCAGATTCCTGGGATGTCTGGCATGAATCGTTGTCTTTAGGTCATGCTACAGCATCTCAGTTGGGTTCAAGTCTGGACTTGGCCACTCCAGAACGTGTATTTTGATCTTCTGAAACCATTCTGAAGTTCATTTACTTCTGTGTTTTGGATCATTGTCTTGTTGCAGCATCCATCCTCTTTTTAGCTTCAACTGTCTGATAGACGGCCTCAGCTTTTCTTGCAAAACTTACTGATAAACTTTGGAATTCATTCTCCCATGAATGATTGCAAGTTGTCCAGGCCCTGAGGCGGTTAAACAGCCCCAAATCATGATGCTCCCCCCACCATGCTTCAAGGTGGGGATGAGCTGTTGATGTTGGTGAGCTGTTCCATTTTTCCTACACACATGACGTTGTGTGTTACTCCCAAACAATTCAACTTTGGCCACAAAACATTTTGCCAAAACTTCTGTGGAGTGTCCAAGTTCCTTTTAGCGAACATTAAACAAGCAATGTTTTTTTTAATTTTTTAATTTTTAAAGACAGCAGTGGCTTCCTCCATGGTGTCCTCCCATAGTTTTACATATAGTTAATGTGTGCACAGAGATATTGGATTGTGCCAGTAATTTCTTTAAGTCTTTAGAGGACCCTCTAGGGTTCTTTTTTACCTCTCTTGGCGTTATCTTTGAGGGACGGCCACTCCTTGGGAGAGAAACAACAGTGCCAAACCTATTCCATTTGGAGACAACTTCTCTGACTGACGATTGATGGACATCCAGACTTTTAGAGATGGTTTTGCATCCTTTTCCAGCTTTATACAAAGCTTTATACAAATCAGCAATCCTTGATCACAGGTCTTCTGACAGCTCTTTTGACCGAGCCATGATGCACATCAGATAATGCTTCTCATCAAGACATTTCTTACCAGGTGTGTGTTTTACCTTCCCATGGGCTCACCACCTGTGGGAAGGGCCAAAGGGGTCGGGTGCGTAGCAATTTGGGCGGCAGCCAAAGGCGGGGGCCTTGGCGGTCCGACCCCCGGCTACAGAAGCTAACTCTTGGGACATGGAATGTCACCTCTCTGGCGGGGAAGGAGCCCGAGCTGGTGTGTGAGGCAGAGAAGTTCCAACTAGATATAGTTGGACTCTCCTCCACACACAGTTTGGGTTCCGATACCAGTCCTCTCGAGAGGGGTTGGACCCTCTTCCACTCTGGAGTTGCCCACGGTGAGAGGCGCCGAGCAGGTGTGGGCATACTTATTGCCCCCCGGCTTGGTGCCTGTACGCTGGGGTTTACCCCAGTAGACGAGAGGGTAGCCTCCCTCCGCCTTCGGGTGGGGGGACGGGTCCTGACTGTTGTTTGTGCTTATGCACCAAACAGCAGTTCAGAGTACCCACCCTTTTTGGAGTCCTTGGAGGGTGTGCTGGAGAGTGCCCCCTCTGGGGACTCCCTCGTTCTGCTGGGGGACTTCAGCGCTCACGTGGGCAATGACAGTGAGACCTGGAGGGGCGTGATTGGGAGGAACGGCCCCCCCGATCAGAACCCGAGCGGTGTTCTGTTATTGGACTTCTGTGCTCGTCACAGATTGTCCATAACGAACACCATGTTCAAACATAAGGGTGTCCATATGTGCACTTGGCACCAGGACACCCTAGGCCGCAGTTCGATGATCGACTTTGTGATCGTGTCATCGGACTTGCGGCCGCATGTTTAGGACACTCGGGTGAAGAGAGGGGCGGAGCTGTCAACTGATCACCACCTGGTGGTGTGTTGGCTCCGATGGTGGGGGAAGATGCTGGTCAGACCTGGCAGGCCCAAACGTATTGTGAGGGTCTGCTGGGAACGTCTGGCAGAATCCCCTGTCAGAAAGGGCTTCAACACCCACCTCCGGCAGAACTTCTCCCTTGTCCCGGGGGAGGTGGAGGACATTGAGTCCGAGTGGACCATGTTCCGCACCTCCATTGTTGAGGCGGCCGATCGGAGCTGTGGCCGTAAGGTGGTTGGTGCCTGTCGTGGCGGCAATCCCCGAACCCGCTGGTGGACACCTGGGGTAAGGGATGCCGTCAAGCTGAAGAAAGAGGCCTATCGGGCCTTTTTGGCCTGTGGGACTCCGGAGGCAGCTGACAGGTACCGGCTGACCAAGCGGACTGCGGCTTCGGCGGTCGCCGAGGCAAAAACTCGGACATGGGAGGAGTTCGGTGAGGCCATGGAAAACGACTTCCGGACGGCTTCGAGGAAATTCTGGTCCACCATCCGGCGTCTGAGGAGAGGAAAGCAGTGCACCATTAACACTGTGTATAGTGAAGATGGTGTACTGCTGACCTCGACTCGGGACGTCTTGAGTCGGTGGGGAGAATACTTCGAAGCCCTCCTCAATTCCACCGACACGCCTTCCTTTGAGGAAGCAGAGTCTGGGGACTCTGAGGTGGGCTCTTCAATCTCTGGGGTTGAAGTCACTGAGGCGGTTGGTAAGCTCCTCGGTGGCAAGGCCCCGGGGGTAGATGAGATCCGCCCAGAGTTCCTAAAGGCTCTGGATGTTGTAGGGCTGTCATGGCTGACACGCCTCTACAACATCGCGTGGACATCGGGGACAGTGCCTCTGGATTGGGAGACCGGGGTGGTGGTCCCCCTTTTTAAAAAGGGGGACCGGAGGGTGTGTTCCAATTATAGAGGGATCACACTCCTCAGCCTCCCCGGTAAAGTCTATTCAGGGGTGCTGGAGAGGAGGGTCCGTCGGGAAGTCGAATCTCGGATTCAGGAGGAGCAGTGTGGTTTTCGTCCCGGCTGTGGAACAGTGGACCAGCTCTACACCCTCGGCAGGGTCCTCGAGGGTGCATGGGAGTTCGCTCAACCAGTCTACATGTGTTTTGTGGATTTGGAGAAGGCGTTCGACCGTGTGCCTAGGGGAGTCCTGTGGAGGGTGCTCCGGGAGTACGGGGTACCGAGCCCCTTGGTAAGGGCTGTTCGGTCCCTGTACGACCGGTGTCAGAGTCTGGTCCGCATTGCCAGCAGTAAGTCGAATTCGTTCCCAGTGAGGATTGGACTCCGCCAAGGCTGCCCTTTGTCACCGATTCTGTTCATAATTTTTATGGACAGAATTTCTAGGCGCAGCCGAAGCGTTGAGGGGGTCCGGTTTGGTGGCCTCAGCATCTCATCTCTGCTTTTTGCAGATGATGTGGTGCTGTTGGCTTCATCAAGCCGTGACCTCCAACTCTCACTGGGGCGGTTTGCAGCCGAGTGTGAAGCGGTTGGGATGAAGATCAGCACCTCCAAATCCGAGACCATGGTCCTCAGCCGGAAAAGGGTGGCATGCCCTCTCCGGGTCGGGGATGAGATCCTGCCCCAAGTGGAGGAGTTCAAGTATCTTGGGGTCTTGTTCACGAGTGAGGGTAGGAGGGAGCGGGAGATTGACAGGCAGATCGGTGCAGCGTCTGCAGTGATGCGGACTCTGCACCGGTCCGTTGTGGTGAAGAAGGAGCTGAGCCAAAAGGCGAAGCTCTCGATTTACCGGTCGATCTACGTTCCTACCCTCACCTATGGTCACGAGCTGTGGGTCGTGACCGAAAGAACAAGATCCCGGATACAAGTGGCCGAAATGAAATGAAATGAGTTTCTTCCGCAGGGTGTCCGGGCTCTCCCTTAGAGATCGGGTGAGAAGCTCGGTCATCCGGGAGGGGCTTGGTGTCGAGCCGCTACTCCTCCGCGTTGAGAGGAGCCAGTTGAGGTGGCTCGGGCATCTGGTTCGGATGCCTCCTGGACGCCTCCCTGGAGAGGTGTTCCGGGCATGTCCCACCGGCGGGAGGCCCCGGGGTCGACCCAGGACACGCTGGAGAGACTATGTCGCTCGGCTGGCCTGGGAACGTCTTGGAATCCCGCCGGAGGAGCTGGCTGAAGTGGCTGGGGAGAGGGAAGTTTGGGCTTCCCTGCTGAAGCTGCTGCCCCCGCGACCCGACCCCGGAATAAGCGGAAGATAATGGATGGATGGTGTGTGTTTTATAGTGGGCAGGGCAGCTTTAAGCCAGTCACCAGTGATTGGGCACACACCTGACTTAAATTGTTTGGTAAAAATTGCTTTCAATTGCTCTTCAAGTCTCCTCAGGCAGAGGGTTCACTTACTTATTTTTCCCCCGTCTGCCAGTGTTTACATGCTATCCTCATTAAAATATGAAAATGTATAAATGTTTGGGTGGTTTTAGCTAAAACACTGCTTTTACATCTGTCTGATTTTGACAAAGATCAGATCACATTTGATGATGATTTTATGCAGAAATTTGAGAAATTCCAAAAGGTTCAGATTAGGGCTGTCAAAATTATCGCGTTAACGGGCGGTAATTAATTTTTTAAATTAATCACGTTAAAATATTTGACGCAATTAACGCACATGCCCCGCTCAGATTAAAATGACAGCAGTGTAATGTCCGCTTGTTACTTGTTTTTTTGTGTTTGGCGCCCTCTGCTGGCTCTTGGGTCCAAATGATTTTATTTTACAATGAGTCAGCATTGACATCAACAATGGCAAGCTACTAGTGTATTTTTTGATTGAAATTTTTACAAATTTCAATAAAACGAAAACATTAAGATGGGTTTTAATATAATTTTAATTAATATAATATAATAAATTTTAATATAATTTTTATAACTTGTACTAACATTTATCTTTTAAGAACTACAAATCTTTCTATCCATGGATCGCTTTAAGAGAATGTTAATAATGTTAACGCCATCTTGTTGATTTATTGGTATAGTAAACAAATACAGTACTTATGTAGAATGTATATATCCGTCTTGTGTCTTATTTTTCCATTCCAACAATAATTTACAGAAAAATATGGCATATTTTATAGATGGTTTGAATTGCGATTAATTACAATTAATTTTCAAGCTGTAATTAACTGGATTAAAAATTTTAATCGTTTGACAGCCCTAGTTCAGATACTTTTTCATACCACTGTATGTTGTGTTGTGTGAGCAACATATGTTATACAAGAAGAAAACAGCAGCATGTTTTTTTTTTTTTTTTTAATCTACTGTCAACACTTTCCTGTGAAACACAGACTAGGACCTCTCTCTCGAAGCAGCTTCTTGCACACATTTTTCTGGTTCTATGGCAGTAGTTCTTAACCTGGGTTCGGTAAGTCTAAGGGGTTCGGCGAAGGTAAAGAAATGCAGAGCCCTATTTTCGTATGCTGATTAAATCTAGGCAAAGTGGCTTTTTAGACCAAGTTTTGAACTGGTTTGCTCCCCATTTACAGTTGTCACACTTGGACGGAATTGACTCACGTGCAGAATTCAGTCTTTACTGAACACAAACAATCAGAAGCAGGAACAAACTGAGGGTGCTCCAGAAAGAGGAAATAACGAGCTATGAAATAAAATGATACAAACGGGAAACAAGAGAGCCAGGCAAAATGCATTGGAGTGGGGCACTATAACAGAGGACTTGGCACTAGGGATAAAATAACAACAAATTGTGGTAGAATACTATGAATAAACTTACAACGTAGAAATATCTTGGACTATGAATGCTGGCTGTAGTGACAGCGAAGGGCAAAACAAACAATCTAAGCACATAAGGAATGGGGCACAGGTGGGAACGATAAGTAATCATAATCAGAGACAGGTGAAACAGCAGGAAGGGTGAGTGGTGGAAACAGGAGGGTGAGGCTTCAAAATAAAGTAGGAAGAAACAATATACAGTGGGGCAAATAAGTATTTAGTCACCCACTAATTGTGCAAGTTCTCCTACTTGAAAAGATTAGAGAGGCCTGTAATTGTCAACATGGGTAAACCTCAACCATGAGAGACAGAATGTGGGAGAAAAAAAAAACAGAAAATCACAATGTTTTTAAAGAATTTATTTGCAAATCATGGTGGAAAATAAGTATTTGGTCAATACCAAAAGTTCATCTCAATACTTTATTATGTACCCTTTGTTGGCAATAACAGGGCCAAACGTTTTCTGTGCCTCTTCACAAGCTTTTCACACACTGTTGCTGGTATTTTGGCCTATTCCTCCATGCAGATCTCCTCGAGAGCAGTGATGTTTTTGGGACTGTCGTTAGGCAACACGGACTTTCAACTCCCTCCACAGATTTTCTATGGGGTTTGAGATCTGGAGACTGGCTAGGCCACTCCAGGACCTTGAAATGCTTCTTACAAAGCCACGCCTTTGTTGCCCTGGCTGTGTGTTTGGGATCACTGTCATGCTGAAAGACCCAGCCATGTCTCATCTTCAATGCCCTTGCTGACGGAAGGAGATTTTCTCTCAAAATCTCTCCATACATGGCCCCATTTATTCTTTCCTTTACACAGATCAGTCGTACAGGTACATTTGCAGAAAAAACAGCCCCAAAGCATGATGTTTCCACCCCCATGCTTCACAGTGGGTATGGTGCAATTCAGTATTCTTTCTCCTCCAAACAGTAGTGTTAGGGATCCTGCCCCCTGAGCCCTACTCTTCCTCTTTGTGTGTGTGTATATGTCTCTGCCTTGATTACTGGATTGGACAGATGGGTGAGCCTGGAACCAGGTGCAGGTGATCGTCGTTAACGGCTTACTTAAGCCAGTCCCTGGCCTCACCTCATTGCCAGATCAACAACTCCATTCCAAGAGTTCGTGACACGAGCCCTTGATAATTCTAGAAATCCGTATTGCCTTGCTTTAGCTCATTTTATCTTTATTCACAGATCCTGCATTGCTCGTCTGCCTCGTCAGCTCACCTGCTCAATCGCCAAATGCCTGCCTGATCACTTGGACACAGACTGCTGTCACATTTTACAATAAACTATTGTAACTCCTGCCACCTTGCCTGCCTCCTCTGTGCTTGGGTCCCCTGCTCACCCAGAAACCCAACAAGTAGAACCTGTGTTTCTACCAAAAAGTTGTATTTTGGTTTCATCTGACCATAACACATTCTCCCAGTCCTCTTCTGGATGATCCAAATGCTCTCTAGCGAACCGCAGACGGGCCTGGACGTGTACTTTCTTCAGCAGGGGGACACGTCTGGCAGTGCAGGATTTGAGTCCCTGGCGGCGCATTGTGTTACTGATAGTAGCCTTTGTTACTGTGGTCCCAGCTCTCTGTTGGTCATTCACTAGGTCCCCCCGTGTGGTTCTGGGATTTTTGCTCACCGTTCTTGTTATCATTTTGACGCCACGGGGTGAGGAGGGAGTTGAAAGTTTGTGTTGCCCAACGACAGCCCCAAAACATCAGCTCAAGAGGAGATCTGCATGGAGGAATGGCCCAAAATACCAGCAACAGTGTGTGAAAAGCTTATGAAGAATTACAGAAAACGTTTGGCCTCCATTATTGCCAACATAGGGTACATAACAAAGTATTGAAATGAACTTTTGGTATTGACCAAATGCTTATTTTCCACCATGATTTTCACATAAATTCTTTAAAAATCAAACAATGTAATTTTCTGCCCCCCCCCCCCCCCTCCCCACCCACATTCTGTCTCTCATGGTTGAGGTTTACCCATGTTAGGCTACTTATTCATTTTCTTATGATTTAAAAAAGTCAATGTTTGCACAATCTTCAAAATAGATTCCATTTCACTCTGCATAATATAAGTCATTTGTACTTATTTTTCTGAGTGTAGGTTACTTATATCTTTATTATTCAAAAACACAACAAAAATACATGTTTACATTATCTTTAATTTTCCTACATCCTATGTTCTTAAGTAGTTAAAATTGAGATTTGGCATTAAGTATGTGAGGAAATGAGGGATAATAAAAATTAGGAGATGGAGGTTGGGGTTATAGCTGTTTTTGTTAACATTTATTTTCCAAAAATTTTGAATGAAAATCACTTTTTGTATGTGTTATAGAAATAACTGAACAAACAGTTTTCTTTGCATTTCAGTAGTTTTGCCCCCCCCCAAATAAAATAAAATAAAATAAATAAATAAAATTCCTGGCTCAGTGTCCACCTTCATGTTGGGGAGTTCTAGCAAGAAATTCTAACCACTTTCACCCCTGGATATATCGAGATACTTTCTATTACAATGGGTTATCAATATGCTTCTGCCAAGAATCTATAAATAGTTTGAAAAGATTTTACTGTTTCGTAAAGGTACCAACAGGTTGCTACTAAAATCTTCCATTAAAATAGTGTCTATGTTAGCTTATTGCTTGGTATTGGCTGCTACTGATGGCCATAGATGTCCAATCCATTTGATGTAGAATAAATGGCAGCGAATGAAAAAAATGTATAATATATACTGTAGTTATCTACATAGAATGTAGCAATTTGACTACTGAGCCTCTGCTGGATATTGTGGGACACTCTGCTCGATAACTGAAGGGTCCTTCTGAACTTACTGTTTGACTCAGTTTTTTCCCCCTTAATTTTCCATATAAAGTACTCTCATGTTTATCCTTTGTGGCAGACGTTGGTAGTAAAAGCTGAGAGGGAAGTTGAGCATTAGTCAGGTCTAGCTTGTTATTTTTGCATGCTCGACAACCGCATGAAAAGAGGATGCCCTATTTTGCTTTCCGCTCGCACCATGGCAGCTCGCTACCACAAACTTTACATACTGAAGGCATGTCACGAAAACAGTTCGACTCATCAGAATATTAGGCACACTTGAACAATTAATTAGATATCATAAAGACACATGATTTAAAATTCTGCCTTCGAAAAGATAATAAAAATGGCAGTCTAATATTATTTCGATTTTTTTTTTTATAAACATACAATAATAAAATACTATACATATACGTGCCCTCCATAATTATTGGCACCCCTGAAAAAGATGTGCTTTTTAGTCACTAGTTTTTATTGTCACACAAAAATACACATGGTCCCAGGCTTCAACTGGGATCGTGTGCTTTGGTCAGATGAGACCAAGATTGAGCTTTTTGGCAACAAACACTCTAAGTGGGTCTGGCGTGCCATGAAAGATGCGCATGCTGAAAAGCACCCCATACCCACTGTGAAGTATGGGGGTGGGTCAGTGATGCTGTGGGGCTGTTTCGCTTCCAAAGGCCCTGGGAACCTTGTTAGGGTGCATGGCATCATGAATGCTTTGAAATACCAGGAAATTTTTAATCAAAATCTGTTGCCCTCTGCCCGAAAGCTGAAGATGGGTCGTCACTGGGTCTTTCAGCAAGACAATGACCCTAAACATATGGCCAAATCTACACAGAACTGGTTCACCAGACACAAAATCAAGCTCCTCCCATGGCCATCTCAGTCCCCAGACCTTGTTTTGTTGGCAAAAGGGGGTTGTACAAAGTATTAACACCAGGGGTGCTATTAATTGTGACACACATTATTTGATGTCAAAGAATTATTTCTTTATGTGGGATGTTTTCCCCACTGAATGAATGCACTTGTATTGAAGGTTGGACTCTTTTTTTCCCATTAAGGTCCCATATTATTTGAATTTAAAAAAAAAAATTGAAGCTAAAAAACCACATCTTTTTCAGCGGTGCCAATAATTATGGAGGGCACTGTATGGCGCTTTAATCTCAAATCTGTCCGTATGGCCCATACCTTGAAAAACTAACAAGTACGATCATCATATCTTTAGGTACCGCTGTTCTTTTTGCCATGTGGATCAGTAAGTAATCATGAAATTGAAAGAGACATCTAATTTAATTGAATTACCTGCACTTTCAGATAATCGCAATTTTGCAGTGTATAAATAACACCCACGCAGGCATGGGATAGGCTCCAGCACCTCCGCGACCCTTGTGAGGAAAAGCGGCATGGAAAATGGATGAATGAATAACGCCTAGTGTGAAAAAATTACCTATGTGGCAAATTTAGGTAGCCATAAATTTACTTCAGACAAGACTACAAATCCGCTACGTCATCAAAATTATACAAGAGATCATTTTCAAACCTGAAAAAAAAGTCAAAAAAACAAATGTCAGTGCTTTGCTGCCGTTGATTATACATTTTGTGCTTTAGCAGTAAAGTTTAGAGTGCAACACTGTACAGTACAGCAATAGCCAAAGTGACAAGCGTGAGCGTAGAGGAGCAGACAGATGAAGACGATCCGGACTCCGCGAAGGGTTCCGTATGTTTTAACATCCAGTTCTTCTCCTCGTAGAGGCCCTGACGGTCCAGCTCCGGACTCATCAATGTCCGAATGGTCTCGTAGTATTTATTCAACCACTGCAACTGGAAAAGGAAGAGACCGTTCTCTAAATCAGCAGCTCTCCATAGCTAAAAAAAAAATATCTGGAGTTCCACAGGGATGCTTACTAGAACCACTTTAATTACCTTAATAATTTGACTAGTGCTGCAACAATTAACCGATTAACTCATGTAATTCAATTAGAAAAAAGCTTCGAATCAATTTTTGCGACTTCGAGGATTCGTTTAGAGGGGGGATGTAAAGGTTTGTTTTGAAAGTGTTCACATTTAGTTTTATTGATTTGTGTGGATACAATTATTTCTAATGGCAACAGTGAATATGTCTCATCTAACATGACTGGGTCAAGCTGCTGCCTGTTAAGACCAATATAAGATGTGTTTTTGTTTGAGCTAATATATTGTAGCGTTTGCTTAGCGGAAGTTTGGTCGCGAAAACAGCACACGAGCCTCAGCGCCTTTTTCCTCTCTTTTTATTCACTTCCCGCCACCTCACCAATGCCAAAACAACAACAACTATATACACTGACGCAATCTAGTCCACCAATCGGAGCGTCGCGCTGGTGCACCAGCACACCAATGACAGTCCCGCGTTGGTGCATAAATTAACCCATTGATGACAGCCCCGGCGATGCTACAATATTGTTGAAGCATTTGTAATTTATTTTAGAAGTATATTTAAATGTTTTTTTTTTTTGGGAATGTGTGTTTGAATGATTTATTAAGAGCATCGTAAAAAAAAAAAAAAAAAAAAAAAGTTAGCATTTTATAGCATTTAAGCTAGCGGACTTTTGCTAAGTTAGCCAACATAAGGTTGTAAGTTTTTGTTTGAGCTAATATGATTGTTAAAGCATTTGCTTTTTAGTTTAGAATCGTATTTAGCAGTTTTTGTGTTTGGACGATTTCTTAAGAGAATCGTGAAAAAGAAGTTAGCATTTTATAGCATTTAAGCTAGCGGACTTTTGCTTTGCTAAGTTAGCCAATTGTTCTTTCGTTGTATTTCCTTCCTCATTTATTATTATTATTATTATTAGAACATGTCACATCAATATTTAATGCTGAAACTATTAATCGATTAACTCATGTAATTCGATTACAAAAAAGCTTTGAATCAAATTTTGTTGCTTTGAGCATTTAATTAGAGTGACATTGTAATGGTTTGTTTTGAAAGTGTTGCATTTAGTTTTATTGATTTAGGTGGATACACTGCACTCTAGTGGCAACCGTGAATATGCCATAATTCGTCTAATATGGCTGAATCCACCTGTGCCCTGTTAAGACAAACACAAGGTGTGTTTTTGTTAGAGCTAATATGTCTGTTGATACATTTGCTATTTATTTTAGAAGTATATTTAGCAGTTTTTTGCAGGAATATGTGTTTGAATTATTTATTAAGAGCACTGTAAAAACCATAGCATTTTATAGCATTTAAGCTAACGGACTTTTGCTTTGCAAGTTAGTCAATTGTTCTTTTGTTGTACTTCGATCCTCATCTATTATTTGCTTAAGGCTCAGGTATTTTAATTTATTGTTAAATGCATTTATTGCTCTTGTGAATTTTTTAAAAATTTTATTTGTATTCGCATTTAATGCTCTTTTGAAAGTGCAATCTTAGCTAACTGAAGCCTGATGAATTTGCATGAGCTGTACGGAGTGGAGAGGAAAAAAAAAAACATTAATATCATATGTTGGGATGTTTTGCAAAGTAAATTATGGTACCTGGACTGGGCTCAGAAGAGAGGTGTCAATCAACTTTCTGTCGTACGGAACCATGGACACGGTGTCAAATGTCAAGTAATTATGACCATACTGTAGGAGAAGGACTGTGTCAATAACCACATGATGCTTATTAATAATAAATGACTGACTGATCAATATTGTCCAGGCTGTCTGTACCTTTGTTTGGGCAGGCACAACCACTGCAATGTCTTCAATGCGGATCCCAAAGTCGTTCTCTTTGTAATAACCTGGTTCTGTTAACACAATTAGGTTTTAATTCTAATGTGAGTTGTACCGTAATTTTCAGACAGAAACCGTTACTTTTTTCCTCTGCTTTGAAACCTGCGGTTTATAGTCCAGTGCAGCTTAAATGTGGATTTTTACAGGCCAATGAGCTGTATGTCTTTAGTAGGGTTTTAAAAAGTATCACAGTATCGATACTGAAATGTTGTGTCTACATCCTATATTTGATTGCAAAAGTATCTATACGCTCTTGTTCATTTGTTTTTGCATGACCACAGGTCACCAGAAATTTGCTGTCATGGGGTAAATTTGATTTTGCGCTACTCTTGATAGCAGACAATTGGACTCGAGTCACAGGGACTCGCAAATTTGATGACTCGCAACTCGAAACGCAGACTCGGATTTGATTCGCTTGAGCTGGGAGAGTCCGAGCCCTGAGGCACAACTCGACTTGTGAGGCAATAACTCGAGACTCGACTTGTGAGACAATGACTCGGGACTCGACAATTTGACTTGAAAGACTTGGATCGTAGATTGCTTCCCACCTGCCAGTGAACCACTAGGCCGCTCTCGCCACAGCCTCACGGAACATCATGGTGGTCAAAAATCAATCAAATTCCATACAGACTACACTGCATAGGGTTTTTTCTTTACATTGACAGTAAAGTTTCCCTCAAAGATAAACCTGGGTGCTTTGTAGGTTGGTAGGTTGGATGGTGAAGCCCTTGACTAACCTGTGACTCAACTTGACCATTTGACTTGACACGACTCGTCTTAAAGGGATCCTCTGTTTTTAAGACAAGTAATTCCTAAAAGATAAATGTTAGTATGAGTTTTAATAATTTGATATTAAAACCCCTCTTTATGTTTTTATTTTAATAAAGTTTGTAAAATTATTTTAAGTGATAGGTCGCCATTCTTGTTACGTCGCAGTGCGTGACGTCACTGGTCCCGTTGCCGAAATTCCAGCGTGTCACTCGTTAGCTTTCCCAACATGTCGTCAGTTCTACCCTTCCTGTTTGAACCAGATCTGAAACGTGAAGAGCAGGACAGCACTGTCAGTCGTTCACAAGACCAGCTTCAGGGAAAAATGCGTGCAGCAACTACCTGATATGACAAAAGCTGGGCAAAACTGGTGATGCGAGCGAGTCCTGTTGGGAGCGAGAGTGTCTGCTGTCCGGTTTTATTAGCAGATATTCAAGGTAAGCATATTGCGTTTTCAAAATTATCCCAATATAATTATGTAGATTGTTAGCATCCAGAGCTGTCGTGTGCTTACAGTACAGGCCAAAGAGCACACCTTGTGTAATCAATGTCTTGTACATTGTAACGCGTGGTAGCTAGGATACGTGTATAAAAGTACCAAAAAGGGGAGAAGCTTCCACTTATGCACATTTATTCACAAAAAATAATATTTCCACCTTGACCACTCTTCACTCGGTAGCTCAGCAGTACGCAAACACACGTTCCTTGACGAACTCCCAACATTGTTGTTAGGTCCACGTCAGAGTCACTGTCGTCACTGTCGTCACTGTAGCGTGCTTTAATTGTTTAGTATGATTTGGGGAAAACTCCCACGAAGAATAGTCAACAAAAAAGATAGCAATAGTAATCCAAATCCGCGTTTTTTTACCCACTCGAAGATCCAGGAATTAGACCGATATCATGGCAATGTCGCAGCCGCGATTAGGCCGTCGATTCCACAAAATAGAATGATCCGAAAAGCCGCTGTGGGACCGACGACTAAAAAAAAAAAAGGACAGATCCGAAACCAATATTGCAGATGCGGTGGGACCGTCGGATCCAGAAAATAGACTGATCCCTTACTTGACTGCGGGTCCAGGAAAAATGTTTGGGCGCTAGTTGTAACGCGTGGTGGGTAGGATACGTGCATACAGGGGCCAAAAAGTGGGAGAAGCTTCCACTTATGCACATTTATTGACTAAAAATAATAATTCCACCTTGACCACTCACTTCACTCCCCTTGTTTCCATTTGACTGGAAATTGCCTCCAAAAGCAGCACATCGTGGCATTTTACTTCGCGAGTTTAGGCAGCAATAAGCAATTGTTGAACACGAACGATACCAATGACGTCATCACTGCGAGCCTGCAAACCACGGCGCCAACTAACGGTCAAAATATGGACTAAATATTATAAAATATTGCCATTGATTTAACATTTCATGTGTTTCTAAAAACATATTTTATTACAAGAGAACAATTGTGGTTTATTAGAGCCTACAAGTATTTAAGTTAGAGGATCACTTTAACAAACCTTGTGACTCGGCTCAACTCGACACGACCTCGAGACTCGACTCGAATTGACTCAACATAAACTAATGACTTGATTCGACTCGACTTAACATCATGACTCGACTTGATCACAACAGGTAAGACTGTGGATTTACTTGTGACTTGGATTGTAGTGACTTGTCCAATTGTGTGCTTGATAGTAATGGAGGATATTATTGCCGCCACCCACCAATTTGACAAGAAAACAGCATTTTTTCATTTATAAACCGCACTGGACAATAAGCTGCAGCTGTATTACTGGATATTGGCACCAAAACATATTAACCGGTAACACTATATCTGACAGCGGGGTCATAAGACTGTCATAAAACCAAATGAACCAATTGGCTGCAGTCAACTTCTGCTGCCACCACTGTTGTCATCCAACATGCCTCCTAACATGCATTGCAGCACTACAGATGTAAATAACATTCAAAATTCATTTTCTGTGCCAATTATTTCTTCAGTTACTGTTCCAGTTGTTTCATTATTTGCTACCTATGGTATTTGGTAACACTTTATTTGACAGTGGCGCCATAAGCTTGTCATAGGACTAACATAAATATGACATCACACTGCTATGAACATTAATAAATGCTTATGACAGATGTCATTTGGTGTCATCTGGGAATTTTTCTCACTTTTGAATTGATGTAAAGATCCGTGCTTAACATAAATGGAGTTAACTCGTAATATCATTAATGGCCATGATAGTGTCATGTCAAAATTATGATGGTCTTTTGGCAGTCTTATGACGGCGCTGTCAAAGAAAGTTACCTATTAACACAAATAAATCAACAAATAAGCCGCACTGGATTATAGACTGAACTATAAATTCAAAATGAGGGAAAAAGTAACAGTTTATAGTCCAAAAATTACATTTTTTTTCTTTTTTTCCCTAAAGAAAAAGTCTCACCTATTGATGTAAACATGCCTTCTTGAAAGGGAATGTTGTTACTCTGAAAACCAACAGGCCCTAGACAAAAAGTAGTAGAGCAAATTAGTATTTACTTAGTGCAATATATATAAGAAGAAAAATACAAATTGACAAATGTCCAATAATGACTTTTTAACAGATATCTCAATATTGCCCAACATTAAAAATCTGAGACCGATATCAAATTGATCCCGATATATAGTGTATCAAATACTTTTTCTCCCCACTGTATATGGATATGGATCTATCAATAATTCACAGTTTATGTGCAAAAATAGACACACCCGTTTTTGTAGGGATCGACCAAAAATAGACACACCCGTTTTTGTAGGGATCGACCGAGGTAACAGTTAAAGTCCAATAGACTAAGACTAAAACAAAAATTAAAAGGGCTACAAAAACAACTCTGCCCCCAAGATGCATTTTGCTGGGCTTTTGCGCAGATTTTTGTATTTTATTACTTTTTTTAGTGACTATTTCTTTCTGGTAACGCAGTTTAAATGAAATTATAATTAATTATTTTTCAGTGATTTATTGTTCATTTAATTTTGCCACCACAAATACAAATGGTCTGCTCATATAACAAATCCCAAGCATCTTAGTTTGGAGACATCTAATGGTCAATAAGCATAACTGCTGTGCTAAGCTGTGACCAACTCTTGTACAAAGGCAAAAGGCTTTTACATTCACTTTGATGGCAACATACATATTGGCCCCAAACAAATCATGAAAAACCAATGTCGATATTATCTGATATCATTTTAAAATTCTTTTATCAGCCAATGTTATCAGGTAGCGATAATATCGAGCAACTCTAGCACAAATGCAAATATGTAGGAATACAATTATCATGTATGACAATAAAAATGACCTAAAGTAAAATTACCCTCATTGCCACAACATCACTTGCTGCTCGTAACTTATTGGCTTTACTACCAATCTGTGTACACTGTAACTTGTGTTTTTTATACTAGCCAAATTGTACTTTTGGTTTTGTTTTATGTGGTGAACATTATGGCGAAGCTTTAAATTACGTAGTACCAGTAGTCCCCGAGTTACGAACGGCGACGTATCCCGAATTTCTGCGTAAGTAGGAATTAACCCTTTAAAAATTCAAAATAACTATCAAAAAGTCCAAAGTATTGTATTTTGTTTAATGGTGGAGGATACACTGCCCTCTGGTGACAGCGTTGGGTCTGGCTGGACTGTCGTTCAATAATGCTTCCATACAGGAGCACTCAGATGTCTCACATGGATAAAGGATAACCTCTGGTTTGGCTCACATAAAGCTGTAAGTCGCTTCAGCTAATATATGTTTGTGCATGCATTTGTAATTAAGTTTAGAGCTACACAATGCTGTTTTCGTAAACGATGACGATCACAAAAATATTTCGTCAACGAACAATTTTTTCATGACGATGACGAGACGATATGGAGCTAAAAACGTTTTTTGGAACACTAAAACATAACGAGACGGATGCCAGTTTTCGTCTGACGAGACAAGAACGAGAAGAAAATGCGCAATAGTTTTCTTCATGTGTAGAATGTATGACATTTTATGTGTAGTTAGCCTGCATCATAGCAGTGTCTCGTTGTGTCACTCATGACATACTGCGTTAGCATTAGGGTAATGCTAACGGCGAGCTTCCTCTTAAACCAGTGCTTCTCGATTATTTTCTGTTACGCCCCCCTCCGGAAGACGTAAACGTTCAGCGCCCCCCCAACTCTCTGCTGCCACTGTAAATATACTGTAGTATCATTTGTCTCTAAAATTCTTATTATTATAAGTACACCTCTGCATAACATTATCATTTTTAATATGGAAAAAAGTAATATAAAACAACTTACACTTTTTCATAAGTACACCTCTGCATAACATTCTGACATTTTTAATATGAAAAAAAGTAATATAGAACAACTTACAATAAAGTGTAAAAAAAAAAAAAAAACTACACTCAAGATAAATTTTTTGATCGTTTGATACTGAAAAATAAAATTTGATAAAAACAATAGATAATAATAAATACAAATTGATTAGCAAGATTAAATCATGAAGACAATATGCCAAACAATTACACCAGAAAAAAAAATTAGAATGGTGTCATTGGACAGAGGGATGGTTTTTATTTTTTTTCTGCAGGAAGTATCAGCTCCTTTGCTATGGTGTGGGGTTATTTTGCACTGAGAAACTTGGTATGCCACCTTATATGATGCTAACAGTGCTCACTGGTTTACTGATGTAACACTGACAAAGCGGGACAATTTTTGGCAATATTGGGCACGTTTTCGCAGGAAAAAAAATGTCCTGCTGTCCGCTGTGAACATTTTTAGACAGAGTAAACAAACTGGTCTTTCCTCGTCTCCCGCTGTACTAAAAGTCAAAGCCAAAAGTCAAATGCTACATACGCTTTGCTATATTTCCTCGTCTTAGCTTTTCATATCTCCAGTGCTCTGTGCTGTGTGCTCTTCTTTTGTTTAAAAATACTGCGCACATGCTGAAAATGGGAGCACCACTGGATGCCACCCACTGAGTGGATGTGAAATTATACTTTATTCTAGTATGGCAAAAAAGTATGTTCCCCAAGGGGGGGTTGGGGGGGCAACCGAGTATGTTGTCCCGGGCCTCAGGACCATAGGGGCTCCTGAATGACCCTTAATTTATTTACTTTACATACACATATTTCTTTTTTATTTAAATCATTGTCTGATTAAATATTATGTTCTACTCGATATATACTAGAAAACTTTAACATATTAAATATTTCATTTCAAATATAGATGTTTTCCTTTTTTTGCACATCGCCCTCCCCCCGCCCCCTCTGTCTTAGCAGAGAATGGTTTGACACCGCTCTGGGGAACTCAAGGCTACACTACGCACGTGCCCTGTTGCGGGAAATTAAAATCCGTCATTGTTATGAACTCTGAACATGGCGAGTCGTCATAAATCGGGAGCGCACAAAAGAAAAGAAAAATATGAAGATCATTGAGGAGAACGAGAAAAAAAAATAATTTTTTTTAAAAAATAGAAGCCAGAGAATTAGGGCTAGAGTTGGCTGTGGACGGTGACGTCGTTAAGTTAACAACAGCTGCTAACACTGAACGTTTACATTCGCGATCACTGTGACCAAAGTCCGATTCGAGTCTTTCACCGGCCATTTGTAGCCTTTGAGCTAGCTTTGCCAGTGACTGTAGCTGGAGGAGAGCGAGCCTTCAGTAAAATGAAAATAATAAAAAACTACCTACACTCCACCATATCACAGGGCAGGCTTAACAACCTAGCCATGCTCTCCATTGAGTGTGAGCTTGCTGAAAAACTGGATTTCACTGATGTTATAAATGACTCTGCTGTCAAAAAAAATTAGGCGCAACACTGTTTGAGGGCTTGATAACCCCAGGAATGTGGAGGGGAGGGCGCAGGCACAGGATGTTTAGTTATTCTGTTTTCTTGCTTAGCAGGCAGGCATGGCACTCTCAGTTGTATTGTATTGTCTACATGCCTACATGGGAAAATAGATGGAAATTGTTTATATTGTGTCACAGCACATTACTGACTGTTGAATTTAACTGTCCATCTCAAATTAAATAATTAGAAAATGTACACTGTCATTGCTTGCAAAGCGTTAAAGTACTGTGTGTGTTGTCATGACAAACCGGTGGCAGGGGTGGGGTGGGGGGTACCTATAATGGTCTCTTGTCTCCGGGCCTCTGCAAGTCTGTTGACATCCCTGCCGTTATTTATTTATTTGTGAAGTAATTTTTTAAAATTAAAAATATTTTTAGAAAACATCGACTAAAACCAGACAAAATTAGTCGAGTTTTCGTCAACAAACACTAGACGAAGACAAACACATTTTGAGATGACTAAAATATCAATAAGACTAATAAGTGTTATCATCCAAAAGACTAAGACGAAAATAAAAGGGCTGGCAAAAACAACACTTGAGCAACAGTTTGTGGAGGTACTGTTTGTGTGAGCGATTTGCTATGAGAATCGTAAATACGTTAGCATTCGTAGCATTTAAGCTAGCGGACTTCTGTTAGGCAAATTAGGTTATTTAATCTACTAAATTTACATATTGATCAGACTAGATGGACGTTTGAACACCAATCGTTTTGTGTCGAGTGTTTATTGTTAAAATGCGTGTCGTTTTGAACAGACGAGTAGACAGTTTTACATATACAAAATTACAAGTAAAAAGTAAGCTTGAGAACGATAAACCGATACGACCGGATATCCGGTTCTACAGGTGAGAGATACAGCTGTATCGATAGTAAAGTTACCATTCGAAAGTAATTAGCCATTAAATATTCAATGAATCAATATTAGAGATAGAATTCGGCTATCGCGAGTACAAGAATCGGCTTCTAATGCCTAGTTCAATGCATTGCTAATGGGATAATAATTTAGCTTTTACTTCACATGCTGCGCTGGTGTCATTCACCACACAGCGCACTTAGATTGAGACCGCACGCATGATATAATATGGACAAGCACTACTTACAGTCGCGGTTGCCTCAACTTCCCATGCATTTCGGCAGAACCGCTACTAGTCGCCGTCATTACCCGATCGTCACGGGCGTGTCATAACAACGCGAGAGCTAACAAAACCACTGTAACGCACGCTCCGTAGCGTTTTCTTCACAGCCCAAAACGAAAACAAAACTAGTAGTGGCAACGAAGCAACATGCTATAACAATGGACAGTTTGAGCACAGACGCCAGCGACGTGCAGCGATTGATTTTCAACGCATCCAGGAAAAAATAAAAGTCGGGCTTTGAAGTGAGGAAGGCAGCCAGATCTGTTTGCATGGGACAGAGCTAGTGTGAAGTGTGGAGCGGTACAGAGATCTGAGTTTTTAACCCTGAAAAATAACCCACTACAATGGTGGAAAGGGGAGCACGACCCTCTGGAGATTTATTTTGAACGAAACGCAGGCTACTTAAACATGAACATGTGGATTAGTTGATCTTCCTCAAGAAAAAAATCTGCCCTTCAAAAAAGATATGGACAGTGATGAGGAATAAAAAACGTGGAAGCACAGGCATAAGTGAAAGACTCTGCTGTGTATAAGGTTAAAGTACTGATTATTGACCTGTCTTTCTAAAATGCCATGTTTTTATTGCCCCAATTATACCAGTGGTAAAGCATAATTTATTATTTATTTATAATAACATTGCAGGTTTAATTCTTTTTTTTCTAGAGCTGCTGCGTATAATTAATATTTTTTGTTTGTAAGATGTTTACATTGAAGTTTGCACTTAAATTACTTACCCCTTCTGTTCAAAACACCAGGAAATACAGTACCGTAATTTCTGGACTATAAGCTGCCAGCCACAAAATTTGACATGAAAATGGCATTTGTTCATAGATAAGCCGCACTGGACTATAAGCCGCAGTTGTCCTCATTGGATTATAGGATGTTTACACCAAAAGATATTCGCTGGTAACACTTCATTTGACAAAGGCATTATAAGACTGTCATGAAACCAAATGAACCACCATGAAGCTTTGAACCAATTGGCTGCAAAGCCTTATTGTTTCAAAAATCTTCATTTGGCCATCACTGCTCCCTTGGGGGAGAGAGTCAACCTCTGCTGCCACCTGCTGTCAACACTGTTGTCATCCAACATTCCTCCTAGCATGCATTGCGGCACTACAGATGTAAATATCAAAATTCATGTTCTGTGCTAATTATTTCTTCAGTTACTGTTCCAGTTGTTTCATTAATTGCTATCTATTGTATTTGATAACATTTTCATGGATAGTGGTGCCATAATAATGTCATAATTATTACATGACACTGTCATAAGCATTATTGAATGCTTATAATAGATGTCGGTTAGTGTCATCCAGCGAATTATCTCACTTTTAAATGGACGTAAAAGATCTGAGCTGGACATAAATGGACTTCGTGACATAATATGCCACATGACACATATTGACATCTGTCATAAGCATTCAGTAATGCCCATGATAGTGTCATGTCAAAATTGTGACTATAAGCCGCAGGATTCAAAATGAGGGAAAAAAGTAGCGGCTTGTAGTCCGAAAATTAGTGTAATTGAATTACTGCACTTTATTGTTGTCTGTCACTGGAGTTTTATTTTATTATCAATCCCATCCAACAAAATGACGGTCATATAGTAAGCCTTATTTTTTTTGTTTTCATAAAAAAAAATAAAAAATTACATTGGTATGAAATATTGTTGTTTAATTTTGCTATTAGAAATGTGGTCTTTTTTATATGTTTAAAATACTGTACGAACACACAACAAATGTTTACTATCGTATCGTTTTCAAATTGTATTGAACTGTATCGTTCTTAAACTGTATCGAATCGTATCGAATCGCTCAGCCTTAAAAATGTATCGTTTTTTAATCAAATCGTAACCTGTGTATCTAGATACATATCGAATCGGCTTCATGCCAGATTCCCAACCCTAGTAAAAAGCTTCAAAAAGCACAATTGCTGTCTGTCAAGCTGAACATGTTTAGTGAAGACAAAACAAGTCATCTTAACAAAGTAAAAAATAAGATACTGTGAGGTACAATTAGGTACTGTTTTTGCGACTTTAAAAAATGAAGACAAAATGGCGGACGAGACTCCGGCATCGTAAAGTCGAAATCGCATAAGTCGAGTATGTCGTAACCCGGGGACTATCTGTACTATGCACAATGACAATAAAGGCATTCTATTCTCTTCTATTCTATTACACAATCTACGTATAAATGTATGAGGAGTCAGCGTACATTCATGAACCCCGAAATAGTTGCCGACCCCGTGTCCTGTGCCATGGCCGTAGTTGAGGCCCACTTCCCACAATGCTCTGCGGCCCAGCATCTCCATGTTGACACCTGGGGACGGACCACCACATTAGCTACTCAGACAGCCTGCTGCAAACACAGCGACAGTCCAACATCACCATCTGGTGGTTTTTTCTTTATCAATGTACATTTCTCACCTCTGGTCCCTGAAGGAAATATTGTTCTAGATATTTCAATATTTCCCATTAGCACTCTGGTGAAGGCCTCCTGGTTAATGACACAGAAAAGCCGATGTTAATGAATCTTTCACAAAATGTCAAGATGTAATTCCAGGACGTCAATGTTACCTTTTGCATAGCGGTGGGGGTTCCCCAGTGGACTGTCCTAGTAATATCAGTGGTCCCGTCTCTGACAAGTGATGACGATAATAAGTGACGTGTGCTTACGTGCGCGTGTGTGTTTGTTTTTACTCACAGATACTGGCCACCAGAGTCTACCAAATACATCTCATCTACTGTCAGCTTCCTGTTGCTTTCCGCTGTTGGGCTGCAGCATGAAAGACACATATACAATGGGGCAAATAAGTATATAGTCAACCACCCATTGTGCAAGTTTTCCTACTTGAAAAGATTAGAGAGGCCTGTAATTGTCAACATGGGTAAACCTCAACCATGAGAGACAGAATGTGTGAAAAAAACAACAGAAAATCACATTGTTTGCTTTTTAAAGAATTTATTTCCAAATTAGAGTGGAAAATAAGTATTTGGTCACTTACAAACAAGCAAGATTTCTGGCTGTCAAAGTGGTCTAACTTCTTCAAACGAGGTCTAACGAGGCTCCACTCGTTACCTGTATTAATGGCACCTGTTTTAACTCATTATCGGTATAAAAGACACCTGTCCACAACCTCAGTCAGTCTCACTCCAAACTCCACGATGGCCAAAACCAAAGAGCTGTCGAATGACACCAGAGACAAAGACCTGCACCAGGCTGAGAAGACTGAATCTGCAATAGGTAAAACGCTTGGTGTAAAGAAATCAACTGTGGGAGCAATTATTAGAAAATGGAAGACATACAAGACCACTGATAATCTCCCTCGATCTGGGGCCCCATGCAATCTTACCCCGTGGCGTCAAAATGATAAGAACGGTGAGAAAAAATCCCAGAACCACACGGGGGGACTTAGTGAATGACCTACAGAGAGCTGGAACCACAGTAACAAAGGCTACTATCAGTAACACAATGCGCCGCCAGGGACTCAAATCCTGCACTGCCAGACATGCCCCCCTGCTGAAGAAAGCACACGTCCAGGTCCCTCTGCGGTTCGCTAGAGAGCATTTGGATGATCCAGAAGAGGACTGGGAGAATGTGTTATGGTCAGATCAAACCAAAATAGAACTTTTTGATCGAAACACAGGTTCTCGTGTTTGGAGGAGAAAGAATACTGAATTGCATCCGAAGAACACCATACCCACTGTGAAGCATGGGGGTGGAAACATCATGCTTTGGGGCTGTTTTTCTGCAAAGGGACCAGGACGACTGATGTGTTTAAAGGAAAGAATGAATGAGGCCATGTATCGAGAGATTTTGAGTGAAGATCTCCTTCCGTCAGCAAGGGCATTGAAGATGAGACGTGGCTGGGTCTTTCAGCATGAAAATGATCCCAAACACACAGCCAGGGCAACAAAGGAGTGGCTTCGTAAGAAGCATTTCAAGGTCCTGGAGAGCTTAGCCAGTCTGCAGATCTCAACCCCATAGAAAATCTGTGGAGGGGGTTGAAAGTCCGTGTTGCCCAACGACAGCCCCAAAACATCACTGCTCTAGAGGAGATCTGCACGGAGGAATGGGCCAAAATACCAGCAACAGTGTGTGAAAAACTTGTGAAGAAAATGTTTGGCCTCCGTTATTGCCAACAAAGGGTACATAACCAAGTATTGAGATGAACTTTTGGTATTGACCAAATACTTATTTTCCACTCTAATTTGGAAATAAATTCTTGATAAATCAAACAATGTGATTTTCATTTTTTCAAGGTAATCATGATAATTTTGTACAATTTTGAAACGTTGCGGAAAAAAAAAATCAAAGGGAGAAATTAGCCGCTACTGCATTGGCATCATAGTTCGCAATATTTACGTAAAATAAATGCTAATTGCACGTTTTTTTTTTTTTTTGCTTTTAACAAAGAATCGAGACTGTTTTACGTCCGTAGAATTCGGGGATTTAAGCATTTATTCACAAGAATTTTAACTGGAAAAGCTCTGTTTACATATGGCGGGCGACAATATTGCCTGACAGGCTAGCATTGTACTTCGACATATTTACGTAAAATAAATGCAAACTGCACTTTTTTTTTTTTTGCTTTTAACCAAGAATCAAGACTGTTTTACGTCCATATCTATAAAGAATTTGGGGATTTAAACATTTATTCACAAAAAATTTCACCGGAGAAGCTCTGTTTACATATGGTGGCTGCCACATTGACTGAGAGACTAGCATCGTACTTTGACATATTTACGTAAAATGAATGCTACATAAATGTTTTTTTTTTTGTGCTTTTAACCAAGAACGGAGACTGTATTATGTCCATATCTATAAAGAATTCAGGGATTTAAGAATTTATTCACAAGAATTTTCAACAAAAAAAGCTCTTTGTCTGTGATTCCACTCGGTCAGCTTTGACGGCCAAGTCAAAAATGCAGGCCCCCTATTAATCGGCACGGTGTCCCGTCAATACAATTATGAAGTCTATGATTTCTCGCAGCAATATCAACAAAAACGACATCGTAGTCAAAATGGTAGACCAAATTGACGGACATTTGACCTGTGATAACCCTGGGGGTGGGGGCTTGCCATGCACATGCTCAGTAGCGCTTTGGATATCAATTCGACAGAACACTGGGACTACTTCTCCCTCATTGAAATTAAACGCAAGAATGAGTACTTTTACCCAAGTTTAGGCTTAACATACAGTTTGAGATTTGCACTGGTTCATCGTCAGTTTACATTTGTGTTTTCTTATTTGATCCAAATGAATACCAAATATTGTAAAATACTGTAAATAGTGTTTTTATTCTTTAATCAGTTAATATAAACATCTTTGATGTGAAAGATGGTATAGAATGTATAATGTAATAGCGTGTAGAACATGAACTGTACATGTAACTAATTTATCTTACAATGAGATAACTGAGTTACTAACTCAATTACTTTTTGGGAGAAGTAATTTGTAACTGTGACTAATTACATTTTTAAAGTAAGATTAACAACACTGATCGTCACACTCCTAACCTGTAATGTGCCAGTGCAGCATTGGGTCCGCTTGCAGATATCGTCTCAAAACTCGGGCCCTTGTTGTCCTTCTGTTTGCTGAATTAAAACAGCTTGTTAGTATTGATATTAAATGCGAAATCTGTGCTTTTAGTTCAGAATGGTTTGTACCTGCGACAGTGATTGACGTACGCCGAGGCGCTAAGCTCCGTCTCCTTCCCCGCCGGTACCACTTTCTCCAACCACATGAGAAGCTGGATGACGGCCACTGCGTCTCTCACCTGGAATGAAGACAAAATGGCACGTGGATCAAAGGTAGCACCATAAAATACATAAAAATAATAATGAGAAAGAAAAATAATGACATACATGAGCATCCCTTAAAATGCGCTGCTCCGTGTCATCTTTCACAGCTTTGGTGGTCAACACCGGCGAATATGAGCTGGTCATGAATTTGTCCTACAGGTTGCACGCATGAAGTAATACAGTTTTAGACAAAAAAAAACAACAACTTTTTTTCAGAAATATCAGCAAATTCACTAATGTTTTTAGTTGGACAGAAGAATTAAGCCTTATCAATTTTGAGTTTTGTTGAAATTTGTTCCAGGGTACCATGGATACAAAGACATGTTAGTACTAGTTATAGTAATTTGAGGTATTAAAACCCCTCCATATGTTTTGGTTTTAATAAAATTAGTAAAATTATTTTAACTAGTAGGTCGCCATTGATGGGTACGCTGCTGGACTTCCACAGTGTCACTCTTTAACTACATACACATGTCATCAGTTCTGCCCTTCCAATTTGAATCTGAGTGGACCATTAATGAGAAGGACAGCTAAAGCAAAATGAACAGGAAAGACGGGATGAGACGGGTAGCATTCATGTGTCAAGTTCGCGAGTAACATCGCGAGTGTTTGATGTCAAAAACTGTTTGCAGATCTTCACGGTAAACTATTGTGTGTTTCTGAACTCATTGCTGGCCACTTTAGAAGTCTCCGGTGCTTTCTCTCAAACCTTTTTCTAGTGCTTTTTGGGTCATTGTCCTGCAGGAAGACTAATGACCTCTGAGGGAGACCCAGCTTTCTCACACTGGGCCCTAGATTATGCTGCAAAATTTGTTGGTAGGCTTCAGACTTCATAATGTCATGCACACGATCAAGCAGTCCAGTGCCAGAGGTAGCAAAGCAACCCCAAAACTTCAGGGAACCTCCACCATGTTTGACTGTGGGGACCATGTTCTTTTCTTTAAAAACCTTGTTTTTTTTCCTGTAAACACTATGTTGATGCCTTTTCCCAAAAAGCTCTACTTTTGTCTCATCTAACCAGAGAACATTCGTTCAAAACGTTTTTGACTTTGTCAGGTAAGTTTTGGCAAACTCCAGCCTGGTTTTTTTATGTTTTTGGGTCAGAAGTGGGGTCTTTCTGGGTATCTCCCGTTCCACCACATCCCAAAGATGCTCTATTGGATTGAGATCTGGTGACTGTGGAGGCCATTTGAGTACAGTGAACTCATTGTCATGTTCAAGAAACCAGTCTGAGATGATTCCAGCTTTATGACATTGCGCATTATCCTGCATCATCAGAAGTTGGGTACAATGTGGTCATAAAGGCATGGACATGGTCAGCAACAATACTCAGGTAGGCTGTGGCGTTCCAACGATGCTCAATAAGGGCCCAAAGAATGCCAAGAAAATATTCCCCACACCATTACACCACCACCACCAGCCTGAACCGTTGATACAAGGGAGGATGGATCCATGGTTTCATGTTGTTGAGGCCAAATTCTGACCCTACCATCCGAAGTCGCAGGAGAAATCGAGACTCATCTGACCAGGCAACGTTTTTCCAATCTTCTATTGTCCAATTTCGATGAGCTTGTGCAAATTGTTGCCTCAGTTTCCTGTTCTTAGCTGAAAGGAGTGGCACCCGGCGTGGTCTTCTGCAGGTGTAGCCCATTTGCCTCAAAGTTCGACGTACTGTGCGTTCAGAGATGCTCTTCTGCCTAGCTTGGTTGTAATGGGTGGTTATTTGAGTCACTGTTGCCTTTCTATCAGCTCGAACCAGTCTGGCCATTCTCCTCTGACATCAACAAGGCATTTCCACCCACAGAACTGACGCTCACTGGATATTTTTTCTTTTTCGGACCATTCTCTGTAAACCCTAGAGATGGTTATGCGTGAAAATCCCAGTAGATCAGCAATTTCTGAAATACTCAGACCAGCCCTTCTGGCACCAACAACCACGCCACGTTCAAAGTCACTCAAATCACCTTTCTTCCCCATACTGATGCTCGGTTTGAACTGCAGGAGATTGTCTTAAACCATGCCTACATGCCTAAATGCACTGAGTTGCCGCCATGTGATTGGCTGATTAGAAATTAAGTGTTAACGAGCAGTTGGACAGGTGTACCTAAAAAGTGGCCAGTGAGTATATTGTTTGTATATCGGTCATTGTGAAGCGTGAAGTACTAAGGGGTCACTGTAGAATTCTATGGCAGCCAGTAAGTTAACATTAACACTATTCTAATGGAAAATTTTGATAGCAACAGATTCATGGCGGGAGTATATCGATATTGGTATACAAAGTATCGATATACAGTACATCATAAAGATTGGACGTCGTGCGCCATCAATGGCAGCCAATGAGTTAACAAGGAAGTGACCAACAGGATCTACAGGAATTGACTCTTGATTCTAGTTCAAAATGAAATTAAAATGACATACCTCAGTTTTTATGACTTCATATAGAGCATAGTTAGTATACTCGGTGCCAATCCACACTTTGATTCCCGGCCGACTGTTCACGTACTCCTTTAGGTGATCAGATACAGTGTCGTAGCTTTTCAACTGCACGCAGAAAGGCCCACTACATGACGCGTTTAGGTAAACCTTAAGCTCCTCCGTCACTCTCTCTGTGTGCAAAAAGAGCCTAATGGAGATATAGTGAGCAAAATATATTGTAGTAGTATATGAGACAGAATATTTTGATGGTAGAATATGTGTACCAGATCTCATCCATGGTCAGCAGAGTGTAAGAGTAGAAGAAAGGGTTGTACGGAATGTCGTTGCCGCGCATATTAAACAGCCCTTGAAAAGAAACGCATAGCACATGTGTCAAACTGTAGTCATTTGATGAACATACTGTAAATTATGGAGGACTTTACATGCGGTTTCATCAAGCGCCGACAGCAGGAGAGCAGTGGGTTCATAGGGATTGTCCTTCATTTGATTCCGGATTTGTTTCACTTTCGTCTGCCAGGACCTTTCTGTAGACAATATCATCTTGTAGTTATCTCAAAAATGTACTCAAGTATAAGTAAAAAAGTAGTGGGCGGGAAAAAATACTCAAGTAATGAGTAACATTGTGAGTAACTGCTTACGATGGGTGATTTTTTTTTTTTTTTAAGCACCATATTTTCTATATGAACTGTTATTATTACTACTACTATTATTACTTATCATTATTATTAATTATTACTATTATTACTATACTATAACCAGGGGTGCACATAAGTGGTCCGCATGCACGCATGCGTACTGGACGTAGACAAACGCGCTGGCCCACAACGGCTTAGATACGCTTTTGCGTACCGATGGCTGACCACTGTATTTGCGGCTGACACGAGAAAATAACTTCTCAAAATGTCGAAGAGGCAGGCCACACTGAGTAATTACTTCCGTGTTCCCCCACCCCCGTCAAAAGACAGACAGACGACAGAGACGTCACCGGAGCTACCGAAAAAAAGGACTTTTGCTGAAAAGTGGCTACAGGAGGTACCGTGGCTAGAAGCAAATGATGCTCGCACGGAAATGCGGTACAAAATGTGCCGTGAGAATCCCAATGTCGCCGATAAGAGCAGCGCATTTTATGTAGGGCCAAAGAATTTCTGCCATCCAAACTTTGAAAAGCACGAAAAAAACAGCGCATGTGGCAATTACGCAAACTATCGATGTCAAACAGGACCCCACTCGCCCTATGGACAAGTGGCTGAATAAAGGTAATGAACAGCGACATGCACTGACAAACGTGTTTTTGCTCGCATTTTACAAAAGCTAAACATGCACGTTCAATAAGGTCTTATGAGGAGGACATCCCACTTTTTAAAAGGCTTGGAGTTAATGTGGGAGCCGCATTATTTCTTTACATTTCACTTCAAAGTAATGGCAATTCTGTTGTGCCAGTTGATGTTAATCAAGCATTAATTGTTAATAAAATTAATTAAAGTTAATTGGCTCTAAGTAAAGCTTGTCATAAATTTATCGCATCAGGCGGGTCGGCTCTCAAGCTCAATGAGGACCAAGTCACATCTCCAGGTCCTCCTCTGAGAACCTGGGCAAAAAAATTATGTGCACCCCTGACTATAACGTATTAAATAACCACATTAAGCTATAGAAATATAATTAAAAAAAAAAAAAAACATTGAGTTCTGGCGAGAGACATCATGAGTGCCCTCTGGTGGAGAAAATATATTTCCTATTATGATATTAAAAGGATCATCTCAGTTTTTTTCTTGGTCAATTGGTGCCAAATAAAAACTAGAAGCTTTCGAGTCATGTTGACGGCAGCGCTCTATGACAAATACTTAATTTTTGATGGTGCTTTAAAGACGCCAAGTGATTGAGCAGGCTGGCGGGAGGATATAACGGCAAACTTGAGTCTGATTGGTATAATAGAGTCATGTGATTATTGTTGCGACGTCTCATTGACGTCCCATTTTTTCAATTTTCATTCCGTTGTTCTGAGTTGAACTGAAGACTTTCATAATCATCCTAGCGACACTTGCTTTTTTGTTGTTTTGTCTATTGTAGCTGCTGGTGTTTGGAGACTTGACTTCTGGCACTCTAGTTTCTTTCTCTTCCGAGCAGCAGGTGCTGCTGTGCCGTCACAAAGCACTGAGACTATCATTGAAAGACCACTTATAGGATGCCACAACATATTAAGTTGTTATTAAACGTTAGGGAGAATCTATGGCGGATGTGCATTAGGAGTCATAGCTATGTGCCATTTATTTTTAAGGATAATGTTCAAAGGAGATGAAATGGTTCAACACTAGAGAAATACATACATTCTTTATCCTCTGTAAAGAAAAACAGTGGATTGGTGTGTTTTATACTGCCTCTAGTGACCATAATGTCACATTAAGGCGCATTTGACTGTAAGCCACACCCACCAAATTTGACAAGAAAACAGTAGCTAGGGACTATAAGCCGCAGGGATATTCACACCTAAAGAAAACAGTTGTCATGATCATGACATTTTCAACTCAATACCATTTTCAATATTACATAAATAAAAAACCCAAATTATAAGTATTTTAATTGGAAATCTTTCAGTGCCATTGACAATGATAGAATTCTAATCGTGTGGCTCTTAAAAACTAAATTCAAACTCTTTAAAGGAGCTTATCATAAGTAAATGTCCAATCCATTTGAATTGGGAGAGGTCATTAATTCGCTCTCAGCCCTCCCACTTCAAATGGATTGGACGTTGAGTGCTGTCAATGGCAGCCAATGAGTTAAAGCAACACTGTAATCTTTCAGTTTTGATCGATTTTAGCGACGCCGGTGGACAAAAGCGGTAAGACTGCGTTTCCCATGAAGACCAGCGCACACCCTCAGTGTCGTAAAATCCTTAATCAAAAATCAATCTCCCGGTCACCTGCAGATGGATTAGGCAACACTTCTGTGAAGGATGAATAGTAAAAAAAGGTAATGAATCCCATTGTGGCTAAACAATAGCATATGATGGTTAGCAACAATGTTGCTTAATGTGACTGAAACCTGTCAGCGCTGACGAGTTCGGTTGAGGGGAGGGGTGTGCCAAGTCGTGCCAATATTTATTCTGAATATCCTGGTAGCCTCCCTTTTTTCTACTCCTCAGACAAAACTTTTTGTCTCTTTTGTTGCTCTGCCATCTTTACAGAATTCGCGCGAAAGCGTTCGCATCAACTTCCATCTTTATAATGAATGGTGAGAGGGAGAAGTAGAATATTTGATAAACGTTGAAAGTTACCTACTGTTGCTTTAAATAATATGACCTGGCCAAAATGCGATTTATTTACCAGTGCGACTTATATGTGTTTTTTTCCTTTTCATTGCGGATTTTTTGGCTGGTGCAACTTGTACTAAGGTGGGACTTGTAGTCCGAAAAATACGGTACAATAATTCAATTTAACCCTTAGATGCATAAGTGGGTCAAAAATGACCCGGTGAGGTTGTTTTCTTGAAATATCTTCGGAATGAAAAATTGTTATCAATTCATATTTCAGGTTTTCCTCAAAAAAACATGTTACTGATATAATGCCATTCAAATTTTTGATGAACTTTTTATACATTTGAAGAAATTGTCATTTTTGTATTAGTACCCTAAGCTTCCACAAGTGGGTCAAAAATGACCCACATGCATTTTCTATGGAATCCATGGGAATCTTTCATTCTTATCAACTTTGGCTTTCAGGAATAAATTACCGTGGACCACACAGACTAGGTATGTAAAAGGTGACATCCCTTAAGAAGATTATTTTATACAGCAAGAGCTGATACGTGTACTGTAAGTATTATGTCCATATAGTATTTTCTGTGTCTTTCATGACTCTTTATTATTATTTATCAACAAATTAACCTACTTCATAACTAGCTAACTAACATAGCTACTGTAGCTAGCCAACTGAGGCTAGGTTCATACAGCCGGTTCTAATGCACAATTCCAATTTTTTGTCATATGTTTTTTTTTGGGTTTTTTTTGGCGTACCCGTTCAGACTGCCTTTGTCCATTGAGCCTGTTCAAGTATCACACACACGCTTCAATTTGCAGTTGGAGATGCGCCGAGCAAACTGGCCTGCATGTGCAGGAGTATTGGAGCAGAGAGAAAACCGAGCATTGTCAGGCTTTTTCTGAACCCATTTTTATTTTTTATGACTGTTGTCAAGCCCGTTCCTTCCCCAAAAGCCGCGCTCAAGCTAGGCGCTAACGCTGATGCACAATTTGGGGGACCGCAGCCACATTTTGGACAAATGTGGCCCGGATGGGATTTTAACTACATACGAAAGTGACTTGGATCGAATTTGAAAATGGTCCACTTTTATGCAACTTTTCCCGTACAGACGAGTCGGAAAAACACGAAAAAAACGGATTTGTGCTAGATTTACAGCTGAAATGGTCCTACAGATGTTGGATGATGGAGAGGCAGTGACGGGTTTGGACTCAAGTGTCCGAAATTTCTGATGATGAGGACCCAGACTATTGTCCAGGTGGCAGTGGCAGTTGTCCACCTGGAAATCCAATTGAACAGGATCAGTCTGACTCATGTCCTCTGAAGAAGAAAGTGTCCAAATCACGGCCAACAGAATGAGTTGGTAGGGCTCTTACTAGAAAGAATTACCTCCCACCCAGGGCAGAACACAGAGCCACAATATCCTCAGAAATCGGTCAGTGCCTCCACAAGGGCTTAGCACCGCTGTCTCACCAAAAAGATGCATGGGAGCTCTTCATCATTGATGATAAAATACAAGGAATGATGAAGTCTATTGCTGTTCTTTTTTCTTTTTTTTTCCCAAAAAATGTTAATTGAATCATAAAGATATTTCAAGCATTAAATCATTCTCGTGTGGCCCTAAATATCATACAAGTGATTATTCTTCACCAAAATGGCATAAAAACGCATTGGTTCTAATATGGGTCATTTTTGACCCACTTATGGAAGAGTGTAGGGTCCAGTAACTTGTGCATCTAAGGGTTAATGATGTTATTACTGTTTGTTTTTACGAGGTCTAATATTCACAGCCTTCCTCATTGTAGCACAATTTAACAGATTAGCCTAATTAGAAACCATAGTAGAAACCATTTTATGGGGGTGTCAGTTAACCTGCAGATATAATTTTGCACTGCACAGAGAAAACCAAACGGCGCCTTCAAAGCATTAATGCCTTGATATTTTGAATGAATCAAAACAAATACTCCTGTTGACTAAGGTGGTCAAACATAGTAAAATTGGCCACATGATTATTCGTTGATAATATGTGTAAATTTACATAAGCATTTCCAGCACAATGATGAGGCATCATATCTGGATAGAGTGTTCTTATCCAGAAATGCTGTCAAACACATGCACAAACATTAGATTTATGGTTCTCTCCATTAGCTATTTTCCTATTGCATGAAAGCCGAAAGGCAGATAGACACTGAAATAACTTCCTTCCTTGTCCATTCCCCCAAATTTAGCCATACAAATATCATTGTGGGTATTTATCATCCCCAGATAAAGGAAGGCAAACGCACGTATGACTCTGTCCGGCAGGCGGATGAGACTGTCAGGCGGGATGGCGGGCCTATCCTTCCACACTAGGTCCACCAGGTTGCCAGGCATCGACTTGAGGCTCCGATTGCTGGACTCCAGACTCATTTTGTACTCTTCCTGCGTTTCTAATGGAGGAAACGGCGGACGATTAAGCACTCTCAGGCCAATTGGTCTGTCAAACCGACATCTGCGGCTTCCATAATGTTAATTACGACTGGTGTGAGTAATGACGAAGACTCACTGAGCGAGAAGAGGAAAGGGTCAAAGCCAATCTTGCCTCCTTGCGGTACTTCAGAGATGAGCCACTCTGCTATGCTGCTAATGTACACTGTGGAATGAAAATAATTGCCTTAAAGTGTTGGCTGTAAGATTTGCTGCTAGCAAACAATATGATTTGCTAGTCGTGAATTCACCAATCAGATTAGAGGTGGGAACCTCACGATAAGATTTGCTATACAAGGCTCAAGGCGATAACGATTATCTCATGGTGATACAGAAATTATCGATACACGGTTCGAAAAATCAATCTACTGTGGTATGAAAAAGTGTCTGAACCTTTTGGAATTTCTCCCGTTTCTGCATAAAATCACCATCAAATGTGATGTGATCTTTGTCAAAATCACACAGATGAAAAAACTGTCTGCTTTAACTAAAACTACCCAAGCATTTACAGGTTTTCATATTTTAATGAGGATAGCATGCAAACTAGGGTTGTTCCGATCATGTTTTTTTGCTCCCGATCCAATTCCGATCGTTTTAGTTTGAGTATATGCCAATCCCGATATTTCCCGATCGCTTTTTTTTTAGCTCCCGATTCAATTCCAATCATTCCCGATAATTTTTCCCGATCATATACATTTTGGCAATGCATTAAGAAAAAAATGAATAAAACTCGGACTAATATATACATTCAACATACAGTACATAAGTACTGTATTTGTTTATTTTGACAATAAATCCTCAAGATGGCATTTACGTTATTAACATTCTTTCTGTGAGAGGGATCCACGGATAGAAAGACTTGTGACTTTGTATATTGTGACTAAATATTGCCATCTAGTGTATTTGTTGAGCTTTCAGTAAATGATACTGTAGCCGTTTAACTGTTCTGCCCAAATGCATGATGGGAAGTGCAACCATGACTGTGCGTAGTGGCACCAATTGATATATCTTCTCTGCGTTGGGATATAACATAGGGTGTAAAGAAAAAGATCAACTACTTCCTTTCTTCCCCACATTGCTTTCCCACGATATTTCTAATTGTTGCGAGAGGGATTTTAAGGCTTTAGCCAATTAAAATAAGGCTCCAAAGACTTCCAAAATTCACTCTACTTATTTTCGCTGCCTTTTAGCTCTATATACAGGTAAATCGGCGCCATTATAGATTGCATGCGACAATGCGTGAGTGGGTCGTGCAGCGCATGCGTTAATTGCGTTAAATATGATAACATGATTAGTTAAAAAAAAATTTTTATTAGCGCCGTTAACGCGATAAATTTGATAGCCCTACTTTAAGCCATAACTAAAGACTCTGGATGAGTGTAAGACATTTTGTCTGTAACGTTAAATACAATTAGAAAACGATTTAATTAAAATATATACAGTATATATATTAAAAAAAGGCATGTCCGATATTTTTTTGCCGATTCCGATACTTTGAAAATGACGTGATCGGACCCGATCGATCGACATCTTTAATGCAAAAAATAAAAATAAGTAAGTGAACTATCACATTTAGTATTTTGTGGCCCCCTTTTTGCAGCAATAACTTCAACCAGACCCTTCCTGTAGCTTCAAATCAGTCTGGCACATCGATCAGGACCAATCTTGACACATTCTTCTCTACAAAACTGCTGTAATTCAGTCAGATTCCTGGGATGTCTAGCGTGAATTGCTGTGTTTAGGCCATGCCACAGCATCTCAATGGGGTTCAAGTCTGGACTTTGAATTGGCCACTCCAGAACGTGTATTTTGTTCTTCTGAAACCATTCTGAAGTTGATTTACTTCTGTGTTTTGGATCATTGTCTTGTTGCAGAATCCATCCTCTTTTTAGCTTCAACTATGTGATGGAAGGCCCCAGGCTTTCCTGCAAAACCTTTGAATTCATTCTTCCATTAATGATTACAAGTTGTCCAGGCCCTGAGGTAGCAAAACAGCCCCAAATCATGATGCTCCCTCCACCATGCTTCACGGTGGGGATGAGGTGTTGATGTTGGTGAGCTGTTCCATTTTTCCTCCACATATGACGTTGTTTGCTACTCCCAAACAATTAAACTTAGGTTTAATCAGTCCACAAGATGTTTAGCCAAAACTTCTGTGGCGTGCTCAAGTGCCTTTTTGCAAACATTAAACGAGCAACAAAGTGTTTTTTTAGACACCAGTGGCTCTCTTTGTGGAGTCCTCCCATGAACACCTTTCTTGGCCATTGTTTTACATATAATTGATGTGTGCACAGAGATATTGGACTGTGCCAGTAATTTCTGTAAGTCTTCAGCAGACACTCTATGGTTCTTTATTACCTCTCTGAGTATTCTATGCTGAACTCTTGCATCATCTTTGGTGGATGGCCACTCCTTGGGAGAGCAGCAACAGTGCCAAACTCTCTCCATTTGACCACTTCTCTGACTGTCGATTGATGAACATCCAGACTTATCGAGATGTTTTGTATCCTTTCCCAGCTTTATATAAATCAACAATCCTTGATCGCGGGTCAAGGATTGACCGAGCCATGATGCACATCAGACAATACTTCTCATTAAGACAATTCTTATCTGGTGTGTGTTTTATAGTGGACAGGGCAGCTTTAAACCACTCATCAGTGATTGGGCACACACCTGACTTAAATTGTTTGGTAAAAAATGCTTTCAATTGCTCTTTAAGTCTCCTTAGGCAGAGGGTTCATTTACTTAATTTTCCCCCTTTTGTCATTGTTTGCATGCTATCCTCATTAAAATATGAAAACCTATAAATGTATGGGTGGTTTTAGTTAAAGTGCATGTGACACAAAAAGCAAGTTTATTTCATAATACACACGGTATTTTATGCTCCTGAATGATATGGACCGCTTGGATGTGTGTGGAAGCGATCGCTATATTTATTTAGTTTTTTGAATCCCGCGCCATGAAAATGAGTGACTTCTGGCTTCGGTCTTGGATTGAGGAGGAGGGCGCTGTGACGTGTACGGTAGAAGACGTCCTCTTCACTACAGTGTACTGTTGTGTGTGAGGACGAAGGATTCAGCTGATTTTGCGGATTAATACATTTATTTTTCGCATCATGCCAGCCAAATGGCTGCAGAAAAATCATTCTGTATGCGGGAGAGGCGTATGCGCCTTTTTAGAGTTTCAAAAGGTTCCCATTCACCTTGGATATTTACTGTGGGACCATTGGACTTACGAGGAAGTGAGTAAACATCTTGTTTTGTATTATGTCAAATACGAATGCAGCGATTACAAAGTAAACACTACAAACTTTCTTTAAATAAAGGACTACTTACGTTTGATCATTGATAGGCATGAAAAAAGCTGTCCTCATGCACGTTAGCTGCACAACAACTGCAGCCGCCCTCCTCCGGGGAACGAGCTGTGAATTGCTCTCTGCCGGGTGGTTTGCCGATCCGCGAAGACGATCGACAACCCAGTCGTCATGTCAAATAATCCGGGCTAGTTGTGTGTGATTTTCCACTTCGTAGACTTTGAAACATCACTCGGTTCGGGTTAGCATGTCGGCTAGCTGTCACACCTCTTAGTTTGTTTACATTCTCCGAAGCCGGGGAAGGGAAATGACATACGTCCGATTTAGGTGTCATAAAATATTGTTCGGGAGGTAGGACAGTAAAGGTGAAGTCGACAGTTTTGATCATTATGGAGTAATTTTGTCATGTCGTCCTGAATAAGTGCATTTCTATTATTTCATATTCCATTTAGCACAAGACTGTTATTTGTCATGACCAAGCCATTTATTTAGCAATTGGGGAAAATACTTGGATAAAAAGAATATCCTGTAAAAATATTGAAGTATAGAGACAGAAACAATGATATTTTGCAGCTCTCTTCGTCGCGTTTTCCTCGTTGTGAATAGTTCCCCCTCGACGGGCTGACTGGTACTTCTCAAGCCATTTATTTAGCTAATGGGGAAATTACTTGGATAAAAGGAATATCCTGTAAAAATATTGGAGTAGAGAGACTGAAACAATGACATTTTGCGGCTTTCTTCGTCGCGTTTTCCTCGTTCTGAATAATTCCCCCTCAATGGGCTGAATAGTAAAACCGAAGAGCCCAGTCTCCTGCTGACGTCATCCACCTGTTGGGGACGCTAGAGCCCTATAATGGTAGGCGTGGCTAACCGGCAGATTAAAAGACTAATTTCTCGTCATCTGCACTTTGCTAAATTGTTGTATATAGTCGAATCGTCTCAAAATATGATTCTAATTCACATAATAATGCTATTTAAGACTTTTTTTCTCATGTCGTATGCTCTTTAAACCACTCATCAGTGATTGGGCACACACCTGACTTAAATTGTTTGGTAAAAATTGGTTTCAATTGCTCTTTAAGTGTCCTTAGGCAGAGGGTTCACTTATTTTTCCCCCTTTTGTCATTGCTTGCCTGCTATCCTCATAAAATATGAAGACCTATAAATGTATGGGTGGTTTTAGTTAAAGGAGACACTGTATTTTCATCTGTTTGATTTTGACAAAGATGATTGTATGCCTAAATGTGAAAAATCCCAAAAGGTTCAGATACTTTTTCATACCACTGTATCACCACATCGATATATTGTCACACCCCTACAGCCAAGAGTCCACCAGCCACATAACATTGTTTAAGGCCCACCGTCTCGTTGGAGCTCCCAGTTGCAGTCCATCTGTCTCTCCGCTTGAACCCAGTAGCGGCTGTCCGTCCACAGCGCCGCTTTGCTCGGCGTGACAATGGCCGTGCCTGCAGACATGCGGGAGCATTCAATTACAGACCATAGCTGACAATTCGGGAAATTATCGTTACCGAGACGGTTTGAATTGCGATTAATTACGATTAATTAATTTTTAAGCTGTGATTAACTCGATTAAAAATTTTAATCGTTTGACAGCCCTACAAAAAATACATTATTAAACGCCTATGCTACTTATGAACATAATACTGCTATCTTCAGCTAATTATATTTACCCGTGGACACTACATGGGGGTGTCACGTCTCTCGGGTGGGCAGGTGAGGTGGACCCAAATGCAGGGAAAGCACGTAGGCAAGTAAGATGGGCACAGTTGCAAAAATGTTTAATTGAAGCTAACAGCAAAGAACAACAGGACTGTGGAGATCCAAAAACACAGAGGCATACTAAACTCAGGGTACTAACAAAAGACTGGGTATCCAAACTTGCGTAGGCCGAGGAACACGAGGGCTCGGACACAGAAACAGACATGAACAATGTTGCAACAACAACTGAACAAAAACGGGGAGATTATATACACAGACAAGGGGTAATGAGACAATTAGGCACAGGAGGGTGACACGAGAGGAAGCAGGTTGGTGGATACACAAGGAGCATTCACAACAAATGAAATCAATGGGCAATCACAGGGTCAAGCCACACTATGAGAAATCAAACACAAACCCTGGGGGGGCTGATAATGGAAGAGGAGGAAAGGTAAAAGGAGACGTGATTAGGCAGGGTGGAATTCCGGCGATGTGAGGTGGGGAACCCAGTATTATGTAAATCACCTCTAAGTGGGGATAGGTTAATATCCTATTCTATGCTACCTGATCGCGAATCCTGGCACTTACAATCTCTCTACCTGTCTGTGTCTAATTTAGAGCTGTTCGACTAGTCGACATAGTCGACGTCATCGATGACGTAAATCTGTCGACGAGCACAACATCCCATCGATGGTTAATGAAGGGTTAAAAAAATATATGCGTGGAAAGTTCAGAATTTCGGACGCTGTGTATGCAAGCGGGGAAAGCGGCATAAATCCAAAAAAAGCGCACCAGAGTGTCCAAAACATTGACTTATTTCAAAGAAACAAAGAAGGGTACACTCTTGTGTCCTGTCTCTTCAATGCCAAGCTTGGCTGCACGTCGGCCATGAATAAACACGTAAAACGCCGTCATTCAGTTTGTAAGTCCGCCTAAATAACTAACGACATGTTTTATTGAAGTTGCTAAGCCTGTCACGATATGCAATGAGTCCATTTATCGCACGGCAAATAAAAATGAGGGCGGTAATTTTCACGGCAGCGTTTTATGCTGCGAGTGTGCATGCGTGCATACATTGGTGCATGCGTGCTGATGGCATATGAGACTTCAGTTCCTTTCGCTTATCAGCACGCTGTAAAATTAAAGTTCAGACATACAAAATAAGAAAACATCTATATTAAACACTGTAACGTTAGCACTGCTACACTGAAGTGAATGAGGGAAAAAGGGCAACTTTAGCCTGCTATAAAACATTGGCTGTCGTCCCGTGAAAGCAAACTTGCGGTTAAAAGGTGACACTTCAAACATGAAAAATCGCTGGTTAACAGCATTTGCAAACGAAAAAAATGAAAAGAAAAAAAAAATCGGTCACTGACACAACATGCATTGACAAAAAGTGCTTTTTTTGCGGAGTGTAAAGCTGAAGTTAGCTATTTAGCAAACGTACTTCCGGTGAACATTTCAAAATAAAAGCATGCCATGTTCGTCATATAAATAACGATTTCTGGAGTTAATCCCACATACTTCAGAATTTAGATTATACACTATGAATACCTTTAAAAATGACACCCTTTATGAAATCTGATTGGCAACGAGTAATTATTATACTGTAATTATTATAACACTATCACATATAGTACTATACTATAGTATTAATGCTAGGTGTTTTTTTACAAATTGTTTTGAATCATGTTGAAAAGGCGAAGTCAGTGTTCTGAATCTGTTTACATTCCATTCTTTTGCACTAGTTAATTCTATCAGCATTTGAACTCATTGTTTATTTGTGATTTATTATTGTTATTTACGTTTTTATTTGTACTTCAATAAATAATTTTAGTGTTACAAAATGTTTTTGTGAATTGATAAGCATCAACAAAAATTTAATTGCTAAATTAGTAAAAAAAAAAAAAAAAGATATATTTTTAATTATTAGATTAGTCAACTAATCGTAAAAATAGTCGGCTGACTAATCGGGAGAAAATTAGTCGTTTGGGACAGCCCTAGTCTAATTGCACCCGGTCATGAGTGATCCCACCCAGACGTGTGATAGTCCTGCAGAAGAGTGGAAATGATGCACGGGGGGCGACCCCATTGCCCTGGCACCACCCATGCCAATCAGGGGGGAGCGAGTGCAGCAGGGGATGCACCCGGACCCTGGGTCACCGCAGCAACCCCTAAATGGCGCGGCACACCACAGTACCCCCACTGCCCACTAGGCCCGGGGCATGAAAAGATCCCCAGCTGGAGGGGTTGACACCCCAGCGCCCTGCCTGCGATCCTCTCTGGATCCCAGGGAGGATGCCTGGGTAGAAAAGAGAGGAATGAGGAAGCAGGAGAACGGCAAGAGGCCACCGTGGTACAGAGTGGGACCTGAGCCCCAATAGCCCAGACAAAAAGGAGGCCCCGCCCCGGGAGCCCCGCTATACAAAAAAGTATAGGACCCACCTACCTATTACTGTAACTACCAGCTCCCTTACTGGCAGTCACTTGGGATGATTAATCTCGAGTAAATCATCATTTCTGATATAGTGAGTAGGAAGCTATTAAGAGGAGGATGAAAGCAGCTCACACGAGGAATGTTAAGTCATTGAAAGGACATAGAGGGGGGAAAAAAGGAGGAAGACGCTACCTGCAGAGCCTGTAAAGCCCGTCATGAAGGCCAACCTTGCGTCACGTGGTGCAATGTACTCGCTCTGACACACAGAGATGATGTTAAGCACGACACAAACACACACGGGAATTGCATTTTATTACAATTGTACCAAGTGGGCGTCCGTGCCCGGGATAATGTAGGCGGAGACGTTGGAGGAGAGCATTCGTTCTCGCAAGTCCCGCAGCTGGAGACTGCTGTTCACGGCTGTGCTGGGGAGATACTGACACACCCACACATACACATTGACTGACAGTAAAAGACATGCTGATTCATCCTTTCCTGTATCTATCACTGTAATCATTAACTTTGCAACTCAAGCTTTTGTAACAAAATAACAACATAATACATTGATCCCTCGTTTTTCGCAGTTAATGGGGACCAGAATCCGCTGAGATAACTGAAAAATTGTAAAGTAGGCCACCTCCCCGTTTTTCTTTTTTTTTTGTGTTCAGTGTATTTATTCAGATTTAGCATTGGAAAGAGATTTATGATAAGTTTTAAACGTTACACTTTTTTTTTTTTTTAAACAAGAATAAAGTAGAAAAACGCTTGTCTTTATTAAATGCTTCATTGAGTGAGTCCACTCAAATCCGCTCAAGCTGCTGAATTACACGCAATGAGTCAGCAGGGCCGTATTTTCTAGTGGTCAGCCATCGGTACGCAAAAGCGTATGGAAGCCGTTGAGGGCCGGCGCATTTGTCTGCGTCCAGTACGCATGCGCGCATGCGGACCACTTATCTGCACCCCTGGTTATAATAAACAAATACAGTAGTTATGTACCATATGTTGAATGTATATATTCATCTTGTGTCTTATCTTTCCATTCCAACAATAATTTACAGAAAAATATGGCATATTTTATAGATGGTTTGAATTGCGATTAATTAAAATTAATTAATTTTTAAGCTGCAGCCTCAATACAAACCTGCAAATCCACCAATTAAAGAAAAGAAAGTATTTTTTTTCCAATTAACATCAACCAATTATCGATCAAATAAACTTGCTGATCTACAGTGTTGTAAGATAAGCTTGTTTTTTTTTATTATGCCAGTTTGCTCTCCCACAGCTATTATACGCGCACTCCCAAGTTATTATGAAGAATACAGTTTAGCTTACCAGTGATTGCTTACATTCTGCTGATAAGTAGATACACACACATATGTTGATTCATCACACAACGTCTCAGTACTTTTCCACCAAGCTACAGTACTTTGAGTGCAAATGTGTGTTCAAAACAAAGATATCTTGCCTGCTCAGGAGTGTGATTTTTAATTCAATCAGGAAGCACTGTTCAATCAATGACTAGAATACTGCCACATTGGAAAACAGTGTTGTAACTGTATTCTCAGGCATGAAAATGGGTCAGGGGTTAAAAAGGTGAGAAAGGTGTGGAGGAAATATGTTCCGGCGTTCTGCCAAAATGTCCGCCGTCGGCAAAACGTCCTACATGTGGCGAATTTGACCATTTTAATTTTTCACATAAGGCTTAATATTCGAGTTAACGGGGGTTTAATTAGTTGAAGGAGTTGATTTCAACCACGATTGACTCGCGCTAGCTTAGCCACTCCGGAGCCCTGAAACTAACAAATAACTGTCAAACTGCACAGAATGTGTTCAAATCATTTCCAACGACTAATTAAACCCCGGCTAACTCAAAGATTAAGCCTAATGTAAAAAATTCTGAACTTCCCCTTTAAAATAAAGACCATTGAATATGGCCCTTAAAATGTTGTCTATAAAAGTTTTAGAGCAATAAAACAAACAACACAAATGAATAAAATGAACAGGAATCCTTCAAAGTATTTCATAATGGGTCCAAATTATTTTTCGAACAGATCATGTGACTATAGAACCTTAGAGACAGCCGTTTGCATTGCTTAGCCAAAACTACAGCTGAGGAGGCAAGATGGATATTTAGAATTTCTTTAAACCTAAGCTTTCAAAACCCTCAACAACAACTGAGCTTGAACCGAGGATTGAGCACGAGCAGTATCAAAAAGTCCTGGCTGTCCTGTTACCTGTTGTGCTGTAATTCCAAGTGGTGCTTGAATTGGATGCTTATAGCGGTGGACAGTCTTTTTGAGCCAGTGCAAAGTTTGCAGCGCACGGAGATATTTTTGTTATCTTTACTGGACAAAAATGTGAAGTAATGGCTGTGTTTCCAGTGTGCAAATGCAGCCGTTTGTAGTATATCTCCTGCCTATTTCATTGCATCCTGGCGAGGTAGCAAGGCTATGTTGTTTTGGCCGCAAACTCCCAGCGCTCACGCATCATGGTAATACACGTGACCCTTTTTGTTCCATCCCCGATTAAAAAATGTGACATGTGATGTCACTCCCATGACTACAGTATTCTTCATTCTACACACATTATGGGGCAATAACAAAATAGTAACGCACAGGCATCAAGGAAAGTAATTTTACTCAGATTACTGATTTAGACAAATGAACGCGTTAGATTGTTCTTTACTGAAAGAAAGTAATCAGATTAGTTACGCATTACGATGCCGCGTTATTGACAACACTGCTTTTATATTACCGTTAAATACACAAGCTTGACGCTACCTTAACGGGAGCTATTTTTTCACCGGACGCTCCGGCAGTGTTCAACGCAAGCTGCAACGAACGGCAGTAACTTTGTCATACCACAAAATATGAAAACGAAAACCATTACTCACTAAATTCAATATGCTGGCAAATGCATTCATCTAAAAACAATTGGGAGTGATACTTTACCTCCTCCAGCGAATGTGAATTTGTGCTTAGTACAAGATCATCTGTCGCAATTAGCGATCTTTGAAGCTCTTTTTTTTTCCTTCCCGCATACAAACTTGTTTCTCTCTCAGCGGCAACCTCAATGAAGTTGCTGTCCTAGCTAAGCCTTGCCTATCATTCGTCTTTGTAAGTTTTTAGTAACTTTGTGTATTGAATTTGAAAGGAAAATGTGTGTTTTGTTTTTGACGAACTTTTTCATGAAGCTAAACTGTTGAAGCTACTCACATGTGGAAAAATACGAGTGTACAACGTTTTAAATGTATTCATTTGGTATATTTCAGTTACCACGATTTGAGAGATCAATAAATTGAAGAATTTACGCGTTGCGTTTGGAGTGCTTGTTTTTGGGTTTGCTGGAATAGCGTCACTGACACACGCAGCATCAAACAGGGGAAGGGGTAAGCGCTGCCGCGCCAAGCTAATTCTGGCTGCATTTTCGACACATGAAAAATAACGAATACTTACTACTGTATGACGGAAAATTTTAGTGGTTTTGTAACCGCGACGTTTTCATAGCATGGTAATCCGTGAAGGTAACTGGCACATGCCTACAAACGACCCCCCCCCCCCCCCCTTAAAATTTTTCTCCTCGGATCTACACGATTCACGTAGGTCATCCTTTTTGACTTCAAAACGGCGAATTTCGCCGAAAGGTGAGAGATTTTCATGCCTGATTCTGCTCATCAACAAGCCCTCAATAAAAGTTAGCAGCGCGGGAGAGTTCAGAGAGAGACTCTAATGAGACATTGGTCGCGGAACATGTCTCCTGGCTCTCCCAACCTGCAGGTTGTAAAATGTCAACTCTGACTGTCTCACCGTGCCCTGCCTTTTGTCAGCTTGCCTTGGGTAAATAACTAAGTTAAATAACGAGTTTTAGACCCAACAATGTCAATGACATTCACTTTCTGTTACGCAGAGCTTACCGGTGGTGATAGGGAACAATTCCTCTCCGTGGCCTCGAACAAAGCCGTGCTGCTGACATTTCCTGAAATGACAAAAGAACTTAATAAGTGACAGAGCATTCAAAATATATTTAACATCTAGCACCGCCAATGGCAACCAATAAGTTAAATCAAGTGTAGTAAGTGTGTAGTAAATAAGTCCCTTGTTAGCTTAAAAAAAAGCATAATTTTTGCATGAAAAGGTTAATGACAACTGACCACGCTATTATAAAAGAAGCTTCATTTGAACACATGCCATCAAACTTGTTCTGATGCTAACCTGGACGTTTACATGGTTTAACAACAGTTATTTAAAATATGAGCCAAGATAAACAGAATCACATCAATAGGAAGAAAGAACAAGTTTTTTCTTCCCCGAAATTTACCTGTCAGGGCTACCAGAAGCAGGACCAGTGAGGAATTCATCTCGCCTCAAGACAGGTCGGGCCTAACTGGAGCAGGTGTACCGTTGAGTGCGGTGAGAACTTAATCTGCGTACTGTAAGTGGCTTCCCACTCTGTCTTTCTCTCTCTCTCCTTATCTCACTCATTTCCCTCCTACTCGTCTTCCTCCCCCCGCGTCTCATCTCAGCTGTCCCCTGACAGCAATCATGTGATCTTACGCATTCTTTTCGTTTCATCATTAGACGCTTGAATCCAATCGTTGCTGCTGAGATTTTAAATCTAGTTCTGAATCTACAATCATCGAAAGTTTAACTTTCTAAACAGCACAGTGGAAATAATATTAACTTTTCCATGATATTCAATTTTTTGTTTTAGTAAGGGTGATTATACAGTGGCATGAAAAAGTATCTGAACTAGAGATGTCCCGATCAATCGGCATCCCGATCGATCGGGTCTGATCACGTCATTTTCAAAGTACCGGAATCGGCAAAAAAATATTGGACATGCCTTTTTTTAATATACTATATATATATTTTTTAATTAAATCGTTTTCTAATTGTATTTAACGTTACAGACATAACGTCTTACACTCATCCAGAGTACTTTTGGCTTAAAGAAGGGCTATCAAATTTATTGCGTTAACGGCGGTAATTTTTTTTTTTTTTTAAATAATTAACGCATGCCCTGCACGACCCACTCACGCAATGTCGCGTTCAACCTATAAAGGCGCCGATTTGCCTATATATAGAGCTAAAAGGCAGCGTACAATGAGTAGAGAAAATTTTGACCGCCTTTGGAGCCTTATTTTATCTGGCCAAAACCTTGCAATCCCTCTCTCAGCAATTAAAAATACCGTGGGAGGCAATGATATTCTTAACATCCTATGTTCTTTCCCAACGCAGAGAAGATATATCAAATGGTGCCCCTACGCACACTCATGGTTGCACTTCCCATCATGCATTTGGGCAGAATTTAAATGGCTGCAGTATCATTTATTGAAAGCTCAACAAATACACTAGATGGCAATATTTAGTCACAATATACAAAGTCACATTTATCCTTTAAGAATTACACGTTTTTCTATCCGTGGATCCCTTTCGCAGAAAGAATGTTAATAATGTAAATGCCATCTTGAGGATTTATTGTCATAATAAACAAATACAGTACTTATGTACTGTATGTTGAATGTATATATTTGTCCGAGTTTTATTCATTTTTTTCTTAATGCATTGCCAAAATGTACATGAACGGGAAAAATTATCGGGAATGATTGGAATTGAATCGGGAGCAAAAAAAAAAAAACAATCGGATCGGGAAATATCGGGATCGGCAGATACTCAAACTAAAACGATCGGGATTGTATCGGGAGCAAAAAAACACGATCGGAACAACCCTAGATCTGATCATTGTCAAAATCACACAGATGTAAAAACGGTTTCTGCTTTAACTAAAATCACCCAAACATTTGTAGGTTTGCATATTTTAATGAGGATAGCATGCAAACAACGACAAAAGTGGGGAAATCAGTAAGTGAACCCTCTGCCTTAGGACACTTAAAGAGCAATTGAAAGCAATTTTTACCAAACATTTTAAGTCAGGTGTGTGCCCAATCACTGATGAGTGGTTTAAAGCTGCCCTGCCCACTATAAAACACACACCTGGTAAGAAATGTCTTGATGAGAAGCATTGTCTGATGTGCATCATGGCTCGGTCAAAACAACTGTCTGATGACCTGCGATCCAGGATTGTTGATTTGTATAAAGCTGGGAAAGGATACAAAATGTTCATCAATCAACAGTCAGAGAAGTTGTCTAAAAATGGAGAGCGTTTAGGTCTGTTGCTTCTCTCCCAAGGAGTGGCCATACACCAATGATGACACTAAGAGTTCAGCGCAGAATACTCAGACAGGTAAAAAAGAACCCTAGAGTGGCTGCTAAAGACTAACACAAATCACTGGCGCAGTCCAATATGTTTGTGCACACATCAACTATATGTAAAACTATGGCCAATAATGGCATGGAATGGAATGGTATGTAATGGCATGGGAGGACTCCAAGGAAGAAGACACTGCTGTCTAAAAAAAACCCATTGTTGCTCGTTTAATGTTAGCAAAAATGTACGTGGGCACTCCACAGAAGTTTATGGCAAAATATTTTGTGGACTGATGAAACCAAAGTTGAATTGTTTGGGAGTAACACACAACGTCATGTGTGGAGGAAAAATGGAACAGCTCACCAACATCAACACCTCATCCCTACCGTGAAGCATGGTGGAGGGAGCATCATGATTTGGGGGTGTTTTGCTACCTCGGGGCCTGGACAACTTGCAATCATTAATGGAAGAATGAATTCAAAGGTTTATCAGGATGTTTTGCAGGAAAACCTGAGGCCGTCTGTCAAACAGTTGAAGCTGAAAAGAAGATGGATGCTTCAACAAGACAATGCTCCAAAACACAGAAGTAAATCAACTTCAGAATGGTTTCAGAAGAACAAAATACACGTTCTGGAGTGGCCAAGTCAAATTCCAGACTTCAACCCCATTGAGATGCTGTGGCATGACCTAAAGACAGTGATTCATGCCAGACATCCCAGGGATCTGACTGAACTACAGCAGTTTTGTACAGAACAATGGACCAAGATTAGTCCTGATCAATGTGCCAGACTGATGTGCAGCTACAGCAAGCATCTGGTTGAAGTTTTTGCATCCAAAGGTGGGGCACAAAATATCAAATGTGATGGTTCACTTACTTATCTTCCCCCTTCTGTAATTGTTTGCATACTATCCTCATTAAAATATGAAAACCTATAGATATTTGGGTGGTTTAGTTAAAGCAGACACTGTTTTTTCATCTGTGTGACTTTGACAAAGATCAGATCACATTTGATGGTGATTTTATGCAGAAATGTGAGATATTCCAAAAGGTTTTTCATACCACTGTAGGTCACCTCCAAAGACGATTGCTCCAAGATTTCCCCCAAAACATAAAAAAATAATTGATATGTAAATGTATACCGTTGTGTGTACATGGACGCAGAGCGTCTCTGAAAGTCTATGGGTAGTGGGCGGGGCTCGGCTGGCCCGGACACTCTGCTTCTCTGCATGATAACTGGATGATTTGTCTTATGCTAAATCCCTTTTTGACTGACAGCAAAGTCAGCGAATCAGTGATCTTGTCATATTAAAGCAACACTTAATTTTAAGTAACTTAGGTAACTTTTCAGTTTTGGTCAATTTTAGCGACGCCGGTGGACAAAAGTGGTAATGTTTTGCTTTAAGGAAGACTGCGTTTCCCATGAAGACCAGCGTACGCCTGCATATTGTTGTAAAGTCATGATGGTCACCTGCAGATGGATTAAACAACATTTCTGTTTCAAGCGGCTGCGTGAAGGATGAAAAGTAATATGGTAATGAATCCAGTTGTGGCTAAACAATAGCATGACAGTTAGCAACCGTGTGGCTTAGTATGGCCACACCACCTGAACTCGTCAGCGCTGACGAGTTTGTTTAGGGAGGTTTTGTAAGTAAAGAAAAGGAAATCCTTCATATTGTGGCTCATCTACATCAAATCCTTATCAGTAGAATTATTTATATTGATCCTTCGTCGTAGCTCCCAGCTAAGGTACATGTACGTAAAGTGTGTAGCGGTTTACTCTATGTAATAATATGACTTTTTTTCTCGTATTACCAGTACGACTTCTCCTTTATTTGGCCCTAATCCTCCGTCGTAAAAGAGGCCTCTCTTAATGTAATATAGCAACAGGTTTTTGGATGACTATAGCCTAATAAACACAGCATAACAAGCTGAGAGTGGGAAAAAAAAACATATATAACTCGCACTTGAGTATATGTGGCAGACCCAGTCAAACGATGAAAAAAGTGCGACTTATAGTTCGGAAAATACAGTAGTTAGATAATATAATAGTATCAAAATCAGCTTTTGAGTGTTACTTTGGAATCGTAATTAGTGTGTATTTCTTAAATGTAGTTTTTTAAACATTATATTAATGTATACAATAATAATTTATAATTTTAAAAAGTAATATAATTATAATTGCTAATACAGTGATCCCTTGTGACTTTGCGACTAGACTTTCGTGCCCTCGGTGCATCGCGGTTTTTAAAAATATTGTTATAAGAATAAAATAGTTAACATATTCATGTACACTTTATTTACATCTACCTATCTATGTACACATATACATATGTATCATATGACAGTGATAGAATGAATGTACAGTACATATTATTTATATTTATACAGTACTTTAAGCTATTTTTATCATTAGCATTTTATTTACATGTTTCAAACCATTCTTGTTCTAATGATAAATGCATTTATAGGGTTTATATACATTTATTGATATATATAGGGCTGTCAAAATTATCGCGTTAACCACGGGCGGTAATTATTTTTTAGAATTAATCACGTTAAAATATTTGACGCATTAAACGCACATGCCCCGCTCAGATTAAAATGACAGCAGTGTAATGTCCACTTGTTACTAGGGCTGTCAAACCATTAAAATTTTTAATCGAGTTAATTACAGCTTAAAAATTAATTAATCGTAATTAATCGCAATTCAAGCCATCAATAAAATATGCCATACTTTTCTGTAAATTATTGTTGGAATGGAAAGATAAGACACAAGACGGATTTATACATTCAACATACGGTACATAAGTACTGTATTTGTTTATTATAACAATAAATCAACAAGATGGCATTAACATTATTAACATTCTCTTAAAGGGATCCACTATTTTTAAGACAAGTAATTCTTAAAAGATAAATTGTTAGTATGAGTTATAATAATTTGATATTAAAACCCCTCTTAATGTTTTTGTTTTAATAAAGTTTGTGAAATTATTTTAAGTGCGAGGTCGCCATCCTTGTTAGGTCGCAGTCCGTGACATCACCGGTCCTGTTGCCGAAACTCCAGCGTGTCACTCGTTAGCTTTCCCAACATGTCGTCACTTCTACCCTTCCTATTTGAACCAGATCTGAAAAGTGAAGAGCAGGACAGAACTGTTGGTCGTTCACAAGATGAGCTTCAGGGAAAAATGTGTGCAGCAAATACCAAATAAGACAAAAGTTGGGCAAAACTGGTGATGCGAGAGAGTGCTGTTCGGAACTCCGGTTGGGAGCGAGAGTGTATGCTGTCCGGTTTTATTAGCAGATATTCAAGGTAAGCATATTGCGTTTTCAAACTTATCCCAATACCGTAAATTCCAGACTATAAACCGCTACTTTTTTCCCTCCCTCAGTATCCTGCGGCTTATAGTCCAGCACGGCTTATTTGTTGATTTATTTGGGTTAATAGGTAACACTTTATTTGAGAGTGGCGTCATAAGACCGTCATAATTATAACGCTATCAAGGGCATTAATGAATGCTTATGACAGATGTCATTGTCATCCGGAAAACTAACTAACTAACTATCTATCTATCTATCTATCTATCTATCTATCTATCTATCTATCTATCTATCTATCTATCTATCTATCTATCTATCTATCTATCTATCTATCTATCTATCTATCTATCTATCTATCTATCTATCTATCTATCTATCTATCTATCTATCTATCTATCTATCTATCTATCTATCTATCTATCTATCTATCTATCTATCACTAACTCCATTTATGTCCAGCTCGGATCTTTTAAATCTATTCAAAAGTGAGATAATTTGCTGATGATACAAAATGACATCTGTCATAAGGATTCATTAATGCTCATGGCAGTGTCATGTCATAATTATGATAGTCTTATGGCACGACTGTCAAATAAAATGTTACCAAATACCATAACTAGCAATTAATGAAACAACTGGAACAGCAACTGAAGGAATAATTGCTAGGAGGCATGTTGGATAACAACAGAGTTGACGGCAGGTGGCAGCAGAGGTTGACTGTCTCTCCAAGGGAGCAGTGATGTCCAAATGAAGCTTCTTGAAGCAATGGTGGTTCATTTGGTCTTATGACCGTCATAATTATGACATGACACTATCATGGGCATTACTGAATGCTTATGATAGATGTCATTAAGTGTCATCCAGCAAATTATGTCACTATCTCCATTTATCTTCAGCTCAGTTCAGTTCTTTTACATCCATTCAAAAGTGAGATAATTTGCCGGATAACACTAAATGCCATCTGGTATAAGCATTCATTAATTGTCATAACAGTGTCATGTCATAATTATGATTGTCTAATGACAGTTTTATAGGGCCACTTTCAAATAAAGAGTTACCAAATACCATCTCTAGCAATAAATGAAACTGAAACAGTAAATGAAGAAATAATTTGCAGAGAACATGAATTTTGATTGTTATTTACATCTGTAGTGCTGCAATGCATGCTAGGAGGCATGTTGGACGACAACAGTGTTGACAGCAGGTGGAGCAGTGATGGGCAAATGAATCTTCTCGAAGCAAAAATTATGGTATGTAGATTGTTAGCATCCAGAGCTGTCGTGTGCTTTACATACAGTACAGGCCAAAGAGCACACCTTGTGTAATCCATGTCTTGTACATTGTAACACGTGGTAGCTAGGATACGTGTATAAAAGTACCAGAAAGGGGAGAAGCTTCCACTTATGCACATTTATTCACAAAAAATAATATTTCCACCTTGACCACTCTTCACTCGGGAGCTCAGCAGTACGCAAACACGCGTTCCCTGATGAACTCCAACATTGTTGTAAGGTCCACGTCAGAGTCACTGTCGTCACTGTAGCATGCCGTAGTGCTTTAATTATTTAGTATGATTTAGGGAAAACTCCCAAGAATAGTCAACAAAAAAGACAGCAATAGTAATCCAAATCCGCGTTTTATACTCACTCGAAGATCCAGGAATGAGACCGATCCAATGGCAATGTCGCAGCCTCGATCAGGCCGTCGATTCCACAAAATAGACTGATGCGAAAAGCCGGTGTGGGACCGACGAATCAAAAACATGGACAGATCCGAAACCAATATTGCAGACGCGGTGGGACCGTCGGATCCAGAAAATAGACGGATCCCTTACTTGACTGAGGATCCAGGAAAAATGTTCGGGCGCCAGTTGTAACGTGTGGTGGGTTGGATACGTGCATACAGGGACCAAAAAGGGGGAGAAGCTTCCACTTATGCACATTTATTCACTAAAAATAATAATTCCACCTTGACCACTCACTTCACTCCCCTTGTTCCCATTTGACTGGAAATTGCATCCAAAAGCAGCACATCGTGGCATTTTACTTCGCGAGTTTAGCCAGCAATAAGCAATTGCTGAACACGCTACACATTTGGAAAGATCCCAATTACGTCATCACAGCGAGCCCGCAAACCATGGCGCCAACTAACGGTCAAAGGGTGCGACTGATTTTATGGATTTCAGCACCATGAGCATGGTGTAATTATTGACATCAACAATGGTGAGCTACTAGTTTATTTTTTGATTGAAAATTTTACAAATTATATTAAAACGAAAACATTAAGAGGGGTCTTAATATAATATTTCTATAACTTGTACTCACATTTATCTTTTAAGAACTACAAGTCTTTCTATCCATGGATCGCTTTAACAGAATTTTGATAATGTTAATGCCATCTTGTTGATTTATTGTTATAATAAACAAATACAGTACTTACGTACCGTATGTTGAATGTATATATCCTTCTTGTGTCTTATCTTTCCATTCCAACAATTATTTACAGAAAAATATGGCATATTTTAGAGATGGTTTGAATTGCGATTAATTACGATTTATTTTTAAGCTGTAATTAACTCGATTAAAAATTGTAATCGTTTGACAGCCCTAACTATATTCACAAAAAAATGTATGTTAAAAATGGGAGGAGGGTGACAGTACTTTATTCCAGTGTTCACTAAATCCGGAACTCGGAGCCACTTTTCCTGTCGTGTTTTCCATGTCTCCCTCCTCCAACACACCTGAATCAAATATTCAGGATCATTATCAGGCTTCTGGAGAGGTTGCTGATGACACAATCATTTGATTCAGGTGTGTTAGGGGAGAGAGACATGGAAAACACGACAGGATAGATGGCATCGAGGTCCAGATTTGGTGAACCCTGCTTTATGCAGTCAGTTCTGGTCCCCATTAACAGCAATCAGTGTGGTATTACCGTGTGTGTATATATATTATTTAATGACCCAAAAAAGTGACTCGCTTTATAAATGGTTAAAATTATTTAGTATCAACTTTTGAATAGCTTTCCACTGCAGTGACCAGTCCGTAAAAGGGTTAAAAGGAGGAATGATTTCTTCCAACAAATGTCCGCTCAAGTCGGACACAGCTGCATTCACTTCCTGTTATAATTTACAATATGTGCCCAGACTTGTCAAACTAAGCCCCGACCTCCGCAAACTTCAACAAGTGTGACACATCCCTCGTATTGATGACAGAAAGAGTCGTATGCCATATGCATAAGAGGGCATGTGTTCCTATTCACTTCACAATCTGACATCTGTCTCAAAGCATCACAGCTGCAGCTCCAATGAGGTGATATGAACACTTTTTCACTTTACTAAAATGCCATATATCCATTTGGAGTATTAATGTACAGTGGGGCAAATAAGTACTTAGTCAACCACTGATTGTGCAAGTTCTCCCATTTGAAAATATTAGAGAGGCCTGTAATTGACAACATGGGTAAACCTCAACCATGAGAGACAGAATGTGGGGAAAAAAACCCACAGAAAATCACATTGCTTGATTTTTAAAGAATTTATTTGCAAATCATGGTGAAAAATAAGTATTTGGTCAATACCAAAAGTTCATCTCAGTACTTTGTTATGTACCCTTTGTTGGCAATAATGGACGCCAAACATTTTCTGTAACTCTTCACAAGCTTTTCACACACTGTTGCTGGTATTTTGGCCCATTGCCCCATGCGGATCTCCTCTAGAGCAGTGATGTTTTAGGGCTGTCGTTGGGCAAAACAGATTTTCAACTCCCTCCACAGATGTTTTATGGGGTTGAGATCTGGAGACTGGCTAGGCCACTCCAGGACCTTGAGAAGCTTCTTACGAAGCCACTCCTTTGTTGCCCCGGCTGTGTGTTTGGGATCATTGTCATGCTGAAAGACCCAGCCTCGTTTCATCTTCAATGCCCTTGCTGAAGGAAGGAGATTTTCACTCAAAATCTCTCGATTCATGGCCCCATTCATTCTTTCCTTTACACAGATCAGTCGTTCCGGTCCCTTTGCAGAAAAACAGCCCCAAAGCATGATGTTTCCACCCCCAAGCTTCACAGTGGGTATGGTGTTCTTCGGAGGCAATTTAGTATTCTTTCTCCTCCAAACATGAGACCTGTGTTTCCACCAAAAAGTTCTATTTTGGTTTTATCTGACCATAACACATTCTCCCAGTCCTCTTCTGGATCATCCAAATGCTCTCTAGCGAACCGCAGACAGGCCTGGACGTGTACTTTCTTCAGCAGGGGGACACGTCTGTCAGTGCAGGATTTGAGTCCGTGGCGGCGCATTGTGTTAATGATAGTAGCCTTTGTTACTGTGGTCCCAGCTCTCTGTAGGTCATTCATTTGGTCCCCCCGTGTGTTTATGGGATTTTTGCTCACCGTTCTTGTTATCATTTTGACGCCACGGGGTGAATGGGGCCATGTATCGAGAGATTTTGAGTGAAAATCTCCTTCCATCGGCAAGGGCATTGACGATGAGACGTGGCTGGGTCTTTCAACATGACAATGTTCCCAAACACATAGCCGGGGCAACAAAGGAGTGGCTTCGTAAGAAGCATTTCAAGGTCCTGGAGTGGCCTAGCCAGTCTCCAGATCTCAACCCCATAGAAAATCTGTGGAGGGAGTTGAAAGTCAGTGTTGCCCAACGACAGCCCCAAAACATCACTTCTTTAGAGGAGATCTGCATGAAGGAATGGGTCAAAATACCAGCAACAGTGTGTGAAAAGCTTGTGAAGAGTTACAGAAAACATTTGGCATCCGTTATTGCCACCAAAGGGTACATAACAAAGTATTGAAATGAACTTTTGGTATTGACCAAATACTTATTTTCCACCATGATTTGCAAATAAATTCTTTAAAAATCAAACAATGTGATTTTCTGCTTTTTTCCCCACATTCTGTCTCTCATGGTTGAGGTTTACCCATGTTGACAATTACAGGCCTCCTAATATTTTCAAGTGGGAGAACTTGCACAATTAGTGGTTGACTAAATACTTATTTGCCCCACTGGACATGACTACTTCATGCAGATTGGTGCTATTAGTGAATCATAAAGGGAAGCTACAGTATACGGTGTCACTCTGGAAAGCTACCATTAATAATTCATGCTGATGACATGCAACATATTTTGCACCGAAATTACCATGCCATTTTTTTATTGAACAAAGAGTTTCAGTGGAAAGGTCAAAGGTTGATAACACCACAACGGAAGTGACTGTATTGTACTCTAGGTGGTGGTAAAAAAAACAAAACCAAAAAATCAAAACAGCCTAAAACCAATAAAGCCATTTAAGCAATGAAACGGCGTAAATTATGTTAAACTTAAAATTAAATGTAAGACACGTAAATGAGCTTTTTCTGTTCAAACCTCAAGAACAATGTTGTGGATGAACGTGTTCATATTTTGGGCGACGTGAATTCAACACATCACATTTCGGTCTCGTGAACGTTACTGTGAACGTGCTCATTTGAGCGGTTGTGAGTGGCGTTCATGAGTTCAGAATTAGGGGTTTTTCAACAAAACTGCAGATAAAGCTATAGTCTAAAAACACATTATAAAAAAAACTAGGGCTGTCAAAATTATCACGTTAACGGGCGTTAATTAATTTTTTAAAAAAAATTAATCACGTTAAAATATTTGATGCAATTAACGCAGATGCCCAGCTCAGAGAGATTTAAATGACAGTACACAGTGAAACGCTCACTTGTTGTGTTTTATGGAGTTTTGCCGCCCTCTGCTGGCGCTTGGGTGCGACTGATTTTATAGGCTTCAGCATCCATGAGCATTGTGTAAGTAATTATTGACATCAACAACGGCGGGCTACTAGTTTATTTTTTGATTGAAAATTTTACAAATTTTATTACAACGAAAACATTAAGAGGGGTTTTAAAAATTTCTCCAACTTGTACTAACATTTTTCTTTTAAGAACTACAAGTCTTTCTATCCATGGATCGCTTTAACAGAATGTTAATAATGTTAATACGATCTTGTTGATTTATTGTTATAATAAACAAATAGTCCTTATGTACCATATGTTGAATGTATATATCCATCTTGTCTTATCTTTCCATTCCAACAATAATTTACAGAAAAATATGGCATATTTTATAGATGGTTTGAATTGCGATTAATTGCGATTAATTAATTTTTAAGCTGTAATTAACTCGATTAAAAATTTTAATCGTTTGACAGCCCTAAAAAAAAATCTTATTAGTAGAAAACTAGCTGTCTGTCATAGGTGTTTTTTGTTGCTGTTTTTTTTAAACAAATATGGCAGTATGGACACAGTCGACAACAGCTCTGGTAACTTCGTGTTCTGTCAGATTTTGTTCCCGTAGCTTTTATGGCTGTGAATACGCATCCTTTTACATGCACTTGGACCCTCAATATTATCCAATGGTGCTAAATAAGCTATCGATTATTTTAGTAGTCTTTTCATCTATCAACAGGTTCGTTCGAATAATCGAGTGATCGGATTATGAACATTTAATTCGTTGTAGAAAAAATGTTAGGGATGTAAAACAAAGGTTTGCTAAGACTGCACTTTCAAAATAAAATTCCCAAGTGTTTCTTCAAACTATGCAGGTTTGCACTTTTATTTATAAATAAATCAAAAATACCTTAGTTTAGCTTCAAGTGGTATTAAAAAAATATGTGGATCTACACTGCTGGCCAAAAGTATTGGCACCCGTTGCAATTCTGTCAGATAATGCTCAATTTCGCCCAGAAAATGATGGCAATTACAAATACTTTGGTAGTAACATCTTCACTTATTTTGCTTGCAATGAAAAAACACAAAAGAGAATGGGAAAAAAATTAAATCATTACCATTTTACACAAAACTCCAAAAATGGGCCGGAAAAAAAGTATTGGCACCCATTGAAAAATCATGTGATGCTTCTCTAATTTGTGTAATTAATAGCACATTTTACTTACTTGTGGCCCATAACAGGTGGTGGTAATAACTAAATCTCACTTGCAGCCAATTAAAATGGATTAAAGTTGACTCAACCTCATTCTTGTGTCCTTGTGTGGACCACAATGAGCATGGAGAAAAGAAAGAAGACCAAAGAACTGTCTGAGGACTTGAGAAGCAAAATTGTGAGGAAGCATGGGCAATCTCATAGGTACAAGTCCATCTCCAAAGAACTGAATGTTCCTCTGTCTACCGTGCGCAGTGTCTTCAATAAGTGTAAAGCCCAGTGCACTGTGGCTAACCTCCCTAAATGTGGACAGAAAGGAAAAGTTGACAAGAGATTTCAACGAAAGATTGTTCAGATGGTGGATGAAGAAACTCGACTAACATCCAAGTTCAAGCTGTCCTGCAGTCCGAGGGTATAACAGCTTCAACCCGTACTATCCGTCTGCGTCTGAATGAAAAGGGACTCTATGGTAGAATACCCAGGAAGACCCCACTTCTGACCCAGAGACATAAAAAAGTTTGCCAAAACTTACCTGAGAAAGCCAAAAACGTTTTGGAAGAATGTTCTCTGGTCAGATGAGACAAAAGTAGAGCTTTTTGGGAAAAGGCATCAACATAGAGTTTACAGGGAAAAAAACAAGGCCTTCAAAGAAAAGAACAGTCCTCACAGTCAAACATAGCGGAGGTTCTATGATGTTTTGGGGTTGCTTTGCTACCTCTGGCTCTGGTCTGCTTGACCATGTGCATGGCATTATGAAGTAGAGGTGTGCAAAATTTCTGATTCTTAGATTATTCGCGATTCGGCCGTAGAAGATTCGAGAGCGATTCACAAACATCCAAATTCCAATTATTGAAATATGCCAAGTAAAGCGGAAGTACAACACACTCAGCGCGCCGCGCGGTCAATGAGGAACGGAGTGAGAGTAGCTAAACATCATTCTTCTCATTACCCGGCCCCTCGGGTAACAACATACCTGACTGCTGCCGAAAAGCTGCTACAAAGTACATCCACATAATGTTACGGTAGATATCATTTATATAGGACTAGATGCAATATAGATTCGGTAGCGTTAGCAGCACATCTACAGAAAGCTGGATGCGGGCGTTAGTAACGGCCGCCATCTTAAAGCAGTACACTTCCCTGCAAGGCTGTTGTAGCGACCCTTCCAAGCGAACCTAATTAACTTTTTATCTAAAATACTCCTAAATCGGTAAAATATTGACTTGAATCTATCTTTAAAATAGTTTTAAAACTTTGAGATGTCGAAAGTAGACAAAAGGGAAATTATGGAATAACGGGAGCAATTTGAACAACTTTAACGGTTGATTCACAACATTAAATTAATTGAATGTAGTTTAAAGCTGCTGATACAAAATGGGGACTGGAGTTTTTTATTTACTGTTATTTTTGTATATTTGTTTACTGTTATATGTTAACTTGATACTGAAATAGTAGTTTGGTTTAGCCTGAGAGTATTTTTGAACAATTTTGGAACTAATGTACAAAACATTAAAAAAAAAAAAAAAAAAAAAAGGAGGGGGTGCATCAATAATTGTTTTATAATCAAATCGGAGCCTCTGAATCGTAATCGTAATCGAATCGTTAGGTGCCCAAAGATTCCCAGCTCTATGATGAAGTCTGAAGGCTACCAACAAATTTTGCAGCATAATGTAGGGCCCAGTGTGAGAAAGATGGGCCTCCATCAGAGGTCTTAGGTCTTCCAGAAGGACGATGACCCACAACACACTTCAAAAAGCACTAGAAAATGGTTTGACAGAAAGCACTGGATACTTCTAAAGTGGCCAGCAATGAGTCCAGACCTGAATCCCATAGAACACCCGAGGAGAGATCTGAAAATGGCAGTTTGGAGAAGGAATCCTTCAAATCTCAGAGACCTGGAGCAGTTGGCCAAAGAAGAATGGTCTAAAATTCCAGCAGAGCATTGTAAGAAACTCACTAATACTGGAAGCGGTTGTTCGCAGCTATTTTGTCTAAAGGTTCTGTTACCAAGTATTAGGCTGAGGGTGCCAATACTTTGTCCGGCCCATTTTTGGAGTTTTGTATAAAATGATAATGGTTTAATTCTTCCCCCATTATCTTTTGTGTTTTTCCATTGCAAGCAAAATAAAGATATTACTACCAAAGCATTTGTAATTGCAACCATTTTCTGGGAGAAATTGAGCCTTATTTGGCAGAATTGCAGGGGTGCCAATACTTTTGGCCAGCAGTGTATACGACCCTCGTGAGGATAAGCAGCATGGAAAACGAATAAATGAATATATGCTAAACTTACTTAAAATAACAGTTTGACGCTAAAATATTTGTGATACCCAACGCCACCACCAGGGTTCACTGTTGCCAAAGTAATTGAACGTCCAACAGCCACTAGAAACACGTGCTTCAAAAAACAAGCCACACACAATCAGTTGGACTCTGAGCTTTGTGTGTGTGCGAGACACACACACGACAACTGTGTGATGAGGCACAAAGTCAAAAGATCAATATTAATAAACGGTAGCCATGGCAACGGGGTAGAGGAGTGCATGAGTCAGAGCGCAGTCAGAGGGGAAGACAACCACAGAGAAATCAACACAGACATTTGAAGATGAAAAAGGAGGCAGATAAGAAAACAATTTCTCTTTCAAATATCTTTAATCGGGATCTGACCCCAACAAGGAGGCAATAGTTCATAAATGTGCAGAAAGGGTTAATTAATAGCAGATGGGCACTGATATCAAGGCTTTGGTGACCTTCCTAGATAATGGAAGGCTGAGTAAACAGTGAGGGGTCGCTCACTTGCAAACATCTCTGTTAGCTTGTGAAAAGTTTCACAGTTAGCAGTTCGGGTGGGATCCTCGAGGTACGCCCCGATACGATTTGCGATACAAGCTTTACGATAACATATCTCACAATACGGCAAAACAACAACTATCAATACACTGGTCAATCCAGAGGCGACATATTAACCCCTTTTGTACTGTTTATTTTGTTTTCAAATGTGGTTGAATACTTGGCACGAGTGTGTATGTGTGTGTTTTTGATGACGTGCAGATGCTAACCGACACATGCTAATCGTTTGTAATTGCTGTAGCAGCTACGCAAATTTGAATTGCTGTCATTGAGGATGAGACTGATTTAATTTCATTTCATTTTAGTTTCATTCAATAAATGTTGATGTCATGAGCAGCTGAATAAAGTCAGCAAACTACACGGACGTCTGACTTCGTCATTTCGGAGATTAGCTCGATATCTAGCTAGGATTTAGCACCAGTGTTTTGTCCAGGAATGCACAATGACGTATAATGTTTTTGGATATATGTATATATATATATATTTATATTTTTTAGACAACTGTATTTGTTTATTATAACAATGAATCAACAAGATGGCATTAACATTAACATTCTGTTAAAGCGATCCATGGATAAAAAGACTTGTAGTTCTTAAAAGATAAATGTTTGTACAGTTATAGAAATTTTATATTAAAGCCCCTCTTAATTTTTTCGTTTTAATAAAATTTGTAAAATTTTCAATCGAAAAATAAACTAGTAGCTCGCCATTGTTGATGTCAATAATTACAAAATCAGTCGGACCCAAGCGCCAACAGAGGGCGACAAAACACAAAAGAACACACGTAACAAGTGGACATGTCACTGTGCTGTCATTTTAATCTGTTTGAGCGGGGCATGTGCGTTAATGGCGTCAAATACTTTAACGTGATTAATTTAAAAAATTAATTACTAGGGTTGTTCCGAACATTTTTTTTGCTCCCGATCCAATCCCGATCGTTTTAGTTTGAGTATCTGCCGATCCCGATATTTCCCGATCCGATTGCTTTTTTTTGCTCCCGATTCAATCCCAATCATTCCCGATAATTTTTCCCGATCATATACATTTTGGCAATGCATTAAGAAAAAAATGAATAAAACTCGGACGAATATATACATTCAACATACAGTACATAAGTACTGTATTTGTTTATTATGACAATAAATCCTCAAGATGGCATTTACATTATTAACATTCGTTCTGTGAGAGGGATCCACGGATAGAAAGACTTGTGACTTTGTATATTGTGATTAAATATTGCCATCTAGTGTATTTGTTGAGCTATCAGTAAATGATACTGCAGCCATTCAACCCAAATGCATGATGGTAAGTGGAACCATCACTGTGCATAGTGCTACCAATTGATATATCTTCTCTGCGTTGGGAAATAACTTAATGTGTTAAGAAAAAGATCAATTGCTCCCTTGCTTCCCCACATTGCTTCCCATGATAATTCTAATCATAGGGAGAGGGATTGTAAGACTTTAGCCAATTAAAAAAGGCTCCAAAGGCTGCCAAAATTCACTCTACTCATTTTACGCTGCCTTTTATCTCTCTATATAGGTAAAACGGCACCATTACAGATTGAGGGCGACAATGCGTGAGTGGGTCGTGCAACGCATGCATTAATTGCGTTAAATATTTTAACGTGATACATCTTTTATAAAAGTAATTACTGCCGTTATCGGGATAAATTTGATAACCCTACCTTAAGCCTAAACTAAAGACCCTGGATGAGTGTAAAATATTATGTCTGTAACGTTAAATACAATTAGAAAACGATTTCATTAAAAATATATATATACTGTATATTAAAAAAAGGCATGGCCGATATTTTTTTGCCGATTCCGATACTTTGAAAATGACGTGATCGGACCCGATTGATCGGGATGCCGATCGATCGGGACATCTCTATTAATTACCACCCGTTAACGCGATAATTTTGACAGCCCTGTTTCAAATGAGCCATTTCTGAAACCAATTGAATAATTAAAAGTTAGGTTATTAGCAAATGTTTCTACAAAATGGATAAGACTTTTGTCAGGGACTGTACTAAAGATGATTATCCCGCTGACGTCACGTTCGCAGTCTTCATCAATTCAAGAAGTCACTCATTTTCATGGCGCAGGATTCAAAGAGTTGAATAAATATATCGATCTCTTCCACACACATCCAAGCGGTCCATTTCATTCAGGAGCATAAAATACCACGTGAAATTTGAAATAAACATGGTTTCTGCTGTCTTAGGCACTTAAATGCTGCTACTCGGAGTGATACAACTATAAGTATCGTTCCTGTGAATACAGTAGATTGTTCTTACAGGCTAAAACTCATGAATGCTGATCTTGCTAGAGCAAATTGAGCCCAAATAATGAGGTCTAAGCATTTCTCCTCATTCCATTAGAGGCCGACTAATGAGGTCTAGTGTCATACTTGACTGGGGGAGATACTACATGATCGACTTGAAAGCGGGAATGCAGCCAATGTGATTGTGGCCGGTAGCCGATGATGGAAACTTGAGTTTGACCGGCGATGACGAATGACTGATAGTGGGGGGTGGAATTGTGGGTGGTAGGTCACCAGTGTGCATATGAGTGTGGGATGATAGTGACAAAGAATGAGATTACTGCTGTCGGAGGAGATGGATGCAAGACTTCAACCCTGCACGTTCACTTAACACACTCTGCAGTGGGTGGTTGGGGGACAGTTGTTGAAGGCTTCTTTTGCCGATACACAAAGCAGAGATCTAAATTTTAAAGTATTTTTAAGTACACAAACTTTACCGCTCAATATACTAGGTTGACCAAACGTCCTCTTTTGCCCGGACATGTCCACTTTTTACATCTTTTCCATGGGGTCCGGCGTTTTTTTTTTTTTTTTTTTTTTAATTCATGAAAATGTCCAGTTTTCATTATTTTTCACGGAACCAATTAGCGTGTGTTGAAATTGACTGATGCTTTGCACAGAATACTACAGTACTGTGCTGCCATAGACAGCCTTTCCAGTTGTTAAGACTTTTATTAAGATAAATAGTAGGGTTGTTCCGATCATGTTTTTTTGCTCCCGATCCGATCCCGATCGTTTTAGTTTGAGTATCTGCCGATCCCGATATTTCCTGATCCGATTGCTTTTTTTTTTGCTCCCGATTCAATTCCAATCATTCCCGATCATTTTTCCCGATTATATACATTTTGGCAATGCATTAGGAAAAAAATGAATACAACTCGGACGAATATATACATTCAACATACAGTACATAAGTACTGTATTTGTTTATTATGACAATAAATCCTCAAGATGGCATTTACATTATTAACATTCTTTCTGTGAGAGGGATCCACAGATAGAAAGACTTGTGACTTTGTATATTGTGACTAAATATTGCCATCTAGTGTATTTGTTGAGCTTTCAGTAAATGATACTGAAGGCCATGCCCAATGCATGATGGGAAGTGGAACCATGACAAGTGAAACCACGACTGTGCGTAGTGCTACCAATTCATCTATCTTCTCTGCGATGGGATATAACTTAAGGTGTTAAGAAAAAGATCAATCGCTACCTTGCTTCCCCATATTGCTTCCCATGACATTTGTAATCGTAGGGAGAGGGATTGTAAGGCTTTCGCCAATTAAAATAAGGCTCCAAAGACTGCCAAAATTCACTCTACTCATTTTACGCTGCTCTAGATAGGCAAAACGGCGCCATTACAGATGGAGCGCGATAATGCGTCAGCGGGTCGTGTAGCTCATGCATTTATTGCGTTAAATATTTTAACGTGACACATTAAAAAAAAAAAAAAAAATTACCGCCGTTATTGGGATAAATTTGATAACCCTACCTTAAGCTTAAACTAAAACTGGATAAGTGTAACACATTATGTCTGTAACGTTAAATACAATTAGAAAACGATTTAATTAAAAAAAAAAAAAAAAATTTTTTTTTAAAGGCATGGCCGATATTTTTTTGCCGATTACGATACTTTGAAAATGACGTGATCGGACTCGATCGATCGGCGACATCTCTAATCAATAGGTATATAGTCAAATGCTTATGTACCCAAAATAAAATAGCTCCTAAATACACGAAAACTTTGCATTTTAAACTTTTCATCTAATTTACAGTGGTATGAAAAAGTGGTATGCACCTTTTGGAACTTCTCACATTTCTGCATAAATCCCCATCAAATGTGATCTGATCTTTGTCAAAATCACACAGATGAAAGAACAGTCTGCTTAAACTAAAAGCACCTAAACATTTATAGGTTTTCATATTTTAATGAGAATAGTTTGCAAACAATGACAGAACGGGGAAAATAAGTAAGTGAACCATCACATTTAATATTTTGTGCACCCCCCTTTGGCAGCAATAACTTCAACCAGACGCTTCCTGTAGCTGCAGCTGAGTCTGGCACACCGATCTGGACTATGCTTGGTCCATTCTTCTTGACAAAACCGCTGCAGTTCAGTCAGATTCCTGGGATGTCTGGCATGAATCGCTGTCTTTAGAGCATGCCACAGCATCTCAATGGGGTTCAAGTCTGGGCATTGACTTGGCCACTCCAGAACTTGTATTTTGTTCCTCTGAAACCACTCTTAAGTTGGTTTACTTCTGTTTTGGATCATTGTGTTGTTGCAGCACCCATCCTCTTTATAGCTTCAATTGTCTGACAGATGGCATCAGGTTTTCCAGCAAACATCCTGATAAACTTTTGAATTCAAACTTCCATTAATGATTGCAAGTTGACCAGGCCCCGAGGCAGTAAAACAGCATCACGGTGGGGATGAGGTGTTGATGTTGGTGAGCTGTTCCATTTTTCCTCCACAAATGACGTTGTGCGTTACTCCCCAAAAATTCAACTTGGGTTTCATCAGTCCACAAAATATTTTGCCAAAACGTCTGTGGAGTGTCCAAGTGCCTTTTTGCGAACATTAAATGATCAACAATGTTTTATTTAGACAGCAGTGTCTTGCTCCATGGAGTCCTCCTATGAACACCTTTCTTGACCATAGTTTTACATATAGTTTTTCTGTGCACAGACATATTGGACTGTGCCAGTAATTTCTGTAAGTCTTTAGCAGACACTCTAGGGTTCTTTTTTACTTCTCTGAGTATTCTGTGCTGAACTCATGGCGTCATCATTGGTGTATGGCAAACCTTGGGAGAGAATTAACACACCCAAACTCTCTCCATTTGTAGACAACTTCTCTTGCTGTCGATTAATCAACATCAATACTGTACTTTTAAAAAATGGTTTTGCATCCTTTCCCAGCTTTATACAAATCAACAATCCTTGATCGCAGGTCTTCAGACAGCTCTTTTGACCGAACCATGATGCACATCAGACAATGCCTCTCATCAAGACAATTCTCACCAGGTGTGTGATTTATAGTGGGCAGGGCAGCTTTAAACCACTCATAAGTGATTGGGCACACACCTGACCTAAATTGTTTGGTAAACATTGGTTTACATTAGGGTTGTTCCGATCATGTTTTTTTGCTCCTGATCCGATCCTGATCGTTTTAGTTTGAGTATCTGCCGATCCCGATATTTCCCGATCCGATTGCTTTTTTTCCCTCCCCATTCAATTCCAATCATTCCCGATAATTTTTCCCGATCATATACATTTTGGCAATGCAGTAAAAAAAAAAAAGAGTAAAACTCAGACGAATATATACATTCAACATACAGTACATAGGTACTGTATTTGTTTATTATGACAATAAATCCTCAAGATGGCATTTACATTATTAACATTCTTTCTGTGAGAGGGATCCACGGATAGAAAGACTTGTAATTCTTAAAGGATAAATGTGACTTTGTATATTGTGACTAAATACTGCCATTTAGTGTATTTGTTGAGCTTTCAGTAAATGATACTGCTGCCATTTAACTTCTGCCCAAATGCATGATGGGAAGTGCAACCATGACTGTGCGTCGTGGTCAGTGTTGTCACGGATTACTTAAAAAAGTAATTTAATTACTGATTACTGATTACACTTCAAAAAAGTAATCTAGTTACTTTACTGATTACTTTATTATCAAAGTAACTAAGTTACTTTAAAAGTAACTTATCAGTTTTTACCAATTTTTCTCCTTTTGCTGCCTCAACATAAAAATAACAAACATTTCATCACGTGTAATTGAGTTTTTCACATAAGGCTTAATCTTTGAGTTAGTGGGGGTTTAATTAGTCGATGGAGTTGATTTCAACCACCATTGACTCGCCCGAGCTTAGCCATCCTGGAGCCTTAAAACTAACAAATAACTGACAAACTGCACGAAATTTGTTTAAATAAAGTCCAATGACTAATTAAATCCCCGCTAACTCCAAGATGAAGCCCAATGTAAAAAATTCTGAACTTCCCCTTTGAAATAAAGACCTAGCCATTAAAATGTTGTCTATAAAAGTTGTAAAGCAATAAAACAACAAAAATTTATGAAATGAACAAAAATCCTACAACGTACAGTTTTCATAATGGGTCAAAATCATTTTTTGAACAGATCATATGACTAGCACCTTGAGACTATCCTTTGCTTTGCTTAGCCAAAACTACACCAGAGGAGGCAAGATGGATATTTTGAATTTCTTTAAACCTAAGCTTTCAAACGCTACCAACAACAACTTGAACAGCTGATTGAACTCGAACAGTATCAAGATGTGTGTGTGCGTGTGTATATATGTATATATATATGTGTGTATATATATATATATATATGTGTATATATATATATATATATATATATATATATATACACACAGTGCCTTGCAAAAGTATTCGGCCCCCTTGAACCTTGCAACCTTTCGCCACATTTCAGGCTTCAAACATAAAGATATAAAATTTAAATTTTTTGTCAAGAATCAACAACAAGTGGGACACAATCGTGAAGTGGAACAAAATTTATTGGATAATTTAAACTTTTTTAACAAATAAAAAACTGAAAAGTGGGGCGTGCAATATTATTCGGCCCCCTTGCGTTAATACTTTGTAGCACCACCCTAAGCTCCAATTACAGCTGCAAGTCGCTTGAGGTATGTTTCTATCAGTTTTGCACATCAAGAGACTGACATTCTTGCCCATTCTTCCTTGCAAAACAGCTCGAGCTCAGTGAGGTTGGATGGAGAGTGTTTGTGAACAGCAGTCTTCAGCTCTTTCCACAGATTCTCCATTGGATTCAGGTCTGGACTTTGACTTGGCCATTCTAACACCTGGATACGTTTATTTTTGAACCATTCCATTGTAGATTTGGCTTTATGTTTTGGATCATTGTCCTGTTGGAAGATAAATCTCCGTCCCAGTCTCAGGTCTTGTGCAGATACCGACAGGTTTTCTTCCAGAACGTTCCTGTATTTGGCTGCATCCATCTTCCCGTCAATTTTAACCATCTTCCCTGTCCCTGCTGAAGAAAAGCAGGCCCAAACCATGATGCTGCCACCACCATGTTTGACAGTGTGGATGGTGTGTTCAGGGTGATGAGCTGTGTTGCTTTTACGCCAAACATATCGTTTTGCATTGTGGCCAAAAAGTTCAATTTTGGTTTCATCTGACCAGAGCACCTTCTTCCACATGTTTGGTGTGTCTCCCAGGTGGCTTGTGGCAAACTTTAAACGAGACTTTTTATGGATATCTTTGAGAAATGGCTTTCTTCTTGCCACTCTTCCATAAAGGCCAGATTTGTGCAGTGTACGACTGATTGTTGTCCTATGGACAGACTCTCCCACCTCAGCTGTAGATCTCTGCAGTTCATCCAGAGTGATCATGGGCCTCTTGGCTGCATCTCTGATCAGTTTTCTCCTTGTTTGAGAAGAAAGTTTGGAAGGACGGCCGGGTCTTGGTAGATTTGCAGTGGTCTGATGCTCCTTCCATTTCAATATGATGGCTTGCACATTGCTCCTTGAGATGTTTAAAGCTTGGGAAATCTTTTTGTATCCAAATCCGGCTTTAAACTTCTCCACAACAGTATCTCGGACCTGCCTGGTGTGTTCCTTGGTTTTCATAATGCTCTCTGCACTTTAAACAGAACCCTGAGACTATCACAGAGCAGGTGCATTTATACGGAAACTTGATTACACACAGGTGGATTGTATTTATCATCATCGGTCATTTAGGACAACATTGGATCATTCAGAGATCCTCACTGAACTTCTGGAGTGAGTTTGCTGCACTGAAAGTATAGGGGCCGAATAATATTGCACGCCCCACTTTTCAGTTTTTTATTTGTTAAAAAAGTTTAAATTATCCAATAAATGTTGTTCCACTTCACGATTGTGTCCCACTTGTTGTTGATTCTTGACAAAAAAATTAAATTTCATATCTTTATGTTTGAAGCCTGAAATGTGGCGAAAGGTTGCAAGATTCAAGGGGGCCGAATACTTTTGCAAGGCACTGTATATATATATATATATATATATATATATATATATATATATATATGTATATACACAGTATATATATACTGTACAGTATTGGCCAAAAGTTTGGAGACACCTTTAAAGGTGGATACTTTGAAGAGTGTAGAATACAAAACCTGTTTTCAGTTATTTCACTTTTTTTGCCATTGCACATGTTCGTTCATAGTTTTGATGTCTTCAGTGAGAATTTACAATAGCAGTGAAAATATATAAAACTCAAAAATTATGAAGTGTTTCCAAACTTTTAACTTTCGTTTCAGTCTTCAACATGCTTCTCCCCCCAGTCCCACAAATGTAAAACTCCGCCTACTATTACAAACTCTAACTATAAAATGTACATAATTACACATGTTATAAAGGCTAGTTGCTGGCTGTCTTGTCACCTGTCGTCTTGTTTTGAGTTTTTTTCGCGACGCGTTCTGCTGTAATTCCAAGTGCTTCTTTGTTGAATTGGATGTCGAGTATATAGCGGTCGACAGTCCATCTGAGCCAGCGCAGAGTTTGCAACGCATGGAGATATTTTGTCATCTTTACTGTTATGTTACTGATATGTGAAGTAATGGCTGTATCTCCAGTGAGCAAATGCAGCCGTTTGTTGTATTTCTCCGGCTCCTTTACTGTTAGCATCCTGTAGCCAGGCTATGTGGCAGACGGCGCGCATACAGCATGGTACTGCACGTGACCCGTTTTTTTCCGATGAGAAAACGTGAGATGTGATGTCACTCCCAAACTCAAATGCGGTATTTTCTATTCAAATGCTCTTCGTACATGACCACAATATTCTTCATTCTACATACATATGAGAAAACGACAAAATAGTAACGCACAGGCACAGAGGAAACTAATCAGATTACTGGCTTGGAAAAACTGACGCGTTAGACTGCTCGTTACTGAAAGAAAGTAATCAGATTACAGTGACAACACTGGTCGTGGTACCAATTGATATATCTTCTCTGCGTTGGGAAATAACATAGGGTGTTAAGAAAAAGATCAACTACTACCTTTCTTCCCCACATTACTTGCCACGATATTTCTAATGGTGGAGAGAGGGATTGTAAGGCTTTAGTCAATTAAAAAATGGCTTCAAAGGCTGCAAAAAAACTCTACTCATTTTACGTTGGCTTTTAATTCTGTGAATACGTAAGACGGGGCCATTATAGATTGAACGCGAAAATGCGTGAGTGGGTAGTGCAGCGCATGTGTTCATTGCGTTTAATATTTAAATGTTATTACCGCCGTTAACTCGATAAATTTGATAGCCCTACTTTAAGCCAAAACTACAGACTCTGGATGAGTGTAAGACATTTTGTCTGTAATGTTACATACAATTAGAAAACAATTTAACTAAAAAATATATATATTTTAGAAAAAGGCATGTCCGATATTTTTTTTTTGCCAATTCCGATACTTTGAAAATGACGAGATCGGACCCGATCGACATCTCTAGTTTCAATTGCTCATTAAGTCCCCTTAGGCAGAGGATTCACTTACTTATTTTTCCCCTTCTGACATTGTTTGCATGCCATCCTCATAAAAATATGAAAACATAAATGTTTGGGTGGTTTTAGTAAAATCCGACACTGTTTTTTCACCTGTGAGATTTTTAGAAAGATCAGATCACATTTCATGGTGATTTTATGCAGAAATGTGAGATATACCAAAAGGTTCAGATACTTTTTCATACCACTGTATGTGTTAAATTGCGAGGTTTCTTTCTTTTTTGCTTATAGATTAGTCGCAAATAAAATCTGACACTAGGGAAATTAATCGAAATTCCCATCCCTAGTATGTACAGCATAAATGAGCTTACCCCGCTGGCCGAATCGGACACCCCGGCAGGCCGATTCCAGCACGTGGGCCATACGTTTGACACTACTGCTTTCTGCTTTACGCGTTACCTCTGCTGTCTCCATGGCGACTTAGGGCACAGGGGTCACTTCTTACACATCACAGAAAGGACAGGTAGGCCTGGCAGGAACTCTGTCACGCTAAAGAAATGACACCAAAATAACTATTAGTATCGTTAAAACAACTTCATAAAACAAAACATGTCAATCTATTGACTGTTGTGGTTCCCCTAATTCACCCTCGCCACTTTTGTACACCCACCGCACAATAAAACAGATGTGTGCGCTTACTGCATCAGCATGCGTTCACACACTCGGTCTCCAACACAAAATGCTTACTGGGCTGAGGTCCAATCGGCAGGATTAATGCAGCTGTATCACATTTTACTGTAGAACACCGGTGCAGGGCCCTCTGGGAAACAAACGAATCCGAGTCTGCAATGCCTCAAAGCCTGCCTACAATAATTGAATCAACTTTCGAGGCTGTGGGTTAGCTTGCTTTGAGAAATTCGCAAACCTGCTACCATTATGTTCCTTAGGAAGAGCACCATATGCAATTTAAAAAACAAAACAAAAATCCTCTAAACAAAGCAAACCGTTAGGTATGATGATGTCATATGGCTCACAATTTATTAAGTGTAGAAATACATGAAAGGTGCTGCATTAAAAACAGCCTTGAAACCACAAAAACAACATGAAATTGTCTTGAAGCTAGAATAAAAGCTAGATCGGGTCCAGAGAAAACATTTCAGGATAGTTCAGTGGTCCTACGCGTCATCAGATGATTACTTTTTGAAATATGAATAGTCGTTGCGTTAATCCTATCGAAGACCAGCTGTTACGCTATGAAATTCTGAGTGTAACAGTAATTTAATGTTACATGAATATTTTGACAAAGTTAAATTAAAAGTTGAAATTAATGTTTCCAATTGATTTGTCATTTGTCACTTTTTCGAACAGTGCAATAGTTTTGAAAAGTAAAAAGGGAACAATTAGTTGAACTAGAGATGTCGATATGGGCAAAAAAATGCGCATCGGTATCAAATCGGCCAACACGGAAAAATTCCGATCCAGACTTCCGATCCAGTTTTTTTTTTTAATTCCGGTCCGGCTTTTCCAGCACACCGATTTACATAATTCATTCCAGTTTTTGCTTCGGTTTCCCTAAAATCCGGTCCGCATTTTACTCCACACCTTCAACACACTACATTTATATTACCGTCTCCCAATTTACCGAGAGACTTTATCGGTAAAAATGTCAGCTGAGTGGGATCATTTCACCTTAAAGGACGACAAAGACAAGGAAGAGTGCAACATATGCCACAATAAAGTCAAGCGTGGTGGTAAAGCTGTAAGAAGTTTTAATACAACCAACTTAATCAAGCATTTAGCGAAATACCACCACAAACAATATAAGGAGTGCCATGTTAAGAAAACCGAAGACAAAAAGAAAGGTCCTACGCAACTAACACTGGCAGAAACTTTTGCTATGCATGACAAACTGGCACTCGACAGTCCCAAAGCCCAGGGAATAACAAGAGTCATTGCCATAGAATTCATTCTGGATGATGAGGCATTATCTCTCATGAGTTAAGACGCACCATCCAACACTTAGAACCATGGTACAACATACCCAGCCGTCATTACATCCTTGAGCGATTCGGCCGTGGAAGATTCGAGAACGATTCACGAACATCCAAATTCCGATTATTGAAATATGTCAAGTATAGCGGAACTAATACACAGCGCGGTCTTCGGGACGCAATGAGAAACTGACCGCATTGCGTCCCGAGAGTAACCATCTTGCTTGTCATAGACCCGGGTAATGCCAACGCTCAACTCACGGCTTTAGCTCAACTCATGCCGCTGGATAAAAAAACACAAGAATACCTGACTGCTGCTGACAGCCGCTACAAACTACGTCAACATCGTTTTACTGTAGATAATAGATATCATATGTATATAGAACTAGATGCAAAATGACAGACTCGATGGCATTAGCAAAACTGAAGTATTGAAAACTAGTTGCGTTAGTAAACAGCCGCCATCTTAAAGCAGGAGACTTCCCTAGTAGGCTGTTGTGAACCTTCCAAGCAAACCTAATTAACTTTTTATCTAAAATACTCCTAAATCGGCAAAATCATGACTTGAATCTATCTTCAAAACAGTTTTAAAACTTTCACGTCGAAAGTAGACAGAAGGGAAATTATGGAATAACGGGAGCAATTTTAACAACTTTTAACAGTTGATTCGCAAAATTAAATGAATTGAATGTAGTTTAAAGCTGCTGATACAGAATGGGACTTGATTATTTTATTTACTGTTTTAAAATGTTAACTTGATACTGAAATAGTCGTTTATTTAAACCTGGGAGGCTTTTAAAACAATTTTTGTAACTAATGCACGAAACATTAAAAGCATCTAATAGCTTGGGGTGTTTGTGGGCTTTTCCACTGAGGTTGTTTGTGTGTTTGGCTTTTTTAAGACAGTTTACAATATTATTTGCACGTTTTACTGACTGACTATGCCATTTCTGTTTGTTATTTATAATGTTTTGTGTTTGTCACTGAATAAACAGGTCAGTTTCTTGTTTCCAACCATTGTGTGTTATTCAAACTCACCTAATTCAGCTGGCGAGTTGTTATCAAGAGTACCAAAACCTTTTTCAACATGAGTCTGACAACTAAGTAAGGAGGCTAAATAACTTTAAACTTTAACACATGCTCAGATAGGCCGGTATCGGCCAGTATCGGTATCGGCTCGGAAGTGAAAAACAATATCGGTATCGGATCGGAAGTGCAAAAACCTGGATCGGGACATCCCTAAGTTGAACACTGGTAATTTATCTTGAAATTACTTTCCTTTTAATTCTCATTGAATGTGTATGCAACAGCTAACAGTAATTTTTTGGGGCAAAATACTTTGTGGATTGATGAAACCAAAGTTGAATTGTTTGGGAGTAACACACAAAGTCATTTGTGGGGGAAAAATGGAACAGCTCACAAACATCAACAACTCATCCTCACCGTAAAGCATGGTGGAGGGAGCATCGTCATTTGGGGCTGCTTTGCTGCCTCAGGGCCTGGGAATCTTGCAATCATTAACTCATTCACTCCCAGCCATTTTCACCGGCGCAACCCCCTTCGCCCCCGGTCATGATACTGTATTTTGATTTTGCAAGGCCCACAGATAATTCTGTTCTATTGCTAAATAAACATGGAACCCACCAAAAGAAAGATTAGACTCTCTTCTTTTAGCACAAAAAAAGTACTTCATATTGTTTTCCATTCTTTAGAAATCAGCATTAGAAAATATCTTAGTTTGAGCAATTTTTCAAATTCTGATGAAAAAACAGAAATTGAGCTTTTTGTAAAAGCATACATTTCAAACATAACTGACTTTAACACAGCTATTTTTTGCTTTTGTGACATCCCAAACATCTGAATGTTTTCCTTCTACAAAATAACATAAACAACAAGACAAATAGAGCTTTTGATAGCAAAGTAACAATTTATTTACACATAACTAAACTATTGAACTGTTTAACTATTTGCGCACATAACAATGTACTTGAACATAACATCTGGGGAAGGCTCTCGGCTGCTCCCGGTTGAATGAGGTGGCTCCCAGTAATCTGATGAGTCCGGATCAAGATCGGTCTCACTTTTTTCATCATCATCGTTGGTATCAACCTCAGGCTCAGGAGTAACGCGACGTGAGCTCCGCAGAACGCGTGTGGAACCTAACGCTATTGTGGCAGTCTCGGCAGACGGGGTAAACTTCTCTCTCATCAAGATAGATATTTTGGAATACTTCTTTTACGAAGGTTTCGTTCTCTTTTCAAAACACTCCTCCAGTGTCGTTTGCCTTTTTTTCCCGATCGTTTTCCACATTTTTCTCACACGTCTTCACAAGATCCCTCCAACTTCCGTTTCCTGACTATTTTTCTTCACCTCCTTTCTTGACCAGAGATGAGTTCTTACCAAATGCGCTACTGCCCTCCAGTGGCCAGTTTTATTGCTTTAAAATGGGTTTTGAGCATTGTGCATTGCAGCTTAGTTGCATCAGAACCTAGAGATGCCTCTTGTAAAAAAAACTAAACAAAACAAACAAAAAAAAAAAACATAAAAGACACATACATAAATACGGTTTTGGGACACTGAAACAATTACAAATAGAACATATTTGCATGTTTCTGGAAGCAAATGAGTTAATGGAAGATTGAATTTGAAAGTTTATCAGGATGTTTTGCAGGAAAACATGAGGCTGTCTGTCAGACAGTTGAAGCTAAAAAGAGGATGGATACTGCAAGACAATGATCCAAAACACAGAAGTAAATTAACTTCAGAATGGTTGCAGAAGAACAAAACACACGTTCTGGAGTGGCCAAGTTAACGTCCAGACTTGAACCCCATTGAAATGCTGTGCCATGACCTAAAAACAGTGATTCATGCCAGATATCCCAGTAATCTGACTGAACTACAGCAATTTTGTAGAGAATATGGGGCCAAGATTAGTCCTGATTCATGTGCCAGACCAGTGGTTCTTAGCCTTGGTAAAGGTACCGAACCCCACGTTTTACATGTGGATTCAACGAACCCTTCGGAATTAGATAATTGAAGCAATTTTTTTCAAATTCAAAACTGATATATCTAAGCTAGCAAGCTAATAATTTTGCCAATTCCCATTCAAACTTCTCATTTTGACAGCATGTTTTATAAACAGGTCAACATTTGAAACCATGCTGCCCATTGTTCTGTTGTATTCCCTCATACCAAGAGCGAGTCAACCTTTCACTGTGCAAACCATTTCCTCTGCCAATCAGATTGAAGACTAGCAGTTAAAAGAAATAGATTAAGCCAGTAAATTGGGAGCAAATTAGTCCAAAACTTGGTCTAAAAAGCCACTTTGCCTACATTTAATCAGCGTACGAAAATAGTGCTCTGCGGTTTTTTACCTTCACCGAACCCCTTAGATTTACTCACCGAATCCATGGGGTTCGATCGAACCCAGGTTAAGAACCACTGCGCCAGACTGATCTGCAGTTTTTGATAGTGTCTGGTTTAAGTTATTCCTAACAAAGGGGGGCACAAAATATTACCGTATTGGGCCGAATATAAGACGTTGTTTTTTGCATTGAAATAAGACTGAAAAAGTGGGGGTCGTCTTATATTTGGAATCTAGACAATATACCCATTCACGACGCTAGATGGCGCCAGAAATCATTGAAGCGATGTTCTGTCATGACAGATCTCAGCTACTCTCAAGTTTAACCAGTTTGCATTACTTTATTGCAATGTTTTTCCTTATTTAGATTTGTTTCAAGACTACAGTTACCGTAATACTTCACTTTGATGGTTAAAGCAGTTATTGCAATTTTGTTATTTTATCACAATACATTGGTTTATTTACATTTCAAAAACCAGAAAACATTCATTTACGAATGTGATTGCACTTTACATATTTAAATGTTCAGATATTAAGATTTGAATGAGGCAAAATAACATGCTTTTTCTCTCAAATATATTGTCATGATCATTTGTTTCGGATGTACTGTACTTGTTTTCTGTATAGAAAATAATTTGGTGTTCGAAAAGTCTTTTTTTCAAACTTGAGTCTTGAAAAAGAAGGGGTCGTCTTATAATCAGGGCCGTCTTATATTCGGGCCAATACGGTAAATGTGATGGTTCACTTTAGTGCCGCAACGATTAATCAATCAACTCAAGTATTCGATTATAAAAAAAAGTATTGAAATTAAATTTTGTTGCTTCGAGTATTCGTTTAATTAAAGTGGCGTTGTAATGGTTTATTTTGAAAGTGTTTGCATTTCGTTTTATTGATTTGGGTGGATACATTACCCACTGGTCTGCCTCATTTGACATGGCTGAATCCAACTGCTCTCTGGTCAGACCAACGTAAGCTAGGTTTTTGTTTGAGCTCATGCTTTTTAATGCATTCGTAATTTAGTTTATAGGTATATTTAGCTGTTTTTTGTGGGACTATGTGTTTGAACCATTTGTTAGGAGCATTGTAAAAAAAAAAAAAAAAAAAAAAAAAAAAAAACGTTAGCATTTTATCGCATTTAAGATAGCGGACTTTTGCTATGTAAGTTAGCCAATTGTTCTTTTGTTGTACAGAGATCCTTATTTACTACTTTTTATATACCATTTGTGGCTCAGCTCAGGTAATTTAATTTTTCATGTTCCTTATTCGATTACTCGATTATTCGAACTAACTAGTTCATCGATTAATCGACTGCTAAAATAATCGATAGCTGCAGCCCTAGTTCACTTACCCTTTTTCTCCCTTCTGTCAATGTTTGCATACTATCCTCATTAAAATATGAAATCCTAAAAAATGTTTGGGTGGTTTTAGTTAAAACCGTTTTTTCATCTGTTTGATTTTGACAGAGATCAGCTCACATTTGATGGGGATTTTAAGCAAAAATGTGAGAAATTCCAAAAGATACTTTCAGATACTTTTTCAGACCACTGTACATGCAGGCTATGCTGTTATATCATCCCTACCTAACCTACGCCCATGGTGTTAACTAGGGGTGTGACATTATATCGAAAAGGTGATGTATCGTGATACATTGTTTCCCAAAAGGTTATCGATATGCTCCTGCCAAGAATCCAGTTTCAATCTAGATGGGCTAAAAATCAGATTTTGGCTGCCAGTCTGAACAAGGCCTATGATAAAATGATAGTGTTGTGTCAGGCACATGACAGTCTCAAATGTGTAGAAAGTAGAGATGTCCGATCACGTCATTTTCAAAGTATCGGAATCGGCAAAAAAATATCGGACATGACTTTTTTAAATATATATGTATTTTTTAAATAGTTTTCTAATTGTATTTAACGTTGCAGACATAATATGTTACACTCATCCAGAGTCTTTAGTTTAGGCTTAAGGTAGGGTTATCAAATTTATCCCGTTAACGGCGGTAATTAATTATTATTTTTTTTTTTTAATTTATCACGTTAAATTATTAAACGCAATTGATGCATGCGCTGCACGGCCCACTCACGCATTGTCACGTTCAATCTGTAATGGCGCCGCTTTACCTCTACATAAGGCTAAAAAGCAGCGTAAAATGAGTAGAGTGAATTTTGGCAGCATTTGGAGCCATTTTTTAATTGGCTAAAGCCTTACAATCCCTCTACCTACAATTAGAAACATCGTGGGAAGCAATGTGGGGAAGAAAGGTAGTAACTGATCTTTTTCTTAACACCCTATGTTATTTCCCAACGCAGAGAAGATACATCAATTGGTACCACTACGCACAGTCATGGGTGCACTTCCCATTATGCATTTGGGCAGAACAGATGGCTACAGTATCATTTACTGAAAGCTCAACAAATACACTAGATGGCAATATTTAGTCACAATATACAAAGTCACATTTATCCTTGAAGAATTACAAGTCTTTCTATCCGTGGATCCCTCTCATAGAAAGAATGTTAATAATGTAAATGCCATCTTGAGGATTTATTGTCATAATAAACAAATACAGTACTTAATATTCGTCCGAGTTTTATTCATTTTTTTCTTAATGCATTGCCAAAATGTATATGATCGGGAAAAATTATCGGGAATGATTGGAATTGAATCGGGAGCAAAAAAAAAGCAATCGGAATGGGAAATATAGGGATCGGCAGATACTCAAACTTAAAACGATTGGGATCGGATCTGGAGCAAAAAAACATGATCGGAACAACCCTAGTAGAAAGGCAAAGGAAACTATTTGGAAATGGATTGTTTGTATACCTTAGCTTGGATATACTTCAACTGAGTCCAGAAATATGCTCAGCTTCAAACAATGCATTGTACAGAGGCTTCATCTGACTTCCTTTCATGTCCAGAGAGGATCATCGTGGCGGCGAAGGAAGTTGTTGACAGGACGGACCTCAAGAAAACACCCAAATAAAGGGGTCGGTAAACAGGAAAGGCACCTGGCTCAGGAGCACGTCGCCTTCAGGGACACGCGCCGCTGTGCTCACGCTGTGTTGTTTCCTATCCATTGACGAGGTTTCCTCATCGACGGATATCCCCTATGTACGTGTGTTAGTAAATCTGACAATGTTTTAGCTTGTTTGTATCGCGATATCTATAACTGGTATCATTAATTGCATTGAGGAATTTGCTCCATTAGAACAAGGAAGCATACGTGTGTGTAGGAATGCTTTGTGTCCACTGACCTTCACGGCGGTTGCACCTAAAACACACACATATACACACTCCTGGCGCCCGCAAAGATATGACATGGCTCCAATCCCGTGCCTTGATTAGACAAAGAAATATGACCATTTCTCAACTTGCAAAAATAATTTTTGGGTGGAGCAAGATGAGGTGAAGAAAAAATGAGTTGTGCAAAAAAATCCCCAGAAGAATCTGGTGTTTGCCAAATCTTTCATCAGCTTTCACATGTTCTGGCTTTATAATCGAAGAAATTCAGTATATACTGGATGTACATAGTTGGGATTCTTACTGTATTTTCCGGACTATAAGTCACACTTTTTTAACAGTTTGGCTGGGAAAGTGTGACCTGTATGTTTTTTTTCACTCTGACCCCCAACAGCCTGTTATGTTCCATGTTTTCAAGATATACAGTGTCAAGGTTTGCGGGTAGGCCGGTGGTGTGTGGACCCAAGTGCAGGGGAAGTGATGGTGAGGCAGAAAAGGTGGTGCAATAATGTTTTAAATAACGCCAACAAAAAACAAAGTACCAACACAACAACCAGGGAATCCAAAAACCTTTAACAAACAAAAGTCAGGCAAAGAAATCAACTCACTTTTGAAGCAGGACAAGGAACACGAGGAACTGGGGAAAAACGCTGACATGAACGTGTACATGCAAAATGTCGCAACAAGACTCAACAAAAAAGGTGGAGTTTGTACAGACACAGACATGGGGTAACGAGTCAACGAGGAACAGGTGGTTGACACAGGAGGATGCAGGTTGGAGGATACACTAGAAGCAGGTACACCAGGTGAAATCAATGGGCAATCACAGGAATAAGTCACACTAGGAGGGAAAAAATACAAAACCGAACAGTACCCCCCCTCAAGGGACGGATCCCAGACGTCCCAAAGGAAAACAAGGTCCCAAACACGAAGGGCAGAAGGGGCCCTGGAAGAGGGAGCAACATCAGCCCCCCAGGGCTAGGTCAGGCGGGCATCCGGGGCGCCAGACGTAGGGCAATTGCACGGGTTGATCAGGCGGGCGTTTGGAGCGCCAGACATGGGGCACCCGCACGGGCTGATGGGGCGGACGTCCGGGACGAGGGTGACTGGCTCTGTCGTCCATGCTGCCCAGCCGTGGCAGAAAACGAGGAGCAGGAGCAGCAAAGTCGTCGTGTGGCGGTTCAGGCATGGAGTCGCCGTCGTCGGGCGGACCAGGCACGGAGTCGTTGTCTTCGGGCGGACCAGGCACAGAGTCGCTGTCGTCGGGCAGACCAGGCTCAGAGTCGCTGTCGTCGGGCGGACCAGACACAGAGTCGCTGTCGTCGGGCGGACCAGGCACAGAGTCGCTGTCGTCGGGCGGACCAGGCACGGAATCGTCGGGCGGACCAGGCACGGAGTCGCTGTCGTCAGGCAGACCAGGCATGGAGTCGTCAGGAGGACCAGGTACGGAGTCGTCGTCAATGGGCTGCTCAGGCACAGAGTCGCAGTCGTCGGGCGGAACAGGCATGGAGTCGTCGTCGCCGTCGAGCGGACCAGGAACACAGTCCAGCGGACCAGGAACGGAGTCGGATTCGAGCGGACCAGGAACAGAAGGCGCGGGCACCTGACTGCGGGGAGTCGGTGCGGGCACAGAACTGCGGGGAGTCGGCGTGGGCACACGACTGCGGGGAGTCACTTCAGGAGTGCTGTCAGTATTGCTGCAAAAATTGAAGAGGCGGCGATCAGCCTGTTAATGCTCAAACCATACGTTGCACTTTGCATCAAATTGGTGTGCATGGCTGTCACCCCAGGAGGAAGTCTCTTCTGAAGACGGTACACAAGAAAAAGCCCAAAGTGTTTTATTTTTTTATAATTCTGCAATAGGGTTCGTTCATTCACCTCTCCCAGTAAATTACTTTATCACCAGTAGACATCCAATCCATTTGAACTGGATGGGTGGTGAATGAATGTTCATTCGCTGCCACCCTCCCACTTCAAATGAATTGGACGTCTAGCCCTTCAATGGCAGCCAATAATTTGACAATGAAGTGACTAGAAAATCTCCACAAAGTGATCCAAAGCACTCCAGAAATGACATTTTCTATTGAAATTGTGCAGTTGTGGCCAAAGAAGTGGTCAGTCTGTATCTCTTCTTGTGATTGTTGCAATGCCATGAATTATTTGGAGGACTGTTTTGCATCATCAGCCTTACTACATTGTTTAGTTGACACACAAAACATATTTTAAAGCCCATTCAACTTTCCTCTAGTGGAACTTCCGCTCCTATCAAGACAAGAGGACACAGGCCTCTTAAGCCACAGTTCAAGTCCTCCTTGAACTGCGCCAAGCTCAGACAAAAAGTTGCTACTTTTGAGTGTTTGGTTGAATAGGCACAATCAAGAAGTGGATTTTTCATGTGGCCCTGATGTAGAGGCTTTGATTCAATTTAGGACGGTGAGTGTTGAGCGAACATTCAGGAGTTCATAAGAAGCTTGAGAGGGGGATTAGTGCCTAACTTGACCTCGTGACCTCTCAAAACAAGCCAGTACTATTGCTTACAGCGGGGGAAGGGAAAAAGCTAGGCACCTCCGACTTGCGGAAGCAAATTCCTCTTTCCCTCTGACACTTGTAAACCGCTCACCTCATGACAAAAGGAGCAACGCATGTCACAGGCGACCAGTCTACTCGGGCCATTACAACGCGCCGGTCAGAGAGAGGTTAAGCCAAAAGCCGGAAAATAGTGAAACAGAGACCTGAGTGCTTGTCAAAAAGGACGTTAAATCCACGAGCTACTTTGACGACAGGAAATGGCGCCCGGTCAGAAACCACACAAATTGAAACCTCTGATTTTTCTTTGTTGATGAAGTCAACGCCGCCACTATCACAGGATAATTAGGCGTGTAAACTCTTACCTCAGAAACTTTCACTGCAAGGTTTGCAGTCTGTTCCTGATAAAATACTGTACATATTGCACATCTGCAATTATCAGATGTCTGTAGTTTAAATGAAGCAGGATTGCTATCAGTGTTGTTTTCGTCAACAATGACGATAACGAAAATATTTCGTCGACGTACAATTTTTTTCATGACGATGACAATTAAGCTAAAAACATGGCTTGGGAGACTAGAACATCACGAGATGAATGCCAATCTTTGTCTGACGAGACGAAAATGCGAATCATAGCAGTGTTTGGGTCGTGTCACTGATGTGACCCCTTCTATCTTCACCGGAGTTTACGATGTGTTTTAAGCTAGGCTAAGCTTCAGCTTGATTGTTTGGAAACACATGGTAAGATTTGTTTTCTTATCTCAGCAAGACAGAATATGCAGTGCTGCATTAGCCTTTAAAGGTCTGTACTGAGTGAAAGTCACACACTAAATGTAACTCGTTGCATTAGCATAGCAGTAGCAACAAAAGAGACAAAAAGCTTTTTTCTGAGGGAAAAAAAGCAGGCTACCAGGATAAACAAAATATAAATTGGCCAGGCTTTCACTCACCCCCCGCAAGTTTTTAGCCATACTTAGCCACATGGTCATATGCTATTGTTTAACCACAACTGGATTCATTACCTTATTACTATTCATCCTTCACACGACCCCTGGAAACAGAGTTGTTGTTTAATCCATCATCCAAGGCAACCGGGAGATTGATTTTTGACTAATTGATCACAGGGCTTCCCCTTTTACATGAAAGATTCTGGCGCAACGCCACACCAAAATAAAAGCCGCCACGCCTTGCAAATGAGATTTTTTTTAAGGCCGTTTCAAACTAATGGCAGCCTAGTGTGAAGGGTTCAGTGGCTACCTATTCATTGTGTATTTTAATGTCCGTAACTAAGCGTGGCCACCTTAAGATTTCGTCGACTAAACCTAGATGAAGACGAACACATGTAAAAATGACAGAAATATGACATACTAATAAGTATTTTTGTCCAAAAGACTATGACAAAAATCAAAAGAGCTGCCAAAAACAACACTGAAAAAATGACCTTACTTCTTCTTTGGCCATTTTCTCACATTTTATCATCTTGAATTCCACCCCAAAAATTCAATTCAGTCCACATACTTTTGGTGACTTTTTTTGGATTCTGCAAAATATGTGCCATGTCTAAAAGGTTGGGAAACACTAAGAGTGTTTGCTAATCCATCTGACAAATCCATTCATTTTCTAATCCATACCACTTATCCCCAAAGAGCAGCATTCAGTCTCGATTGGTCGCCAGACAATTGCAGGGCGTAGACAAACAACCATTTATACTCGCATTGAAACGTGTTAACAATTTAGAGTCTTTAATGTACATAACATGCATGCTTTTGGAATGTGGGCGGAAGACAAAGTACCTGGAGAAAACAAACGAGCGCGAGGGAGAAGGCGTGCACACTTGAGATGATTCCTGAATGCAGATCAAAACATTGAAGCAGAGGTTTTTGGTTCTTTTACAAATCATCAACCACAATAAAAATAACAAGAAATGACAAAAGAGTTAGAAAGATCATTTTTACCAAATAACAGCTATCTATCATGCATCTTTTATTTTGTAAATACTGAAAAACATTCCTTATTTTTCAAGTTTGTCGTGTAAACTGACACTTTACATTTACATTAACACCAAAATCATTTGGTAAATGTAAATGAGTAAATGTAAATATACAATTTGCGATACAAGGCTCTCGATAACGATTATCCCACGATATGGCAATACAAAAATTATGGATACTTGGGTCAGGAAATCAATCTAAGATATTCTATTATTTGACTATTAAAATGAAAACAAGTTACTTTTTGTTTTGTCTGTCCTGTTAAGCTGCTTAGACAATGCGAGTAGGAATATGAAGCCCCTTTCACACATACCTGAACTCCGGTTAATTTCCTTTATGTGTGAAAGCAATTTCCCGGTTTGACTGACACGGAGATGACACAGACATTTACCAAGACGCCTCCTAGTACAATGTCCGAGACTTAGCTGAGATGGGGCATGTGTAAAAGCAGTCGTTGAATTCCCGGGTCACAGCTCGAAGGCTGATGACGTATATGCAGTCATGTGAAAAAATTAGGACACCCTATGGAAGCCTGTGTGTTTTCTAACATATTTGTTCATATGGATATTTGATATCAATTTTAACAATATTGAGACATTCAAGTAACAGAAGTAAACAATTAAAATAAAGATTTTTCATAGCTTTCTGTAAAATGTAATTTGAATAAATCACACACGGGTATATCACATCAGGTGCACATGATTACAACATCATTACCCATTGTTTTAAAGGAGGCTTGCCTTATTTAAACCTCAGTTTTGTATGCCCCTGACTGTTGAAGTGAGAGAAAACAGCATGGTGAGATCCAAGGAGCTGTCTGACACCTTCAGAAAGAAAATTATAAATGCTCATGAGTCTGGTAAGGGATTTTAAAAGATCTCAAAAGAATATAAAATCAGCCATGCCACTGTCCGGAAAATAGTCTAGAAGTAGAGTACATTCAAAACAACTGCCAACATGCCCAGGTCTGGCCGTCCAAGCAAGTTCACCCTGAGAGCAGATGCTAAATGAAGTCTCCCAAAACCCGAAAATGTCATCACGAGACCTACTGCAGGCTCTTGCTACTGTTGATGTGAAAGTACATGCCTCTACAATCAGAAAGAGACTTCACAAGTTTAACCTTCATGGGAGGTGTGCAAGGAGGAAACCTTTGCTCTCCAAGAAGAACATGAAGGCCGGACTAAAGTTTGCCAGAGTGAATGTAGACAAAGACCAGGACTCATGGAATAGTGTTCTTTCAACAGATGAATCTAAAATTGAATTATTTGGACAACATAACAGAGGACATGTTTGGTGTAAACCCAATACGGCATTCCAGGGAAAGAACCTCATACCTACTGTGAAGCATGGAGGTGGAAGTGTCATGGTTTGGGGATGCTTTGCCACAGCAGGCCCTGGCCAGCTCACCATCATAGAATCCACCATGAATTCTATCATGTATAAGAGGGTGCTTGAGGAACATGTGAGATCATTCGTGAAAAATTAAAGCTGAAGCGAAACTGGACCATGCAACATGACAATGACCCAAAACATACCAGTAAATCCACCAAGGACTGGCTGAAAAGGAAGAGAGTCGCGGAATGGCCAAGTCAAAGCCCAGATCTTAATCCCATTGAGATGCTGTGGGGTAACTTGAAACAGGCTGTACATGCACGAAACCCCTCAAACATTTCACAGTTGAAAGTATTCTGCGTTGAGGAGATCACTGACCCACCCGCATACTTCACAGTGGGTATGAGGTGCTTTTTGTCCCAGTTGAAGCCTGGGACCATGTGCTTTGGTCAGATGAGACCAAGATTGAGCTTTTTGGCAACACGCACTCTAAGTGGGTCTGGCGTGCCACGAAAGATGCGCATGATGAAAAGCACCTCATACCCACTGTGAAGTAGGGCGTCAGTGATGCTGTGGGGCTGTTTCGCTTCCAAAGGCCCTGGGAACCTTGTTAGGGTGCATGGCATCATGAATGCTTTGAAATACCAGAACATTTTAAATCAAAATCTGTTGCCCTCTGCCCGAAAGCTGAAGATGGGTCATCACTGGGTCTTTCAGCAAGACAATGACCCTAAACATATGGCCAAATCTACACAGAAATGGTTCACCAGACACAAGATCAAGCTCCTCCCATGGCCATCTCAGTCCCCAGACCTTGTTTTGTTGGCAAAAGGGGGTTGTACAAAGTATGAACACCTGGGGTGCTAATAATTGTGACACACATTATTTGATGTCAGATAATTATTTCTTTATGCGGGATTTTTTCCCCACTGAATAAATGCACTTGTATTGAAGGTTGGATTTTTCTCTTTTTTTCCATTATGGTCCCATATTATTTGAATTAAAAAAAAAAAAAAAAAAAAAAATAGAAGCTAAAAACACATCTTAACCAGGGGTGCCAATAATTATGGAGGGCACTGTAACTCCGCCTTAAGAGTTTGAAGTTCTTTCCAAACAAGGTATTTCTAAAATGAGTATTTTTACTCATTGGCTGCCCTTGACAGTGATAGACATCCAATCTATTTTGACTGGGAGGTCAAATTAGACCTTTGTCTATGTCTTTGTCAATGGCAGGGATACATGTTCGCTCAATGCCAATCAACCCTGTTGAAATGGATTTGATGGATCTGTTCAGCTGCTTAGATGCTGAGAAGTGGAATCTGAGTGTCTTGATTGGCTGAACAGTTTTAATGTGCCACATGGGAGTTTGGTGTACTCCCATTGTGGTTGTTAATATTGTGAGAGAAAGGAAGAACTGACTGAGGAACAGAAGGAATAGTGATACAAAAAATAGTATACAATATACAGTATATGCTACCTAATACAAGTAGCATTGCCGTCTATTAAATTTAAATGCTAAACTATGTCAGTTCCAACTGTAGAATAATAGGATTTATGGCAAATTCCGCTCACATAAGAGCTTTGGGTTCAAATTTTAAGATGTCCTTCAGGAGAAAGCTTTGCTTCTCAGCTTTCAAAATCAAGCCATGTCATTCAGTATACCCGTTAGCGACACTTTCTTTTCACTGTTGATCTTTTAGGGATATTAAGTACCCATTGTCGTTTAGATATACCTTTCAGTGCACCCTTATCTACACTACAAAATTATTTAAGCGGCCCACATCTGCCAAGTGTCGACAGGCCAAGCATAATATTATATGTAGTGCAGAAAAGAAAAAAAAAGAATGGTTTCTCTCAAAATATGTTGAAATAATGTTGGCCTAGCATGTAAATGTGTTTGTAATTAAACATGACTGATATGCTGGCTACGTATAGAAAGTTCCAGTTTATTCATATGCATGTTTAAGTCATGGTAAAGCGATTTCTATTTGCATTCAAAGAGCCTCAAGCAAACTTTTTTTTTTCTTAAAAGTGTGCATATTTACTCGTGTAGATCATTGTGGCAACTTTTATGTAAATTATTTTTTTGGTTTAAAAATTAATGGGAAATAAGCACAAATTAACAACAGGGGCGGAGCATAGGAGTGTCCTGTAATGAAGGAGATAATCATACAAAGGAAAATAGAAAATAAAATATCTCACCTTCCAGTGTTGTTTTTGGCACCCCTTTTAATTTTTGTCTTAGTCTCAAAATATATTTTTCTTCGTTTAGTTTTTCTTGAAGAAAACTCAAGACCTATTTCGTCTAGTTTTAGTCGACGTTTACTAAAATTAGGGCTGTCAAAATTATCGCGTTAACGGGTGGTAATTATTTTTTTAAATTAAGCACGTTAAAATATTTGACGCAATTAACGCACATGCCCCGCTCAAACAGATTAAAATGACAGCACAGTGCAATGCCAACTTGTTACTTGTCTTTTTGGGAGTTTTATCGCCCTCTGCTGGTGCTTGGGTGCGACTGATTTTATGGGTTTAAGCACCTATGAGCATTGTGTAGTTATTGACATCAACAATGGCGGGCTACTAGTTTATTTTTTGATTGAAAATTTTCCAAATTTTAATAAAACGAAAACATTAAGAGGGGTTTTAATATAAAATTTCTATAACTTGTACTAACATTTATCTTTTAAGAACTACAAGTCTTTCTATCCATGGATCACTTTAACAGAATGTTAATAATGTTAATGCCATCTTGTGGATTTAGTTACAATAAACAAATACAGTACTTATGTACCGTATGTTGAATGTATATATCCATCTTGTGTCTTATCTTTCCATTCTAACAATAATTTACAGAAAAATATGGCATATTTTGTAGATCATTTGAATTGCGATTTATTACGATTAATCAATTTTTAAGCTGTAATTAACTCGATTAAAAAGTTTTTTAAAAATTACTCCAAAAATAAATACCGGGAATTAAAATTGTTAGGTGGAGATAAAACTGAAATGGTACTAGGGATGTCCCGATCCAGGTTTTTGCACTTCCTATCCGATACCGATATTGTTTTGCACTTCCGATCCGATACCGATACTGGCCGATACCGATACCGGCCTATCTGAGCATGTGTTAAAGTTTAAAGTTATTTAGCTTCCTTACTTAGCTGTCAGACTCATATTGAAAAAGGTTTTAGTACTATTGAAAACAACTAGCTAGCAGAATTAGGTGAGTTTGAATAACACACAACGGTTGGTAACAAGAAACTGACCTGTTTATTCAGTGACAAACACAAAACATTATAGATAACAAACAGAAATGGCATAGTCAGTCAGTAAAATGTGCAAATAATATTGTAAACTGTCTTAAAAAAGCAAAACACACAAACAACCTCAGTGGAAAATCCCACAAACCCCCTAAGCTATTAGATGCTTTTAATGTTTCGTGCATTAGTTACAAAAACTATAAAAAGCCTCTCAGGTTTAAATAAACGACTATTTCAGTGTCAAGTTAACATTTTAAAATAGTAAATAAAATACTCATGTCCCCATTCTGTATCAGCAGCTTTAAACTACATTCATTTAATTTTGCGAACCAACTGTTAAAGTTGTTAAAATTGCTCCCGTTATTCCATAATTTCCCTTCTGTCTACTTTCGACATGTGAAAGTTTTAAAACTGCTTTGAAAATAGATTCAAGTCATGATTTTGCCGATTTAGGAGTATTTTAGATAAAAAGTTAATTAGGTTCGCTTGGAAGGTTCACAACAGCCTCCTGCTTTAAGATGGCGGCTGTTTACTAATGCAACTAGTTTTCAATACTTCAATGTTGCTAACTCCGTCGAGTCTGTCATTTTGCATCATGTTCTACATACATATGATATCTATTATCTACAGTAAAACGATGTTGACGTAGTTTGTAGCGGCTGTCAGCAGCAGTCAGGTATTCTTGTGTTTTTTTATCCAGCGGCATGAGTTGAGCTAAAGCCATGAGTCGAGCATTGGCATTACCCGGGTCTATGACAAGCATGATGTTTACTCTCGGGACGCAATGCGGTCCGTTTCTCATTGCGTCCCGAAGACCGTGCTGTGTATTAGTTCCGCTTTACTTGACATATTTAAATAATCGGAATTTGGATGTTTGTGAATCGTTCTCGAATCTTCCACGGCCGAATCGCTCAAGGATGTAATGACAGCTGGGCATGTTGTACCGTGGTTCTAAGTGTTGGATGGTGCGTCTTTACTCACGAGAGATAATGGCTCGTCATCCAGAATGAATTCTTCGGCAATGACTTGTTACTCCCTGGGATTTGGGACTGTCGAGTGCCAGTTTGTCACGCATAGCAAAAGTTTCTGCCAGTGTTAGTTGCGAAGGACCTTTCTTTTTGTCTTCGGTTTTCTTATATTGTTTGTGGTGGTATTTCGCTAAATGCTTGATTAGGTTGGTTGTATTAAAACTTCTTACAGCTTCACCACCACGCTTGACTTTATTGTGGCATATGTTGCACTCTGCCTCTTCGTCTTTGTCGTCCTTTAAGGTGAAATGATCCCACACAGCTGACATTTTTACCGATAAAGTCTCTCGGTAAATTGGGAAACGGTAATGTAAATGTAGTGTGTTGAAGGTGTGCCGTAAAATGCGGACCGGATTTTAGGGAAACCAAAGCAAAAACTGGAATGGATTATGTAAATTGGTGCGCTGGAAAACCCGGACCGGACTTCAAAAAAAAAAAAAAAAAAAAACGGGATCAGAAGTCTGGATCGGAATTTTTCCGTGTTGGCCGATCCGATACCGATGCGCATTTTTTTGCACATATCAGCGTCCGATCCGATCCAAATATCGGATCAGGACATCTATAAATGGTACACCAAGAATTTTCACTGACTGCATCTAAGTGCTTGTTAATAATGATATTCATAAATAGCTAACTTGCATTTTTGCATTTCATTTGATCTCTGCAAATTTCCAATACCCTTCATCTTTCATCCGTCGGCCAAACAGGCAAGCAGAACAAAAAGTCTCTCATAAATCCATAAGAAGTCCTTACGTACAGCCTGAAGTACCTGCAGTTACTCTTGGAAGGAAAAGGGAAAAGGCGTGACGAAGTGGAAAACGGCACGAAAGTGACAACACGCTGAGCTGCTGCAGACCATCACGGGGAATTTCCGGCTTGTTTAAGTAACCTTTGTTCAACCGGCTCATGTTATGACAACACGAGCTCAAACGTGATGGATAGACAAGTTCTACCAAAGCTCGGGACTTACTTTTAAGCTATAGATTCAGATTTCATATATGGGGATGGAGATCGTTATAACAATAACTCCGAAGTCATAAAAGTTGTGGAAGACCAAGTACTTCCAGATACACTGAGGAGTTGTACGATTTACATACATCGTGCTGAGTCACATGCTTTGACGCAGCCACAGCCTTTATTATAGGGAGTATATTAAGAATATATACATTCTTAAATGGTTTTAAAGCACTTCAAATGTAAAATACTGGCCAAAAATATTGGCACCCCTGCAATTCTCTCTGATAATGCTCAATTTCTCCCAGAAAATGATTGCAATTACAAATGGTTTGGTAGTAATATCTTCATTTATTTTGCTTGCAATGAAAAAATTCAAAAGACAATGAAAAAACAAAAATGCGAACAACCGATTATGGTATCCATCTATCTGGAATTTTAGACCATTGTTCTTTGGCCAACTGCTCCAGGTCTTTGAGATTTTGCCTTCTTCAAGCTGCCATTTTCAGATCTCTTCACAGGTGTTCTATGGGATTTAGGTCTGGACTCATTGCTGGCCACTTTAGAACTCTCCAGTGCTTTCTCTCAAACTATTTTCTAGTGCTTTCTGAAGTGAGTTTTGGGTCGTTGTCCTGCTGGAAGACCCATGACCTCTGAGAGAGACCCAGCTTTCTCACACTAGGCCCTACATTATGCTGCAAAATTTGTTGGCAGTCTTCCATAATGCCATGCACACGGTCAAGCAGTCCACTGCCAGAGGCAGCAAAACAACCCCAAAACATCAGGGAACCTCCGCCATGTTTGACTGTGGGGACCGTGTTCTTGTCTTTGAAGGCCTCATTTTTTCCCTGTAAACTCTATGTTGATGCCTTTTCCCAAAAATATCTTCTTTTGTCTCATCTGACTAGAGAACATTCTTCCAAAATTTTGGCTTTCTCAGGCTTTTGTATGTCTCTGGGTCAGAAGTGGGGTCTTTCTGGGTGTCCTCCCATAGAGTCTCTTTTCATTCACACGCCGACGGATAGTACAGGTTGACACTGATGTACCCTCGGACTGCAGGACAGCTTGAACTTGTTTGGATTAGGGGTGCACGATATCTATTTTTTGAAACCGATACCGATATCGATAACTTCCTGCTCCTCAAAACCGATACCGATATCGATAACCGATAATAAATATATAATTTTTAAATGCATAACCTGAGTTTTTGAACACCTGGAGGTTTAAAAAAAAAAAAGAGAGAGAGAGAGAAAAAAACTAGTGGTGGATTCAACATAGATTTGCCTTTGACCTCACCAGATTTTTCATAATGACATGAACAAAACAGTGTGTTTCACTTCTGCACTGCCCAACAGGCAGCTAAAAATGAATGCACTTTCATAAACCACAAGGCTTGGTCTTTTCATGCTTTTATGGGAAGACACTTGTCTTAATATTGTGAAATTACAACAGAAAAATACACACATTCAATACTCAATATACAACAAATTGAACAATACACTTATATACACAACTATTATATGTGTAGCATAGCACACTAGCTTGAGCTACTAAAGCATTGGCTGGCTTCTATAACACAACTTATGAAGTTCTGTACATATGACCCTTCACCACAGAAGTAGACATATGTTGCACATCCATATGTTATAGTAAACATAAAATACTTACAGACATATATTTCTGAGGGGGAAACGTAACAAAGCATTCACGATTGTCAATGCTACCGCTAGACACCGCAATGTGTAAGTGAATGAGCTTGTAATGTGAACCAAACTGTAACAAAAAATAGATGCAGCGAATTATTCTGACCAGCAGGTGGGAGCAATGCCCCGCAAATGGTCAACTGATTTCCCATACTAGTGTGTAAACTGTAAAACCAGCACAGTACATATTATCGGTCCTATTAATAATGTTATTGGATTTATCGGGGTGACCTCATAATTCCTCTTATCGGACCGATAATTATCGGACGAATAATTATCGTGCACCAGTAGTTTGGATGTTAGTTGAGGTTCTTCATCCACCATCCGCACCCTGTTTCGTTGAAATTTCCCATCAATTTTTCTTTTCTGTCCACATCTAGGGAGGTTAGCCACAGTGCCATGGGCTTTACACTTATTGATGACACAAAGCACCGTAGACACAGGAACATTCAAGTCTTTGGAGATGGACTTGTAGCCTTGAGATTGCCCATGCTTCCTCACAATTTTGCTTCTCAAGTCCTCAGACAGTTCTTTGGTCTTCTTTCTTTTCTCCATGCTCAATGTGGTACACACAAGCACAGAGGACAGAGTTTGAGTCAACTTTAATCCATTTTAACTGGCTGCACGTGTGATTTAGTTATTGCCACCACCTGTTATGTACCACAGGTAAGTAACAGGTGCTGTTAATTACACAAATTAGAGAAGCATCACATGATTTTTCAAAGGGTGCCAATACTTTTGCCCGGCCCATTTTTTGAGTTTTGTGTAAAATGATAATGCTTAAATTTTTTTCCCCATTCTGTTTTGTGTTTTTTCATTGCAAGCAAAATATTGAAGATATTACTACCAAAGCATCTGTAATTGCAATCATTTTGTGGCAGAAATTGAGCATTATATGACAAAATTGCAGGGGTGCCAATACTTTTGGCCAGCACTGTAGAATATACTAGAATGATCGATAATAGTTGTATCGCCATAAAGTGAGATCATCGTTATCGTGAGCCTCGTATTGCAAATTGTATCCAGAGTCTATTCAATTCATTCTGAGTTTATCATCATGAATGTATTTTTATTTATCACTGTTGGGCTAGTATTATACATGTTTTAATTTCACGAATATAGCACTGTTTTGGCCTTTGAGAGCCAAAGATTTATTCAACTATTGTCACCCCTACCAGGTAGAGTGGGGCAAATAAGTATTTAGTCAACCACCAATTGTCCAAGTTCTCCTTCTTGAAAAGATTAGAGAGGATTGTAATTGTTAACATGGGTAAACCTCAACCATGACAGACAAAATGTGGGAAGAAAAAAAAAGAACAGAAAATCACATTGTTTGATTTTTAAAGGATTTATTTGCAAATCAAGGTGGAAAAAAATGTATTTGGTCACCTACAAACAAACAAGATTTCTGGCTGTCAAAGAGGTCTAACTTCTTCTAACAAGGTCTAATGAGGCTCCACTTAATACCTGTATTAATGGCACCTGTTTTAACTCATTATCTGTATAAAAGACACCTGTCCACAACCTCAGTCAGTCACACCCCAAACTCCACTATGGCCAAGACCGAAGAGCTGTCGAAGGACACCAGAGACAAAATTGTAGACCTGCACCAGGCTGGGAAGACTGAATCTGCAATAGGTAAAACGCTTCGTGTAAAGAAGTCAACTGTGGGAGCAATTATTAGAAAATGGAAGACATACAAGACCACTGATAATCTCCCTCGAGCTGGGGCTCCAAATGAGCTGGCGTCAAAATGATAACAAGAACGGTGAGCAAAAATCCCAGAACCACACGAGGGGACCTAGTGAATGACCTACAGAGAGATGGGACAACAGTAACAAAGGCTACTATCAGTAACACAATGCGCTGCCAGGGACTCAAATCCTGCACTGCCAGATGTGTCCCCCTGCTAAAGCCAGTACACGTCCAGGCCCGTCTGCGGTTCGCTATAGAGCATTTGGATGATCCAGAAGAGGACTGGGAGAATGTGTTATGGTCAGATGAAACCAAAATAGAACTTTTTGGTAGAAACACAGGTTCTCTTGTTTGGAGGAAAAAGAATACTGAATTGCTCCATACCCACTGTGAAGCATGGGGGTGGAAACATCACCCTTTGGGGCTGTTTTTCTGCAAAGGGACCAGGACGACTGATCGGTGTGAAGGAAAGAATGAATGGGGCTAAGAGTGTGACAATATCTCGATACAGCGATATATCGCAATATTTTGCAACCCGATTGGTTATCGATTTGCTCCCGCCAAGTATCGATACTTTTATTTAACATATTGGCCATACAGTGGAGTATGGATGCTGTAATGTAAACTGCTCAATGTTTGCTGAGCAATTCCTTCGCGGTCCACTATGGGCGCTCGGGAGTGGCGGTGAAGGTAGAGTGCGCACAAGTCGTCTAGAGAAGAAGAGTGGAGGCTCCAAGTGGGTTGAAAAAATAAAAAAGCTCCGTGAGAACGGTGGAGGAAAAAATGTGAAAAATATTGCTACAAATCACACATGGGGACACACTTTAGATTTTACACCAACAAGAAAGGAAGTAATGTGAACAAGGACTTTGCTGTATGCAAGAAATGTCTAACAAAAAATAAGGTTCACTGGGAGCTGGTGACGAAGTGCACACCGGATTTCATCACTGCTTCGCATTCATCACTTGAGGTAAGAAAGTTTTGCAATGTAATTGATTTTTAATTTACATGTATTATTTTGATGACATTTGGTGTTAAATGATATAAAATAAACCAGGACCCTAAACTGGATGAAAATGAATATCGAACAAGCCCACATGAATTTTCCGATTTATTTGATATTATTTGAGAACCACTTTCCATCTAGTTTACTACACAAACTGTTATTACAGTTATTTTGATACATAAGCTATAAAAATGGTTTGAATAGGTTCCAAGATATATAAAGTGATGTGCATGATAATTAATGTAGCCTACGTATTAAAAATATGTAATTATTGCATTTTTAATTTCTATACATTCAATTCATTTTTTTTTTTTAATTCAATACTTTCAACACAAAAAAGATCAGGATTTCAACTCAAAAGCTATGAAGTAGCTAGTATTTTTTGTTTTATTTTGTTGTTTTTAAGGTGAGGAAGACTGTGACTGAGCAAGTCTGACATCTTAAATGCTGAAGCAGATAGTGGAAGTGCTCAAACCAAGCAACAAAGGTCATGTACGAAGAAAAGACCCACCAATTTTATCATTTTATCATTGCCCCACTCCAAGCTCAGCTGCTGACATCTACACTCATCATGATCTCTCCAAGCGATATCAGTGATTTTGATTTGTTTCCTCTATGTGCAGGTGCACATTTTGCAGTAGATTTATATTTTACAGCAATGTTGCACAGACAAGGTGTCACTGTTTAATAAATGACTTAAACAGTATTTTTTCTATTTTGAATTTTTTTTTTTTTTTTCCCCAACGGTTGTATTGTAGAATGTCATGTATCCAATTTCTGACCAATATATCGATAATCGCTGTATCGTGAGATCATGAGATAATTGTTATCGTGAGCCTTGTATCTCGAATCGTATCGTATCGTGAGGTGCCCTGAGGCTCCCACTCCTAAATGGGGCCATGTATCGAGAGATTTTGAGTGAAAATCTCCTTCCATCAGCAAGGGCATAGAAGATGAGACGTGGCTGGGTCTTTCAGCATGACAATGATCCCAAACACACAGCCAGGGCAACAAAAGAGTGGTTTCGTAAGAAGCTTTGCAAGGTCCTGGAGTGGCCTAGCCAGTCTCCAAATCTCAACCCCATGGAAAATCTGTGGAGGGAGTTGAAAGTCCGTGTTGCCCACCGACAGCCCCAAAACATCACTGCTCAATAGGAGATCTGCATGGAGGAATGGGCCAAAATACCAGCAACAGTGTGTGAAAAGCTTGTGAAGAGTTACAGAAAATGTTTGGCCTCCGTTTTTGCCAACAAAGGGTACATAACAAAATATTGAGATGAACTTTTGGTTTTGACCAAATACTTATCTTCCACCATGATTTGCAAATAAATTCTTTAAAAATCAAACAATGTGATTTTCTATTTTTTTTCCCCACATTCTGTCTCTAATGGTTGAGGTTTACCCATGTTGACAATTACAGGCCTCTCTAATATTTTCAAGTGGGAGAACTTGCACAATTAGTGGTTGACTAAATACTTATTTGCCCCACTGTATGCAATAAAGAGTTCTAATGGATTCACTTCATATTAGTCTGTTTCCTGTTTCGCAAAGGTAAGCAGCAGCCTGACAAAGCCATGATAGCAATGATTTCACATCCAAGTATGTAGCTATACTAGTATATAAACAAAGTGGTATCGGTGAAATCCTAATGACAACCCAATGGCATTTGTCCAGACAAAACAAACAAAGCAACACAATTCTATAAAGTCTCCAGGTGCTCAATATGAGCCAAGGGACAGTTGGAAAAAAAAAACAAAAAAAAACACAATAGCCGCATTCTTGGCTGCCTCGATGGATGTAGACGCACCGCTCGGGTTCTCGGCCGTTTCCTCGACGCACGCTGGGCAGGCTCCAAGGCCTTCAAACTTCCGCATAGTTTCCAGGTGCCGCATGAAACATCAACACTTCACCCACAGAGATTCCTACATTTTTTTTGTAGGCAGCAGGTGTGATGTATGTACAGCGACGGACTTTCCAAGGATGTAAAGTCAACGGAACACACACGAATGTCCTTCCTTGTCGCGGCTGCAAACAAAAGCAGTGGAATGCGGGGAGATGACTCGGTGCTGCAGATGGAACAGATACGCTTGTCTGAGTAGGATCTCGATCACCGCTCTGAAGCAACAAGAGTTTTACAGCAGGACCTATAACTGCACGCCACAAGGACGTGAAAACCCTCGAAAGGATTTCAGGGACACGAGAGGACGATATCGAAGCAATCTGCTCGTTTCAGTTTTTCCAATTGAACAATGAAGTCAAGCAAAACCTCAATTAAGTTGTTGAAAAGGGATTCGTGTAGAAATTTGTCGAAGCTTCAGAGAACACAGGGTGGTTATCACAAAAGCGAAACGCATTAGAGTCACACGGCGGAGAGGCAGGAAGCACTAAGCACATTTTAAATTTCACTATGGTGATTGAGAGGAAAATGGGCTCGAGAGCTGAAATTGCAGATAATTACCTCATCTCAGCACCAGTGACAACCAGGCTCGTAAAAAATTGAAGCAAAAAACATTTGAACCAGCAAATGAGTAAAAATTAAAACAGGTACTGGCGATAATTAGCAATCCTTACTGATTGTAAGTTTTAAAAATATATTACTGGCAAGTTAAGAAAACATACAACATTCACGATCGGTTGAGCGTATGAAGAAAAAAAATATACAGTTGTACCTCTACATACGAAGTTACCGTAATTTTCGCACTATAAGGCGCACCTGATTATAAGCCGCCACCCCACAAATGTGACAGGAAAACGGCATTTGTTCACAGATAAGCCGGACTGAACTATAAGCCGCAGCTGTCCTCATTGTATTATGGGATATTTACACCAAAAGATAATAACCGGTAACACTTCATTAGATAGCGGCATCATACGACGGTCAGAAGACCAAATGAACCACCATGAAGCTTTGAACCAATTGTTTGCAAAGTTTCATTGCTTCAAGAAGCTTCATTTGGCCATCATTGCTCCCTTGGGAGACAGTCAATCTTTTATGCCACCTGCTGTCAACACTGTTGTTGTCCAACATGCCTCCTAGCATGCATTGCAGCGCAACCGATGTAAACAACAATTAAAATACTTTCTTAAATGTTCTGTACTAATTTTTTTTCAATTACTGTTCCTGTTGTTTAATTAATTGCTAGTTACGGTATTTGGTAACACTTTATTTGACAGTAAGACTGTCATTAGACAATTAGATATAATTATGACATGACACTGTCATGCGCATTAACAAATGCTTATAAGAGATATCATTTAGTTTTATTCGGCAAATTATCTCACTTTGAATGGATTTAAAAGATCCAAGCTGGACATAAATGGAGTTGGTAACATAATTTGCTGGATGACACTTAATGACATCTGTCATAAGCATTCAGTAATGCCCATGATAGTCTCATGTCATAACTATGACGGTGTTATGACAGTCTTATGACGCCGCTGTCAAATAAAGTGTTACCAAATACCAGAACAAGCAATTAATGAAACTGGAACAGTAAATGCATAAATAATTAGCACAGAACATGAATTTTGATTGTTACTTACATCTGTAGCGCTGCAATGCATGGTAGGAGGCATGTGTTGCCAATTAACCCAAATCTACAAATAAGCCGCACTGGACTATAAGACGCAGGATTAAAAATGAACGGAAAAAGTAGCGGCTTATAGTCCGGAAATTACGGTAATTCGTTCCAGGACCTTATTTATAAGTCAAAATGGTCATATGTCGAGCAGGATTTTACCATAAGTACACATTATGTTTCCATTAATTCATTCCACAGCCTGAAAACCTACACTAAATCCTTAATAAATACTGCTGGTACAATTATAAATGGCAATTACACAAAGCAAAACAAATAAATTATGAATAAAAATCGGAAAAAGAATAGAGTACAGGGTTTTCCCTAGGATTTTTTTCAAGCTGTGGTGGGCTACATCGGAGTCGGACAGTCCCACCATATCGTGCCATGGCGAAATTGCTTCATATCATGACAAAATGATTTTTCCCCCCACATTTATTGTCTTCCAAGAAGAATCATAACAATACAGTGGGGCAAATAAGTATTTAGTCAACCACTAATTGTGCAAGTTCTCCCACTTGAAAATATTAGAGAGGCCTGTAATTGTCAACATGGGTAAACCTCAACCATGAGAGACAGAATGTGGGAATAAAAAAACAGAAAATCACATTTTTTAAAGAATTTATTTACAAATCATGGTGGAAAATAAGTATTTGGTCAATACCAAAAGTTATCTCAATACTTTGTTATGGGGCTGCAGCTATTGATTATTTCAGTAGTCGATTAATCGATGAACTAGTTTGTCAAATAATCGAGTAATCGGATAAGAAACATGAACAATTAAAATACCTGAGCTGAGCCTCAAACGGTATAAAAAAATAAATAAGGATCTATGTTTAACAAAAGAACAATTGGCTAACTTAATAGCAAAAGTCCGCTAACTTAAATGCTATAAAACGCTAACTTAATTTTTTTTTTTTTACAATGCTCTTAACAAATGGTTCAGACACATATTCCCACAAAAACAGCTAAATATACTCAAACTAAATTATGAATGCATTAAAAAAACATTAGCTCAAACAATTTCATTTGTCAGCAAAATCATTTGTCAACGGTAAGCGATTTTCATTGTTAAGGAACAGTTTGATGTGCTGTTACGGTAACGCGGGGATTCTGGGATTGACAAACTAGATCTAACGTCATCGTTACCACTTGTTCTTGTTTTGATACTTGTTGCCTTCTCTTGTGGGATTGTACTCAATAAATCTCATTTATCCTGCATTTTCTAATCAATAATCATCGTTTATTGAGCAAAAGTGTGCTGGTTGCTTACTCACCGCAAACCCGGAAATTTCGGAAAACAGTAGCCTAACATAAATGAACAATAAAAGCCCAAAGTGCACATTGACAGCTAAGATGTTCTGACCCCCCCCCCATCAGAGCAAATAAAACTAAATATGATAAATAAGCCTCCTCAACTCTTTCGTAGCGCTTAAAGATTTGATCCATTTTATGTTGCACTGCCCTTTCTTTGTCGCATCAATTCAACCTTTTTTCTAAATTTTTTGCTGTTCCAGAAAACATGCCCATTTGAACCAATCAGAGCTAAACCATCTCTGCTGATCACATGTCAGTAATTAAGCCAATTGAACGGATAAATGAGTCCAGGTGTTTTGCTTTGTTGCGTGCATTCGCACACTGATGTGACTCATCATCGTCAGACTCATAACTGCAGCAGTTGGGGAAACCTCCATGCCGTCCGTGGAATAAAATCAATAATAAATATTGGTGGAAACGGATTATGCTACACAAGCACTTTAATGTGCTTGCTGTTAACACTTGTGTATAGCGATGTCCAGATCGATCGGGTCCGATCACGTCATTTTCAAAGTATCGGAATCGGCAAAAAAATATCGGACATGCCTTTTTTTAATATACAGTGGTACCTCTACATACGAATTTAATCCGTTCCAGGAGCTTGTTTGTAAGTCGAAATGGTCGTATGTCGAGCAGGATTTTCCCATAGGAATACATTATAATTCCATTAATTCGTTCCACAGCCCAAAAACCTGCACTAAATCCTTAAAAAATACTGCTGGTACTATTACAAATGGCAATTACATATAGCAAAACAAATAAATAATAAATAAAAATCGGATTAATAATATAATAATAATAATAATTCCTGTAATAGTATAACGAGACGGGTTCTAATAAGGCGGACGTTTTTTTCTGTACCTGAAGGCACCGCGGGGCTGACGTGACAAAGAGGGAAGGGAGCGGGTGAGAGTTTACTTTTGCTTTCAATGCTTTCTTGAGAACATCGTCAATTGCAGCAGACAGCAGGCGTTTTGTGTTGAATAAATTGTGAAAGAAATGATGAAAACGTGGCGAAGCTGGCGATTTCTCTGGAGATGTTACCACAATAAGAATTGTCAGCTTAACTTATAAAGACTGGCGAACGATGGTCGGAGGAGGACCGTGGAGATGTATTGTTGAGCCATTTCACCCCACGCTCATATTTTTCTGTCATTTGCATCTTCATTTAGAAGGTAAGCGTCAACTTTTTCCTTGTTTCACCACCTGTACCAACCTTTTCTGAAACCTGTGTTGATTTGTCACACAAGAAAATCCGCCGTGCATTCGTCTGCGGTGCTGCCATTGTCGTCGTATTTCGAGCATATCGTCGGATGTAGAAACAAATGGCGAGTCAAATTTTACGTCGGATGTCGAAAAGTTCGTGTGTCGAAGCGATCGTACGTAGAGGTACCACTGTATATATATATTTTTAATTAAATCGTTTTCTAATTGTATTTAACGTTACAGACATAATATGTTACACTCATCCTGAGTCTTTAGGCTTAAGGTAGGGTTATCAAATTTATCCCGATAACGGTGGTAATTAATTTTTTAAAAAATGTATCACGTTAAAAAATTTAACGCAACTAATGCATGCGCTGCACGATTCACTCACGCATTGTCGCGCTTAATCTGTAATGACGCCGTTTTACCTATATAGAGAGATAAATGGCAGCGTTAAATAAGTAGTGTGAATTATGGCAGCCTTTGAGCCTTTTTTTAATTGGCTAAAGCCTTACAATCCCTCTTCCCACGATTAGAAATATCATGGGAAGCAATGTGGGGAAGCAAGGTAGCAATTGATCTTTTTCTTAACACCTTATGTTATTTCCCAACGCAGAGAAGATATATCAATTGGTAGCACTACGCACAGTCATGGTTCCACTTCCCATCATGCATTAGGCATGGCTACAGTATCATTTACTGAAAGCTCAACAAATACACTAGACGGCAATATTTAGTCACAATATACAAAGTCACAAGTCTTTCTATCTGTGGATCCCTCTCACAGAAAGAATGTTAATAATGTAAATGCCATCTTGAGGATTTATTGTCATAATAAACAAATACAGTACTTATGTACTGTATGTTGAATGTATATATTCGTCCGAGTTTTATTCATTTTTTTCTTAATGCATTGCCAAAATGTATATGATCGGGAAAAATTATCGGGAATGATTGGAATTGAATCGGGAGCAAAAAAAAAAAAAAGCAATCGGATCGGGAATATCGGGATCGGCAGATACTCAAACTAAAACGATCGGGATCAGATTGGGAGCAAAAAAACATGATCGGAACAACCCTACTTGTGTATGTAAATCTGATGTTGGTAGATTGTTTTCTTCTTGGAGATGAATTTTTTTTTTTTTTACATAGCGTTTTGACAGTTGCCGTCATATTTTTTAATTAAAAGCACCGTGTACCGGAACTGCGTTCTGGCCCTGAATCTTATATCGGAACTGCGTTCCTGACCACTTTCACCCCTGGTCATGAGGTAAATTTAATTTTGCACTACTCTTGATTGTAATGGAGGATATCTTTGCATTTTCCTTGTTAACTCACTGGTTTCCATTGACAGCCCTTGACGTCCGATCCATGTGATGTGGGAGGGTTGCCGCCCTCCCAGTTCAAATGGATTGGACGTCTACTAGTGATATACTAAACTAATCCTTGTAATTTGACAAAACCCTGACATTCGAAGAGTTCTTAGAGGTCATGCCCGTAAATCGAAGTCTTACAACCTGGTGTCTGGCCACCATGACCTTAGCAACGGCCCCAAAATGCCTGTCAAAGTGTCTTAATTGTTGATGGATGACTCCATTACTGTATAGCGCCGCGTGCTGCGTCACCAGCCTCCAGCTGCACGCGACACTGCCACGCTTTGTTACTGGGAGGAAATGAAACGTTTCAACGCAAACAAACAAAAATGCGATATCTCTCACAGAAGGACTTCCTGAGGATGATAAGCGGTTGATTGCTCCGCGCGTTGCGGAGATGAAGTTGACAGCGAGGACGACAAACACATTTCCTGTGAGAAGCCACGTTGTCACGCTTATAAGAACCTTTGACTCATGGGCTATGTTATGAATTACCTATGACTACAGTGGTACCTCTACTTATGAAATTAATTGGTTCTAGTTTCGTAACTTGAAAATTCTGTCAGTAGAGACGCGTTTTCCATGTAAGACCCCAAAATTCAGACATAAATCTTTTATAATGCATAAAAATGCATCAAAACATGAAACAAATACATGTTACAATTAGATTGTTGCACAATAAACATAAAATCCGAGTTGTGCACACTGTAAAAAAAACACGAATAAAAGTTAATACTCATGTTAAGCTGTCGGAACACGAGGAGCGAATGAAGATGCCGCTGGGATACATATATACACATACAGTAGAGGTCCCTCTTAGCCAACTGGATGTCAGGAGTGCCAAGCAATAACCAATGGCAGAACAGCTATAAGTATGTTACGTTCAGTAAACTCTGGTAGCTGCGAGTACCAGCCGTTAGGTTTGGGAAACTCTTGATACCTCACGATACAATAAGATTTGCGATACAAAGCTCACGATAACGATGATCTCACGATATGGCGATACAAAGATTATCGATACATTGGTCAGATCATTTTAAGATATTCTACTAAACAACTAATAAACACAAAAACAAGCTACAGTGGTATGAAAAACTATCTAAACCTTTTGGAATTTCTCACATTTCTGCATAAAATCACCATCAAATGGGCTCTGATCTTTGTCAAAATCACACAGATGAAAAAACTGTATGCTTTAACTAAAATAACCCAAACATTTATAGGTTTTGTTGTTGTTGTTTATTGTCATCATCATAGGTATTATTGACAGTTACAAGATACAGTGCCCTCCATAATTATTGGCACCCCTGAAAAAGATGTGTTTTTTAGCGTCTAATATATATACAGTACTGTGCAAAAGTTTTAGGCAGGACACCTGCCTAAAACTTTTACACAGTACCGTATATTTTTATTATATTATGTATATACAGGATATACTGTATGTATATATTTTCCCCAAGTGGAAGCTTCCATGATCCTAATAAATTTAATAATTAAAAAAATATATATACAGTACTGTGCAAAAGTTTTAGGCAGGTGTTCTGCCTAAAATTTTTGCACAGTACTGTATATTTTTCAATTCAAATAATATGGGACCTTAATGGGAAAAAAAGAGAAAAATCCAACCTAAGTGCATTCATTCAGTGGGGAAAAAATCTAGGGCTGTCCCAAACGACTAATTTTCTCCCGATTAGTCAGCCGACTATTTTTACGATTAGTCGACTAATCTAATAATTAAATTTTTTTTTTTTTTTTTTTTTTTTTTTTTTACTAATTTAGCAATGAAATGTTTGTTGACGCTTATCAATTCACAAAAAACATATTGGAAAAGTTAAATTATTTATTAAAGTACAAATAAATACGTAAATAACAATAATAAATCACAAATAAACAATGAGTTCAAATGCTGATAGAATTAACTAGTGTAGCATCCCGATTGAAAAGATGGTCTCTTAAACTGATGGTTTACAACTTTTATTCCATCCTTGATGTAAACACACTGTAAGAGCTACGGTGCACACAAATAAAGCAACACAACTAGAAATTAACAAAAACTTTTCACCTTTTTCCTTTTAAACCTTATTTATATATCAATGAATTGCCTTTACCTTAATTTATTATCTTATCATTGACAATCTCTCCCTTGAGTGCAATCACTGTATATACTGAATATATTTATGACCTTTTAACCTTATATAATTTTCTGTACCATAAAATAAACCATAACATGAAATAAACCTTTCAATTAGCATTAAGAACAATACTAATAGCACTTATAGGCCCATTGTCAATTAAACATTATTATTTAGTAAGGCGACAGCACCCTCTGGTGTACAAAAAATGAAAAGAAAAAAAAAAATTACAAACTGCGTGAAGTGCGCTTGAGGTGTTTATTCACAGCCGACGTGCAGCCAAGCTTGGCATTGAAGAGACAGGACAGAAGAGTGTACTCTCCTTTGTTTCTTTGAAATAAGACAATGTTTTGGACACTCTGGTGCGCTTTTTTTGGCTTTGTGCCGCTTTCCCCGCTTGCAAACAGAGCATCCGACATTCTAACTTTCCACGCATATATTTTTTTAACCCTTCATTAACCGTCGACGGGATGTTGTGCTCGTCGACGGATTTACGTCATCGATGACGTCGACGATGTCGACTAGTCGGGACAGCTCTAAAAAAATCCCACCTAAAGAAAAAATTATTTGACATCAAATAATGTTTGTCACAATTATTAGCACCCCTGGTGTTAATACTTTGTACAACCCCCTTTTGCCAACAAAACAAGGTCTGGGGACTGAGATGGCCATGGGAGGAGCTTGATTTTGTGTCTGGTGAACCATTTCTGCGTAGATTTGGCTATATGTTTAGGATCATTGTCTTGCTGAAAGACCCACTGACGACCCATCTTCAGCTTTCGGGCAGGGGGCAACAGATTTTGATTTAAAATGTCCTGGTATTTCAAAGCAATCATGATGCCATGCACCCTAACAATGTTCCCAGGGCCTTTGGAAGCGGAACAGCTCCACAGCATCACTGACCCACCCCTATACTTCACAGTGGGTATGAGGTGCTTTTCAGCATGCGCATCTTTCGTGGCACGCCAGACCCACTAAGAGTGTTTGTTGCCAAAAAGCTCAATCTTGGTCTCACACAAAAATACACACGGTCCCAGGCTTCAACTGGGAAGTTTTGGCAACAAACACTCTACAAACACTGTATTTGGGCCCTGTGTCTCTCTCACTGCCGCGTCACATGAACAAAACAACATCACCATTGCGTGCACTTCAGGGTGCCTCGGAAAACATCCAATCAGAATATTACACATGGAACATCATCGCAGAAGCTATGAGGGGGAAAAGTTTTCATTTTCCTTAATGCTTGTTATTAAGTGCAATTTTTTTTTTCTTGAAAAAGACATTTTATTTATTCTGTGCACTATTAATATTGTTGGCTTATACTAAAAAGAGGCATGGTCTATTGTTTTTAGTTGTGATTTCTTAAAAAGTATTTCTGAATTTAAGAGTAAACATTTGTAAACAGGTGTACTTGATTTATTAATGGCGGAAAACACAGACAAGGCTGAAAAAGCAGTTTCTGCTCTCGCACCCCTCTTTAAAATAAACTGCTGTATTTTAAGCCAAAACAACTGTTGTGTTTGATAGAACAATATGTCTATATGCTGCCATAGCAGATTCATGGCGCATTAAGCCTCCAAACTATTTTTAATTTGTTCGTTTTATCCTGAAAACCCCGTTTACAGACGTCCGCAACCGCTTTTGTTTCAACCTAGCCATAAAAATAAGGTAAGTAATTATATTTATGATTCAAGATGTCTTTCATTTTTAGCTTATCCCTTAAATAACTGCAACATGAAGCAATTATCAGAGAATCCCAAAATTAGAAAAATAAGGTCCTAATGAAACTTTTTTTTCAAATTTGTAAAAAGAAAAGTCAAAATGAATATGTGTAATGAGCGTTCTGATATCTATAACCCTTGCTAAATCCTGTTTGTTTTTCTAATGGAACCTGCAGATGCATGTGTTGACTCGCATGATTTTTTTTCTTCAAAAAGAATTGTCAAAATTCTGAATTAGTCTCAAAATTATTAAATTTTAGGTGTATCAAATGTGATACGTTTGGCAATAAAGGGTTAGAATTAATTGATGTCTAATATTTACTTAAAAAAAAAAAACGACTTTAAAAAATTATTCACTCGCATATTTTAAACTATTAAACAAATTACGGCGTCTGTAAAAAAGTCACGGATATCTACCTCATAACTATCGCTTAATTGTTTTATTTGATTTTTTTTGTTGTTGTTGTTGTTACTGTCGCGTTTTCCCCAATATGTTAGATCAGACATGTCCAAAGTCCGGCCCGGGGGCCAAATGCGGCCCGTGGTCAAATTTCATCCGGCCCCCAGCTTCTGTCATAAAATCAATAACGTCTGGCCCGCACACAGACTTAATAAATTGGTCAAAAGTACTTCTACCAGTATATGAAGTAGCCTGCACACTAAATGCTGTTCTTCATTTACCCACTAAAAGGCATCAGCACTCTAAACAACATTACCCTTTGTGACCCTTGACTTCCAATTTTCTAAAATGGTGACAATTAATAAAAAAAAAAAAAGAAAGAAAAAAAAAGAAAAAAAAAAAGAAAGTTGACTACGACGGCCGACGCTTCAAGGATAGGTGGAAATTGGACTATTTCTTCACTAAAATACGCAACAACTGTGTCTACCTCATTTGCCAAGACAGTCGCTGTTGAGTTCAATGTGAGGCGATATTACCAAACAAAACACGCCTACATGTTGACAACTTGAAGGTAGTTTAAATTCGCAGCAGCAGTATTTCGCATGAGCCCGAGAGTCGAAAGAGAACGCCACAAAGGCTAGTTGCGAGATTGTTGAAATTATTACCGTAATTTTCGGACTATAAGGCGCAACTGACTATAAGCTGCCACCTACCAAATTTGACACGTAAACGACATTTCTTCATGGATATGCCGCACTGAACTATAAGCCGCAGCTATCCTAACTGTGTTATGGGATATTTACACCAAAAGATATGAACCAGTAACACTTTATTTGACAGTGGCATCATGAGACCAAATGAACCACCATGAAGCTTTGAACCAATTGGCTACAAAGCATTATTGCTTCAAGAAGCTTCATTTGGCCATCACTGCTCCCTTGGGGGAGACAGTCAACCTCTGCTGCCACTGGCTGTCAACACTGTTGTCGGCCAACGTACCTCCTAGCATGCATTGCAGCGCTACAGATGTAAATTATAATCAAAATTCATGTTCTGTCCTAAATATTTCTTCAGTTCCTGTTCCAGAGGTTACCTTAATTGCTAGCTCTGGTATTTAGTAACACTTTATTTGACAGTGGCACCATAAGACTGTCATAAGACAATCATAATTATGACATGACACTATCATGAGCATAATAAATGCTTATAACAGATGCCATTTAGTGTCATCTGTCATAAGCATTCAATAATGCCCATGATAGTGTCATGTCATAATATGACGGTCTTCTTACACTCTTATGACGCTACTGTCGAATAAATCTTTACCTATTAACCCAAATAAATCAACAAATAAGCCGCACTGGACTATATGCTGCAGGATTCAAAATGAGGGAAAAAAGTGGCGGCGTATAGTCCGAAAATTGAGGTAATTAAAAAATAATAACAAAGCGAATGTGATACATAGAATGGCTTGCTAAAATTTGCTTAAATACTGTATATTGTTCTACGTAAAGGACGTCAGCCAAGGTCGGCCCCCCACATTTTTACCACACCAAATCTGGCCCCCTATGCAAAAAGTTTAGACACCCCTGTGTTAGATGATAAATAATCAATCCAAACAAAGAAATGAAAAAAAAAAAAAACGTTTGAAAGGGTAACTATATGAAAAAGAAAATCTCAACCACTCCTTGTTGTCTACGATTTCTGCATCGCGACCCTTGTTATATGACCATGTTTCACCCATAAAATTCCCCCAAAATCCAGCTGTGGCAATTCGCAGCTGTGTCTTGACACTCAGTGATACATGCTACATAGTTTTGGGATCGAAACAAGGTAAGTACGCGATAATATCTCGTTAAAATCGTGGCGTCTTTAATTCTGCTCTCGCGTGCTCTTGCCTCCAGTTAGGGTTTTACTGTCTAAAAAAAAACGTTTTTTTAAAAATGCCCTCCTGTTCAAAATTTTCTTCCCCCAGAAAACTGAGATTTTAGGCTTTCCAATGATGTATCACACATGCATATAGGACAATTTTGAAATCTGGCCAAATTGGGGGTCTCAGAGCGGAACTTCAAGTCACCTTAGTGTTTTCCGCCTAATATATACTGTATTCTCACTATAACATTATAACATTTTGGGGGGCTGGGGGCGCACAATAATATCGCATATCGCAATAATTCATGAGATAAATTATCGCACACTAAAATTTGTTATCACGACAGGCCCAGTCCCGTCCCCAGCAAAAAGTGTACATGCAGGTTACGTTGTTATATCGTCCCTATCAGTGTTGAGACTGATTCTGATCATGAAGCTGTCATTTAAGAGGGAAGTCACTAATCTTCATTCACACACAAATGGATAAGTAGGGCTACAAGGAAAGGAAATGCACATTTGCTACAATCCTCTTAAATTTCACAGCCGTGGAATGCATCACGTTTATGCTCGGTTACAAGCTGACGTGAGGACGTTTCAGTCGGAGACTTAAAAAAATGTGAGAAACTGAGACTTTGTAAAGCCAACTGAAGCCCACTGATCTGGCGGGCACCTGTTTTCCGCTCCGCACCTAACCGCGGGCGACCAATCCCACCGGCGTACGACCCGAATAGAAGAAATCTCTGCGGATTGAAAGCCCTCTTTGTGACAAATCCACGGATCCTGGATTATTCCCACCCGGCGTGGGGACTGGCGACACAGATGGGAGTCCACACGAGCCCGTGATGGCTTCCATATGTCACCTGGCCCTTGAGAGCATGTGTACTTTTTCCAATGTTTTTCTTTCAATCTCTCATCTGTTGCTCTGTTTAGCTCTTTAAACAGCTTTGAGCTGAATGGGGAGGAGGGCCGGGCTGGGGTGGCTGAACACTGGCGAGGGTCAAACGGGATGGCGATTAATTGTAACAAACATTTCAGTCTCGGCCCGATGCCTGCACCGTAACTCTGAATGATTGTTAAGGGGTTAAAGACGGGACACGCTTTACAGGCAAAAAGTTGACAGGAAAATCATTTGTACGTGTTGGAGTGAGTGCCCTCAGTGTTGATTGGAGTCTTGAAATAGCCATGCTAACCATCGTGAGCTTGAAGGTATATTTCAATTTTTGTCCAAACAGCCAGGCCCGGCTCTAAGTGACTATGTGCCCAAGACGTTCTGGTAGAAACTCCCAGCCCCCTCCGAAAAAAAAATTAAAATAAATTTTGCCAAAACAAAATGACTGTTATAGCACTTGTTGCATTTTGTCTATAAAGTAACAAAAGAACATTCATACCATTTTCTTAAAGAAATAGCAATAGAATTCCCAACACTGTTGCTTGATAGCTCCGTGGAGCAAATGAACCACCATGAAGCTTTGAATCAATTGGCTGCAAAGCTTCATTACTTCAAGAAGCTTCATTTGGACATCACTGCTCAATGTAATCTCTCCCTTCCTTTGCAAGAGACCGACAAGCTCTACTGCCACCTGCTGTCAACACTGTTGTCATACAACATACTTCATACCTCTCAGCATGCAATGCAGCACTACATATATAAATAACATTTAAACATCAAGTTCTGTGCTAATTTTGCATTTAGTTAGTGCAGTGCAGCTTGCATGGGAAATTTTTTTTCAGGGTATTTTTTTTTCTCCCCAAAGCAATTTGGCGCTCCCGACACTAGATGGCATCCTAGGCCACCCACCTATCTCACCTATGCCCTATGTAAAAATGGGTAATAATTTGAGTAATACGATTGCAAGAGGTGGGTAATAATGAATGATATTTACTTAGTTACATTTACTTGAGTAACTTTTTGAGAAAAAATACTTCAAAGAGTAGTTTTACCACACCCTACTTTTTGCTTATACTTGAGTAGATAAATGCTGCTCTTCCCCACTTATTTGAGCTACACAACCGTCGTTACAGTTTACGCATTAGATTTTTTTTTTTTTTTTTTACCAGAAATTCCCATAGTGGCTCAGTTTCACTTATGAGGCGTCACAAAACTAATCACATGACTCCAATATACCAATCAGGTTTAACAATAAAGTGACATGACCACACAACCACACCCAGGCTTGCAGTGGGAAGTCCTATGACCACGCTGGCCTGTTTAATCATGTGACGTCTTTATAGCACCGTAAAAAAAAAAAAAATCTGTTTGACATAGAGCGCTGCTGTCATATTTGTCATAAAGTGTCATTTGAATGCTATTCTCAGTGTAGAATCTATATTCTGTAGTATTTACGCGACATATTATAATATTAATTCTGAAGTATGTGGGATTAACTCCAGAAATCGTTATATATATGAGAAACATGACGTGCTTTTATTTTGAAATGTTCACCGGAGGTATGTTCGCCTAACCGCTAACCGAAAGCTTTACACTCCGTAAAAAAAATTCTTTGTCATTGCTTGTGGTGTCACTAATAGATTTAATTTATTTTTTTTCGTTAGCAAATGCTGTTAACCAGCTGTTGAGTGTTATTGTATGACTGATTGGAACTGTACTGCATTGTTTTGCCACAGGGTGTGCTGTCGTGTATTTTATGTTCGGTGTGAAGAAGAGGAAAGTTAAACGAGGCGTTAGCGGCCTGTTCTCAACATCTCCCTCACTGCAATTTGGCTCTCATGGAGAGCACGTTCGCTCATGCGTTCGAAATAAACGACGTGCAAAGTAGCAAGTGAGCTGTAAAAATAGCGAGCTTCGTGGCATGAAAAACGCGGGAGAGCTAAGTGAAGCTAACGAACAGCTAAGCGATGCGAAGCTAAACGGCCCTAAATGAAGCTAAGCGACTGATACTCAGTCCGTCGTCGTGGAACAGTCCATTGTAGTGCGTGTGTGTGGGAGAGATAATATAAATGCAGCATTCAAATTGCCTTCTTTTTTGTTTTGTTATTTGTTTGTTTGGTATGCTGACATAATTATACATGACGAATAATTGGGGGTGCTGCTGACTCCGGTGGCCCAAGCCCTTGCTCGTTGGGGCAAGGGCAGCTGGTTGGGTGCCCCCTACTGGTTGGGGGCCTAAGGCGATCGCCTACTTTGCCTGAATATTAGATCCGCCTATGCTGACGATTCCATACGGGATTTTCTGTGGCTGGAGTGAATAATGTGGGCAAGGTTAGCCACAATTGCCGGTGTAAAAGAAAGAATAACACCTTAGTGCCACTTTAACATCAAAAGGTAAAAGATGACATCCCCTTTAACACTTGTATTTTTATTCTCCAAAACATTTCTGTCATGCAAACCAATTGTCAGACCTAAAATGTGGCACTCAGATTGTCCAGGAGCAGTCAGCCAGAAGCTGGGAAAGCTCACTTCGGAACAACGCGACCGGTTGGTTTGCCCTCGTTGAAGTCTTGAGTGACACACGAGAGCTGTAATATTCCCCGTCTGATTATAATCCCTGCGGTGGAGCTCATTAGCCAGGCATCCCCGTTGAACTCTGGCTGAGTCGAGTCTAGGAGCTCAGCTGTCAATCAACACCTTTCTGTTTCTTCAAACAAAAAGGGCATCAGGGAGAAATAATCCTGTGCTCTCATTTTCAGCATTTTACAAGAAGTCTGGTTTTAGATCGGATTTGATTTTTTTGTTAGATATGGGCGCACATGAATGTGTCTAAACCTTGACGAATTCCATGAAACATTGGCAACCAGGAGAGGACAAAACACATGAATTTGATCAAAATTTGTAATGTCATTTTTACGATACTTACAATGGGGCAAATAAGTATTTAGTCAACCACCAATTGGGCAAGTTCTCCTACTTGAAAAGATTAGAGAGGCCTGTGATTGTCAACATGGGTAAACCTCAACCATGAGAGACAGAATGTTGAAGAAAAAAAACAGAAAATCAGATTGATTTTTAAAGAATTTATTTCCAATTTAGAGTGGAAAATAAGTATTTGGTCACCTACAAACAAGCAAGATTTCTGGCTGTCAAAGAGGTCTAACTTCTTCTAACAAGGTCTAACGAGGCTCCACTCGTTACCTGTATTAATGGCACCTGTTTTAACTCATTATCGGTATAAAAGACACCTGTCCACAAACTCAGTCAGTCACACTCCAAACTCCACTATGGCCAAGACCAAAGAGCTGACGAAGGACACCAGAGACGAAATTGTAGACCTGCACCAGGCTGGGAAAACTGAATCTGCAATAGGTAAAACGCTTGGTGTCAAGAAATCAACTGTGGGAACAATTATTAGAACATTGAAGACATACAAGACCATTGATAATCTCCCTCGATCTGGGGCTACATGGCAGATCTCACCCCGTGGCATCAAAATGATAACAAGAACGGTGAGCAAAAATCCCAGAACCACACTGGGGGACCTAGTGAATGACCTACAAAGGAGCTGGGACCACAGTAACAAAGGCTACTATCAGTAACACAATGCGCCGCCTGGGACTCAAATCCTGCACTGCCAGACGTGTCCCCCTGCTGAAGAAAGTACACGTCCAGGCCCGTCTGCGGTCCACTAGAGAGCATTTGGATGATTCAGAAGAGGACTGGGAGAGTGTGTTATGGTCAGATGAAACAAAAATAGAACTTTTTGGTAGAAACAGAGGTTCTCGTGTTTAGAGGAGAAATAATACTGAATTGCATCCGGAGAACACCATACCCACTGTGAAGCATGGGGGTGGAAACAGTATGCTTTGGGGCTGTTTTTCTGCTAAAGGACCAGGACGACTGATCTGTGTAAAGGAAAGAATGAATTGGGGCCTTGTATTGAGAGTTTTTGAGTGAAAATCTCCTTCCATCAGCAAGGTCAGTGAAGATGAGACGTGGCTGGTCTTTCAGCATGACAATGATCCCAAACACACAGCCAGGGCAACAAAGGAGTGGCTTCGTAAGAAGCATTTCAAGGTGCTGAAGTGGCCTAGCCAGTCTCCAGATCTCAACCCCATAAAAAAATCTGTGGAGGGAGTTGAAAGTCCGTGTTGCCCAACAACAGCCCCAAAACATCACTGCTCTAGAGGAGATCTACATGGAGGAATGGGCCAAAATACCAGCAACAGTGTTTGAAAAGATTGTGAAGAGTTACAGAAAATGTTTGGCCTCCATTTTTGCCAACAAAGGGTACATAACAAAGTATTGAGATGAACTTTTGCTATTGACCAAATACTAATTTTCCACTCTAATTTTGAAATAAATCCTTTAAAAATCTAACAATATGATTTTTTTTTTCCCACATTTTGTCTCTCATGGTTGAGGTTTACCCATGTTGACAATTACAGGCCTCTCCAATATTTTCAAGTGGGAGAACTTGCACAATTAGTGGTTGACTAAATACTTATTTGCCACACTGTAAGACACTATTTTCGAGTTATGTGACAATACGGTAAAAATCTCGTCCCTTGAGAGCTTAATATGAGATGCGTACTTCAGTTTCTGAATTCAAGACGATTCCGTTTTTCAAGAGACGATTGGCAACCCTATTCCTGACCCATATATCGACATTTATTGTATCACTATATAGTTAGATCATTGTTATTATGAACCTTATATCGCAAATCCTACCATATCGAGAGATTCTCAGAGGTTACCACCCCTATTTGCAACTACCTTCTACTTGTACAACCTATCAGTTAGCGTAGCTTTGTGTATTTCTGCATCTGCAATGCGCTAGCTGCACTGTTATCTTCTTCTCAATTGTTGTGTAGCCCACCACAGTTTCTCCAAAAGGTCCTCCAAGAAAGTACAGCATTGTAAACAAAGAACTTGTTTGAAAGCAAACAGCGACATTGAAGTTTACCTCCTGAAAGAATGCAACAAAGCCTCCACTTTCCATACTTAAAAGTATTAGCTGAATCCCACGAGGTTCAGCTACTGGACAAAGGTTGGACAGAGTTTCTCCCTTGTTGTCTTTACGTCTGCACACTCCTTCGCCAAGTTTGAGCCTCTGCATTTAAAGGTTTCGTGATTTCCAAAGTTTACTGCGCAGGGTGCAAAAAATAAAAGGGGCCAATAAAATGACACTGGCCGCTTGGAAGCACAGAGCTGCCAAGGTGATTTACGGCGCCCCGGCTTTTCCTGAGGGTGACAGCAGAGACGGCGAGGAAGAGTGATTCGTCCCCTTTTGTGGGGTCCTCTCATAAAAAGGTTGAGTGATGAGACCCCACTGATCTTATAACATTCCTTTGTTGTTTGGCTAACAAAGACAAACAGAAAACGATATGCCACTTGCGCTAACGGCCCGGTGTCACCAAAACACTGACACCGCTCTCTGTTGGGCTCATCTTGAGCAGCAATTTCAGGTCGGGGGAGTACATAAGTAATAAAAATCAATTGCATTTTGTTTGTTGTTTTTAACTTTTTGTTCTATACTTTATCCTGGAACTAATTTAGTCTACAGTTGGAGTGGGAACCTCTGGGTACCTCCTGATGTGATATATTTGCGTTATTAGAGAGACATATACAGTCGGGCAAATAAGTATTGAGTCAACCACTAATTGTGCAAGTTCTCCCACTTGCAAATGAGAGAGGCTTGTAATTGTCAAAATGGGTAAAACTCAACCATGAGAGACGGAATGTGCACAAAAAAAATCCAGAAAATCACATTGTTTGATTTTTAAAGAATTTATTTGCAAATCATGGTGGAAAATAAGTATTTGGTCGATACCAAAAGTTCATCTCAATACTTTTTTATGTACCCTTTGTTGGCAATAACGGAGGCCAAACCTTTTCTGTAACTCTTCACAAGCTTTTCACACACTGCTGCTGGTATTTTGGCCCATTCCTGCATGCAGATCTCCTCTACAGCAGTGATGTTTTGGGGCTGTCGTTAAGCAACACAGACTTTCAACTTCCTCCACAGATTTTCTATGGGATTGAGATCTGGAGACTGGCTAGGCCACTCCAGGACCTTGAAATGCTTCTTACGAAGCCACTCCTCTGTTGGCCTGGCTGCGTGTTTGGGATCATTGTCATGCTAAAAGACCCAGCCACTTCTCATCTTCAATGCCCTTGCTGATGGAAGGAGATTTTCACTCAAAATCTCTCCATACATGGCCCCATTCATTCTTTCCTTTACTCAGAGCAGTCATCCTGGTCCCTTTGCAGAAAAACAGCCCCAAAGCATGATGTTTCCACCCCCATGTTTCACAGTGGGTATGGTGTTCTTCGGATGCAATTCAGTATTCTTTCTCCCCCAAACACGAGAACCTTTGTTTTTACCAAAATGTTCTATTTTGTTTTCATCTAACCATAATACCTTCTCCCAGTCCTCTAAAATTTGTAAAATTAGTTTAACTAGTAGGTTGCCATTAGGGTTGTTCCGATCATGTTTGTTGGCTCCTGATCGTTTTAGTTTGAGTATCTGCCGATCCCGATATTTCCCGATCCGATTGCTTTTTTTTAAATTTTTTTATCCCGATTCAATTCCAATCATTCCCGATAATTTTCCCCGATCATATACATTTTGGCAATGCATTAAGAAAAAAATGAATAAAACTCGGACAAATATATACATTCAACATACAGTACATAAGTACTGTATTTGTTTATTATGACAATAAATCCTCAAGATGGCATTTACATTATTAACATTCTTTCTGTGAGAGGGATCCACGGATAGAAAGACTTGTGACTTTGTATATTGTGACTAAATATTGCCATGTAGTGTATTTGTTGAGCTTTCAGTAAATGATACTGTAGCCATGCCCAAATGCATGATGGGAAGTGGAACCATGACTCTGCGTAGTGCTACCAATTGATATATCTTATCTGCTACTTTGCTACCTTGCTTCCCCACATTTCTTCCCATGATATTTCCAAACGTAGGGAGAGGGATTGTAAGGCTTTAGCCAATTAAAAAAAGGCTCCAAAGGCTGCCAAAATTCACTCTACTCATTTTACGCTGCCTTTTATCTCTCTTTAGAGGTAAAACGGCGCCATTTCAGATTGAGCACGACAATGCGTGAGTGGGTCGTGCAGCGCATGCATTAATTGCGTTAAATTTTTTAACGTGACACATTTTTAAAACAATTAATTACCGCCATTATCAGGATACCTTAACCCTACCTTAAGCCTAAACTAAAGACTCTGGATGAGTGTAACATATTATGTCTGTAACGTTAAATACAATTCGAAAACGATTTAATTAAAAAAAATAATAATATATATATATATATATATATATATATATATATATATATATATATATATATATATATATTAAAAAAGGCATGGCCGATATTTTTTTGCCGAGTCCGATAATTTGAAAATTACGTGATCGGACCATCTCTAGTTGCCATTGTTGTTGACGACGCAATGCACTCTGGGTGGTGATGTCATTGAGTGGCGCTGCTGAGCGACCACAGTGTCAAAAAAAAAAAAAAAAAATCACTTTTTAGCTACATAAGCATGTCGTCTGTTGCCCTTCCAATTTAAACCCGAGCGGAAAGTGATGAGCAGGACAGCACTGTCGCTATTTCGCAAAACGAACAGCAAAAGCAATTAAATGAAGGTCTCTAGCGGGATTTTAGACCACAGGACTACACTTCCGCGTGACGTTAAAGTTATGATTTTCCTTCTAAAGCAATCACAACCCACATTTGTTGTCTATCCGTGTGGTAAAACTTGAAAGGGAAAGTGCGGGTAGCTTGACCACGGAATTAGAAAATTCGGTTCATTTCAGGCAGCTAGCAGACAACAATAACAGAGATTGCGTAAAAGGGTTTATTGCATCCACAAAAAAAAAAAAAAACATGCGCTTGCAAAAAGGGAGACAGAAAGACAGTGGCGCCTCCAGAAATTCTTCGTAGGGGTGGCCAGATGGGGCCACTTAATATCTTGGGGTGGCACACCAAAACTAAAAGCCATAGTTTCTGGTTTTCATTATATTATTGCAGTAAAAAGGGTCAGGGGAAAACTAACTTAAGACTTAAGGACACGGCTACTGATATACTTTGGTGTATTGTGTAATATTTGATGTTACTAATGATTTAATGTGCATAGTCCATAACTGTCCAGTCAACATTTTGAGTTCCACAACAATTCTGTTTTATTGTGTTATGTGTATATTAGGCATAAGGTGTACATTTAACAAAACAAAATAATTATTGGGGAAAAGCAGGTGCTGGCAGATACAAATAAAAGCAAGTACAGAGGCAATCATATCTTAACTGGATATTTCCCCACACAATTTTAATGTGACACAAAAATAATCATTACTGAATGAACAAAACATAAAAAGTACTTCCCAACAGGGATCAACAGATTACCAGGCTATACCGTAAGTGTAACATACACTCATATCGCTGTTAAATGTAACTACTGGTGCACGATAATTATTGGTACGATAATTATCGGTCCGATAAGAGGAATTATGACGTCATCCCGATAATTCCAACAACATTTATAATAGGACCGATAATATGTACTGTTCTGGCTTTACAGTTTACACTAGGGATGTCCCGATCCAGAATTTTGCACTTTCGATCCGATATCGATATTGTTTTGCACTTCCGATCCGATACCGATACTGGCCGATACCGGCCTATCTGAGCATGTAATAAAGTTTAAAGTTATTTAGCCTCCTTACTTAGTTGTCAAACTCATGTTAAAAAGGGTTTTAGTACTCTTGATAACAACTAGCCAGCTGAATTAGGTGAGTTTGAATAACACACAACGGTTGGTAACAAGAAACTGACCTGTTTATTCAGTGACAAACACAAAACATTATAAATAACAAACAGAAATGGCATAGTCAGTCAGTAAAACGTGCAAATAATATTGTACGCTGTCTTAAAAAAGCAAAACACACAAATAACCTCAGTGGAAATTTTTAAACATTTTAAAATAGTAAATAAAATACTCAAGTCCCCATTCTGTATCAGCAGCTTTAAACTGCATTCAATTCATTTAATTTTGCGAATCAACTGTTAAAGTTGAAATTGCTCCCGTTATTCCATAATTTCCCTTCTGTCTACTTTCGACATGTGAAAGTTTTAAAACTGTTTTGAAGATAGATTCAAGTCAAGATTTTGCCAATTTAGGAGTATTTTGAATAAAAAGTTAATCAGGTTCGCTTGGAAGGTTCACAACAGCCTACTAGGGAATTCTCCTGCTTTAAGATGGCGGCCGTTATTAACGCATCTAGTTTTCCATACTTCAATGTTGCTAATGCCGTCGAACCTGTCGTTTTGCATCTAGTTCTATATACATATGATATCTATTATCTACAGTAAAACGTTGTTGACGTAGTTTGTAGCGGCTGTCAGCAGCAGTCTTGTGTTTTTTATCCAGCTGCATGAGTTGAGCTAAAGCCGTGAGTTGAGCATTGGCATTACCCGGGTCTATGACAAGCATGATGTTTACTCTCGGGACGCAATGCGGTCCGTTTCTCATCGGAATTTGGATGTTTGTGAATCGTTCTCGAATCTTCCACGGCCAACTCGCTCAAGGATGTAATGACGGCATGTTGTACCGTGGTTCTAAGTGTTGGATGGTGCGTCTTTACTCACGAGAGATAATGGCTCGTCATCCAGAATGAATTCTTCGGCAATGACTCCTGTTATTCCCTGGGCTTTGGGACTGTCGAGTGCCAGTTTGTCACGCATAGCCAAAGTTTCGGCCAGTGATAGTTGCGTAGGACCTTTCTTTTTGTCTTCGGTTTTCTTAACATGATCCTCCTTATATTGTTTGTGGTGGTATTTCACTAAATGCTTGATTAGGTTGGTTGTATTAAAACGTCTTACAGCTTTACCGCCATGCTTGACTTTACTGTGGCATATGTTGCACTCTGCCTCTTCGTCTTTGTCGTCTTTTAATGTGAAATGATCCACACAGCTGACATTTTTACCAATAAAGTCTCTCGGTAAATTGATAGACGGTAATGTAGTGTGTTGAAGGTTTGCCGTAAAATGCGGACCAGATTTTAGGGAAACCGAAGCAAAAACTGGAATGGATTAAGTAAATCGGTGCGCTGGAAAAGCCGGACCGGAAATAAAAAAAAACCTGGATCGGAAGTCCGGATCGGAATTTTTCCGTGTCGGCCGATCCGATACCAATGCGCATTTTTTTGCCCATATCCGCATTAGATCCGATCCAAATATCGGATCGGGACATCTCTAGTTTACACACTTGTATGGGAAATCAGTTGACCATTTGCGGGGCATTTCTCCCACCTGCTGGTCAGAATAATTCACTGCATCTATTTTTTGTTATGTTATGAGGAATGAGTGATAATCTTTACTATATAATGTTTACAGTGTTAGTTGTAATACCTGTTGGGTTTATGTTTTAGTTTAGTGCTCATTGTTCAGGAAACACATCTTCAAATATATTGACTAATTGATTGTGATTGACTCAAATTATATTTAATTTAAAAATATATATATTGGCTCTTTATTTGAAGTCAAGACTTTTCTTGTCTTTGTTTTGTTCATTACAATAATGTCATGATGAAAATTCTGGTGAGATCAAAGACAAATCTATATTGAATCCACCATTATAATTTTTTTAAACCTCCAGGTGTTCAAAAACTCGGGTGAATATGCATTAAAACAATTATATATTTATTATCGGTTATCGATATCGGTATCGGCTTTGAGGAGCAGGAAGTTATCGATATCGGTATCGGTTTCAAAAAATGGATACTGTGCACCCCTAATCTAAACACTGTATTCGTCCCCTCTGAATCTAAATGAATTGGACGTCTAGTTCCGTCAATAGCAGCTAATGAGTGAACATAGACACTCATGAAATTGCTCACGACAAAAACGATAGCACCTTTGACTTAAAATTCTACAATCTTTTGCCAAATTGCATGTTGACAACCCACAAAGCTGTATGGAGAACTTGGCATATTCCAATCGTTGTAAGTTGTAAAAGAATGCCACAACATTGCATTGCAACATGCCTTAAGATTCTAGTGCACTCCACCTGTTGTTCCGCCTGGGAAACAGATGGCGGCCACTAACACCATCAGCCACCCCGAACACTGAGATCCCAGACCAGACCTCCGGCAAGCACTATGCTAGCGCGCAGCGCCTCTCAAATCTCCAACAACTGATCCTCGCCAGAGCCATCAGCAGATTAGGGGACACACATGAGTGAAACTGACTGGACAGCTGAGCCTTATTATCAGTCCTCTTTGACTGCCAGTCCATTCGCGTTCAGTGGATGTTTTGGGTCCGGGACAATGGGGCAGATGATGGCAGAGACGGCCCCCATGAGGGAAAGCCCTTCACCAGCCAGAACTAAGGGAGGCCCACTTATTCACTGTCTGGATTTAAACAATTAGACAATTAACCCGTTAAGAGGGATCAATAGGCTGTTGGATTAAGGGCAATCGGAAATGCTGATTTACTTTAGATTAGATGAAGATTACAAAGTGAACATAATGTTCTCAAACTGATTGCATCTTGCAGAATTAAAGGTGTGCAAAAATGATAAGAGTTGTTGTTTCATTTTTTAATTCAACATGGTGTAAATATTTATAAGTATTTGAACACCCTGCCAAATTGCAAGGTCTCCCACTTAGAAATCTTGTAGGGGTCTGAACTTTCATCGTAGGTGCATGTCCACTGTGAGAGAGATCATCTAAAAAGAAAAATCCAGAAATCACAATGTATTTTTTAACGATTTATTTGTGTGATACAGCGTCAAATAAGTGTTTGAACACCTAAGAAAACGAATGTTAATATTTGGTACCATAGCCTTTGTTTGCAATTACAGAGGTCAAACGTTTCCTGTAGTTTTTCACGAGGTTTGCGCACACTGCAGGAGGGATCTTGGCCCACCCATCAGTCAGAAACACGGAGTTTAAGCTCCCTCCAAAGGTTTTCTATTGGGTTTAGGTCTGGAGACTGGCTAGGCCATGCTAGAACCTTGTTTTGCTTCTTACAGAGCCACTCCTTGGTTTTCCTGGCTGTGTGCTTCGGGTCATTGCCATGTTGGGAGACCCAGGCGTGACCCATCTTCAATGCTCTGACTGAAGGAAGGGGGTTGTTCCTCAAAATCTCACAATACATGCCCCTGGTCATCCTCTCCTTAATACAGTGCAGTCGTCCAGTCCCGTGTGCAGAAAAACACCCCCAAAGCATGATGCTACCACCCCCATGCTTCATAGTAGGGATGGTGTTCTTGAGATAGAAGAATGATCCTCCAAACACGGTTAGTGGAATTATGACCAAAAAGTTCTATTTTTATCTCTTCTGACCACAAAACCTGCTCCCCTCTGCATCATCCAAATGGTCATAGGCAAACTTAAGACATGTGCTGGTTTAAACAGGGGAACCTTGCAAGCCATGCATGATTTTAAACCATGACGTCTTAGTGTATTACGAACAGTAACCTTGGAAATGGTGGTCCCAGCTCCTTTCAGGTCATTGACCAGCTCCTCCAGTGTAGTTCTTGGCTGATTTCTGACCATTCTTAGTATAATTGAGACCCCACGAGGTGATATCTTAAATAGGGCTCCACTCCAATTGAGATTGACAGTCATGTTTAGCTACTTCCATTTTCTAATCATTGCTCTAATAGTGGACCTTTTCCACCAAGCTGGTTGGCAATGGCGTACCGCACGCTACACGTCACTTCTGCTCATTACTATTCATGGCGCTAGCTACTGTTGCTAAGGGGGGGGGGGCAAACGGGAGCTGGTCCCCAATAGTAAATGAATGGAAATAGTGCACGAAGGAGATGTTTACAGAGCTAAACCTACCAATTCTGTCCGAAAATGGTGTCCCTGGTTCCAAATTAAATGGTAAAGATGTGGAAGACCATAAAAATGTTCAGTTCAAGAGATGGCTTGAGTGTCAAGGGCTGAGAAAGACATGAAAAAGAGCCGACCTGATCCAGAGGTAACTTTTTATCAACACCTTTTCCTTGTGTATATTGCCTTATGCCACTGACAATGACATTCTCCTGTTTCAACAATCTATCCTTTATCACCATATTCCCCGTCTTTCTTATATATTATATCCTCTGGTTGTCTTACGTTTTCTACTCTTGTGGGTGGTTGACATTGCTAATTTTTTTTAGCGATAGCAAATGCTACTCAGTGACAGAACACTTGTAATTTTTTAAAATTATTTTTCAATAATTTATTTACACTTTCCCCTTACTAAGGTTGTTTCTGTACAACAGAGCAGGTAAAGCTGGATAAAACATGGCTGGTTTATCTAAATATCCGGATTTTAGAAAAATAAGCCTACATAACTGTTGTGATATACCTGTAGTGTGTGTCTCCCTACCTTTGCAATCTCCTTTGTATTAAAAGTCCTCCCCGTTCACTTCGCTCTTCCTCTATCCTCCACCTTTCCGTCCCCGGTGTCTGTCTCTCCACCTTCGGTTCCAGAGCTTTAAGTCACTTGGAGATTGTCATCTTTAGGTCTATGCCTCCCAAAAAAAAGGTTTACTGCCAATGAAGGTGAATGAGTTCACTTTGCTGGCGTTAAAGTGGTCTGTTGGACGTCCGCGCGTTGATCCATTCTTCACATTTTTCCTCCGAGTTTTTGGTTTCGTGAAATGTATAAAGAAAACATCCTTCATATGTCGTAATGTCGAGAGTCGTTTCTACAAGTTCCATAGTAGAATTGTTCGATTGGCATTTTCCTTTTTTGAACGATTACCAAAGAAATAAAGCAAAAATAACATTTGATTGTATGCAAGGGCTAGAAGTGCAACGGTTTGCGGTTCAAAATCGAACCGTATGGTTCACCCTGTATGGTTCAATAAGCCTTTATGAACCGCGCCTTTTCGGTTTTGAAATTAATTTATTGCGACCGCTTGTGGAATGAATTGGTCGAGCTCTGTGTGACTGTGTGTGACGTGAAGCACAGCTGTGGAGAAATTCCTGCCCCGAAAGTAAATGTCCGATCGCTGTCAAGCACCTGTGTAATAGAAGCCGAGTAACGCCCTCTCTCGCTGACGAGCGAAGTGAAAGTGAAACAAGAAAGAATACAAAAAGCTATGGCGAGCGGAGGAGTGGAGAGACTGAATTTTGAGGAAGCACCGGCTTCTTTCAAATCTGCAGTGTGGCAACATTTCATTTTCCCCGTGGACTACAATGCGGAGGGAGAGAAAATATTGAAAAAAAAATTAAAACAATTTGCAAGCATTGCTCAGCGCTTGTTCCCTATGCTAATGGCAACACTTATAACATGACTTCGGCACCTCAGCCGGCATCACCCACAGATATCACTTTCTCAGAGCAGGACTACCCCGAAGAGGACACCAGTGAAAACACACGGCGGGCTTCGTTAATTTATTTGCAATGCTCGACCCGCGTTAAATTGTTCCCTTGCGGACATATTTCTCCAACATCGTAATCCCCGACATTTATTAAATGGCACGAAGAGCCATCGAAGATGATTTCGCTAAAGCACATAGTTTCGCCCTGACCACTGATAGTTGGACGTCCCGTGCTACAGAGTGCTACTACCTAACTGTGACAGTCCACTATAACGTTTCGGCAACGAGACAATGTGCATTAGAGAAAAGTCAGAGACACGGAGAAGGAAGAGTGTTTGTTGTGATGCTGTAGCAAACGCGATGCTAGGCTAGGTGGCTCCAATATTTTCTGACTGTAGCCGACAGCCTACAATCTACGCCTAGATATCTTATGCATATAGAACTACATGCGAAATGACAGACTCATTATCATTGACAGACTAGCATTAGTAAACACCTGCCATTTTAGAGCAGTAAACTTCTCAGAAGGGCTCTTTTGTAGTGAACCTTCCTAGCGAACCTAACTTTTTATATAAAATACTCCTAAATCGGCAAAATCTTGACTTGAGTCTATCTTTAAAGGATGAAACAGTTAAAATTTTTTCACATGTCGAAAGTAGACAGAATGGAACTAATGCAAAAACGGGAGCAATTTTATCAACTTTAACGGTTGATTCACAACATTAAATGACCTCCAAACATAGCAAAGGTTACTATGTTTTTGTTCGTTTGTCAAAACAAAAAAAAAACATGTCACTACACTAGCCAAAGAGCTAAGAGGCATTTTAACAGTCGAAAATGTTTACAGTTTGTGTTTATTTCATTTTTTTAAAAGCAAAATAAAGGCAGTTTAAAAAACAAAAATGCAAAACGCAAACCGAACCGAAACCATGATCCCAAAACCGAGGTTCAAACCGAACCGTGGGCTAACTGAACCGGTGCACCCTTAGCGAGGGCAAGTCGATAATGTCCCACTTCCGCGTTCCGATGGAGACGTCATGGTCCAAAAATAGCATTCGTGCGGTACGCTATTGCTCCGTAACCCTTTCCAGCCTTGTGTAGGTGAACAATTTTGTCTCTGGTGTCTTTGGACAGCTCTTTGGTCTTGACCATGTTACAAGTTTCAGTCTTACTGATTTTATGGGGTGGACAGGTGTCTTTATGCTGCCATTGACCTCAAACAAGTGCATCTGATTCAGGATAATACATGGACTGGAGGTGGACTTTTAATAGGCGGACTAACAGGTCTTTCAGGGTCAGAATTCTAGCTGATAGACAGGTGTTCAAATACCTATTTGAAGCTTTCTCACACAAATAAATTGTTTAAAATTCATGATTTGTGATTCCTGGGGTTTTCTTTTTAGATTATCTCTCTCACAGTGGACATGCACCAACGATGAAAATACCAGACTCCTCCATAAATTTTAAGTGGGAGAACTTGCAAAATAGCAGGGTGTACGTTTTTTGGATGACTACTTTTAATCGAGTAAGGTAATATCATTTTGAAGTAACGCTACTCTTACTTGAGTAAAAAGTTTACTACTCTACCCACCTCTGCCAACAACCCAGCACAAGTTGTAGTATGCCCGGCAACGAAGTTGTGAGAAAATCGTTATCGTGAGTCTTGCATTGCAAATCCCAAACGGGAAGTACCGAGTGATTCCCACTCCTGTTTCACACAGTCTGCCAGAGCCTGTGCATTTCCTCTTAAAATTGTAGTCAAGTCTGCATCGTGTATTTTGTATGTACGGCAGGTTATGAATTGGATTTTTGGTTCTCTACGAGGCCCCCTCCACTTCAACAAGGACTTAAATGAGGCATGTCATCACACTTCTGCGACAGCAGCAGACAGACGGTCTATGCTGCTTCCCGTGCAAGGATTTTAATATTTCCCATCTTGTGCACCATCAGCACTTTTTATCTGACTGGCAGGAAGTCACGTGACATCGTGTAAACCATCTGAAAATCTAATAGATTTTTGGACCCTGAGAGGCAATCTGAAGCTTCCAGCAAAAGTCCACGAGGAATACGATTCTTGCTCGGGTTAATCCCCCGTATTACAACTTGGAACTGTGAGGGGAAACAATCACTTTGACAATCGGGCCGGTCATACAAAAAAAAGCCTTGGTTAAAATCAGATTATGAAAGCCGCTTTATTTGGACGCAGGATTGTTAATCCTATGTTATACCGGAAATCCTGTGGAATGGAAATAGCCCATTATGTTAAACTGGATGTTTGGATCATAACTGCCTTCAAATTCAACACTTAATAGTGCTTGCCAGTTTGCTATTTGTCACTGTTATAAATCAATTTTGCTTGAATTCAAATAAAGAACTCAATACGCGTGCTAATTGAAAAAATATGGAGGTTGGAATAACTGAAAAGAACAAAACTAGCAGTCGGAGAGTATGACGCTTAAATAGAAAAAAAGAAAACCCTCACAAAATGTAATCTTCACTGGCTGCAGTTCTGTCTGACACTGCCAAAATAAGCTTTTTTTTTTCCTGAGGGACAGCCGAGTTGGCAAAAAGAGCATGAAAATCTATCAATTGCTTTAGCAAGTCTTGCATGTCAACCAAGCAGCCCTCAGACGGTGCTTGAAATTAATAAGACTACCACAGGCATTTCTGAAGTAGTTTGACGGATCTTTGATCGGTATCACATGAAGGCTGGGACCTCAAACCTCAAAAATAGGACGTTTGGCAGGTGAGCAGGTATTTCGGGATTTAAAGTAAATAGACTTGTCATTTTAAAAGTCATATTAAAACTAATGTACTAATAGTTAGGGGTGTAACGGAACACAAAAATCTCGGTTCGGTATTCGGTTTATTTTCGGTACAGTAAGAAAACAAAATGCAAAATATAAATGTGCTAGTTGTTTATTACACACTTTTGTGCTTTCAACAATAGGAACATTAGTCTATACAAAGCTAGAATTCTGCTCAAAAAGTAGCGGGTATTTGAAGATAATAATCCAACAACAATTTGCCTTTCAGACCCGCGTATTGGTCAGCTTTCTTTCTGAAAGAAAGAAGAAAAAGGAAGTCCTGTGCTAATGAGAAAAGCAATTCCCAATGACAAAGATTTTAACATATACAGTGGGGTAAATAAGTATTTAGTCAACCACTAGTTGTGCAAGTTCTCCCACTAGAAAATATTAGAGAGGCCTGTAATTGTCAACATGGGTAAACCTCGACCATGAGAGACAGAATGTGGAAAAAAAAACCGAGAAAATCACATTGTTTGATTTTTAAAGAATTTATTTGCAAGTCATGGTGGAAAATAAGTATTTGGTCGATACCAAAAGTTCATCTCAATACTTTGTTGTGTACCCTTTGTTGGCAATAACGGAGCCCAAACGTTTTCTGTAACTCTTCACAAGCTTTTCACACACTGTTGCTGGTATTTTAGCCCATTCCTCCATGCAGATCTCCTGTAGAGCAGTGATGTTTTGGGGCTGTCGTTGGGCAACAAGGACTTCTCACCCCGTGGCGTCAAAATGATAACAAGAACGGTGAGCCCAAATTCCAGAACCACACAGGGGGACCTAGTGAATGACCGACAGAGAGCTGGGACCACAGTAACAAAGGCTACTATCAGTAACACAATGCACCGCCAGGGACTCATATCCTGCACTGCCAGACGTGTCCCCCTGCTGAAGAAAGTACACGTCCAGGCTCATCTGCGGTTCACCAGAGAGCATTTGGATGATCCAGAAGAGGACTGGGAGAATGTGTTATGGTCAGATGAAACCAAAATCAAACTTTTTGGTAGAAACACAGGTTCTCGTGTTTGGAGGAAAATGAATACTGAATTGCACCATACCCTTTGTTGGCAATAACGGAGCCTAAACGTTTTCTGTAACTCTTCACAAGCTTTTCACACACTGTTGCTGGTATTTTGACCCATTCCTCAATGCAGATCTCCTCTAGAGCAGTGATGTTTTGGGGCTGTCGTTGGGCAACACGGACTTTCAACTCCCTCCACAGATTTTCTATGGGGTTGAGATATGGAGACTGGCTAGGCCACTCCAGGACCTTGAAATGCTTCTTACAAAGCCACTCCTTTGTTGTCCTGGTTGTGTGTTTGGGATCATTGTCATGCTGAAAGACTCAACCACATCTCATCTTCAATGCCCTTGCTGATGGAAGGAGATTTTCACTCAAAATCTCTCGATACATGGCCCCATTTATTCTTTCCTTTGCACAGATCAGTCGTTTTGGTCCCTTTGCAGAAAAAACAGCCCCAAAGCATGATGTTTCCACCCCCATGCTTCACAGTGGGTATGGTGTTCTTCGGATGCAATTTAGAATTCTTTCGCTTCCAAACACAAGAACCTTTGTTTCTACCAAAAAGTTCTATTTTGGTTTCATCTGACCATAACACATTCTCCCAGTCCTCTTCTGGATCATCCAAATGCTTTCTAGCGAACAGCAGACGGGCCTGGACGTGTACTGGCTTCAGCAGAGGGACACATCTGGCAGTGCAGGATTTGAGTCCCTGGCGGCGCATTGTGTTATTGATAGTAGCCTTTGTTACTGTGGTCCCAGCTCTCTGTAGGTCATTCACTAGGTCCCCCCGTGTGGTTCTGGGACTGGGCTTACCGTTCTTGTTATCATTTTGACGCCACGGGGTGAGATCTTGCACTGAGCCCCAGATCGAAGGAGATTGTCAGTGGTCTTGTATGTCTTCCATTTTCTAATAATTGTTCCCACAGTTGATTTCTTTGCACCAAGCGTTTTACCTATTGCAGATTCAGTCTTCCCAGCCTGGTGCAGGTCTACAATTTTGTCTCTGGTGTCCTTCGACAGCTCTTTGGTCATGGCCATAGTGGAGTTTGGAATGTGACTGACTGAGTTGTGGACAGGTGTCTTTTATACCGATAATGAGTTAAAACAGGTGCCATTAATACAGGTAACGAGTGGAGCCTCGTTAGACCTCGTTGGAAGAAGTTAGACCTCTTTGACAGCCAGAAAGCTTGCTTATTTGTAGGTGACCAAATACTTATTTTCCACTCTAATTTGGAAATTAATTCTTTAAAAATCAAACAATGTGATTTTCAGTTGTTTTTTTTTTTCCACATTCTGTTTCTCATGGTTGAGGTTTACCCATGTTGACAATTACAGGCCTCTCTAATCTTTTCAAGTAGTAGAACTTACACAATTGGTGATTGACTAAATACTTATTAGTAGTAGAACTTACACAATTGGTGATTGACTAAATACTTATTTGCCCCACTGTATTTCCTCCACACCCTTCTCACTGTTTTTACATCTGACCCATGTTCATGCCTTGGCCTACATTTTTTCAATTAATTAAGCCCACCTGGACGAATGAATGAATGAATGAAAATGTAGTGAAGTAAAAGTAAAAAGTATCACTTCTTATTTGTACCCAAGTCAAGTACAAATACACAATAATGTACTTAAATGCAGTAACAAAGTACTTTTCCTTCGCTACATTCCACCACTGGTTTTTGGTTCATAGAGAAGCTCAGCATTCCGAAACCTTTTATTGGTATCAAAAACGTGACCTCCAATTTTGGTTTTTGTAAACAGTAGTTTAACACTCTCATTAGCAATCTGCATAAATCTAACATGTATATGTTAACCTTAGGAATTCATATTCATACCTGCCACTTTCACTTCTCACTTGACACTTGAACCTTCTCAGGCTCACCCGCTGCGGTGCAAATGTCACCAAAGCCCCGAGTGGCATTTCACTTTCCCCTGGACCTTGACTGGAATCCCTGTAGTGTCTAATGTCTCCGCGTGTTAACTGTCACGCCACCCTAGAGCACCGCCTAACCTCCAAACCATCAGCAGACCACCAAAGGTGACCTTGGTAACTACAGTCTTACTTTTGGATCACATGGAAAAAATCAAGGAAATTTTGCGGCATGGCTCAGCAAGACAGTCCCTGATGTAGATGTATTGCACAAAACTCTAAAATGTTTTCCAAGAAGTAGCAGTAACGTCTTACTAACAATCTAAACTAGTGGTCCAACCCCACCAGTTTCAAATGTGTTTTCACCCAACCCTTTGAAATTTAATTATAAAGCTTTTTTTTTCAAATACGAAACCGATATAACAAATTCAAGCGCATCCTTCTGAAAAAGTCAGGCCAACTTTGACCTAAACATATGATCATCTCTATGCAAGCTTCGTCTAAAGCCAAAATGTTGCAACTCATGTTCTATTTTACAACACATCCATCTACGAGGACCAAACTTTACACGCACTTCCCAGCCAAGACAAAAAGATAAATAGATCAGTCGTCACAATGCAAGGAATCGCGTCCAAATGTATCCTTCGCAGGCACTGTAAAGCACTCCACTGCCACAAAAACTAAACTTGTCAAGAAGATGCATGCACTGCTAGATGACAAATGACTCATCAAAGTGTCAGCACATCTGTTGAGAGTCAACAACTCAAACACAGTGAAATATTTCGCTTGTTAATGGATGGAACAGGCAAAACCTGCCTTAAACACTCCAAGATAGAGGCTTTACTTGTTTTATCACTCAGGGAAATATAAAGAAATATGAGAATTTTTGTACAATAAGCTGCTTTTTTCCTCCGTTTTGAACTCTGCGACTTATAGTCCGGTGATGCTTATAGTATATGCCCGTTATTCCATAATTTCCCTTCTGTCTACTTTCGACATGTGAAAGTTTTAAAACTGTTTTGAAGATAGATTTAAGTCAAGATTTTAGAATTTTAGATGAAAAGTTAATTAGGTTCGCTTGGACGGTTCACAACAGCCTACGAGGGAAGTCTTCTGCTTTAAGATGGCGGCTCTTTACTAATGCATCTGGTTTTCAATACTTCAATGTTGCTAAGTACGTAAGTGTTGCTAAGTGTAGTTTGTCGGCTGCTGTCAGCAGCAGTCAGGTATTCTTGTGTTTTTTATTCAGCGGCATGAGTTGAGCTAAAGCCGTGAGTTGAGCATTGGCATTACCCGGGTCTATGACAAGCATTATGTTTACTTTCGGGACGCAATGCGGTCAGTTTCTCATTGCGTCCTGAAGACCGCGCTGTGTATTAGTTCTGCTTTACTTGACATATTTCAATAATCGGAATTTTGATGTTTGTGAATCGTTCTCGAATCTTCCACGGCCGAAACGCTCAAGGATATAATGACGGCTGGGCATGTTGTACCGTGGTTCTAAGTGTTGGATGGTGTGTCTTTACTCACAAGAGATAATGGCTCGTCATCCAGAATGAATTCTTCGACTCTTGTTATTACCTTGGCTTTGGGACTGTCGAGTGCCAGTTTGTCACGCATAGCAAAAGTTTCTGCCAGTGTTAGTTGCGAAGGACCTTTCTTTTTGTCTTCGGTTTTCTTATATTGTTTGTGGTGGTATTTCGCTAAATGCTTGATTAGGTTGGTTGTATTAAAACTTCTCACAGCTTTACCACTACGCTTGACTTTATTGTGGCATATGTTGCACTGTGCCTCTTCGTCTTTGTCGTCCTTTAAGGTGAAATGATCCCACACAGCTGACATTTTTACTGATAAAGTCTCTTAGTAAATTGGGAGACGGTAATGTAAATGTAGTGTGTTGAAGGTGTGCCGTAAAATGCGGACCAGATTTTAGGGAAACCGAAGCAAAAACTGGATTATGTAAATCGGTGCGCTGGAAAACCCGGACCGGATTAAAAAAAAAAACTGGATCGGAATTTTTCCGTGTTCTGATCCGATACCGATGCGCATTTTTTTGCCCATATCGGCATCCGATCCAATCCAAATATCGGATCGGGACATCTCTAATAGATACTGAAATTTTGTATCCGGATACGATATTGCAAATATTTAACTAGAAACTGCAGTTTCTAGAGAATTTTCACTGTTGGCCAAAAGTATTGGCACCCCTGCAATTCTATCAGATAATGCTCAATTTCTCCCAGAAAATGATTGCCATTACAAATCCTTTGGTAGTAATATCTTCATTGATTATGCTTGCAATGAAAAAACACAAAAGAGAGTGGGGGGGAATCATTATCATTTTACACAAAACTCTAAAATGGGCCGGACAAAAGTATTGAGAAATCATGTGATGCTTCTATAATTTGTGTACTTAACAGCACCTGTTACTTACCTGTGGCACATAACAGGTGGTGGCAATAACTAAATCACACTTGCAGCCAGTTAAAATGGATTAAAGGTGACTCAACCTCTGTCCTGTGCCCTTGTGTGTACCACATTGAGCAAGGAGAAAAGAAAGAAGACCAAATAACTGTCTGAGGACTTGAGAAGCAAAATTGTGAGGAAGCATGGGCAATCTCAAGGCTATAAGTCCATCTCCTAACCTGAATGTTCCTGTTTATACCGTGCGCAGTGTCATCAATTAGTGTAAAGCCGATGGCACTGTGGCTAATAGGAGTGGGAACCTCAGGGCACCTCAAGATACGATATGATTCGCGATACAAGGCTCACGATAACGATTATCTCACGTTATCACGATACAGCGATTATCGATATATTGGTCAGAAATTTGATACAACTGTTGAAATGGAAAAAAAAAAAGATGTTTCAAAATAGAAAAAAATACTGTTTAAGTCATTTATTAAACAGTGACACCTTTTCAGTGCAACATTGCTGTAAAATATAAATCTACTGCAAATTGTGTACCTGCACATATAGAGGAAACAAACCACAACCACGGATATCTCTTGGAGAGATCATGATGAGTGGCACCCTTAATTTCTTTAAAGTTTTAAATCTTTTGAAAAAAAATTAACAGTGCTGTAGGTGTCAGTCATCAGTTGAGCTTGGAGTAGGGGAATGATAAAATTGGTGGGCCTTTTATTCGTATATGACCTTTGTTGCCAAAAGCATTGGTTTGAGCACAATCTGCTTCAGCGTTTGAGATGTCGGACTCAGTCAGTCACATTCTTCCTCTCCTTGAAAACAACAAATAAAAAAAAAAATTAGCTACTTAATAGCTTTTGAGTTGAAATCCTGATTTTTTTGTGTGTTGGAAGTATTGAGTGAATTTAAAAAATATGAATTGAATGTAGAGAAATTAAAAATGCAATAATTACCTATTTTTAAATATGTAGGATACATTAATTATCATGCACATCACCTTATATATCTTGAAAGTTATTCAAGCCATTTTTATGGCTTATTGTATCAAAATGGCAGTAAAAACAGTTTGTGTTGTAAACTAGATGGAAAGTGGTTCTCAAATAATATCAAATAAATCAGTAAATTCATGTAGGGTTGTTCAATATTCATTTTCATCCAGTTTTGGGTGCTGGTTTATTTTATATCATTCAACACCAAATGTCATCAAAATAATTTATGTAAATCAAAAAATCAATTACAAGTGCATTGCAAAACCTTACCTCAAGTGATGAAAGAAAAGCAGTGAAGAAATCCGTGTCCACTTCGTCACCAGCTGACTGTGAACCTTATTTTTGTTAGACAATTCTTGCATACAGCAAAGTCCTTGTTCACCTTACTTCCTTTCTTGTTAGTGTAAAATGTAAAGTGTGTCCACATGTGTGATTTGTAGCAATATTTTTCTCACTTTTCCTCCACCATTCTCACAAAGCTTTTTTATTTTTTCAACCCACTTGGAGCTTCCTCTCTTCTTCTCTAGACGACTTGTGCGCACTTTACCTTCACCGCCACTCTCGAGCGCCCCTAGTGGACCGCAAAGGAATTGCTCAACAAACATTGAGCAGTTAACAGCATCCAATGGCCAATGTCAAATAAAAGTATCGATACTTGGCGGGAGCATATCGATAACCGATCGGGTTGCAAAATATCGCGATATATCGCTGTATCGAAATATTGTCACACTCTTAGTGGCTAACCTCCCTAGATCTGGACGGAAAAGAAAAACTGACGAGAGATTTCAACGAAAGATTGTGCGGATGGTGGATAAAGAACCTCGACTAACAGCCGAACAAGTTCAAGCTGTTCTGCAGTCCGAGGGTACAACAGTGTCAACCTGTATTATCCGTCGGCGTCTGAATGAAAAGGGACTCTACGGTAGGATACCCAGGAAGACCCCACTTCTGACCCTAAGACATAAAAAAAGCCAGGCTGGATTTTACCAAAACTTAACTGAGAAAGCCAAAAACGTTTTGGAAGAATATTCTCTTGTCAGATGAGACAAAAGTAGAACTTTTTGTGTAAAGGCATCAACATAGAGTTTATGGGGGGGGGGGGGGGGGGGGGGGGGTGACGCCTTCAAAGAAAAAAAAAGAAACACAGTCCCCTCAGTCAAACATGTCAGAGGTTCCCTGATGTTTTGGGGTTGCTTTGCTACCTCTTGCACTGTACTGCTTGACAATGTGCATGGCATTATGAAGTCTGAAGACTACTAACAAATTTTACAGCATAATGTAGGGCCCAGTGTGAGAAAGTCGGGTCTCCCTCAGAGGTCATGGGTCTTCCAGCAGGACAATGACCCAAAACTTCAAAAAGCTCTAGAAAATGGTTTGAGAGAAAGCACTGGAGACTTTTAAAGTGGCCAGCAATGACTCCAGACCTGAAATCCATAGAATACCTGTAGAGAGATCTGAAAATGGCAGTTAGGAGAAAGCACCCTTCAAATCTTAGAGAGCTGGAGCAGTTGGCCAAAGAAGAATGGTCTAAAATTCCAACAGAGCATTGTAAGAATCTCATTGATGGATACCAGAAGCGGTTGTTTGCAGTTATTTTGTCTAAAGGTTGTGCTACCAAGTATTAGGCTGAGGGTGCCAATACTTTTGTCCGGCACATTTTTGGAGTTTTGTGTGAAATGATTTAAAAAATGTTCATTCTCTTTTCTGTTTTTTCACTGCAAGCAAAATCAATGAAGATATTACTACCAAAGCTTTTGTAACTGCAATCATTTTCTGGGAGAAATTGAGCATTATCTGACAGAATTGCAGGGGTGCCAATACCTTTGACCAACAGTGTATCTATATATATTTGGGGTGTGATGATTCCCACAAGTCACGGTTCAGTATGTACCTCGGTACGGGGGTCACAGTTCGGTGAGGGTTCTGTACAACAGGAAAAACAAAAAGGCTTTGTTTCTCACAGCATATTAAAGTTAAAGTCTGGACACAGTTACATTCTTATTTTGGTGAAATTTTTAAAAATATACAAAGTGTGACCTGTTTTTTTTTTTGGGGGGGGGGGTGAAAAAGACAGTTCAATACAACCAGTTAATATAAACATATCTGGTGTGAAAGACGTTATAGAATGGATCAGGTAACAACGTTTAGAACATGAAAAGCAACGTCCCTTACTTTGCTGAGTAACTAATTACTCTTACTGCAGTAATAAAACCTCTTCTGAAAAAAACCTAATCTGGATGCCTCAACCATTAGTAATTATAGGCCTATATCAAATCTGACATTCCTGGGGAAAATTATCGAGAGGGTTGTGTTCGAACAGATCCAGGTTTTTATGATGCAAAACAATCTTTTTAACTCATTTCAGTCTGGATTTCACACAACACAGGACCGAGACCGTGCTTGTCAAAGTCCTAAAGGATATTCGTCGGAATACAGATGCAGGCAAATCATCTGTTCTGCTACTATTGAATCTCATTCGACACAGTTGATCACAACATACTACTGAGTAGATTGGAACCGTGGGTAGGGCTGACTGACACTGTTCTTCAGTGGTTCACATCTTATTTACATGATAGCGATTTCTTTGTGTCAATCGGAAACCATCAGTCAGAACGAACCAATTTCACGTGTGGAGTCCCTCAAGGGTCAATTCTTGGACCACTCATATTTAACATCTATATGCTTCCCCTAGATCTGATTATGGAACAGTATGACATCTTCTATAACACCTATGCAGATGACAAAAAACTCTACATTTCTATGTCCCCACTAGGGTTGTTCCGATCATGTTTTTTTGCTCCCGATCCGATCCCGATCGTTTTAGTTTGAGTATCTGCCAATCCCGATATTTCCCGATCCGATTGCTTTTTTGTTGTTGTTGTTGCTCCCGATTCAATTCCAATCATTCCCGATAATTTTTCCCGATCATATACATTTTGGCAATGCATTAAGAAAAAAATGAATAAAACTCGGACGAATATATACATTCAACATACAGTACATAAGTACTGTATTTGTTTATTATGACAATAAATCCTCAAGATGGCATTTACATGATTAACATTCATTCTGTGAGAGGGATCCACGGATAGAAAGACTTGTAATTCTTAAAGGATAAATGTGACTTTGTATATTGTGACTAAATATTGCCATCTAGTGTATTTGTTGAGCTTTCAGCAAAATGATACTGTAGCCATTTAACTGTTCTGCCCAAATGCATGATGGGAAGTGCAACCCATGACTGTGCATAGTGGTACCAATTGATATATCTTCTCTGCGTTGGGAAATAACACAGGGTGTTAAGAAAAAGATCAATTACTACCTTTCTTCCCCACATTGCGTCCCACGATATTTTTAATCGTAGGGAGAGGGATTGTAAGGCTTTAGCCAATTAAAAAAAGGCTCCAAAGGCTGCCAAAATTTACTCTACTCATTTTACGCTGCCTTTTAGCGCTCTATACAGTGGGGAGAACAAGTATTTGATACACTGCCAATCAATACTTGTTCTCCCTACTGTATAAAAACGGCGCCATTACAGATTGAATGCGACTATGTGTGAGTGGGTCGTGCAGCGCATGCGTTAACTGCGTTAAATATTTTAACGTGATACATTTTTTAAAAAATTAATTACCGCCATTAATGGGATAAATTTGATAACCCTACCTTAAGCCTAAACTACTCTGGATTTGTGTAACATGTTATGTCTGTAACGTTAAATACAATTAGAAAACGATTTAATTAAAAAATATATACACTATATATTAAAAAAAGGCATGTCCGATATTTTTTTGCCGATTCTGATACTTTGAAAATGCCGTGATCGGACCCGATCAATCACATGATTATAGTCCCTTAGTCTCCCTGAGTAAATGCATTCATCAAATCAATGAATGGATGTGCCAGAATTTTCTCCAGTTAAATGTGGAGAAGACAGAAGTGATCATTTTTGGACCAAGAAAGGAAAGGTCAAAGATAAGCTGGCACCTTAGCACAATGTCATTTACAGCTACAAATCAAGTCAGAAACCTTGGCGTAATTATTGACTCAGACCTAAAATTTGATAGCCATTTAAAGTCCCTCACTAAATCTGCATATTACCACCTAAAAATATAGCCAGAATTAAAAGGCTTCTGACTCAACAAGACATGGAAAAAATTATGCATGCGTTCATTTTCAGCAGATTGGACTATTGCAACGGTATATTTACAGGTCTTGATAAAAAAATCAGTAAGGAAGCTGCAGCTAGTACAGAATGCTGCAGCCTGAGTCCTAACAAATACAAGGAAACTGGACCACATTACACCGGTTTTGAAATTGTTACACTGGCTTCCAGTGAGTCAAAGGATAGACTATAAAATACTACTGCTCGTCTACAAAACACTTAATGGCCTTGGACCAAAATAAATGCTTGATTTGTTAGATTCCTATGAAACATCTAGAACAATAACGAAGCAAGGTGAGGCAGCATTTACAGTAGTTACTATGCTCCTCACCTCTGGAACAAGTACCTGAAGGTCTGAAGTAGAGCTGAAACGAATACTCGAGCAACTCACCGATCCGAGTAATTTTATTCACCTGGAGGATTTAATTTTGCTAGCTCAGTATTTATTATTTATTTTCATTCTATTTGTGATTAAATGCGATTTTTATGTATAATCTTATTTCCTATTTCGATTGTCTTTGTTTTTACGTTCTATTGATTTTAATGTGATTTTTATGATCTTCACGTGATGTAAAGCACTTTGAATTTCCTTTTGTTTAATTGTGCTAAATAAATAAATTTGCCTCGCCTTGCCTTACAATGAGGTAACTGAGTTACCAACTCAATAACTTTTTGGAACAAGTAATTTGTATTTGTTACTAATGACTTTTTTTAAAGTAAGATTAACAACACTGGTCCGGTACGGCGTAACCCAGGGACTTCGTGTATTTCCAAACAAAATTGTGTTTTTAGGAATTAAAATCATACTCAACAACAAAAATACAATTAAAAAAAAAAAAAAAAAAAAAATAGCAACTTGCTAGCATCTTCCTAACCACAGTTATCATGATTGATCAAAAATTACAACTAAATCATATGAAAACTAAACTAAAAATAAATAATGTAAAGCTAATATTTCTGTACTGTACTAGACAGCCAAAGATGTAAATAAGCCCCAATCAAAATACTTTTTATAGCTAATATAATTCAATATTAAAAACCCAGTATATAAATATGACTAATGAAATAGATACTGTCAATGAGCATAAAATATCTCTACCTTTACTGAAGACTCTCGAAGGCACAAGAGAGCAAAGGAGGTAAAAAGGTTCTTTCTCAGATTATATGCTGTTTCTCATCTTCTTCATCAAAGGGCTGACTTTGAACTTTCTTTGTTCGCCTGGTCATGTCTGCAATGGACATTTTTCAATTGTAAGAAAACTGAGTGAACTAATGAAAACTGGGACAACCTTTGAAATCCGAAATACATTCAAATAAAGGCATACAAAACCCCAAGGTTCCGCTTCATCTTGTATTATAGGCGAATATTAAAATGTATTGAAATGGCTAGTGAAATGTCCAGATTTTTTGGGATACACTAGTTCAACCTCAAAATGTATCCACTGCAAGAACATTAAATCTCTTTTCAACACTGTTTTCGTCCCGTAAACATGACTTCTCCAGCCGAGGCAATCATTCCCATTGACTTTTGGAGGTTTCAAATGATGAACAAAGCAGCTGTCCTTCCGTGTGGAAGTGGACAAGCCCCTCGCCTCCTTCCACAATCTGCCGCTTGTTTAACGTGTGCGCTCGCAAGGAACGCAGTCATCTCGCGCCAATGTTACATGGAGGCACTTAGCGGCCCCGAGGGCTCTCGAGCTCCATGTATCGAAAAAAAAAAAACGATATGCCGTCAAAAGAGCAGAAGACGTTGTAAGTTATGAACAGAGAGCGTTCTGTAATTCGGGAAACACGATGGCTGCTCGTTCTTTTACAAAAAGCAGCTGTGCTTGAATTCTCTCAATAGTGCAATTGAAATTTTGGCTTCATCAGGTTTTAACATTCTTCGACGAAATACTGTGAACAAATATGGTACTGAAGCGGGATGCGTTGTTAAGAGTCTTTATTGCTCGAATTGCTGTTCTCCATGAACTCTCGTACACTGTCTCTCTAATGAACCGGAACGCGCGCGGCTCTTTATAGTGTCTAGTCACGTGACTGTGACGCAGCCGGTAACGCGCTCGGCTAATCAGACACACAAGTACGGTGGGTGAATTATGTCAACGAAGGGTCACCACACAGGTCCCCCCAGAATTCACCCACACATGACGCCAGGCGCAACCCGAATCAAAAGTACGGAACGGAAGGGTTGCGCGGCCGGGGCGTCTGTGGAAGACGACAGAACTGACCGTCAGGCGGCCGTCCAGGATGCCAGATGGGGGACGTCCAAGCAGAATAGTCTGGCGGACGCCCAGGATGCCAGGCGGCGGGCAACCGAAAGCGACGTTCAGGCGGCCGTCCAGGACGCCAGATGCGGGACGTCCGAACCAAGTCGACCGGTCGTAGCAGGAGCGGGGGAAACACCGATACCGGAGCGACGCCATCGTTGTCCGAAGGCGGTGGACGAGGAGAGACGTCGGGGGCGGCGTTCGCTGGCGCTGGCCGATGTGCAACCTCGGAGACTTCCGGAGGCGCCGGCACAGCAGCAAGGCTAGCGGCGATAGCCAGCGGCGTAGGCTGAGGACTGACCTCGGAGACTCCCGGAGGCGCTGGAGTGAGGTCAGTGGCGGCGGCGTCCAGCGGCGCCGGTAGAGGGGCGACCTCGGAGACTTCCAAAGGCGCAGGCGCTGGAGCAACGTCAGCAGCGGCCAGAGACGCAGGCGCAGTGTCGCCGAGAAAACCAGGGCCGGACGGGACGCCGTCGAGTAAACCAGGGCCGGACGGGGCGTCGTCGAGTAGGCCCGAGGCGGACGGGGCGACGTCGAGTAGGCCACAGGCGGGCGCACCGTCGTCGAGTAGGCCGCAGGCGGGCGTACTGTCGTCGAGTAGGCCGCAGGCGGGCGCAATGGCGCCGCAGCCAGGAAAGCCCGGGTGCAGCAGCGTCGACGGAGAGCGGCGACGGAGCCGAGGTGAGCGAGAGCGGGGCCAGAGGCGAGACAGCAACGTAGGCGTCGGGAAGTGCCAGAGCAGAGGCGCGCGGCGGTGGCGTGGGTACCGGCACAGATGTACGGCTGCGAGGAACTGGGGCGGAAGTGCCGCCATCTTTGGCGGGAACCTCAGGCAGCAGGACTTTCGAGGCGGGCACCCTGGGCGCCTCTGAAGACGATTTGTACGACGGTTCAAAAAGTCTGAGAAGGTGCGCCTTGAGCCCCGTGTACTTGCCCACCTTCGGCGGATAAACCACAAAGCGCTGTGCTCTAACCGCCGATGAGTACCCGAGCGCGGCCACCACATGGTAGAAGCGCATGGTGTCGTCGGAAACACCACGGAGGACGAACTGCTCCTCCGCGTTAGCGAACCACGCGGCCGCAGAAGACTCGTCGAACTTCGGTAGCTCAAGAAAGCTAGCATTCGCCATTGCTTATAAGTGTTCAAAATGCCTCTGAGACTTCAGCGAGGCTCGTCGGGGGTCACCAGTGAAGCAGGATGCATTGTTAAGAGTCTTTATTGCTCGAAATACAAAAAGGAGGCGCTACTGAGCTGTGCAGCCACGTCCTTATTCAAAACCAAAATGAATCTTCTAATTGGCCCAATTCGACCAAGTGTGACAAATTTTGTGGCTATAGGGTGCCTAAATCCATGAAAAAAATACTTCCTTTTAATGTTTAACAAAGGGTAATCATGGCAAGAGACAGAGACATATAGACATGGGCCTTAAAATGTAGTATTACAAAAGATCTTGTAACTACAATGATCAACCTGAAAAGAACAGGACATGTATCAGTATAATGAGTGACTTTCTGTTGCCACTAGTTGGCGCTGCAGAGTTGATGCAAATGACCAAGCACGGGAAGTTTGGTGCAGATATGTTGTATGTCTTCCAAATTATGACTGTTCAAAATTTGTGGGGAGACAAAATGGTGACGGTCATTTATTCACTTTCATGTTTGGACCCCTCTGCTTTAATGATACATCAATATTTTTAATCGGGCACCTGAACATGTCTTAAGGCTCCCCTGATGCAGGTTTAAGGTCAATTTATTTTTTTCCCTTGGAGGAGGAGCCTTTCTAGTAAAAAAAAAAAAAAAAAGGTGTTTCTTGTTCCCAGCAGGGGGCGCCAGGCCTAATGGGAAATACCTATATGCAGTCGTGTTCAGGCTGGAATACCTCACATACATGCCACATATGAAAAAGACAACCTTGTATCAAGGAGTTATTGATCATTTACTGAATTTGGCTTGTTGCCCCAAAAAAATGGCCGACTTTGGCACCCCGCCCAGGCCGTGAATGAAAACTCACTATTTTGATAACTTAATATCTCATACACCTCATGAACAGTCTCACTAATTTTGAGGAGGATCCAACTAACTCCCTAGGTCTCAGATATGCACCCTGTAACTCGATATAAATTTCACATTCAATCCAAAACGTCAGATTTCCTGTTGGGTTTGGAACATGGGTACAAGAGACTTTTTGGAGTAGTTTTGCACAAGGTAAAGACTCCCCAAATTCTATCGCTCTGTGTTGAAAAAACTAATAGAAGAGGCCTTGTTGAAAAATTCAAGGGGGCACAATATTATCGTAATTTACGCCAAGTCGCATGTATGTGCAAATTTTTGAGTTTTTGAGCATGTTCATGCCTCCAAATTGGCCATTTTAATTACAACAATAATAATATAAATAAAAATCCTTTGAATTACAATAGTGCTCTCGCACAGTTGGTGCTCTGGTGCTAATAAAAACAACTGGGAATTTGCATCTCAAAAATGGGGACAGACAAAGTAAGAATTTATTAGTGAATAAGGGTACACCATGATTTTTATTAAAAATAAATAAATAAATTAAAAAAAAAAAAAAAAAAAACACTTTCATTATTCTGCCTAGCAACAAGAGGCCCAATCAGTGGTTAGGGTTTACTTAGGGTTGTCTTTTACATGCTGTAAAGAATTTAACGCCTTGAAGAGATTATATTTGGCATTCTATTGAATATATTGTTTGCTATATTCCATGTGCCAAGTCACTATTAAGACTCAAGTCACATTTTTTGGTGCCCCTTTAAAAAAACAAAAACGCTTCATTCCAATCTCATCCTTCTCCCCCTTTCACTGTTTTTATCCATCTAATTTTCCGCTTGCAGTTTGACAGCAGCCGACTGGGACCGACTGGGTAATTGGTGGCTTAGCAGTGACAGCTCCAAAACGATGCTCCTGGGAGGCATCCTATCGAAATTCAGCCAGTGCGCAGTCATCGTTAGGATCTTTCCACTGTCGTGAACAGTACTTGTTGATACCGCCACGACACCTACTTAAATAGTGAGCAACTCTCTCGCTGTCCCTCTCAACTTTAGGGTGGATATGATCCAATTTGCCTGCCTTGTTCCTTTCCCACAGCACTGCCTTGTTGTGCAAAGTGGGTCAAGGTTGTGTTTTTAGTCCATGCAATGTCTTTTCCCAGTCTATCAGCGGGTGACAAGTAAAGAAAATCACAGAATAGAGGACAATATTATTCCTGCTGTTTCCTTGACTTGCCTGAAGGGTGAAGGTCTTTCATTTCATTCAAAAGGAAGAATCTGTCGTGTACTTTCATCTAGTGCTGGGTCGCATTACGTCAAGTAGGTGCAGTTCAGTCATGTAAAAAATTAGGACACCCTATGGAAACCTATGTGTTGTCTATATTTGGTCATATGGATATTAAATATCAATTTTAACAATCTTGAGAGATTCAAGTAATAGAACTAAACAATTAAAACTGAAAACATGATTTTTTAAAAATAACTTTCTGTAAAATGTAATTTTAAATAAATGCAATTTCTGTTGAGGAATAAATATAGGACACCCGCCATATTCAATCCCACTTAAAATGGCTAAAATCATACAAAGGAGTAGCGCATTAGGTGCACATGATTAGAACATCATTACCCAGTGTTTTGAAGGAGGCTTGCCTAATTTAAACCTAACATTGTGCCCCTGACTGTTGAAGTGAGAGAAAACACCATGATTAAATCAAAGGAGCCCGTCTGAGGCCTTCAGAAAGAATATTGTAGATATGTAATTTGAGGTGGGAACCTCTTTAACCATACCGATAAGATGAACTGCCACAATGTAGCGATATGATAATTATCGGTACCCGGGTCAGGAAATCATTCTAAACACAACACACAACACATCAACACTATATTATGGTGGCATTCTTGTAAACAAACAAGTGTCTTTCTTAACTAATTCCCTGCCAATGACCACGATATACGTCCAATTCATTTTGACTGGGAGTGTCAAATGAACGAATGAGTTTCTCTATCCAAGATTGAGCACCTAGACTGGTCCACACTCGGGGTCCTGATTATCCTTTCAAGAAGATATTCAAATCCTCTCTGTTTGCTAGAACTCGCAGACATTTAATCCCGTCTGCATGTTAGCATGGTGGAGCATGCAATGGTGATCTACTTTTAAGTCCAAACTGTCTGTTGAGCACTCTCACGGACAATCTGGTGTATTAAATAGTTTTGGGAGGTAGTCTTTCATGTAGTTATCACTGATTGACTTCAAATCATGTGGCTCTTAAGGTGCATTCACACTAGCACTGTTTTATTTTCTTTTTCTCAGATAGTCCGTTTCATTTTGTAAATATGAACACACATCCAAACTCCAGTCGGACCAAACAAACGAACTCTGGTGGTGGGTCTCGGTCCGCTTTAAGCGCACCCTGCTTCACTTGTGAATGCAACCAGAGCAGCGTGCACTTTTGCTGCGTTATGTGCAGGGCATCCTTGGATGTGGAAGTACAGTGCGGACATTATTCAAAATCAACAATGGCAAGAAGACAGACGATTAAACATGGCCAAATACAGTCCCTGACAAATTTTGTAGAAACAATTGCTAAAAACTTTTAATTATTCAATTGGTTTCAGAAATGGCTCATATGAAAGCTAAGACCCTCCCAAATGATGCTGCATGTACAAAAATATATTTGTTTCACTGAAAAAAAGATTTATCATTTAATGAAGACATAATGGTCAAATTTTGGCAAGACAAACGTTTTGTCACTTACAGAAAGTAGTGTGAAAATTGTACAAAAAATGTACTTCAAATACAAAAATATGTTACATAACATAAGTGAATTAAGTAGTAGTGGTGTGAGATCCAAATTTAATATTTTGTATGACTTCCATGGGCTTGAAGGACTGCATCCATGCGGTTCGGCAAGGATTCATACAATTTATGAAGTCATCAGGAACACCAAAGAAAGCAGTCTTGCTTGCCTCCCAGAGTCCATCAACATTCTTGGGTTTCGTCTTCCATGCTTCTGCTTTCATCCTGTTCATGTCTGTTGACTGGGCTGGCCAGTCCTGGAGGACCTTGATCTTCTTTGCCTTGAGGAACTTTGAGGTAGAGATTGAAGTATGCGATGGAGCACCATCCTGCTGCAGAATTTGTCCCTTTTTATGGTTAGAAATATAAGAGGCAGCTAAGATTTGTTGATATTTCAGACATTTATGTTGCCTTCCACTCTGCAGATCTCTCGCACACCACCATACTGGATGTAACCCCAGACCACAATTTTGCCACCACCAAACTTCACTGTTGTCTGAGTGAATCTCAGATCCATGCGGGCTTCAGTAGGTCTCCTGCAATATTTGTGGCGACTGTGGTGTATTTCAATGGAAGATTCATCTGAGAGATCCACCTTTTGCCACAAAACTTTGAAGTTTGGTGGTGGCAAAATCATGGTTTGGGGTTACATCCAATATGGGGGTTTGCCAGAGATCTGTAGTGTGGAAGGCAAAATAAATAGTCTGAAATATCAACAAATCTTAGCTGCCTCTTACATTCCCAACCATAAAAAGGGACAAATTCTGCAGCAGGATGGTGCTCCATTGCATACTTTAATCTCTACCTCAAAGTTCCTCAATGCAAAGAAGATCAAGATCCTCCAGGACTGGCCGGCCCAGCCACCAGACATGGGTAGGATGAAAGACGAAGCATGGAAGACGAAACCCAAGAATGGTGATGAATTCTGGGAGGCATGCAAGACTGCTTTCTTTGATGTTCCTGATGACTTCATCAATAAATTGTTTGCCGAACCGCATGGATGCAGTCCTTCGAGCCCATGGAAGTCATACAAAATATTAAATTGGAGTCTCACAGCACCACTACTTAATTCGCTTATGTTATGTAACATTTTTTTTGTATTTGAAGTACATTTTTTGTTCAATTTTCACACTACTTTCTGTAGGTGACAAAACTTTTGTCTTGCCAAAATTTGATCTTTATGTCTTCATTTCATGAGAAATCTTTTTTCAGTGAAATAAATATATTTTTGTACATTCAACATCATTTTGGAGGGTCTTAGCTTTCATACGAGTCATTTCTGAAACCAATTGAATAATTAAAAGTCAGGTTATTAGCAATTGTTTCTACAAAATGGATAAGCGACAAGACTTTTGTCAGGGACTCTATTTTAAGCAAAAAAGATTGTATATTTAATATTTTAAAAACTTGTTTGTCAGAAATGTTCTTAACTCAAGAATAGATATTGTTCAAAACATTATTTGAAAGCATTTTTGTCTTGATTTAGGTGAAAAATGACCAACTTTTAGATGTACGGCCTTAAGAAGAACAATACTGTCGTAACTTTACTTAAAATAAGTGGAAGAATTGACACATTAATCTGTTAACTAGCCTTTAACACTCAAAACAAGATGGAGAAAATTATTAGACTACTGTAGATTTTAAAAAATATATCAGATAAAGATGTTATAAATTTGCAGTGTGAAAGTTAGTATAAGTCAATACAGATTTATTTTGCATTAATCACTTAGCCTATCAATTAATTAAATCAAAAACAAATGCTAGTTAGCCTGCATCATAGCAGTGTCTGGTTGTGTCACTTATGTGATGTGCTGTGCCCCCCCCCCCCACAACTCACCAGAATCCTTTCGACACTGTAAAAAACAACCTATAGAATTTACTAAAGATACACGATAATATCGGCTACCGATAATTATCGGCCGATTATGACGTCACACAGATAATACAGATAATAAAAAAATCAACCTATAATGCAATCCGATAATTATATACTTGATTTAGCCTCCAAATGTGCGCAACCAAGCAGTTTTCTCCACTTCTTCACTGCCGCCTGCTCAACCCCTCCCCTCTCTGAAGCCCCTGTGGGAGGAGGGGTTTAGGAGTACGGCGTCATAGAGGAGGCGGTGTTACACATCAGTGTTGAGGCGCTCTCACTAGCGTGCGTTACTTTTCCAGTGTGGCTCTCGCCATCTACAAAAACAGTTCCTCAAGGCCTGAAGAAAGCGTCCTCATTGAACACCACTAGCACTAACCCAGCAGCCATTTAAAACTGCATCACAATGATTTTTGGAACGAATATGAGGCTGCTGCTAGCACGAATGCTAAAGCTATTGTTAACAAATAAACTATAAAGGAAGCCACGGGGCTTGTGACAATACAGAGACGCTGCGGTCCTCCCGGAGTCGGGGTGTTTGGGAATGCAGCCCAAAGCGAGTGGTAAACTCCCATCTATGGCTAAACACCTCACGAGATCGATAGTTGACAAGTAGCTCTCTTCCGACGGCGCCCGCTGGTCCGGCAGGCCGCCGCCGCCGCCTCGCCCTAGGCGGGTAGAGCATGAGAGCAGAGCCATGCACCGAATGGGCCGCAGCGAGCCGGCCGGGGCGGGCGGATATCCGGTACAAACTTAGCTGCCGCCGCCACTCCGGTTCAAGACAGAGGCCTGGCGCGGGTGCTAATTTGGCAGCCGGGCGGACTGAAGGGCACAGGCGGGAGGAAATTCCCGAAATGACCCGATAGCCAAACCCCTGGATGAAAAAATAATGCGGTTCATACGACCACGATTCTTCGTGAAAGACATGCCGATCACATCAGTTTTACCACGGACATTTACACAGGTGATGTCAACAAACCATGTTTATCATGACGGCACAGTGGTTAGTTGATAATTGTAACATGCACCAAACGACACAAAGAAGTCATCCAGTCAGTAATGCATTCAGTACGCTTTAAATTTATGACGTCTTAATCAGATCATTCTTCTTAAATCTAGTCAAATAATTTTCCCCATCTTGTTTGAGTGTTGAAGACTAGTTGAATGCGCCAGATTATTCCACTTACTTGAACTAAATATTGCAATTTGTTCTTATTAAGCCCAAACATCTAAAAAAATAAGGTCATTTTTCACCTAAATCAAGAAAAAATTGCTTTCAAATAATGTTTTGAACCATACATATTCTTGAATAAAGAACATTTCTGACAAGGTTTTTTTTTTTTTTTTTAGGATTATGTATAATAATTTATTGTTTAAAATAAGGCTGTTAATCTTATTTTCAGCTGGCCATTTTTCTTCTAGAAATCTGAGTGAAATATACTTGAAGTGCTGGCAGTTAATTTAACTTATTTCCAATAGATTTACACTGAAAACAAGGGACTTTAACTAGTCTTAAGGAGCTGTGTTTTTGCTGTGTAGTAATGTTATACTTTAGGAATGGCATACTTTTAAAGCCATTTTTGTGCAACTTATGTATTTACTCTGTAAGTAATTGTTGCCAAAAGTTTACCATTACACAATGTCAGACAATCTGTCTTTATTTAGATGTTGGAATTTACTACTACTACTACTTGTTCACATTTGATGTTGAAAAAAAAAGAGCAATATTATTTTTGCACAGCAATATTTTCTCTTGTGTATACTTTAAAATTTTACATAAATCTTTAATAAAATTATCGGCTTGACATTATCGGTTATCGGTTGGAACGAGGAGGAAATTATCGGTTATCGGTATCGGCTGAAAAATGCATTATCGTGCATCACTAGAATTTACAAATTAAAAGGGCTGCCAAAGCAACACTGCATGAAACAGTTTTCAGCACAAGGAAATTGCAAAAACATCCTTCAATATAATCAAGAGTGCAAAATCAAATTTAGCCCATGACGCCAAGCAAATAACCGAGTATCGATACTTTTGCAATACAATAAAGTATTCCGATTCAACAATTCCTGAATTGATACCTTTGACAACCCTACTATAAAGTTCATTGGCCTGTCAAAATCCACATATGACTATAAACTGCAGGGTTCCAAGAGGAGGAAAAAAAGTAGTATTTTGTTTTGTATTCAATCAATTTTTCTCTACAAACATCAACAGTGGTCTTATTTCTTTACTGTATAGCATGTAGCAAAATAAATGAGTAGAATTTGTTTTTTCACAACGACCCTATACGGACATATTTAAGCATCATCTTTGATCTTTGGTGCCAGACAGTCGTTTTTCCAGGGTTATCCAGTTAGTCATAAGCGAGCTTTTCACAGCTGGGCTCAAAATTGAAATGTGAGACTGCATAATTGCCAATTTGATTGCCTCAAATGTGTGCTGGGTGCAATTTTCCCCAAAGCAAATCTTTTAATTTACGAACGGCTAACCACTGGCGGTGCAAAAGTGAGAGCGTGGCAACTGTTGGCTTTGACTGAAGAAATGCCACCGTGAATGAACATCCTATTTTATGTGCAAGTTACCCGACTGGCAAGGATGACTTCGTGGAAATAACACCAGATGAGTGGAAAAAAATGCAATTTAAACCAGGCAATTTAACAAAACGCATCCATTTGTTACGGTGTACGCTCCTTTACTACTATTTCCTGGTTCAGCTAGAAGTAAATTGTGACTGCAATCAGTGTGCAATACTTTTGATTTGAAATGCTCTCTAATAGTTGTGTCCAATCCTTGGTCCTCAGGCCAACTGTGGCGTGTTGCCCAGTTCTTACTGGCCCTCAGCAAGTTATGACAATATATGAAAATATCATTGTCATTAAAGTGCGTACGACAGAATAAAGAAAGTCTTAAATAGCTTTATTATGTGAATTAGAATAATATTTTGAGACGATTCGACTATATACAACAATTTGGCAAAGCACAGATGACGAGTATTTAATCCACCGTTTAGCCACGCCTACCATTATTGGGCTCTAGCGTCCCCAACAGGATGATGACGTTGGCAGGAGAGTGGTTTCATCTGATTTAGACTCCAGCCCATTGAGGGGGAATGATTCAGAACGAGGAAAATGCGAAGAAGAGCCGCAAAATGTCATTGTTTCAGTCTCTCTACTCCAATGTTTTTACAGGATATTCTTTTTATCCAAGTATTTTTCCCCAATTGCTAAATATAGTCTTGTGCTAAATGGAATATGAAATAATAAAAATGCATTTATTCAGTACGACATGGCAAAATTACTCCATAATGGTCAAAACTGTCGACTTCATCTCCCGAATGATATTTTATGCCACCGTAGTTAGTCAGGCTTTTGTCATTTCAGAACCCACAGATGTCTTTTATGAAAAAAACAAAAACATAAAAGACGTATAAATACATCTTTGGGACACTGAAACAATTAGAAATAGAACGTATTTATACGTTTTTGGAAGCAAATGAGTTAATTTGTAAATCATAAGGTGCCAGTGCGCAAAGTACATATAACACCACAGGGATGACGAGACGGACACAGGTCCTGGAACATACGCAAAAAAAAATGGTGTTGAAAACAACACGCAAATGTTCACTTGCCATGCTGTGGGACTTACAAGCCTCAATTTCAGATAATATCCATGGTATAAATGTTATAACAACAATTTACAAATTATTTCAGCTAAAATCTGCACAGCACGGGCAGTTGCCCACATGGCCACAGGTGGGACTTATAGTAACGTACAGTCTAACTTGTAAAACATTAAAAAAAAAAAATAATAATCTGAGATTACAATACACAACACAAAGCCATTCTTTTGCGAGTTTCATCCCCCGTCTTCTCTGGCCCTAAAGTTCGCAGTGCCTTAAAAATTGTGCAGTCCAAACCCGAATTTCCCATAAGGGTACTGCCCTCTTGCTCCGGCTTTTGGTGGTCCACCTGGCTGATTGCTGGCGCTGTATCTGGCCCCCAATCCAGGTGGCGCTGAACCTGACCAGATGCTGCCACAGTAGCAGCCTCCTGCCCGTCTCATCGGACTATAGGACATGGTTCCAGTAATCTATGTACTTTGTTGACATGTCTTCAGCAAACTGTTTGCGGGCTTTCTTGTGTACCGTCTTCAGGAGAGGCTTCCTCCTGGGGTGACAGCCATGCACACCAATTTGATGCAGAGTGCGGTGTATGGTCTGAGCACTAACAGGCTGACCCCCCCCCACCTCTTCAATCTCTGCAGCAATGCTGACAGCACTTCTGTAACGAGTCACATGACATTTTGGAGGGAAAATGACAAGCAGTACTCAATTTGGACATTTAGGGATGTACGTATTTACTAAGGGGTGTACTCACTTTTGTTGCCAGGTGTTTAGATATTAGTTTTTAGATACTTTCTTTGACGGGAAAATAAATTAATTATATAAGCTGCACACAGACTACTGATTGTGTCAAAGTGTCATTCTGTCAGTGTTGTCCCATGAAAAGATATAGTTAAATATCTGCAGAAATGCAAGGGGTGTGCTCACTTTTGTGATACACTGTAAGTGGCCCTCAGAGAAAAACATTGGACACCCCACTCTCTGACGTACCGAAATTAAGACTCACAGTGCCTTGCAAAAGTATTCGGCCCCCTTGAATCTTGCAACCTTTCGCCACATTTCAGGCTTCAAAAATAAAGATATGACATTTATTTTTTTTGTCAAGAATCAACAACAAGTGGGACACAATCGTGAAGTGGAACAACATTTATTGGATAATTTAAACTTTTTTAACAAATAAAAAACTGAAAAGTGGGGCGTGCAATATTATTCGGCCCCTTTACTTTCAGTGCAGCAAACTCACTCCAGAAGTTCAGTGAGGATCTCTGAATGATCCAATGTTGTCCTAAATGACCGATGATGATAAATAGAATCCTCCTGTGTGTAATCAAGTCTCCGTATAAATGCACCTGCTCTGTGATAGTCTCAGGGTTCTGTTTAAAGTGCAGAGAGCATTATGAAAACCAAGGAACACACCAGGCAGGTCCGAGCTACTGTTGTGGAGAAGTTTAAAGCCGGATTTGGATACAAAAAGATTTCCCAAGCTTTAAACATCTCAAGGAGCACTGTGCAAGCCATCATATTGAAATGGAAGGAGCATCAGACCACTGCAAATCTACCAAGACCCGGCCGTCCTTCCAAACTTTCTTCTCAAACAAGGAGAAAACTGATCAGAGATGCAGCCAAGAGGCCCATGATCACTCTGGATGAACTGCAGAGATCTACAGCTGAGGTGGGAGAGTCTGTCCATAGGACAACAATCAGTCGTACACTGCACAAATCTGGCCTTTATGGAAGAGTGGCAAGAAGAAAGCCATTTCTCAAAGATATCCATAAAAAGTCTCGTTTAAAGTTTGCCACAAGCCACCTGGGAGACACACCAAACATGTGGAAGAAGGTGCTCTGGTCAGATGAAACCAAAATTGAACTTTTTGGCCACAATGCAAAACGATATGTTTGGCGTAAAAGCAACACAGCTCATCACCGTGAACACACCATCCCCACTGTCAAACATGGTGGTGGCAGCATCATGGTCTGGGCCTGCTTTTCTTCAGCAGGGACAGGGAAGATGGTTAAAATTGACGGGAAGATGGATGCAGTCAAATACAGGAACATTCTGGAAGAAAACCTGTTGGTATCTGCACAAGACCTGAGACTGGGACGGAGATTTATCTTCCAACAGGACAATGATCCGAAACGTAAAGCCAAATCTACAATGGAATGGTTCAAAAATAAACGTATCCAGGTGTTGGAATGGCCAAGTCAAAGTCCAGACCTGAATCCAATCGAGAATCTGTGGAAAGAGGTGAAGACTGCTGTTCACAAACACTCTCCATCCAACCTCACTGAGCTCGAGCTGTTTTGCAAGGAAGAATGGGCAAGAATGTTAGTCTCTCGATGTGTAAAACTGATAGAAACATACCCCAAGCGACTTGCAGCTGTAATTGGAGCAAAAGGTGGCGCTACAAAGTATTAACTCAAGGGGGCCGAATAATGTTGCACGCCCCACTTTTCAGTTTTTTTTTTTTTAAAAAGTATAAATTATCCAATAAATTTTGTTCCACTTCACGATTGTGTCCCACTTGTTGTTGATTCTTGACAAAAAATTACAATTTTATATCTTTATGTTTGAAGCCTGAAATGTGGCGAAAGGTTGCAAGGTTCAAGGGGGCCGAATACTTTTGCAAGGCACTGTATATGCAAGCCAAAAACGGTTTTACCAATGAAATTGTTGGTAAGAGCATGTATGCAGCCACTACTCAAAAGGACAAAAAAAGGCAAGGGGGTCGACACAAGTTTCGTGTGGCCCATCTGTGTGCTATTTAGTCCAGTCCCAGCAGTCCTGGCTGCCTAACTCCAAAAGTGCCATTATGTGTTTGGCTATTGAAAAGCTTCAGATTTCATTAGGGCACAGGAAGGGCCACATTACCCTCTGGATTAATGTCAAATTTGGCGGTTCAGAGATGCCGGATTGGATGGCGTTTACGTGACTGTTTTGACCTGCCTCTGTTAAAATGCACCCTAAATCATTAAGCTCAAAACAGAGCAGGTTCAGCAGTTAAATAGCTCATGACTTATGGACATTTTTTCTCCAAGTCGCATATTTGTTACACCCCTAAAGAATGTCCAAAAGCCTATGAGTGAGTACATCATTTGGGATTGTGGACCTCCACGTCAGGGGCGTTATCTTCCCCTCTTCAAAGGCAAAATTGCATCATCACTGTCTGTTTCATAGCAACGTGTGCTCCACTCTTGTGATGGGATGTGGGCTGGTTGTGTTTCATCTTGCCGGGAAATGTTCTTTCAAGAAAGTTGACATGCGAGCACACTTATGTCATAGGGAGATGTTGGAAAACAAAACAAAACAAAATTGTACTGATAACTAGAAGATGCAATATCTGGAGATATTACACGGGGATGCTTAGCTCTGGAATGGGTTACTTTCAGTGTTGTTTTCGTCAACGGTGAGGATAATGAAAATAATTCGTCAACGAAAACATTTTTCATGACGATGACGTCACGATGACAAGCTAAATATGTGTCTTCCGGGATGAAAACATTACAAGATGGATGCCAGTTGTGGTCTGATGAGACAAGAACAGGACGAAAATTTACCATAGTTTCCGTCATAAGTTCACAGTATGTGATATTTTTTCATCATATGTGTAGTTAGCACGCATTTTAGCAGTGTTTGGTCGTGTCACTCATGTAATGTGCTGTGCCTCTCCCTGATCTCCCCACCCCACACCCACGCTTAAAGTGCCTATGACAGCAAAAAGCCTGTTTATTTCATATTTTCCGCTGTATTTTATGCTCCTGAATAAAATGGACCGCTTGGATGTGTGTGGAAGCGATCGCTATATTTAGTTTTTTTAATTCTGCGCCATGAAAATGAATGACTTCCGGCTCCAGTCTCGAGTTGAGAAAGAGGGCGCTGTGACATGTGCGGTAGAAGGAGTCCTCCTCACTATCCAGCCGTACTGTTGTATGAGAAGGACTAAGGATTCAGCTGATTTTGCAGATTAATTTGTTTATTTTTCGCATCACGCCAGTCAAACGGCTGCAGAAGAATTTTACTGCACCAGGCAGAGGCGTGTGAGCCTTTTTGGGGGTTTCAAAAGGTTCCCATTCATCGGTGGATATTGGCCAAAACAAGCCCTATTACTGTGGGACCATTGGACTTTCGAGGAACTGAGGATAAGGTAAAACTTATATACGCAATATGAGTAAACATCATGTTTTGTATTATGTCAAATACTGGGATCATTTTGATACATAGGTGGCTTGCATTTTGTGGCTGATATGCTTATTGTCCACTTGGCAGATGACGGAGTCACACTTCTCCCCGCTGGGTGAGCAAATTTTCAACTAGAGGTGTGCAAAATTTCCGATTCTTAGATATTCGCGATTCGGCCGTGGAAGATTCGAGAACGATTCACAAACATCCAAATTCCGATTATTGAAATATGTAAAGCGGAAGTACAACACACTCAGCGCTCCGCGTGGTCTTCAGGACGCAATGAGGAACGAAGCGAGAGCAGCTAAACATCATGCTTCTCATTACCTGCCCCCTCGAGTAATGCCAATGCTCAACTCACGGCTCTAGCTAAACTCATGCCACGAGATAAAAAAAAAACACAACAACATACCTGACTGCTGCCGAAAAGCTGCTACAAAGTACATCCACATAATGTTAAGGTAGATATCATTTATATAGGACTAGATGCAATATAGATTCGGTGGCGTTAGCAGCACATGTACAAAAAGCTAGATGCGGGCGTTAGTAAACGGCCGCCATCTTAAAGCAGTACACTTCCTTGCAAGACTGTTGTAGTGAACCTTCCAAGCGAACCTAATTAACTTTTTATCTAAAATACCCCTAAATGGGTAAAATATTGACCTGAATCTATCTTTAAAATAGTTTTAAAACTTTCACATGTCGAAAGTAGACAAAAGGGAAATTATGGAATAGCGGGAGCATTTTTAACAACTTTAACGGTTGATTCACAACATGAAATTAATTGAATGCAGTTTAAAGCTGCTGATACAGAATGGGGACTGGAGTTTTTTATTTACTGATATATTTGTATATTTGTTTACTGCTATATGTTAACTTGATACTGAAATAGTAGTTTGGTTTAGCCTGAGAGTATTTTTGAACAATTTTGGAACTAATGTACAAAACATTTAAACAAAAAAAAAAAAAAAAAAGGAGGGGGGTGCATCAAGAATCGTTTTATAATCGAATCGGAGCCTCTGAATTGTAATTGTAATCGAATCGTTAGGTGCCCAAAGATTCCCAGCTCTATTTTCAACCCCATCAGAAATTGCAACTTTGTGTTAAAAATGGCCGCGAATACAAATGCAAATATAATGGCTCACAATTTATTCGATATACATGCCGGAAAACACAGACAAGACTCAAAAAGCAGTTTCTGCTCTTGCACTCCTCTTAAAAAGAAACTGCTATATTTTAAGCTAAACAACTGTTGTGTTTGATAGAACAATATGTCTGTATGCTGCCATAGCACATTCATGGCACATTAAGCCCCCGAACTATTTTTAATTTGTCCGTTTTACCCTGAAAACCCCCGTTTACAGACGTCGCGCAACCGCTTTTGTTTCAACCCCGCCATAAAACAAAGGTAATTAATTATATTTATTATTGAAAATGTGTGTCGTTTTTAGCTTAGAATCATTCATTGACGTCTTATATTTCGTTTAAAAAAAAAACAACTTAAAAAAATTATTAACTCAAATATTTAAAACTTTTAAACAAATTATGTCACAATGAAAAAAATGGCGTCTGTAAGTCACATATATCTTACCTCATGACTATCGCTTAATTGTATTTTTTTGTTAGTGTCGCATTTTCTCTGAAATGTTAGATGTTAAATAATTGATCCAAACAAAAAAAAAAGTTGAAAAAAAGGTTTAAAAGGGTAAATATATGAAAAAGAAAATCTCAACCACTCCTTGATGTCTGTGATTTCTGCATCGCAACCCTTGTTATATTACCATGTTTCACCCATAAAATCTCCAAAAAAATCCAGCTGTGGCCATTCACAGCTGTGTCTTGACACTCAGTGATACATGCTACATGGAGTTTTTGGATCGAAACAAAGTAGGTACGCGATAATATCTCGTTAAAGTTAGTGTTGCACCGATACCATTTTTTGGCCCCGATACCGATACCTGGCTGTGCAGTATAGGCCGATCCCGATACCATACCGATACCACCCCGTTTATATATATATATATATATATTTTTTTTTTCCCTCCCCCAAAGAGCTACATAATTGGATGTGAAATCATTGCTATCAAGGCTTTGTCAGGCTTGCTTACCTTTGCAAAATAGGAAAAGGATTTGTACAAAGTATAATACTAGCCCAACAGTAAGAAAGTAAAAATAAGTTCATAATAATAAACTCTGAATGAATTGAGTAAACTTTTTTAAACCTTTCAAAGGCCAAACAGTGCAACTTTCATGAAATTATTGTCACATTCTGCTGCTGGTTAGATTGTGTTTTGTAGCTGGGCTGTTAGTGGGGGCGTTCCTGACGTCGCACCTGAATCCATTGCAGGCTCATCAACGCAGCATTTAAGCACGGGTGAGCTCAGAGAAGGCTGCGGAGATATTTGCTTTGCTGATTGCCATTTGACATCTCGCACTATAGTCTCGCTACATTTGCTTGTTACGCCCCTGCATTGGTTTTTTTCTGTTAGTGTGCTGCACTCGTTTGTAACCTCTACCCTGTGCAGGTATTTGAGTGTTTTTATTTTGACTTTTTGGCTCGCTGCCTATCGTCTTAGTGAACCTTCGAGTTTGTAGTATTGAGCTCCGTCGACCTGCTGTCACGGACTCCTTTTGTTATTTATACTATCCCGCGATCGCGTGTTATTTTTTTGTTTGCAATCATTAAACCCTTGTACGTATCCTCCGCTTGTTGTCCGCTTCGAGGTCCAACCTTGTTTCCGCATTTGCGGACGCTAACAATTATAAGTAATAATAATTGACCAAAGCATCCCGTCTCTCTATTAGCCTCCTTTTTTCGGGAGGGGCGGGGGGTCCCTTATTTCTATTTCTGAAAGGTGGCAACCCTACTTTGGAAACAGTTCCCAAATTACTGCAGCATTTCTTTAAGTAAAAGACAAAGTAAAGTTGACGTAGTGAACTGACCAGAGATTGTTGCACCGGTCCCAGCGCCCTTCCTCTGGATAACAGTCCTGCTCTTGCAGGCTCAAACTCGTTGTGTTCGTTCACGTTTCGTCTTCAAATGTTTTATCAGGTTCGAGGTATTGAAACTGGCCGATTTAACTCCACATATCGAAACTTTCAGGCCGCAAATCTTGCATGCAGCCATTGATTTTAATTGACGGGATTTCTATTTTGAAATATTTCCCGACCGCCGCTATGTCGGCGCCGCCAAGCGGCCTTGTCATTGGTCAGGAGTGGCTATTGGCCCGTTCTCATTGGTCTGGAGCAGGCCAATAGCGATAGCTGCTTGGTGTTCACGTGTCATCACACAACACGGAGACAGAGTGTAGTGAGCGCCAGGAGGAAAAAAAAAAAGGCTGCGGTCAAATGTTATAATAATGGACCGGTAAATGGTATCGGCGCCGTTTTTGTTGGTACTCGCCGATACCGATACCACCATTTCGGGCCGGATCGGCGCCCCCTGCCGATACTAGTATCGGTATCGGTGCATCTTTAGTTAAAGTCTTGGCGTCTGTAATTCTGTTCTCGTGTGTTCTCACCTTCAGATAGGGTTTTGCTGTTTAAAAAAAAATTTTTTTTTTTTTTAAATGCCCTCCTGCTCAAAAATTTTCTTCCCCCAGAAAATTGAGATTTTAAGCTTTCCAATGATGTATCACACATCCATATCGGACAAATTTGAAAGTTGGCTAAATTGGGGGTCTCAGAGTAGAACTTCAAGTCATCTGTCCGTTTTCCGCCACATATATGTTGATTCGCACTGAATTCCAGTTTAATGTCTTACTTCTTCTTATTGACCATGATCGAATAGCACTGAGACGCCTAGACTGTGTTTAGGGGAAGCTTTCGTAACACTTCGACAGGAAAGCTATATGTGAACCAGACAAGGCACAATACAGACAGATCCATAACGCACCAGGGAGAGCTATAAACACCCCTGGAGTTTGCAGAGTGACACTCATAACTCTGTAAGTGCAGACATGCACACATTTAGGCCTTTTTTTTTTTTTTAAACAGCCTCATAGAACTAAAATATGAGCAAACAAATGAATGTGCTTGAATAAAAGCCAATTTCTCAACACTATCTGTATTTTTTTCCCTTTTTGTTCTTATCAGAAGTAGTAAAAACGAAATTGTAGAGCTAGGATTCGGTGCCATTTGACTAATTTTGCATTATATAGTCAAATGGCATTCATAGAAAAAGTAAATGAAGACTTTTCATCTGGAAAAACAGCAAACATGATCACATAATAACTGTAAATTTTGAACTATAATACGCACCTGATTATAAGCCGCACCCACCAAATTTTAAAACAGTATTTATTCATACAGTGCCTTGCAAAAGTATTCGGCCCCCTTGAATCTTGCAACCTTTCGCCACATTTCAGGCTTCAAACATAAAGATATGAAATTATTTTTTTTTTGTCAAGAATCAACAACAAGTGGGACACAATCGTGAAGTGGAACAACATTTATTGGATAATTTAAACTTTTTTAACAAATAAAAAACTGAAAAGTGGGGCGTGCAATATTATTCGGCCCCTTTACTTTCAGTGCAGCAAACTCACTCCAGAAGTTCAGTGAGGATCTCTGAATTATCCAATGTTGTCCTAAATGACCGAAGATGATAAATAGAATCCATCTGTGTGTAATCAAGTCTCCGTATAAATGCACCTGCTCTGTGATAGTCTCAGGGTTCTGTTTAAAGTGCAGAGAGCATTATAAAAACCAAGAAACACACCAGGCAGGTCCGAGATACTGTTGTGGAGAAGTTTAAAGCCGGATTTGGATACAAAAAGATTTCCCAAGCTTTACACATCTCAAGGAGCACTGTGCAAGCCATCATATTGAAATGGAAGGAGCATCAGACCACTGCAAATCTACCAAGACCCGGCCGTCCTTCCAAACTTTCTTCTCAAACAAGGAGAAAAATGATCAGAGATGCAGCCAAGAGGCCCGTGATCACTCTGGATGAACTGCAGAGATCTACAGCTGAGGTGGGAGAGTCTGTCCATAAGACAACAATCAGTCGTACACTGCACAAATCTGGCCTTTATGGAAGAGTGGCAAGAAGAAAACCATTTCTCAAAGATATCTATAAAAAGTCTCGTTTAAAGTTTGCCACAAGCCACCTGGGAGACACACCAAACATGTGGAAGAAGGTGCTCTGGTCAGATAAAACCAAAATTGAACTTTTTGGCCACAATGCAAAACGATATGTTTGGCGTAAAAGCAACACAGCTCATCACCCTGAACACACCATCCCCACTGTCAAACATGGTGGTGGCAGCGTCATGGTTTGGGCCTACTTTTCTTCAGCAGGGACAGGGAAGATGGTTAAAATTGACGGGAAGATGGATGCAGTCAAATACAGGAACATTCTGGAAGAAAACCTGTTGGTATCTGCACAAGACCTGAGACTGGGACGGAGATATATCTTCCAACAGGACAATGATCCAAAACAAAGCCAAATCTACAATGGAATGGTTAAAAAATAAACGTACCCAGGTGTTAGAATGGCCAAGTCAAAATTCAGACCTGAATCCAATCGAGAATCTGTGGAAAGAGCTGAAGACGGCTGTTCACAAACACTCTTCATCCAACCTCACTGAGCTCGAGCTGTTTTGCAAGGAAGAATTGGCAAGAATGTCAAGTCTCTCGATGTGCAAAACTGATAGAAACATACCCCAAGCGACTTGCAGCTGTAACTGGAGCAAAAGGTGGCGCTACAAAGTATTAACACAAGGGGGCCGAATAATATTGCACGCCCCACTTTTTAGTTTTTTATTTGTTAAAAAAGTTTAAATTATCCAATAGATTTTGTTCCACTTCACGATTGTGTCCCACTTGTTGTTGATTCTTGACAAAAAATTAAAATTTTATATCTTTATGTTTGAAGCCTGAAATGTGGCGAAATGTTGCAAGGTTCAAGGGGGCCGAATACTTTTGCAAGGCACTGTATATACGCATAAGCCACACCTAACGACTCGTTAAATTTTCAACTCAAAATCGTGAAAAATACTCGATGCCATTTCCCGTACTACATGGAAAAAAACTAAAAAAGTGCCAATGAAAATCAGACATCCAATGCTGTTCCTAAATACTAACTTTTAAATTACCATAATTTTCGCACTATAAGCCGCCACCCACCAAATTTGGCACGAAAACGGCATTTTTTCATAGATAAGCCGCACCGGACTATAAACCGCAGCTGTCCTCAGTGTATTATGGGATATTTACACAAGAAGATATTAACCGGTAACACTATTTGACAGCGGCATCATATGACTGTCGTAAGACCAAATGAACCACCATGAAGCTTTGAACCAATTGGCTGCAAAGCTTTATTGCTTCAAGACGCTTCATAAGGCAATCACTGCTCCCTTGGGGGAGACAGTCAACCTCTGCTGCCATCTGCTGTCAACACTGTTGTTGTCCAACATGCCTCCTAGCATGCATTGCAGCGCTATAGCTGTAAATAACAATCAAAATTCATGTTCTGTGGTAATTATTTTTTCAGTTACTGTTCCGCTTGTTTCATTAACTGCTAGTTATATTATTTGGTAAAACTTTTCTAATGCTGATTTCTAAAGAATGGAAAAAGATATGAACTTACTTTTTTTCCTGCTGAAAGATGAGAGTCTAATCTTTCCTTTGCGGGTTCCATGTTTATATAGCAATAAAACAGAATTTTCTGTGGGCCTTGCAAAATCAATCAAAATCCAGTAAAACGGCCGGGAGCGAAGGGGGTTGCGCCGGTGAAAATGGCTGGGAGTGAATGAGTTAATCGGATGAATGTCACTTTTTTCAATGACCACCACAATTTAACTTGAAGTTGTTATAGGCAAGTTGTAAGTAACCATGAAGACAAAATGAATGACTATTTCCTTCATAAATAATATTTTACTCTAGCTAAAAGTATGATGTAGTAAAACTACTCTAAGAAGTACATTTTTCTCAAAACGTTACTCAAGGAAATGTAACAGAGTAAATCTAACGCGTTACTCGTACTACCCACCTCTAATCGCAATGGACTATAAGTTGCAGGGTTCAAAGTGGAGGAAATGACGGTACATTGGCTGCTACCATGAAACATTTAAATCAAAGTAGAGGAACTGGAATGACTTAAAACATTTCTGGAAGTTTGCTTTAACAGATGCCTCAGCATGTGCATCTTTCTTTGCCAATAAAGCACCAGCCGATGTTAACGATTTCAACACGGGGAAATGTTTTAAGGATTGAAACACTGTTGCTGCTATGCGCGTTAGCGCTAATTAGCCATTTATAGCGTGTGTCATCTCATGTCACAGAAGACAATGCCTGGTTTTAAGTGAAAACATACAGTGGGGCAAATAAGTATTTAGTCAACCACTAATTGTGCAAGTTCTCCCACTTGTAAACATCAGAGAGGCCTGTAATTGTCAACGTGGGTGAACCTCAACCATGAGAGACAGAATGTGGGGAAAAAAAGAAAATCACATTGTTTGATTTTTAAAAGAATTTATTTCAAATCATGGTGGAAAATAAGTATTTGGTAAATACCAAAAGTTCATCTCAATACTTTGTTATGTACCCTTTGTTGGCAATAACGGAGCCCAAACGTTTTCTCTAACTCTTCATAAGCTTTTCACACACCGTTGCTGGTATTTTGGCCCATTCCTCCATGCAGATCTCCTCTAGAGTAGTGATGTTTTGGGGCTGTGGTTGGGCAACACGGACTTTCAACTCCCTCCACAGATTTTCTATGGGGTTGAGCTCTGGAGACTGGCGAGGCCACTCCAGGACCTTAAAATGCTTCTTATGAAGCCACTCCTTTGTTGCCCTGGCTGTGTGTTTGGGATCATTGTCATGCTGAAAGGCCCAGCCACGACTCATTTTCAATGCCCTTGTTAATGGAAGGAGATTTTCACTCAAAATCTCTTGATACATGGCCCCATTCATTCTTTCCTTTACACAGATCAGTCGTCCTGGTCCCTTTGCAGAAAAACAGCCCCAAAGCATGATGTTTCCACCCCAATGCTTCACAGTGGGTATGGTGCCATTCAGTATTCTTTTTCCTCTAAAGACGAGAACCTGTGTTTCTACCAAAAAGTTCTATTTTGGTTTCATCTGACCATAACACATTCGCTCTTATGGATCATCCAAATGCTCTCTAGCGAACCGCAGACGGGCCTGAACGTGTACTTTCTTCAGCAGGGGAACACGTCTGGCAGTGCAGGATTTGAGTCCCTGGCGGCGCATTGTGTTACTGATAGTAGCCTTTGTTACTGTGGTCCCAGCTCTCTGTAGGTCATTTACTAGGTCCTCCCGTGGGGTTCTGGGATTTTTGCTCACCGTTCTAGTTATCATTTAGACGCCACGGGGTGAGATCTTGCATGGAGCCCCAGATCAGGGGAGATTATCAGTGGTCTTGTATGTCTTCCATTTTGTAATAATTGCTTACACAGTTGATTTCTTTACACCAACTGTTTAACCTATTACAGATTCAGTCTTCCCAGCCTGGTGCAGGTCTACAATTTTGTCTCTGGTGCCCTTTGACAGCTCTTTGGTCTTGGCCATAGTGGAGCTTGGAGTGTGACTGACTGAGATTGTTGACAGGTGTCTTTTATACCGATAATGAGTTAAAACAGGTGCCATTTATACAGGTAACGAGTGGAGCCCCGTTAGACCTCGTTAGAAGAAGTTAGACCTCTTTGACAGCCAGAAATCTTGCCTGTTTGTAGGTGACCAAATACTTATTTTCCACTCAAATTTGGAAATAAATTCTTTAAAAATCAAACAATGTGATTATCCTGTTCTTTTTTCCACACTCTGTCTCCTGTCCTGTCTCCTCTTCATGATCATCCAAATGCTCTCTAGCTAACCGCAGACGGGCCTGGACATGTAGTTTCTTCAGCAGGGGGACACGTCTGCTCTGTGTAGGTCATTTACTAGGTCCCCCCATGGGGTTTTTGCTCACCGTTCTTGTTATCATTTTGACGCCACGGGGGGAGAAGGGAGTTGAAAGTCCGTGTTTCCCAACGACAGCCCATAATAATTGCTCTAGAGGAGATCTGCATGGAGGAATGGGCCATAATACCAGCAACAGTGTGTGAAAAGCTTGTCAAGAGTTACAGATAACGTTTGGCCTCCGTTATTGCCAACAAAGGGTATATAACAAAGTATTAAGTTGAACTTTTGGTATTGACCAAATACTTATTTTCCACCATGATTTGTAAATAAATTCTTTAAAAAATGTGATTTTCAGTTTTTTTATTCCCACATTCTGTCTCTCATGGTTGAGGTTTACCCATGTTGACAATTATAGGCCTCTCTAATATTTTCAAGTGGGAGAACTTGCACAATTAGTGGTTGACTAAATACTTATTTGCCCCACTGTATACTGTGGAGCCTCTGAAGTTGAACACAATCAATTTAGTTGAGTCCCGAAAAAATTTGCTGTCATCGTAAAACCTTTACAAGTACGTGTAACAGATATGTCTTCAAAAACTTTTCAAATAGATATCGCAAGTGACTGTTTTGCTGAAGTTGGGTACTGAATGTACCCAGCAGTTAGCAGCTGTGTGATTTTTTTACTATTGGTAAAGCCAACCTGGAACTTTAGTATTCTTAAAAAAAAAAAAAAAAAAAATCAAATGATCTCATTAAATTGACTAAATCTATGTCTGTGTGAATGGGAAATGGGGAAAAAAAATTGCATAGAAATAAAATTCCAAAGAGGAAATGCTGGTTGCTAGGTTAGCACAGAGGTCAAATGTCCTCTGTGGAGACGTGACTGCTTCACAGTCGTTCATTCATCAAGCAGCAAGTCAAGTACAAAGACCGCCATATCTTCTGCAGCCTTTTGTTTATCTTTCCCCTTCTTTTGTTCCTCATTTAAACTCTTTTCAAGATATAAACCTTTTTTCAATGCACACCAAATTAAGACGTATCCAAATACCAAAAAAAAAAAAAAAAAAAGAGAAGAAATCCCGCTGTCTTTTTCTTAATACACTGTAATTTTTGCACTATAATGCGCACGCCTTATGGTCCAGTGCGGCTTATTTGTTGATTTATTTGAGTTAATAGCAGTGCTTAATTAGTAAATCCTAACATGCCGGAATGCAAAGTATATATGATAGCGCAGGGATGACGAGACGGGCACAGGTTCCGGAACATACGCATAAAATGGTGCTGACAACAAAACGCAAATGCCCACTTGCCATGCTGTGGGACTTAAATATTCAAGAATAGCAAAAAAACAAAACAACTAGGGCTGTCAAATTTATTGCGTTAACGGGCGGTAATTAAATTTTTTAATTAACCACATTAAAATATTTGACACAATTAACGTATGCGCGGAACGACCCACTCACGCATTGCTGCAATCAGACTACAATGGCGCCGTTTCATGTATATTGAGAGTTAAGAGGCAGAGACAATCGAGTGGAGTGGTCACAGGCATTAATTGGGGCCGCGCTATTTATTAGCAAAAGCTTTAGCATCTCTTCCACAACAATTATATCTATTGTGGCGAGCGATGTGGGGTAGAATGACAGGAGATTACCTTTTTCTTAACATCCTGTATTGAACACAACCCAGAGAAGATATACCATTTGCAGCCACTACTGACAGTCATGGTTGCCCAATTTTCCATCATGCATTTGGGCAGAACAGTTAAGTCGCTACAGTATCATTTACTGAAAGCACAACAAAAATAATATTCCTATCACTCAAAAAAAAATGTTCACAAAAAGAAAAGCGCTCAGTGCAAAGAGAACTGGCATTCCCAATCAAAATAGCTAAGCAAAATAATACTCAGACTTTGGTCAAACTCTATTCAAACATTTCGTTTAGCTCAGCATATACACTAGATGGCAATATTTAGTCACAATATACAAACTCACATTTATCTTTTAAGAATTAGTTTTTCTATCCGTGGATCCCTTTCACAGGAAGAATGTTAATAATGTTAATGCGATCTTGTGGATTTATTGTTCTAATAAACAAATACAGTACTTATGTACAGTATGCTGAATGTATATATCCGTCTTATCTTTCCATTCCAACAATGAAAAAAAAAAAAAAAAGTTTAAAAGGGTAAATACTAGTGATGGGACGAAATGAGCCGAGGTTCCGAAGCTTGTGTCGAGTAATGGGAGGGGGGTTTCCACGAAGCTTGTAGCGAGGCGCGCTTCATTTCGGCAAAACCCGGAAATGATGACGTGGGAAGCCTCGCCGACGGCCGGCTGAATCTCGTGAGAGCTTCGGAAGTGATCCAACGTTTGGCGCACATTGCAAAAACAGGACAGACTACGGTATAAATTGGTTGCAAAACGCAATGGCGATTGCCTGTTATCTCACATTTTGTGGATTTCGGGCTCCTGTACTTGTTACATCTGTGCGCAACAGTGCAACCAGTGCAATCTTTTTTCGAGCCTTGTCCTTTGCTTGCGATGGAACCTGCGCGAAAAGAGCGATCCTCCCCTGTATGGGAACATTTTGATTTGATTGCTTTCAATAAGGTAAGGGAGAAAAACTACTTTAATATAAATGTGAGTGTGTGTGTGTACCTATCTGAACCAAACATCAACAGAATGAACAATCCATTAGTGTACTGGGAGGCACAAAAGAATACCTACCCAAATTTATATAAACTGGCACTCACATTTCTCTGCACCCCAGCTTCATCTGTGCCTTGTGAAAGAATATTTTCTAAAGCTGGTGAAATATTTTCCCCCCCAAAAAAAGAAACTGTTTAAAGCCAGCCACTGTGGGAAAGCTATTATTTCTAAATAAAAATGAATAACAAATTACCCTTAGCACTTGATGTATTTTGTTCACATACTAAATTACTAACACAAGCACATTCATATCTTTGTCTTAAGCAAATAGCCATTGAATTCTTAACAATGTTGACCTCTTGGGCTTCTAGAACACTTGATGGCGCCATAGGGTAAATGAAGCACCATGAAGCTTTGCTACATGTGCAAACCAATTGGCTGCAAAGCTTCATTGCTTCATGAGGCTTCATTTGGCCATCACTAGTAAATACATTAAATTCTTTTTTTCTTTCTTTTCCTTGTGCTTTTCTGACTCGTTTTAAACAATCTTTCTTCTTTTTGAAAAAAAAAAAGTAAATGCAACTGTCTTTTTGGCATGTTAAAATAACATTTGCTGCAAATTTCAAGTTTTTCTTTTTATCTAAGGGGCGTGATTTTTTGGTCCAGCTTTTCATTGGATCAACAAATCTCCGACTCTTTCAAATGAAGTTAAATTTTTATATACAACATGCAATTCTTGGGATTTGTTCTGTAAATAATTTTTTGCAGATTGTTATTTTATTTTATACTGTAATGACCGTACCTATGTGTAATATTCTGATATAATGTTTTCCAAGGCAGCCTGAAGTGCACGCAACGTGACTGTTGTTTTGGTCACGTGATGCGGGAGTGAGATGGGAGTAGCACAGCCTGCGGAGAGCCACAAGTTGTGTTCGTGCTGTTAGCTCCATGTGTTACGAAGCCACTACTTTCTTGCCCTGTTTGGGATCATTGTCATGCTGAAAGACCCAGCCACGTCTCATCTTCAATGCCCTTGCTGATGGAAGGAGAATTTCACTCAAAATCTCTCGATACAGGGCCCCATTCATTCTTTCCTTTACACAGATCAGTCGTCCTGGTCCCTTTGCAGAAAAAATAGCCCCAAAGCAATTATGTTTCCACCCCCATGCTTCACAGTGGGTACGGTGCAATTCAGTATTCTTTTTCCTCCAAACACGAGAACCTGTGTTTCTACCAAAAAGTTCTATTTTGGTTTCATCTGACCATAACACATTCTCCCAGTCCTCTTCTGGATCATCCAAATGCTCTCTTGCGAACTGCAGACGGGCCTGGACATGTACTTTCTTCAGCAGGGGGACACGTCTGGGAGTGCAGGATTTGAGTCCCTGGCGGCGCATTGTGTTACTGATAGTAGCCTTTGTTACTGCGGTCCCAGCTCTCTGTAGGTCATTCACTAGGTCCCCCCGTGTGGTTCTGGGATTTTTGCTCACCGTTCTTGTTATCATTTTGACGCCATCGGGTGAGGAGGGAATTGAAAGTCCATGTTGCCCAACGACAGCCCCAAAACATCACTGCTCTAGAGGAGATCTGCATGGAGGAATGGGCCTGATGGGGGAAAATATTACATTATGCTTTTATGATGTATGATTGCTTCTGTGACATAGATTGTAACAACTTCTATTGTTTTTATGTCTGTGAACAACTTCTATTGTTTTTCATCTTGTTCCCACAGTTAGGAGACACGCTTGAGTAGGGAATCTCACGATATAACTTGTTTTGCACCATAGTATTGTTTTATTACACGCCTGGGTCCCATAGTTACACGCCTGGAACCCATAGCTTGAAGGGAATCTCACGAGATAATTTGTTTTGCACCCATAATATTTACCATTTGTTGCATCTGTTGCAGCACAGCTCATTTGTCCCATGTGAAAAGCCCTTTTTCAAGGGGGCTGAACCAAAAGTAGCTTTAATGTTTGTCATTGGGCAGGGCCGCGCCGCTCGGAGACGGAGGTTGGCCTCTCCGCCTCCGCGCGGCGCGTCCCTACAAAAACTGGACATTTCCGGGCGACCCGTGAAGTCCGCCAGCGGATTGCCTGGCTTTGTTCCTTCGCTGCCTTACCGGAGTGTGTTGGCTCCCCGCTCATTTGTCACGGTAAGCGGTTTTCATTGCTAAGGGACATTTCGTTTTGCTGTAACGGTAACGCGGGGATTCTGGGGTTGACAAACCCAAATCTAGCGTCATCGTTGACATTTGTTGATACTTGTTTGCTTGCTCTTGTGGGATTGTAACCAATAAATCTCATTGATTCTGCATTTTCTAATCAATAAACATTGTCTATTGAGCAAACGTGTGCCTGTTACTGATTCACCGCGAACCTGGAAATTTCGGAAAATAGGGCCAAAATACCAGCAACAGTGTGTGAAAAGCTTGTGAAGAGTTAAAGAAAACGTTTGGCCTCCATTATTGCCAACAAAGGGTACATAACAAAGTATTGAGATGAACTTTCGGTATTGACCAAATACTTATTTTCCACCATGATTTGTAAATAAATTCTTTAAAAAATGTCATGGTTGAGGTTTACCCATGTTGACAATTACAGGCCTCTCTAATATTTTCAAGTGGGAGAACTTGCACAATTAGTGGTTGACTAAATACTTATTTGCCCCACTGTGCCTATGAACAAATGTCGTTTTTGTGTCAAATTTGGTGAATGGCGGCTTATAGTCAGGTGCGCCCTATAGTGTTTTCGCCAGTAACGAGAAAAACCATCGTCCAATCAGCATTCGTTTATCTTTTTTTTTTAAAGGTTCCTCTCATGAACCATGTCTCGATTGGATCTTTCCCATAGTGATATGTGGAATACGTTCGTAGCGGATATTATGGAACAATCAATCTGGCGTGCCAGGTTACAAACTTTATATATGAACTACTAAATGTCAAAAGTTAATACGGGTCATGCAAGCGTATGTAGTGGAAAGGGATATGCCTGTATGTGCTTGGAATAATAAGTAATCATGAAGAAAAATAAAATAAAACCTGCAAAAGCAAAACCATCTTTGACATTAAAAGGGTTTAAGAGTTCAGTTTGTGTTTTAAGTCGAAACACAAAAAGACTCTTTGTCTCGGTACTGATGGCGGAAGGCTTAAGAGGATGGCGTGAAAGGTTCCATTTTTTTCACTCCTCAAAACCTCTTTCAAAGACACATCATGTCTCTCTTTTTTCAGAGGCTGTCGTCCCCCCTTAGCACCCCTAGCCTGCAAAACATTGAGTTATCTCTCATCTGTCACGTCACATCTCCCAGTCGGCCAGCCCAGGCCCCGGCACGCTCGGCCCCCAGCCTCCCAGACTGCATCCACAAGAAACAAATCAAGCGTTTCTAAACGGATCACGAGTCTGATAAGAGCGACAACATTGGAGAGAGCCACTTTGGAGACAACGCCTCTTTGCTCGTAGCTTGTTTTGACTGCGTTTGATGCCGTTTAAGGCTGGAAAAACAAGGCCGGATCGTCGGGCTATCTGTTGAGAAACAATGAAGCGAACGCGCGGGAAGCGAGTGTTTTTCATTGAGCCTGTTAGAACGGTGCCTGAAGCTGGCACGCTGCCATCGCGCGCGCATACCGACGGACGCGGGTGAGGTTAAAGGCCGAGCTTAAGATGGTTGCTGACAAGTGAAGAGGCAATCAACGGTAGCCGGGGAACAGGAGGGTGCTGCTATCACCTGGCACCTGAACACACACCCTCACGAGATTCTGTCATCTGATTAGACTGATTCAGTGGCTATTTGTTGTTCTGTAATATCTGCCTTTGACACGTCCATGAGGGTCTGCAACAGGTTCTGCGCATGCTCATTGGGTTTAATGTGAAAGCTGCTCACTGTATTTCCTTGTTGAGTTGCAACTCTAGAAAAGAGCAGGGAAGAGAGTCAGATTCAAGGGCTGGGAGTACATTTATGCAAACACATTTCAAAAGGCAAGGCAAGGCAAATTTATTTATATAGCACAATTCAACACAAGGCAATTCAAAGTGCTTTACATCACATGAAGATCATAAAAATCACATTTCACACATTACTTCTCCCCCTTTTTGGTCCCTGTATGCACGCATCCTACCCACCATGCGTTAAAACTAGCGCCCGAGCATTTTTCCTGGATCCTCAGTCAAGTAAGGGATCCGTCTATTTTCTGGATCCGACGGTCCCACCGCGTCTGCAATATTGGTTTCGGATCTGTCCATTTTTTTGATTCGTCGGTCCCACAGCAGCTTTTCGGATCAGTCTATTTTGTGGAATCGACGGCCTAATCGCGACTGCGACATTGCCATGGTATCGGTCTAATTCCTGGATCTTCGAGTGAGTAAAAAACGCAGATTTGGATTACTATTGCTATCTTTTTTGTTGACTATTCTTCGTGGGAGTTTTCCCCAAATCATACTAAATAATTAAAGCACTATGGCACGCTAAAGTGACGACAGTGACTCTGACGTGGACCTTCCAACAATGTTGGCGTTCGTCAGGGAATGCATGTTTGCGTACTGCTGAGCTCCCGAGTGAAGAGTGGTCAAGGTGCAAATATTATTTTTTGTGAATAAATGTGCATAAGTGGAAGCTTCTCCCCTTTCTGGTACTTTTATACACGTATCCTAGCTACCACGCGTTACAATGTACCTGGATTACACAAGGTGTGCTCTTTGGCCCGTACTGAATGTAAAGCACACTACAGCTCTGGATGCTAACAATCTACATAATTATATTGGGATAAGTTTTAAAAAAGCAATATGCTTACCTTGACTTCCAAACGGCATACACTCTCGCTCCCAACCGGAGTTCAACAGCACTCTCTCGCATCAACAGTTTTGCCCAACTTTTGTCTTATCAGGTATTTGCTGCACGCATTTTTCCCTGAAGCTCGTTTTGTGAACGACCGACAGTGCTGTCGTGCTCTTCACTTTTCAGATCTGGTTCAAATAGGAAGGGTAGAACTGACGACATGTTGGGAGAGCTAACGAGTGACAAGCTGGAATTTCGGCATTCGGGGCCAGTGACGTCACGCACTGCGACGTAACAAGAATGGCGACCTATCACTTAAAATAATTTCACAAACCTTATTAAAACAAAAACATTAAGAGGGGTTTTAATATCAAATTATTATAACTCATACTAACATTTATGTTTAAAGAATTACTTGTCATTAAAATAGAGGATCCCTTTAATGCACATTTATGAGCGCAATAAAACTATAAAACTCAAATGACATTATCTTCCGTTTTAATTGGTCGATTGACTTCAAATAAAAACTGGTGTGGACATCAACTTCCGCACTTTCAAATGAGACCAACCAGCGGCACGTGCGTGACATAATTGCAGCGTGACAAAGCTTCAAAGACGATACGCGTAAACGCTTCGCTGCCGACACGTTCGGTGTTAATGGGTTAAACTGAGAAATCAAGTTACCTTTGCTGGAAACTATAGACCCAGAAAAACGTCAGCAAAAAGCTGCTTAGAAAGAGAGGGGTGCTGCATAAACTCATACGTTGCTCACACAACATAATCACAATTAACTATTTACGTTAAAAAAAATCTTGGGATGCCGTGAGCTACCCACACTAGCATTGCAATCGACTGGTCGGTTATAATCGACGTCATGACGACGTAATCAATTAATTAGGTGCATATTCGTGTGAAATGTAGCCCTGACCCCCGTTCACTCAATCTATTTGGTCTTATTTTTATGTCACATCCCGAGCAAAAAAATGTACATGCAGATTATGCTGTTACACCGTCCCTACCAATGTTGAGACCAAACCTACACCCTTGTTTCAAAGCCTTGCTGTCCTCCAAGACATTTTATGGCTTGATAAAAGTAAAAGAGAAATCTCATTTACGCTCTCAGAAGTGCAAAACTCCCAAATGATAGTCTGGTCTCGTCAGTAAAAAGAAATATTGAGCCATCTGAAAGAAGATTAAAACAATTCAATCTGCTGATAATTTTTCTCCAAAGAAGCAATTAAAAACTTCATTCTAGGTCATCACTCTTTTGTCAACTAAACATCCGATGCACGGGCAGTAAAAACATAACAATAGCAACAAACATCCGACACTTCATTAGCATATCTGGAATCCTCATCTTTAAACTGTATATATGGAAACGGAAAATTAGCTCTGTTATTTGTGTATAGTCAAGAGAACATGGACTTAATTTAGCACACGGTTGAATGGCGAGGCCACCTGCTGCGGACATTGACATCGGAAAAATATGCCGTTTGCATCATACATGACCGAATGTGTTTTCTGAAGAATGTCTGCCTGTTATTAAGAAGACAGGAATCAGGAAGGGTCATCAAAAGCAGACATTCCTACATGCGCGCTTCCTGTAAACAGCCAAGTGTTTCCTGTGTTGCGGCAGATGTTTAGCCCTACCGCTGCCTTCCGACCTCGGCCCTTGTCCTGTTGACCCCGAGAAACCCCCTAGCAAAACGTGCGGCAGGGTTCGCGTCGTGGCAAACGTCCTCCGACGCCATCTGCTACGGTTTCATTACAAGGCTTTGCGCCGAGCTAAGACAATTAAAGCTAATAGAGTGCAAATGTCTGAGCTGGTACTGCCAACTTTACAATGTAGCCCATATTCCCATCTATATGCGTATGACATTTTAATGACTGCTAAAACCACAGTTATAAATTACAAAGAAGGCAGGGGCGGGGGTGCGTCAAGCACCTGGATCGGGAGCCACAGTTTAACCCTTTAATGCTCGTTGTCAAGAATTAGTGACATTTCAGATCAAAGCAGCCTCAATGCTTTTTTTACCTTAGATTGGGGGTCGGCAACCCGCGGCTCTACAGCCGTGTGTGGCTCTTTGGCGCTGCCCTGGTGGCTCCCTGGAGCTTTTTCAAAAATGTTTGAAAACGGAAAAAGATGGGGGAGAGAAATATATTTTGTTGTTTTAATATGGTTTCTGTAGGAGGAGAAACATGGCAGACACATCACAGAACATTTACAGTGGGGCAAATAAGTATTTAGTCAACCACCAATTGTGCAAGTTCTCCTACTTGAAAAGATTAGAGAGGTCTGTAATTGTCAACATGGGTAAACCTCAACAATGAGAGACAGAATGTGGAAAAAAACAACAAACAGGCAAGATTTCTGGCTGTCAAAGGGGTCTAACTTCTTCTAACGAGGTCTAACGAGGCTCCACTCGTTACCTGTATTAATGGCACCTGTTTTAACTTACATTACATTACATTTATACATTACCGGTATAAAAGACACCTGTCCACAATCTAGTCAATCCAGTCACACTCCAAACTCCACTATGGCCAAGACCAAAGTGCCGTCGAAGGACACCAGAGACAAAATTGTATACCTGCACCAGGCTGGGAAGACTGAATCTGTAATAGGTAAAATGCTTGGTGTAAAGAAATCAACTGTGGGAGCAATTATTAGAAAATGGAAGACATACAAGACCACTGATAATCTCCCCCGATTTGGGGTCCATGCAAGATCTCACCCCGTGGCGTCAAAATAATAACAAGAACGGTGAGCAAAAATCCCTGAACCACACGGGGGGACCTAGTGAATGACCTACAGAGAGTTGGGACCACAGTAACAAAGGCTACTATCAGTTGCCACGTTTACATGGAGCCAAATATTCCAATTACAATCGGAATATTTGTTCAAACCGAATAAATGTGTTCCATATAAACACCTCATTCGGAATGAACAGGCCCAAACCGGATGGAATTTCATTCCGATTCACAGGGGTGGAATATTCCTTTTCCCAAACCGATTAGAAGTAAAATTATATCATGTAAACAGGGAAGCGGAATGGTGTCTGGTTGCGTTCTTTCTGCACATGCTCCGTACTGACGTGGTGACGTCACTTTGTGACATAAGTAACGTCACTTGCAACATGGCTTCCAAGCACAGCGCACCTAATTGGAGTCCGGCGGAAAGATTGTATTTAATTCAAACTTTAAAAGAATTGAATATAATTGCTCGCTTAGACGGGCGTAAAACGAGGAACAGTGAACTATTTAAAAAAGTTCACGAGAGGTTACACGAAGCCGGAATAGACCGGAGCGTTGACCAGATTAGAAACCGGTGGAAAACCGGCTACTACAAGGCAAAAGAGCAAAACAGCAGAAGCGGATACGACCCCACAAACACAACAAGTGGGTTAAAGTTAAAACAGCAGCACTCCGACGATCGATTTCCATGTTTTGCAACGTGACGCTTTGTTTTGATTAATCTGCGCATGTCAGACGGCAGTTGTCAAACGTCCTTTCGGAATAAAGGCAGTCACATGTAAACGCTGGATCGGAATAGATGAAGTGACATGTAAACAGCTGATCTGAAATTTCCATTCGGAATGATTTGAATCGGTATGAATAAAAGTCAGCATGTAAACGTGGCTAGTGATACAATGCGCCGCCAAGGATTCAAATCCTGCACTGCCAGACGTTTCCCCCTGCTGTAGCCAGTACACGTCCAGGTCCGTCTGCGGTTTGCTAGAGAGCATTTGGATGATCCTGAAGAGGACTGGAAGAATGTGTTATGGTCAGAGAAACTAAAATAGAACTTTTTGGTAGAAAAACGTGTTTGGAGAATACTGAATTGCATCCGAAGAACACCATACCCACTGTGAAGCATGGGGGTGGAAACATAATTGCTTTGGGGCTGTTCTTTTTTTTTTTGCAAAGGGACCAGGACGACTGATCTGTGTAAAGAAAATAATGAATGGGGCCATGTATCCAGAGATTTTGAGTGAAAATCTCCTTCCATCAGCAAGGGCATTGAAGATGAGACGTGGCTGGATCTTTCAGCATGACAATGATCTAGGGCTGCAGCTATCGAATATTTTAAGAAATCGAGGAAGTGACTGAAAATTCTATCGATTAATCGAGTAATCGGATAAAACATTTGTTTTTAGGTAAAGAGCAATTATTAATATACATGAGAAAACAAGACATTTCTTCTAATATTGAACCATTTTCAGTCAATGTCTTTATTTTCGATGTACATTGTTGAAAACAGCCAACAGGTTAGGGTTAGGGTGTGACTAGAATAAATAGACTAATTCGCTGCTTTTACTTAAAAAAACTTCTAGATCTTATAAAAAAATATATACATATTTCTTACCTAAAAAAAGTCATTACGCTTGATAACACACATCACTTAAAAGTTAGGTGTTTTTCCCATGTGTTTCTATAGAATTTCCATTTGTGTCAAGGGTTAGGGTTAGTTCTAGTTAAGTTTTAAGTTAGTCTAAACTGCAAGTCCTGATAGGATTTTGAGTTTTTGCAGTGTTCAAAATAAATGTACGTATGATACCTGCTGTATTGGAGCATATTAGGGACCAGTGCTACTTGGTGTTTTATCCAGCATTGACTACTGAGCTAAAATTGACAGTTAGCATTAGTTTTTATTAGAGATGTCCCGATCGATCGGGTCCGATCACGTCATTTTCAAAGTATCGGAATCGGCAAGAAAATATACGCCATGCCTTTTTTTAATATATATATATTTTAATTAAATCATTTTCTAATTGTATTTAACGTTTCAGACATAATATGTTACACTCATCCAGAGGCTTTAGTTTAGGCTTAACGTAGGGTTATCAAAAATATCCCGATAACGGCGGCAATTAATTTTTTAAAAAATGTGTCACGTTAAAATATTTAACGCTATTAATATATGCGCTGCACGACCCTCTCACTCAATGTCGCACTCAATCTGTAATGACGCCGTCTTACCTATATAGAGAGATAAAAGGCAGCGCAAAATGAGTAGAGTGAATTTTGGCAGCCTTTGAAGCCTTTCTTCAATTTGCTAGAACCTTGCAATCCCTCTCCCTATGATTAGAAATATCATGGGAAGCAATGTGGGGAAGCAAGGTGGCAATTGATCTTTGTCTTAACACCTTAAGTTATTTCCAAAGCAGAGAAGATATATCCATTGGTAGCACGACGCACAGTCATGGTTTTACTTCCCATCATGGTTCCACTTCCCAGCATGGCTGCAGTATCATTTACTGAAAGCTCAACAAATACACTAGGATGCAATATTTAGTCACAATATACAAAGTCACAAGTCTTTCTATCTATGGATCCCTCTCACAGAAAGAATGTTAATAATGTAAATGCCATCTTGAGGATTTATTGTCATAATAAACAAATACAGTACTTATGTACTGTATGTTGAATGTATATATTCGTCTGAGTTTTAGTCATTTTTTTCTTAATGCATTGCCAAAATGTATATGATCGGGAATAATTATCGGGAATGATTGGAATTGAATCGGGAGCAAAAAAAAGCAATCGAGTAAAACATAATATTTAATCAGACAATGATTTAAATGAAAAAGAAATATGTGAATGTGAAGTAAAATAAATTAAGGGTCATTCAGGGGCCCCTATGGTCCTGAGGCCCGGGACAGCATACCCGGTTGGCCCCGCCTGTCGACGGGCTTGCTTACAACGTATGGAAAGACTATCTAAATTACCTGTATAACTGAACTCATTATATAATGCATATAAGGTTTCTTAAAAGTTGGTGGAGACAATTTGAGCATCCTGAAATGATAAATTGGACGCGTAATGCCGTCAATGGTAGAGTTAAAAAAAAAAAAAATGTTCTTCATCTGGCCAAAATCCACCATTCCACCAATTATTTCATCACTAGAAGAAGTCCAATCCATTTGAACTGGGAGGTTGGCAGCAAATGAACATTCGTTCAAAGGCAGCCAATGAGTTCATTTCTTAAGCATTTGGAGTCGTGTGGTTAATATTCCGCTCACTGTTCATTTGAAATATTGTCCTCAGGCTTACTTTGAAATCCTTCCCGAATGATGGATTAAATTGAATTTGGAATTACTCCTAAATTCTAATTGGGATGGTAATGGCGCCGTAATCCCCATCTATCTGCCATTAGCGACGATTGGGAAGGATTTCTGTCAGTGATCACTGAGCACATTTGCGAAGACGTGAACAAATTCTTCTAAAAGCAAAAGAGCTAATTATCTCCCGGCTAAGAAAAGGGGCTCGGATAAGCATATTTAGCCCCCCGGGGGTTAAAAGGAGCGCTCCACATGAACAGGAGAGGCCTTCAAGTGCCGGGTGTAAAAATGGATCTTAAGTGGGTAGCATGGACAAGGTCGCCTCTTCGGGACCCACCCTCGGAAGGGACAATGTTGTGACACAGGAGTCGGAAAATTGAGGGTCGCAGGGCCTGACTTTTTAGGTCCACGTCAGTAAAGTGTGACTGTTTAGTGACAACAAGAAAAAGAGCCTCGCTGGGGAAGAAGGGGGATTCGGGTCTGGAGGGTGGGATCTAATAGCGATCCATCCATCATGTGTCACTGCATGCCTTTGGGGACGAGGAGCTACAGCCCCAAAAATGAACAGATGTCATTTGAGCAACTCATCAAGTCCGGAGAAAATACAAAGTCGCAAGGGACTTATTAAAACTTCAATATAAAAAGTTTCGTTTCAATGTATGTTCTAGTAGTGGAGTTCATAACTCTTTGCAAGAGCACAATGCCTAAACAGGTAGTCAACGGGTTACGACGTTCTCGACTTATGTGATTTCGACTTTACAACTCCAGAGTGAAGTGTCATATTTTACCACATAAAAAATGTTTTGTTTTTTTTTACATCGTCCCTTGTGCAGTAGGCAAACTGCAGCTTTTGGAAGATGTAAAAAGGTTGTCCGCCCGATTGCCTGCCTGAGCGGTCCACTGTCCAACAAAGCAAAAGCACCCCTGCTCTGCAAATACTCAAGATAATTGGAGCAATCCAACCCTGCGGTTTTGCGAGTGTGGATGGGAATGACTAATGTGGACCACAATGCTCCCAAAAGATATGCTGATTAGGATCAGATGACCCTTCTCTGGATACAAAAGGGATTTGTATTAGGAGTGGGAACCTCTTGGTACCTCCCGATACGATACGATTCGCGATACAAAGCTAACGATAACGATGATCTGACGATATGGCGATACAACGATTATCGATACACTGGTCAGGAAGTCATTCTAGGATATTCTACAAACAACTAATAAACAGAAAACAATTGAATTGGAAAGAGTTTATCACTAGTAGACGTCCAATCCATTTGAACTGGGAGGGTGGCAGCGAATGAACATTCGTTCATTCGCTGCCATCCCTCCCACTTCAAACGGATTGAACGTCTATGGCCGTCAGTGGCAGCCAATGCCAGGCAATGAGGTCATTTTGGGCCATTTAAGGTCATTTACCTGTTGATTTTCAGTTACTTTTTGTTGATTTTGGGGTATTTTATGGGTCACTTCCTGTTCATTTTGAACTGCAGAACAGGAAGTGGCCTGGGAATCATCCAAATGATTAGGCAGTGACTCAAATTCAACAGGAAATGACCTGTAAATGAACAGAAAGTGACCTGTAAATGCCCCGAAAATCGGACAGAATGACTGCGAATGCTCTGGTTTCGAATGAACGAATGTTCCCAGTCTAAATGGATTGGGCGACAAGGACCGTCAATGGCAGCCTTACAGTTACCTGAGACACCATCATGGTGGAAGATTTTGGTAGCAACTTGTTGGCTGTTTTTTTTTTTTTTTTTTTTTTAAACATTGACACCTTTTTAAAACGATATCTCGATTCTTGGCAGGAGCATATCGATAACCTTTGGGGATACAAAGTATCACAATATGTCACCATTTCGATATTTTGTCACACCCCTAATTTGTATCAACTGATCCACCCTTGGTAGTTCTAGTGATTTTATGACGTGTTCTGTCCTCACTAAACATGACGTTATTCAGCTTGACAGACAGCAAACAAGGCAATTGTGGTTTTTGAAACTTTTGACTTCCTTCACTTTTGACAAAACACATACAGTGGGTCAAATAAGTATTTAGTCAACCACTAATTGTGCAGGTTCTCCCACTTGAAAATATTAGAGAGGCCTGTAATTGTCAACATGGGTAAACCTCAACCATGAGAGACAGAATGTGGAAAAAAAACAGAAAATCACATTGTTTGATTTTTAAAGAATTTATTTTCAAATCATGGTGGAAAATACGTATTTGGTCAATACCAAAAGTTCATCTCAATACTTTCTTATGTACCCTTTGTTGGCAATAACAGAGGCCAAACGTTTTCTGTAACTCTTCACAAGCTTTTCACACACTGTTGCTGGTATTTTAGCCCATTCCAAGCAGATCTCCTCTAGAGCAGTGATGTTTTGGGGCTGTCGGTGGGCAACACGGACTTTCAGCTCCCTCCTCACCCCGTGGTGTCAAAATGATAACACGGACAGTTAGCAAAAATCCCAGAACCACACAAGGGGACCTAGTGAATGACCTACAGCAGTGGTGTCCAAACTATTCCACATAGGGCCGCAGTGGGTGCGGGTTTTTGTTCAAACCCATCATGAGAACAACCTTTCACCAATCTGGTGTCTCACAAGTGTAATCAGTTGATTGCAGTCAGGTGCTGCTTGTTTTAGCACAAACGTCATTGGTTAAACTATCTGTGCTCGATTGGTAGGAACAAAAACCAGAACCCACAGCGGCCCTTGAGGACAGGTTTGGACACCCATGACCTACAGAGAGCTGGGACCACAGTAACAAAGGCTACTATCAGTAACAATGCGCCGCCAGGGAATCAAATCCTGCACTGCCAGACGTGTCCCCCTGCTGAAGAAGGTACACGTCCAGGCCCGTCTGCGGTTTGCTAGATAGCATTTGGATGATCCAGAAGAGGACTGTGAGAATGTGTTATGGTCAGATGAAACCAAAATAGAACTTTTTGGTAGAAACACAGGTTCTCGTGTTTGGAGGAAAAAGAATACTGAATTGCACCATACCCACTGTGAAGCCTGGGGGTAGAAACATCCTGGTTTGGGGCTGTTTTTCTGCAAAGGGACCAGGACGACTGATCTGTGTAAAGGAAAGAATGAACGGGGCCATGTATCAAGAGATTTCGAGTGAAAATCTCCTTCCATCAGCAAGGGCATTGAAGATGAGACGTGACTGGGTCTTTCAGCATGACAATAATCCCAAACACACAGCCAGGGCAAAAAAGGAGTAGCTTTGTAAGAAGCATTTCAAGGTCCTGGAGTGGCCTAGCCAGTCTCCAGATCTCAACCCCATAGAGAACCTGTGGAGGGAGTTGAAAGTCCGTGTTGCCCAACGACTTCCCCAAAACATCAGTGCTCTAGAGGAACTCTGCATGGAGGAATGGGCCAAAATACCAGCAACAGTGTGTGAAAGCTTGTGAAGAGTTACAGAAAACGTTTGGCCTCCGTTATTGCCAACAAAGGGTACATAACAAAGTATTCAGAGTTTTGGTATTGACCAAATACTTATTTTCCACCATTATTTGCAAACAAATTCTTTTAAAATCAAACAACGTGATTTTCTTTTTTTTTTTTTTGTCCCACATTCTGTCTCTCATGTTTGAGGTTTACCTATGTTGACAATCACAGGCTTCTCTAATATTTTCAAGTGGGAGAACTTGCACAATTGGTGGTTGACTAAATACTTATTTGTCCCACTGTATGTACGCTTATGTTTAAAACGACACGCATTATAACAATGAAAGCCTTGACACAAAACAATTGGTCATCAAATGTCCATCTAGTCAGATCAATATGTAAATTTAGTAGATTACTTTAAATTAGCCAAATTTGCACCCAAAAAAGTCAGCTAGCTTAAATGCTACGAATGCAAATGTATTTACAATTATCATAGCAAATCGTTCACACATAACTCGACAAACTGTAGCTCTAAACTTAATTATGAATGGATACACAAACATATATTAGCTGAAACAACTTACAGTCTTATGTGGGCCAAACCAGAGCGCAGCTGTCCTCCATCCATGTCAGACGACTCTGCTTCTCAGCCCAGCTAGACCCAGCACAGCCACTGGAGGGCAATGTATCCTCTATCATTTAACAAAATAAAATAATTTTGCACTTTTAGGATCGTTATTTTGAAATTTAGGGGCATTTAAAGCGTTACCGCAATTTTCGGACTATAGGCTGCTACTTTTTTCTTTCATTTTGAATCCTGCGTCTTATAGTCCAGTGCATCTTATTTGTTGATTTATTTGGGTTAATAGGTAACACTTTATTGGACAGCGACGTCATAACACTATCATAAGACCGTCATACTGTAATTATGACATTACACTATCATGGGCATTACTGAATGCTTATGTCATTAAAGTGCCTGTGACACGAAAAAGCATGTTTATTTCATAATACACGCGGTATTTTATGCCCCTGAATGATATGGGCCGCTTGGATGTGTCTGGAAGCGATCGCTATTTTTATTTAGTTTTTTGAATCCCGCGCCATGAAAATGAGTGACTTCCAGCTTCGGTCTTTCATTGAGGAGGAGGGCGCTGTGACGTGTACGGTAGAAGACGTCCTCTTCACGCTACAGTGTACTGTTGTGTATGAGGACGAAGGATTCAGCTGATTTTGTGGATTAATACGTTTATTTTTCGCATCACGCCAGCCAAACGGCTGCAGAAAAATCATTCTGTATGAGGGAGAGGCGTATGCGCCTTTTTGGAGTTTCAAAAGGTTCCCATTCACCGTGGATATTTACCGTGGGACCATTGGACTTATGAGGAAGTGAGTAAACATCTTGTTTTGTATTATGTCAAAAACGAATACAGCGATTACAAAGTAAACACTACAAACTTCCTTTAAATGAAGGACTACTTACGTTTGATCATTGATAGGCATCTAAAAAGCTCTCCTAATGGTCATTAGCAGCACCACGTTAGCTGCACAACAAATCCAGCCACCCTCCTCCGGGGAACGAACTGTAAATTGCTCTCCGCCGGGCGTTTTGCCGATCCACTAAGACAATTGACAACCGGGTCGTCATGTCAAATAATCCAGGATAGTTATGTGTGATTTTCCACTTCGAAGACTTTGAAACATCACTCGGTTTGGGTTAGCATGTCGGCTAGCTGTCACGGCTTCTGGTTTGTTTACATTCTCCAAAGCCGGGGAAGGGAAATGACATATGTCCGATTTAGGTGTCATAAAATATCGTTCGGGAGGTGCGACAGTAAAGGTGAAGTCGACATTTTTGACCATTATGGAGTAATTTTGCCATGTCGTCCTGAATAAATGCATTTTTATTATTTCATATTCCATTCAGCACAATACTGTTATTTGTCATGAACATGCTATTTATTTAGCAATTGGGGAAAATACTTGGATAAAAAGAATATCCTGTAAAAATATTGAAGTAAAGAGACAGAAACAATGACATTTTGCCGCTCTCTTCGTCGCGTTTTCCTCGTTGTGAATAGATCCCCCTCGACGGGCTGACTGGTCCTTCTCAAGCCATTTATATAGCTATTGGGGAAAAATACTTGGATAAAAAGAATATCCTGTAAAAATATTGGAGTAGAGAGACTGAAACAATGGCATTTTGCGGCTCTCTTCGTCGCGTTTTCCTCGTTCTGAATAATTCCCCCTCAATGGGCTGAATAGTAAAACCGATGAGCCTAGTCTACCGCTGACGTCATCCACCTGTTGGGGACGCTAAAGCCCTATAATTGTAGGCGTGGCTAACTGGCAGATTAAAAGACTAATTTCTCGTCATCTGCGCTTTGCTAAATTGTTGTATATAGTCGAATCGTCTCAAAATATGATTCTAATTCACATAATAATGCCATTTAAGACTTTTTTTCTCGTGTCATATGCTCTTTAAGTGTTCTCCGGCATTTACGTCCAGCTTGGATGTTTAGACATCCATTCAAAAGTGACATAATTTGCCGGATAACACTAAATGACATCTTTTATAAGTATTCATAAATGCTCATGACAGTGTCATGTCATAATTGTCATAATGATTGTCTAAGTACAGTCATAGGGCACCACTGTCAAATAAAGTGCTACCAAATACCATAACTAGCAATTAATTAAACAACTGGAACAGTAACTGAAGAAATGATTAGCATAAAGAACTACAAGCCTCTCTATCCGTGAATCCCTTTAAGTTTTGTTTTCGAAACATTTTCCAGAAGACTGTTTGGACCTAGTGACAAATGACGTAAGTCCTAAGTTTGAAGGTATTATATTACTACTAACCACATTAGTTTGTTCACTTAAGAGGTTTGCTCCATTTTTGTTTCAACACAAGAGCACCAAACTCTCAGAGTTTATGATGTAATCAAACACAGCTAATGTTTTAAACATTCTTTAGATTTTGCCATTTCAGAAGAAAAAAATAAAATCTCCGAATAGCAGACACAAAAGCACGTCGCCTTGGTGTCTCGGCATGGCAAGGCGCGATAAGAAAACTCGACCATTCTCACAATTCATCGCAATAAAAATCAACTTTTCCTGTTTATTGTGTGGTAAACAAATGAAAATGAAGATAAGTCGCACCCTTATCGGCCTTTGTTAGTGAAAAGAATATATCCGATGTGACAAAATGACTGGTTGAAGGAAGAGGGGGTCAATAATTGATACGTTTTTTCCTGCGTTTACTCCCAAACTGTCACCAAGGCCGACTTCAAAAGGCACGTGGTGATTTAGGCCTCCGTACCTATTTAGCCGGAGGCGCGCCGTTGAAAGAATGGAGCGTGGGTTAGAGGTACAAAAGCGGGAAGCTCATCTCGCACCTTCCCTTCTTTCATCCGCTCTAGCCGCTTTTTTGGATGCCTCTGGATTCTTGGCATTTTGCCCTACTTTGCAATTTTTCAACAAGAGAGTCTTGTTTTTTTAATAGGGATGTACTGATCACATATTTTTGCATGCGAGTCGGAATCTGAGTCCGTGATTTTAAGCTTCTGTTGATACCAATCTGATACCTCAGGAAAAAAAACTGACTCACTGTCCTTTTTTACTTTCAATTTGCTGGCAGTGATCCAACGACGCTCACAGTCAAAATGGATTGGATGTCTATCGTCATTACCGGCAGTCAATGACTCTGAAATTACATGATCAGGCCCGTTTTTTTTCTTTTTTTAATCACCTTGGTTGGCTGGCATCCAACGAGTTAATACTTAAGAATACAGAGATCCCTCGTTACTCCGCAATTCAAACATCGCGCCCTCAGTCCATCGCAACTTTTTTTTTCTTCCCCCAATTAAAAAAAACAAAAACAAAAAAACAATCACGAACCAATCACGTCGTCTCCCTCTTATTGCTCTTTGTCAGTCAGGCAGTGTGCTGGAGTTGCTTGTTAAAGTTAACGATGATTGACAGACGTTTAATGTTTGATCTTGCCACAGATGCTTGGAAGCCGAAGCTTCAAAGCGCTACATGCGTCAATCATCGTTTAACTTGTTAACCAGTTGCTGTGGCAACTCATTGTGTGTAAGTGAGCAGCTTCAGCGGATTTGAGTTTTGGCGTAAATTTAATAAATTCTTGTTTAAAAATAATTCGGTGGGACCGTAACATGTTTAAAACTAAAACTCATATTTATTACATTTTAAGTGCTTAAAAACCATTTATTCAAATATATACAGTCATGTGAAAAAATTAGGACACCCCATTAAATATTCAGTTCACATATCAATATCTGGTCTCTGGAAAAGAAAGTGATTTAATTGCGGGTAAAAAACAAGAATTAACATGGTTTTACTCATTAACCCTTTAACACCTAAGCTTATTTTGGCCGAATTTGCATGCATTCGTTGTTGCCTTTATCTTTCAAAGAAAAATATGTTTACAATGGCCAAGTTGGGTCCCTTTTTTCAGGACACCTTGAACTTCATGTCCAAACTGTTGTTTTCTTCACTGACCAATTATAATCCACATTTTGGACCCAAAAAAACAACAACAACAAAAAAATCCCAAAATCTTTTTTCAAAATTGGTAATGTCCCATTGACAACCAAACATGCTCGTTTTGAAGCTTGATAATATTTATTCAACTTGTAAGGATAAACATTCACAAAAAAAAAAAAAAAAAAGATTGAATAGTTTTATGTTTGACAATTCAACACAAACAGCAGGCATGGTCATAGGCGTTTTTGGCCTTTACACATACTGTGGTCATAACAGGTTATATATAGTGCAAAATAGTGAGAAAAAAGATTATATATATCATCTAACACACAAAGGGTTTGGAAGATATCTTTTTTGAAGTTAGGTGTTGTACCCATCACCTTATCAAAAGTATATACGTACATGCAATCAAGCTCCTTGAACACACATCTACATAAAGTTGAAAAGATTATAGTGAAGAAAAAAATATATCTAACATTGAAAAAAAGTATTTTAAAAAATACTGACAAGTAGTTCAGTTCAACTGAAAATTTTCAGGCATGCGACCCAATAAAGTTTTTTAATTTTTTTTTTTTTTGCACACACAATAAAGCTTCTTCTTGAACAGGTCACGGAGCTGCGTCACACAGCCTACTCTTTCGCCGTTTGCGCGCTGCTGTCACTTCTACTTGCTCGCCGAGACATCGACTCATCCAAAGAAAACAACGACAAATACGGCTCATCTTCTTCCTTCAGTTGATGAAATAATGCATTAGCTTGCGCTAAATGTAGTTTTAGATTCATTCTGCACGTCTCAAAGTCGCTCGCTCAAACCAACCGGCCGTTGCTTGCGTCGCATGCCTCCCTTTCATTAGTTGGCGCCTCGCTCGGAAACTTATTAAAAATAATCACATTCGGTTCGTCCTTCTTGACATCACAACGGCTCTAGGGATGTGTAGTCTTTTGTGCTGCTTTCGGTTTTGAAAAAGGACAAGAAATGATGGAAATATGTAGGGCTGTCCTAGACGACTAATTTTCTCCCGATTAGTCAGCCGACTATTTTTACGATTAGTCGACTAATCTAATAATTAAAAAAAAAAATTTTTTTTTTTTTTTTCCCCCCTAATTTAGCAATGAAATTTTTGTTGACGCTTATCAATTCGCAAAAAACATATTGGAACACTTAAATTATTTATTAAAGTACAAATAAACACGTAAATAACAATAATAAATCACAAATAAACAATGAGTTCAAATGCTGATAGAATTAACTAGTGTAGCAATACCAATTGAAAAGATGGTCTCTTAAACTGATGGTTTACAACTTTTATTCCATCCTTGATGTAATCACACCGTAAAAGCTACGGTGCACACAAATAAAACAACACAATTAGAACGAAATTAACGAAAACTTTTCACCTTTTTCCTTTGAAACCTTATTTATATATCAATGAATTGCCTATATGAATTGCCTTTACCTTAATTTATTACCTTATCATTGACAATCTCTCCCTTAAATGCAATCACTGTATATACTGTATATATTTATGACCTTTTAACCTTATATAAATTTCTATACCATAAAATAAACCATAACATGAAATAAACCTTTCAGTTAGCATTAAGAACAATACTAATAGCACTTATAGGCCCATTGTCAATGAAACATTATTATTTAGTAAGGCGACAGCACCCTCTGGTGTACAAAAAATGAAAAAACAAAAAAAAATTTACAAACTGGGTTACGGCGCTGGAGGTGTTTATTCACGGCCGACGTGCAGCCAAGCTTGGCATTGAAGAGACAGGACGGAAGAGTGTACGCTCCTTTGTTTCTTTGAAATAAGTCAATGTTTTGGACACTCTGGTGTGCGCTTGCATACAGAGCATCCGACATTCTGAACTTTCCGCGCATATATTTTTTTTAACCCTTCATTAACCGTCGACGGGATGTTGTGCTCGTCGACGGATTTACGTCATCGATGACGTCGACTATGTCGACTAGTCGGGACAGCTCTAGAAATATGGAGATAAATACATGGTCCATTCAGCGTTTTAATGCATATTTATGAGTGCAATAAAAATATAAAATTCAAATGACATTATCTCCCGTTTTTCTTGGTCGATTGACTTCAAATAAAAACTGGTGTGGACGTCAACTTCCGCACTTTTAAATGAGACCAACCAGCGGCACGTGGGTGACGTAATTACAGCGTGACGAAGCTTCAAAGACGATATGCGTATACGCGTCGCTGCCGACACGTTCAGTGTTAAAGGGTTAAACCAAATATATCAACAAAAATGCATATTCTAACTGAGGAAAAAGTTAAGACTCCCTACCACCTATTAGCCAGTGTTACCCCTTTTGGCTGAAATAAATTCAGTGAGACGCTTTTTGTAGCCATCTACCAGTCTTTGACACCGGTCTGAAGAAAGTTTGCCCCACACTTTAACGCAGAATGCTTTCAGCAGTGAGATGTTTGAGGGGTTTCTTGCATGTACAGCATGTTTCAAGTCACTCCAAAGCATCTCAACGGGATTAAGATTAAGGCTTTCACTCGGCCATTCCAGGACTCTCCATTTCTTCCTTTTCAGCCAGTCTTTGGTGGATTTACTGGTATGTTTTGGGCAGGGGCGGACTTGGCAATTTTGGGGCCTAAGGCAAACATATCCAGGGGCCCTCTTCATGGGTCAGGGGTTAAAAAGGTGAGAAGGGTGTAAGGGAAATATGTTCCGGTACACTAGGGCTGTCCTAAACGACAAATTTTCTCCTGATTAGTCAGCCGACTTGTTTTACGATTAATCGACTAATCTACTAATTTTTTATTTATTTATTTATTTTTTTACTAATTTAGCAATGAATTTTTTGTTGACGCTTATTTATTTACAAAACCATTTTGGAACACTTAAATTCTTTAATAAAGTACAAATAATCATGTAAATAACAATAATTAATCACAAACAAACAATGAGGTTGATAGCATTTACTAGTGCAAAAGAATGGAAAGTAAACAGATTCAGAACACTGACTTCGCCTTTCCAACATTATTCAAAACAATTCTTAAAAAACATTCTAGCAATATTATTATAGTATGCTACTATATATAATAGTAGTATAATAATTAGAATAATTATTCATTGCCAATCATATTTGTCATGAAGAGTGTCATTTGAAAGCTATTCTTAGTGTAGAATCTGTATTATGTTATATTTACTCAACATATTATAATATTAATTCTGAAGTATGTGGGATTAACTCCAGAAATCATTATTTATAAGACGAACATGAGGTGCTTTTGCTGTTAACCAGCTGTTGAGTGTAATTGTATGACTGATTGGAACTGTACTACATTGTTTCGCCACAGGGTGTGCTGTCGTGTATTTTATGTTCGGTGTGAAGAAGAAGAAAGTTGAAAGAGGCATTAGCGTCCTGTTCTCAACTTCTCCCTCACTGCACTTTGGCTCTCATGGAGAGCAGGTTCGCTCATGTGTTGAAAATAAACTATAGCCGACGTGCAAAGTAGCAAGTAAGCTGTAAAAATAGAGCGCTTAGTGGCGTGAAAACCGCGGGAGAGCTCGGTGAAGCTAACGATGCTAAACGGTGCTAAATGAAGCTAAGCAACTGATACTCAGTCCGTCGTCGTGGAACGGTCCATTGTAATGCGTGTGTGTGGGGGGGAGATAATATAAATGCAGCATTCAAATGGCTTTCTTTTTTGTTTTGGTACATATGCTGACATAATTATACATGACGAATAGTTGGGGGTGCTGCTGGCTCCAGTGGCCCAAGCCGTTGCTCGTTGGGGCATGGGCAGCTGGTTGGGGCCCCCCTACTGGTTGGGGGCCTAAAGCGATCGTCTACTTCGCCTGAATAGTAGATCCGCCTATGGTTTTGGGTTATCGTCATGTTGCAGGGTCCAGTTTTGCTTCAGCTTTAATTTTTCACAGATAATCTCACATGTTCCTCAAGCACCCTCTGATACATGATAGAATTCATGGCGGAGTCTATGATGGTGAGCTGGCCAGGTCCTGCTGCAGGAAAGCACCCCCAAACCATGACACTTCCACCTCCATGCTTTACAGTTGGTATGAGGTTCTTTTCCTGGAATGCTGTATTGGGTTTACGCCAAATATGTCCTCTGTTCTGGTGTCCAAATAATTCAATTTTAGATTCATCTGTCCAAAGAACATTATTCCAGAAGTCCTGGTCTTTGTCTACATTCACTCTGGTAAACTTAAGTTTGGCGTTCATGTTCTTCTTGGAGAGCAAAGGTTCTTTCCTTGCACACCTCCCATGAAGGTGAAACTTGTGAAGTCTCTTTCTGATTGTAGAGGTATGCACTTTTACGTCAACAGTAGCAAGAGCCTTCTGTAGGTCCCGTGAGGACATTTTAGGGTTTTTGGAGACTTCTTTTAGCATCTCGCGGTCTGCTCTCGGGGTTAACTTGCTTGGATGGCCAGACCTGGGCATGTTGGCATTTGTTTTGAATGTAGACTATTTTCTAGACAATGGAATGGCTGATTTTATTTTCTTTTGACATCTTTTGAAATCCCTTACCAGACTTATAAGCGTTTACAATCTTCTTTCTGAAGACCTCAGACAGCTCCTTTGATCTCATCATGGTGTTTTCTCTCACTTCAACAGTCAGGGGCACACCAAACAAAATGTGAGGTTTAAATAAGGCAAGCCTCCTTCAAAACACTGGGTGATGATGTTCTAATCATGTGCACCTGATGTCATAGACCTGTGTGTGATTTTAGACATTTTAAGTGGGATTGAATGTGGGAGTGTCCAAATTGATTCTTCAACAGAAATTGAATTTATTTAAAATGACATTTTATAGAAAGTTATAAAAAAATCTTTCTCTCAGTTTTGTTTAGTTTTATTACTTGAATCTCTCAAGACTGTGAAAATTGATATTAAATATCCATATGACCAAATATGTTAGGAAACGCACAGTCGTCGATAGGGTGTCCTAATTTTTTCAATGACTGTATGTACATAATTGTTTGTTTTTTTTTGCTTTCCTTGGGAATGTTTTTTTTTTTTTCTTTTGTAGCCAAGGGCGCTACTTCGCGGTTTTTCACTTATCGTGGCGGGTTCTTGTTCGCATTATCCGCGAAAAACGAGGGATCACGGTAAATAAATGTTTTTTTAAAAACGGTTTGGGGACATCTTATTTCAACATTTTATTTCTACTTCTGATTTCAATTGGGTTTTTTTCACTTTCTTGATAATTTCATGTAATTTTATCTCTGTGGCTCTTCATGTGATGTAAAACACTTTGAATTACCTTGTGTTGAATAATGCTATACAAATAATTTGCCTTGCCTTGGCATCTCTAATCTACATTTTTATCTCTACCAACCCTCCCCGTCAAAATGGATTGGACCTCTATCACCATCAATGTCACCCAATGAGATTATACTTAAACACAAATAAAAACGTTTTATGAAATATTAAAAAAAAAAAAACAACGTAATTTTTACGTGGCTTTAGTCAAAGCAGACACTGCTTTTTCATCTGTGTGATTTTGACAAAGATCAGATCACATTTGATGGTGATTTTATGCAGAAATGAGAAATTCCAAAAGGTTCAGATACATTTTCACACCACTGTAATTTTAATCGCTGTCAACCATCCCAGTCAAACTGGATTGGATTTATTATCGTCATCACTGCCAGCCATTGAGTTAATACTTAAAAATAAAATACTATTTAAAAACCAATTTTTTATTTTTTTTTACCCGATTCCGTTCTTCTGAAATTTTAGCTGTTTATTTCAGATTTGAATTGTTTTTTTTTTTTTGTTTTGTTTGTTTGTTCTTTTTTTTTTTTAACTCTCTTGATGATTTAATGTAATTTTTATGTATCATTTTATCTCTGTGGATCTTCATGTGTTGTAAAGCACTTTGAATTACTTTGTGTTGAATGATGCTATACAAATAATTTGCATTGCCTTGGCATCTCTAATCTACATTTTAATCTGCCAGCCCTCCCAGTTAAAATAGATTTCGACATCTATCACCATCAATGTCAGCCAATGAGATAATACTTAAACATAGATAAAAATGTTTTATAAAATATTAGAAAACATAATTTATACGTGACATGCCCAATTTCCAATCTGGCACGTCCCTACTGGCTATTACCACAAACCTGCGCGCAGCACCCTTCACCTCCGTTTTCTTCTTCTTCACACCCCTCCCTCTCTTTTTGCCAACTCCCATCTCATGCACACATACCGACTTGGGGGGGAGGTGGCTTCCCTGCGACCGAGTGGGTCTGAGATACATAAGCCGCACGAGCAGACAGCCTCCTTATCCGAAGCGAGCGGTACTTCTAGAAAGCGAGCTGGAGACGCTCACAGCTTGACTGAACTTGGCTGCTCATCTGACACGCACCGACAACTCTGCGTGGGGGCTCGGATCTAGACGTGCCTCCGGTCTTTGGAGCGCTGCTGTCACATACACGCGGATACGCAAATACGCATTTAGACAACAGTCTTTTCTAACACACACAGACTGAGAGCAGAGCAAACAGTCTCTTGCATTCTCCCTCACTTGCTCTCTCTCTCTCCTCCCTCCCATCCCCACACACACATACACACACACGGCACTACAGTATATCAGCGAGCGACTAGCGGCGAGCCAGAGGGGAGTGCAGAAATGAATGTGAAGATTCTGACGCTGGTGATTGTGCTCCTGGTGTCTCTGCTGTGTTCTGCCAGTGCTGGTGAGTAGAAAACCAGGCACCGCTCGTGCACCTTTTTTCTCCTCTTCTATTTCCGTCCTGCATAAACCGGTGCGGGCTGATCTGTGTTTGTGCGTGTGGTTGATCAGTTACCCAGCTTGTGTGGGCTCTCGGCAGGAACATAGGAGCACCTGGCCGGCTATAGTACTGCACTGCAGTGGTTCAAAAGGCTTCAACTTGAATGTGTTCTCCCGGCTTAGGTGCATCCTTATCACCGACGGAAACGGAATACCGCGAGGGATGCGCGGCAGACTCTTGTTATGAAATGCATGGCACATGTTCCACTGAGGAACCGTGTTCCATCTGACCCGCGTTGCATGATGATTATTCCACTTTGATGGTGCAGCGGAGCAACACGCTGCCTATAGAAGCCCCCCGCGGTGATGATAATGAGGACTATAATGGTTGTACGGGTCGCTGAGGAGAACGCACAAATCCCAGATGCGTGGTTTCTCCCTTTGGGATTCGGTGTTGACGCCTTGTCACAGTTATTTTCCGTAAAGTGCCGTCGGATATGTTATTGGACTGTATAGGCAATGATCGGTTGGCTTATATTGCACAGGGTTTAATAGTGGATTTTTCTAAGGTTAGCCATAGGGCCTAACCTGCAGATGTGATGCAGGTAACACCACGGTGCGAAAAAACAACAGTTAGGCCTTGTGTAAATGTCTGGGCCATTCTTGGGATTATCACCTCCCTTCCAACTACAGTTGCTGGGAAGACCCTCGAGAAGAGTCCATATTGATGATGCTACATGTCAAGATTTATAGACTTAGAAAAGAGAAGAATGGCAAACCAGGTTGCTGTCCATCCCCGTGTATCGATCCACCAGAGCGGCACCGTCCACTTCCTATTCTTCCCTGCACATTCGCCGTACAGCGACGCACTCTATTTTTGTCAGACTAAATGGGAAGCAATTATCTAGCATCACGGCCAGCGTCGATTTTCGCACCCCAAGGCGACTCGCGTAGCCCTGCGGCGGAAAAACAAGCTTTCGCGACAGCTTATCCCTCTTAGTGTTTGTTCCAGTCACGCCGCTTCTATGCCTCCCTTTTGCTACCCCCAGGTCGCTACCGTTATAGTAGCAGAGCTCCATTGATGGGAGAAAAAGAGCTGGTGGAGATGAAGGGAGGCAAGTGTGTTGCGGCGATGGGTGTGGGGAGGGATGCTAGCTGGGGAAAAAGCAGCCTGCGCCGTCACGGGAAGGTGTCGGGAGAAGATCTGCATGTAGGGAGTGGGTGTGAAGGCTTTTATGTTGAGACAAATGAGCTTTCCAGTTATTGGGCACCTGTCTTAGCCGTGTTTGTGTCTGGGAAATAAGGTAAACAAGCACGACCGCTCGTAAGGATGTATAGTGTTGAGGCTGGATTTAGAGGCCTGGGGAAACTTTTCGTTATTTTGTTGTTGAAAAGTTTTGGAAAGCATTGTTGGGAGACATTCATATAGCGCGGCAACACTGGAATTTGCATGCCACGCCAGTAGTTGGCGATGTCACTCTCCCACAGAAAGGGTGTGAGAATGTATCGATATCAGTGGCAATTGTTCTAAGTAGACATGTGCCGATTACCGGTTTCAAGGTATACCGTGGTTTGAAAACATCAAGGTTTCAAAACCGCAAAATTTTTCGTCATACCGTCCGTAAGGTGTTAGTTAGGTGTTTTTTTTTTTTTTATGTCCCAAAAATGCATGGAGAGATCCCTCACTTGCAGCTGCAAGGCTGAACCTCCCCCACCGGTTGTTGCTCAGTATCAGTGGGTCAGCTGTGCTACACGATGGCTGGAGGTGAAACTCCTGAACTTTTTTACCCCCATCGAAGAAAACAAAATTGAGGGTATGGTAATACTGGGTCTCACCATGCAAATTCTGTTTGAAAAGTACAAATTCAAGTTGCAAAACTCAGGCAAAAACGTCCTATCAGCCAATTGGAACGTCTGTTTCTAATGAAGTACTTCTCAAATAGTGGGGAGCGACAGTGGCGCCTCCAGAAATTTTTCATAGGGGTGGCCAGATGGGGCCACTTAAAATCTTGGGGTGGCCAAAACTAAAAGCCATAATTTCAAGTTTTCATTATATTATTGCAGTAAAACGGTCAGGGGAAAACTATCAGAAAGACTTAAGCACACGGCTACTGATATACTTTGGTGTATTGTGTAATATTTGATGTTACTAATGATTTAATGTGCATAGTCCGTAACTGTCCAGTCAACATTTTGAGTTCCACAACTATTCTGTTTTATTGTGTTATGTATATATTAGGCATAAGGTGTACATTTAACTAGGGCTGTCAAACGATTAAAAATTTAAATCAAGTTAAACACAGCTTAAAAATTAATTAATGAGAATTAATCGCAATTCAAACCATCTCTAAAATGTGCCATATTTTTCTGTAAATTATTGTTGGAATGGAAAGATAAGACGGATATACATTCAACATACTGTACATAAGTACTGTATTTGTTTATTATAACAATAAATCCACAAGATGGCGTTAACATTATTAACATTCATTCTGTGAAAGGGATCCACGGATAGAAAGACTTGTAATTCTTAAAGAATAAATGTGAGTTTGTATATTGTGACTAAATATTGCCATCTACTGTATTTGTTGAGCTTTCAGTAAATGATACTGTAGCGACTTAACTGTTCTGCCCAAATGCATGATGGGAAGTGGTGCGACCATGACTGTGTGTGGTGGCTGCAAATGCTATATCTTCTCTGCGTTGGGTACATTACAGGGTGTTAAGAAAAAGATCAACTCCTGTCATTCTTCCCGAAGTCGCATCCCACAATATTTATAGTTGCTGTGGGAGAGATGCTAAGCTTTTGCCAATTAAAAGCACGGCCCCAATGAATACTTTGATCTACTCCACTACTTGACACTGCTTCTTATCTCTGCATAGAAGTAAAACGACGCCGTTGTAGGCTGTTTGCGGCAATGTGTGAATGAGTGAATGATAAATATTTTCACGTGATTAATTTAAAAAAATTAATTACCGCCCGTTAATGTGATAAATTTGACAGCCCTACATTTAACAAAACAAAATAAATGCATTCATTTGGGATGAAATGCATAACTGATGCTACAACAATCTAACGATATACTGGCAAGCGGGGTGGCCAGTGGGGTGGCCAACAAATTTATAGGGGTGGCCGTAGCCACCCCCTGGTGGCGCCACTGGGGAGCGATGCCAGGGGTGGCGCATGTGACCTTAGGGAACATGATTTTTTTTTTTTGCTGTACTAGAATAAAGTGTACTTGCAAATTAACTCAGTGGGTGGCAGTGTCGCACTCATTTTCAGAGTGCGCACACTATTTTTGAACTAAGCAAAGGCACACAGACAAGAGATATGATGAGCTGTGCGCCGTTTTCGAAAGCCGTTTTCCGGCCGGACTCACGCAGCGACCCACTGTCTTCCCCGGTTGTCACGTGTCCGCCCGAGACGTGCCATTTTCAGCTTGGGATCGTCACAACGACCGCCCTCACCTACGGTTCTCCCTTGGCCGCCGAGAATGCGCTTTTTTCGGGCCGTTTGCCTTTTGGCTTTGACTTCTAATACAGTGGAAGATGAGGAAAGACCACTGTTTACAGTGTCTAAAAATGATTATAGCGGACAGCTGGAAGCCAAATCAATTAAGACGCCACTTAAAGACATTATTAGACCCAATCTCATTGATAAGCCACTTGTTTTTAAGTGATAATGTGCCAAATATTTCCAACAATCTTTGTCATTGTTATATCAGTAAACCAGTGAGCATTGTTAGCATGCTCAGTGCAAAATAACCCCACACCATTGCAAAGGAGGTGATACTGTGAGCAGCAAAAATAAAAACTGTCCTTCTGTCCAAAGACAGTCTTTTTTTCTTCTATTCAGTTTTGTTTTTTGGTCAAATTTTTTGGCATATTGTCCTCATGAGTTAATGTTTCTAATCAATTTGAATTTGTTATTATTTACTGATTTTATTACATTTTATTTTTCAGTATCAAATGGTCAAAAATGTACCTTGAGTGTAGTTTTACAGTTTGGATGTGACTTTTTTTTCAAATTCAGACAAACTGATGATGGAAAGTCTTTTCTGTTACAAACAAAACAATGTTAATAAAGTTATACTTTATTATAAGTTGATCTATGTTATTTTTTTTCTTTAATAGAAAAAAAAAGACACAATGTTAGGCAGAGGCGTACTTGAAATAGTAATTTTATGGACAAATGATACTATTTACAGTGGCGGCAGAGAGTTTTGGGGGGGCGCGAAACATTTACGTCTTCCTTGGGGGGGGGTGTAACAAAAAATAATTGAGAAGCACTGTTCTAATGACACGTGTGCTTCGTGAGCTTGAAGATCATGTGTAATTGGATTTGGTATTTGGAGAATGTTCTCCCGAAGTTGCAGACACGAAGAGCATGTGTCATATGATCAAAAACAAATGTGCTAATTGGCTAAAATTATATCCTTGTTACCTGCAATGCATCGCTTTTCAAGTGTATCCATTTAATGTGAAGATGAATTACACATTTTGAATGAAATTATTCATATTTAGTTTTCAATTGAATGACTCAAATCCAGTGTCAAATGACGTTATTAAGATACGATGTAGCTGAGTAACTAGACATGTGCCGATTACCAGTTTCAAGGTATGCCGTTGTATGAAAACGTCACGGTTTTAAAACCACAAAAATTTTCCATCATACCGTCCCTAAAGTATTAGCTATTTTTTATGTCCCAGAAATGCATGGAGAAATCCCTCGATTGCAGCTGCAAGGCTTAACCCTCCCTCACCGGTTGTTGCTCAGTGTCAGTGAGTCAGCTGTGCTACACGATGGCTGGAGGAGGTAAAACTCAGTGAACTTTTTTACCCCCATCGAACGAAATCGCTGGTATGGTAATACTTCGGCTACAGAAAAGTTACATACGGACGCGGCTCAGAGGAGGAGGGCCAACCGACATGTAAAACATGTTTGCGGAGGCTGGTTGCCAAGGAGGCAATACCTCCAATATGATTTCGCAAATTTTAAGGTTAATAAACACTGTCATGAACGTTTCCCACCAGCTACGACAGTTAACCCCAGCGTGTTTAGTGTGTCTAGCGGTGGTAAAATGTGGTCTTTTTTTCTCTCTGACATTTTTGTGTTGAGAATTAGAGTGTGTGTATAATGTAAACACGAAACAAGTCATACACACATGCTATTTATGGAAAATAATGCAATTATTTTGGTTCTGATGGTAATAATGTTGAGCTGTGGCTGTGGGTTTAGGCTCACCTAAAGGACTGCATTCATTTTAATTGTATTTACAATATTTCAATTATATATATTTTTATTTATTTGAACTTAGTCCAACAAAACAAGGTATGGGGACTGAGATGGCCATGGGAGAAGCTTGATTTTGTGTATGGTGAACTATTTCTGTGTAGATTTGGCCATATGTTTTGGGTCATTGTCTTGCTGAAAGACCCAGTGACGACCCATCTTCAGCTTTCGGTCAGAGGGCAACAGATTTTGATTTAAAATGTCCTGGTATTTCAAATACCAGAAAAAAAAACAACAACAACAACACACCCAACTCACAGTGAAGGGGAAGAAAAGGGAATGGGGGCGACAAAGCACAAAAAGAAAAAAAAGCAGGGCCATGCACCCTAACAAGGTTCTCAGGGCCTTTGGAAGCGAAACAGCTCCACAGCATCACTGACCCACCCCCATACTTCACAGTGGGTATGAGGTGTTTTTCAGCATGCGCATCTTTCGTGGCATGCCCGACCCACTTAGAGTGTTTGTTGCCAATCTTGGTCTCATCTGACCAAAGCACACGGTCCCAGTTGAAGCCTGGGACTGTGTGTATTTTTGTGTGAGTTCACCAGACGCAAAATCAAGCTCCTCCCATGGCCATCTCAGTCCCCAGACCTTGTTTGTTTGGCAAAGGGGGTTGAACAAAGTATTAACACCAGGGGTGCTAATAATTGTGACACACATTGTTTGATGTCAAATAATTATTTCTAGAGATGCCGATCGATCGGGGTCCGATCACATCATTTTCAAAGTATCGGAATCGGCAAAAAAATATCGGACATGCCTTTTTTTGATATATATATATTTTTAAATAAATCGTTTTCTAATTGTATTTAACGTTACAGACATAATATGTTACACTCATCCAGAGTCTTTAGTTTTGGCTTAAGGTAGGGTTATCAAATTTATCCCGATAATGGCGGTAATTAATTTAATTTTTTAAAAATTGTATCACGTTAAACTATTTAACGCAATTAATGCATGCGCTGCACGACCCACTCACGCATTGTCGCGCTTAATCTGTAATGGCGCCGTTTTACCTATATAGAGAGCTAAAAGGCAGCGTACAATGAGTAGAGCGAATTTTGGAAGCCTTTGGAGCCTTTTTTATATTGGCTAAAGCCTTACAATCCCTCTCCCTACGATTAGAGCTATCGTGGGAAGCAATGTGGGGAGGCAAGTTGTAATTGATCTTTTTCTTAACACCCTATGTTATTTCCCAACGCAGAGAAGATATATCAATTGGTAGCACTACGTACAGTCATGGTTCCACTTCCCATCATGCATTTGGGCATGGCTACAGTATCATATACTGAAAGCTCAACAAATACACTAGATGGCAATATTTAGTCACAATATACAAAGTCACAAGTCTTTCTATCCGTGGATCCCTCTCACAGAAAGAATGTTAATAATGTAAATACCATCTTGAGGATTTATTGTCATAATAAACAAATACAGTACTTATGTACTGTATGTTGAATGTATATATTCGTCCGAGTTTAATTCATTTTTTTCTTAATGCATTGCCAAAATGTATATGATTGGGAAAAATGATCGGGAATGATTGGAATTGAATCGGGAAAAAAAAGCAATCGGATCGGGAAATATCGGGATCGGCAGATACTCAAACTAAAACGATCGGGATCGGATCGGGAGCAAAAAAACATGATCGGAACAACTCTAATTATTTCTTTATGTGGGATTTTTTCCCCACTGAATGAATGCACTTGTATTGAAGGTTGGATTTTTCTTTTTTCCATTAAGGTCCCATATTATTTGAATAAAAAAATATACATATTAGAAGCTAAAAAAAACACATCTTTTTCAGGGGTGCCAATAAGGCTACGTTCATACTACAGGTCCTAATGCACGAATCCGATTTTTTCGTGTTTTTCCGACTCGAGTGAGGCATTAACTTGACGGTCTGAACGTGACAAGTCGCATAGAACGGAACCATTTCAAATCCGATCTGGATCACTTTCGTATGTGGTCTAAATCCGATCTGGGCCAAATTTTTCCAGACTGTCGCGGCGGTCTGTACTGTCCAGTCCCGCAAATCGGATTTAATGCAGCAATTACGTCGTCAAATAGCGAGAGAGTCGTTACCATAGCGATGCACCTGTGCGTTATTAGCGCCTAGCTTGCAGTGAACACGGCTTTTGAGGAAGGGCTGAGCTTGACAACAGTCATAAAAAATATAAATGGTTTGACGATAAGCTTGAGAATGCTTTCTCTCTTTTCCAAGTGAGCAATATTTCAACATTGCCTCCACGGCCGAGAGTCGGGACAAACTGCCCGTATGTGTGTGTGACGTGCACGGACAGTGCGTGCATGCTATCGATCCATATAAACTTTGAATATAAGCCTAAACGGGGATTATTTATGTCTGTTATTTGTGTCCACCTTTTGAAAAGCAAAATATGATATCCCTGGAATGACGGATGACGTCTGTCATTTGTTTTGATGCTTCTGCGCATGCGGGTCTTCTTGCTTAGCGCGTGTCGGACTGCGAATTAGTGCGCATGCGTAATACTTGAACGGTCTCAATGGATAAAGGCAGTCTGAACGGGCACGCCAAAAAAACGGATATGACAAAAAATCGGATTCGTGCATTAAGACCTGTAGTATGAACGTAGCCTTAGTATGGAAGGCACTGTATTGTCACACCCCTTGCATAGATAATTGTTGTACCGCTATATAGTAAGATCATCGTTACCGTGAGCCTTGCATCGTACATCCTATCTTATCGGGAAGTACCCAGCGACTCCCACCGCGACAGGTCCCCTTAAAGAAACTAGTCTTTGAAGAAATATTTCAAGTAACATGCGAGAAAAGCACTCCGGTCATGTACGGTTCATTCTTCCACAGCTGACCTGTTTTGAAAAACATCCACTTTAGAAGACCTTTTCACATTCCAGCAGTGTTGCCATGCAAACTAAAAGACACTTGTAGTATTAAAAGGGGGGGGGGGGTCAATTCTCTGCTGAAAATGGTTTTGTGGAAATGGTACCTGAGCCCCTTGTAAAATCCGAAATCATCTCACAAAAAAAAAAAGAACAGTGGCCTTCTCTTTATAATACTGCCATCCTCTAGCTGCGCACTTCAATTACCCATCCTTGAAAAGCACTCTGGCTCAAGAGTGGGCTCCAGCTTTAGACATGTGGTATCCATAATTCATCCCCGAGGCCGATCGCTCTTTCTCGCTCCGACTCTCAAGACGTAAACAGTCCTTCCTTGTGTCTGTCGCCTGAGCAGCCATCCATTTCTATGCACCCTATAGCAAAACACACAATGGTCGCTCACACACACGCGCATATAGGTGTAATTGTTCTACCTAGATTAAAAAGGTGAGGTCGTCAGGCAGCCCTGATGCTTTGCTTTTATCTGACCGAGAAATCCGCTGCCTGGAAAGCGGGCGATATCATCCCGGCTGTCATCGCCGCTATTATTCCGTATGAAACTTTGATGTATTGTTGGGACTGGCTGCACGCATAAGGCAGCGCACCGCACTGCAGCGCTCTCAGATGCCCAAATCAGTGTTACGCAGAGATGGGAAGAGTAGCAAAAAAAGTTTACTCGAATAAGAGTAGCGTTACTTTAAATTAATCATAAAAATATCATATTTTTCGGACTATAAGTCGCACCAGCCAAAAAATGCAAAATGAAGAGGGAAAAAAAACATATAAGTTGCATTTTGGGGGGAAATTTATTTGATAAAATCTAATCCCAAGAACAGAAATGTCATCTTGAAATCCAATTTTCAATAAAAACAGAATACAATGGTATGAAAAAGTATTTGAACATTTTGAAATGTCTCACATTTCCTGCATAAAATCAACATCAAATGTGATCTGATCTTTGTCAAAATCACACAGATGAAAAAACAGTGTCTGCTTTCACTAAAACCACCCAAACATTTATAGGTTTTCATATTTTATTGAGGATAGTATGCAAACAATGACAGAAGGAAGAAAATAACTAAGTTAAACATCATATTTAATATTTTGTGGCCCCCCCTTTGGCAGCAATAACTTCAAACAGACACTTCCTGTAGCTGCAGATCAGTCTGGCACATCGATCAGGATTCATCTTGGCCCATTCTTCTCTACAAAATTGCTGTAGTTCAGTCAGATTCCTCGGATGTCTGGCATGAATCACTGTCTTTAGGTCATGCCACAGCATCTCAATGGGGTTCAAGTCTGGACTTTGACTTGGCCGCTCCAGAACATGTATTGTGTTCTTCTGAAACCATTCTGATGTTGATTTTAGGGCTGTCAAACGATTAAAATTTTTAATTGAGTTAATTACAGCTTAAAAATTAATTAATCGTAATTAATTGCAATTCAAACCATCTTTAAAATATGCCATATTTTTCTGTAAATTATTGTTGGAATGAAAAGATAAGACACAAGACGGAGACATACATTCAACATACGGTACATAAGTACTGTATTTGTTTATTATAACAATAAATCAACAAGATGGCATTAACATTATTAGCATTCTCTTAAAGTGATCCATGGATAGAAAGACTTGTAGTTCTTAAAAGATAAATGTTAGTACAAGTTAAAGAAATTTTAAGAAATATTAAAACCCCTCTTTATGTTTTCGTTTTATTAAATTTGTAAAATTTTCAATCAAAAAATAAACTAGTACCTCGCCATTGTTGATGTCAATAATTACACCATGCTCAATCATTGTGCTTAAACCCATAAAATCATTTGGACCCAAGCGCCAGCAGAGGGCACCAAACACCAAAAACAAGTAACAAGCGGACATTACACTGCTGTCATTTTAATCTGTTTGAGGGGGGCATGTGCGTTAATTGCGTCAAATATTTTAACGTGATGAATTAAACAAATGAATTAACGCCCGTTAACACGATAATTTTGCCAGCCCTAGTTGATTTACTTCTGTGTTTTGGATCATTGTCTTGTTGTAGCATCCATCCTCTTTTTAGCTTCAACTATCTGACAGACGGCCTCAGGATTTCCTGCAAAACATCCTGATAAACTTTTGAATTCATTCTTCCATTAATGATTGCAAGTTTCCCAGGCCCTGAGGCAGCAAAACAGCCCCAAATCATGATGCTCCCTCCACCATGCTTTACGGTGGGGATGAGGTGTTGATGTTGGTGAGCGGTTCCATTTTTTCTCCACACATGACGTTGTGTGTTACTCCCAAACAATTTAACTTTGGTTTCATTAGTCCACAAAATATTTTGCCAAAACTTATGTGAAGTGTCCATGTGCCTTTTTGCGAACATTAAACAAGCAACAATGTTTTTTTAGACAGCAGTGGCTTCCTCTGTGGAGTCCTCCCATGAACATCATTTTTGGTCCTAGTTTTACATATAGTTGATTTGTGCACAGAGATATTGTACTGTGCCAGTGATTTCTGTAAGTCTTTAGCAGACACTCTTTTTTTTTCTTTTTTTCTAACCTCTCTGAGTATTCTGCGCTGAATTATTGGCATTATCTTTGGTGGACGGCTACCCCTTTGGAGAGAAGCAACAGTGCCAAACTCTCTCCATTTGTAGATAACTTCTGACAGTCGATTGATGAACATCCAGACTTTTAGAGAGGGTTTAGCATCCTTTTCCCTGCTTTACACAAATCAACAATCCTTAATCGCGGGTCTTCAGACAGTTTTTTTGGCCAAGCCATGATGCACATCAGACAAAGCTTCTCATCAATCATCATTTTTACCAGGTGTGTGTTTTATAGTGGGCAGGGCAGCTTTAAACCACTCATCATTGATTGGGTACACACCTGACTTAAATTGTTTGGTAAAAAATTGGTTTTAATTGCTCTTTAGGTCTCCTTGGGCAGAGGTTTCACATGCTTATTTTTCCCCCTTCTGTCATTGTTTGCATGCTATCCTTATTAAAATATGGAAACTTACAAATGTTTGGGTCGTTTTAGTTAAAGCAGACACTGTTTTTACATCTGTGTGATTGTGACAAAGATCTGATCGCATTTGACGATGATTTTCAGCAAAAATGTGAGAAATTCCAAAAGGTTCAGATACTTTTTCATACCACTGTAGAGAACAACAGACTGAATAAGTGTACGGTCTGCTAACGTTACATGACGCATAAACTAAAAGCATGCCCGGTTTGTTAACATAACATACTGTAGCTATTAAGAGTTACTCAGATAACTATAGCATAAAGAACATCATCAGTGTCACTCCTAATCACTAAATCTGTCAATCTCGCCAGTCCCTTACATGTTTCTCGCGAACTCTAAACTTTCAGGTGGTCGATTACCATTTTCCGCTGAATATTTCACCACTCGCAGCTTGTAATTTGCAGAATATGATTTTCTTTTCATTGCCATTTTGTTCAGCCCATCTCAGTTGTTTTTATAAGTTACCACCAATTTCAAAACAAAAGCCTTGAGCACCCATTTGCAGTTTAGTGTGAAAATAACACGTGAAATGATGTAATAATGTATTATCGTAATTTTCGGACTATAAGGCGCACCTGACTAGAAGCCGCCACCTACTAAATTTGACACGAAAACACCATTTCTTCATAGATAAGCCACACTGGAATAAAAAAAACGCATCTGTCCTCACTGTATCATGGGATATTTACACCAAAAGATATTAACACTTTATTTGACAGCGGCATCATAAGACCAAATAAACTCCATGAAGCTTTGAACTAATTGGTTGCAAACTTCATTGCTTCAAGAAGCTTCATTTGGCCATCACTGCTCCCACACTCTTGTCATCCAACATGCCTCCTAGCATGCACTGCAGTACGAGAGATATAAATAACAATCAAAATTCATGTTCTGTGCTAATTAGTTCTTCAGTTACTGCTCTAGTTGTTTCATTAAATGCTAGTTATAGGATTTTGTAACACTTTATTTGACAGTGGCGCCATCAGACTGTCATAAGACCATCAGAATTATGACATGACACTGCCCTGAGCATTTATGAATGCTTAAAACAGATGTCATTTTGTGTCATCCGGCAAATCATCTCACTTTTGAATGGTTGTAAAAGATCTGAGCTGGACATAAATGGTGGTAGTGACATAATTTGCCATATGACACTATACGGTAGTTACCCAAATTTCTCAAGTAATAAGTAACATTGTGAGCAACAGCTACAATGCCTGATTTTTTTAAGCAAAGGTTTTTTTTTTCTCAGCACAACCTCTCTATTAACTTTTATGATTATACTGTACTATTGACTATTACATGACCACATGAGCCCCAAAAAATACACAAAAATCATTTAATTCAGACTACAAAAATCTACAGAAATTAAACATCACCCGTCCAAAGAGCACGATGCCCTCTAGTGGAGAAAACATTCCCTCGCATGAAATTAAAACGGTCCTATCACTGGTTGTTCGTGGTCTTTCAGTGCTAAATTAAAATATTTACGGCAGCGCTTAATCTCAAATAGTGTATTTCTTACAGTGCTTTAAAGACGCAAAGCGATTGAACACTTCGGCGTGATCATAGGACTTCCAAATGCAAGCTTGTGTGTGGTCATGTGACTGTATTGTTACATATGATTTGTACAATGAATTCATGTGTTTATTGTTGCGACGTCTTATTGGTGAAACTAGTCAAAGTAAAATATAATGTAGAATAAAAGAGGATAAATGTAACAACTCTAATGTAGCCCAAAGTAGTGTGAGTAGAAAGAGAAGCGTTTCTTCAAAAGCGCTATACAAGTATAACACCATTTACCATTCACAAATCTACTGAAGTAAAAGTAAAAAGTATGGCTTAGTAATACTATTAAAAGTAAAAGTTACTCAAGTAAATGTAACGTAGTCACTGTAACGTGTTTCTACCCAACACTAGTGTTAAGGGTCAAAGTACAGCTAAAAACTGCACTAGACGTAGCAAGTAAGGCATTTCAGAGGGGGGCCGGAAAACAGCGGCTGGTCAGGTCTGATTGGCAAGTGTAAATCATTACTCCGGGTGCGCTAATGCAAAGAAGGTGTTTGTGTCTTTGGATGTGATTACGCAGACTGAGGAGAGAACAAACGCTGGCAAATATTTCCAGATGTCCAGGAATATCTACCTGGCACTCGGTGAGAATGTTAGCGCAGCATTATTGGAGAAATTACCAACACATGCACAAGTTATTACGCTGCTAAAAAACACACTGGGTCACTTCGAGTCCACTATAAGAATTAGAGTTGTGACAATAAATCGATATGTTATATGTATAGCGTTATTTTTTTTCCAATAGGTTATGGTATTTAATAAAGGAACTAAAAAATGGTCATTTGCCAACTCCCAGTTAAAATGAATTGGACATCCAGGGCCGTCAATAGCAGCCAATGAGCTAACAAGGAAGTGACCCAAAAACGGCCAAAATCTTCCACTCGAATAGTGTCTATGTTAACAGCGACACTATATTATAACAACATTCTTGTAAAAGAAAATGAATATCTTTCCTAATACACTGTCCGCCATTGACAACAATAGACGTTGAATTAAATTGGGAGGACTGGCTGTAAATGCTCACGTTTATGTGCCATTGACTGTGCTAGATGTCCAATTTATTTTGGCTGGTCAAATTAAATTGGACGCAGAGGTGGAACTTAGAGAGGCCTAAGCCTCTAAGGGGCCTAGTTTGGGGGCGTAAAGTGGTCGTGTTTGGGCAAGGGAAGGGGCATACAGAAAGGTAAGATAATACCCTGAGCTGAAATACAGTATAGTGTTTAAGTGTTAAAATATTTCTGCCATCCGCTTGGTCGGTTGTCTGTAGGGGCCCGCAAACACACACACACATTTGACGGTGCACTTGGGGGGCCCGTTTATGGGCCCTATTTACATTTGTTCTGCCACTAATTGGACGTCTTTTTAAAACAAAATATCCATTCTTAGTGGGAGCATATCAGTAACCTCTTATAAGACAATACGCAAAAAAAACAACAAAAAAAACCCAGCAGGGCCGAGAACGAAAAGTGGTATTTGGCAAAATGGCTTTTGGCATGTGGCATTTTTTTGGTATGTGACAAAATGGATTTTGGTATATAGCATTTTTATTTGCTACGTGTTCTTTTTTGGGGGTATGTGGCAAAATGGATTTTGGTATATGGAATTATGATTTGGTATGGAGCATATTTTTTGTATGTGGCAAAATGGATTTTGGTATATAGAATTATGATTTGATATGTGTTTTTTTTTTTTTGGTATTTGGCAAAATGAATTTTGGTATGTGGCATTTTTTGGGGGGGTATGTGGCGAAATGGATTTTGGTATATGGCATTTTTTATGGGGTGGTGGGTATGTGGCAAAATGAATTTTGGTATATGGCCTTTTTTATTTGGTATGTGGCATTTTTTTGTATGTGCTAAAATTGATTTTGGTATATGGGATTATGATTTGGCATGTGGATTTTCTTTTTTTCTTTTTATTTGTATGTGACAAAATGAATTTTGGTATGTGGCATGTTTTTTGGCATTTGGCAAAATGGATTTTGGTATATGGCATTATCTTTTTTTTTCTTTTTTTTTTGTATGTGGCTATATCGATTTTGGTATATGGCATTTTTATTTGGTATGCGGCATTTTTTTGTATGTGCTAAAATTGATTTTGGTATATGGTATTATGATTTGGTATGTGGATTTTCTTTTTTTCTTTTTATTTGTATGTGTCAAAATAGATTTTGGTATGTGCCATTTTTTTTGTATGTGGCAAAATGGATTTTGGTATATGCCATTATTATTATTATTTATTTTATTTTTTGGGGTATGTGGCAAAATGGATTTTGGTATATGACTTTTTTATTTCATATGTGGCATTTTTTTGTATGGGGCAAAATGGATATTGGTATGGTCAAAAATCCCAACCACACATTTTTCTGCCATTCAAAATGAATGGGAAATTTGGACGTGCAAAGCCATCAATGGCATGGCCTTATTTGGGTGCCAGTTGAATGTCAATGCGTTGTAATGGTAAGTGTATGGTCAAAAATCACAACCACACGTTTTTCCGACATTCAAAATGAATGGAAAATTTGGACGTGCATAGCCGTCAATGGCATGGAAGTGCATGAGCTGCAAAAATGCTATATACCACAAAAAATGCTATATACAAAAAAAAAACAACAACAAAAAAACAATAATATACCAAAAGTCATTTTACCACATACTACAAAATGCCATATACCAAGTCTTTCTGCCACATACCAAAACTCATTTTGCCATTTACAAAAAAAATGCCACATACATAATAAAACTTCCATGTACCAAAAGGCTTTTTGCCACATACAATAAAAAAAAAATTAAAAAAAAAAACATGCCAAAAGCCATTTTGTAATGTACCAAATACCACTTTTCGTTCTCGCTGTCTCTCAAAAAAGGGGTGCAAATGAAACGTCGTATCTCAAAAAGTCCATTCACTCAAATCTCAAGGCTCCACTGTACATGTTTTTCATTCGGTTGTGATGAAATGTACCATCAAGGTTTTGCAACAACAGTAACAAAAATGCGATTTGGTCAACTACATGACACTGAAACTATGAGGGGGGAAAAGGTCAAAACTCCATGAAAATTTTAGATTTAGATATAGTTTTCCTTGTGTTTCCCTAATGGGATACAATTCATACCCATTTTGATCCCTATTGTATTTGTAAAAGCATTGGATCACACTGGATTCATACCAGGTGTGCTTAATATTGTGGCCAAATGTTTGAAGTGAAACATGGCGTGCCAGCAGCCGCAGTGTCCGTCCCCATAGAGACGTGCTAGGCTCAAATGAGCACATTTTTAAAGACATGCAGACGTCTGTATAATATCGACCGAGGCGAGCTTAGTGAATGGCACCCGCAACTTCTCCGGAGCAAGTGGGAGTTAAGGACTTAAAGAAAAATCATAAGTCATTTGGTAGGGATATAAGGCTAACCTTTGGGACCCTGGAGAATGCTGAAGACTTTGGCATATGTGAGCGCTAGGCTGCTGTAATGCAATTCGGAACCCTTTGAATGAATAAATCTACTCACTTAGATCTTCCCCGGAGAGCAGATGCAGCGCAGGGACGGAGGGGAAAAAAGAGCAAAGGCAAGTAAAAGACTGAGGGACTTTCAAATAAAAAGGGGCGCAATGGGACCAAGGCTGTATAGGAGAAGGGTCTCATCTAAATTCTTATAGCTGGTTATAGCCGGTGGAGATGTGATACTTATTGTGTGCATATATGGTGCACAGAGGTGATTGCTTTAAGACCTGTGAGGGATCCTGTTGTGTGTACATGTCATCGACGAAATATGAGCTACAACCCGCTCAACTTTTGTTAAGAACGGCTAAAAACTGGATTTGTCCAGCCTATCGGACACTGTTCGTCACTGGAGGTCAATGAGCAGTGGGCGGGGCTTGGCTGGCCTGGACGCTCTGCTTTTTTTGTGTGTGTGTTCATTGGATGATTGATTTGATTGACAGCAAAATGAACAAGTCAGCGATCTGGTTAACATTCACAGAAATAATTTTTCAGTTTTCATTCCGTTGTTCTAAATTGAACCAGAGACTTTTGTAATTATGCCAGCGACATCTGCTCTGTTAAAAACGACTAATGAAATAATGCTTCATTTCTGTAGATTTTTTTTTCTCTCACTGAAATTCACCAATGTTTTTTTTCCCCCTTTGGCTAAATGTGGTTATGTAACAGGTTCTAGTACAGTATAAAAACTGTTCTTATAGATAACATTTTGCTGGAAAAAAATAATAATAATAATCAAACATTGTAAGCAGTTACTCACAATATTACTCATTACTTGAGCATTCTTTTAACTTAATAGTTTTTTTTTCTTCTGGTACTTGAGTACATTTTTCAGATGACTACTTCCCTTTTACTTGAGTAATATTATTTTGAAGTAACACTACTCTTACTTGAGTAAACGATTTGGCAACTCTACCCACTTCAGATTGTCACGAAAAAGTAACAAAGTAACAAAATAAACTAGGGCTGCAGCTATCTTTTTTTTTTTGGGGGGGGGGGGGGGGGGAAGAGCAATTATAAATATACATGAGAAAAAAAAGACATTTAATCCAATATTGAACCTTTTCAGTCAATCAATGTCTTTATTTTCGATATACATTGTTGAAAACAGCCAACAATTGCATCTAAGATGTGACGAGAAAAAAAAAATTCGCTGCTTTCACTCAAAAAACTTCTTATTAAAAAAAAAACATATTTCTTACCTAAAAATGTAATTACGCTTGATACCACACATCACTTGAAAGCTACATGTTTTTCCCACGTGTTTCAATTTAATTTCTATTTGTGTCAAGCTATTTTTAAGTTTTAGTTAAGTTTTAAGTTAGTCTAAACTGTAAGTACTGGTAGGATTTTGAGTTTTTGCAGTGTTCAAAATAAATGTATGATACCTTCTGTATTGGAGCACATTTATTCAGTAATGACTACTGAGCTAAAACTGACAGTTAACTTTATTATGTTTTAATTCTACACCCTCATCACTCTACAGCGCTGTGTTTTTACAGATTAAATAAAGCCTGTATGTAAGACACGTTAGCCACGCATCGACAGTGGTCAAAATCAATAGAAACCTAGCCCTCCGACGGGCTAACGTTACGTTAGCGAGTGACAGTAACGTTATATTTATTAGCGAGGAGAAGTCTCCTGCTTAAAGATGGCGGCTGTTTACTAACGCTGCCCAGACGCGGCCGAGTCTGTCATTTCGCATCTAGTCTCAAATGCATGCGATATCTATAAGACACATCGGACACTACCTGCTACCAAACTAGCATCATGCGGGCGTAGTTTTTAGCAACGTCAGCGTAGTTTGTAGCGGCTGTCAGCTGCGGTAAGTTTTTTTTTTTTATTATTATTGCTTCTTCCTCTACGCACGTGACGTCAGCGCGTTGTCCCGCATTAAAAGTAGTCCGGGCAAAACGTGATGCTTAGAGCTGGCACAATTAAACGATTCCTCGAGGTGAATAAAATTACTCGGATCAGTTTTTAAACTCCAGTTACTCGAGTTACTCGAGTATTCGTTTCAGCTTCAGAAATGATATCAGACCAGTGTTAAAACGTGCAAACTTACAGATTTTGTTTAATCAAGTGTTCCCAACGATGTGTAGTGCAGAGGAGGTGTTGTGTCTACACACCTCAATGATTCTTTTCCAACTAAAGTAATACGTTTCTGTGTGCTACTTCCAGTAAGTCACCACTAGGGGAAGCCAAGTGCGCATAGCAAAACCAAAGAAAAACTGTAGAGTCCGGAGTTACAATAGTGACAACTTGTGAACAATATATCAGTTTAGAAAGAAATCAAACCCAAAAAGAAGTCAATTTAAGATTAAGGGACAGAACACTCCCTGCCTGACATCTGCAAGATGTCAGCCTTTAACTAACTTGTAGAAATACCACCTAAAACAAACGATGCAACACAATAAATGTGTGCAGCATAAGACACTCTAAAACATAGGCAAAAGAACATGTGTAAACGTTTTCGCCAAGTTAAAGAAATTAATATAAACTAGTGTTGCAACGATTAATCGATTAACTTGAGTATTCGATTAGAAAAAAAAAAATTTCAAATTAAGTTTTGTTGCTTCGAGTATTCGTTTAATTAAAGTGGCGTTGTAATGGTTTATTTTAAAAGTGTTTACATTTAGTTTATTGATTAGGGTGGATACATTGCCCTCTGGTCTGCCTCATTTCACATGGCTGAATTCAACTGCTCCCTGTTAAGATCAATGTAAGCTAAGTTTTTGTATGGGCTAATGTTTTTTAATGCATTCGTAATTTAGTTCATATGTATATTTTGCCGCTTTTTTGTGGGAATATGAGTCTGACCCATTTAGGAAGAGCATTGGAAGAAAAAAAAAACGTTAGCATTTTATAGCATTTGAGCTAGCAGACTTGTGCTATGTAAGTTAACCAAATGTTTTTTTGTTGTACATAGATCCTCATTTATTTATTTTTAATACCGTTTCATGCTCAGCTCAGGTATTTTAATTTTTCATGTTCCTTATCAGATTACTCGATTATTCGAACTAACTATTTCATCGAGTCACCGACTACTAAAATAATCGATAGCTGCAGCCTTAATATAAACTATCCAATTTTTGTGACCCTACCTTTTAAAAGAATCAGAATCGAGAATCGTTTGGTACCGGAATCAAAACGTGGAATCGGAATCGTTCACATTCAAATTATGCCCAACCCTAATGGTGAGGTACCTAGAGGTTCCCACCCCTACTGTCAAGTATTACTTTGGACATGTCATTTTTTTTGGAAGCCCATATTCTTTTACACCGAGGCTCACAAATTGAGATTTGGCTACTATTATTGCAGGATGTTCTTAGCCCAATTTGGGACTACAACAAAAATGCCTAAGAAGAAAGCAGATACGGCTGTTGAAGTGGGATTCAGCCTCAATTTAAAAAGTTTCTCCCGTGAGGACACGGTGTGAAGGGGTACTTTGAGCAATATGTTTCCATCACTAAGCTATTGTGTTGCCTCTCAAGTGCTTTCAAACTGTCGTGTTCGCTGTGTTCTCACTCTGAACGAACGGCTTGAAAATCACAATATCCCTCCCCCCGTTTCCTACACAACTCACCAGAGAGCGAAATCATCCATTATTCATCGCAATCGTTGCGTCGTCAAAATGCACGCGGTGTTGTTCGAAGGCTGACTATTTCACACGTTTGTCAGTCAAATGACCTGCCACCGAATAATAGCGGAGGTCTACAATTCGCGCAGGTGGCTCCCCTGGATCAGTACCGGGCCCCTCGCCAGTGTTAGGGAGAATGGAAACAGATGTTTATAAAATTAGCAAAACCATTTATAAACATTTATCCGCAAAATGGAAACAGTTTATCCGAAGAGAGACCTTATGGTTCATCTGCGACACTGGTAGCAAGTCATTTTCCATTTCAAGCTAGTCTAGTCTGTTCCTTTGTTTTCATCCATGTTAATTCTAGATAACCGTGACTTTCAGAGATGATTGCGTTCAGAATAATCGAAGCTACTTTCATCTCAAGCTGCAGGTAGTCCTGCACATATTTGCCACCCATTGGGTTAACGTCTGAGCCAACATTATTACTTCGGTAAAGCAGTCTGATGCAACGTAGCTGTTATTTCCTGTCATCATAAGTGTATATACAGTGTAAAGTGTGGGGAGCCGAGTTATTTGCATAGTGCCTTTTCCCTCCTGTTTTTCTACCCCCAGTCTGTCAAATGGAATAAGGCAGGTTCACAACCCAGAAGGACGTGGAATGATGATGATGACACAGAAGACAGGGATAAGGTGGAGTGGTGTTGCCCATGACGTGCCATCTTTAATGATACTAGCCTCTCCGACATGGTCAGAAATAGTTTGGAGTGGAATTCTAGTTACGGGGCTACAATGTTTTCATGTTTGTCCTTAAACTTCACGATTCCATAGACTTCAATTGACAAGACAGCTCCTACAGAAATTGCGCCACGGATTCCCGTAGGGGGCCGGGCCAGAGCATCGTTGCAGGTTTCTCTGCAATAGACTCAAACACAATTTGCGTTCTAATAGAAACCTAGCCCTCCGCAGGGCTAATGTTACGTTAGCAAGGTACAGTATCGTTAATCTAGGGTGACCATACCATACCATCGTCTTCCGCTTGCTCCGAGGTCGGGTCGTGGGTGCAACAGCTTTAGCAGGGGAGCCCAGACTTCCCTCTTCCCAGCCAAGGCGTTCCCAGGCTGGCCGAGAGACATAGTCTGTCCAGCATGTACTGGGTTGTCCCCTGGGCCTCCCACCTGCCCGGACATGCCCGGAACACCTCTCCAGGGAGGCGTCCAGGAGGCATCCAAAACCAGATGCCGGAGCCACCTCAGCTGGCTCCTCTCAACGGGGAGGAGTAGCAACCCGACGCAGAATCCCTCCCGGATGACCAAGCTTCTCACCCTATCTCTAAGGGAGAGCTCCTCAGTGGCAAGGCCCTGGGGGTCAATGAGATCCGCCCGGAGTTCCTTAAGGCTCTGGATGTTGTGGGGCTGTCGTGGCTGACACGCCTCTACAACATCGCGTGGACATCGGGGACAATGCCTCTGGATTGGGAGACCGGGGTGGTTGTCCCCCTTTTTATGAAGGGGGACCAGAGAGTGTGTTCCAATTATAGAGGGATCAAACTCCTCAGCCTCCTCCGTAAAGTCTATTCATGGGTGTTGGAGAGGAGTGTCCATCGGGAAGTCGAATCTCGGATTCAGGAGGAGCAGTGTGGTTTTTGTCCCGGCCGTGGAACAGTGGACCAGCTCTACACCTTCAGCAGGGTCCTCGAGGGTGCATGGGAGTTCGCCCAACCAGTCTACATGTGTTTTGTGGATCTGGAGAAGGGGTTCGAGCGTGTGCCTCGGGGAGACCAAACGTCCTCGTTTCACAGCCTCTCCGTAGCGTCCGGCCGGGTTTTATCAATTCATGAAAATGTCCGTTTTTTATGATTTTTCACGGGACCAATTTGAAGAGAATCCCTCTGGCGACTGGGGGGGGGGCAGCGCCTGCCTGTGTTGATGTGGCTATCACTAGTAGGGAAGGAAGGAGTGGTTCTTCTTGGTTTTTGTTGGCAGTTTATACCTTGTATCATGGGGCTTTACCGCCATCTACTGGGTGGATGGTTTTGCAAGAGATCAGGCAGTTACAGACTACAATAAGGAGTAGTTCTATGAGACTTGGCTCCATACACCTTTCTGTAAGTTTATGTCCTGTTAATGTCAATCATGTCTTTTTTTGTATATTGAGTTATATGTGTTCACAGAGATTCAGTATATTGTATTAGTCTTGTATTTGGTTGAATGTTAGTATTATATTCTAAGTAGCTGTGTTTTTTATACCTCAGGGTTCTGTCATCTATGTTAATAAAAGGAAATTCAAAATTGACACTAAGGAGTATTTCTTCACAATTAGGGTGTGTTGAAATTGACACTTTGAACTGAATACCGTACTGCTGCCTGTGACGTGTTCCCAGAACACCTGCCCAGTTGTTAATTTTTTTACGATAAATTCGTATATAATGGCAACTGTTCACTTCTGTCGGAGCTTTGTACTGGTGTAACCTGTAAAATCCCATTTGGTGTCGCATCGTTGTGCTGCCGATGATTGTAAACTTTTATTGCAAAGTTTGATTTTGCCTCGGCTCCCTGTACTCACTAATTGAGTAGCTATCAGTGAGCTAAGCCGCGCTATGCATAACGGGAAATGTAGTTTTGAGCTGCTGCGCTTGGAAACATGCTGGTTGAATGGTTTGTCAGTTTATTTCGGTTATTGTTTGCGTGCAATCTAGGACCTTGAATGAGAATAAAAATTGATTGAATTGTCAACGACAATTGTCGTGATAGTAATTTATAAGAATGTTTAGTGGCACACAGCCTACTGTGTGTTGACTGAACTACATTTCCATGGGTCTGCATTATATCAGAAGTTGGGTATATTGTGGTCATAAAGGGATGGACATGGTCAGCAACAATACTCAGGTAGGCTGTGGCGTTCCAACGATGCTCTATTGGTACCAAGGGGCCCAAAGAGTACTACGAAAATATTCCCCACACCATTACACCACCACCACCAGCCTGAACCGTTGATACAAGGCAGGATGGATCCATGCTTTCATGTTGTTGACGCCAAATTCTGACCCGACCATCCGAATGTCGCAGCAGAAATCGAGACTCGTCAGACCAGGCAACGTTTTTCCAATCTTCTATTGTCCAATTTCGATGAGCTTGTGCAAATTGTAGCCTCAGTTTCCTGTTCTTAGCTGAAAGGAGTGGCACCCGGCGTGGTCTTCTGCTCACTGACCCACCCCCATACTTCACAGTGGGTATGAGGTGCTCATCTGACCAACGCACACAGTCCCAGTTGAAGCCTGGGACCGTGTGTATTTTTGTGTGAGACCAAGATTGAGCTTTAAGGCAACAAACACTCTAAGTGGGTCTGGCGTGCCGCGAAAGATGCGCATGCTGAAAAGCACCTCATACCCACTGTGAAGTATGGGGGTGGGTCAGTGATGTTTTATTAGTTATTAGGATGCATGGCATCATGAATGCTTTGAAATACCAGGACATTTTAAATCAAAATCTGTTGCTCTCTGCCCGAAAGCTGAAGATGAGTCGTTACTGGGTCTTTCAGCAAGACAATGACCCTAAACATATGGCCAAATCTACGCAGAAATGGTTCACCAGACACAAAATCAAGCTCCTCCCATAGCCATCTCATTCCCCAGACCTTGTTTTGTTGGCAAAAGGGGGTTGTACAAAGTATTAACACCAGGGGTGCTTATAATTGTGACACACATTATTTGATGTCAATTTTGTTTTTCTTTATGTGGGATTTTTTCCCACTGAATGAATGCATTTGTATTGAAGGTTGGATTTTTCTCTTTTTTCCATTATGGTCCCATATTATTTGAAATTTTAAAAAAATATTAGAAGCTAAAAAACACATCCTTTTCAGGGGTGCCAATAATTATGGAGGGCACAGTAAAAGAGGTGTCATTAAACGAGGTGTCAGTCGACATATTATCACAAATGTTATGAAAATATCTTATAAAGGTTGAAAAGTAACCTAGTGTTGCTTTGGCTTTGAATGCTCATGTTTAAGTACCACTGACGGCTGCCAACCTCCCAGTTCAAATGGATTGGATGTCTACTAGTGATACATTTCTTTTTTTAAAGCGTTGGTTGCCATTGTTGGAGCTAGATGTCCAGTACGAATGAAAATGAAGCCTTCAAATTTTCAAAAGATTGAGCACCCCTGTTCTAAACTTAGATTTCGTCGTCATACCGGCATACAGTATAAAGCTCTGATGATGTTATCAGTGCGGTTAGGCCGCCGGGAAGCTTGTTTTGTGGCATCTTTGAACTGCAGCATTGTTGCACTGTGATAACGCCGTCGAGCCGAAGGCCATTTTTGTCCAGTAGGACACCAACGCGCATGAAAAGTTTCTCCCGTTTGTTGTTTCTAACACACCCGCCGCCACACCCTCCGAGTGAAGGTTCAGAGGAAGTTAAGATGAAAAAAACAAGTGGCCCGCTACTTTGTGCAGATGTCCCTTTGAGTAAGCCTGCCTGCCTGCCTCGCGCCCGAATTAGAGAGCGTATGAAATGATGAGGTGTGAGACGGCCTGCTCGCCGACGATCAGAGCGATGGCAGTTCAAAGGGCCGCCGGCAGCAGCAGCGAGCCGGCTAATGAAGCTCTCGACTGACTCCCCTCGCTACTTGACTGCCTGCTTGCCGTTTTATTCACAGTCACACTCTTAGTTGAAGGGGTGAAATTGTGGCTACAAGGTTACTGCGAGTTGGGGGCATTTGAACTCCAGCGGACAGACTAAATATCTCCATAAATGTTTTATCTGGTGAAGTATATACAATAGGGGTGTGACAATACAGTGAGGAGCAAAAGTATTAGCACCCCTTGTGATTTTGCAAGTTCACCCACTTAAAAAATAGGTAGAGGTCTGAAATTTCAATCGTAGATGCATTTCCACAGAAATAATCTAAAAAAAATCCAGAAATCACATTTTATGATTTTAAAAATAATTTATTTGTAATTTCCTGGGGTTCATAAGTCAGTGTTTTTCAACCGGTGTGCCGCGGGAGCTCGTCAGGTGTGCCGCGAGAAGTTATCCAATATCGGAATTTTTTTTTTTCCTACGTCGTCAGGTGGAGTTGCAGTGGGAAAGAAGGAGTAGGTGGAAGGTTGCGGTCGTGTGCAAATTCATGTCGCATTCAAGAACTGCTCAGATTTCTAGCCATCAGCGATTTTGCTGTCCGCGACAATGTTGACCCCAGCACATCTACTGTACATCATTTGATTAGAGTCGTCAAGTGTCAATATACACAAAAGTATCCCTTCCATTTCATTCATATGTGAGACCGTCAATCCTCCCCGTGTTGTATTCTAACACATTGTTGAGGACAGCAAAGTGGCTGATGGCTAGAAATCTGAGCAGTTGTTGAATGTGACACGAGCAGTTGCATCTGCCCTCGTTTCAAAACTAGGGATGTCCCGATCCAGGTTTTTGCACTTCCGCTCCGATACCGATATTGTTTTGCACTTCCGATCCAATACTGATACTGTCCGACACTGACCTATCTGAGCATGTGTTAAAGTTTAAAGTTATTTAGCCTCCTTACTTAGTTGTCAGACTCATGTTGAAAAAGGTTTTAGTACTCTTGATAACAACTAGCCAGCTGAATTAGGTGAGTTTGAATAACACACAACGGTTGGTAACAAGAAACTGACCTGTTTATTCAGTGACAAACACAAAACATTATAAATAACAAACAGAAATGGCAAAGTCAGTCAGTAAAACGTATAAATAATATTGTAAACTGTCTTAAAAAAGCAAAACACACAAACAACCTCAGTGGAAAATCCCACAAACCCCCTAAGCTATTAGATGCTTTTAATGTTTCGTGCATTAGTTACAAAAATTGTATAAAAAGCATCTCAGGTTTAAATAGTATCAAGTTAACATTTTAAAACAGTAAATAAAATACTCAAGTCCCCATTCTGTATCAGCAGCTTTAAACTACATTCAATTCATTTAATTTTGCGAATCAACTGTTAAAGTTGTTAAAATTGCTCTCGTTATTCCATAATTTCCCTTCTGTCTACTTTCGACATGTGAAATTTTTAAAACTGTTTTGAAGATAGATTCAAGTCATGATTTTGCAGATTTAGGACTATTTTAGATTAAAAAAAATAGGTTTGCTTGGAAGGTTCACAACAGCCTACTAGGGAAGTATCCTGCTTTAAGATGGCGGCTGTTTACTAACGCAACTAGTTTTCAATACTTCAATGTTGCTAACGCAGTCGAGTCTGTGATTATGCATCTAGTTCTACATACATATTATATCTATTATTTACAGTAAAACGATGCTGACGTAGTTTGTAACGGCTGTCAGCAGCAGTCAGGTTTTCTTGTGTTTTTTATTCAGCGGCATGAGTTGAGCTAAAGCCGTGAGTTGAGCATTGGCATTACCCAGGTCTATGACAAGCATGTTTACTCTCGGGACGCAATGCGGTCCGTTTCTCATTGCGTCCCGAAGACCGCGCTGTGTATTGTTCCGCTTTACTTGACATATTTCAATTATCGGAATTTGGGTGTTTGTGAATCGTTCTCGAATCTTCCACGGCCGAATCGCTCAAGGATGTAATGACGGCTGGGCATGTTGTACCGTGGTTCTAGGTGTTGGATGGTTGTCTTTACTCACGAGAGATAATGGCTCGTCATCCAAAATGAATTCTTCGGCCATGACTCTTGTTATTCCCTGGGCTTTGGGACTGTCGAGTGCCAGTTTGTCAAAAGTTTCTGCCAGTGTTAGTTGCGTAGGACCTTTCTTTTTGTCTTCGGTTCTCTTAACATACTTCTTATATTGTTTGTGATGGTATTTCGCTAAATGCTTGATTAGGTTGGTTGTATTAAAACTTCTTACAGCTTTACCACCACGCTTGACTTTATTGTGGCATATGTTGCACTCTGCCTCTTCGTCTTTGTCGTCTTTTAAGGTGAAATGATCCCACAGAGCTGACATTTTTACAGATAATGTCTCTCGGTAAATTGGGAGACGGTAATGTAAATGTAGTGTGTTGAAGGTGTGCCGTAAAATGCGGACCGGAATTTAGGGAAACTGAAGCAAAAACTGGAATGGATTATGTCAATCGGTGCGCTGGAAAACCCGGACCGGACTTTGGAAAAAAAAACTGGATCAGAAGTCTGGATCGGATTTTTGCCGTGTTGGCCGATCCGATACTGATGCGCATATTTTTTGCCCATATCGGCGTCCGATCCGATCCAAATATCGGATCGGGACATCTCTATTCAAAACAAGTCGATTGACTATTTTGTTTGCCTCTGTGAAAACACAAACTTTTTTTTTTTTAGAAAAACTACAAAGGTAAATAAGAAAGCCCTCAAAGCCAGTTACCTTGTTGCTGAACTTGTTGCTAAATCCAAAAAGTCCCACGCTGCGCCAGAGACAATACTACCTGCCTGCAAAGCCATTGTTAGCGCGATGCTTGGCCCCGATGTGGTTAAAGACATTCCTTAAGTCTCCCTGTCTGATAATTCTGAGCTTTTCAAGCCTTACTGCTATAAAAAATAAAAACGGAGAGTGACTGAGAGCTGTTGACTGAGATTCCTGCCAAGATATAGGCTTTGCGTTCATCAATACAGGCCCAAGTTTCACACTGAGTAAGTATAAAAACTGATAAATTATTTTATAATTACCGTATTTTTCGGACTATAAGTCGCACCTGAGTTTGGTAAATGGTGTTATACTTGTATAGCGCTTTTCCACCTTTCAAAGCGCTTTATACTACATCGCCATCTACCTACTGGTGACACAACACCAGGAGCAATGTGGGGTTCAGTATCTTGCTCAAGGATATTTAGGCGAGTTCATCAGGGCAGCGAATCGAACCCAACCTCTGAGTTGCGGGACAACTACACTACCACTGAGCCATCCCCATTATAAGTCGCACCAGCCATAAAATGCCCAATGAAGAGGAAAAAAATCATATATAAGTCGCACTGGAGTATAAGTCACAGGCTTCAACTGGGACCTGTGAAGTATGGGGGTGGGTCAGTGATGCTGTGGGGCTGTTTCCTTCCAAAGGCCCTGGGGACCTTGTTAGGGTGCATGGCATCATGAATGCTTTGAAATACCAGGACATTTTAAATCAAAATCTGTTGCCCTCTGCCCGAAAGCTGAAGATGGGTCGTCACTGGGTCTTTCAGCAAGACAATGACCCTTAACATATGGCCAAATCTACACAGAACTGGTTCACCAGACACAAAATCAAGCTCCTCCCATGGCCATCTCAGTCCCCAGACCTTGTTTTGTTGGCAAAAGGGGGTTGTACAAAGCAATAACACCAGGGGTGCTAATAATTGTGACACACATTATTTGATGTCAAATTATTTTTTTCTTTATGTGGGATTTTTTCCCCACTGAATGAATGCACTTGTATTGAAGGTTGGATTTTTCTCTTTTTTTCCATTAAGGTCCCATATTATTTGAATAAAAAAATATATATATTAGAAGCTGAAAAACACATCTTTTTCAGGGGTGCCAATAATTATGGAGGGCACTGTACAGTATATACTTAAATGTTTGCAGAAATGCGAGGGGTGTACTCACTTTTGTGATACACTGTAGGATGAACGTGTGCGGACAGAGCTGATAAATCCATCACAATGTGATGCTGTGACAGCGTGAGGGCTTATTAAAGGCTATTAAAGAGAGTGTTTGGATGGTTCTAGCACAATTAACACTTCATCCCAGCTAAATAATCCTGATCCTCTAATGTGCTTACGCCGTGGCGAGCATCTCCGCTCCTTCTGTCTGCGCGGGTTAGCGTGTCTTTGGATTCACCAGCTTTTAGTGAATGAAAAGAGGGGAGACACACGGTAGAGACAGCGGGTTTGCTCCTCCGACGTCACGCGATAACCATGGCTACACCCTCCAGGGAACTCATTCTTCCTTTCCACTGCGAAAGCAAATGATGTTTGCGCGTTGTCAATGTGTTGGGCTGCAAGCACAGAGCATGTTATTCTCCTTTTTATCTACTAGAATTGTCAAGAACATCTTGTTATTATGCCTATGCCGAGACACACTCGTTGACACTGAAATCTATTGTGTGATAAAAATAGTCTTCCTTTTTATGGCTCGTTTTTATTCTTTAGCTCAAAGGCATTCAAATTCAAATAACAAAATGTGTGTGTTCCATTTGGGAGCACTTAACTATTTCCGAAATGATGTTTATCTCGCAAAAGCGTCCAAGACACTCGGGGACAAGTCCCTTTGCTCGAAATCAAGGGCGGATATCCCGGGGCGGACGTGTGGGACGCATACCCTCCTCAACAAAGCTGTCCTCCCCAATAATTTGGGACACAATAAGTATTTTTGGAGCTGTAGACTTAATTCAACGCAAAATCTATTCAGTTTTCATTTTAGTCGCGTAATAATGTGATATTTAAATTAGGGCTGTCAAAATTATCGCGTTAACGGGCGATAATTTTTTATATTAATCACGTTAAAATATTTGACGCATTTAACACTAGGACTACCAAGGGTGGATCAGTCTGTACAAATCACTTTTGTAACCAGAGAAGGATAATCTGACCCTAATCAGCATATCGTCTGTGAGCACTATGGTCCTCTTTAGTCATTCCCATTCACACTCGCAAAATCATGGAGTTGGATTGGTCCAATCAGCATCTTGAGTGTTTGTGGAGCTGCCTTGGCTTTATTGGGCAGTGGACCGCTCAGGCAGGCAAATGGGCGGACAACCTTTCTACATATTCCAAAAGCTGCAGTTTGCCTACAGTACAAGGGGATGGTGTCATAAAAAACAAAAGAATTTTTTTTTTTTATGTGTTGACATATGACACTTCACCCTTTTCCCGGGGCAAGGTGTTGGAGGTTGTTAGCGAAGCAATTTTTCCTTCTGCGCCTCCTTTGCGCCCACACGAGAGCGAGTCAATTCCTTTGCAAGACCCACCAAGAAGTACCCCCGTCTCTCTTATATTCAAGATGCTAATTGCAGCTATCCAGAGTGAAACCCCATCTTCACACCTAGGCAGCGACTCCACAGGAGTGTGTAGAGGGATAACCTGCTTGATTGTTTGTTTGAGTGGTCTATCGTTTGGCAAAGCCCAGTAGTCATTTCACGCCTTTCTGGTGTTTCTTTATAGCCAATAAAAACCCGGGACTTCCAGTGTTAATGCACATGCCCCCGCTCAAACAGATTAAAATGACAGCACAGTGTCATGTCCACTTGTTACTTGTGTTTTTTGGTGTTTTGTCGCCCTCTGCTGGCGCTTGGGTGCGACTGATTTTATGGGTTTCAGCACCATGAGCATTGTGTAATTATTGACATCAACAATGGCGAGCTACTAGTTTATTTTTTGATTGAAAATTTTACAAATTTTATTAAAACGAAAACATTAAGAGGGGTTTTAATATAAAGTTTGTATAACTTGTACTAACATTTATCTTTTAAGAACTACAAGTCTTTCTATCCATGGATCGCTGTAACAGAATGTTAATAATGTTAATGCCATCTTGTTGATTTATTGTTATAATAAAGAAATACAGTACTTATGTACAGTATGTTTAATGTATGTATCCATCTTGTGTCTTACCTTTCCATTCCAACAATAATTTACAGAAAAATATGGCATATTTTATAGATGTCTTGAATTGCGATTAATTAATTTTAAGCTGTGATTAACTCGATTAAAAATTTTAATCATTTGACAGCCCTAATTTAAATATTGAAATCTTTCATTCCCCCTTCTCTGAATATGATTTAGTCCACTCCACATGGTAGGCGCTGAACTCCGTACAAGGTCTGCAGCTATCGATTATTTTAGTAGTCGATTACTCTATCAACTAGTTAGTTCGATTAAGCCAGTAATTGGATTAGGAACATTTAATGCGTTGCAGAATAAATTTTAAGGATGTAAAACAAAGGCTTGCAAAGATTGCACTTTCAAAATAAAATTGCCGAGGGTTACTTCAAACTATGCCGAATTGCACTTTCATTTAAAAATAAAATTGTAATACCTGAGATTAACCTCAAATTGTATGAAAAAAATTAATAAATAAATGAGGTTCTTTCATTTAAAAATAAAATTGAAATACCTGAGATTAACCTCAAATTGTATGAAAAAAATAAATAAATAAATGAGGTTCTAAATCAGTGGTTCTTAACCTTGCTAAAGGTACCAAACCCCACTAGTTTCACGTGTGGATTCACCGAACCCTTCGTAGTTGGATAATAAAGGTTTTTTTTTTTTTTTTTTCAAATTCCAAAACGATATATCTAAGCTAGCAAGCTACTAATTTAGCAAATTCCAATTCAAAATAGGGCTGCAGCTATCAATTTATTTAGTTGTCGATTAATCTGTGAACTAGTTAGTTTGAATAATTGAGTAATCGTATAAGGAACATAAAAAATACCTGAGCTGAGCCTCAAACGGTATAAAAATAATAAATGACTGATGATCTAAGTACAACAACAAAAAATTTGGTAACTTACATAGCAAAAGTCCGCTAGCTTAAATGCTATAAAATGCTAACGTTTTTTTTTTTTTTTTTAACAATGCTCTTAACAAATGGTTCAAACTCGACTTGACTCTTCTTTGTACCAGAAGATGGCAGATTTTGGTACAAAGTAGTAACTACATGAGGCAAAATCTGCAATCTTTTGGTACTACTTAGTATCTACATGAGGCCTCGTATACCAAAATCTGCCATCCTTTGGTGTAAAGTAGTAACTACATGAGGCACCATATTTGCAGCATTGGCTTATCGCAATTTTGCAGACAATGGGACTCGAGTCTCAGGCACTCAGACTCGAGTCGACTCGAGTAGCAAATGTGATGACTCGCAACTCGACTCGGACTTGAAGAAAAAAATGCAGACTCGGACTTGACTCGCTTGAGTTGAGAGGGTCCGAGACTCGACTCGATTTCCGAGGCAATAACTCGACACTCGACTTCACTCGTGAGACAATGACTCGAGACTTGACAAGCTGACTCCAAAACCTTGGATCGTAGCTTGGTTCCCCACCTGCCAGTGATCCGCTTAGCACTAGAAAACCCAGCAGAGGCCAACTTGGCCTTTCCAAAGACAAACACTCCAAATATTCCTAGCAATGGCCGATTTGGCCTCTCCTCCGTGACTCATGTGATAGTTTGTATCAGTTCAAGTCAAGCTACATTTATTTAATTACATTTATGAAGTTTGACACTTTTTACACATTTTTTAATTCACTTCTCCTATATTCCACACAAATTGACAGAAAGAATGGCCCAAATGTGTACATTGTTTTGAAGAAGAAGAAAAAGCGTTTTAGAACTGCAATTTGAGTGTAAAGCAGTGTCCGTAGTTTAGAAGGACTGAATCAGGGGCATGGAGTATGGATTGTGGTCATTGTGTCTGAAGTCAATGTCTAGTGGTTGCATTTCCATATGAACGGCTGTTGTCTGTCTGACAACGACTTGCCAATTCAAAAGCACTTGGGTCATTTTGGCCACCTCTAAGTTTTCAGGGGGAGAGGCCATATTGGCCATTGTTTGGGACTAGTAGCAGTACCAGTACTTCTAGTGTTAGAACACCTTAGCGCTGGTTTATCCCCTGTAGACTTTACTGTAGGTTTTTTTTTTTTTGTACATTGACTTATATTGACAGTAAGTTTTCCATCAAAGATAAACCTGTATGCTAAACCTTGACTAACCTATGACTCTACTTGACCTGACTCGACAAACTTTTGACTTGACACGACTTGTCTTTACAACCTTGTGACTCGGCTCGACTCGACATAACCTCGTGACTCGAATTGACTTGACACGACAACTAAGACTCGGGATTTGTGACTCGGATCACAGTGACTCATGCAATTGTCACAATTTTGGGACTTTGGTGCTTAAAAGGTTAACACAGACACTATCCATGTGAAAAACATAGGTAGCAACCTGTTAGCTCCTTCATTAAACAGTCTCAACCTTTAAAACGATACATCGATTCATGGCGGGAGCATTTTGTTAGCTTATTGGGATACAAAGTATCACCATATATCACCATATCGATATACTGTCACACTCCTAATCGTAACCTTCCACTCGATAGTTGTCTGTTTTACGGCACATCTGTACAATCTGCAGCGCGTCTCGCCGAGGTGTCAGATAAGCGATGTGAGCAGAGTAAAGCCAACACGGCGGAGAGATTAAACGCTACTGAGGAGCTCATCCGGCCGTGAGATTTGATCAATGAGATTGCGACGCAGTTGGCTCACAGTCGACGAGCAAAACGGGTAAACATAAAACTGTTTAGATTCAAGAAACGATCCATCGGAAAGTATCGACTGTGGATTAAATGTCGGTGGCCACGACGGACAGTACGCGTTCCGTCTTCTGCGACAAACTCTGTGGCCTCTATTGTACCACTGGCAATCTTGTGTAAGTTAATCGCTGCTGCTCAAATGACTGAAAAATGTGTGTTGTCGCTCCATTTACAAGCGCAGACATTTGTTATGTGATTGTTTTGGCAGCGAGTTCACACAAATCAGCTTTACGACTATTCATAAGCAGCTCGCTCCGGCCCATTGGCAGCACTGCGATGTGCAGTTTGTTCTCGCCTGCCATGAGGGCAGCTGATGAATTTGGCTTTAAACCAGAGGATAGTCATTTTTCTCCCCAGGAAGATATAAAGTATATCCCTAAAGGCCATTGTACCGATGATGGCCTGTTGCAGTATCAACACAGATGAGCTGTAGTATTCCTCTTTGCAACGGGCCATGATAAAATAGACGAACTGAATCTGAATTTCTAAATTGGGTCTGAATGACTTCATTTGAAATTGTGTTGTTTGACTTGAATCATTGCATTGAAAACTGAATATCATTTCTTCAGAAATTTGTAAAGTACAAAAAAGTAAGGTAAAAAATTGAAGTTGCAAAACTCAGGTAAGAACATCCTATCGGCCAATTACAACGTCTGTTTTTGATCACACGTTCGCTTCGTGAGCACATACAGTGGGGCAAATAAGTATTTAGTCAACCACTAATTGTGCAAGTTCTCCCACTTGAAAATATTAGAGAGGCCTGTAATTGTCAACATGGGTAAACCTCAACCATGAGAGACAGAATGTTTCTGAAAAAAACAGAAAATCACATTGTTTGATTTTGAAAGAATTTATTTGCAAATCATGATGGAAAATAAGTATTTAATCAATACCAAAAGTTCATCCGAATACTTTGTTATGTACCCTTTGTTGGCAATAACGGAGGCCAAACGTTTTCTGTAACTCTTCACAAGCTTTTTACCCACTGCTGCTGGTATTTTGTCCCATTCCTCCATGGATATCTCCTCTAGAGCAGTGATATTTTGGGGCTGTCATTGGGCAACACGGACTTTCAACTCCCTCCTCAGATTTTCTATGGGGTTGAGATCTGGAGACTGGCTAGGCCACTCCAGGACCTTGAAATGCTTCTTACGAAGCGACTACTTTGTTGCCCTGGCTGTGTGTTTGGGATCATTGTCATGCTGAAAGACCCAACCACGTCTCATTTTCAATGCCCTTGCTGATGGAAGGAGATTTTCACACAAAATCTCTCGATACATGGCCCCATTCATTCTTTCCTTTACACAGATCAGTCGTCCTGGTCCCTTTGCAGAAAAACAGCCCCAAAGCATGATGTTTCCACCCCATGCTTCACAGTGGGTATGGTGCTCTTCGGATGCAATTCAGTATTCTTTCTCCTCCAAACACGAGAACCTGCGTTTCTACCAAAAAGTTCTATTTTGGTTTCATCTGACCATAGCATATTCTCCCAGTCCTCTTGTGGATCATCCAAATGCTCTCTGGCGAACCGCTGACAGGCCTGGACGTGTACTGGCTTCAGCAGGGGGACACGTCTGGAAGTGCAGGATTTGAGTCCCTGGTGGCGCATTGTGTTACTGATAGTAGCCTTTGTTACTGTGGTCCCAGCTCTCTGTAGGTCATTCACTAGGTCCCCCGTGTGGTTCTGGGATTTTTGCTCACCGTTCTTGTTATCATTTTGATGCCACGGGGTGAGATCTTGCAATGAGTCCCAGATCGAGGGAGATTATCAGTGGTCTTGTATGTCTTCCATTTTCTAATAATTGCTCCCACAGTTGATTTCTTTACACTAAGCGTTTTACCTATTGCAGATTCAGTCTTCCCAGCCTGGTGCAGGTCTACAATTTTGTCTCTGGTGTCCTTCGACAGCTCTTTGGTCTTAGCCATAGTGGAGTTTGGAGTGTGACCGACTGAGATTGTGGACAGGTGTCTTTTATACCGATAATGAGTTAAAACAGGTGCCATTAATACAGGTAATGAGTGGAGCGCTACATCTCGTTAGAAGAAGTTAGACCTCTTTGACAGGCAAGGCAAGGCAAGGCAAATTTATTTATATAGCACAATTTAACACAAGGCAATTCAAAGTGCTTTACATCACATGAAGATCATAAAAATCACATTTAAATCAACACAACGTAAAAACCAAGACAAAAGATCACATTTAATCACAGAATAAAAATAAATAAATAAAAAATAAAACAAAAACAAAAACTACTACTAATAATAATTGAAATCAGCTATGGAGATAAGCACAAGAGGAATAGAAAGCAGGTAGATTGAAATATATAGACAGTTATGGATATGCAGTGCTAAACAAAAGCGTTTTTAGCCCTGATTTAAAAGAGCTAACAGTTTGAGCATACTTCAGACGTTCGGGTAACTTGTTCCAGAGGTGAGGAGCATAATAACTAAATGCTGCCTCACCCTGCTTGGTTCTTGTTCTTGGAACATGCAGAAGACCGGTTCCAGACGACCTTAGAGGTCTAGATGTCTCATAGGAATCTAACAAGTCAAGCATGTATTTTGGTCCAAGGCCATGAAGTGTTTCGTAGACGAGCAGTAGTATTTTATAGTCTATCCTTTGACTCACTGGAAGCCAGTGTAGCGATTTCAAAACCGGTGTAATGTGGTCCAGCTTCCTTGTATTTGTGAGGACTCTGGCTGCAGCATTCTGTACTAGCTGCAGCTTCCTGACTGATTTTTTTATCAAGACTTGTAAATATACCGTTGAAATATTCCAATCTGCTGAAAATGAATGCATGCATAAGTTTTTCCATGTCTTGTTGAGTCAGAAGCCCCTTAATTCTGGTTATATTTTTTAGGTGGTAATAAGCGGATTTAGTGACGGACTTTAGATGGCTATCAAATTTTAGGTCTGAGTCAATAATTATGCCAAGGTTTCTGACTTGATTTGTAGCTGTAAGTGACATTGTGCTAAGTTGGCTGCTTATCTTTGACCGTTCCTTTTTTGGCCCAAAAATGATCACCTCTGTCTTCTCCACATTTAACTGGAGAAAATTCTGGCACATCCATTCATTGATTTGATGAATGCATTTACTCAGGGAGACTAAGGGACTATAATCATGTGGGGACACAGAAATGTACAGTTGTGTGTCATCTGCATAGGCGTGATAGGAGATGTCATACTGTTCCATTATCTGAGCTAACGGAAGAATATACAGTGCCTTGCAAAAGTATTCGGCCCCCTTGAATCTTGCAACCTTTCGCCACATTTCAGGCTTCAAACATAAAGATATGAAATTAAATTTTTTTGTCAAGAATCAACAACAAGTGGGACTTAATCGTGAAGTGGAACAACATTTATTGGATAATTTAAACTTTTTTAACAAATTAAAAACTGAAAAGTGGGGCGTGCAATATTATTTGGCCCCCTTGAGTTAATACTTTGTAGCGCCACCTTTTGCTGCAATTACAGCTGCAAGTCGCTTGGGGTATGTTTCTATCAGTTTTGCACATCGAGAGACTGACATTCTTGCCCATTCTTCCTTGCAAAACAGCTCGAGCTCAGTGAGGTTGGATGGAGAGTGTTTGTGAACAGCAGTCACATATTCTCGATTGGATTCAGGTCTGGACTTTGACTTGGCCATTCTAACACCTGGATACATTTATTTTTTAACCATTCCATTGTAAATTTGGCTTTATGTTTTGGATCATTGTCCTGTTGGAAGATAAATCTCTGTCCCAGTCTCAGGTCTTGTGCAGATACCAACAGGTTTTCTTCCAGAATGTTCCTGTATTTGGCTGCATCCATCTTCCCGTCAATTTTAACCATCTTCCCTGTCCCTGCTGAGGAAAAGCAGGCCCAAACCATGAGGCTGCCACCACCATGTTTGACAGTGGGAGTGGTGTGTTCAGGGTGATGAGCTGTGTTGCTTTTACGCCAAACATATCGTTTTGCATTGTGGCCAAAAAGTTCAATTTTGGTTTCATCTGACCAGAGCACCTTCTTCCACATGTTTGGTGTGTCTCCCAGGTGGCTTGTGGCAAACTTTAAACGAGACTTTTTATGGATATCTTTGAGAAATGGCTTTCTTCTTGCCACTCTTCCATAAAGGCCAGATTTGTGCAGTGTACGACTGATTGTTGTCCTATGGACAGACTCTCCCACCTCAGCTGTAGATCTCTGCAGTTCATCCAGAGTGATCATGGGCCTCTTGGCTGCATCTCAGTTTTCTCCTTGTTTGAGAAGAAAGTTTGGAAGGACGGCCGGGTCTTGGTAAATTTGCAGTGGTCTGATGATCCTTCCATTTCAATATGATGGCTTGCACAGTGCTCCTTGAGATGTTTAAAACTTGGGAAATCTTTTTGTATCCAAATCCAGCTTTAAACTTCTCCACAACAGTATCTCGGACCTGCCTGGTGTGTTCCTTGGTTTTCATAATGCTCTCTGCACTTTAAACAGAACCCTGAGACTATCACAGAGCAGGTGCATTTATACGGAGACTTGATTACACACAGTGGATTCTATTTATCATCATCGGTCATTTAGGACAACATTGGATCATTCAGAGATCCTCACTGAACTTCTGGAGTGAGTTTGCTGCACTGAAAGTAAAGGGGCCGAATAATATTGCACGCCCCACTTTTCAGTTTTTTATTTGTTAAAAAAGTTTAAATTATCCAATTAATGTTGTTCCACTTCACCATTGTGTCCCACTTGTTGTTGATTCTTGACAAAAAAATAAAATTTCATATCTTTATGTTTGAAGCCTGAAATGTGGCGAAAGGTTGCAAGATTCAAGGGGGCCGAATACTTTTGCAAGGCACTGTAGATGTTAAATAAGAGTGGTCCAAGAATTGATCCTTGAGGAACTCCACACATGAATTTGGTTCGTTCTGACTGGTAGTTTCCGACAGCCAGAAATCTTGCTTGTTTGTAGGTGACCAAACACTTATTTTCCACTCTAATTTGAAAATAAATTCTTTAAAAATCAAACAATGTGATTTTCTGTTTTTTTTCCCACATTCTGTCTCTTATGGTTGAGGTTTACCCATGTTGACAATTACAGGCCTCTCTAATCTTTTCAAGTAGGAGAACTTGCACAATTGGTGGTTGACTAAATACTTATTTGCCCACTGTACAGTGATCCCTTGTTTTTCGTGGTTAATGGGGACCAGTACCCGTCGCGTTAAGTAAAAAAGCCGCGAAATAGCGACCCCCCCACCCATTTTTGTGTGTGTATGTGTTTGCTTAATGTATTTTTTTAGATTTTGCTTTGGAAAGAGATACATATAAGATATATTTTTGGTCACTTTTTTCCCCAAAGTATTATCTAAATAAAACAAAAAAAACTTTAAAAAATATATATATTCTAATAAATGGTTTTCAAGCACTTCAAATGTAATAATTATGATGAGTTTTAAAGATGATTCAAGTCAAGATTTTGGCGATTTAGGAGTATTTTAGATAAAAAGTTCATTCGGTTCGCTACTACAGTGCCTTCAAGAGAAGTCTACTGCTTTAAGATGGCGGCTGTTTACAACGCGTCAACTACTAAACGGTAAGTCTGTCAGTTCACGTCTAGTTCTCTTTACATGTTCTAACTCCGCCGTCATCTGTCATTTTGCATCTAGTTCTAAATATTTGTGATATCTACCATGGCAGTATGTTGCCATATGTTTGTAGCAACTAGCAACTGGGCGTGTTTTGAAGCAGTTGTCGGCCGCAGTCAGGTATCATTGTTTTTTTTAATTTAGCGGCATGAGTTATACATGATATTTACTTTCAGTCCTTTCCTCATTGCGTCCCGAAGACCGCACTGACTGTGTTTTAGTTCTGCTTTACCTGGTATAATTCAATCATGGGAATTTGGATGTGTGTGCGTCGTTCTCGAATCTTCGACGGCCAAATCGCGAATAATCTAAGAATCGGAAATTTCGCTCGCCTCTAGTGTGGCTGACTGTGGCTAAATGAATCATTCGCCTCGTCCCAGTCAAAAAGAATTGGACGTCTACCAGCTTCAAAGGCAGACAATGAGTTACCATAGACACTAATCTACTGGAAAATTGTGGAAAAACAGTGCCATCTTTTTCAAACAATTCTTGGCGGGAGATTATCAACACCTATTTGGGTACTAGTGTTGCAATATATTGTCATGCTCCTCCTATATACGATATACACCTAAAGCATATTTTATCTCAATAAACAAGGATATCACAACCATCTTATTGCCCTGAAATTGGAAGCAGTCCCTGTATCATCGGCTTTAATCTTTTCCCAAGAGAGATACCCGTGTTTCTCTTAAGCTGCTAAAGCACACAACGAGCAGGATAACATATGTCTGAAAACAATAAACCTCTTAGCTCTCCACTCTGATGACCTTGGACCCCCCAGCACCCTCTTTTTCGCTCTTTGCACCAGATCTGAACTCTTTATCTGCCCATTGCTAATGCAGAAATTAAAGTTTAATATATGGGGAATTTGAAGAATGTCTGGATGCTATTTCCGCGCGTCATGGCGGGATGCAAATTGAGTTCCAATAGGATGGGGAATAGTTGTCAGGGTGGAAATGAGCTGCTCAGTTCGCCGTCCTCTTTTGCGAACACATACTGAGGCGATATGTTGCTTTTTCTTCAAATGGCTCGCTTATAGGCTGATATTTGTGCCGTGAGTGAGAGAATCTGAAATGCTAAACAATAATTTGAAATACTGAACTTAAAAAGTGGAAATTAAACACCGTATTAAAGGGTACCACGGATAGAAAGACATGTAGTTGTTGGAAATTAAATGTTAGTACGAGTTGTACTAATTTGATATGAAAAAAAACCCTCTTAAAGTTTTTGTTTTAATAAAATTTGGTAAATTCTAAATAAAAAATAAACTAGTAGCTCGCCATTGTTGTTGACGTCACATGGCCACGCTGCCATACTTCACAGTGTCACTCTTGAACAATGTAAGGTAGTGATTTAAATACACCACAGGGTGTCAGTGGCGAGTTTTAAATTAATCTGAGATCAAGCCAATGACTGCGTTTTGTCTCTCGACTGACGCCGTAGTTTCCTCTCAGGTCCATTGTAATTTAAGTTCATTTGAGTGTTGTCTTCACAACAAACAAGACTGTTGATAATGGCTCCCAGCATCATAGTTTGTATATTGTGACTAAATATTGCCATCCAGTGTATTTGTTAAATGATAAAACAGTTTTAAAACCTTGACATGTCGAAAGTAGACGGAAGGGAAATTATGGAATAAAGGGAGCAATTTTAACAACTTTAACGGGTGATTCACATCATTAAATTAATATAATAATAAAATAAAAAAGTAAAATAAATAAAAAAATAATAAAAAAGGAAAAAAAAATTTTTTTTTAAATAGTGTATATGTTAAAGCTATAAGTATATATCGAGTAGAACATAACATTTATTCAGAGAATGATTTGAATAAAAAAGAAATATGTGAATGTAAAGTAAAATAAATTAAGGGTCATTTAGCGTCCCCTTTTGTCCTGAGGCCAGGGACAACAAACCCAGTTGCCCCCCCGTCGACGGGCTTGCTCATTAGTCTTATTAATCATATTTTAGTAATCTCAAAATGTGTTTGTCTTCGTCTAGTTGTTGACGAGAACTCAAGACTAATTTCGTCTAGTTATAGTCGAAGTTTACCAAAAATATTTTCGTCTGTGAAATTATTAAAACACTTCTCTATAAACAAATTAAAAAAATGTTTCCAACTATTTCAAATGAACATTGACAGACGAGTACATATTGTAGCATCTACAAGGACAACGCCAATTTGGTGATAATACACACTCAGCCTAACTGACTCATTAGGAAAACAGATGATTATTTATTATTGTTATTAATTCATATTTAATTAGACCCACCTGGACGCTACCAACTGTATGTTAAAAAAAAAAAATTGTCCGTGAGTTTAAGAGGACGCTCGCCGTTAGCATTAGCTTAATGCTAACGTGAAAGCGAATGCTATGTTAACACTACGAGTTACATTTATTATTATCGACCTTTAAAAGCTTAAGCAACATATTCTCTCTGACCAAGATAAGAAAACAAATCTTACCGCGTATGCAAGCTGGAGACGACACTGGTGAGTCAGGGGGCTGGGGCGCAGCATGTCATGAGTGACACAACCAGACACTGTGATGCGAGCTAGCTACACATAAAATGTCACACATTGTGAAAATGTGACGGAAACTACTGCGCATTTTCGTCTCGTCATGTCAGACGAAAACTCGTTATGTTTTAGTCTCCCAAAACACGTTTTTAGCTCGTCATCGTCTCGTCATTGTCATGAAAAAAAGTGTTCATCGATGAAACATTTTCATTATCGTCCTCGTTGATGAAAACAGCACTGCCTCCCAGTTTAAATGAATTGGATGTGTATCGTTGTCAATGTCAAGCAATGAGTTCAGAAAGACATTGTGTTGCTGTATTTATTTTCAGAAAAGTTGCACTGAAAAATATTCTCATAGCATGTGAGGAAGATAAATGTGTATGTCACACTGCAATAATTTCCCTACCGGTTGAAAGAGTTCATCTATACTACTACTACATCTATACTGCCAGTGTTATCGCTGGCCCGCAGGATATTTTAGCAGCTTTCATTACATTTTTTGATGGAAGGGATTGATTGAGATCGGCCAAGCTGTCCCCCAGTGCAAAGCGGTCGCTGACAGGCTGCCGTGGCCGTGGACATCTAAATTGTCTCATTGCTGCATGTGACAGTCACAGCAACTGGAACAGCAGATGGGTTTTGACGGTTTGATTGTGTTGGACGCACAGTAATTTCACAGATTGGTATATTGAGGTATGGCTGCAATACCAGTTATTTTGTAGATTGGTGTATACAGTAGATCAGTTGGCAGGGAATGTAAACCTAAAATATTGCAACAGTACCTGATTTTGTACTGCACAACTGATTTGCAAGAAAAAAGAATGAGAATGAGAATGCTTTATTTTGGACATGAGAAAATAAAAGTAATAAACAAACAAACAAAAACAAAAAAACAAAAATATAGACAAACCAATTATAATACTTGAGATAACAGCAACAATATTTAAGACAATAATTATAATAAATATTAGAATTTAAAAGGATTTGTGAATTTACTTTTTTTTTTTTTTTTTTTTGCTTTTTGCTTTGTTAAAATCACAAATAAAAGAGGTGGATACATTAGCCAAAATTTTTACTCAAGTAAGAGTAGCGTTATTTCTAGGGCTGTCAAACGATTAAATTTTTTAATCGAGTTAATCACAGCTTCAAAAATTAATTAATCGTAATTAATCGTAACTCAAACCATCTCTAAAATATGCCATATTTTTCTGTAAATTATTGTTGGAATGGAAAGATAAGACACAAGACGGATATATACATTCAACATACTGTACATAAGTACTGTATTTGTTTATTATAACAAAAAAATCAACAAGATGGCATTTACATTAACATTCTGTTAAAGCGATCCATGGATAGAAGGACTTGTAGCTCTTAAAGGATAAATGTTAGTAGAAATTATAGACATTTTATACGAAAACCCCTATTAATAATTTCGTTTTAATAAAATGTGTAATAACATCTGTTTGAGCGGGGCATGTGCGTTAATTGCGTCAAATATTTTAACGTGATTAATTTAAAAAATTAATTACAGCCCGTTAACGCGATAATTTTGACAGCCCAAGTTATTTCGAAAGAATATTACTCAAGCGGTCACCCAAAAATGTATTCAAGTACAAGTACAAAAGTATTAGTTTAAAAGACTCAAGTAATGAGTAACATGGGGATTTTTTTAATAATGGTATTTTTTTTCTTAGCGCAACTTCATCAATATGAACTGTTATTATTATACTGTACTAAAGCCCAATTGTCCCCAACCTTTTTTGCACCACGGACCGGTGTGATATGTGTCTTTTTTTCACAGACTGGCAATGTGTGGCAGCAGGGAAGGGCCATTTTTCTGGTCTGGACACTAAGGCATCCAGGCCACGTCAGATGAGGGATGAAGTGGTCACCTAATATTTTGTATATTAAAAAAACGAAAGTTTGTTACTTGTCTTTAAAATAAACGTAGGTTAAACAGACTTAAAATAGCATTCTTTTTGGCGGCTGAGGGATAAAATCTATAATACTAAGTTTGGACCATAAGCTGCAGCTGTCCTCACTGTACTGTATTATGGGATATTTATACCAAAAGATAACCAAGTTAAACTTTTATAGTATTAGATATTATAGTAAAAACTTGGTTTGACAGCACCATCATAAGACGGTACAAGACCAAATGAACCACTATGTAGCTTTAAACAAATTGGCTGCAAAGCTCCATTGCTTCAAGAAGCTTCATTTGGCCTTCACTACTCCCTTGGGGGAGTAAACCTCTGTCGCCACCTGCTGTCAACACTGCTGTCATCCAACATGCCTCCTAACATGCATCGCAGCGCTACAGATGTAAATAACAATCCAAATTCATTTTTCTTTGCTAATTATTTTCTTCAGTTGCTATTCCAGTTGTTTCATTAATTGCTAGCTATGGTATTTGGTAACACTTTATTTAACAGTGGTGGCATAAAACTGTCATAAGACCATCACAATGATGACACAACACTGCCATGAGCATTAATGAATGCTTATGACTAGTGCTGAAACGATTATCCAATTAACTCGAGTATTCGATTAGAAAAAAAATATCCGAATTAAATTTTGCTGCTTCGAGTATTCGTTTAATTAAAGTGGTGTGGTAATGGTTTGGTTTGAAAATGTTTGCATTTAGTTTTGATTTGGGTGGATACACTGCCCTCTAGTCTGCCTCTTTTCACATGGCTGAATCCAGCTGCTCCCTGTTAAGACCAACATAAACTAAGTTTGTGTTTGAGATAATGTTTTTTTAATGCATTTTTAATTTAGTTTAAAGGTTTATTTAACGTTTATTTGTGGGAATATGTGTTTGAACTATTTGTTTAGAGCATTGTAAAAAAAAAAAAAAGCCATTTTATAGCATTTAAGCTAGCGGACCTTTGCTATGTAAGTTAGCCAATTGTTCTTTTGTTGTACATATATCCTCATTTATTTATTTTTTTTTTTTATACCGTTTGAGGCCCAGGTCAGGTGTTTTTTATGTTTCTTATCCGATTACTCGATTATTCGAACTAACTAGTTCACGATTAATCGACTACTAAAATAATCGATAGCTGCAGCCCTACTTATGGCAGATGTCATTTTGTGTCATCCGGCAAATTATCTCATTTTAAGTGGAGTTAGTGACAATTTGCTGGAAGATACTTCATTAATGCCCATAATAATGTCATGTCATATGTACAGTGGTATGTAAAAGTATCTGAACCTTTTGGAATTTGTCACATTTCTGCATAAAGTCCCCATCAAATGTGATCTGATCTTTGTCAAAATCACACAGATGTAAAAACAGTGTATGCTTTAACTAAAACCACCCAAATATTTATGGGTTTTCATATTTTAATGAGGATAGCATGCAACCAATAACAGAAGGGGGAAACAATAAGTAGGTGAACCCTCTGCCTTTAACAAACTATTTAAGTCAGGAGTGTACCCAATCACTGATCAGCGGTTTAAAGCTGCCCTGCCCACTATAAAACACACACCTAGTAAGAATTATCTTGATGAGAAGCATTGTCTGATGTGCATCATGGCTCGGTCAAAAGAGCTGTCTGAAGACCTGCGATCGAGGATTGCTGATATATACAGTATAAAGCTGGGAAAGGATACAAAACTGCAAATCTGCAGCTACAGGAAACATCTGGTTGAAGTTATTTCTGCCAAAAGGGGCCCACAAAATATTAAATGTGATGGTTAACTTACTTATTTATCCCCCTTCTGCCATTGTTTGCATACTATCCTCATTAAAATATGATAACCTATAAATGTTTGGGTGGTTTTAGTTAAAGCAAACACTGATTTTTCATCTGTATGATTTTGATAAGATCAGATCAAATTTGATGGGAATTTTATGCAGAAATTTGAGAAATTCCAAAAGGTTCAGATACTTTTTCATACCACTGTATGACTGTCTTATGGCAGTCTTATGACGCCGCCGTCAAATAAAATGTTACCTATTAACCCAAATAAATCAACAAATAAAGCGCCTTATAGTCCGAAAATTACGGTAAGCTTAGGCTTTGGAATATTTGGTCCTTTGTAATGTCCCTGAAATGGTTAAAGTGAGGCCTGAAATCTTTCAATCAGTTCTCAACCTAAATACTGAGTCTCATAGCCAGAAGAAAAACTAAATCTTTCCAGGATGCTTCAGTTATCCCTAAAACCTACCTAAACAACATCTATATTAAGGTTCCTTCTATTGGATTGGAAAGAAATGAGAAGAATATTTTAAGAATGCGTGAAACTCCCTCTTTCAATCTGCATCGAAGACCAATAACAAAAGGATAACGTGCAGAATAAAGCTCCTTGCGGCAATGATGGGCTTTAGGTGCGGAAATATGCAACCGAGAATTTTCTTTTCCTGGTCTATGAATTAGGCTAGTGTTCTGCTACAAATATAGCATGTAATGTGCTCGCTAAAGGGGATTAGTGTGGAAATGGAACTCGAGATGTCTGGCATTTCAGGGATAACACATTCAAAAAACTCAATGAACTAGCTCAGTGACATCGTTCTCAAATGCCATTCAAGCTTTCTCAGTTGTTCTTTTGACATTTTCTTCAGTGCGGTGCAGCTGAAATGACAGGGAAAAGATTTGAAAGCCTTCTAACCACTTATCAAGTCAACCTTGAGGAAGAGTGTTTTGAGTGCTGCATGGAGGTTAAAATTACATTACATAGCAACAATAGACCAAGTGCATTCGGTACATTTAACGCTAGAACTACCAAGGGCGGATCAATTGATACAAATTACTTTTGTAACCAGAGAGGGATCATCTGACCCTCATTAGCATATCTTTTTTGAGCACTATGGTCCTCATTAGGGGCCGTTTGCATGGTGACTCTCCGAGAAGACAAAAAATTTCATGTTTGCTTATAGGGTTGTTCCGATCATGTTTTTTTTGCTCCCGATCCGATCCCGATCGTTTTAGTTTGAGTATCTGCCGATCCCGATATTTCCCGATCCGATTGCTTTTTTTTTTTGTGCTCCCGATTCAATTCCAATCATTCCCGATAATTTTCCCGATCATATACATTTTGGCAATGCATTAAGAAAAAAATGAATAAAACTCGGACAAATATATACATTCAACATACAGTACATAAGTACTGTATTTGTTTATTATGACAATAAATCCTCAAGATGGCATTTACATTATTAACATTCTTTATGTGAGAGGGATTCACGGATAGAAAGACTTGTAATTCTTAAAGGATGAATGTGATTTTGTATATTGTGACTAAATATTGCCATCTAGTGTATTTGTTGAGCTTTCAGTAAATGATACTGTAGCCATTTAACTGTTCTGCCTAAATGCATGATGGGAAGTGCAACCATGACCGTGCGTAGTGGCACCAATTGATATATCTTCTCTGCGTTGGGAAGTAACATAGGGTGTTAAGGAAAAGATCAACCACTATCGCTCTTCCCCACATTGCTTCCCACAATATTTCTAATTGTTGAGAGAGATTTTAAGGCTTTAGCCATTTATTAAGAGGCACCAAAAACTGCCAAAATTCTCTCTACTCATTTTATACTGCCTGTTAGCTCTATTTATGGGTAAAACTGCGCCATTATAGATTGAAGGTGACAATGCATGAGTGGTTCGTGCGGCGCATGCGTTAATTGCATTAAATATTTTAACGTGATTAATTTTTTAAAAATTAATTACCGCCGTTTACACGATAAATTTGATAGCCCTGCTTTAAGCCAAAACTAAAGACTCTGGATCACAAGTGTCAAACCGATTCCAGAAAGGGCCAAGTGGGTGCAGGTTTGCTTTCCAACCAATGAAGAGGACACCTTTTCACCAATCAGATCTTTTACATGTGTAATCAGTTAAACTTTGTCAGGTGCTGCTTGTTTCAGAAGGAAAAGTTCATTGGTTAAACTCTCTGCACGGTATCGGTTGGAACAAAATCCAGCACCCACTTGGCCCTTTCTGGAATCGGTTTGACATCTGTGCTCTGGATGAATGTAAGACATTTTGTCTGTAACGTTAAATACAATTAGAAAACGATTTAATAAAAAAAAAAAAAATATATATATATATATATAGAGATATTAAAAAAAGGAGGCATGTCCGATATTTTTTTGCCGATTCCGATACTTTGAAAATGACGTGATCGGACCCGATCGAATGGAGACGGGCCCATATATATGCAAATAAAGAGTTCCCGATCGATCGGCATCCCGATCGGTTGGGACATCTTTATTTGCATATATATGGGCCCGTCTCCATTCGAACAATGCTGCAATTCCGCATGAAAACGATGTAGTATTCATGCCAGGCCCTAGGGGGCAGTGCAGATTTACAAGGCGACAGCGAATGATGCACTTTGACCCCACCAAAGTTCCTCAGCCCGGAAAAAAATATGCCCGCCCACTCGAAGCAATGGCATTTTTCTTTTGTTCAAAAAGGAACAAAAATGGAAACATTCAACATATTTAAAAATATTATTAAAACAGTAAATTAAAGCCGACCTTCCGCCATATTTGCTGTTTTTAATGTTTAGTAGTACCGCTGCGCACGCCCATTGTGACGTTTACGAGTGCTGACGTTATCGGCGCAGTGTCGCGCCGCAGGAGCCTTTGATATGCATGCAGAGATAGCATGCATATCAATATATACATGATATGCATATATACATGACGAATAGTAGGGGGTGCTGCTGGCTCCGGTGGCCCAAGCCCTTGCTCATTGGGGCAAGGGCAGCTGGTTGGTGGCCCCCTACTGGTTGGGGGCCTAAGGCGATTGCCTACTTCGCCTGAATAGTAAATCCGCCTCTGCACGGAGGGCATCCGGGAGAAGGATGCCAAGATATTGCCTTGTTGGTTGCCATTGCCGTTCTAGTTGTCTCAAGCTTGTTATTCGCAATTGACTAGTTTCGCCTTGCCTTGGTTTGTTTGTCTGCCGCCTTCGTTTAGTAGCCTCTACCTTGTGCATGTATTCGAGTGTATTTGTGTTATCTTTACCACATTGGTCTACCCTCGGGTTATTTATAGTGATCTCCGTCGATCTGTTTGTCATGCACCCTTTTTGTTATATCTGGTTAGCGATCGCGTGTTAGTTTGGTTACAATAAATCTGTTTATGCACTTCTCTTGTTGTCTGTTTTGGGAGTCAACCTTGTTTTCCGCATTCGCGGACCCTAACAAGAACGAGACGAAAATGCGCAGTGTCTGTCACATTTTCACAACGTGTGACACTTTATGTGTAGTTAGCCTGCATTGTCGCAGTGTCTACTTGTGTCACTTGTGACGTGCTGCGCGCACTCCCCCACCCTTGCCGACTCACCAGTGTGTTGTCTCCAGTCTCCATGCAGGCTTGCACACACGGTAAGATTGTTTTTTATGGCCAGAGAGAATATGCAATGTTGGTTTAGCCTTTAAAGGTCTGTGCTTACTGATCATCACACACTAAATGTAACTCATACCATTAGCATAGCATTAGCATTAGGCTAATGCTAACGGCGAGCCTCCTCTAAACTCTGACTTTTTACATACAGTTCGTAGTGTCCAGGTGGCTAAAATTAATTGAAAATAACGTGCTGTTTTCCTGCCGATCACCAAGTTGCCGTTGTCTTTGTAGACGCTACAATACAGAGTGTTCCAAAATGTTTGACCCCATTTCGTAGGACGATAATTTTAATTTTCGTTGGAATTACCTTACATTTTCACAGCTTGTGTAAAAACTTTTCAAGTTTTTGTGTGTAACGTTTGGCATCTCTATCATTTCAGGTTAAGAAATGCCACTCACTTCAAAAGGAAAGGCATTTTGATAAGGCATTTTGCAGGCAGCGCACATATCTAACATTTATGAAAATCTGTCATAGAACCAACAAATATTTGTACTTTTCTTTGTAAATTTAACCAATAAAACTTATGACCTTCAACCTAAAGTGTATTTAGTTTCATTAAGATTCTTCAAGTAGTTTCCGAGATATGGGCATTTAGAATGGGGTAACCATTTTGGAACAACCTGTACTATGTGCTCGTTTGTCAATGTTCATTCAAAATAGTTGAAAACCTTTATTTATTTGTTTTTGGAGTAAAAACATTTCCAATTTTACAGATGAAAACATTTTTAGTAAACGTCGACTAAAAAAATTTCCAATATTACAGATGAAAACATTTTTAGTAAACGTCGACTAAAACTACACGAAATTAGTCTTGAGTTTTCGTCAACAAAAACTAGACGAAAACTAACAAACTTTGAGATGACTAAAACATGACTTAGACTAATTAGTATTATAGTGCAAAAAGACTAGGACAAAAATTTAAAGGGCTGCCAAAAACAATGCTGGTGCGGAAAATACCATAGACTTCATAACCAAGGTATTGCAGTCTATGAAAATACGTACGATGATTCCCAAGTTATATGATTTCTATTGTAACGTAACTAGAGCTGAAACGAATACTCGAGCAACTCGAGTAACTCGAGTTTAAAAACTGATCCGAGTAATTTTATTCACCTCGAGTATTCGTTTATTTTGACAGCTCTAAGCATCACGTTTTGCTCGGACTACTTTTAATGCGGGACAACGCGCTGATGTTACGTGCGTAGAGGACAAAGCAAAAAAACAACAACAACAAAACTTACTGCAGCAGACAGCCGCTACACACGACGCCGACGTTGCTAAATACTTGCCCGCATGATGCTAGTTGGTAGCAGGTAGCGTCTGATGCGTAGAGATCACATGTATGTTGAACTAGATGCGAAATGACAGACTCGGCCGCGTCTGGGCAGCGTTAGTAAACCGCCGCCATCTTAAAGCAGTAGAGCGCGAAGCGCTAATAAATAAGATTAACGTTACTGTCACAAGCTCACGTAATGTTAGCCCTGCGGATGGCTAGGTTTCTATTAATTATGACCACTGTCGATGCGTGGCTAACGTGTCTTACATACAGGCTTTAACATAACATAGCGTTGTGGAGTGATGAGGGTGTAAAATAAAAACTCAATCATGCTAACTGTCAATTTTAGCTCAGTACTCATTGCTGGATAAAACACCAAGTAGCACTGGTCCCTAATGTGCTCCAATACAGCCTGTATCATACATTTATTTTGAACACTGCAAAAACTCAAAATCCTATCAGGACTTACAGTTTAGACTAACTTAAAACTTAACTAGAACTTAAAAATGGCTTGACACAAATAGAAATTCAATTGAAACACGTAGGGAAAAAATCCTAACTTTTAAGTGATGTGTGTTATCAAGCGTAACGGCATTTTTAGGTAAGATATATATATAATTTTTTTTTTTTTTTTTTTTAATAAGATCTAAAAGTTTTTTGAGAGAAAGCAGTGAATTAGTCTTTTTTTTTATTCTCGTTAAATCTGAGATGCAATTGTTGGCTGTTTTCAACAATATACATAGAAAATAAAGACATTCATTGACTGAAAATGGTTCAAGATTAGATGAAATGTCTTGTTTTCTCATGTATATTTATAATTGCTCTTCACCTAAAAATATATTTGTTTTATCCGATTACTCGATTAATCGATAGAATTTTCAGTCGATTACTCGATTACTAAAATATTCGATAGCTGCAGCCCTAAACGTAACAATCCAATTACAGATCAGCGTTCTCCGGATCCTTCAGTTTATGAAAGTTTGATCCCTCCAACAGGTCCACAAGGCGATTTCACAAACCAGGCGAGACTTCAGCAATAACCAACTGCGAACATCTGGGATCACTCTCAAACACGCCAGTGTTCACGCACAAACACACTTCAAACATTCGCATGCAATCTGAGAGACACACAGGCTCATCTCTAATCTTGGGACCAAACAAAGCGATAGGACGCATGCACCCCGGCAAGGTTCTGTCACCGCGAGGTGTTTATTAGAATCTACAGGCAAGAGTGAGCGAGACATGTAACACAAGGGACGGACTTTTTGTTTTACTTCAGCTAAGTAAATCTGCTCTGCATTAGCTACCGCCACACACATTTGATGGACAACGATGCTGGGTGGGCTAAACTAGCCCACACACACATATCTATACATGTCTTGTGGTGCCTCATCTATTACCTTCTTGTCTTCCTACACATACTAGTAACAGAACTAGGGGTGTGACAACATATCGATACGATGGTAGTTCCCGGGTTACGATGTACTCGACTTACGCGATTTCGACTTTACGACGCTGGTGTCGCGGCCCTCATTTTGTCTCCAGTCTTTTTTTTTTTTTTTTTGTTGCATTATGTGTCGCATAAACAGTACCTTATTGTACCTCACAGTTTCTTATTTTTTACTTCACTCTATTAATATGACATGTTCTGTCCTCACTAAACCTGAAGTTGTCCATTCCGACAGACAGCTGACAAAGCAATTATGCTTTTTGAGGTTCTTACTTCCGTCACTTTTAAAAATTTGTAAAGCTTTACCACACATACGTACACTTATGTTCAAAACAACGCGCGTTTTAACAATAAAACACTTAACACAAAACAATTGTGTTCAAACGTCCATCTAGTCTGTAAATCAATATGCAAATTTCGAACATTAAATTAGCCTAATTTGCCTAAAAAAAGTCCGCTAAATGCTACAAATGCTAACGTATTTACAATTCCCATAGCAAATCGCTCACACGTAATTCCACAAACTGTAGCTGTAAACTTAATCACAAATGCATACACAAACATATATTAGCTGAAACAACTTACAGCCTTATGTGGGTCAAACCAGAGAACAGCTATCCTTTATCCATTGCAGAGGTCTGAGTCTGCTTCTGTCATACAAGGCGACAGTCCAGCCAGACCCAACACTGCCACCAGAGGGCAGTGTATCCTCCATCACTAATGGTTCAGTCTGACTTACGCGGAAATTCGGGTTACGTCGCCAGCGTAGGAACGGAACTCGTTCGTAACCCACACTGTATTCTTGTATCCCAATAAGTCACAGTGCCTTGCAAAAGTATTCAGCCCCCTTGAACCTTGCAACCCCTCGCCACATTTCAGGCTTCAAACATAAAGATATAGAATTTTAATTTTTTGTCAAGAATCAACAACAAGTGGGACACAATCGTGAAGTGGAACAAAATTTATTGGATAATTTAAACTTTTTTAACAAATAACTGAAAAGTGGTCGTGCAATATTATTCGGCCCCCTTGCGTTAATACTTTGTAGCGCCACATTTTGCTCCAATTACAGCTCCAAGTCGCTTGGGGTATGTTTCTATCAGTTTTGCTCATCGAGAGACTGACATTCTTGCCCATTCTTCCTTGCAAAACAGCTCGAGCTCAGTGAGGTTGGATGGAGAGTGTTTGTGAACAGCAGTCTTCAGCTCTTTCCACAGATTCTCGATTGGATTCAGGTGTGGACTTTGACTTGGCCATTCTAACACCTGGATACGTTTATTTTTGAACCATTCCATTGTAGATTTGGCTTTATGTTTTGGATCATTGTCCTGTTGGAAGATAAATCTCCGTCCCAGTCTCAGGTCTTGTGCAGATACCAACAGGTTTTCTTCCAGAATGTTCCTGTATTTGGCTGCATCCATCTTCCCGTCAATTTTAACCATCTTCCCTGTCCCTGCTGAAGAAAAGCAGGCCCAAACCATGATGCTGCCACCACCATGTTTGACAGTGGGGATGGTGTGTTCAGGGTGATGAGCTGTGTTGCTTTTACGCCAAACATATCGTTTTGCATTGTGGCCAAAAAGTTCAATTTTGGTTTCATCTGACTGGAGCACCTTCTTCCACATGTTTGGTGTGTCTCCCAGGTGGCTTGTGGCAAACTTTAAACGAGACTTTTTATGGATATCTTTGAGAAATGGCTTTCTTCTTGCCACTCTTCCATAAAGGCCAGATTTGTGCAGTGTACGACTGATTGTTGTCCTATGGACAGACTCTCCCACCTCAGCTGTAGATCTCTGCAGTTGATCCAGAGTGATCATGGGCCTCTTGGCTGCATCTCTGATCAGTTTTCTCCTTGTTTGAGAAGAAAGTTTGGAAGGACGGCCGGGTCTTGGTAGATTTGCAGTGCACTGATGCTCCTTCCATTTCAATATGATGGCTTGCACAGTGCTCCTTGAGATGTTTAATAAAGCTTGGGAAATCTTTTTGTATCCAAATTCGGCTTTAAAATTCTCCACAACAGTATCTCGGACCCGCCTGGTGTGTTCCTTGTTTTTCATAATGCTCTCTGCACTTTAAACAGAACCCTGAGACTATCACAGAGCAGGTGCATTTATACGGAGACTTGATTACACACCGGTGGATTCTGTTTATCATCATCGGTCATTTAGGACAACATTGGATCATTCAGAGATCCTCACTGAACTTCTGGAGTGAGTTTGCTGCACTGAAAGTAAAGGGGCCGAATAATATTGCACGCCCCACTTTTCAGTTTTTTATTTGTTAAAAAAGTTTAAATTATCTAATAAATGTTGTTCCACTTCACGATTGTGTCCCACTTGTTGTTGATTCTTGACAAAAAAATTACATTTCATATCTTTATGTTTGAAGCCTGAAATGTGGCGAAAGGTTGCAAGATTCAAGGGGGCCGAATACTTTTGCAAGGCACTGTATCCATATGTTTGTGCCAAAAATTAATATATTATTGTTTAGTTACAGAAGCCTACCAAAGATTTTCACTAGATTAGTGTCTGTTAACTCAATGGCTACCACTGATGTCTAGCACGTTCATTTGCACTCAAACATGACCATTCAAAGTCACCCCTCCAATTTGAAATGAATTGCAATGAATTGTTGATTGTTGTCAGTGACAGGCAATTTACTAAGAAAGACACTCATTTGTTTGTTGCAGTAATATACGTACCGTTGCTATAGTTTTTGACAGAAATGTTGCACTGAAATATTCTCAAAAACAAACATTGTTTATTTTTCTCATTTGAAAATACAGTGGTACCTAAAGATACGAAATTAATTCCTTCGGGAGTGGCTTTAGTATTCCAAGCTGTATTAAAACACTGCATCAAATTTGATAAAAAGGGTCAAATATACCTAACATAACCGTTTACAGTGATCCGTTGTTTTTCGCGGTTAATGGGGACCAGAATCCGCCGCAATAAGTGAAAAACTGCGAAGTAGCGCACCCCAAACCCCCACCAAATGTTTGTGTGTGTGTGTTGAATGTACTTTTTCAGATTTAGCATTAGAAAGAGACACTTATAAGACGTTTTTTCCCCAAAGAATGATTTGAAAAAAAAAAAAAAAAAAGGAATATATATATTTTAATAAATGGTTTTTAAGCACTTCAAATGTAATAATTATAATACATTTTAAATAGGGCTGTCAAACGATTAAAATTTTTAATCGAGTTAATTACAGCTTAAAAATGAATTAATCGTAATTAATCGCAATTAATCGCAATTCAAACCATCTATAAAATATGCCATATTTTTCTGTAAATTATATATATTCTGTAAAATAAATTGTTAGAATGGAAAGATAAGACACAAGATGGATATATACATTCAACATATGGTACATAAGGACTGTAGTGGGCATTTCACGCTACTGTCATTTAAATCTGTCTATGCTGTCCTCACTCCGAAGCGTCTACTTTTTCCAAAGCTAGACAGCTAGTGAACGACGCCTTAATAATAAGACTTCTTCCTTTTTCATCTGATTTATTAATAAAATAGCCTCAAACCATTGTCCTCTTTAGACCGTCATAAAACTACAAAAAAAAAAAAGTACACAAGCATTGCATTAGCAACAACGTTAGCTTACCACGTTATACAGGTTCACTAAACATAAACAAAAAGCGTCTCATACAAAAAAATTAAACATTTCGCTTACTAACATAATATGTACATTCTTTACAACAACCATACTTACGGACAAATCTTGTCCAAGGATCATATAAGCACAACATTACAACATAGGCTTCAGCCCGAGACGTCGTGCAGCCATATGAACTGGCAAGAAAAAAATAAACTGTTGTGCTGCAGCACAAAAAGCCTTGCTGTAAAACTTACCAAAAGGCAGAATACTGTCTGAGCGGGACATGTGCGTTAATTGCGTCAAATATTTTAACGTGATTAATTTAAAAAATTAATTACCGTGCATTAACGCGATAATTTTGACAGCCCTAGTTTTAAACAAACCTGTCCCACCGAATTATTTTTAAACAACAATAAAGTGCTGTAATAGAAAAATGCTTGGATTAAATGCTTTGGTTTACCTCCCTTGGCTGCGACTCTTGAAGTGACATGTAGAAATTACAAACTGATCAGGATCACTTCTGGCATTTATTGCCACGAACACAACACGTCCAGCTGAAGTAGATAATTGAATATACAAAGACGTCAGCTCGCAATAACAACAACACTGTCCTGCCCGCGCACGTCATCACACCCAAATTGACACGTCATCAACAATAGGGCAGGAAGATCTTGCGGCATGTCTTTTAAAAACTTTTGTGAGTGGGAATTACGTAGATTTATAGTACGTATTATCTTTCGAATAAAAAAGCTTCGGAAATCTTTTTGAAAAATTTTTCATTTACCGAAGCTTTCAGATCTCGAGCTACCACTCTAGCTTCTTTTTCTCGTAGACAATGGCATATTAATTTCACGACACCATTGTTGTTTCGTTAATGATGACAAGTTAAACGGACAAATTGTTCATGACAATGACGTGACAAGCTAAAAACGTGTTCTGGGAGACTTAAAAATAATGAAACGAATGCGAGTTTTTGTCTGATCAGATGACAAAGGGACGAAAATGCGACAATTTCTGTCCTACGTTCGCAATGCGTGACATTTTCATATTGTATGTGGAGTACATCAGCTTGCATCATAGCAGTGTCACTCATGTGAGATGTGGTGCGCCTCTCCCTCACTCTCCTCACCAGAGTTTGGGTTGCGTCTAGAGCTATAGGCTGCGCCCCATCTTGCTTGTTTGGAAACACGGTATGATTTGTTTTCTTATCTTGGCAAGAGAGAATATGGAATGCTGCTTTAGCCTTTAAAGATCTATGCTCAGTGATAATCAGACAATAAATGTAACTTTTAGCATTAGCGTAGCATTAGCAATAGCTTCGAAATGCCGAGCGTCCTCCTAAACACTGGCCAATTTAAAGCAGAGCTACTTGGCTTTTTCTGATCAGTAAGTCTAGGGGAGAGCCAGTTGGAGAAATAGCATTTAGTTAATGGCCAACTTCAGCTGTTTTGTTTGGTATATGAGCAAATTCTGGGATATAATGATTGCTTGCAACTTCTGGCTAGACTATAAAAATAGCAACAACAAAAAATCCCAGACTTCCCAGTGTTAAATGTCTGCATCGTAGCAGGGTCGTGTCACTCATGTGAGATGTGCTGCGTTGTGTTAGGAAGAGTGTCAAGCTAGGCTGCGCTCCATCTTGCTTGTTATGAAACACATGGTAAGATTTATTTTCTTATCTTAGCAAACGCACACATACAATGTTGATTTAGCCTTTAAAGATCGATTCTGAGGGATCATCACACACTAAATGTAACTTATAGCGTTAGCATAGCCATCACGTTCATCTTTGTTTTAGCACTTAGCTTTGCGAGCGTCCTCTTATCTCAGACTTTTTTTTACGTACAGTTCATGGTGTCCAGGTGGGTTTAATGAATTGAAAATCATGTACTGTTTTTCTTGCTGACGGTGTATTATCATACAGAAATTGCCGTTGTCCCTCTAATGCAGTACTTCTAATGCGCAGAGACATGCCAGGGGTGGCGCGTGTGACCTCGGGGAACGTTTTTTTTTTTGGCCGTACTAGAATAAAGTGTACTTGCACATCCACTCAGTGGGTGGCAGTGGCGCTCTCATTTTCAAAGTGCGCGCAGTATTTTTGAAGTAAGCACAAGCACACGGAAGAGATTCATGAAGAGCTGGAGAGCTGTGCGCCGTTTTCGAAAGCCGTTTTCCGGCCGGACTCACGCAGCGACCCACTGTCTTCTCCGGTTCTCACATGTCCGCCGAGAGGTGCCATTTTCGGCTTGGGATCGTCACGACGACCGCCCTCACCCACGGTTCTCCCTCGGCCGCCGAGAATGCGCTTTTTTCGGGCCGTTTGCCTTTGGCTTCGACATTTAATACATTGGTAGACGAGGAAAGACCACTGTTTACTGTGTCTAAAAATGATTGCAGCGGACAGCCGGAAGCCAAATAAACTAAGACGCCACTTAAAGACATTAGACCCCAATCTCATTGATAAGCCGCTTGGTTGTTTTTCAGCGAAAATGTGCCGAATATTGCCAACAATCTTCCCGCTTTGTCAGTGTTATATCAGTAAACCAGTGAGCACTGTTAGCATGCTCAGTATGCTAGCATGCTCAAATAACCCCACATCATTGCAAACTGGAGGTGATACTGGGAGCAGCGAAAATAAAACTGTCCCTCTGTCCAAAGACACTTTTTTTTCTTTTCTTCTATTCAGTTTTGTTTTTTTGATCACATTTTTTGGCATATTGTCCTCATGAGTTAATATTTCTAATCAATTTGAATTTGTTATTATTTCCTGATTTTATTTTTCAGTATCAAATGGTCAAAAATGTATCTTGAGTGTATTTTTCGTTTGGATGTGACTTTTTTTTTTTTTTTTTTTTTAATTCAGGCAAATTGATGCGCGTTAAGTCTTTTCTGTTACAAACAAAACAATGTTAATAAAGTTATACTTTATAAGTTGATATCTGTTATTTTCTCTAATAGTAAAAAAGATACAATGTGAGGCAGAGGTGTACTTTTAATAGTAATATTATAGACAAATTATACTATTTACAGAGTTTGGGGGGGCGCGAAACATTTACGTCTTCCTTGGGGGGGCGTAACAGAAAATAATTGAGAAGCACTGCTCTAATGTGTGCTCATGTGTGAATGTTCTGTCGAAAATGTTGGTAACGTTTATTTTTGGACACATTTTTTTTTTAATTTTACAGATGAAAAGATTTTGAGTAAGTATATCTAGGTGAAATTTGTCTGAGATTTCATCGACTGAAACTTGACAGACGAACACATTTTGAAATTACTAAAATAGGACTGAGACTAATAAGTATTTTTGTTGAAAAAAAGACTAAAATCAAAAACAACAATGACACATAAATCGATACTTCTTGTATCGCCATATTGTGAGCCTTGTATCGCAAATCGTATTGTATCGGGGAGTTTACCAACCCTAAACAGAAAATCTGTATTTGACTCTTGCAGGTCCGATGGCCTCCACGGAGCACGGCAGAGAGCTGGAGGAAGCGGCTCCGGTGAGAAAACTGGTGCAGCAAAGTCCCTCGAGGGGCGGTCAGGGCCACAGACCGGCCGGCTGGAAGAGGAGACGCCCACGGCCCCGTCTTTCCCACAAGGGGCCAATGCCATTCTAGAGCAAGGTGAGGTTCAAAGACCTTTCTTGCCTTGAGTTACTGCTGATGAAAGAGTTTAAATGGCGAAACTCACACAATAGTACAGGAAAGTTTGTATTCCGAACAAGAATGCCATTGTTGACTTTAAAAGAAAAGGCACGTCTCAACAGATTAATGAACTTGCGTCCCTTCATTGTGCGACGGAGGCTACGTTATTCGTTCGTTTAACCATTTGGGACATGGTTATTGTTAGAAACTTTTGGCCCTGGTCTACTGGAATAAATTTCTTCTGTCCATCGGATTAAGTCAATTAAAACTCTTTAGAAAGGATAACACTTTCCAGAATCGGGTTTCTCTAGTTCACCTCTAGCGCTTGAAAGAATGTTTAACTTGCTGTCAAGTCAAACAATCCGTTGTGTGAAAAATCTTTCATCGAAAATCTGAGACAATATTTTACTTCTCACCTATTCACAGTGTGATTTTCTGCGCCGAAACTAAGCAAACTATGTATTTCAAAAGAAAACAGTCGAGGGAGGTGTCGCTGAGAAACTAAAACATGCTAGGGCTACGTGATCAAATGTATAGTATATACACACGGTTGGCCTACGCACCCGCCAATGTTTGCACATCTCTGAATGGAAAGCAACAGCAATGCATTAATGTGTGCATTCAAAAACATAAGATCCGTTAAAGCATCTAGAGACAGGGAACTCTCCCAGACACAATATCCCTCCAGGAAGTGCAAGACAGACGACACTGACCCGCAAAGAGCCGCCATAAATTCAAGCCCAAGTGAGACGAGGCCGCGAGCCGTGAGTGTCGAGGCATCAGTTCAAAGGAAAAAGAATTATGATCTTCATTGTGTTTTTCTAATTTTAAGTTTTACACACTTTCAAGTTTATCATCCTGCCTTCCATTGAGGGATTTCAAGGGTACTGAACAATAGAAAACAATGAGCGACATTAAAACGCAACATGCGTTTGACAGAACATTGGTTACCCGGTGTTCTTGGTGGGACAATAAAATAGGAGAACAACTTGTGAGTGCTAAATGTTTGCAGCACAATAAGAAAGTTGCTTTGGAAATGGAATGGTTCCGTAAATCACAACTGTCTCCGCATCATTTAACATTAGGGTCGGGAACCTCTGGGTACCTTCCGATAAGATTTGCAAAGCGAACTCTCACGATAAGGATTATTTTATAATATGGTGAGAAGACATTTATTGATACATGGGTCATGAAATTAATCTATGATATTCTACGATAGAAAGATTAAAGAGAAAAACAAGCTGTTTCCATTCATCCATCATCTATGGCTTAATCCGGGGTCGAGTCGCGGGGGCTGCAACTTTAGCAGGGAACCCCAGACTTCCCTCACCCCAGCCATTTCAACCAGCTCCTGGGGCGGGATCCCAACGCGTTCCCAGGCCAGTCAAGAGACATAGGCTACGTTCATACTACAGGTCTTAATGCACGAATCCGATTTTTTCGTGTTTTTCCGACTCGAGTGAGGGATTAACTTGACGGTCTGAACGTGACAAGTCGCATAGAACTGGACCATTTCAAATCTGATCTGGGTCACTTTCGAATGTAGTTCAAATCCGATCTGGGCCACATTTTTCCAGACTGTCGCGGCGGTCTGTACTGTCCAGTCTCTCAAATCGGAATTCATGCAGCAATTACGTCATCAAAAAGCGAGAGAGACGCCACGGTAGCGGTGCAGCTGTGCGTTAATTATTAGCGCCTAGCTTGCCTTGAACGCGGCTTTTTAGAAAGGGTCGGACTTGACAACAGTCATAAAAAAAATAAAATGGGTTGAGGATAAGCCTGAGAATGATCGGTTTTCTGTCTGCTCCATATAAGCAAAATTTCAACATTGCTTACACGGCCGAGAGTTGGGGCAAACTGCGCGTATGTGTGTGTGACATGCACGGACAGTGCGTGCATGCAATCGATCCATATACTTTGAATAGAAGACTAAACTGGGATTATTTATGTCTGTTATTTGTGTCCTCTTTTTAAAAAGCAAAGTATGATATCCCTGGAATGACGGATGAGAGTTAGCATGTGTGGTCATTTGTTTTGATGCTTCTGCGCAAGTGGGTCGTCTTGCTCAGCGCTTGTTGGACTGCGAATTAGTGCGCATGCGTAATACTTGAATGGTCTCAATGGACAAAGGCAGTCTGAACGGGCACGCCAAAAAAACAGATATGACAAAAAATTGGATTCGTGCATTAAGACCTCTAGTATGAACGTAGCCTTAGTCTCCCCAGCCTGTCCTGGGTCCTCCCCGGGGTCTCCCATCAGTGGGACATGCACGGAACACCTCTCCAGGGAGGCGTCCAGGAGGTATCCGAACCAGATGCCCGAGCCACCTCAACTGGCTCCTCATCATTTAACATTAGGGTAGGGAACCTCTGGGTACCTTCCGATACGTTTTGCGAAGCAAGTCTCACGATAACGATTATCTTATAATATGGTGAGAAGACAATTATTAATACATGGGTCATGAAATATGATATTCTACGATACAAAGATTAAAGAGAAAAACAAGCTGTTTCCATTCATCCATCATGTACCGCTTAATCTGGGGTCGGGTCGCGGGGTCAGCAGTTTTAGCAGGGAATGCCAGACTTCCCTTTCCCCAGCCATTTCAACCAGATTCCCCAGCAGGATCCCAAGATGTTCCCAGGCCAGTCGAGAGACAGTTTCTCCAGAGTGTCCTGGGTTGTCCCCAGAGCCTCCCACCAGTGGGGCATGCCTGGAACAACTCTCCAGTGAGGCGTCCAGGAGGCATCCGAACCAGATGCCCGAGCCACCTCAACAGGCTCCTCTCCACGCGGGGGAGTAGCAGCTTGACACAGAGTCCCTTCCTGGATGACCGAGCTTCTCACCCTATTTCTAAGGGAGAGCCCAGACACCCTATGGCGGAAACTCATTTCGGCCGCTTGTATCCAGGATCTTGTTCTTTCGGTCACAACCCACAGCTTGTGACCATAGGTGAGTGTTCTCTTCACCACTACGGACCGATGCAGAGTGCGCATCACTGCAGATGCTGCACCGATCCGCCTGTCGATCTCCCGCTCCATCCTACCCTCACTCAAGAACAAGACCTCCGCTTAACGCGGAGGAGGAGTGGCGGCTCGACAGAGCTTCTCACCCTATCTCTAATGGACAGCCTGGACACCCTGCGGAGGATACGAATTTCGGCCGCTTGTATTCGGGATCTTGTTCCTTCAGCCAAGACCCACAGCTCGTGACCCTAAGTGAGGGTAGGAACGTAGATCGACTGATGAATCGAGAGCTTCGCCTTTCAGCTCAGCTCCTTCTTCACCATTAGGGACTGGTGCAGGGTCCGCATCACTGCAGATGCCGCACCGATCCGCTTGTCAATCTCCCGCTACCATAGGAGAGGGTAGGAACGTAGATCGACTGGTAAATCGAGAGCTTCACCTTTCAGCTCAGATCCTTTTTCAACAAGCTCTAAATTTAAAAATAAACGGTATTCATTTATCTTTCTGCACTATCACGGACAAGCTGTCTAAAACTAGAATATTTCAGGGCAACATTTCTGTCGATAAGTACACCAGTGCTCATGTTTGAGTGTTATTGAGTTAACATGGACTCGATTCTGGTGGAAAATTTAGCCAGCAGCCTTTCGGTTCCTTTATTAAACAGTAAGACCTATTTATTCTTGGGGTCAGCCTCGATAACCTATTGGGAAACAATGTATCACTATACAATCACACCACTTTTCAACATCCCTCTCTGATTCAAAAGTCTGCTCATTTAAAATCTTCAAGGAAACTTTATAGGATAAAAGTAAGCTGTAAAGAAACAAGAGTCATAGGGAGTCTGACTCGAGTCGTGAATTTGATGTCTCGCAACTCGACTCGGACTTGAAGAAAAAAAAACACAGACTCGGACTTGACTCGCTCAAGCTGGGAGGATCCGAGACTCGACTCGACTTGTGAAGCAGTCATTCAAGACTCGACAAGCTGACTCAAAAAACTTGGATCGTCGATTGGTTCCCACATGCCAGTGATCCGCTTGGAACACCTTAATGCTGGTTTATTCCCTGCAGACCAGGCTGCAGTTTCTTTTTTGTTTTGTTTTTTTACTTTGACTTACATTGACAGTAAGGTTTCCCTCAAAGATAAACCGAAGTGTTTTGTGGGTGGGCTGGGGAACAATGGTGAAGGCCTTGACTAACCTGTGACTCAACAACCTTTTGACTTGACACGACTTGTCTTTACAACCTTTGACTTGACACGACTCGTCTTTACAACCTTGTGGCTCGGCTCGACTCAACATAACCTCAAGACTCAACTCCATAAAACCTCATGACTCGACTCCGCTTGACTAGACATAACCTCGTGACTAAACTCCACTTGACTTGACATAACCTCATGACTCGACTCCACTTGACTTGACAAAACCTCATGACTCGGGACTAACTTGTTACTCGGATCATACTGACACGTGCAATTTTCTGCAAGTAATCAATAAGTGTCAGGGACGCGGGGCAGGCAAGTGGTGTGGACCCAAATGCAGGGAAACAAAAAACGCAACTAGGCAAGTGCTAGTTAACTCAAAAAATGTTTTAATAATAACTAACAAAATCACAAAGTACAACCAAAAGGACTAGGGATCAAAAAGGCAATGTTCAAACAAAACTTACTTAATATGAGGGACAGGTACACGAGGGCTTGGACAGGACTTGGCTTCAACATTGACAATGACTCAACAAGGAGTGAAAAGAAACCGGAAGCTTATATACACACACACAGACAAGGGGTAACGACACTACGAGGAACAGGTGAGCACAGGAGGATGCAGATTGGAGGATACACTAGGAGCAGGTACAACAGGTGAAATCAATGGGCAATCACAAGGACAAGTCACACTAAGAGAAAAACACAAAACCTAACAATAAGGATAACACCAATGAGAGAATATCTTCTTACAGTAGTAACGTAGTTGAAACAACTTGATTGCCAAAATGCGGCTCGTTTGGAATGGTGGTCTGATTGAACACATATTTCTCATACTCTACTGATGATAACCTACTACAGTTCCTCATGGTCAGACCGCAGAAATGACACCTACCATCTCAGTGGAGATTTGACTTTACACCAAGGAATGATATAGCCTGCCAATGAACTACAACTTGGCTACGTGTCTTTTCACAGACAGGCAGCTCTTTATTCAGAAGAATTTCATCCACCTCAGAAATTAGAGCCAAATCAAAAATCTTACCTGTTTCGTGAGAAGTGATGTTAGACGCTCATACGCATCAACCAAGTGTCATTTAGCAGCTCTTGCCATCTTCATGTCAGAGAACCATCAGATGAATTTTCTTTTCCTCAAGATGCTGTGGGCAATGTGAATGCCTGACACATTCCAGATGTGAGATGATCACATTCAAATCTTCTGTCAGGACCATTCGATCAAAGCCAAGCCGCTAAAAGACAGAAAGATGACAGGATATTACACATTTTGAAGCCACGGGCGATTTCTGAAAACTCCTTGAGCGCCTATGCGGGAAAGCTCAGAGAGCAAGTCTTTTGATGATTTTTCCATCAAAAAATGTAGAGTATTCCACGACTGCTCCTTTGGTTTAGGTCAAGGGTCGGCAACCTTTAACCCCTCAAAGAGCCATTTCGACTGTTTCCTAGGAAAGGATAACACAAGGAGCCTCACATACTTTTTGCTATCTGAAATTAAGCTGTGTTTCACGGTATCACGGTTCAGTGCACGCAGTCAGACGGTAAATACGTTAGAGTAAAAATATTAATTTTTTAAAATCCATGTCATACTTAGTCTTCCTCCGGTCCAGTGGGCGGTAGAGGTAATGTGCCTAAACCAACCACCAACATAACAGGAAAAGGAAGACAAACTAAGACAGATGAAAAGGAAGTGATCAATGATCACTACTAAGAAAGTTATGGCGAATGTACTGAGTGGGAACTATCAAATACAGTATTACTAACTCATTTTGAAGTGTATTTATTTTATATTTTCAAATCAGGAAATGCTTATTTTTCTCAAAGTAACTAAAACACTGAGTGAGTATTTGCACTATTTCAAGCTAGATGCTTTTGGAACTATTTGCGCATTTAGCCAATATAAAAATACCTGTATATCTTGTGAGGGAGTGTGTGTTCACTGGTCATGGTTTACTTTAACTGTGTGTAATCCAACATTGAAAATGGTAGTATCTTTATTCATATAAATGAGAACTAAAAGTTTTTTGAGTGAAAGCAGTGAATTAGTCTTTTTTTTTTTATTCTAGTTACATCTGAGATGCAATTGATGGCTGTTTTCAACAATATACATCGAAAATAAAGACATTGATTGAATGAAAATGGTTCAAGATTAGATGAAATGTCTTGTTTTCTCATGTATATTTATAATTGCTCTTCACCTAAAAATATATTTGTTTTATCCGATTACTCGATTAATCGATCGAATTTTCAGTCGATTACTCGATTACTAAAATATTCGATAGCTGCAGCCCTAGTGATGACACGTGAACACCAAGCAGCTATCGCTATTGGCCTGCTCCAGACCAATGAGAACGGGCCAATAGCCACTCCTGACCAATGACAAGGCCGCTTGGCGGCGCCAACATGGCTGCGGTCGGGAAATATTTCAAAATAGAAATCCCGTCAATTAAAATCAATGGCTGCATGCAAGATTTGCGGCCTGAAAGTTTCGAGATGTGGAGTTAAATCGGCCAGTTTCAACACCTCGACCCTGATAAAACATTTGAAGACGAAACGTGAACGAACACAACGAGTTTGAGCCTGCAAGAGCAGGACTGCTATCCAGAGGAAGCAGGGCGCTGGACCGGAGCAACTATCTCTGGTCAGTTCACTTCGTCTACTTTACTTTTATTGTCTTTTAATGAAAGAAATGCCACAGTAATTTGGGAAGTGTTTCCAAAGTAGGGTTGACACCTTTCAGAAATAGAAATAAGGGACTCCCCACCTCCCGAAAAAAGGAGGCTAATAGAGAGACGGGATGCTGTGGTCAATTATTATTACTTATAATTGTTAACGTCCGCAAATGCGGAAACAAGGTTGGACCTCGAAGCGGACAACAAGCGGGGGATATGTACAAGGGTTTAATGATTGCAAACAAAAAATAACACGCGATCGCGGGATAGTAGAAATAACAAACGGAGTCTGTGACAGCAGGTCGACGAAGCTCAATACTACAAACTCGAAGGTTAACTAAGACGATAGGCAGCGAGCCAAAAAGCCAAAATAAAAACACTCAAATACCTGCACAGGCTAGAGGTTACAAACGAGTGCAGCACACTAACAGAAAAAACCCAATGCAGGGGCGTAACAAGCAAATGTAGCGAGACTATAGTGAGAGATGTCAAATGGCGATCAGAAAAGCAAATATCTCGGCAGCCTTCTCTGAGCTCACCCGTGCTTAAATGCTGCGTTGATGAGCCCGCATTGGATTCAGGTGTGACGTCAGCCCCCCACTAACAGCCCAGCAACAAAACACAATCTAACCAGCAGCAGAATGTGACAATAAATTCATGAAAGTTGCACTGTTTGGCCTTTGAGAGGTTTAAAAAAGTTTACTCAGTTCATTCAGAGTTTAATATTATGAACTTATTTTTACTTTCTTACTGTTGGGCTAGTATTATACTTTGTACTAGTCTTTTTCCTATTTTGCAGAGGTAAGCAACAGCCTGACAAAGCCTTGATAGCAATGATTTCACATCCAATTATGTAGCTCTTTGGGAAAAAAAAAAAAAAAATTATATATATATTAGGGCTGTCAAAATTATCGCGTTAACGGGCGTTAATTAATTTTTTAAATTAATCACGTTAAAATATTTGACGCAATTAACGCACTTTCCCAGCTCAGACAGATTTAAATGACAGTAGAGTGAAAGGCCCACTTGTTAATTGTGTTTTGCGGAGTTTTGCTGCCCTCTGCTGGCGATTGGGTGCGACTGATTTTATAGCGTAAGTAATTATTGCCATCAACAATGGCGGGGTTCTAGTTTATTTTTTGATTGAAAATTTTACAAATTTTATTAAAACGAAAACATTAAGAGGGGTTTTAATATAAAATTTATATAACTTGTACTAACATTTTTCATAAAGAACTACAAGTCTTTCTATCCATGGATCACTTTAACAGAATTTTAATAATGTTAATGCCATCGTGTTGATTTATTGTTATAATAAACAAATACAGTCCTTATGTACTGTATCTTGAATGTATAAATCCATCTTGTGTCTTATCTTTCCATTCCAACAATTTATTTTACAGAATATATATACAATTTACAGAAAAATATGGCATATTTTATGATGGTTTGAATTGCGATTAATTACGATTAATTAATTTTTAAGCTGTACTTAACTCGATTAAAAATTTTAATCGTTTGACAGTCCTAGTTTTAATCAAATTAAAACAGAGCCGCATCAAAGGGATCAAAAAGCCGCGGGTTGCTGACCTCTGTTTATGTAGAACGAACTCAAGCAACCTAAGTGACATCATTCTAGCCGGCAAACAAAACAGATCTCACACTCAGTGCAGATCAGATACATGTACGTCAATTCATCGGGCATTACATGACTGTGGAACTATGTCGATGTGAAAAAAAAGAATAAGCCTTTATCAGTTGCGGCGACTTGTTGTAATGCAACGTAACTGAAAAGCATGGGAATGATCACAGACTGCGAGTAGATAAAATGCTAAAGGAAGATCATAGATATCTTTTTGTGCAAATGCTAATCCTGTTCCCCCAGGCATTGAATAACGTCGGGTTTGTGTCACACGTGGGATAAATACAATTGTTTTTCGACCTAAGGTCCGTGAAATCTAGTCGAGACATGTCTGGGTAAACCTTTACTTCACTCTTTCTTCCAGCGAAAGATAGCATGTGGCGGCGCACACACAAAGCTCTGTTCGATGTGGCCCGACAGGAAATTGAAATGTCTGCGTGAATCCTGAACAAAAACAAGAAAAGAGGGCACGTGCTGATTATATACGTCTCTGTGTTTCTGTTTTCTAGGCACTGCTTTAAGCGCCCTCCCCCAGGTTCTGATTTCTATGCTCTTCCTTTGCCTTGGGGGGCCTTGCCGCGAAGGGCCTACGCTTGCCCAGCCTGAAGAGTGATGTCCATAGCACCTGCTGGTTCTTCAAGCAACTCTGTCCACAAGAAAAAAATCAGGACAAGCCGCTCAACCCTCAGCTCTAAGGAGGAACGGGGGAGGGCAACGGCTGGGTGGGGGGTGGGGAGTTATTGAGCCCGAGCTATCTGATTCTATTCCTCTGTCACCTTAAAACTTGATCTATTCCTGTCTTCTCCCAAATGTTGTTTTTCTATTTCTACCATTTGCTTTTAGATGCAAATCTTAGCGGTCTCCTGGAGAGTATCACACTTTGCATGACACGAAGCTAAGAGGGAGCCCAGTTCAAACTCTCTCGTGCAGAAACTTAAGAGCATCTGTCACTTTTCCGTGGCGTGGTTTTCTCGTCAGTGAGATTTAAGCCCGATTTGGTCACTCTGTAGCAGCTTTGATGGTCATACAACGGTTAATTGGTCAAGGATTATTATTTTCAGTTGATAGTCTGGATGTCTTCTGCTACAAAAGATTTTCCTGCTCAATGAAAAACAATGGAGAGTTACTTTGATTGCCATTCATATTCAGCATCAAGAACTTCTACAATATTTAGGAGATTCTGTAATTGGAAACTTATTTGGTCCGGATCTACGCTCAAGGTTGAACTTGAGTCTTAAACCTAAAAACAACAACAAAACAAACATTGCAAGTCCCTACACCCTAAACCTACCATCTCCCTGCCACACGACTGTTAACTGGCAGCGGCGGTCTGCGCCACTGACAGGCCGGCCTTGCCTTTTAATGAAGTGCCAAATAATGAACACTCTCCAAAACGCTGCCAGGATGGGAAGGAGTTACCTCTGTTCTAAAAAAAATCTTGAAAAACCAACACGCATTTGAAGTAAAGGGTGAATCAGCATTGGCCCAGTTGAATTGGACTAAAATAACTACAATGGCAGCACAACCCTGGCCAAACGCTCCAGTTTGGAGCATTGGAATCGTCCTCAATCAAAGATAGTGCTCTTCTCCAAGTCTGGATTTGTTCTCCTGCGTTACTCGCTGAGAAAATGTCAGAAAATCTGAAATCTTGCAGGATCCACACCCATTAAGAGGTTATCCCTCGGCTCGCACCCCAAACCCCAACGAGTCCATAACACTCTTGCTGTTTAATCCTACAGTTGCTTTAAACCTTTGACCAAACGATATATGCCTTTCCATCATACTGGAATACATCACTGTTTATCTCTTATCTCTGTATTTAAATCTTTATTTCTCTCAGGGTGCTAGCATAGAGGCTTGTACTAGAGCAGTCTATCATATAAAACAATCACGGAGTTTGCGACATTTAAAGCTTATAGCAACATATTTTCGTAAAAAGCATTACTCTCATCGCGTGTAGTACAATATAACCATGTATCCATGTCGCGGCCCATTCCAGTGGTGATCTTTTGCCTACTTTGAGTTGGGTACAGTTGCCTTGCCAGTCCGCCAGTTCTTCCACGGCACAGGTGGTCGAGGCTTTGATCCTTACCCTCATTAAACCTCAGAGTTAATCTTTCTCAGATGGATCCCCCCTCCACCCGAGGCTGACCGGGGCAGCGTAGTCTGAGCTTGCCGGTTAAATTGGCTTAGACTGGAACCCCCCCAGCCTCTCTTGCCGACCCCTTCGCCCTCTGTCACTCCATAGCAAGGCTAGTTAGGTGCGTAACCATGTCAAACACTCAAGACCTTCTGCCATTTGTTCAACTTTAGGGGAAATCGGATCCAAGACACTACGTTTTCAACCTAAATCTTAAGTCTCTTTCTGTGACCGTGTCTCATGCACGTATTTTAATCAAATGTAGAGGCTTGCAAGCCTTTATTGTAGTCAAGACTAGGGATTGAACCTCCTGATACGATCCCGAGTGCTAATTAGCCCCTTACAGTCGAAATAAATAGGACATCTAGCACTGTCAATGGTAGCCGTTAACAAGGAAATACCTGAAAAAGCCCTAAAATGAATAGCAAATGACAGAAAATCTACAGGAAGTGCTCATTTTGAGTGGTATTGACAGCACTGGACATTCATACACCCACTCTCAGTCAAAATGGACTGGATTTCTAACATAACATAGACACTGAAAATGTATGTTGAAAGGAAAACTTCAGCAGCAACCTCTTGCTTCCTTTATTAAGCTGTGATATACAGGGAGTCCTCAAGTTACGACCAAGGTCCTTTCCTACGCTGATGACGTAAACCGAATTTGCGCAAGTCGGGTTTCACTGTTAAAGTATAAATTTTCGTCAAAAAACTTTCAAGCATATTTACTACAGTCCCAAGAACTAATGCAAATATTTTTCATTGTTACACAAGAAAACCGACTTTTCCCATTTTAAGAAGTAGGGGGCATTATAATAGCCGTGTAAAGAGTTTTACTAGTTTCAGTGAGAAGGTTAATAGTTTTGTTATTCGTGAACTACATTTCCACACAAATGCAGATCGAGGTATACTTTAGTCTAGCAAGGAGAAGTGTGAGAGTCATTTTTCGCTGGTCCCATAGCTCTCGAAAGGTTTCATCGGCCTTGATTTGTGTGTATCCGTCCGCCAAACCAGCCGGATAGCGCATATATCCGTAAACCTGCTCCTCAACTATTGGATGAGTTGTTGACGGCAGCACCGTGAAAATAGAACAAGTCTCTTTTTTGGCCCCACCCCTAGGCGAAAATTCACTCAAGACTTTCCACCCTGTCTAAAATGGCTGAGAAGTCCCCTGCCAAATACACAATGAATGGGTTGCCGCGCACTCTTTCACACCAGGCTGCCGCTAGTATAAAACGACCTTTGGGTTTGCAATTATTTGTTCGCAACTACTCCAGCCTTCCCTCTCTCCCGCAGTTTAGGGACAGCCAAGAAAAAAAACAACACTCAACACATCAACATTGCGACCTAAAGTATTGACTAATCCGAGCAAAACGGCCGGAAGTACCCGTCTGCCAAACGTGAAGTGTGCCGCCCGCAGCACACAGCTAACAGCGGCTAATGTTACTGATACATTAAATGCCGCTGGGCTGTTGCTGCTAAAGGTGTGCAAACACCCCAGTAATGGCAGCCAACCACTCGAAAGCGACGTACACAAATTTCTACTCAGATTAGTCAATATGTGCAAACCGATTCGTAACATCACTGTCCTTATTTTTAGGTTACGTCTCTGTGAACACAAAACTGCATTTAGTGACGAGCATTAGAAAATAGCTTAGTTTGAGCAATTTTCCAATTTCTGATGAAAAAACTGAGAAATTGAGCTTTTTCTGAAAGCATACATTTCAAACATAACTGACTGTAACACAGCTATTTTTTGCTTTAGTTACATCCCAAACATCTGAATAATGTTTTCCTTTCACAAAATAACAAACAACAAGACAAATAGAGCTTTCGATAGCAAAGTACCAATTTATTTACACATAACTAACTGAGAGATTACGCTGTTGTGGCCGCGACAGCCGGGTAAACTTTTCCCTCATCGGCGCCTGTCTCATAAAGATGAATTTTTTTGAGTCTCTGCGGGGTCTGCTCGGCGAGCAGCACGGACTCAACGGCACTATCCGCTGCACTGGTGTTCCCGGTCGTTCTGCTCGGTCGTCCTGCGCCTGGCATCCCGGGTTGGTCAGGGGTCCCGAACCTTTTTTGCACCACGGACCGGTGTTATTTGGGTCTTTTTTTCACGGACCGGTGTTCTGACAAATTTTGCAACCCATCAAAAATTGCAACTTTTCGGTTCTGCGCATGCGTGTAACGTTTAAAATGGCCACGAATGCAGCCATTCCAAAGTAAACACCACAAACTTTCTTAAAAGAAAGTAATATTAACTTACCTTTGATCATGGATGGACATGTAGAAAAGTTCTCAAACACATCCTGCCATGTTAGCTGCACACAACTGCACACAGCTCTTTCACCGTTAACGACTTCGCCGTGTCGTTAAGTATTAATTAAGAAGCCTGCTTCGCAAAGATATAATGTTGAAAATTGTAGCAAGGTTTTCAGTGGTCTCGTAGCGATGTCAGGACATTCCGGAATGACTTTAATTCAGAACCTCGGTAGAGTTGTTGTCTCAAATGTACATTTAAGGTCGCCATCTTTTGCGATCTCTACAAGCTGATCCTCCTGTTCCACAGACATACTCGAATCACTCGGTTTGTTCACAAACGGTTCGTGGGTCTTCGAGGTTGTAGGCTCATCTTCTGGCTCGTCAGGTGACCTTTTCACCGTAAAAAATCTCTCCAAAGACATCTGTTTTCCAGTCATCTTCGCTCGTGTGGGGGCTAATTATTTCCGGGAACAAATGCCGTTCGTTGCCGTTGAATTGGGTTGCGGGTCTTACTAAATGCACAACTGCCCTCCAGTGGCCAGTTTTATCGCTTTAAAATGGATTTTCAGCTTTGTGCTTTGGAGCTAAATTGAATCAGAACCCAGAGATGTCTCTTGTAAAAAAAAAATTTTTTTAAACGTAAAAGGCGTATAAATACGTCTTTGGGACACTGAATCAATTAAAAATAGAACGTATTTATACGTTTTTGGGAGCAAATTAGTTAATAGCGGACGAGGCACGGGTGTCATAAAGTCGTAAACATCATAGGTCGAGGACATCGTAACTCGAGGACTCCCTGCATATCGATTCTTGGTGGTAGAAGTTTCGCGATATACTGTATCACCAAGACTGCCGAGATTATACCTTGATTAAAAATGAACGATATACTCTAGTCCAACGAATAGTAATAATTCCAGTTCCGCATTTATACTGTTCATATCTTCTCAGACAGAGATGTAAATTTCATTAACGCTCCTAGGGTGTGACGGGGGGAAGATAGCTGGGGAATATACATTAAGTTGTAATGCCTGAAGTGGAATAGATCAGGATGATTAGTTAAAAAACGATATCCAAGCCCCACCCATCTCAGAAGTTATTGTAAACGGGGCTGTATCCGCACCGTTCTTCATGAATGTATCCTCACCATCTGCACCAGCCGGGCTGCCCTTCAAGAGACCAGAGTAAACCAACGTCGGCCCTATTTGGAATCAAAATTCAAAGCCAAATATCCCAGCGATGCAAAGCGTAGGGTTTGAAGTCACCTCAACAAAATAGCTTTGCTCCGAGGCCTCTCTGCATGGGTTTGACAGGCTGCTAATTTTTGCAATTACATGATGCTGCTGGAAAAAAAAACACCCTGAAAACAAGAGTCTCTTGGTTTGGAATGGTTTTCTAGTGTGTCGTAACCATTTTTTTTTGTCTAGCTGGTTGTCCAAAGCTTACCTTTTTGACTACAGTCTGAAACGTTGTATCTTTTGTGGATGTAACAATAGAAAAGTAGTCTGCAGCACAATACGTCGCGGACACACGAAAGCTTTCAGGCATCCCCTGTCTCTGTAGATCGTAGCCCAGAGCGCATCAGGTTAATGGGCCTTGCGGTGTGGAAGGACAAGCACGTTCGGGCTCGGGCTTGAAACGGTAAACCAATACATTATGCTCGGGGAGCTAAACCATTTGCCCTAATGGTCTTTTCCAGCAAGGCTCACACAAGACAAACCATTCCTTCATCTCTCAATGTCTCCTCACCGGTTTTTCTTCTATGTGACCATCTCAAGACCTGAGTAATGTTCCTATGCACTTGAGAACATGTTTTTTTCTGAGATTTTGCCCCAACTTTTTTTGTTTTTGTCCATACACATTTGACAGAGAGTGGGATTTACATCACTAGTGATTACATTCACCCTCATTTTATACTTTAAGGAACGACGAAAAATTTGACACAGAATTAAGGCTGCGTTCAGACTGCAGGTATATCTGATTCCAATCGGATTACTCTTTAAATCTGATTTTAAGGCTGACTGTTCACACTGTCCAAATCAGTTCAGATTAGGCCACATTATTAACTAAGGGTGGGAACCTCTAGGTACCCCATGAAATGATACGATTGTCGATACAAAGCTCACGATGAGGCGATCAGTGTTGTCACTAACGCGTTATTGTAATCTGATTACTTTACTCAGTAACGAGTAATCTAACGCGTTCATTTTTACAAACCAGTAATCTGATTAAGTTAGTTTCCTTAGTGTATGTGCATTACTATTTTGTTATTGCCTCATAATGTATGTAGGATGAAGAATATAGTCATGTACCAAAAGCATTTTGAATGGAACATGTTTGAAAGGTTCTCAGTAAATGTTTGTTTCCATGGTAACCGCTCATAGGTTTTCCTGTTTTGGTCCCGGGTAACACGCGCTAAGTTTTTTAGGACTGATGGGTGCCAGTGCGGGTGCACATTCAAGTCAAGTGCAGCCACTTGTTGAGAGAATGTTGATTTGTGTGCGTCCATGAATGAACGCAAGTATTTTTCCTTCATTCTGGAGGGTTCCAGCGATAGTTTAGAGCCGGTACATGCGCGGCTGTTTCGTAGCTTTGCATTTGCAACGGCAGGTCATTGTCGCTCCCGCTCGTCCTCTCGAAGTTGGCGACCATTTTTTACATCATATACGTGTTGCATATTTATGCCGTGAGGTGACGTGTTCGTTTAGCATCTTAGGGATGTGTTGTAAGTCCGATTAAGTGTAAAGTGCTTAGTTGCCGCCACGTTTTGAGGCCAAATTGACTGCGTGTGTTTACGGCGTACTTTCGACCTTTATGTTTATTGCACTGTGCAATTTATTTGCGTGTTGTTGATTATTGTCCAGTCATTTTGCATTGTTTTACATTAGCACTGACATGCTGTTAACCCTAACCCGATGTTCAGAATTTTTGACATTAGGCTTAATCTATGAGTTAGCGGGAGTTGAATTAGTCGGTGGAGTTGATATCAAGAAATTGCATGCAGTTTGTCAGTTATTTGTTGGTTTCAGGGTTCTGGAGTAGCTAAGCTAGCACAAGTTAATAGTGGTTGAAATAAACTCCATCGACAAATTAAACCTCCGCTAACTCAAAGATCAAGCCTAAAGTAAAAAATTCGGATCTTTCCCATTAAAGTCAATTATTGGAAAGTGCATTACACGCGATGACATTTTTCTGTTGTCATTCTTATTTTGAGGCGTCAAAGGGAGAAAAATTGGTAAAAAGTAACTGATACTACTTACTTTGATAATAAAGTAATCAGTAAAGTAACTGGATTACTTTTTTGAGGCATAATCAGTAATTAAATTACTTTTTCAAGTAATCTGTGACAACACTGATGGCGATACAACGATTATCGATACATTGGTCAGGAAATCATTCTAGGATATTCTACAAAACAACTAATAAACAGAATAACAAGTTTATCTCTAGCAGACGTCCAATATATTTGAACTGGGAGGGTAGCAGCAAATGAACCCCTCCCACTTCAAACGGGCCCCTCCCACTTCTGTGGCCATCAGTGGCAGCCAATGCCAGGCATCGAGGTCATTTTGGGCCATTTCAGGTCATCACCTGTTGATTTTCAGTCATTTGCTGTTGATTTTGAGGCATTTTATGGGTTACTTGCTGTTGATTTTGGGTAACAGAACAGGAAGTTACCTGTAAATGCCCCAGAAATCGTAAAGCGTGACTGTGAATGCTCTGGTTTTGAATGAACGTTCATTTGCCCATCCCAGTCCCAGTAGATTGGGAGTTGAGCGCCGTCAATGGCAGCCATACACTGCAAAAAAATGCCACTTCTAAAACGAGTAAAAAATTATTTGAAATTAGAACAAGTAAGAACATTCTGCTAATGGAACAAGCTATTATTGTCTTGCTAAGAATTCTTAAAACATTCTGGATGAACAAGTAAAATATAACTAGTTACAAGATCTCATTTTAAGAATTCTTACCAAGACAAAAATTGCTTGTTCCATTGGCAAAATGTTATTGTTATAAGCAAATCTTGTCTCATTTCACAAAATTTTTTACTTGTTTTAGAAGTGGCATTTTTCCAGTGATAGAGTTAACTGAGACACTATTACGGTGGAAGATTGTGGTAGCAACTTGTTGGTTCCTTTTTTTTGGTTTGTTTGTTTTTTTAAACATTTTAAAACCGTATCTCAATTATTGGCATGAGCGTATCGATAACATTTTGGGATGCAAAGTATCACAATTTCGATATTTTGTCACACCTGATAAATTGATGTGGCAAAGGCGTCATCCAGCATAGAGTGACGTCACGGAAAGTCAAATCCCATTTGACCCGTTCAGACCGAAAAGCATCTTGTCCAAATCTGATATAAAACTACCTCCGGTTTGTGGTTTCAATCAGATTTCGGTGCTTTGGGACTGTTCAGACTACAAAATAACCATCCAGTTTCAATCTGGATTGGCTAAAAATCAGATTTTACCTGCCAGTCTGAACAAGCCTTTCAAGACATTCCATTATTTTTTCCCCAAACATATCATCTCGGCCTTCGTTATGGCCGACATGTGTATTCCCTTTGTCTAGGACACCCAAAGGATAACGAGGTTTTATCTCCCGCGGGAATGACTATGATGTGACATTATCTCGGAGCCTGGCAAATGAAACTGCCGACACCTAGAATAGCACACCAGGCCCCCCTCCTGCCCTGATTGTGACACATTCTCCATCCACGTGAAAAGCGTCGCGCCCACCACACGGGGAGACTTGCGGGCTGGCGAAACAGTGTTACCAGGTCTCGAGCAGAAAGACAATGTATTACTCCTACAGTATGTTCTGTTTTAAGGTGTGTGCTCAATATTACTCACCTGGCCAAATGTACAGTCCCCTGTCTCTGTTTTGATGTTGAACTGGGCAAAAATAAACGACATAAATAAAATAAAATAAACAAGTGTATCGGAAATGGTTGAAATACTGTGTACATATTTGAACTTTTGGTTTCTAATTTATAAAAGATAAGCTTTAGCTCTTGGAGTACTTATTTTATTTTCCTTTCATGCGTAGCTTTGTGTTTTTATTTTCTATTTCTGTAAAGTGTGTAAATATATCTTTATGATAATAAGTAATATTAAAAATCTTATTTTAAGAAAACACAGTGTCGAGTCGTTTTTGGCCAAAAGAAACACTTTTTAAACAATTGTACATGCAGTCTAAACAATAAGTATATTTTTATTTTAAGTATATTTCTTGTAAACCATAAGAATTCAAGTACGAACATTCATAACAGCTTACAACATTGTAAAAATCAATACGATGACTGTGCAAACATGTCATTGTAACACAAAAGACTTATAGTTTGAACAAAACACTTCAAACAGACAACTTATTGTTTATGGCTGCTATACAAGTGTTTAATTCAAGTTTTCAGGTTTGTTTCCCCCAGAGCATTTTTCAATACATGCATGCACACATGCACCCCCACACAGACACCCACACACACACATTAAAGCTATATTGCTCTTTTGCCAATGAAACATTTAAGATTTTATCATGGCAGTAATGACACAGAATGAAGCAAGCACTTACAGAAAAATAGCTGTGGCCATTAAACGGTCATATTATAGGCTTTACTGTTGCATTATAATTTATGCTGAATGCGTTACCCTCATAAAAGATATCAATGAAATCACAGACACACACAGATACAAAATAACGCAATATACTAATTGCTAGATGCAGTCCGTGCCCAATCCACTCATTAAGTTCAGCCGTTTTGACAAGGTTACAGCCGCTAATAGATATCCGACTCCATCATGTTCATTTTATACTAAAGATGTCCTGATCGATCAGGTCCGATCACGTCATTTTCAAAGTATCGGAATCGGCAAAAAAATATCGGACATGCCTTTTTTAAATATATTTATATATTTTATTTAAATCGTTTTCTAATTGTATTTAACGTTACAGACAAAACATCTTACACTCATCCAGAGTAGTTTTGGCTTAAAGTAGGGCTATCAAATTTATTGCGTTAACGGCGGTAATTAATTTTTTTAAATTAATCTCGTTATATAATTAATGCATGCGCTGCATGACCAACTCACGCATTGTCGCGTTCAATCTATAAAGACGCCGTTTTACCTACAGATAGCGCTAAAAGGCAGCGTATAATGAGTAGAGACAATTTTGAAAGCCTTTGGTGACATTTTATATGTGGCTAAAGCCTTACAATACCTCTCAGCAATTAAAATAACATGGGAGGCAATGTGGGGAAGAAAGTAATTAGATGATCATTTTCTTAACACCCTAAGTTCTTTCCCAACGCAGAGAAGATATATCAATTGGTGCCCCTACGCACAGTCATGGTCGCACTTCCTATCATGCATTTGGGCAGAAGTTAAATGGCTGCAGTATCATTTACTGAAAGCTCAACAAAGACACTAGATGGCAATATTTAGTCACAATCTACAAAGTCACATTTATCCTTTCAGAATTACAAGTCTTTCTCTCCGTGGATCCCTCTCACAGAAAGAATGTTAATAATGTAAATGCCATCTTGAGGATTTATTGTCATAATAAACAAATACAGTACTTACGTACTGTATGTTGAATGTATATATTCGTCCGAGTTTTATTCCTTTTTTTTTTAATGCATTGCCAAAATGTATATGATCGGGAAAAAATATCGGGAATGATTGGAATTGAATCGGGAGCAAAAAAAAAAGCAATCGGATCGGGAAATATCGGGATCGGCAGATACTCCAACTAAAACGATCGGATCGGGAGCAAAAAAACATGATCGGAACAACCCTGTTTTATAACGTTAGCCGCTAGCATTAGCCTGTGGCCTGGCTAACTGTAGAAAGCACCCTCTCCTGAAACCGTAAGAACCAGGGAGGAAAGTGAGTGAAAGCCCTTTTGGAGGCCGCCAAGAGTCTACTTAATGTCGGAAGAAAGTTTGGCGAAGCTCCCTTAAGCCCGACTCTATCAAGTTTGCTTGTAGCGATAGCCGCTAGCGTTAGCCTACCGGGCTTCTGTTTGTTTGAGTTCCTGATAACCATGTGACTTCATACGTAAGCACACTGACTGCTTTCTTAAAGTGCATGTGACACGAAAAAGCATGTTTATTTCATATTATACGCGGTATTTTATGCTCCTGAATGATATGGACGGCTTGGATGTGGGTGGAAGCGATCGCTATATTTATTTAGTTTTTTGAATCCCGCGCCAGGAAAATGAGTGACTTCCGGCTTCGGTCTTGCATTAAGGAGGAGGGCGCTGTGACGTGTACGGGAGAAGACGTCCTCTTCACGCTACAGTGTACTGTTGTGTATGAGGACGAAGGATTCAGTTGATTTTGCGGATTAATACGTTTATTTTTCGCATCACGCCAGCCAAACGGCTGCAGAAAAATCTTGCTGTATGAGGGAGAGGCGTATGCACCTTTTTGGAGTTTCAAAAGGTTCCCATTCACCGTGGATATTGGCCAAAACAAGCCCGACTACTCTGGGACCATTGGACTGACGAGGAAGTGAGTAAACATCTTGTTTTGTATTATGTCAAATACGAATACAGCGATTACAATGTAAACACTACAAACTTTCTTTAAACAAAGGACTACTTATGTTTGATCATTGAAAGGCATGTAAAAAGCTCTCCTCGTCCACGTTAGCTGCACGTTAGCTGCACAACAACTGCAGCCGCCCTCCTTCGGGGAACGAGCTGTAAATTGCTCTCCGCCGGACGGTTTGCCAGTCCGCGAAGACAATCGACAACCCAGTCGTCATGTCAAATAATCTGGGCTAGTTATGTGTGATTTTCCGCTTCGAAGACTTTGAAACATCACTCGGTTCTGGTTAGCATGTCGGGTAGCTGTCACGCCTCTTGGTTTGTTTACACTCTCCGAAGCCGGGGAAGGGAAATGACATACAGTGCTGCTCGAAAGTTTGTGAACCCCACAGCGATGGTCAGATTTTTTGTAAAAAAAACTAAAATAACCTTATTAAATGTTAAGTTATACCCAAATCCACAATACTGACATTCCAAATAATGGACTGAAACAAAAGAAATAGTTATATTGTCATTCTTTATTTAACAAAAGTGGTTGATTTAAGAAAAACTCAGATATCATGTGTGCAAAAGTATGTGAACCCCTTCAGTTAATAGGATATTGCGCCTCCTTTTGCAGAGATTACCTCAACCAAACGGTTTCTGTAGTGACTAATCAGCCTCTCACATCTACTTTGGGGGATTTTTGCCCATTCTTCCTTGCAGAACGCAGTCAGTTGAGAGAGGTTTGATGGGCGTCTGGCATGAACTGCTCGCTTCAGGTCCCGCCACAGCATTTCAATGGGATTTAGCTCAGGACTTTGACTGGGCCAGTCCAGAACACGAATCTTCTTCTTTTTCAGCCATTCCTTGGTTGTATTGCTGGAATGCTTTGGATCATTATCATGTTGCATGATCCACCTTCTGCCAAGCTTTAACTTCAAAACAGATGGCGTCAGGTTATGTTCTAGGATTTGACAATATTCCTCAGAATTCATGATTCCCTGGACTATGTGGAGTTGTCCAGGTCCTGAGGATGAAAAGCAAGCCCAGATCTTGACATTCCCACCTCCATGCTTCACTGTTGGGAGAAAGTTCTTTTGGTGGTATGCAGTGTTGACTTTTCGCCAGACATGGCGGTTTTGGTTGTGACCAAACAGTTCAATTTTGCACCTACATCAGTTGATGAAAACTCTTTTTAATTTAGTCTCGACAACACAACTGTTAAAAAAACAAAAAAAAACTACTGAATTGATTGATTAGGAAATCAGGTTGAAATAATAGAAAATTCCAAAATGTTGAGGGGGTTCACAAACTTTTGAGCAGCACTGTATGTCCGATTTAGGTGTCATAAAATATCTTTCAGGAGGTGTGACAGTAAAGGTGAAGTCGACAGTTTTGACCATTATGGAGTAATTTTGCCATGTCGTCCTGAATAAGTGCATTTTTATGCTTTCATATTCCATTTAGCACAAGACTGTTATTTGTCATGACCATGCCATTTATTTAGCAATTGGGGAAAATACTTGGATAAAAAAAATATCCTGTAAAAATATTGGAGTAGAGAGACTGAAAAAATGACATTTTGCGGCTCTCTTCGTCGCGTTTTCCTCGTTCTGAATAATTCCCCTTCAATGGACTGAATAGTAAAACCGATGAGCCCAGTCTCCCGCTGAGTCTCCCGAGCCCTATAACGGTAGGCGTGGCTAACCGGCAGATTAAAAGACTAATTTCTCGTCATCTGCGCTTTGCTAAATTGTTGCATATAGTCGAATCGTCTCAAAATATGATTGTAATTCACATAATAATGCTATTTAAGACTTTTTTTCTCCTGTCGTATGCTCTTTAAAGGGGGATTGAACATAGCCGAACAACACAGAGTCAAAGCGGGATGGAAAGACTATTTTCTTGTTTTATTAAATTACCGAATTTACCGAAATGGTCAAAATTACGTCGGTCATCGTGAAGAATTTCGGTAATGGTAAATTTACGGTATACCGCCCGGCTCTATTTTGTACAGTGCAATGAATCGTGTGACATTTATGCTGACAAATTCAAAACAACGGGATTCATAATAAAATACTGGTATTATCAAGTCTAACAAAGGTCATTTAAACATTTGCTTCATTAAAAAAAATACTAGAAATCAACTGTGCACAATCATTAAAAATATCTAAGGTTTATTGCAAAGATATATGAGCTTGAACTGCAGCGGTGTTATCACCGTTGCAAAACGATAGATAAAAGTTAAGTAAGCGCTATAAAATTTACATTGAGTTAAATTGCACATGGCAGAGGTTTATGTGCAAAGCTAAAAAACAGTCCCTCGTATCTTCAGTGATGAGCCTGCGTATTAAAATTCACCCCTTCTCTTTCCCAAATGCAAATCAGCTGCTTGAGTCTTGTGAAGACAGGTAGCCTGAAAAGCAACTAGAGATCAGGCGAAGTATGTTCAGCTCAGTGTCCTACATAAACTAGATGTACGGCCACATGATTTGAGCAATTTAGCCCATAAATATTTTTGTCAAATCATTTTACTAACCCAGCAATCTTACTATGAGAGGCCATTAGCCATTTGATGATCATTTTTCACTAAAATGTGTAAGCGGAGCAACGGCATTAATAGCAGGTCATTCAATCAAAGGTCATTCAAATTCACGGTTTTAAAAGGAAATTAAAATTATCATATAACAACAAACTAAATTGCATAACTAACAGTTAATGACACAACTGTAACAGTAACGGAAGAAGTAATTAGCACAGAACATGAACTTTTAACTTAATTTAGATCTGGAGCGCCGCATTTCATGCTGGGAGGCATGAGGGATTGTAGCAATATGTTGTATGACAACTAAGCCTGTCGCAATATGCATTAATTCCATTTATCGCGCGATATATAAAAATGAAGGCGGTAATTTTTCCGCTGCGATTTATCGCCTCACGTGCACGTGTGTGCGCGCGTGCGGCAGACATGCTGTTAAAAGTTCGTTACCAACTGCGCAAAATGCATCTTCGTTCCAGGTCCGGCAAAAACTAGCGCCAGAGCCAATCATTCCCATTATATCCTATTGTTCAACGTATACCGGCCGCATCAGTGCTCCGGAGTGACTGTGGACCATCTATGGCGCGCCGGTGTTGTTGACGTGTGGGCGCTCCCGTCAGGAGTGACATTTCACGCGGGGCGGCTATTTTTCGGCACAACGCTGGATATTTACAACGAAGTCCGCAAAACATTGTTACCAACTTGACTGCTACGAATAACCTCACTTTGACAACGAACAGCTGAATGAAATTAAGAGCGCTGTGCTTCAAACTCGTCCTGTTTATGAAAGCCGTCATATGCTTGCGCGCACACACTAGATATCATGAAATGGCAAACTAGATGTGCTACGGTCCATGCCATTGGCTATGTGAGCCCAGAGTGATTATGGGACATGTAGTCCATATACTACATCGATGAATTCTAAACTGTCATTTGTCACATGAGGTTAAGAAGGCCAAATCAATCCATACCAGTGACTATAGATAATGTTGCAAATATTGTTAATTCAGTACGTGACACAGATGGATTCGGACCATAAATAGGATGTCTTGCTCATGTAGTAAACCTAGCTGCTAAGAGAGCTGTAGCAATCAACGGTGTGCCCTGCCTCATTTTACAAACAGTAAAGATTGTTCTCAGCACTTTTATACAATTTTTTTTCATATCAGTAAGAAGTAAGCACGTAAATATTATGCACTAAAATGCATGTTAATATGATGGCAATTTAATTTTTGCTCGTTAGCAAAAAAAACAACAACAAAAAAACAAAAAATACAATTGTTTTTTTTTTTTTTACAGAGCATTAAATGTATTGAATCGGCTCAAAAATCGTGTCCCCCATATCAAAATTCGTACCGAACCATGACTTAACTGTATCGTTGCATTCCTATGGAACACCATTGCAGAAGCAATGACGAGAAATGTTTTCATTTTCCTAAATGCTTAAGTTATTAAGTGCAATTTTTTTTAATTAAACACATTTGATTTATTCTGTGTTTCTGTGCGGTATCAATATTGTTGTTTTTTACTTAAGAGGCAGGGTCTATTGTTTTTAGTTGTGATTTCTTAAAAAGTATATTTGAATTTAAGAGTAAATATTTATCGTGTTTAAATGGGTGTACTTGATCTATTAATATATACTGTATTCGCACTGTGTTATTGTAAATTGGTTAAAAAAAATTGGGGGGGCGCAATAATATCGCATATCGCAATAATTTATGAGAATAATTATTGCACACTAAAACTTGTTATCGCGACAGGCCTAATGACAACAGTGTTGGTGCCTGTCATGGCGGCAATCCCCGAACCCGCTGGTGGACACCAGCGGTAAGGGATGCCGTCAAGCTGAAGAAGGAGGCCTATCATGCCTTTTTGGCCTGTGGGACTCCAGAGGCAGCTGACAGGTATCGGCTGGCCAAGCGGACTGCGGCTTCGGCGGTCGCCGAGGCAAAAACTCGGACATGGGAGGAGTTCGGCGAGGCCATGGAAAACGACTTCCGGACAGCTTCGAGGAAATTCTGGTCCACCATCGGGCGTCTGAGGAGAGGAAAGCAGTGCACCATTAACACTGTGTATAGTGAAGATGGTGTACTGCTGACCTCGACTCGGGACGTCGTGAGTAGGTGGGGAGAATACTTCGAAGCCCTCCTCAATTCCACCGACACGCCTTCCTTTGAGGGAGCAGAGTCTGGGGACTCTGAGGTGGGCTCTTCGATCTCTGGGGTTGAAGTCACTGAGGCGGTTGGTAAGCTCCTCGGTGGCAAGGCCCCAGGGGTAGATGAGATCCGCCCGGAGTTCCTAAAGGCTCTGGATGTTGTAGGGCTGTCATGGCTGACACGCCTCTACAACATTGCGTGGACATCAGGGACAGTGCCTCTGGATTGGCAGACCGGGGTGGTGGTCCCCCTTTTTAAAAAGGGGGACCGGAGGGTGTGTTCCAATTATAGCGGGATCACACTCCTCAGCCTCCCCGGTAAAGTCTATTCAGGGGTGCTGGAGAGGAGGGTCCGTCGGGAAGTCGAATCTCGGATTCAGGAGGAGCAGTGTGGTTTTCGTCCCGGCCGTGGAACAGTGGACCAGCTCTACACCCTCGGCAGGGTCCTCGAGGGTGCATGGGAGTTCACCCAACCAGTCCACATGTGTTTTGTGGATTTGGAGAAGGCGTTCGACCGTGTGCCTAGGGGAGTCCTGTGGAGGGTGCTCCGGGAGTACGGGGTACCGAGCCCCCTGGTAAGGGCTGTTCGGTCCCTGTACGACCAGTGTCAGAGTCTGGTCCGCATTGCCGGCAGTAAGTCGAATTCGTTCCCAGTGAGGATTGGACTCCGCCAAGGCTGCCCTTTGTCACCGATTCTGTTCATAATTTTTATGGACAGAATTTCTAGGCGCAGCCGAAGCGTTGATGGTGTCCGGTTTGGTGGCCTCAGCATTGCATCTCTGCTTTTTGCAGATGATTTGGTGCTGTTGGCTTCATCAAGCCGTGACCTCCAACTCTCACTGGGGCGGTTCGCGGCCGAGTGTGAAGCGGTTGGGATGAAGATCAGCACCTCCAAATCCGAGACCATGGTCCTCAGCCGGAAAAGGGTGGCGTGCCCTCTCCGGGTCGGGGATGAGATCCTGCCCCAAGTGGAGGAGTTCAAGTATCTTGGGGTCTTTTTCACGAGTGAGGGTAGGAGGGAGCGGGAGATTGACAGGCGGATCGGTGCAGCGTCTGCAGTGATGCGGACTCTGCACCGGTCCGTTGTGGTGAAGAAGGAGCTGAGCCAAAAGGCGAAGCTCTCGATTTACCGGTCGATCTACGTTCCTACCCTCACCTATGGTCACGAGCTGTGGGTCGTGACCGAAAGAACAAGATCCCGGATACAAGCGGCCGAAATGAGTTTCCTCCGCAGGGTGTCCGGGCTCTCCCTTAGAGATAGGGTGAGAAGCTCGGTCATCCGGGAGGGGCTTGGTGTCGAGCCGCTACTCCTCCGCGTTGAGAGGAGCCAGTTGAGGTGGCTCGGGCATTTGGTTCGGATGCCTCCTGGACGCCTCCCTGGAGAGGTGTTCCGGGCATGTCCCACCGGTAGGAGGCCCCGGGGTCGACCCAGGACACGCTGGAGAGACTATGTCGCTCGGCTGGCCTGGGAACGCCTTGGAATCCCGCCGGAGGAGCTGGCTGAAGTGGCTGGGGAGAGGGAAGTCTGGGCTTCCCTGCTAAAGCTGCTGCCCCCGCGACCCGACCCCGGACTAAGCGGAAGATAATGGATGGATGGATGGATGGATGGACAACAGTGTTGACAGCATGTGCCGGCAGATATTCTCTTTCAAATGAAATTACATTGAGCAGTGATTGCCAAATGAAGCTTCATGAAGCAGTGAAACTTTGCAGCATTTAGAAATAAAAGCTTTTCCGCTGTGTTTGGCTTTAAACAGTTTCTTTTTTGGGGCTGGAAAGTATTTCACTAGCATTAGATAACATTCTTTTGACAAAATGTGAGATGACAGGTGTAAATGGCGTGTGGGTCTGTGAATTTGCGGGCACTTCCGTTTTTGCATTTATTTTGAAAGGCACCGCGCACAACCCCATGCTCCCGTGTTTTTCTTAATGAGGAAATCTAGCACACCTGTCTGTAAACCTGTCCACACGCTGCACTGTCTAAGAAGCAGCACAGCCACATCGTAGGTGAGTCCACAAATAAATCGCAAGGGTTATTATTACTGCGGGAATTTATGTTTATATTAGTTTGGCTTGTATTTGTGTAAAGACTGTAGTGTGGAGAGGTTGTATTGGTCCGATTGAAGATAGCACGCTTGGAAAGCAGATGGAGGTAGGAGAAATGAAAATGTTTATTGTTGGTTTTGTGAATTGTATTTTAATGCCACACCATTGTTACGTTTGAATTTTTGTAGTTTTCACGGTGTCAACAAAAGAACAAAAAATGACTGAAAATAAAGTTAAAGAACACCCGTCGAAGCCCTCTGCGTGTCGCATCATTCCGAGCGGTCAGCTACAGTGAAAACTCCTCGGCGGCGACCAGCGCATGTTTCCCGGCTGCAACGGATTGCCATTTCGGTGGAGGCCCGGACGCCCTCGTACCTTAAATTCATCGATCGTCCAACAACAAGCCAACTAAACTAACTCCACTCCCATCGGCATCTTGCGCAGGGAAAAGCGCATTCAAGGTAATCTACGGACACAGACACATGACACAGAGCGACAAGGAGCAAAGAGGAGGGACATACGCACCCAATCTGGCAGTGGAATTGAAGATCCAGCCATGACAGCTCGCATTAGATGACGTCAAAGTAATTTGTGGCGTAAATTAAAAACTTTGGGGCGCAATTTTGGTTCAAATGTTTATGGTATAATATTACATGACATGTCTGTTTATAAAAGGGAAATACGGTTGAAGCTCTATAGCTATTAATGTCTATTTAGGGATTTCCATTAATGGCATTTTTTGATTGTCACTGTGTATGCTGAAATTCTATTTGAAGGTCCATAAGTTTTAAATGCTTGACAAAGTGTTACTCTGTGGTGTAAAATAACTGCAGCTTATAAGTATAGTTTCAAGCGTGGGACAATAAAAGGTTTCAAGCAAATAAGACAGTCAGAAAAAAAAAAAAAAAAAAAAGAAAAAATTAAAATGTCACTTCAAGCCGAGAAAACAGACAATCCCATAGACATGCCACTCAGGTCTAGTTCACGTGAGAGAAAATTAACAGAAAAGGGCCAAGAGATGCAGAAGCAAATGGCTAAAAAACATGCTAAAATATTTCATAAAGCTTATAACTCTTGGAAATTGACGGCGAGGGATGTAAGGACTCAATTAAAGACCCTCTGCTTAGCAGAAGAACTCAACAAATCAAAGCAAGATGTTGAAATGAAGCACAATGCTGTAAGAGAGCAATATGAACCTATTTTAAGGAACAGTAACACCACACCTGAAATTGTCAACAAAATGGACGCCTGTGTTACTTTAACGAAGGAAATAAGTAATCTAATAGTTAACCGCCTTGAAACTGTTGACGAAGATTATAATGACCAACTTGAGAAAGAGCGAGTCAGAGCAGCTTTAAATAAAAATGAATATGGCTCAGTTTTTGGGTACACCATAACGGAAACTACAAGTTCATCTGAAACAACAAGTGATCATTCTGGGTCAAGCAGCACTCAAAGCAGCAGAGTAGAGGCCAAAGCAGAGTTAGCCGCTAGGATTGAACGATCCAAGTCCATGGAAGAAATTCAAGCACAGCAAGCCCATGTCCACAAACTGGAAAGTGAATGGAAGCTTAAAGAAGCAAAAATGATGTCGGAAATGAAACAAAGGGAAGTTGAAACGCAGCAGCAGCTAGAGCAGGAGAGGGCCAAACTGCAGCAGTTACAAGCAAAAAAGGAGGTCGCTATTGCAGCAGCTCGTGTGAGAGCATATGATGGTTTTGATGGCTATGAGAATCGCAACGAAGGAATCAATGACAGAATTAACCCTGTATGTCACAGACGACTTAAAACTGAGCCTTCATTGAATCCAGGTGCAGCACCGTTTCAACCTCGCCAAGCATCGTTTGACAATACGACGCAAGAGGAAAGTAGCCTAGCACAAGCAATTGCTAGTTCTTTGAGTATGAATCGGTTACCAGTGCCTGAACCCACCATGTTTAGTGGCGATCCTTTAAAATTTACAGATTGGAAAATGTCGTTCATGACTCTCATTGACAGAAAGCCCCTCCCTGCAAGCGAAAAAATGTTTTATTTAAAAAATTATCTTATTGGAGAGGCGCGCAGAGCTGTGGAAGGTTTCTTTTACCGAGATTCCGAAAATGCTTATAACGGAGCTTGGAAAGTTCTACAAGACAGATATGGAAATCCGTTTATTGTACAAAAAGCGTTCCGTGATAAGCTCTTAAAATGGCCAAAGATAAACACTAATGACCCACGAGCACTACAAGAGTTCTCTGACTTCCTCCAAAGCTGTGTTGAAGCAATGCCACACGTCAGTGGTCTAGCTATTCTTAACGATTGTGAAGAAAATCAAAGGTTGCTCAAAAAACTACCTGAATGGATTGTTAGAAAGTGGAGTCGAATTGTGGTCGATGAACTCGACACAACAGGCAACTTTCCAGACTTCGCATGCTTCACTGAGTTCCTAAGTAAAGAAGCGAGAATCTCTTGTAATCCCATTACTTCTCAACTGTTGACAAATTTCAGAACTATAGATGACAGGAACCTAAAGAGAGCTAAAGCCTTCAATACAAACACACAACCAAGAGATCTTGCACACGAAAGCCAAGTAGCAATTAGCAGTAAACCCAAATGGCCTTGTTTTGTGTGTAAAAATGAGACACATGTCATCACAAAATGTCCCACCTTTGCAGCTAAGAGCATTGAGGATAAAAGAGCCTTTATACATGAAAACAGACTCTGTTTTGGATGCTTGAGAAAGGGTCACATGACCAAGGATTGTAAAAGACGACACACCTGTAGCACCTGCAATCGACGTCACCCAACCTGTTTGCATGAGGACCGAAGGCAAGAACTGGTGGAAGCACGAACTAGTAACTCTGCTGCCACAGAAGGACATGAAAGTCAAGTGCCACACCATGCTGTGTCACACATATCAACACAACATACGTCTGCCACCTCAAGTATTGTACCAGTTTTTGTGTCATCAGTTCAAGAACCACACAGAGAAGTACTCACATATGCAATGCTGGACACACAAAGTGATTCAACATTTGTTTTAGAAGATGTGCTCGACAAATTAAGTGTAAACGTCCAACCAGTAAACTTGAAACTTAGTACCATGACCGCAATTGACACAATTATACCCAGCAAGTGCGTTCATGGTCTACAAGTACGAGGACTCAATTCTGAGATCCTCATTCAAATACAAAAAGCCTATAGTCGTGACTTCATCCCAGTAGATAAGTCTTATATTCCAACAAAGGAGACAGCATTGCGTTGGCCTCATCTCAAAACCTTGGCATGTAAAATACCACCTCTTCAAGACTGTGATATCGGGCTCTTAATCGGATACGACTGTCCTACAGCACTGGCTCCTCGTGAAGTAATTTTAGGTGACACAAACCAGCCGTTCGCACAACGATCAGAACTAGGATGGAGTATAATAGGTTCATCAAACCCCCACCTAGACAGACAAGGAAGTCATAGCTTTGTGCACCGGCTCACAGTCAAGGAGTTGCCATGTCCAACAACGACAGATGTTATAAAGGCCCTTGAAGCAGACTTCAGTGAGAAAGCGTACGAGGATAGGTACGTGTCACAAGAAGATGTCCAGTTTATACAGTTTCTCAGTAAAAATATTAAGCAAAATCATGACAGCCATTATGAGATGCCCCTTCCTTTCAAAGGTGACAGTTTACCTAATCTGCCAAACAACAAGAAATTAGCTATGGTTCGCTTACAGTGTCTCAAAAGAAAATTGAAGGCCGATAAACAATATTATGATCAATACAAAACATTCATGGAGGAAACTATTAACAAGGGTGATGCAGAGCCTGCCCCTACAACATTCAAAGGTCAAACAGAGTGGTATCTGCCGCATCATGGCGTTTATCATCCTAAAAAGCCAGATAAGTTAAGAGTTGTGTTTGATGGTTCTTCAAAATTTCATGGAATTTCTTTAAACGACACACTGCTAACTGGACCTGATCTAATTAATCCCTTAGTAGGAGTGCTTTGTAGATTCAGAAAGGAAAAGGTAGCCATTATCTGTGACATCGAAAGAATGTTTTATCAATTTTCTGTCTCTCCGGAGTCAAGAAATTATTTGAAATTCCTTTGGTGGAAAGGTGGTGATCTGGAGAAGGAACCACAAGAGTACAGAATGACAGTTCATCTCTTTGGAGCCGCATCGGCTCCGGGATGTGCCAATTTTGGCCTCAAGCATCTAGCAAAACAATACAAGGATAATCATCCACGGGCATTAACATTTTTGGAGAAAAACCTTTATGTCGATGATGGTTTAGCTAGTGTGTCATCAGTGGAAGAAGCCAAGAAACTGATCACCGAGTCACAAGAGTTGTGCAAAATAGGAGGCATGCGCCTGCATAAGTTCAAGTCGAATGAAGATGTATCTCCGTCAGAACAGTGTCTCTGTGTTCAGTGGTCAATTAAAGAAGACGCTTCCAACTTTAACATATCTGCAAAGGATCAGCCTTCCACCCGCCGTGGCTGTTTGTCCGTCATCGCCTCTCTCTTCGATCAACCTGGATTCATTGCCCCATTCATTCTAACAGGAAAGCGAATCCTTCAAGAGCTTAGTCAACGCAACACTGGATGGGACAAGCCATTCTCAGAAGATATTAGACCACGGTGGGAGGAATGGAGGAATGATCTTCTCAAATTGAAACAGGTTGTGAATTGTGCTCAATTAATTAGAAATGACAATGATCCACAGACTTGGGAACTTTTAACACCAAACCATCTCATGTTGAAAGCACAAGTTTCCCTTCCTCCTCCTGGAGTATTTGTAAAGGAAGATTTATATGGGACAAAGCGGTGGAGGAGAGTCCAATATCTTATTGAACAATTGTGGAGTCGGTGGAAAAGGAAATACTTCCTTAACATATGCACAAGAAAGAAATGGCACTTACCAAAGCGCAACCTAAATGTCAATGATATTGTTATCATAAGGAACGATCACCTTTCAAGAAATCAGTGGCAATTAGGACGAGTAGTTGAGGCAGTCCAAGATGGCAATGACTTAGTTCGGCGAATCAAAGTTGGCGCACGCAAGGCGCAAGAAATTCAGAGTTCCTCCTTTAAAAAGTCCGTTATCGAGACACCAATTCAAAAACTAGTTCTTCTCATGGAGAATTGACAGTAGTTATACACGCACACCGTCGAGAAATTCTGCACAATTCATATTACTGTTTGTTCATTGTAACAGAATTTGGTGGGAGTGTAAATGGCGTGTGGGTCTGTGAATTTGCGGGCACTTCCGTTTTTGCATTTATTTTGAAAGGCACCGCGCACAACCCCATGCTCCCGTGTTTTTCTTAATGAGGAAATCTAGCACACCTGTCTGTAAACCTGTCCACACGCTGCACTGTCTAAGAAGCAGCACAGCCACATCGTAGGTGAGTCCACAAATAAATCGCAAGGGTTATTATTACTGCGGGAATTTATGTTTATATTAGTTTGGCTTGTATTTGTGTAAAGACTGTAGTGTGGAGAGGTTGTATTGGTCCGATTGAAGATAGCACGCTTGGAAAGCAGATGGAGGTAGGAGAAATGAAAATGTTTATTGTTGGTTTTGTGAATTGTATTTTAATGCCACACCATTGTTACGTTTGAATTTTTGTAGTTTTCACGGTGTCAACAAAAGAACAAAAAATGACTGAAAATAAAGTTAAAGAACACCCGTCGAAGCCCTCTGCGTGTCGCATCATTCCGAGCGGTCAGCTACAACAGGTGTTACGTGCCAAAGATGGCTCGCAAAAGGCGTAACATAAAACAATCCACACAAATGTACAAGTGGACACAAATTTATTTACACAATAATCAAACTCGCAATGAATATGTACAAAATGCCGAGGAAGCGTGACTTCAGGGTAAGCCCAGGCCAAAACAACAAACAAAAGGAATTACACTGAAACCCCACCCGCTAACTAAGCCCTGATCATGTAAAAGGAACAAAGAAAAGACAGCTTCTAACCTAACTTCCTACTCTATACAAAACAGGAGAAAACGGGTTGAACAGAAATGGTGACTTACCCTTACTTGCTTCAGTGCTCTTATTTACAGTGGTGAACAAAAACGATCCAATAACGAATAAACACAAAAGACCTCACCGAAAAAGCGGGAGTGTATCAAACTAGCGATCAAAATGCAAACGAGCGTGAATGGCGAGCAAACAGCTAGCGAGGAGGAACGCGACGGAATGCTGCCAAATTGCGACCTCCCAGAACGTTGACAGCGGCAGGTTTAAGAAGCTTGGCGCCTTTTTCCGTGGCCAATCAGCGGTGGTGACGTCGTCGGTCCGTCCTGCGTCGATCAGCTGTCGTCACAGTGGGAGGGGAAGCAGCCAGCTGGTGGAGGCGACGATCAGCTGACTGGAAGAACCTCAGAAAATTAACTATTTAACTATTAAACGGCCAGGGCCGTCACAACAGGCGTTTTGACAACACCATTGCGTTTTGTGGACGCTTCATACCAGGGGGCCCTCATCTTTTTTGGAACAAGGACCTGTGTGACGTCTTTTTTTCATGGACTGGCAATGTGTGGCAGAAAAATAGAGTAAATACAACACAGAGGGGAGACAGAACAGAGGAACAAAAAAAAAAAAAATGAACACTCACACCACAGGTGTCAAACCGATTCAAGAAAGAGCCTCGTGGGTGGAGGTTTGCTTTCCAACCAATGAAGAGGACACCTTTTTTACCAATTAAATCTTTTACATGTGTAATCAGTTAAGCTTTGTCAGGTTCTGCTTGTTTCAGTAGGAAGTTCATTGGTTAAATTCTGCGCGTTATCGGTTGGAACAAAATCCAGCACCCACTAGGCCAGGGGTGGGCAATTAATTCCACAAAGGGCCGCAGTGGGTGGGGGTTTTCGTTGCAACCCATTAAGAGGACACCTTTTCACCAATCTGCTGTTTTACAAGTGCAATCAGTCGATTGCAGTCAGGTGCTTCTCATTTCTGCTGAAACCTCATTGGTTAAACTATCTGTGTTGGCTCAGTTGGAACAAAGACCAGGACTCACTGCGGCCCTCCAGGACCGGTTTGCCCACCCCTGCACTAGACCCTTTCTGGAATTGGTTTGACACCTGTGGCCTACACTACCTCTGAATATCATGATGCTATCGTTAGCTAATTGTATTTCCCATAGACACCATGTGGTGGGCCGGGGAGGGGGGGGGGTCCAAAAGAGATGTGATTAGGCGGAGTGGAGCATACACAAATTGGCAATGTGAGGGGTAGAGCCCTGTAATATGTGAGTCACTTGTACGAGTGGATATGTTGACATCCTATTCCAGAGGTCACGGAACCGCGGATCTCGGTCCGGTTCCGGACCCCAAGCCGTCTGGACCGGTTTTCAAGCTGTCCGGACTAATACACGTTGCAACAACAAAAATCATTTTTTTCTGAGGGTTTGAAGAGCGGAGGTGGGCAACAAACAAAAACCTTAGCGGTGATGCGCGTGAGCCAGCCAATGGGAGTGAAGCATTTGAAAGTTATTTTTAGAACAGCATGTCTCACACTCGCTTTCCTGACTCAGCGGAGTGACAGCCGAAAAAACAAAAAAAGACTTAAAAATTATTCACGCGCATATTTTAAACTTTTAAACAAATTACGTCACAATGAAAAATTTGGCGTCTGTAAAAAAGTCACGGATATCTACCTCATAAATATCGCTTAATTATATATTTTTTTGTTACTGTTGCATTTTCCCCGATATGTTAGATGATAAATAATCGATTCAAACAAAGAAAAGTTGAAAAATAACATTTAAAAGGGTAACTATATGAAAAAGAAAATCTCAACCTCTCCTTGTTGTCTGCGATTTCTGCATCACGACCCTCGTTATATCACCATGTTTCACCAATAAAATCCCCCAAAAATCTGGCTGTGGCAATTCAGAGCTGTGTCTTGACACTCGGTGATACATGCTACATAGAGTTTTTGGATCGAAACAAGGTAAGGACTCGATAATATCTCGTTAAAATCGTGGCGTCTTTAATTCTGCTCTCGCCTCCAGTTAGAGTTTTGCTGTTTAAATGTTTTTTTTTTTGTTTTTTTTTTAAACGCTCTCCTGTTCCAATTTTTTCTTCCGCCAGAAAATTGAGATTTTAAGCTTTCCAATGAAGCATCACACATGCATATAGGACAATTTTGAAATTTGGCCAAATTGGGGGTCTCAGAGCGGAACTTCAAGTCACCTGAGTGTTTTCCGCCATAGACGTAAAAGATCCGAGCTGGACATAAATGAAGTTAGTGACAGAATTTTCCAGGTGACACTTAATAACACCTGTCATAAGCATTCATTAATGCCCATGATTGTGTCATGTCATAACTATAGCAGTCTTACGGCAGTCATATGATGCCGCTGTCAAATAAAGTGTTACCTATTAACTAGGGCTGCAGCTATCGATTATTTTAGTAGTCGATTAATCGATGAACCATTAGTTCGAATAATCGAGTAATCGGATAAGGAACATGAAAAATTAAATTACCTGAGCTGAGCCTCAAACGGTGTAAAAAATAAATAAAGGAGGATCTATATACAACAAAAGAACAACGGGCTAACATAGATGGCAAAAGTCCGCTAGTTCAAATGCTATAAAATGCTAATTTTTTAATAATGACCTTAACAAATGGTTCAGACACATATTCCCACAAAAATAGGCTAAAATACCTATAAACTACATTACAAATGCATTAAAAAAACATGAGCTCAAACAAAAACGTAGCTTATGTTGGTCTTCACAGGGAGCACCGGGATTCAGCCATGTGAAATGAGGCAAACTAGAAGGCAGTGCATCCACCCAAATCAATCAAACTAAATGCAAACACTTTCAAAATAAACCATTACAACGCCACTTTAATCAAACGAATACTCGAAGCAGCAAAATTTAATCTTTTTTTCTAATCGAATACTCGAGTTAATCGATTAATCGTTGCAGCACTACTATATATATTTTTTTTAATGGAATTTTATTGTCATCATCATCAGTATCATTGACAATCATTGAAATTTACAAAATGTGATATGATTTGCCCGAAGAAACCGAAGAAGACGACAAAGGCGGACGAGATGAAGCAAATGCTTATCAGTTTCCCGTCCCCCAAATAAACCAAATAAATCAACAAATAAACAACACTAGACTTTAAGGCACAGGATTCAAAATGAGTGAAGAAAGTATTGACTTATTGTCTTGAAGTTACGGTAAATTTTCATTACTTGGGTTTTTTTGGTAACTTTTTTTTATATCGTATCGTGACCTTGTCATCATATCGTGAGTTTAAGTGTATCGTCCCATTCCTTGTGTGTAGGACAACCTCTCTTAATTATTTTATGATGACATTTTGCTCTTAAAGAGCCCTTACGGGAAAGTGTTGGAATAAAGCAGACCTCACATTGGAGCCACTATTCCGCCCCTATAATTCCCATTGGGACCACTCGGGGAAGTGTCTGGTTAACGCACACGCAGAGCTGACACGTCATGACAGACAAGAGGTGGACCCGCTTGATCCACAGCAGCCCCCAAAAGACGCCCAAGGTTATATCATCCAGCCTGGGTCACTTGTATAATTGAGCCCGGGGTCAGCGAGAGGATATGGAGCGTGACAATGAAGCTATAGGGTTACAGTTTGTGGTCAGGAAAAGTGAGAGAGGGAGCTATATTGAGGGGAAGGGGCATTGCTGCCAGGCCAGACATCCCTTGAAAGAGTTCAAGGTCCATCTGGCATTGTGACTCAAGTCCTGTTCACTGTCACTGTTGGAATGTGGGTCACTGCTTGTCAGCCACTAGACTTATGCTGAGAAGAGGGAGGACATGGAGGGCCCACCTCCATGTTTGGGTGGCTGGAAGACCAAAATAAAACTCAGAGTGACTCCTCTACAGTGTAGTTAATGAAACACAGACGTAAGGCACACTTGCCTTGGAATGATTGAAATAACACATTACCAGGAATGTCCCCAAGCCGATTACTTCATTTTCAGAGGAATCGGAATCGGGTGAAAAAGATCTGGGTTTTAGGAAATATGTTCTGTAATTTTCGCACTATAAGGCGCACCTGACTATAAGTTGCCAGCCACCAAATTTGACTCGAAACTACATTTGTTCATAGATAAGCCACAGAGTTCATAATGATATTGACGGGACACAGGGTGCGGGGCCGATTAATAGGGGGCCTGCATTGTTGGTGTGGCCGTCAAAGCTGACCGAGTGGAATCACAGAGAGAGCGTTTTTCATTGAAAACTCTTGTGAATAAATGCTTAAATCCCTGTATTCTTTATAGATATGGACGTAAAACAGTCTTGATTCTTGGCTAAAAGCAAAAAAAACGTGCAGTTAGCATTTATTTTACGTAAATATGTCGAAGTACAATGCTAGTCAGTCAGTCAATGTGGCAGCCACCATATGTAATCAGAGCTTTTCCGGTAAAAATTCTCGTGAATGAATGCTTAAATCCCTAAATTCTTTAAAGATATGAATGTAAAACAGTCTCAATTCTTGGTTAAAAGAAAAAAAAAACCTGCAGTTAGCATTTATTTTACGTAAATATGTCGGAGGATGATGCTAGCCTGTCAGTCAATGTGGCGGCCAACATACGTATGTAAACAGAGCTTTTCCGGTGAAAATTATTGTGAATAAATGCTTGAATCCCTGAATTCTTTATAGATATGGACGTAAAACAGTCTTGATTCTTGATTAAAAGCAAAAAAAAAAACAACTTGCAGTTAGCATTTATTTTACATAAATGCGTCGAAGTACAATGCTTGTCTGTCAGTCAATGTGGCGGCCACCATATGTAAACAGAGCTTTTCCGGTGAAAATTCTTGTGAAAAAAATCCTTAAATCACTGAATTCTTCAAAGATATGGATGTAAAACAGTCTTGATTCTTGGTTAAACGCAAAAAATAAGAAATAAACGTTCAGTTAGCATTTATTTTACGTAAATTTGTCGAAGTACGATGCTATTCTGTCAGTCAATGTGGCGGCAGCCATATGTAAACAGAGCTTTTCGGGTAAAAATTCTTGTGAATAAATGCTTCAATCCCTGAATTCTTTATAGATATGGGCGTAAAACGGTCTCGATTCTTGGTTAAAGCAAAAAAACAGTGCAGTTAGCATTTATTTTACGTAAATATATCGAACTACGATGCTAGCCTGTCAGTCACTGTGGCGGCCACCATATGTAAACAGAGCTTTTCTGGTGAAAATTCTTGTGAATAAATGCGTAAAAGACTCCCGATGTCCCTTTAGGGGCTCCGTATACAGTGGGGAGAACAAGTATTTGATACACTGCCAATGGGAAAACCCATTGGCAGTGTATCAAATACTTGTTCTCCCCACTGTATATCTTATGTAGGAATGTACAGTATGTTCACTAGTAATGGTTTACACTTAACTTCGTGTAATCCAACTTCAAAAATGGTAGCATCTTATTTTTATAAAAAGGTTGCCAGCTAGCAAGTGCTGACTTTAACTAATACCTCAGTCCAGTGTTGCCAACTCTCCTGTAAGGAGAGTAGCTATTGGCTGTCCTAAAAGTAGACTAGACTACACTAGATGATGCCGTTGGCTAATTTTCATAATTGGCAATTTGCATGTAATTGTAACAGACGCTGGAGGAGAGAGGAATAATGTCGTGGGAGAGGCAAAAAATATATTTAAAAAAAAACAACGACAACAATATATGTTTAGAATGACAAATGAACCCTTTTTTTGAACTTGCCAACGAAAATGGACCAGAAATTCATTACAGTACAACAGGAAGAAAATTGATAGTAACTTGTCGCTAGTCGCTTATGACTTGTTATGTTACAATATGGATCCAAACACAGACTTTGAAATTAGAAGTATTTATTACAAAAAACGAGAACAAAGGGAGCACGCCAAAGTAACGCGAGTAAGAAAATACAACTGAGAGAGCACGCTAAGTAACGCGGGTAAGAAAATACAACAGAGAGCACGCTAGAAAACGCGGGTCAGAAAATACAACTGAGAGAGCACGCTAGAAAACGCGAGTAAGAAAATACAACTGAGAGAGCACGCCAAAATGGCGTGAATATAACAGTACAAAATTATAATTACAAAATCCCAATAAAACACAAAGGTAAATGAGATCAAACCAGAACACGATCGAAGAATGTCGGGAAGCACCAAGGGTGACGATGAGCACACAGCGGTAAGCAAAGCAGGTAACAAGCAAATGCAATAGTCCGACACTCGCAGACGGTGACAGGAGTCCTTAAATAATGAGCGCTCCAAATGTGCCACAGGTGTGCAGCACAGCCCCGCCCATCCAGCTGCATAATGTGCTGGAAAGGAAAGAAAAGAACTGAGAAGGCACATAAACATGACAGAACCCCCCCCTCAACGGACGCCCCCTGGCGGACCACCTGGTTTCAACGGATGGAGGGAGTGGAAATCCCGCAGAAGTGACGGGTCGAGAATCCAGGAGCGGGGTACCCAGGAACGTTCCTCAGGGCCGTAACCTTCCCAGTCGACCAGGTACTGCACCCCCCTACCCCTCCTCCTGGAATCGAGAATGACACGCACCGTGTACACTGGTCCACCGTCGACTATGCGAGGAGCAGGAGGAGGCACTGGCGGAGGGTTCAGAGGACAGGTGGAGACAGGCTTGAGCAGCGAGACGTGGAAAACGGGGTGAATCTTCATCGAGCTGGGAAGCTTCAGCCTGACTGCGACAGGGTTCACCACAGAGTCCACCGCGAAAGGGCCCACGAATCTAGGGCCTAGCTTCTTAGAAGTCCCAGCAAGGCGTAAATCCCGCGCCGACAGCCAGACCATCTGGCCCGGACGATAAGCTGGAGCCGGTCTCCTATGGCGATCAGCAATCAGACGGTTGCGGGCTGCCGTGCGGACAAGTGCCGCCCTAGTGTCTCTCCAGACCCTATGGGCTCTCCGCAGGTGCACCTGGACAGATGGCACAACGACCTCGGCCTCCTGAGACGGGAATAGCGGCGGCTGGAACCCATATGCGGTCATGAAAGGTGACCTCCCGGTGGCTGAGCAAACGAGGGTGTTGTGAGCGTACTCCACCCAAGGGAGGTGTGAAGACCAGGAAGCTGGGTGCAGGTGACAGACGCAACGGAGGGCGGCCTCCAGCTCCTGGTTGACCCGTTCAGTCTGCCCGTTGGACTGTGGGTGGTAACCAGAAGACAAACTTGACGTGGCCCCCAAGGCTTTGCAGAACGCTGCCCAAACCCGGGAGACAAACTGGGGTCCCCTGTCGGAGACGAGGTCACACGGGATGCCATGAGTCCGAAACACGTGCGTTACCAGCAAGTCAGCGGTTTCCAGAGCCGAAGGCAACTTTGGGAGAGCGACGAAGTGTACCATCTTGGAGAATCTGTCCACCACATTCAAGATGACGGAATGACCCCTGGAGCGTGGAAGGCCAGTGATGAAGTCAAGTGCAACATGGGACCAAGGGCGAGATGGAACAGGCAAGGGACGCAAGAGTCCTGCTGGAGCACGGTGGACTGCCTTGCCCCGAGCGCAGACGGAGCAAGCAGAAACATAGTCCATGACGTCCTTTCTCATACCTGGCCACCAAAATTTTTGGGAAAGTAGGAAGAATGTGCGGGACACACCCGGGTGGCAGGCGAACTTTGAAGTGTGACTCCACTTCAGCACTGCTGCACGCTGAGCAACCGGAACAAATAGCCTGCCAGCAGGACAGCCTCCAGGCACCTTAACGCCTTGCAGGGCCTCTTCCACAAGCCGTTCGACCTCCCAGCGTAGCGCGCCGACTATCAGGTTTCCAGGAACAACAGGCTCCTCCGAAGGCTCCTCCCCCGCTGGCTCATGAAGCCTTGAAAGCGCATCGGGCTTCCCGTTTCTTGAACCTGGACGGTAAGTGATCACGTAGTTGAATCGCGTCAGGAGTAATGCCCAACGGGCCTGGCGTGAGTTGAGACGCTTGGCGGCCCGAAGGTATTGCAGGTTCTTGTGGTCGGTAAGTATTTGGAACGGTACCTCTGTGCCCTCCAACCAGTGCCTCCATTCCTGCAAAGCCTGGACTATAGCGAGCAGCTCCCTGTTGCCCACATCGTAATTCGCCTCGGCAGGGGTGAGGCGGCGGGAGTAGAAGGCACAGGGGTGCAGTTTCTGGTCGACTGAAGACCTCTGGGACAGGATTGCCCCCACTCCGGAACTCGACGCGTCAACCTCGACCACAAAAGGAAGATCTGGGTCAGCATGGACAAGGACGGGCGAGCTCGTGAATGACCGTTTAAGACTTACGAATGCGGCCTCTGCCACTGGAGACCACACAAAGGGGCGTTTGTTAGAGGTCAGCCTGGTCAGGGGCTCAGCCCTCATACTATAATTTTGGATAAAACGCCTATAAAAATTGGCAAACCCAAGGAATCTTTGTAATTGCTTACGTGAAGTGGGAGTCGGCCATTCTGCTACTGCCTTAATTTTAGCTGGGTCAGGTCGTAGCTGCCCTTTTTCCACAATAAAACCAAGAAACTGGATTGACCCTTGGTGGAACTCACACTTTTCAGCTTTGACAAACAGTTTATTTTCTAGTAGTCTTTGCAGAACCATGCGGACATGTTGGTGATGTTCCTGCAGGCTTCTAGAAAATATCAGAATGTCATCTAAATAAACAAAACAGAACACATTTAGCATGTCACGCAATATATCATTTATGAGGCTCTGAAAAACAGCAGGTGCGTTAGTTAGGCCGAAAGGCATGACCAGGTACTCGAAATGCCCGAGCGGGGTTTTGAAAGCGGTTTTCCACTCGTCTCCCTCACGAATCCTGACTAAGTGGTAAGCGCAGCGCAAGTCTAATTTGGTGAATACTGTGGCTGATTTCAACGGAGCAAAAGCCGAATCCAACAACGGCAGCGGATATTTATTTTTGATAGTGATCTCGTTGAGACCCCGATAGTCGATACACGGCCTAAGACCCCCATCTTTTTTGCCGACGAAGAAAAACCCCGCCCCCAAAGGAGAAGATGACGGGCGAATAAGGCCAGCAGCCAAGGAAGAGGAGATGTATTCCCTCATTGCCTCTTGTTCCGGTTTAGAGACCTGGTATAATCTAGAGCTAGGCAACGCGGCATTAGGCAATAATTCAATTGCACAGTCGTACGGACGGTGCGGTGGCAGGGTCTTGGCACGCTCTTCGCTAAAAACGTGCTGGAGGTCATGATATTCGGCCGGAACATTCTCCAAATTGACCGGCTCGATGGCCGCCTGCGTTTGACCAGGAAGTAAACATGCAGAACGTAAGCAGTGCGCATAACAAAATGAGCTCCACGTCACTACTTGTGTCTTGGCCCAATCAATATTAGGGTTATGCACTTTTAACCAGGGGAGCCCAAGTACAACTGGAGCCGACTTGCACGGCATCACTAAAAAACTACGGATCTCAAAATGATTACCGGAAAGCTTTGTTTTGAGCGGAGGCGTAATAAATCTCACGTCCGCCAGGGGTCGCCCATCGAGATCTAAAACCTTTTTAGGCCGAGCTAGTTTTATCAACGGACATTTAAGAGCGTCAACAACACTTCGGTCTATAAAGCAGTCATCCGCCCCCGAATCAACTAAAGCAGTAAACCTAAAATTAATCCCACTATATGACACCTCTCCCGGCAGTTGCAGTCTCAAATCACCTCGAGGGTGTATTGGTTCATTTAATTTGTCGCGAGGCAACTCGTTCGATGGACTGCGGTCATGCCTGAATCTCGTTCCCCCTCGGGCGAGGGGAGCCCCAGCGGCCGAAGATCCGAGGCGACCTGAAGGGATCGCGTCACAGGCGGCGACATGGTGCCCCGGCAAGCCGCAGTACAGACACAAACCCGTTGTCATCCGTCTCCGTCGCTCCGCTGCAGAAAGACGACCGCCACCGAGTCGCATAGGCTCCACTCCTGTCGAGCCTGGACCCCGCGTCGGCGTGGAGACAAATGACGGCTCGACGAAGCCATCTGCACGGTCCGCTGTCGGGCCGTCCCGCGGCGAAGGCCAACGACGTCCCCGAGTCTCCATGGCTCGTTCCCTCTCGCGCTCCTTCAGACGATTGTCCAAAAGCACGGACAGAGAAATCAGGTCCTCCAGACCTGATGAATCATCCCGGGCCGCCAACTCATCTTTGACAGCAGGCGACAGCCCCCGCCGAAAAATACCACACAGAGCCGTTTCGCCATAACCGCACTCCGCGGCCAAAATGCGGAACTGAATGGAGTAGTCCGCCACAGACAGATCGCCTTGAAAAAAATCCAGCAGGCGGCTGCCTGCCTCCTTGCCTTTAACCGGATGGTCAAAAACCCTCATAAACTCAGTCTTAAAAGTCTCGTATGACTGACGGATCGTGGGTGTAGAGTTGCTTACCGCCATGGCCCACGTAGCAGCTTTACCGGCGAGGAGACTCATGGCATATGCTACACGGGAGCTATCACTCGCAAATGTGTATGGCTGTTGGTCAAAAACAAGGGAGCACTGGTGCAAAAATTGTCGGCAAGCACCGGGTTCTCCCTCATATCGATGGGGGTGTGGCAACACCGGCTCCCGAAAGGACGCCGGCGGACCCATCGAAGAGGGAGGGAGCTGATCGGGCGCCACCGCAGCGTCAACTATGCCACAAGACTGTGAAGGTGACGTCATCTTTTCTACTCGTGTAATTAGCGAGCCGATCGCGTTTGCTAGTTCACGCAGTGACTGTTCGTGCTGGCTGATCACGTGACCGTGACAGGCGATTACACGACGAGTACTTTCAGAATCTGTGGGATCCATGGTCGGACTATTCTGTTATGTTACAATATGGATCCAAACACAGACTTTGAAATTAGAAGTATTTATTACAAAAAACGAGAACAAAGGGAGCACGCCAAAGTAACGCGAGTAAGAAAATACAACTGAGAGAGCACGCTAAGTAACGCGGGTAAGAAAATACAACAGAGAGAGCACGCCAAAATGGCGTGAATATAACAGTACAAAATTATAATTACAAAATCCCAATAAAACACAAAGGTAAATGAGATCAAACCAGAACACGATCGAAGAATGTCGGGAAGCACCAAGGGTGACGATGAGCACACAGCGGTAAGCAAAGCAGGTAACAAGCAAATGCAATAGTCCGACACTCGCAGACGGTGACAGGAGTCCTTAAATAATGAGCGCTCCAAATGTGCCACAGGTGTGCAGCACAGCCCCGCCCATCCAGCTGCATAATGTGCTGGAAAGGAAAGAAAAGAACTGAGAAGGCACATAAACATGACATGACTAGCCAGATTTAGCAAGAAAGTGGCCAAGTTGGCAACACTGCCTTAGTCGATCCCTACAAAAAAAGGTGTGTTGTTTATTTTTGCACATAAACTGAAACAAAGAATGTCCGAAACACCAAGTTTGATCTTTTCTTCTATTTATTTTGCACTTTGATAAGAGCTGGTTATTAGTTTTAGCTAATAGGACAATAACAACAACAAAAAGCCTCTTTGTTTTTCTTGTTGTACCGACCACATACTGAACCGTGACCCCCGTACTGAGTTATGGACCGAACCGTGACTTATATGTACTGTTACACCCCTAACTTTGAGTGTAAGTCATATAAATGTTTTAGTGCCTCCCCATTGTTTTAAATAAAACAAATAGTGCCGCAACACAACACAGTATGTTTGTGTGTACATGTGCATAGCTGAAACAGATGCATGAAGAAACATCTGGATGGCTCTAGTCTTGGCAGACACCCCCGGAATCAACTTCTGCCACATCATAAAAACTTTTAGTGCTGTTGGCTCTATGGCGGTACCACCAACAAAACCCCGAAAGTCTCTCAACAACGGGCGTCATTACGCAGCTAACTGATCACCTGCACACGGAAAGTTCACAAGCCCAGCCAAGCTCAAACCCACGTGTGACTTAATGGCCAGCAGGTGTTACGTGGTACGTGCGGCTCTCTCATTGTTTCTATTAGTGTTACTAGTACCGATACTGACACGATACTAAAATGATGTTATCCGTATGGGGAAATATTTAACAATACTATAGCAAGTTACTGTAATTTTTTGACTGGAAGCCACTCCTTTTTTTGCCTCATTTTGAATCCTGCTTCTTATCGTCCAGTGCGGCTTATTTGTTGATTTATTTGGCATTAATAAATGCTTATGACGGATGTCATTAAGTGTCATCAGGCAAATTATGTCAATAACTCCATTTATGTCCAGCTCGGATCTTTTACATCCATTCCAAAGTGAGATAATTTGCCGGATGACACAAAATTAAATCTGTCATAAGCATTCATTAATGTTCATGCCAGTGTTGTGTCACCATTATGATGGTCTTATGACAGTTTTATGGCATTGCTGTCAGATAAAGTGCTACCAAACATAAGCTGATTTTAAGGGGGGGGGCAGGTGGTCGAGAAGTGTCATTGCGTGTATTTGACTTTCCTATAAATAAACTACATTACAAATGCATTAAATATAATATATATATACATATATATATATATATATATATATATATACGGTGCCTTGCAAAAGTATTCGGCCCCCTTGAACCTTGCAACCTTTCGCCACATTTCAGGCTTCAAACATAAAGATATAAAATTTAATTTTTTTGTCAAGAATCAACAACAAGTGGGACACAATCGTGAATTGGAACAAAATTTATTGGATAATTTAAACTTTTTTAACAAATGAAAAACTGAAAAGTGGGGCGTGCAATATTATTCGGCCCCCTTGCGTTAATACTTTGTAGCGCCACCTTTTGCTCCAATTACAGCTGCAAGTCGCTTGGGGTATGTTTCTATCAGTTTTGCACATCGAGAGACTGACATTCTTGCCCATTCTTCCTTGCAAAACAGCTCGAGCTCAGTGAGGTTGGATGGAGAGTGTTTGTGAACAGCAGTCTTCAGCTCTTTCCACAGATTCTCCATTGGATTCAGGTCTGGACTTTGACTTGGCCATTCTAACACCTGGATACGTTTATTTTTGAACCATTCCATTGTAGATTTGGCTTTATGTTTTGGATCATTGTCCTGTTGGAAGATAAATCTCCGTCCCAGTCTCAGGTCTCGTGCAGATACCAACAGGTTTTCTTCCAGAATGTTCCTGTATTTGGCTGCATCCATCATCCCGTCAATTTTAACCATCTTCCCTGTCCCTGCTGAAGAAAAGCAGGCCCAAACCATGATGCTGCCACCACCATGTTTGACAGTGGGGATGGTGTGTTCAGGGTGATGAGCTGTGTTGTTTTTACCCCAAACATATCGTTTTGCATTGTGGCCAAAAAGTTCAATTTTGGTTTCATCTGACCAGAGCACCTTCTTCCACATGTTTGGTGTGTCTCCCAGGTGGCTTGTGGCAAACTTTAAATGAGACTTTTCATGGATATCTTTGAGAAATGGCTTTCTTCTTGCCACTCTTCCATAAAGGCCAGATTTGTGCAGTGTACGACTGATTGTTGTCCTATGGACAGACTCTCCCACCTCAGCTGTAGATCTCTGCAGTTCATCCAGAGTGATCATGGGCCTCTTGGCTGCATCTCTGATCAGTTTTCTCCTTGTTTGAGAAGAAAGTTTGGAAGGACGGCCGGGTCTTGGTAGATTTGCAGTGGTCTGATGCTCCTTCCATTTCAATATGATGGCTTGCACAGTGCTCCTTGAGATGTTTAAAGCTTGGGAAATCTTTTTGTATCCAAATCCGGCTTTAAACTTCTCCACAACAGTATCTGGCACTGTATATATATATAAGTTGTAAAGCAATAAAACTGCAACAAAAATGAATGAAATGAACAAAAAAAACATTTTTATAATTGGTCGAAATTATTTTTCGAGCACCTTAGACAGTCATTTGCTTTGCATATAATTGAAAATATATATACTTTATATTAGAGAAAAAAATATATTTTAAAATGTTTTTTTTTCTTTAATTAAAAATATATTATAACTTTTTTGGGGGATTGAATGATTTAGACACAAATGTCCTAATCATAATATGGCCCAAACACAAAAAGGATTGCTTCAATCAAAGAAAACTTTTTCAATGAAAAATTAAGTGTCCATACGCAAATTTTTCAATCGCAAATATTTTTTCGCATTCCAAAACTTTTTTCTATGATTGAATTTTTTCTTATTTTTTGATTGAAGTGATTTTTCTTTTTGAAAATCTATTTTTTATTTCATGATTGAATAATAAAGAGAAAAATGTCCAAGCCAAAATGTGGCCGAAACACAAATCAACATTACTTCAGTCAAAAAGTTGCTTCAATCAAAAATAAAATAAAAAATAAAAAAATAGCTTTCACATGCATTTTTTTAATGTGTTTGGAGTTTCAAATTTTGCATTCAAACACTTTTTTTTTTTAATTGAAGCGACTTTTTTTCGGTTGAAAATATATATTTTGATTGAAGCAAGTTTTTTTTTTTTTGAAGCAACTTTTTTTTTTGGATTGAATAATAAAGACACAGATCTACGTCCATATGGCTCTGCCCAGGGGATACAATTTTTGACTGAGGTAACTACATTGGCACGACACTGGCGGGCGTACCAAATTCAATGGATGACGATCTTTGCGAAAAGTATTACCTAAGCAGCTTGATTTAGAATTCCCCTCAAGAATGATGGGAAACAAAAAACGCTCATCGTCAACTTATTATTTTTTATTTTTCTTCTTGTAAGTTCATTTTATTGCTGACACTGTTTTGGGTCATCAACATGTTGTGCCCCCCCTGCCCCAAAAGTCAAACTCCGCCTATGGTACCAAATGACATAACTAGCAATTAATGAAACAAATGGAACAGGAACTGAAGACATAATTAGCACAAAACATGAATTTTGATTGTTATTTACATCTGTAGCGTTGCAAAGCATGCTAGGAGGCATGTTGGACAACAACAGTGTTAACAGCAGGTAGCAGCAGAGGTTGACTGTCTCCTCCAAGGGAACAGTGATGGCCAAATAAAGCTTTTTCAAGCATGAAACTCTGCAGCCAATTGGTTCAAAGCTTCATGGTGGTTCATTTGGTCTTGTGACAGTCATATGATGCCTCTGTCAAATAAAGTGTAACCGGTTAATATCTTTTGGTGTAAATATAGAGAGGACAGCTGCGGTCTATAGTCTGGTGCAACTTATCTACGAACAAATGCTGTTTTCGTGTCAAATTTGGTGGGTGGCGCCTTATGGTCCAAACGGTATAATGCTTCACTTAATATACTTATAACACTTAATTAACAATCGTGGACGTCCAGTCAATGCTAGCGCCGTCAATGTCAGCCAATAATTTAAGCATTGTCTGACCATGATGAAATTTCTTTAAACTTACTTCAAAAATTGCTTATTTTTTAAATAACCTTGTATCAATACAGTATTGGCATTGGCCGATATCACATAGCCACATAAAAATGATATCGGTGCAACACGAGTTCTATTCATGTCACTTTAATGCTGATAGAGTGGCGGGTGAGTATAGCAAGATATTGGGTGACGCCTAAATTTATCGCCCTAGCAGGTGTTTAGCTCCTTGTAAATATAAATACTTTGGCACTGGTTGATTACCAGTAATATTCAGAATGCTTATAAATAACAGATGGTTGCACATACTATACAATAACCTGGATGTATATTTTTGGGGGGTCAGGCACACTTCCCAGTTTTTATTAGCTTGCAGCAAACACTAGAAAATGCCATTTCTGGACAAATTGTGATGATAGCTTTGATGGATGGTGTATCATGCCACTTTCTGTTGATTTTGAGGCAACTCATACTTTTGGTAGATAATACAGTAGATCACTTCCTGCTGATTTTGGAAAATTTCAGGTTTGTTTCCTGTTCATATTGGGTTATGCCCTGTTGATTTTGAGCAGTGTTGTGTTCGTATATGATGACGATAACGAAAACATTTTGTCAACGAGCAATTTTTTCATGACGATGACATCACGATGACGAGCTAAAAACGTGTCTTCGGACACTAAAACAGATAGATGCCAGTTGTCATCTGACGAGATGAGAACGATACGAAAATTCCGTCATGAGTTCACAATGTGAGATATTTTCTTATCGTATGTGTAGTTATAACGCATTTTAGCAGTGTTTAGTCGTGTCACTCATGTGACATGCTGCACCTTCCTCCGACTCTCCCCCACCAAGCACATAGACTTACACATGTGCCCATTCCAGGCTCCTTTTGTGAAACACGTGTCAGGTGCAGCTTTTACATTTTGCTTTTGTTTTCTTACAGTGCTGGCCAAAAGTATTGGCCCCCCTGCAATTCTGGCAGATAATGCTCAATTTCTCCCAGAAAATGATTGCAATTACAAATGTTTTGGTGGTAATATCTTCATTTATTTTATTTGCAATGAATAACCACAAAAGAGAATGGGGAAAAAAAATTAAATCATTATCATTGTACACAAAACTCTTACCTGTAGCACATAACAGGTGGTGGCAATGACTAAATAACACTTGCAGCCATTTAAATGGATTAAAGTTGACTTAACCTCTGTCCTGCACTCAAAAAAAAAACGAATCAGGCAGGTTGTAAAGTTTACTAAAAGACAATGTGCATTTTCAGCAAGAAACCATCATGCTTCCAAGGTGACCATGATTGAATCATGCACTCTCTACATAAACATGAACAGTGAATGAGGAGCTAGATTAGATCATGTTGATGCAACATAATGTCAACGTGCCTTTCCAACCAATTGCAATAGTCCCGTCATTTGTCGCGAGATTTAAAAGTAGGGTTGCCAACTCCCTGAAAAAATAAGTGACACCTCATTGGTAGAGCCAGCCAGCCTCATAACGGTCACCATTTAATTATTATTTTGTTTGAGAAAGATGTTTTTTTTTTTATTATTATTATATGGGGCTTTGCAAGGCATAGGCCCAGCTAGTAAAATTCCTCAATTTTATCTTTATTTCTTTCTTTCATAATCTTATTATCCACATTTTTTCGCCGCACTGGAGACTCCAAACCGTTTGACCGACCGGCACCGTTTAAATATCAAAATGACCGGAATTCCATTCATTTTTAATGGCAAACATTTTCCCTTCATTTTCAATGACAGGAAAACATAGGTGGTTGTGATTTTTGACCACTTACCATTACAGCCCATTGACACTGAAGTGGCGCCTAAATAAGTCAATATCACTGACAGCTATGTACGTCCATGCCATTGACTATCATGAATGTCGCTACTATTGATGCCAATGTACTGGAGTCCATTGAGGCATATATAAATTGATGCCATTGACGGCCATTAACGTTAAAATTAGGGCTGTCAAACGATTAAAATTTTTAATCGAGTTAATCACAGCTTAGAAATTAATTCATCCTAATTAATCGCAAATCAAACCATCTCTAAAATATGCCATATTTTTCTGTAAGTTATTGTTGGAATGGAAAGATAAGACAAGACGTATATATACATTCAATATACTGTACATAAGCACTGTATTTGTTTATTATAACAATAAAGCTACAAGATGGCTTGAACATTATTAACATTCTTTCTGTGAAAGGGATCCACGGATAGATTGTTAAAGGATAAATGTGAGTTTGTATATTGTGACTAAATATTGCCATGTAGTGTATTTGTTGAGCTTTCAGTAAAAGATAGTGTAGTGACAAAACTGTTCTGCCCAAATGCATAATGGGAAATGGGTAACCATGACTGTGTGTAGCGGCTGCAAATGCTATATCGTCTCCGTGTTGTGTAAAATGTAGGGTGTTAAGAAAAAGATCAATTCCTGTTAGTCTTCCCCATTTTGCTCACCTCAATAGTTAGTATTGTTGTGGAAGACACGTCAAAGCTTTAGGCAATTAAAAGCATGGTCCAAATGAATGCCTGCATCCACTCCACTCACTTGTCACTGCCTCTTAACTCTATATATTCATAAAACGGCGCCATTGTAGTCTGTTTGCGGCAATGCATGAGTGGGTCGTTCTGTACATGCGTTAAATATTTAACGTGATTAATTTAAAAAATGTATTACCGCCAGTTAGCGCGATAAATTTGACAGCCCTAGTTGTGCCTTATGTTGGTTCAACATGTGTGCTTTATGTTAAAAGAACACAATTGCTTAATACTGAAGGAAAGCAATTTAATCAGGTGCAAATTATGTATTTCTTTATTGTCGGTTCAACATGTATTTTGGGGTGAACATGAGTGCCTTATGTTGGCTCAACAACAGTGCGTTATGTTCGCGCAACATAAGTGCCTAATGTTGGCGAGACATGTGTGCTTTATGTTAAAAGGACACAATTGCTAAATGCTGAAGGAAAGCAATATTATCAGGTGCAAATTCTTTCCATAATTTTTTTATGTCAGTTCAACACCTCATTTTTTGGGGGGGGGTGTCCTTGTGCGCACCACATTGAGCATGGAGAAAAGAAAGAATACCAAAGAATTGTCTAAGGACTTGAGAAGCAAAATTGCGAGGAAGCATGGGAAATCTCAAAGCTACAAGTCCATCTCCAAAGACCTGAATGTTCCTGTGTCTACCGTGCGTACTGTCATCAATAAGTGCAAAGCCCATGGCACTGTGGCTAACCTCAATAGATGTGGACAAAAAAAAAAAATATTGACGAGAGATTTCAACGAAAGATTGTGTGGATGGTGGATAAATAACCTCAACTAACATCCAAAAAAGTTCAAAATGTCCTGCAGTCCAAGGGGTACAACAGTGTCAACCTGTACTATTCGTCGGCGTCTGAATGAAAAGGGGACTCTGACCCAGAGACATAAAAAAGCCAGGCTGGACTTTGCTAAAATTTATCTGAGAAAGCCAGGAAGATTTTGGAAAAAAGTTTGGACACCCCCTGTTGTAAAAGGACCTCATTCCTAAAAATACAAAGCACCTCAGCCGTGTTGACACCAGCAGCTCTGCCAGTGGCGACGGATCACCGGTGTAGTCGTAAAATAGTGGGGCAAAAACAACACAGGAAGGTGACGCTGAAGGGCAGCTCTGAGGGAAATGCTCAAGTTGGGGAGGTCTGAAAGCTAACTCAATCAGACTCATAACTTTGCCATCATGACAATGTTAGACCCTGTTGACAGATAGACCCGCGCTGTAAAGCTCTATACGTCCCTTGAGGCTCAAGTAAAGTGTCCTCTCATTGGGAACTTCCTCTCAAAAGCAGAAACACTAGCGACCGGCTACGGTTGCACGAGTCTCGGAGGAGAAGCATGGAAGAGGTAACACGAGTCTCTTTGCCTACAAAATTTGACGGAAATAGGTAAATCTCTAAGGATTTTAACAGAGAAAGGCAAGAACTTTGAGACATCCAGCTAGCTACGAGAGATGAACGTTCGGTTCAGTTCATGGCAACGGTTCAGATAAAACCTTGTTGTTGTTTTTGCGTTATGTGACATGTGTAAATAATGCATTAGCTGCTCGCATAGTTCCTTTCTATTCTTACATTCCACCATAAGGCAGAAGGGACAATTCACTCTCAACCAATCAGTGGACAGTAGCAGAGGTGGGTAGCAGTTTCGTTTTCGTCAACAGTGACGATAACGAAAGTATTTCGTAAATTAACAATTTTTTCATGACAATGACATCAGCTAAAAACGTGGCTTGGGAGCCTAGAACACAACGAGACAAATGCCAGTTTTCACGCTTTCTAGTCATGTTGACGGCAACATGTTATGTCAAATAATTTAGTTTTTACGGCGCTTTAAAGATGCTATGTGATTGAACGAGCCGGCGTGATCGTAGGACTTCCAACTGCAAGCTTGTGTTGGTCATGTGACCATTGTTACGCAGTGTTGTCAGTAACGCGTTACGTCATTGTAATCTGATTACTTTCTTTCAGTAACGAGCAATCTAACGCGCTAATTTTTCCAAACCAGTAATCTGATGAAAGTTAGTTTCCTTAGTATCTGTGCATTACTATGTTGTTATTGCCTCATAATAATGAAAAATATTGTAGTCATGTATGAAAAGCATTTTGAATAGAAAATGTTAGAAAGGTTCCCACTACACGTTCGTTTCTATGGTAACCGCTCATAGTTACTTCCTGTTTTGGTTCCGAGTCTGATTACTTCCTGTTTTGGTCCCGAGTCTGATGTCAACAAATTCCAAGCAATTTGTCAGACATTTGTTAGTTTCAGGGCTCCGGAGTGGCTAAACTAGCGCGGAATTCTGATATTCCCCTTTAAATTCAATCATCAGAAAGTCAATTACATGTGATGACACTTTTCTATTGTCATTCTTATGTTGAGGCGGCAAAGGGAGAAGAATGGGTAAAAAGTAACTGATAGATTACTCTTAAAGTAACTTAGTTACTTTGATAATGAAGTAATCAGTAAAGTAACTAGATTACTTTTTTGAGGCATAATCAGTCGTCAATAATTAAATTACTTTTTCAAGTAATCTGTGACAACACTGACTATAACGCATAACTACCCACCTCTGAGTGCGCTTGATGCTAACTTAGCCGTGATTACTCGTGTTTGTGTGTGGCACAAATGCGAGGTTCAATCGCCAGGTGTGTGTTGACAACTGTGCAATTTTTCCAGTTCAGTAGCTTTGGCCTGCACTAACAGAAGTAGATAGAAAGTCAATATATGGAGTTTCTCGCAATTTTTTTTCAACATAATCGAACAAAACTTTGGTGAAAATTGTTTTTTTTGTGCTTACTTTCTGAAGCATTGTCGGAAGTTGCACTTAAGAGTACAAAAGAGAGGCAGTCCACTGATTGCCCAAGGAGAAACATGGAAACGGAGGACGACGGATGACCGCAGCTGACCTTTAATTGCACAGAGCCAGTGATTGGACGTCTCTTTGAGAGCCGCGTGGTCCTAAAAGAGGGGAAAAGGGCCATCGTGCAATTGCGAAAGATCAGCAAATGGCTGTCAGATGCCCACCGGCAGCCCACTGCAAAACAAAATTATTCTCCAATCAGCACTTGAAATTTTGGAGAAAGAAATATAAAGTGTAACTCATCGATATGATGGCCCACCAAGAATCAATATACCATTTTAAAAAAGAAATCTCTGTGTTATTAAAGGACACAGCAGATTGCTAACAAAGTTTTCCACAAGTGTCTACATTAACTTATTGGTTGCCATTGACAGCACTAGATGTCCAATTTATTTTTGACTGGGAGGAGAATCGACAGAAATGTTGCAATGAAATACATATAAATCAAGGGCGTAGGTTTGCATAGGGACGGTAGGGACATAACACGAGCAACTTTCCAGGATGCTCAAATTGTCCCCACCAACGTTTAGGCAAACTTACTTGCATTTTATAATGAGTTCAATTATATAGGTAATTTAGATTACCTTCCCATATGTTGTAAGGATACAATTGACCCTACCATTATTAAGTGAATTATTTTCATTATGTTCAGACTTTTTCACTTGCTGAATGTCCGGGTCCATTTTTTTCGCCCTCAAACTCACATTTGATTGGCTGATGACCCCCACCACACACACACACACACACACGCGCGCACCGACCCAACAAAAATACAAGATGTCGCCAACATGCCGCCTCATCCGCCCCCTTCAAAGAGGAAGGATATTAGAATTTTTTTCAGCCAGCAGCAGCCACTGTTATGGAGGTGGGGAACACACCACTAATTTTGCTATTGAAATTTTGCCACAACCTGAGTTTGCATAACATTAAACTGTGTGAATTTGCTAACCTGCAAAACTCGAGTAGGAAGCTCCTTAGAGGGACGTATCCTCCACTTTTGTATGAATTTTCTGCAGTTAACGTTAATTAGACTGTGAGAAATGTAGTGAACCGAGGTTTGCCCCCTTCTACCCAATTTTCATTTTTGTTTTATTTATGTGGTCTTAAAGCAACACTTGGTAACTTTTCAGTTTTGGTCGATTTTAGCGACGCTGGTGGACAAAAGCGGTAGTTTTTTGAAGACCTATGAGCGCATAGTGTCTTCCTATGAGAGGCATTACAGAAAAGAATTGAGAAGCACTGTTATAACTCAATACAGATTTATTTTGCAATGTTCAGTTAGCCTATCAATTAATTAGGTTCATATTCGTGAGAAATATAGCCCTGACCCCCGTTTACCCAATCTGTTTGGTTGTCCCGTCCCTGGCAAAAAGTGGCCATGCATGTTATGCTGTTATAGTGTCCCTATCAATGTTAAGCCCAAACCTACACCCTTGAAATAAATAAAATTGCATGAAGACAAAAGTATATGACTGACAGTCTGCAACAGTGCAAAAAATGAACATCGTTTATTTTTCCATTTAGAAATAGCACGCAAATCCTAATCGGATGAATATTTTTTGTGTCCATAAAAAGTGCTTCTCATTATAATTTGAATCAGAAAACTGATCAGATTAAGGAAATGTTGTCCATTTAAATACAGCCACTGTGAAATCGTTATTGCAAGTGAAGGGAAAAGGTACCGTTCTCGCACACACCATATAATTGTTTGCATTAGTATAACACATTCATTTAACTATAGTTTAGGCAGACTCCACTCAGTGGCCTTGAACAAAGTAAAGTGAATCACCTTATCGGCGCTCATGAGGGGGAAAAGGAAAAATGGTATCGTTTCTTGTAGGCACCGTCTAACTGTTTGCATTACTCGAACACACGTAATATAATCAGTCAGGGAATAGTAGCATTTCTCATATTCACTGTAGGACTGCACTACTCTAACACACCTACTGGACTGTCTCAGAAAATTAGAATACACAATATTCTAATTTTCTGAGACAGTCCTGTATATTGTTCTATGTAAAGGACGTCAGCCAAGGTCGGCCCCCCACATTTTTACCACGCCAAATCTGGTCCCCTTTGCAAAAAGTTTGGACACCCCTGCTTTAAATGGTGGATTAATGTACAGGACTGTCTCAGAAAATTAGAATATTGTGTATTCTAATTTTCTGAGACAGTCCAGTAATGTAAAATAAATAGCACACCATAGTTTAAAGAAACAGAGTAGAGACACAACGCAGTCTTATCACAGAAGCCCAAAACGTGTGCGCCACGAGCAAGATTGACACACCAACTCTGGCAATCAGTCCTCCCGACAAACGAACAAGGACAAAGACCAGCGCGCTTTGTCCTAAAACAAGTAGTGCCAGTTGAAAGCAGGCGCTTGTGACGTCAAGACCAGCGTCGGTCGCTGTGGCAACCACATTCCATCCACGCATGAACCTAAACAGCCTGAAACCGGCCAGAGAGGGCTGATCCCAAAGCAACGCCTGGACACACCTTCGGCCGGCTCACGGACTTAAAAAACACTGGACACTGAGATAAGACAGATTTTGCTGCTCGGAAAAATGTAGCCTTGTTTTTGATCCAGAATTGTCCCTCCGTCGTCTGTTTTTGCCTTGTTTTTGACCATTGTCGACGAATAAATTGTCAACCTGCTTTCGGCGAGTCTCTTTCAAACTTTTGGAATATGGAGTCAGTACAAAGGGTTAATATCAGAGATGAACGCGCAAAGTTCCGCCTTCCCGGTTGGCGCGCGCGGAGGCAGCATCGGCAGAGCGGCACTTTATTCAGCTGTTTCCGTGCGGCTTGTCTGGGGAGGCGAATTTCAACACAAGCCTTGTATCGCGTATCGTATGGGGAGGTACCCAGAGGTTCCTACCCATTTGTTGCAAGTCTGATCACATGACTATAGTGTCGATCATTAAACTGCAAGCTAGGATTCCTTACGTCAAGTGCACTTTTAGACATTCTCATGCCTGAACAAGGTGTTGATTATGGACAATCCATGCCAAGCACAGACGTTAATAGAACACTGCTGAGGTTCTAATCGGAGTATCAATGTCATTCCTCACACGTGAGTGAAGACAATGACATTTTACAAGTCATACCAAGAAATTTCAGATTACCTATCAGACAACTGGACCCAAGTCACAGGGATTACGACTCGAGTCAACTCGAGTCGCAAATTTAATAACTCGCATCTCGACTTGGACTTGAAAAAAAGAAAACAGACTCGGACTTGACTCGCTTGAGCTGGGAGGGTCCAGGACTCAAGACTCAATTTGACTTGCGAGGCAATAACTTGAGATTTGACTCGACTTGAGACAATGACTCGAGACTTGACAAGCTGACTCGAAAACCTTGGATCATAGATTGGTTCCCACTTGCCAGAGATCTGCTTGATCGTCTTGGCATCTTGCCACACCCTCATGGAACATCGTCAGTCAGTTGAGTGCTGACTGAGACTGCAGATGCATCATGGCAAGTTCAACAGTGCCAGTTTCCAAGGAGATTAATTTTGCCGACAAAAACTTCCATTCCGATGGAAAACACAAAAAGTTTATTTTGTGTCAAACATACAAATTCGTTCTTGTAATGTAGCCTTTCCATTATACCAGGGGTCCCCAACCTTTTTTGCGCCACGGACCAGTGTGATTTGGGTCTTTTTTTCACGGACCGGTGTTCTGTCAAATTTTGCACCCTTATAAAATTTTGCTCCCAAAGCTTTTGTGGCAGTGAAAAAAGCCCTCTTTTATATTCATTTGGACTCTCAATGATATCCAACGGTGCTAAAAAACTATTTACATCATAAAGATACATGTGCAACACAAAAATGGCGTTAATTAATGCTTAACGACACGGCGAAGTTGTTAAGTGAGAGAGCTGCATGCAGTTGTTGTATGCAGCTAACATGGCAAACATAAGTTAATATTCCTTTATTTAAAGAAAGTTTGTAGTGTGTACTTTGGAATCGCTGCATTTTTAACGTTACGCGCATGCCAAATTTGTCAGAACACCGGCAATGTGCGGCAGAAAAATACAGCAAATAAAAAATAACATTGGTTTTTAGCCCCGTTGTGTTAAGTGCAGGGAAAATACAACTCACCCGCGGAATCAGTGGGAGGCCTGAGCTTGTTTCGTTTTAGACGAGATGGTCCTGAGATGGGAGAAGCTCGCTTCGCAAAGATACGATGTTGGAAATTGTAGCACAGTTTTCAGCGCTCTCCTGGCGATGTCAGGATATTCCGAAATGACTTTAATCTAGAACCTCGGTAGAGTTGTCTCAAATGTATGTTTAAGGTCGCCGTGATTTGCGATCTCTACAAGCTGATATTCCTGTTGCACAGACATGCTCGAATCACTCGGTTTATCCACATACAGGTCCCGAATCCACTCCTTCGCAGTTCGTGGGTCTTTAGTGAATGAGAAGTAGCATAGACTTTGTTTCCTTCGAGGTTGTAGGCTCATCTAATTGCTCGTCAGGATCCCTTTTCCTCGTAAAAAATCTATCCAAAGACGTCCGTTTTTCAGTTATTCTATTGTGGGGGCTAATTATTTCCGGGAACAAATGTGACAGGCGACGACCTACGTCATACGTTATTATCGAGGCCAAGCGCACATCGATATACAAAACAAGATGTACTGCTTACAGTCCAGTCAATGCATTTCTATGACGACCTCCTATCCTGTAGTTGTATATCTAGAGTAGAGGTGTGTTAAGCGGCACAGGCCAAATTCAATTGGCCAGAATGCAGTCGTTAATAAATTATTTATTATTTCTTCCCGGTACCAAATGCGCCACCGCGGTCATTGGGGACCCCTGCTTTACACCTTGGTCTGAATTATGAAACATAACGTTGGAATCAATAATGAACACCTTAATGCTGGTTTATTCGCTGCAGACTATACTGCAGAGTTGGTTTTTTTTACAGTCCGGTAGTATGGGGTGAATGGCCCTTTGTTAGGGGCCATCCAGTCCTTGTACCACAGGAGCATTCGTCTGTTACGTGTTGCCAGCAACATGTCGGACCTGTATCCAGTGAGGGTTGGACTCTGCCAGGGCTGCCGTTTGTCACCGGTTTTGTTCGTGACTTTCATGGACAGAATTTCTAGGTGCAGCCGGGTGGTGGAGGGGGTCGAGTTCGGTGGTGGGAGGATCTCATCTCTGCTTTTCGCAGATAATGTGGTCCTCCTGACCCCATCGCACAGCGACCTCCAGCTCTTGCTGGGACGGTTCGCTGCAAAATGTGAAGCGGCTGGGATGAGAACCAGCTCCTCCAAGTCTGAAGCCATGATTCTCAGCCGGAAAAGAGTTGATTGCTCGCTCCAGATCAGGGGTCAGTGCCTGCCCCAGGTGGAGGAGTACAAGTATCTGGGGATCTTGTTCACGAGTGAAGGTAGGTCGGAGCATGAGACCGACAGGCGCATTCGGGTGGCGTCCGCAGTGTTACGAGCGCTTAACTGGTCTGTCGTGGTGAAGAAGGAGCTGAGCCGGAAGGCGAAGCTCTCGATTTACTGGTAATGAATGAAAGAGCAAGAGCCTGGATACAAGCGGCTGAAATGAGTTTCCTTCGCAGATTGGCCGGCCTCAGCCTGAGAGATAGGGTGAGGAGCTCGGTCATTCGGGAGGGACTCTGAGTAGAGCCGCTGCTCCTTCATGTCGAGAGAAGCCAGTTGAGGTGGTTTGGACATCTGGTTAGGATGGACCTCCTGGACGCCTCCCTCGGGAGGTGTTTCCGGCACATCCTGCTGGGAAGAGACCCCGGGGCCGACCCAGGAGACGCTGGAGCTGGCCTTGGAACGCTTCGGGATTCTGCCAGACGAGCTGGTGGAAGTGGCTGGGTAGAGGGCTGTCTGGTCCTCCTTGCTGAGGTTGCTGCCCCCGTGACCCGGATACGGATAAGTGGGAGACAACAATGGCAACGGCGACGACTTAGCTTGATAGTTTGGTTTCCCTCAAAGATAAACCTGAGTGCTTTGTGAGTGGGCAGGGGAACAATGGTGAAGGCCTTGGCTAACCTGTTACTTGATTCGACAACCTTTTGACTTGACACCATTCGCCTTTACAGCCTATGATTTGACACGACTCGTCTTTACAACCTTGTGACTCGACTCGATTCTACATCATGACCTTGAGACTTTACTCGACATAACCTTATGACTGAGCTCAACTCAACATAACCACATGACTCGAGTCGACCTCGTGACTCGACTCAACTTGATTCATCATAACCTCGTGACGAGACTTGACTTGCCCACAACAGGTAAGACTCAGGACTTACTTATGACTCGGATCATAGTGACTCGTGCAACGGTCTGAAAACTACCAATGATTTAATTATCACTACTGATACACTGTAACTATTGGCATCTTTTCAATGAGAAATTGGAGGAGTTGGGTACCTTGTTCGAGGGCACTTCGGTCCTAAATGTCCATAACGGTCGAGGAAATCAAACACAGGGACTTTCGTGCATTTTTAACCACAGTTTAACGGCTGCTGAAAAAAAAATTGAGTGTGGCTAAATCAAAAATTTGTGTGGAGAAAGTTAACTGAAAAGCATTTGGGCGGCGTCCAGACACAAATGAATAATGTGCCAGCTTAGATTAGGCCAACTCTATTTAAACATAATAGCAGATTTCCTTTAAATGGCTGGCCAAACTCCACTGTTGAATAGGCATCTAAGGATGTTCTGCAAAAGTGTTGCTATTAGCCATCAGGCAGTTTGAAAGTCTTTAATGCGGGTCAAGCTTGGGGACCTGCAGCTGCTCGCAGAAAGGCAGATGGAATAAAAGCACGAATCAGCAGCTCTGCCTCTGCCGGCTTCCTTATCTGCTCGCGCAGCTGAGAAGTACGCGCGTGCACACAGGCCAGCTTGCGGCAGCGCAATTACTCAGCCGACCGTCTGAGTGGTCACAAGAAGGTATGTGTTTTTGAGCCCACTGAAAAAATGGATTGAAGATACACAATCAGTTTTACAGGCATGCAGTTTTCTTTTTGTTTGTTTGTTTGTTTGTTTGATTTCAGTGAGCTGAAAACGTTTTTTCAGTTCTAGCATTCGACATTTCGTGCATCAACATTGACAATAGTAACCTTGGTGTGAACTGTGAAGTGTCTTCAGATATTTTTTGTACTTCTCAAGGCGAGCAATACAAGGTAAGGTAGGGAAACTTTGGGCGTAGACTTCATAATGTATGGGGCCGATAAATAGGGGGCCTGCATTGTTGGCGAGGCTGTTAAAGCTGACTGAGTGGAATCACAGACAAAGAGCTTTTTTCGTTGAAAATTTATTGTGAATAAATGCTTAAGTCCCTGAATTCTTTATATATATGGACATAAAACAGTCTTGGTTAAAAGCAACAACAAAAAAACGTGCAGGTGGCATTTATTTTACGTAAATATGTCGAAGTACAATGCTAGTCTGTCAGTAAATGTAGCTAGCGGCCACCTTTTGTAAATAGAGCTTTTCCGGTGAAAATTCTTGTGAATAAATGCTTAAATCCCTGAATTCTTTATATATATGGACGTAAAACAGTCTTGGTTAAAAGCAAAAGAAAAAAATGTGCTGTTGGCATTTATTTTACGTAAATATGTCGAAGTACAATGCTAGTCTGTTCGTGAATCTAGCTAGCAGCCGCCTGATGTAAACAGAACTCTTCAGATGAAAATTCTTGTGAATAAACCCTTGACCCTTAAATACCCGCAACATGAAGCAATTATCAGAGAATCCTAAAATTTGAAAAATAAGGTCCTAATGAAACCTTTTTTTTTCAAATTTGTAAAATGAAAAGACGAAATGAATATGTGTAATAAGCGCTCTGATATCCATAACCCTTGCGAAATCCTGTTTGTTTTTCTCATGGAACCAGCAGATACATGTGTTTACTTGCATCCATCACTGTTTTTTTTTTCAAAAAGAACTGTCAAAAATTCTGAATTAGTCTCAAAATTATGAAATTTTAGGTGTATCAAATGTGATACGTTTGGCAATAAAGGATCCCCGAATTCTTTATAGATATGGATGTAAAACAGTCTTGATTCTTGGTTAAAAACAACAACAACAAAAAAACTGTGCATTAAGCATTTATTTTACGTAAATATGTCGAAGTACAATGCTGTCAGGAATGCGGGTAGGCAGGCAGGCAGATTGTGTGGACCCAATTGCAGGGAAAGGAGACGAGGCAGAAGGGCGGTGTAAAAGGTTTTAATTAATGCCAACAAAAAACAAAGCACCAACAAAACGACTGGGGTATCCAAAAACTCTTAACAAACAAAAGTTGGGCTAACAAATAAACTTACTTTCAAAGCAGGGCGAGTAACACAAGGAACTGGGGGGGGAAGGCAGGCATGAACGTGGACCAGTACATTGACAATGACGCAACAAGGAGTGAAAAGAAACTGGGAGTTTATATACACACACACAGAAAAGGGTTAACGACACAACGAAGAACAGGTGAGGATGCAGTTAAGGGATACTGTAGGAGCAGGCACAACAGGTGAAATCAATGGGCAATCACAGGGACGAGTCACACTAGGAGAAAACCAACACAAAACCTAACAAATGCTAGTCTGTTCGTGAATGTAGCAAGCGGCCGCCTGATGTAAACAGAACTTTTCCGTTGAAAATTCTTGTGAATAAATGCTTAAATCCCCGAATTCTTTATAGATATGAATGTAAAACAGTCTCGATTCTTAGTTAAAAGCAAAAAAAACGTGCAGTTAGCCTTTGATATTGATAACCCATCGGGATGAAAAATACATACTGTATATTGCGATATATCACCATATCGTTATGTTGTCACACCCCTAATCCAAAGTGTGCCTCGCTTCCTTAAATCAACTAGAATAGGCTGAATGGGGACAAGCGCTATAGAAGAGTCTTCATATGATTAAACTATATCCACTAAATAAACAACAATATAATGGGGAAAAGTTTCGACTGGGTTCATGTCGGAAAAGTACACAAGAGTGCAAACAAGAGCCATATGCAAATATCCAAGAATTGTCCTTGGCTGCACATTCCCGCCGGAGTGAAACGACACCTTCCCATTTCTCCTTCAGGATGCTAATTGATTAAAAATTCAACATTATGCTAATCAGAGGAAGACTGTGCTCTCGGGCGATAGTCCCCGCAGTAAATCAAAGTGGCGTCTTATCAGCTAATTAACTTCGCCGGGTTGTTTTTCAAACAATAATGGCTGAATTCCTCCTCGGCAACTGTTTACGTATGTGTATGTGTGCAGTGGGCGACATCTCTGGCTAACAATGTGTGCCTACGCATTGGCGGTGTGCGGCAGATACCTTCGGCCCGCTGACCCCTAGGAGGCCGCGGCGGGGATGAGTCAGGACGGCCGCGGGGTGCCGACCGTGACGGAGTAGAGGCCAGTTAACGCCGCTTTAATTGGACACGCTGATTAATAATCTCATGTATCAGTCTGCTGGTCACTTTGTGCAAAACCGCATTGTTGGGGTACACTTTTTTTTTTTTTTTAATATAACAATGAAGATGAACATTTAAATGTTTATGGATGAGTCTGTTTATGTGAGAATTCAGTGTGACTTTGTTCAAAAAAATTATTTGATTAGTATATAAAAGACACTGGTGGGAGTTGCTTCCAAACTCATTCATCCATCAGCATAATTAAGACAGGAAAGGAACAAAAAAGTTGTCTTATGGACAACTAAAACTTTATGCAAAATTCAGTAAAATCAAAGCATTTTCAAGGATTTCAAGGACTCGTACGAACCCTTAATATACAATGGTGTAAAAATGTATCTGAACCTTTTGGAATTTCTCACATTTCTGCATAAAATCACCATAAAATGTGAACGTGTCTTTGTCAAAATCACACAGATGAAAATAAAGTGTCTGTTTTAACTAAAACCACCCAAATATTTATAGGTTTTCATACTTTAATGAGGATAGCATGCAAACAATGACAGAAGGGGGGAAAATAAGTAAGTGAACCCTCTGCCTAAGAAGATTTAAAGAGCCAATGAAACCAATTCTAACCAGAGATTTTAAAAGTGGAAATGTGAACTAAGGTTGGCCAACCATGTTTTTGAATAATAACAATGGCTGAACAGTTATATATAAATTATATATAAGTATATATATATATATATTTTTTTTTTTTTTTTTTTAACGCAACCCTCCCAGATTCTTTGTTTAACCCATAGCAACGCTCTTGACAACGAAAATGCTTTTCTTCGGCAATCTTCGGAAATTACGTTACACCGGGAAGTGCGAGGGAAGTCCGCCATAGAACAGTATTGTTTGTTGCATTGCTTCTCGGTAAGATGCCACGGCGGTGTGTGGCGATGTTTTGTTCTCACTCAAACGAAAAGTTGTATGAGTGGCCAAAGGATAGCAGGGCACGTAAATGGACATCTTTCGTTCGCACGAAGCGAATGAATTTCACGCCGTCATCAAGTAGTAGTCTGCTGCAAACACTTCGAAGATGCCTGCTTCCTTAACCGGTCTGCTTATGATCAAGGATTTGCCAAAAAATAAGTGTGATTTTTGGATAGCTGACTGATGACTTTGTCAAAGCAGAGCTGCCAACTGTTTTGGAATGAACAGTATAAGCTAGCGATGTTAGCCAAACGTTAACTCGTGGCAATCCCCGATCATAGTTGTTGTTGCGTTCGCTAGGTTAAGCGTGTTTAAATTCTGCGTCATCTACGATCTTGTCCGAAAGGGTTAATCCACTGTAAATCGGGAAAGGGGTGTGGATGTGCATATAAGCGGGTCGGCGTCGCGGTAATTCACGGTCACGTTGCCGGAAGAGACACACACCGCCGGTGAGTTTGTGCACATTTATTTGTATTTGTATTATGTATTTCCACCTTCATGCTTCAAGCATTGCATTGCATTTGTACGGTTCGACGTTTCTTTCATGGTGATCGCTTGATAGCCTTCTAGTTTGTGTTTTATGTACGAGAGCCGCTGACAGGTGACAACAACAAGCGTATTGGTTTTAATGGCAGCGAACCAGCGAGCGCGCAAGTCACGCAGTGAATCATGGGAAATGTAGTCTCGGGACAACACTGAAGTGGTGCTTTGTAATCTGTTCGCTTGTGTGAAAAAACTACATTTCCTCACGCTATTAGACGCCACTTCCTGCCGAGAGCCACAAGCTGTGTTCGTTCTGTTAGCTCCATGTGTTAATAAAGAAACAAAGTTGTCAGCACGTCATGTGTTCGATACATTTGTAAACAAAAACCTGATAACAAGACACTATGCACAATCCGTTTGAGAGACACTGGAGTAGTAGGAGGCGAGGAGGAGATCAGCGAGAAGCACAACTTCGCAGTTGAATGTGGCGGCAGTCCACTATTAATTTGTTTTCTTATTGTTGCCACAATAAAGTGGAGAAAGCCATCAACGACTCATCTCCTTCTTCTTCTCTCTCCACGGAGGAAGCCACTGCTGTCCCCCCAAAAAACATTGTTGCTCATTTAATGTTCGAAAAAAGGCCCTTGGCCACTCCACAGACGTTTTGGCAAAGTATTTTGGGGACTGGTGAAACCAAAGTGGAATTGCTTGAGAGTAACACACAACGTCATGTGTGGAGGAAAAATGGAACACCTCACCAACATCAACACCTCATGGTTTCAGAAGAACAAAATATACTCTGGATTGGCCAAGTCAAAGTCCAGACTTGAACCCCATCGAGATTCTGTGGCATTACCTAAAGACAGCGATTGATGCCAGACATCCCAGGAATCTAACTGAACTACAGCAGTTTTGTATAGAAGAATGGGCTAGGATTAGTTCTGATTGATGTGCCAAACTGATCTGCAGCTACAGGAAGTGTCTGGTTGAAGTTATTGCTGCCAAAGGGAGGGCCACAAAATATTAAATGGTTCACTTACTTATTTTTACCCCTTTGTTTATTGTTTGCATACAATCCTCATTAAAATATGAAAACCTAGAAGTGTATGGGTGATTTTGAGTTAAAGCAGACACTGCTTTTTCATCTGTGTGATTTTGACAAAGATCAGATCACAAATTCCAAAAGGTTCAGATACTTTTTCATACCACTGTATATATATATATATATTTTTTCATTTAATCTTTAATAAAGTTGTTTCACAAAGTTGTATTCTTATTAACATTGTATTTCATTTATTGCGTCTGCACAACGAAATATCCTGTATTATTTACTCTATTATGGACTATCATTTGTAATAAATAAATAATTAAACAATATGCGTACAGCAAGTAAACAGTAGTGGCCGATGGCTGACATCGATGCTCTTGCCAAATGGCCAATCGGGAGGCGGAACAACACTGAGGTTAGAGGCTAACTGAGGTTAGAGGCTAACCTGCAGCCACTCTGGCTGATAAGAATTGCACTGGTCAACCAGAAACACACAAATATTGATGCTAAAATGACATGACATTAAATACGATCACCAGTGAGTATTAGAGCAGAGGTAAAGCTTGTTAGATCAACAAAAAATTTCAAGCTGCTCCAGGCAGTCCACTTTGTAAAACCAGACAACTTGTTAAATCCCCAAATATGTACTTGCCTCACACATGGGGATCAACAGAGATATACAGAGAAATTCAGTGGCACATTCTTAACTTAAGTTGTGAGATAAATCATGCGTGTGTGTGTTTGACTGGAAGCCAACTCCATGTGTTCCTGTCATCACGGGTTCAGAAGCAGCACGTGACCTCGCTCCCTTAGATAGACTGTTTCCTTCCCATGCTTCCTCCGATGTTCCAAATGTGCACTATCTAGTGAGCCAGAGGCTTCCTTAATGCGTAAATATCGACATTTAGGAAGCATGTTTTTAAATAGATGATTATATTATGTCACCGTTGCTGTACGGTGATGTCACTCACTATCACAAGGAGGACATTTGGGTAATTTTGATGTTGTTTCTCATAGAGATGCCGATCGATCGGGTCCGATCACGTCATTTTCAAAGTATCGGAATCGGCAAAAAAAATATCGGACATGCCTTTTTTTTAATATATATATTTTCTTTTTAATTAAATCGTTTTCTATTTGGTATTTAACGTTAAAGACATAATATGTAACACTCATCCAGAGTCTTTAGTTTAGGCTTAAGGTCGGGTTATCAAATTTATCCCGTTAACAGCAGTATTTTTTTTTTTTTTTTTTTAAATTTATCACGTTAAAATATTTAACGCAATTAGTGCATGCGCTGCACGACCCACTCACGCATTGTCGCGTTCAATCTGTAATGGCGCCGTTTTACCTATATATACAGCTAAAAGGCAGCGTAAAATGAGTAGAGTGAATTTTGGCAGCCTTTGGAGCCTTTTTTTAATTGGCTAAAGCCTTACAATCCCTCTCCCTATGATTAGAAATATCGTGGGAAGCAATGTTGGGAAGAAAGGTAGTAATTGATCTTTTTCTTAACACCCTATGTTATTTCCCAATGCAGAGAAGATATATCAATTGGTGTCACTACGCACAGTCATGGTTGCACTTCCCATCATGCATTTGGGCAGAACAGTTAAATTGCTACAGTGTCATTTACTGAAAGCTCAACAAATACACTAGATGGCAATATTGAGTCACAATATACAAAGTCACATTTATCCTTTAAGAAATACAAGTCTTTCTATCCGTGGATCCCTCTCACAGAAAGAATGTTAATAATGTAAATGCCATCTTGAGGATTTATTGTCATAACAAACAAATACAGTACTTATGTACTGTATGTTGAATGTATATATTCGTCCAAGTTTTATTCATTTTTTTCTTAATGCATTGCCAAAATGTATATGATCGGGAATGATTGGAATTGAATCGGGAGCGAAAAAAAAGCAATCGGATCGGGAAATATCGGGATCGGCAGATACTCAAACTTAAACGATCGGGATCGGAACAACCCTAGTTTCTCATATACCGCGTGTCCCACTGGTCCTAAGAGCTATGTTGTCCGGGGCTTTAAGCCCCTGGCAGGGTCACCCATGGAAAACAGGTCCTAGTTGAGCGGCCAGACAAAGCATGGCTCAAAATGACCCCTTATGACGAAAAGTTAGGGCTGTCAAACTATTAAAATTTGTAATCAAGTTAATTACAGCTTAAAAATTAATTAATCATAATTAATCGCAATTCAAACCATCCATAAAATATGCCATATTTTTCTGTAAATCATTGTTGGAATGGAAAGATAAGACACAAGACGGATATATACATTCAAGATACGGTACATAAGTACTGTATTTGTTGATTATAACAATAAATCAACAAAATGGCATTAACATTATTAACATTCTGTTAAAGCGATCCATGGATAGAAAGACTTGTAGCTCTTAAAAGATAAATGTTAGTACAAGTTATAGAAATTTTAAAATAAAACCCCGCAATGTTTTCGTTTTATTAACATTTGTAAAATTTTCAATCAAAAAATAAACCAGTAGCCCGCCATTATTGATGTCAATAATTACAGAATGCTCATGGGTGCTGAAACCCATAAAATCAGTCGCACCCAAGCAGCAGCAGAGGGCGACAAAACTCCAAGAAACACAAGTAACAAGTGAAGATTACACTATGGTGTCATTTTAATCTGAGCGGGGTATGTGCGTTAACGCGATCATTTTGACAGCCCTACGAAAAATTTAAACGGACTCAGGATTTTCTTGCCCGGGCGCTCCCTCTGGATCCAGGCCTGGGGGTGGGGCTCGAAGGCGAGCGTCTTGTAGCCGGGCCTGCATCCATAGGGCCCGGCCGGGTACAGCCCGAAAAGGCAATATGGGTCCCCCTTCCCATGGGCTCACCACCTGTGGGAGGAGCCAAAGGGGTCTGCTGCGTAGGGAGTTGGGCGGCAGCCAAAGGCGAAAGGCCTGGCGGTCTGACCCTTGGCTATAGAAACCAACTCTTGGGACATGGAATGTCACCTCTCTGGTGGGGAAGTAGCCCGAGCTGGTGTTGAGGCAGAGAAGGTCCGACTAAATGTAGTCGGATTTGCCTCCACACACAGTTTGGGTTCTGGTACCAATCCTTTCAAGAGGTGTTGGACTCTCTTCCACTCTGGAGTTGCCCACGGTGAAAGGCGCAGAGCAGGTGTGGGCATACCTATTGCCCCCGGCATGGCGCCTGTACGCTGGGGTTTACCCCAGAAGACGAGAGGGTAGCCTCCCTCCGCCTTCGGTTGGGGGGATGGGTGCTAATTGTTATTTGTGCTTATGCAACAAATAGCAGCACAGAGTACCCACCCTTTTTGGAGTCCTTGGAGGGTGTGCTGGAGAGCAGTCCCTCTGGGGACTCACTTGTTCTGCTGGGGGACTTTAACGCTTACATGGGCAATGACAGTGAGACCAGGAGGGGGGTGATTGGGAGGAACGCCCCCCCCCCAATTAGAACCCGAGCAGTGTTCTGTTATTGGACTTCTGTTTGTCCACAACGAACACCATGTTCAAACATAGGGGTGTCCATATGTGCACTTGGCACCAGGACACCCTAAGCCGCAGTTCGATGATCAACTTTGTAGTCGTGTCATCGGACTTGCGGCCGCATGTTTTGGACACTCGGGTGAAGAGAAGGGAGGAGCTGTCAACTGATCACCACCTTGTGGTGTGTTTGCTCCGAGGGCAGGGGAAGATGCTGGCTAGACCTGGAAGGCCCAAATGCATTGTAAGGGTCTGCTAGGAATGTCTGGCAAAATCCCCTTTCAGAAAGAGCTTCAACACCAACCTAACTTCGGACAACAGAACTTCTCCCTTGTCCAGGGGGAGGTGGAAAAGACATTGAGTCCGAGCGGGCCATGTTCCGAACCGCCATTGTTGAGGCGGTCGATCAGAGCTGTGTAAGGGTAGGAGGGAGCGGGAGATCGACAGGCGGATCAGTGTCTGCAGTGATGCGGACTCTACACCAGTCCGCAGTGGTAAAGAAGGAGCTGAGCCGAAACCTATGGTCACAAGCTGTGGGTAGTGAGCCAAAACACAGCCCATGTGACTCGAGACCAAAACCAGAAGTAACTATGTGTGGTTACCATGGAAACAAACGCGTAGTGGGAACCTTTCTAACATTTTCGATTCAAAATGCTCTTTGGGCATGACTACAATATTCTTTATTCTACATACATAATGAGGTAATAACAAAATAGTGACGCACATACACGAAGGAAACGAACTTTAAACAGATTACTGGTTTGAAAAAATGAACGCATTAGATTGCTCGTTACTGAAAAAAAGTAATCAGATTACAATAATGCGTTACTTAGTTACGTAGCAGTCTGGACTGTCCAGAAGAGCTGATTGTGAGATTTGGTGGTGCAGACATGGGCTTCTAGATGTCTTGACTATCACCTACTTGACAGCGTCAATCTTGCTCAGTCAACTGCATGACGTGCGCGTTAGGCTTCCATGGTCAGAAGGCGTCCTTTATCCGTTCCGCCTTTATCTGCCCGTTGTCTTGGCACTGCAAATTCTAATCATTTCAAGTCCAACTGTTCATAATAATGAATATATTCTGCTCATTTTTCTTGAACTATAATATAAATGCTCTTTATTTTATATTGGGTGTCTTAGAGTAATACAAACAGTAAATATGAGAAAAGATACTATTCCCTTCACGCGTTAGTGACAATACTGTTTGCCAGAAGCTTTGTCAGACTTCATCAAAAATTGTGGAGATTTTACAGATGAAAAGGACTCTGTCTCATGCTATATGCCGCTACAAGAAACCGATTTTAAAAGGATGAACATCCCGTTTGCTACGGCACGCAGACGCGACGCTAGCACTTCTTAGCACAGCCAGCATTCAGAGGACTTTACTGCCCAGGATGTTTCTGTCCGATTTTTGATCCCATAACAGAAGAACAGTTTATTACTATTTATTTTTTGTTGGTATCTGGCTCCCCCGAGTGACAGGCCACTGCATACAGTGGGGCAAATAAGTATTTAGTCAACCACCAATTGTGCAAGTTTTCCTACTTGAAAAGATTAGAGAGGCCTGTAATTGTCAACATGGGTAATCCTCAACGATGAGAGACAGAATGTGAAAAAAAAAAAAAAACAGAAAATCACATTGTTTGATTTTTAAAGAATTTATTTCCAAATTAGAGTGGAAAATAAGTATTTGGTCACCTACAAACAAGCAAGATTTCTGGCTGTCAAAGAGGTCTAACTTCTTCTAACGAGGTCTAATGAGGCTCCACTCGTTACCTGTATTAACGGCACCTGTTTTAACTCATTATCAGTATAAAAGACACCTGTCCACAACATCAGTCAGTCACACTCCAAACTCCACTCTGGCCAAGACCAAAGAGCTGTCGAAGGACACCAGATGTAGACCTGCACCAGGCTGGGAAGACTGAATCTGCAATAGGTAAAACACTTGGTGTAAAGAAATCGACTGTGGGAGCAATTATTAAAAAAAGGAAGACATACAAGACCACTGATAAGCTCCCTCGATCTGGGGCTCCATGCAAGATCTCACCCCGTGGCGTCAAAATGGTAAGAACGGTGAGCAAAAATCCCGGAACCACTCGGGGGGACCTGGTGAATGACCAACAGAGAGCTGGGACTACAGTAACAAAGGCTACTATCAGTAACACAATGTGCCGCCAGGGACTCAAATCCTGCACTGCCAGAAGTGTCCCCCTGCTGAAGCCACTACACGTCCAGGCCCGTCTGCGGTTCGCTAGAGAGCATTTGGATGATCCAGAAGAGGACTGGGAGAATGTGTTATGGTCAGATGAAACCAAAATAGAACTTTTTGGTAGAAACACAGGTTCTCGTGTTTGGAGGAGAAAGAATACTGAATTGCATCTGAAGAACACCATACCCACTGTGAAGCATGGGGGTGGAAACGGCTTTGGGGCGGTTTTTCTGCAAAGGGACCAGGACGACTGATCTGTGTAAAGGAAAGAATGAATGGGGCCATGTATCGAGAGATTTTGAGTGAAAATCTCTTTCCATCAGCAAGGGCATTGAAGATGAGATGTCGCTGGGTCTTTCAGCATGACAATGATCCCAAACTCACAGCCAGGGCAACAAAGGAGTGGCTTCGTAAGAAGCATTTCAAGGTCCTGGAGTGGCCAAGCCAGTCTCCAGATCTCAACCCCATAGAAAATCTGTGGAGGTAGTTGAAAGTCAATGTTGCCCGACGACGGCCCCAAAACATCACTGCTCTAGAGGAGATCTGCATGGAGGAATGGGCCAAAATACCAGCAACAGTGTGTGAAAAGCTTGTGAAGAGTTACAGAAAACGTTTGGCCTCCGTTATTGCCAACAAAGGGTACATAACAAAGTATTGAGATGAACTTTTGGTATTGACCAAATACTTATTTTCCACCATGATTTGCAAATGAATTTTTTTTTTTTTCTCCACCTTCTGTCTCTCATAGTTGAGGTTTACTCATGTTGACAATTACAGGCCTCTCTAATATTTTCAAGTGGGAGAACTTGCACAATTAGTGGTTGACTAAATACTTATTTGCCCCACTGTATGAGAATGTAACATGTTGGTGTGTGTTTTTTTCCTTTGGAAAGATCAGGTAGTGAGATTCTCCAGCCTCCCCCTATATGTTATTCTGTTTTTTTTTTTTTTGAATGGGAATCCTTCTTCCCGCCGCGCAGCCCGAACCGCTTGACCGATCGGCACCATTCAAGTATCGACACGTCCGGAATTTTCGCGCGACGCAGGGACTTTTTCAAAAGTCCCCGAAAAATTTTCCATTTGCCGGTAAACGGCAATTTTCCGGAAAAAAAAAGCAATTTTCAAAATGTATCTAGTCCTACAATTTTTTACCAAATTACATAATTTAGGTATCAAAAATTCCGGGACGGTGAGGGGCATAAAAGTTGTATACAGAATTTGGAAAAAATTTACGGTTCACCAGAAATTTGACAAAAACTTGCCCATTCATTTTTAACGAGAAAAAAAAAAGTTTCAAAATGTATCTAGTCCTACAATTTTTCACCAAATCACACAATTTGGGCATCAAAAATTCCAGGACGGGGAGGGGAATAAAGGTTATTAACACAATTTGGAAAAAATATACGGTTCCCCGGAAATTTGCCAAAAACCTGCCCATTCATTTTTAATGGGAAAAAAAGACAAGTTTCAAACTGCTACTAGTCCGTCAATTTTTGACGAAAACACACAAGATGGGCATCAAAAATTCCGGGATAGGGAGGGGCATAAAAGAGATTTTTTTTTTTTTTGATAAAATGTACGGTTTCCCGGCAATTTGCCAAAAACTGGCCCATTCATTTTTAATGGGAAACAAAGAAGAGTTAAAAAATGTATCTAGTCCTTCAATTTTTGACCAGATCACATAATTTGGGCATCAAAAATTCCGTGACGGTGAGAGGCATAAAAGTTGCATACAGAATTTTGATAAAAATTACGGTCCCCCGGAAATTTTTCAAAAACTGTCCCATTCATTTCTAGGACGTGTCCCCCAAACTTCCCCAATTACATTGACGCTTATGGAGGGTGATGCCATTGACGTCCATGGACGTCCAAATTTCCCATTCATTTCTAATGGCTTTTAATCATGTTTTTTCATTCTATTGATGCCAATGTACTTGGATTCCATTGACGCCTTTGTAAATTGATACATTTGACGTCCATGGACGGCCAAATTTTTTCCCATTCATTTTCAATGGGAATTTTTTTTTTCCCCCCAAATCAACAGAAAATGACTCGATATCAATAGGACGTGTCTCCCAAACTTCCCCGATTCCATTAACAATTATGAAGGGTGCCGCCATTGACGTCCATGGACGTCCAATTCTCCCATTCATTTCTAATGGCTTTTACTTTGTTTTGTGCCAATGACTGGCATTATCATCCATTCTATTGATAGACCTGAGTGGGGCTAAGATCTGTATCTCCACAGAGGAAAGACCAAGGTGTGTAATTTCTCCCGAAATTGCAGTTTCTAGTTTCTAATGAGAACATTTCCCATTCACTTACAATGGGATTTCCAATTGAATTTTTTACATTGCATTGATGCCATTGACAGCCATGCATGTCGAATCTATTGATGCCAATGTACTTGGATTCAATTGACTTTTTGGATGTCGATGCCATTGACGGCCATGGACGTCCAAAATGTTTCCCATTTATTTTCAGTGGGGAAAAAAACAAAATTTCCCCAAATCAACAGATAATGACCAGTTATCAATAGGACCTGTCTCCAAACATCCCTGACTCCATTGACGCTTATAGGGGGTGCTGCCATTGACGTCCATGGACGTCCAAATTTTTTCCCATTCATTTTCAATGGGAATTTTTTTTTTTTCCCAACAATCAACAGAAAATGACCAGATATCAATAGGACGTGTCCCCCAAACTTAACCAATTCCATTGACGCTTATGAAGGGTGCCGCCATTGACGGCCATGAACGTCCAAATTTCCCATTCATTTTGTAATGGCATTTCAGCATGTTTTTACATTTTATTGATGCCAATGTACTTGGATTCCATTGAAGCCGCTGTAAGTTGATACCATTGACGTCCATGGACGTCCAAGTTTTTTCCCATTCATTTTCAATGGGAACATTTTTTTCCCCCCAAATCAACAGAAAATGACTAGATATCAATAGGACGTGTCCCCCAAACGTCCCCGATCGCATTGCCGCTTATTCAAAGTGATGCCATTGACGTCCATGGACGTCCATACTTCCCATTCATTTCCAATGGCATTTCTTCATGTTTGTTCATTCTATTGATGCCATTGTACTTGGATTCCATTGACGGTTATGTAAGTTGATACCATTGACGTCCATGGACGTCCAAATTTTTTCCCATTCATTTTCAATGGGAAAATTTTTTCTTTCCCCAAATCAACACAAAATGACTAGATATCAATAGGACGTGTACCCCAGATGTCCACAATTGCATTGACGCTTATGGAGGGTGATGCCATTGACGTCCATGGACGTCCAAATTTTTCCCATTCATTTTCAATGGGAATTTTTTTTTTTTCCGAAAATCAACAGATAATGACCAGATATCAATAGGACGTGTCCCCCAAACTTCCCCGATTCCATTGACACTTATTAAGGGTGCCGCCATTGGCGGCCATGGACGTCCAAATTTCCCATTCATCTCTAATGGGATTTAATTCGTTTAATGCCATTGATAGGCATGTTTGTCCATTCTATTGATAGCCTTGGGCGGGGCTACGATCTGTATAGCCACACAGGAAAGACCAGGTGTAATTTCTCCAGAAATTGCAGTTTCTAGTTTAATAAAGATATTTTTTATCTATTTGTGTAGCATCTCTCAATGTAAATATCCATATTAAGACATGGTCACCTGCGGCTTATTTTCAGCTGTGGCGGATATATGGATTTTTTTCTTAGATTTTGTAAAATTTGGGATGTGCACTTTATAGTCCGAAAATTAGAGTCCATATGTCTCCTTACAAATATCATGATTCCATCACGCATGTTCTCCCTCACAGCAAATGACAGGACTCTGTATAAATGACTTGCACAATGCGCACGCGTTACACTGTACATAACAAATGGCAGTCACGTATAATTAGAGACATGTTTGTGCAGTCGCCATGGCAACAGAGAACAGCAGAGGTGTTTCTCTCTCTGGAGAGTTGCCACTAGACTGGGTCAACCGCTCCGAGAGCATCCTGTCATGGGTGGGAATAAGGACTCCTCGTGTAAAATATCGACTGGGTTTGTTTATATATAATGTAGTGGAAATGATAGACTCCATTTGTTTTTACGTGAATTGCCAGTTATTGAAGCCGGAGGATAAATCTTCCCATGAACAGAAGAGCATCCAGTAGAAAACAAATAAAATGATATCTGTCTATAGAGGTTTGGCGAGTTTAGGTATTTTATTTCCTTCTGGGTTAAACAAACACACCGCGCGCTATAAAAACCATTTCTCATAAAGGCACCCGCAAACAACCGCTTCCTTTGCTGCTAACCGGGGATACGGTGATCCGCAACAATCCACTAGGGTTTTGTGTGGGCCTATTAAAAAGGGCCTCAGGTTTAACCGTCAATTAATTAGCTTGTTATTCTCCTCTTAAAAGCGCACATGTGGTGCTTAAAAATGGTGTTTTTCCTCACTGATGTCAAAATACATTCAGGTTTACAGTCGGTTTTATGCTTCATGAGAAAATAATTAGACTGGTGCTTAAGGCTTAAGTGTTTTTAACCCTTTCATGAATGAAATATGACTTTTTTTGTCCAAACAATGTATGCAATGAGGTAAATACTATGAAACAAAATCAAAAACAAAACTTTTGAGTGTTACTTGGGCCCGTAACCATTATATATTTCTGTTTGAATTGATGTTAACTTCATTAATTTAATTTTCATTAACTTTGATTTAACCCTATAATCCTTGACCACATAAATAATGAACAGAATTTAAAATTTCTTATTTTTTTTTTTTTTTATTTGAAAGCTTTATGTGGTACTTAAACATAATAGGGGAAAAATAATAATATGCAAATATTTTTTGTAATTTGTATCATAAATAAGATATTAAGCTTCTTGTAGTAAAATAAAAATAACGACATTGAACACTAAGTTTTTCAACTTTTTTTTTTTTTTTTTACTGCAATGAGGTCCAGATATGCTTCTATTAAATTTGACACATTTTGCAATACAGAGTTAATTTATACAGTTGCACCTCTACTTAAGAATGTCTCTACATACAGAATTTTCATGTAAAGACACGCCTCAATGGGAAAATATCGCCTCTTTTTAAGAAAGAAATTTCAGGACAAGAAAGGCAAAAATATAGTATGGCTGGTATTCACAGGTCCCAGAGTTGACTGAAGGTAGCATACTTATAGCTGCTCTGCCATTGGCTATTGGCTAACAATCCTGGCCTCCAATTGGCTAAGAGGGACCTCGACCGTATGTGTATCCCAGCGTCCTCTTCATTCGCCGTGAGGTGTTCCGACAGCTTTAAATGAGTGTATTAACTTTGATTCTTTATTCTTGGTTTTTTTACATTATGCACAAGTCAGATTTTATGTTTATTGTGCAATAATCGAATTGAAACATGTACAGTGGGGAGAACAAGTATTTGATACACTGCCGATTTTGTTGGTTTTCCCACTTGCAAGCCATGTAAAGGTCTGTAATTTGTATCATAAGTTCTCTTCAACTGTGAGGGACGGAATCTAATACAAAAATCCAGAAAATCACATTGTATAATTTTTAAATAATAAATTTGTATTTAACTGCATGAAAAAGTATTTGATACATTACTAACTAGTAAATATTTCGGCTCTTAGTCTTTTTTTAAGAACCCCTCCTGTTCTCCACTCATTACCGGAAGTAACTGCACCTGTTTGAACTTGTTACCTGTATAAAAGACACCTGTTCACATGCTCAAACAAACAAACTCCAACCTCTCCACAATGGCCAAGACCAAAGAGCTGTGTAAGGACATCAGGGATAAAATAATAGACCTGCACAAGGCTGGGATGGGCAACAGGAAAATAAGCAAGCAGCTTGGTGAGAAGGTAACAACCGTTGGAGCAATTATTAGAAAATATAAGAAGTTCAAGTTGACGGTCAATCTACCTCGTTCTGGGGCCCCATGCAAGATCTCACCTCGTGGGGCGTCACTGATCATGAGGAAGGTGAGGGATCAGCCCAGAACTACACGGCAGGACCTGGTCAATGACCTGAAGAGAGCTGGAACCACAGTCTCGAAGAAAACCATCGGAAACACATTACGCCGTCATGGATTAAAATCCTACAGCGCACGCAAGGTCGCGCTGCTGAAGCCAGTGCATGTCCAGACACGTCTGAAGTTTGCCACTGACCATCTCGATGATCCTGAGGAGCAATGGGAGAAGGTCATGTGGACAGGACGAGTGCACCGTATTGAGGGGAGGATGGATGTGGCTATGTATCGCCAGATCTTGGCTGACAACCTCCTTCCTTCAGTCAGAGCCCTGAAGATGGGTCGTGGCTGGGTCTTCCAGCATGACAATGACCCAAAGCACACAGCCAAGGCAACTAAAGAGTGGCTCCGTAAGAAGCATCTTAAGGTCCTGGAGTGGCCTTGCCAGTCACCAGATCTGAACCCGATAGAAAATCTATGGAGGGAGCTGAAAGTCCGTGTTGCCCGGCAGTAGCCCTGAAACCTGAAGGCTCTGGAGAAGATCTGCATGGAGGAGTGGGACAATATCCCTGCTGCAGTGGGTGCAAATCTCGTCAAGGACTACAGGAAACGTTTGGTATCTATAATAGCAAACAAACGTTTCTGTACCAAATATTAAGTTTGATATTTGTGATGTATCTTTTTTTTCTTTTTCAAATATTTTTATTCAATTTTTTCATGTATATAAACAGAAATTTACAAACAAGATAACACAAGATAAACCCTCCCCACCCACAACCCCAAATGTCCTGAATAACTATAGTATTTAGGCAAACAAATACATATCAATGATGAGTTAAAGGCAGTGCATCACAAAATAAAAGCTGTTGCATTTATGTCCATATCTGTATATATCTTTATCTTTAGAGAGAGAAAATGTAAAAATAGGAGGAGAATGATTGTATTTATCCATACGTCTCAAGGGTTCCCTCCGAACATCTGAGCATATCTCATGGCTTTGTTTGAGTTTTGTGAAAGTACGTCAGAAAAGGATCCCACGTCGTATGGAACCTTCTCCTTGACCTAGTCAAAGAGAAGCGCAACATTTCTAGTTTGAGGCAAGACATTAAATCCCGACGCCACTGGATAAGCGTGGGCAGGGCAGCCCCCTTCCACTGTAGCAAAATTGTGCGTCTAGCCAAGAGCAGAGCAAAGGTGACCATACGTTGTTCTGTAGATGACAAGTGATCATTATCTTCACGAAAAATACCAAACAAAGCAAGGGTAGGATTGATGTTAATATTCTTATTTAGTACTGTGGACAGAGTTTGGAAAATATCAAACCAAAATTTCTGCAGTTTGGGGCACAGCCAATACATATGTATCAATGTAGCGTCCCCAAATTTGCATTTATCACAGGTGGCCGTAATGTTCGGGTAAAAACTGGACAGTTTAGCTTTGGACATGTGAGCCCTGTGCACCACCTTGAACTGAAGAAGGCAGTGCCTAGCACAGATTGATGATTTATGTATTGAAGATAGTATAGATTCCCACAAATTATCAGGGAGATGCCCCAAATCTTGTTCCCAAGCTGCCCTTACCTTATCAATAGCTGAACCCAATGATAACGAAATGTAGTTATGCAGTTTTGACAGTGCACCTTCGGAAAGTGGATCAAAGGAGAGAAACCGGTCGATTGGATTAGGACTGGGTACTAAGGGGAAATTGGGCACATTAGAGCGCACATAATGCCTGACTTGCAAATAACGAAAAAAGTGAGTTCTGGGTAGATTATATTTCTCAGTCAGTTGAGTAAATGATACAAAGTGTCCATCTTCAAACATGTCAGCAAATGATTTGATACCCTTATCGTGCCATATCCGAAAGTTATAATCACAAGAAGAGGGGATGAAAAGGTGGTTGGAGGCAATCGGACTCAAGAGAGAAAACAGTTTGTAGTTAAAGAATCTCCTAAACTGGACCCATATACGAAGGGTGTGACGTACCACTGGGTTAAGTGAGTTTGGTATTTGACAGTCTGATGATGCAGCTAGAAGTGCAGGAAGAGAGACATTTTCACAGGAGTCCAGCTCCAAAGACGTCCAGCCTGGACCATCCAGTTGAAGATAAAAATGAGTCCAGAAAGCGATACAGCGAATATTAGCAGCCCAGTAATAATGACGAAAGTCTGGGAGCCCCATACCTCCGTCCTTCTTTGGTCTCCGTAATATGGCTTTACCGACCCGAGGCCTTTTTCCTTGCCATATGTACGAGGAAACTATGGAATCTAGAGAAACAAAAAAGGCTTTTGGAATAAGTACTGGAATATTCTGAAATAAGTACATAAATTTTGGAAGTATATTCATTTTTATTGAGTTTATACGTCCGGCAAGCGATAATGTTAAGGGAGACCACTGTGATAATGATGTTTTAACCTGATTTAACAAAACAGTAAAATTATCTCTTAGAAGATTCTTAAACTGCCTTGTAACGACCACTCCCAAATATGTAAACTGTCTCTCTTCAATCTGGAACGGGGTGCTGCTATTGTCCAAAACCAGCGCTTCTCTATTAACTGGGAATAATTGACTCTTAGATATATTGATTTTGTATCCAGACACTGAGCTAAATTGCTCAAGCAATGTAAGAGCAGCTGGAAGCGAGGTGTTGGGGTCAGACACATACAGGAGGAGATCATCTGCATACAGAGACACCTTATGCTCAGTACCTCCTCTCCAAATACCAGAAATATCCTGGTTGTTCCGGAGTGCAATTGCAAGTGGTTCAATTGCCAAGGCAAAAAGAATGGGGCTTAGTGGACAACCCTGGCGGGTTCCACGACCCAATGCAAAGGGCTGAGAACTTATGCTATTTGTTTGAACTCTTGCAATGGGAGAAGAATACAGCAATTTTATCGATGCTATGAGTGTTGGACTAAGACCAAACTTTTCCAGGACCTTAAACAAGTACTTCCACTCTACCCGATCAAACGCCTTTTCGGCATCAAGTGAGACTATACATTCAGGAACATTACTCGGGCTTGAGTATAAAATATTAAAGAGCCGCCGAGTGTTAAAGAAGGAGTGTCGGTTTTTAATGAAACCCGTCTGATCCTGCGCTATTATTAAAGTGGCAGCTTCCTCTAGCCGGTGTGCTATTGCCTTGGCAAAAATTTTTGCATCTGTATTCAGCAAAGAAATTGGTCGGTAAGAAGCACAGCGTGTGGGATCCTTACCCTTTTTGGCAATGAGAGTTATACGAGCCTCATTCATGGACTGAGGAAGTGAACCAAGCCTGAGTGACTCAGAGAAAACGGTGACAAGGTACGGTGAGAGTAATGCTGAGAATGTCTTATAGAAATCTGATGGTAAACCATCCGGGCCAGGCATCTTCGAGGATTGCATGGATGCAATAGCCCGGGTTATCTCCACCTGGGACACAGGACCCTCCATTTTCCCCAGTAATGTTGATGGAATGGTTGGGATGGGTAGAGGGTCAAGAAAGGCTGCAATAGTTGCATCATCATCATCATCATCGTACTTGTTAAATTGCGAGGTATACAGCTGGGCATAAAAACTTTTAAAGGTGTCATTTATTTCAGTAGGATCGAGAGAAATATCACCATTGTCTGTTTGAATACGTGTTATAAATTGTTTAGCTTTTTGGCCTTTTAATTGATTAGCTAGCAATTTCCCAATCTTCTCACTGTTCTCATAGTACATGCTTTTACTTTTTAACAGGAGGTTTTCAGTTTGGTAAGTAGTGAGAAGGTCCAGCTTTGTTTTCAATTCTACACGTTGGTTAAATAGCTCTGAGGTTTGATCAAGAGCATAGTGACAATCAATCTCCTGAATTTTTGATATCAACTCTGATTGCTCCTTTTGCGTTTGTCTCTTCAGGTTTGCAGTAAATGAAATAATTTGCCCTCTAATATATGCCTTAAATGTGTCCCAGACCAGAAGAGAGGATATACCAGGTGAACAATTAATTTCAAAGAAAAGAGTAATGTGGTCTTTTATGTAATTAAAAAACTGTGGGTTTGAAAGTACAACAGGGTTGAAACGCCAGTGCCTCATAGGCCGGGGAACATTGGGAAATGACACCGACATCACGATAGGGGCGTGGTCAGATATGACTATGCTTTGGTATGTACAAGAGTTGACCCGAGGGATAAGTCTGCTATCAATAAAAAAATAATCAATTCTAGTATAAGTGTGATGGACACTGGAAAAGAAAGAGAATTGTTTTTCTCTAGGGTTAAGAAAACGCCATATATCCGAAATCCCAAATTCAGCGATGAATGATTGAATACATGATGCAGATCTACTCACTACTGCTGATCTGCTGGAGGAGCGGTCGAGACTCGGGTCCAGCCAGCAATTAAAGTCCCCCCCTAAAACTAAGTAATGTGTATCCAACCCATTAAGAAGGGAGAAAAAATTATCAAAAAAGCGGACATCATCCGTATTAGGAGCATAAACATTAGCAAATATAATTTTGGTGTTAAAAAGTTTCCCAGTAACGATTATATATCTCCCATTTGAGTCAGCTGTGACATTGTCTGGTTCAAAATGCATATGTTTGGCAACCAAAATAGAAACCCCCCTTGCCTTGGCTTCAAATGCAGAGTGAAAGTGCTGCCCTGACCAGCCCGTCATAAGCCTGAGGTGCTCAGATGCTCGTATATGTGTCTCCTGCAAAAAGACGATGTCTGGTTTAAACTGCTTTAGATGGTTAAATACCTTCTTTCTTTTGATTGGATGATTTAGGCCCTTGACATTCCAGCTTACCAAATTAAGATCACCATTCATGTATTGTCTAATCTGCAGAGTATATTGGTACTGACATAATATAATATAAAGCTTTGTGATAGCGCTGCCACATCATCATCAAAATAAAAAATAAAAATACAAGCCCTTAAAGTGCCTAAATTAGAGCATGAAGAACTGCTTCTCCCTCCCCATTCCCCAACCCATTGAAATAAATAAGAAAACACAAAAAAAACCTTCCAAAAAACTTTACAGATAGCAACAGTAAGTTGCAAGCTCTTCCTAACTTTCCCTATACGATACATTTACTTCCTAATTCCTATCCACTTAATCTCGATCCCACTCTCATATGTGCAACAGTGCCACTAAATTAGTAGCCCCAATGTGTCTAATCGTTTTGCCCAGCATGAAAGGCTGAAGAAGTAAACAGACAAAAGAAAATAATAATAATAACAAAATTAAATAATGATGAAAATGATGACAAATAAAAATAATGAAAGCATTCGCCGGGTTGAACTATTAACATAACAGCATCAGAACCCCCAGTCAAATAGTAAATGCGACACAAAAACATGATTATCAAAATAAATTAAGAATCAGCGCATCAGTCAATTGTGCTGTGATCTAAATAGGAGAGGGGGGAAAGGAAATGGAAAAGAGAGGCGACCGGAGAAAACACTGTGGTTATCGACGCCTCAAAGGTAGTCAAATGTCAACGCGGAGATCAACTAAAATGTTAGCGTTTACCCCTACTCTCCAGCCGAGGGTCCTGACGCTTTGTCACGGTGTGCTTTCGAGAAGGTTGTGGCGTCTTCCACAGAAGTGAAGAACTTTTTCCTCCCGTCCTTGGTGGTGATCCGTAGCCTGGCTGGATACAGGAGCGCTGGTTTGTAGCCTTGTCGATACAGCCGCGACATCACCTCCGCGTAAACCCGGCGTTGTTCCACCACTTCAGGGCAGTAGTCATCGTAGATGGCAACCGGTGTTCCTCGGTAGGTAAGCTTGCCTCTCCTATTTCGGGCTTCCCGTATGATCAACGCCTTCGTCTGGTAGTGGTGGACGCGTGCTATCACCGCCCTAGGCTTGGATCCTGGAGCTGGCTTGGCTACAAGTAGTCTGTGAGCCCGGTCGAGCTCAGGGGCATCGACGAGGATCTCTTCGCCGATGATTTCCTTCAATAGTTCGGCGAAAAACAATGTGGGCTGCGTGCCTTCAATCGACTCAGGGAGACCAACTATTCTTATATTGTTGCGGCGGCTACTTGACTCGAGATCGATGGTTCTGGCTCTTAGCTTGTTGTAGCTGTCTTCCATAGCCGCGCATTTGGCTTCAAGTGCTTCCATTCTGTCGCTGAGTTCGTTAGCATTCGCCTCGAGTGAGGAAATACGTTGCCCATGATCAATAATTGTCGTCTGCACGACGTCCAATTTCGCCTCCAGCGGTGCGATTGCCGATTTGAACTCCGCGGAAAGTGCAGTCTTATGCTCTTCGAGTAACTTCGCAAGAGCCTCCATGCAATCCTCGGGTACGGCTGGGGCCAGCGTGTCACACTTCTTTCTGGTAGCTTTTGTTGCCATGTTCGAAATTGTTTAGGACTTTAGGCTGATATCCGCAAATAGTCACGAAGACGTCAAGTTCTACCTAAAAAAAAAAGTGTAGGTGAGGCTTAAAGAAAGGAAAATATGAAGCGGCGGATGGGAGCTCAAAAAACCCGCGTCTACTCCATACGCGTCCCGGAAGTCCAGCCTATTTGTGATGTATCAAATACTTATTTCATGCAATTAAATGCAAATTTATTATTTAAAAATCATACACCTTGATTTTCTGTTTTTTTGTATTATATTCCGTCCCTCACAGTTGAAGAGAACTTATGATACAAATTACAGACCTCTACATGCTTTGCAATTGGGAAAACCAGCAAAATCGGCAGTGTATCAAATACTTGTTCTCCCCACTATATTTGTAACATGTTCTGATGCATTATAAAATATTTATGTCTGAATTTTTGGGGGCTTGGAACGGATTAAGGTATTTACATGGAAAGTTCTTCTGTACCACTGTATCTATTTGGGAATAGAGAGAGAGAGAGAGAGAGAGAGAGAGAGAGAGAGAGAGAGAGAGAGAGAGAGAGAGAGAGAGAGAGAGAGAGAGAGAGAGAGAGAGAGAGAGAGAGAGAGAGAGAGAGAGAGAGATTTATGTATTTTGTTTTTACGTTCTGTTGATTAGTGATTTTTATGATCTTAATGTGATGTAAAGCACTTTGAATTGCCTTCTGTTGAATTGTGCTATATAAATAAATTTGCCTTGCCTTGCCTTGCCCAAGGGAGAGCAGTGATGGCCAAATGAAGCTTCTTGAAGCAATGAAGCTTTGCAGCCAATTGGTTCAACGCTTCATGGTGGTTCATTCGGTCTTATGACAGTCTTATGATGTCACTGTCAAGTAAAGTGTTTCCGTCTTTTGGGGGAAACCATCCGATAACACAGTGAGGACAGCTGTGGCTTATAGTCCAGTGCGGGTTACCTATGAAAAATGCTGTTTTCTTGTCAAATTTGGTGGGTGGCAGCTTATAGACTGAAAATTATGGTACTAATAATTAGAGGTGTGCAAAATTTCCGATTCTTAGATTATTCGCGATTCGGCCGTGGAAGATTCGAGAACGATTCACAAACATCCAAATTCCGATTATTGAAATATGCCAAGTAAAGCAGAAGTATGACACACTCAGCGCGCCGCGCGGTCTTCGGTACACAATTAGGGACGGAGCGAGAGTAGCTAAACATCATGCTTCTCATTACCCGGCCCCTCGGGTAACGCCAATGCTCAACTCACGGCTCTAGCTCAACTCATGCCACGAGATAAAAAAAAAAAAAACAACAACATACCTGACTGCTGCCGAAAAGCTGCTACAAGCCACATTATGTTACGGTAGATATCATTTATATAGGACTAGATGCATTATAGCTTCGGTATCGTTACCAGCACATCTACAAAAAACTAGATGCGGGCGTTAGTTAGAGTGGGGTGCATCAATAATCGTTTTATAATCGAATCGGAGCCTCTGAATCGTAATCGTAATCGAATCGTTAGGTGTCCAAAGATTCCCAGCTCTACTAATAATTGAGATCGGTCCTGAAAAACTCATATCGGTCGATCTCTAATTTTAACGTCAATTTTTGTAGTGTTTCCTAGCACATTTAAAGGTCTTAAATTGTCCACTGTAGTGACCAGTTCCTTAAAGAGTTAAATGCATTTTGATTTGGCGGGGGCCGTGTTGTAAACTTCCTGTGCGGTTGCAGAGTCGGGCCTGGCATGTTATTATCCCAGCAAATTAGCCCTCCGGTTCAAACAGCCCCCAGCACCAGACCACTCACCCTCATTTTTCACCCCGTGTGGACATTTGGACCCCTCACCAACCGCCGGCATCCCATCCAGGCAGATCCTAACCCCTGTGAATATTAAGCAGGCTGCGGGAATGCTTCAACTAAATTGGCAGCAGATGTTGTTGAGGGGATTTGCCGCTGAGGTGTTTTGTCTGCAAAGTGAGCTGTAAAACATCAGTCGGGCTGACAGCTCCTCTGGCGAAGCGGCACAAGGTAGCCAGCCGTGTGTGTACTTGGATGCAAACCTTCCGGAACGCTCCATCTTTTTTTTTTGAAAGCTCACTTAGGAAAGATTTCTCAGGATGCGCTGCTGTGTTGACGTTATTTGTAGAGTTAAAGTGAATTTTTACACAGTCAATGGGTAATTCTTACCTGCAAATAAAACCTGGGTAAAAATAATACTATACACAGATGGAAATGAACAAAGTGAGACACGTCACTTTGAGGGGAAGCAGGCGCGAGTTGCTGGAACGTCTGGGAAAATAAATGAATGACTGACTACTGATGAGAAATGATTTGGTAATTTGCTGCAAATTTTAAAGCAGCCATTCCTCCAGGCTATGACTGCTGACATAAACTGTGACACATGTGATTATTTTTTTATATACTTATGACCCAAATTACCAGCACTCAGAACTCCTAGCCAACAGTTGGCTCCGAGCGTAACAGGAAGAAGAATGGGAGGCGAGCTCAAATAAGTCACTAGATGCTAATAGGAACTTTCAAGTCCCTCAATTTCAAATGCAAAAGGAAGTATTATTGAACTCGGTGCATGACCTCTTTAAAGGTTACCACAGACTGAAAGACTTGTGGGTTCTAATAAGCCACAATTGTTCTCTTTTACTAAAATGTGTTATTAGAAACACATAGAATATTGCCATTGATTTAAAAATCTATAATATTTAGTACATGTTTTGACCTACGGAGGGCGCCATGTTTTACGCGCGCAATGCAAGATGGGGGTGATGACGTGGTTGGGTTGTACTGGGAGAATAGCTGTGCACGATACTCGCTACACTAGTATGACAACTGGCATGATTTTGTCACATTCTGCTGATGGTCAGATTGTTTTGTTTGAGCAGTAGGATGAATTCCGATGTCGTACCTGCATCCAATTCCAGCTCATCAGCAGTGTCTTTAAACCGATCCTAGGTGGGTTGCCAAGATATTGACTCGCTGCCATTTGAGAGTTTATATTGTCGATCCCATTGTTGCTAGTTGCATCCTTGCCTTGGTTTTTCGTTTGTCTCCCAATCAATGCGGTTTTCCCTCATTTTGTTTTGGTTTTTTTTTTTAACTCATTTGCTCCCAGAAACATGTAAATACATTCTATTTTTAAATGCTTCATTGTCCCAAAAGTGTATTTATACATCTTTTGCGTTTTTTTTTTTTTGTTATATAAGAACCATATAAAGCTTCCGCTCTATCTGAGAAACAAAGAACAAAGCTCCAAACCCATTTTAAAGCAATAAATCTGGCCACTGGAGGGCAGCAGCGCATTTTGTAAGACCAGGCAACCCGATTCAACAGCAATGAACGGCCGGGCAGCATGGTCGGAGCACTGGCGGCAAGATGCCAGGCGGCGCTCCGACCGAACAAAACAACCGAGAGGACGGCTGGGATGACCGAGCAAAACGAGTGGGACCTCCAGTGCAGCGGCTCGCCCAGCAGACCCCGCAGAAACGCAAAAATAATCCATCTTTGTGAGACAGACAACGATGAGGGAAAAATTTACACGGCTGACGTGGCGACAACGGCGTCATCTCGGCGACAAACCGTCATCTCTCAGTCACGTGTGAATAAAATTGTTACTTTGCTATCAAAAGCTCTATTTGTCTGGTTGTTCATGGAATTTTGTAAAAGGAAAACATTATTCAGATGTTTGGGATGTAACTAATGCAAAAAAATACCTTTGTTAAAGTCAGTTATGTTTGAAATGTATGCGTTTACAAAAAGCTCATTTTCTCCGTTTTTTCATCAGAAATTGGAAAATTGCTCAAACTAAGCTATTTTCTAATGCTGATTTCTAAAGAATGGAAAAAAGATATGAACTTACTTTTTTTTCTGCTGTAAGAAGAGAGTAATCTTTCTTTTGGTGGGTTCCATGTTTATATAGCAATAGAACTGAATTTTCTGTGGGCCTTGCAAAATCAGTCAAAATCCAGAAAAACGGCCGGGAGCGAAGGGCCTTGCTCTGGTGAAAATGGCTGGGAGTGAATGAGTTAATTGATCCCGACCTACTGTCATGGACCCATTTTTTTTTTTTTTTGGTCTCCCTTTTCGCAATCGTGTGTGTTTTTTTTTTTTGTGTGTGTGTTCAAGAAACAATCCCTCTGTTATTGTTGTCTGCTTTTTTGGGAGGCCAACCATAGACTTCACTATCAGTTGACAGGACACAGGGCTTGGGGTCAATCTGTAGGGGGCCTATTTTCAAAAATTTTAAATTCAAATATTTTCAAAACCAAAGCCGCTGGCGACCTAAAACCAAAACATGAGTTTTCATGAGCAACAACATCAAAAAATTCAAAGTCGTTCCCTAATAAAATCATTATTAGTACCGGTATACCAAAACTTAAAATGGCTATGAAGTTGTCAAATTTTACGCTAGATGCACAAAAATCACCAAATGCAGAGATAATCACCTATATTTTAAGGATCAATAGCAATATTTAACATATCATCTAAGTTTTTGCCCAAAATAGCAATTTATTTTTTCTTCATTTAGTGCAAGTTTTCAACAGCTATGGATCACTCAATTTTCATATCACAAACTTAATACTTGAGGAAAGCATGTAGAATCATCTTAATTTTACTCAACAAAAGCAAAATTGGCATTTTTCTATATAAAATAACTTATTTAGGTTCAATTCCGATGTTACCATTGCATCAGCACGTCTTGCCGGCTATCTGGCCCTCTCGTTTTTAGATTGAAATGTTACATAAATTAAAATACGTAAAAGGCAGATTTTTTTTTTTTTTTGTGTATGGACGCAGAAATGTCTAAATTACTACTTTTTTGCCAAAAAAAAACAGGCAGTTAGCCGAAAATTACGTGATCATTTGAATGTAAATTTATGCTTCTGTGTATAGATACAACACGGCGGCCATCACATAACAAAGATCTTTTTAAGTTCGAAGTTGTTGTAAATAAATGCATAGTGTACATACTACAATTATTATAGACATGAACATAGAACAGTCTAGATTCTTGGTTAAAAGCAGAAAAGCGGGCAATTGTCATTCATTTTACATAAATAATTTTGAGTTAAGATAATTTTTTCCATGCATTTTTTTCACGTTTGAAAGTGCATGCGTGGGGCTATTAAATCTAAATCTAATCTAAATCTACCGTGGCCCTTCTCTGGAGCCAGGCCTGGAGATTGGGCTCAAAGGTGAGTGTCTGTGGTCGGGCCTGTACCCATGGGGCCTGGCCGGACACAGCGCGAAAAGGCAACTTGGGTCCCCCTTCCCATGAGCTCACCACGTGTGGAAGGGGCCAAAGGAGTCTAGTGGGTGACCCCCAGCTACAGAAGCTAACTCTTGAATATCCAGCAATCAAATTAAATTTAACACACTCATTCATTCATTTTTCGTGACGCTTATCCATCTTAAATATTTATTTACATTGTACTCATGTTGCATATGTATGTTTATGATGTAGCTTGTTTATTTAGCACCTTTTGTATAATGAGAGTCCAGCTAAATCTAGGCATGTGCCGGTTACCGGTTTCACGGTTTACCGTGGTGTGAAAACGTCGCGGTTTCAAAACCACTAAAATTTTCCGTCAGACCGTAGTACGGTATTCGCTATTTTTCTTGTGTCAAAAATGCAGCCAGAAGCGGCTTCAGCGCTCACCCCCTCCCGTTTGTTGCTGTGTGTGAAAGTGACGCTATCGGCTAGCCAGCCAGCTAACCCAAAAACAAATACTCCAAATATAAGGCGTACTGTTCTTCAATTTATTGAGCTCTCAAATCGTGGTAAGTGTAATATACAAAAGGAATACATTTAAAATGTTGTACAATTAGATTTTTCCATGTGAGTAGCTTCAACAGATTAGCACCATGGAAAAAGTTCGCCAAAAACAAAACACACATTTTCCTTTCAAATTCATTATAAAAACTAACTAAAAGCTTAAAAGATGATTGTTAGCCTAGGCTTACCTGGGAGAGCAACTCCGTTGAGTGTGACAGCCGCAGAGTGAGAAAACAAGCTTGAGTCGCTTGAATGAAGGTGAAAAAGTGATAGCGTCAAAGATCGCTAATTGAGAAAAATGATCTTGCCCTAAGCACAAATCCACGTTCGCTGGATCAAGGAGAGGTCTCACTCCCAATGTTTTTTTTATTTTTATTTTATTTTTTAGATGAAACCTTTCCACAACAATATTGACATTTTAACTAACTTATACATTTTTAAGTAACTTATGAATTCTTGAACTATGAATTATGTTCTTTTTAACACAAAGGCATGACATCATGTAGACTAGAGTTGACACAGTGGCTGAAAATGGCGAAACTTCACTTAAGCTTTTCCACCCTCCAAAAAAAAAAAGTCTTGCAGTATAAATTTCTAAAAAAAATTATTCAGAAGTGTTTTTACTTTTTTATAGAAATTATTTTGTTCTTGCTCTATTCTTGAGCAACTTGAGCTGTGGCTGTGAGTACAGTCTATAAGTTATATTTAGTTTGATTTTATTTAAAATATTTTTTATTGATTATTTATTTTAACAATATATTCATGTTCCAATTTGCAACTATGGTCTGAAAAAAAATCCTGTTCAATGGAAAAAAGTTTTTTTTTTTTTTTACCCATACATCTCAAAATTCTTTGGAGGTATAATTGCAATACCGTGTTACCGCGGTATTTTTGCTCATGGTTATCGTACCGTCAAAATATCATACCGGCACATGCCTAGCTGAATGTAAAAGAGTGCTTATTCACCGCCACAAAACCTTCGGGAGTAACATCTGATAAGAGCGCAAAATCTGAGAACCAGTACCAGGAGGACAATCATCAATCTGGACAGCGCTTTTATGTGATAAAAATATGATGATTGGTGCAGTACTCTCTTGGTCACCAAGGCAGAGCCCATTAGACCAGGGGTGGGCAAACCAGTCCTCGAGGGCCGCAGTGGGTCCTGGTCTTTGTCCTGGTCTTTGTTCCAACTGATTCAGCACACACAGTATAACCAATGAGGTTTCAGTGGAAACAAGGAGCACCTGATTGCAATCAACTGATTGCACTTGTAAGAAACCAGATTGGTGAAAGGCTGTCCTCATGATGGGTATGAACAAAAACCCGCACCCACTGCGGCCCTTTGTGGAATTAATTGCCCACCCCTGCATTAGACGTCTCGGTTGAGGCAAACAGCATCAAAGTTTTCGTGTGCTGTGATGCACAGGTTATCTGCAAAAATAATCAACAACCCAGCACAAGTCCATGCCCAGCAACGCCAGGCCATACTTCTAGTTGTCAAAGTTTTGCAAAGTCGTTGTTGGGGCTTTTCTTCGGATTATCAAAGTTAATGTTCTTGGAGTTAGTTGTTATAACTGCATGAATGTGTGGCATTTGGCTAAAAGATTGGTCTTCATCATGTGTTAAAAGTATCAAAAAATATTGACACTAGGGTTGTTCCGATCATGTTTTTTTTGCTCCCGATCCGATCCCGATCGTTTTAGTTTGAGTATATGCCGATCCCGATATTTCGCGATCCGATTGCTTTTTTTTTTCTCCTGATTCAATTCCAATCATTCCCGATAATTTTTCCCGATCATATACATTTTGGCAATGCATTAAGAAAAAAATGAAACTTGGACGAATATATACGTTCAACATACAGTCCATAAGTACTGTATTTGTTTATTGTGACAATAAATCCTCAAGATGGCATTTACATTATTAACATTCTTTCTGTGAGAGGGATCCGCGGATAGAAAGAATTCTTAAAGGATAAATGTGACTTTGTATATTATGACTAAATATTGCCATCTAGTGTATTTGTTGAGCTTTCCGTAAATGATACTGTAGCCATTTAACTGTTCTGCCCAAATGCATGATGGGAAGTGCAACCATGACTGTGCGTAGTGACACCAATTGATATATCTTCTCTGCGTTGGGAAATAACATAGGGTGTTAAGAAAAAGATCAACTACTACCTTTCTTCCCCACATTGCTTCCCACGATATTTCTAATTATTGAGAGAGGGATTGTAAGGCTTTAGCCAATTAAATAAATGCTCCAAAGACTGCCAAATTTGACTGTACTAATTTTACACTGCCTTGTAACTCTATATATAGGTAAAATGGCGCCTTTATAGATTGAACGCGACAATGCATGAGTGGGTTGTGCAGCGCATGTGTTAATTGCGTTAAATATTTTAACGTGATTCATTTAAAAATAATTAATTACCGCCGTTAACGCGATACATTTGACAGCCCTACTTTAAGCCAAAACTAAAGACTCTGGCTGAGTAGAAGACATTTTGTCTGTAACGTTAAATACAATTAGAAAACGATTTAATAAAAAAATACATATATATATTAAAAAAAGGCATGTCCGATATTTTTTTGCCGATTCCGATACTTTGAAAATGACGTGATCTGACCCGATCGATCGAGACATCTTTAATTCACACTGTTATTTATTTGTTTTTGCACGACTACAGATCACCACAAATGTGCTGTTATGGGGTAAATTTGATGTTGCACCACTCTTGATAGTAATAGAGGACATTTTTGCAATTTCTTTGCTAACTCATTGGCTGCCATTGACGGCGCTAGATGTCCAATCCTTTCATGTTTTCAGCAAAGGCCTTTTTGGCTCCAGCTCTGTCTTCAAGCATCTGATTGTACTTTGGATTTAACCTAAATAAATCAAATGTTCCGAGAGATCCTCTGTGTGATTTCTTTTGTGGATTTGAGACTTACTTGAGAGCCGCTGGGCTTAAGGCTTTACCCTGGCTATAAAACTATGCAAGGAGCACGGCGATTAATGTCAAGTGATCCCTCTCTCATTTATCTTCGTGAGATTTGAACATTTCCCGGCTATTAATGATCTCGGAGGCTTGTTAGCGCGGTCGTAAAGATGACGGTAATATGCTATCGGATGAGATTAGCACAGGGTTAGTGAACTTGTGGTTTTGTGTCAGAACTTCACTGTCTACTACGGTATTGGGCGGGTAGTTGGTTTGTTTAATTGCCCTGACGAGAAACATGGCTGACTTGAGAGGAAGTCTGTTCTCTCAGTGTTAAAATGCTGAATCATTCACAGTCATAACATAAACTCTACTTCACTACAATGTTACATACAGTATTAGAGCTGAAATGATTTCTCAAACATTTCAAGTAACTCGATTTAAAAAATTCAGGCATGAAAATGGGTCAGGGGTTAAAAAGGTGAGAAGGGTGTGGAGGAAATATATTCCAGTACACTGTATTGTACACCCCAACAAAATATTGAGCTCTGTCGACCCACACTGTGTTTCAGCAGGGCCATGCAGAGACCGGTGGAGGGGTGGGTGCTCGTAGATCAAAAGGGGCACATGAACAAGTATTTAATACACCTTAAAACAACATAACTTCAATTTTAACCAGCTTTAGATAATAATTGGCTGCGACTGTGACATACTTTATTGGGAGGGGGCAACAGTGGTGAATAGAAATCAAAACTGTCATCAACACTTTCTGGCTGTGACTCAGTCAGTCTGCCTCTTTTCTTCCTTCAACCTCTGCATCAAAACTTCCTTCCTCAACTTGTTCCTCTGAGAACAAACCACATCAGATGGTCACTGAGCCACCAACAGCACAGTTTTCTTAAAACTATTATTTCATTACTATCCATACTTAACAACTCTAGCACCTAATGATTAATAAAGCAATGACATAAAATCTTATAGAAAAATAACATTGTAATTGTGTTTATAATTGTATTTAATACCCGACTATCCTTGCAAACTTGTTCTTACCAGGTCTGCTATTCACCCAGCTGATGAGGTATCCACTGCCTTTAGCAGCCTCATCCAACTCTTTTTTTTTTTATCCCTCAATCTGCTTTCCCTACGAGGCATGTCAATTGTAATGAAATATAAATATTTTAAAAAAAACAAACAAACAAAAAACAGACTCCCCGGTGGCTTTTAGTTTTAAAGCTTTCTTAATTTCTTTCTCTCTCAATAACGATGGAGGTAGATTTGTGTTTTTATTATTCAATCAAAAAACAAAGTTACTTCTATCAAAAACAAAGTTGCTTCAATCAAAATACAGTTATACTTTTAATCCCAAAAAAGTCACTTCAATAAAAAAAATCATTTTTGATTGCAAAAATAAATTTGAGACAAAAAAAGCATTTGAAAACTATTTTTCTTGATTGAAACAAATTTTTCCATTGAAGTAATGTTGTTTTGCGTTTGGGCCACATTTTGGCTAGGACATTTGTGTCTTTATTATTCAATCAAATAAGTTGCTTCAAACAAAAAAATATATATAAAAAGAAAAACTTTGCACATGTGCCAATCACCGTTTACCAAAGCCTGAGAGGGTTTGAGTAGACTCACTATGAAGCTTTTAATGAAGCGAAGCATTTTCTAACTACTTTATTCTTGTTTAAAAATAATTCGGTGGGGCAGTAACATGTTTAAAACTTATCATAATTCTTACATTTTGAAGTGCTTGAAAACCATTTATAAATGATACTTTGGTGAAAAAAGTGAAGAAACATGTCTTTTATATATATGTATCTTTTTTCCAATGTAAAATCTGAATAAATGCATTGAACACGCACAAAAAAATTGGGGGGGCGCTACTTCGCGGTTTTCACTTATTGCGGCGGGTTCTGGTCCCCATTAACTGCGAAAAACGAGGGATCCCTGTATTTCTGAAAAGCTTTAAGAAGCAGGACTCATTCCCACCACTCGTCGGGCCGGTGTTGTGCCGACACCGGCCGTCAGCTAAAATCCAAGCCGAAAATAACGCGTCTCCGGCGGACGACGGGAGCGATGTGAGGCGCCCCCTCCATCCGAGAGAATGCCGCTTAATTTGACTCAACAGTGTGTTTCTTCGTTTATATTACCGCTAAATACACAAGCTTGACGCCAATTTAACGGGAGCTATTTTTTTCATGGGAGATTTGGCTAGCTCTGGCAGTGTGCAACGAATGGCAGTAACTTTTTTATATCGCAAAACGTGAAAACGATTGAAACCATTACTCACCAAATTCAATCTGCTGGTAAATACAGGCAAGTGTGTATGCTGCGCTCTGGTCTGCCCCGATGTGGATAAGGCCTGCTTTTTGTTTTCGCAGCTTTGCAATGCAACTGAAGGCTCTCCGAGCACTCCATGTACACGCGTAAGGAGTGCGCGCATTTGGAATAATGGAACGCAGCTTGGGCCGATGATTGGTTCTCGTCAGCGAAGCATCTAGAAGGATTTGCTGACTGTGTTCTTAAGTGCTCAGTTTACGTACTAAGTTAATCACATGATGATGATAATCATAATAATTAAATAAAACCTCCCGACCCCCCCCCCCCCTCCTCCCAAAAAGAATTTCTCCTCGGATCTACGCAATTCACGTAGGTCGCCCTTTTTGACTACAAAACGGCGAATTTCGCCGAAAGGTGAGAGATTTTCATGCCTGAAAATTGATCGAGGCATTTTCTCCACCTCGAGGAATCGTTTTTATATTTAATCGCTGCCCTAGTGGCGGCCTGGAGGTTTTCAAAAATGTTTGAAAATGGAAAAAGACGGGGGATGGAAATACATTTGTAGTTTTAATATGGTTTCTGTCGAAGGAAAAACATGACACAAACATTAGTCTAATTCATTAATATGCATCGTACAACAGAGTAGTCACGTGGTGCGTCATTCTCTATAGGATTCACTGCAGAGAAATTGAACATTTCCCAAATTGTCGAGGTTCTTTATCCACCATCACACAATCTTTTGTTGAAATCTCTCATCAATTTGTCTTTTCCATCCACATCTAGGGAGGTTAGCCACGGTGCCATGGGCTTCATACTTATTGATGACACTGCACACGGTAGACACAGGAACATTTAGGTCTTTGGAGATGGACTTGTAGCCTTGGGATTGCCCATGCTTCCTCACAATTTTGCTTCTCAAGTCCTCAGACAGTTCTTTGGTCTTCTTTCTTCATGCTCAATGTGGTACACACAAGGACACAGGACAGGGGTTGAGTCAACTTTAATCCATTTTAACTTGCTGCAAGTGTGTAAAATGATAATGATTTCATTTTTTCCCCATTCTCTTTTGTGTTTTTCAATGCAAGCAAAATAAATGGAGACATTACTACCAAAGCATTTGTAATTGTAATCATATTCTGGGAGAAATTGAGCGTTATCTGACAGAATTGCAGGGGTGCCAGTTAGAGGCATGCGAAATTTCCGATTCTTAGATTATTCGCGATTCGGCCGTGGAAGATTTGAGAACAATTCACAAACATCCAAATTCCGATTATTGAATTATACCAGGTAAAACGGAAGTAAAACACAGTCAGCGCGGTCTTTGGGACGCAATGAGGAACGGACCGAGAGTAAATATCATGTTCCACTCATGCCGCTAGATAAAAAAAACAAGCAAACCTGACTTCGGCCAACAGCCGCTACAAACAACGCCCAGTTGCTAGTTGCTACAAACATACGGCTACAGTAGATATCATATATATGTAGAACTAGATGCAAAATGACAGACGACGGCGGTGTTAGAACATGTATTATTGAACCGAGATGCAAAATGACTGACTTTCCGGCATTAGTAAACAGCCGCCATCTTAAAGCAGTACTAAAGCAGTGACTTCTCTAGAAGGCTGTTGTAGCGAACCTAATGAACTTTTTATCTAAAATAATCCTAAATCGGCAGAATCTTGTCTTGAATCTATCTCTAAATGATGAAATACTTTTAAAACTTTGACAAAAGTAAACAGATGGGAAATTATGGAATAACGGGAGCAATCTTAACAACTGTAACAGTTGATTCACAACATTAAATTAATTGAATGTAGTTTAAAGCTGCTGATACAGAATGGGGACTGCAGTATTTTATTACATTCTCTGTAAACCCTAGAGATGGTTGTGCGTGAAAATCCCAGTAGATCAGCAGTTTCTGAAATACTCAGACCAGCCCCTCTGGCACCAACAACCATGCCACGTTCAAAGTCACTCAAATCACCAATTGTGTGATGCCATCATGTCCATATGGACCAAACTCTCTGAGGAATGCTTCCAGCACCTTGTTGAATCCATGCCACAAAGAATTGAGGCAGTTCTGAAAACAAAAGGGGGTCCAACCCGTTACTAGCATGGTGTACCTAATAAAGTGGCCGGTGAGTTTATATCGCGATACTAGATGAAGTGGCTAGGGAGAGGGAAGTCTGTACTTCTCTGCCGAAACTGCCACACCAGCGATTCTTGAATAAGTAGGAGAAAATGGCTGTATGGATGGACTATAAACAGGGGTGCACATAAGTGGTCCGCATGCGCGCATGCGTACTGGACGTAGACAAATGCGCTGGCCCTCAACGGCTTCCATACGCTTTTGCGTACCGATGGCTGACCACTCTATTTGCGGCGGACACGAGAAAATAACTTCTCAAAATTTTGAAGAGGCAGGCCACACTGAGTAATTACTTTAGTGATGGGACGAAATGAGCCGAGGTTCCGAAGCTTGTGTCGAGTAATGGGAGGGGGGTTTCCACGAAGCTTGTAGCGAGGCGCGCTTCATTTCGGCAAAACCCGGAAATGATGACGTGGGAAGCCTCGCCGGCGGCCGGCTGAATCTCGTGAGTGCTTCAGAAGTGATCCAACGTTTGGCGCACATTGCAAAAACAGGACAGACTACGGTATAAATTGGTTGCAAAACGCAATGGCGATCGCCTGTTATCTGACATTTTGTGGATTTCGGGCTCCTGTACTTGTTACATCTGTGCGCAACAGTGCAACCAGTGCAATCTTTTTTCGAGCCTTGTCCTTTGCTTGCGATGGAACCTGCGTGAAAAGAGCGATCCTCCCCTGTATGGGAACATTTTGATTTGATTGCTTTCAATAAGGTAAGGGAGAAAAACTACTTTAATATAAATGTGAGTGTGTGTGTGTACCTATCTGAACCAAACATCAACAGAATGAACAATCCATTAGTGTACTGGGAGGCACAAAAGAATACCTACCCAAATTTATATAAACTGGCACTCACATTTCTCTGCACCCCAGCTTCATCTGTGCCTTGTGAAAGAATATTTTCTAAAGCTGGTGAAATATTTTCCAAAAAAAAAGAAACTGTTTAAAGCCAGCCACTGTGGGAAAGCTATTATTTCTAAATAAAAATGAATAACAAATTACCCTTAGCACTTGTTGTATTTTGTTCACATACTAAATTACTAACACAAGCACATTCATATCTTTGTCTTAAGCAAATAGCCATTGAATTCCTAACAATGTTGACCTCTTGGGCTTCTAGACCACTTGATGGCGCCATAGGGTAAATGAAGCACCATGAAGCTTTGCTACATGTGCAAACCAATTGGCTGCAAAGCTTCATTGCTTCATGAGGCTTCATTTGGCCATCACTAAATTACTTCCGTGTTCCCCCACCCCCGTCAAAAGACAGACAGACGACAGAGACGTCACCGGAGCTACCGAAAAAAAGGGCTTTTGCTGAAAAGTGGCTACAGGAGGTACCATGGCTAGAAGCAAATGATGCTCGCACGGAAATGCGGTACAAAATGTGCCGTGAGAATCCCAATGTCGCCGATAAGAGCAGCGCATTTTATGTAGGGTCAAAGAATTTCAGCCATCCAAACTTTGAAAAGCACGAAAAAAACAGAGAGCATGTGGCAATTAAGCAAACTATCGATGTCAAACAGGACCCCACTCGCCCTATGGACAAGTGGCGGAATAAAAGTAATGAACAGCGACATGCACTAACAAACGTGTTTTTGCTCGCATTTTACAAAGCTAAACATGCACGTTCAATGAGGTCTTATGAGGAGGATATCCCACTTTTAAAAAGGCTTGGAGTTAATGTGGGAGCCGCATAATGCCCTTTATTTTGAATTGGTGCTTCTTATTTCTTTACATTTCACTTCAAAGTAATGGCAATTTTGTTGTGCCAGTTGATGTTAATCAAGCATTAATTGTTAATATAATTAATTAAAGTTAATTGGCTCTAAGTAAAGCTTGTCATAAATTTATCGCATCAGGCGGGTCGGCTCTCAAGCTCAATGAGGACCAAGTCACATCTCCAGGTCCTCCTCTGAGAACCTGGGCAAAAAAATTATGTGCACCCCTGACTATAAACATTTCGAAACACTAAATAAAAACCAAATTCTCCACTGCTTTGACAGCACAATGGACGATTTCAAAGCCTTTCCTGTGTCTATGTGGTGACCTCAACACTGTGTTATTCCGTGCCCTCCATCACACGTTGCCTGACAAGTGAGAAAAATGCGCGTTAACCCCTCAAAAGTGCTCGGTGACACCGAGCGGCCCGAGGCGGCACCTCCCGCTCCTTGAAGCCGGACAACTTGATTTTCAATGCGCATGCTTTCAAAGGCCGGTCATGGATCGGCGCCTCCGCAGCGGCGTGGCCTTTTCATGCCTTTAGTTAGCCTTGACGGTTCCCGCCGAAGAGTGTGATGAAAGCTTGGGGGGAGGGAAGAAAAACCCTGACAAACAGCAGCAAACAAAACGGCCAGGGTCCCTTTAGAAAACACTCGACGTCAGACTCCACTTTTTCGACGTGACTTCACTTGACGCTTTGCTTGCGCAGACTGTTTCAAACAACGTGTGCGGTGGACATAACATGCCATTAATATCACTCGGTGGAGGACTGCCTTCTCGCCTAGCGTGGCAGCTCAATCAATTATGACACCCGAAACGCTTGTATCAGTCCAAACATCTTCAGCGTACGGCGGGGAATGCGATTGAAGGCCCGAGGTAACGCGAACCAAGGTCAGCCTGGTATCGCCAAAATAATCGGGTGCCTTCGGGTTCACCTACGCAAATAAACACTCGTTCATGCTGAGCGCTGAGGTCATTTTTTTAAAGAAACGTCGCCCGTGATGAGGCAGCCGCTGTTAAGAAAGCAAATAAATTCGAAAGGACAAGAGGTGGAATCGAGGAAGAAACTAAGAATAGTAAAAATATACAAAGGAGAGTGTTTAACAAACTAAAAGATGCCATTTCTGGAGAAATTGAGTGAGAATGCGTTCCCATGAGTCACTTCCTGTACATTTTTGGTCAGTCGGTCATCCTTGTTTACTAAAACCATTGTTGTATTCGTCAACAATGACGATAATGAAAATATTTCATCGACGAATAATTTTTTCGTGACGATGACGAACTAAAAACGTGGCGTGGGAGACTTGAATACAACGTGACGAGAAAATGCGACAAAATTTCTGTCATATGTTCACAATGCATGACATTTTCATATTGTACGTCAGCTTGTATCGTAGCAGTGTTTGGGTCGTGTCATTCATGTGAGATGAGCTGCGCCTCTTACTCACTCTCTTCATCAGAGTTGAGGATATATTTCAAGCAAGGCTACGCTCCATCTTGCTTGTTTGGAAACACATGGTAAGATTTGTTTTATTTTTTTTCTTGTCTTGGCAAAAGAGAACATACAATGTTGAGTTAGCCTTTAAAGGTCTGTGCTGAGTGATCGTCACACACTAAATACAGTGCGTTGCAAAAGTATTCGGCCCCCTTGAATCTTGCAACCTTTCACCACATTTCAGGCTTCAAACATAAAGATATGAAATTTAATTTTTTTGTCAAGAATCAACAACAAGTGGGACACAATCGTGAAGTGGAACAACATTTATTGGATAATTTAAACTTTTTTAACAAATAAAAAACTGAAAAGTGGGGCGTGCAATATTATTCGGCCCCTTTACTTTCAGTGCAGCAAACTCACTCCAGAAGTTCAGTGAGGATCTCTGAATGATCCAATGTTGTCCTAAATGACCGATGATGATAAATAGAATCCACCTATGTGTAATCAAGTCTCCGTATAAATGCACCTGCTCTGTGATAGTCTCAGGGTTCTGTTTAAAGTGCAGAGAGCATTATGAAAACCAAGGAACACACCAGGCAGGTCCGAGATACTGTTGTAGAGAAGTTTAAAGCCGGATTTGGATACAAAAAGATTTCCCAAGCTTTAAACATCTCAAGAAGCACTGTGCAAGCCATCATATTGAAACGGAAGGAGCATCAGACCACTGCAAATCTACCAAGACCCGGCCGTCCTTCCAAACTTTTCTTCTCAAACAAAGAGAAAACTGATCAGAGATGCAGCCAAGAGGCCCATGATCACTCTGGATGAACTGCAGAGATCTACAGCTGAGGTGGGAGAGTCTGTCCATAGGACAACAATCAGTCGTACACTGCACAAATCTGGCCTTTATGGAAGAGTGGCAAGAAGAAAGCCATTTCTCAAAGATATCCATAAAAATTCTCGTTTAAAGTTTGCCACAAGCCACCTGGGAGACACACCAAACATGTGGAAGAAGGTGCTCTGGTCAGATGAAACCAAAATTGAACTTTTTGGCCACAATGCAAAACGATATGTTTGGCGTAAAAGCAACACAGCTCATCACCCTGAACATACCATCCCCACTGTCAAACATGGTGGTGACAGCATCATGGTTTGGGCCTGCTTTTCTTCAGCAGCGACAGGGAAGATGGATGCAGCCAAATACAGGAACATTCTGGAAGAAAACCTGTTGGTATCTGCACAAGACCTGAGACTGGGACGGAGATTTATCTTCCAACAGGACAATGATCCAAAACATAAAGCCAAATCTACAATGGAATGGTTCAAAAATAAACGTATCCAGGTGTTAGAATGGCCAAGTCAAAGTCCAGACCTGAATCCAATCGAGAATCTGTGGAAAGAGCTGAAGACTGCTGTTCACAAACACTCTCCATCCAACCTCACTGAGCTCGAGCTGTTTTGCAAGGAAGAATGGGCAAGAATGTCAGTCTCTCGATGTGCAAAACTGATAGAAACATACCCCAAGCGACTTCCAGCTGTAATTGAAGCAAAAGGTGGCGCTACAAAGTATTAACGCAAGGGGGCCGAATAATATTGCACGCCCCACTTTACAGTTTTTTATTTGTTAAAAAAGTTTAAATTATCCAATAAATTTTGTTCCACTTCACGATTGTGTCCCACTTGTTGATTCTTGACAAAAAATTAAAATTTTATATCTTTATGTTTGAAGCCTGAAATGTGGCGAAAGGTTGCAAGGTTCAAGGGGGCCGAATACTTTTGCAAGGCACTGTAGCCGTTTACACGGTCACTATGGGTGTAACAGTACATGTATTGAACCGTTTCGGTACGTGGTGCTCAGTTCGGAACGGAGGCGTACCGAACGAGTTTCTGACGTAATGTAACCCTTACTTTTCGAGGCTGTGAGTCGATCGGGTTACAGTTTCTTTGTGTAGATTATATTTACCCCGTCTTCTCTACTATAATGAGGACCAACACGGTAGGAAGGGAAAAGGTACCGTTCTCGCACACACCATATTATTGTTTGCATTAGTCTAACACATTCATCTAACTATAGTTTAGGCAGACTTCACTCAGTGCCCTTGACACAGTAAAGTTAATCACCTTTTCGGGGCTCCTGAGGGGGAAAAGGAAAAATGGTACCATTTCTCGTAGGCACCGTCTAACTGTTTGCATTACTCGAACACACGTAATATAATTAACCAGGGAATAGTATCATTTCTCATATTTACTGTAGGACTGCACCTAATATAAAATAAATAGCACACCATAGTTTAATGAAAAGCAGCATAGACACACAACGACATCTTGTCATAGAAGCCCAACATATGCGTCACGAGCAAGATTGCCACACCAAAACTTGCAAATCAGTTCTGCAAGGACAAAGCGCTCTTTGTCCTAAAACAAGTAGAGCCAGCCCGGATAACAAAGTTGATAGCAGGCGCTTGGGACGTCAAGACCAGCGTCGGTCGCTGTGGCAACCACGTCTCGTCCACGGACGAATCTAACCGCCTAAAACCGGCCACAGAGGGATGGTCCCGGGACAACACACAGCCACACCTTCGGCCCGGCCCTCCAACATCACGGACTTAAAAACACTGGACACTGAGATAACACGGATTTGCTGCTCGGAAACATTTTCTTTGTAGCTTTGTTCTGGATCCAGAACGGTCCCTTCGTCGTCTGTTTTTGCCTTGTTTTCGACCATTGTCGACGAATAAATTGTCAACCTGTTTTCGGTGGGTCTTTTTCAAACCTTTGAAACATGGAGTCAGTACAAAGGGTTATAATAAAAAGAGAACGCGCAAAGTTTTGTTTCCTCCCGGTTTGGCTCGCGGGGGCGGTAAACAGCGGAGCACCAGTTCCATTCGGCTGCCGCCGTTCCCGTGCAGCTTTGGCTGGGGGGACAAAATTCCAACAGACAGTATAACCCAGAAACGTCAACGGCGCGGCAACGTGGCCGCCACGAGAACGCAGTGAAACGCGGGCGTTAAAGTCAATCATCCAACGCACACCAGTCGCAGTGCGGCCGCGTGTTAGACGCGTCCCAGAAGCGGCTCAAGACGACGCACGCAAAAAGAACAGCAGAGTTTATTATTTTACGCGAGACGCGGCCCTCCTGCATCAATATTACTACCAGTAGCTAAGATCGGGCAGTCTGGAAGTCACTCGCGTAAAAATACGGTGGATCCGGTCGATTTTCAAACTAATATGCAATCGTAACCCACTTTTTGAGTCCATCAGATCTCTTGAGTGGTAGATCGGGGCACAGTTGACTTGTCTTTGTTGATTTACTGCTGTATTTTCTGCTATAATAATAACCAACACGGCCCCGTGTTCAATACAAAACCTTCCTACCACAACAAAACAAGTAGGAACTAATATTCACATAGGAACCAAAGTTATACAACATAAAATATAAAATATAAATGAATACTACATCACATTTGTAAAATATAAACACATAATAAAATAAATAATAGCCCATTTAAATAAAATAAATTGAAATGAGCTGAAACACCTGTAATTAAATAATAAGAATAATACACAGATCCTGCTTACACAATTAAATTTATTAATTTCTGTGTGGCGCTTTAACTTGTGAAAATCCACCAATAAAGCTTTTGAAAACCGTTCGTAAGAAAAAAACATGATTCATTGAGGCATTTCATTTGTAAAATACATGTTAAAATCTTTTTCATTGGGACTGCTTTTCTCTTTAGCACAGGATTTCCTTTTTTTCTTCTTTCTTTCAGAAGGAAAGCTGACCAATATGCAGGGTCTGAAAGGCAAATTGCTGTTGGATTATCTTTAAATACCCGCTACTTTTTGAGTAGAATTCTAGCTTCGTATAGGCTAATATTCCTATTATTGAAAGGTGTGTAATAAACAACTACCACATTTATATTTTGCATTTGTTTTCTTACTGTACCGAAAATGAACCGAACCATGACCTCAAAACCGAGGTACGTACCAAACCGAGATTTTTGTGTGCCGTTACACCCCTAATGGTGACTCTCCAAGAATACGAACAATTTCAAATTTGCAATTATATGGTTCCATCTCCATTCGAACAATGTCGCAATTCCGTGTGAAAACGATGTAGTATTCATGCCTGGCCCTAGGGGGCAATGCAGATTTACAAGACGACAGCCAATGATGCACTTTGACCGCAACAACCTCCTCAGCCCGGATACCCGCCCACTTCAGGCAATGGCATTTTTCTTTGTCTCCAAAAGGCACAAAAAATGGAAACAATCAACATATCTAAAAATTAGGGCTGTCAAACGATTAAAATTTTTAATTGAGTTCATTACAGCTTAAAAAGTAATTAATCGTAATTAATCGCAATTAATCACAATTCAAACCATCTATAAAATATGCCATATTTTTCTGTAAATTATATATATATTCTGTAAAATAAATTGTTGGAATGGAAAGATAAGACACAAGATGGATATATACATTCAACATACAGTACATAAGGACTGTAGTGGGCATTTCACTCTACTGTCATTTAAATCTGTCTATGCTGTCCTCACTCCGAAGCGTCTACTTTTTCCAAAGCTAGACAGCTCGTGAACGACGCCTTAATAATCAGACTTCTTCCTTTTTCATCTGATTTATTAATAAAATGGCCTCAAACCATTGTCCTCTTTAGACCGTAGTAAAACTACAAAAAAAAAAGTACACAAGCATTGCATTAGCAACAACGTTAGCTTAGCACGCTATACAGGTTCACTAAACAAAAACAAAAAGCGTCTCATACAAAAAATATAACATTTCGCTTACTAACATAATATGTACATTCTTTACAACAACCATACTTAAGGACAAATCTTGTCCAAGGATCATATAAACACAACATTACAACGTAGGCGTCAGCCCGAGACGTCGTGCAGCCATATTGAACTGGCAAGAAAGCAATAAACCATGTCGCAAAGCGACCACAAGAGTTCGCTGTTAGACAGCCCAAAAAAACCTTGCTGTAAAACTTACCAAAAGGCAGAATACTGTCTGAGCGGGACATGTGCGTTAATTGCGTCAAATATTTTAACGTGATTAATTTTAAAAATTAATTACCGCGCGTTAACGCGATAATTTAAATTAAGATGTCTTATCAATGAAAAAATTAAAAGTGTTCGTTGGTTGTCACTGAGTAGCATTTGCGATCTCTACACAAAGCTAACTAGATTACCCCCGAGAACGGTAAGAGACGTAGGACAACCAGAGGATATATAAGAAAGACAGGGCTGATGGTAAAGGATAGCTTGTTGAAACAGGAGAATGTCATTGTCAGTCGCGTCGATAAAAAAGCTAAAGCTATGCTTAAGTCGGCTCGTTTTTTTCTTTTTCAGCCTTCGACACTCAAGCCATCTCTAACTGAACATTTTTATGTTCTTCCACATCTTTGCCAGTGAATTTGGCACCAGGCACATCATTTTCGGAGCGAATTGATAGGTTTAGTTCTGTAAACATCTCCATCGTACACGACTTCCATTCATTTCCTATTAGGGACAAACGGTGGCTTGTCCCTACTTAGCAACAGTAGCTAATGTCATGAATATTAATGAGCGGAAGTGACGTGTTGCTTGCGGTACGCCATTAATCCGTACATATTTGAACCTAAGGCGTCAGATGACAATGATTTACTAGGCACTGGAGATGGTGGTGATGACACCGACTGGCGGCTTACAACACAGAAAGCTAAAGACACCACGCAAACAGTGGTTGTATTGCGGCCACGTTACACAAACCCGAGCCGGGCCATACCGCTAGCTACAGAATAATCCCCACTTGACGAAACATAAAATTGCAGGCACGGAACCTCCAAAGCGCCTCTAACATGTCATCACTGTAGCTGTTTCTCCCCCCTTTTCACCGAGCACACCCTCCTCATATCTATAGTCCCTCTTGGCCTCCAGAACCGAGAGGCTGCTGACAGCAGTGACCTCACATTTACCCCCGTCGTTCCCTCACGTCCAATCCCAGAACAGGTGCCAAGACCGACTGACGTCAGGCGCCCATTTAGCATCTCCAGCCTTGACTTTATGTAAAAATTAACCAAAATAAACAGCTTTGATCATGTGGTTGACAAAGAAAAGCCTACTAGAACAGCTGAATTTTATTTGCTGGCAATAAAGTGCAAATGGTGTCAAGTGTGTGCTGAATCACATTTAACACAAGTTTGAATGTGACCGGTTAATTCTGAACACATTCTCAGTTAACAGAAGGTCCACCATAATATGTCAGTTGTTTATTTTTACTTTCCATCTTGATTTTTTTCCCCTTCTATTTGAGTATAGTATTAGAAGACGTGTTGTCTTATATTGTCAAGTAGTTGATGATATCGGATAATATAGACATCGGTTTTTGACCAATATGAATGTTTACTTCTAAGTTAATTAGTGCTGCAACGATTAATCGATTAACTCGAGTATTCGATGACAAAAAAATATTCGAATTAAATTTTGCTGCTTCGAGTATTCGTTTAATTAAAGTGGCATTCTAATGGTTTGTTTTGAAAGTGTTTGCATTTAGTTTTACTGATTTGGGTGGATAAACTGCCCTCTAATCTGCCTCATTTCACGTGACTGAATCCAGCTGCTCCTTGTTAAGATCAACATGAGCTAAGTTTTTGTTTGAGCTTGGTTTTTTTTATGCATTTGTAAAGTAGTTTATGGGTATATTTAGCCTTTTTTGTGGGAATATGTGTCTGAGCTATTTCTTAAGAGCATTGTAAAAAAAAAAAAATTTAAAAACTTTAGCATTTAATATAGCGGCCTTTTGCTATGTAAGTTAGCTAAATGTTGTTTTGTTGTACATAGATCCTCTTTTTTTTTTTTTTTTTTTTTTTTTTAATACCGTTTGAGGCTCACCTCAGGTATTTTAATTTTTTCTGTTCCTTATCCGATTACTCGATTATTCGAACTAACTAGTTCATAGATTAATCGACTAGTAAAATAATCGATAGATGCATCCCTAAAGTTAATGTAGAAGCCTTTTGCCTTCTGCCTTTGTACAAGGGCTGGTCACAATTTAGCACTGTATTTTTGCTTATTGACCATTGTAAAGCTCCGGATCAAGATACTTGGGATTTGTTACGTGATCAGACAATTTGCAATCATGGTGCAAAAATTAACAATGAATGATTGAAAAATCAAATGAAAAATACTGAATTATAAATTCATTACATGTAACTCATGCGCTACCAGGGGGAAATAGTCACTAAGAAAACTAGAAAAGTAATAAAATACAAAAACCTGTGCTAATGCCCACCTTGGGAATTGTCCTTGCATCAGCATGTCCCTTGATTGCCAATCTGTATTTGTAATGCTTTGGTCGCCGCCTAGTGACTTTGGGGAAACTATTGTAAACCTGATTTAATTGTGACTGATTCCGTTTACTTGATTATGAATATTCTAGTTTCCAATTTACATTATTGATATGGGACATTTATTTTGTATAACTTCAGTCGAAGTTCCTTTGTCTTATTTTTCACAGAATGTTCATTTTATTTGGAAAACCTTGAAGTTGTTACATTTATAATTATTAACGCATACAGTCGGGCATCACAATACAATTAGCAGTAACACGTTAAGTTCACTACCGAATCTATATCGGTTTGATATTGGATTTTTGGAGTCGGACAATATCGGTAACGGTTAAAAAGTCATTATCGGACAACCCTTATTAGGATTATTAGTATTAAGAGTATTAGGGCCATACAAAAAAAGAAAAATATAGGCCTATGAGAATAAAGTTGTGATATTACGACTTTAATCTCGTAATGTTATGAGAATTAAGTCACATGTCATAGTATTAAGATATTACAATATTAAAGTCATAATCATACATAACTTTATGAAATATGACAAGAAAAAAGTAATGTTGCATAATATTTCGTACTACTACTAGGAAAAAAAAGTCTAGTTTACTTAATATTACGAGATTAAAGTCATAATGTTACATGACTAAAATCCATAATATTATACGATCAAAGTCATAATACTACGTAACATCACGGGGGGAAAAGTCGGAATGTTATGTAATTTTAACTAGTTTTACGAGTAAAGTCATATTGTTACGTAATATGTGCTGCTATGTGAAAAGTTTTTGGAAGTCACAAGTTTATAAGTTGTATTTATACGTCATTAGATAACACGATGAAAGCCTTAATCCTACATAACTTCACGCAATCATAGGCAGAGTTTGACTTTTAGGGCAGGGGGGGCACAACATGTTGATGACCCCGAAACGCAGTGTCAGCAATAAAATTAACTTACAAGAATATTTATAATAATAATAAGTTGACAATGAGTGTTTTTTTCCCCATCAATCTTGAGGGCAGGTTGTTTAGGCAATACTTGTCGCCAAGATCATAATCCATTGAATATGGTACCCTCGCCGGTGTCGTGCCAATGTAGTTACCCCAGTCAAAATTTTGTATCCTCTGGGCAGAGCCATATGGAGGTAGATTTGTGTCTTTATTATTCAACCCCCCCCAAAAATGTTGCTTCAATTAAAAAAAAAAAAAAAAAAAAAATGTGAATGCAAAACTAAATTTGAAACTCAAAAAAATGCTTGTGAAAGCTATTTTTCTTTGACTTCTTTTTTTTTTTTTTTTTTGATTGAAATTTTTTTTTTTAATTGAAGCAACTTTTTTGATTGAAGTAATGTTGATTTGTTTTTGGGCCACATTTTGGCTAGGACATGTTTTTTTTTATTATTATTCAGTCAAAAAATAAGTTGCTTAAAAAAACGTCGATTTTCAAAAAGAAATCTCTTCAATCAGAAAAAGAAAAAGTTCAATCATAGAAAAAGTTTTTGAATGCGAAAAAATATTTGAGATTGAAAAATTTGCATTTGAACACTTAATTTTTTATTGAAAAAGTTTTCTTTGATTGAAGCAATCCTTTTTGTGTTTGGGCCATATTATGGTAGGACATTTATGTCTAAATCATTCAATCCCCCCAAAAAGTTGCTTCAATCAAAAAGAGTATTTTCGAGAAAAAAAACAACTTTTTTTTCTATTTTATTTATTTATTTATTGAAAATTATATGCAAAGCAAATGACCATCTAAGGTGCTCAAAAAATAATTTTGACCCATTATAAAAATATATGTTTTTGTTCATTTCATTCATTTTTGTTGCAGTTTTATTGCTTTTCAACTTATATATATATATATATAGGAAAGTCAATTACATGCAATGACACTTTTCGGACACCAGGGGGGGCCTGCCCCCCCCTTAAAATCCGCTTATGCAAGTAATATGCGGAGAAAAAACTCGTAATGGTATGTAATTTTACTTATTATTTTGAGAAGTCATTTTACGATTAAAATTGTAATATTATACGATTGAAGTCATAATACTACGCAACTTTACGTAATATGAGAAAAAAATCATGATTTGTAATGTTATGTAATATTACGAGAAGTCATATTGTCACGAGATTTATGAACTACTATAAGCAAAAAGTACTTTACGTAATATTATAAAATCGTACTATTATACGATCAAAGTCATGATACTACATAACCTTACGTAATATGACAGGGCAAAAGTCGGAATGTTTTGTAATTTTAACTAATTTTATGAGAAAAGTCATATCGTTACATAATTTTACATGCTGCTATGAGAAAAGGCTTTTATTTTACGTAATATTATGAGATTATGAGAAACCTCTTTATTTAATGTAATATTAAAAGATTAAAGTCATAAAATAACACAATTAAAATTGAAATATTACAAAACTATGTAATTTTCTGTAATATTTTGAGAAAAGTCATAAAAGTATATAGTTTACGCTCGAAATGTACTGTACCTATGATAAACATTACAAACCTCTCTTTTTAAAAGGGTGAACTTGCCAATTTTGAACTTGCCCAATACCCAACGGCCCCATTGCATTTACTGTATGAACTAAAAAGTAATTGTGTAGCAACCCTTTAAATTTGCATTTAGGAGCACTGCAGATTTATCACGGCAGGTTTTAAATTGCACCTCAAATCATTCCAGGATGAGTGCAACATAAACATCTTCCGATATGAGCAACTTGTTGCTCCTCTACATCCATCCTAATGATTAGACTGCTGTTTACCAGTGCAACGTCGCTCACATTAACGGTGAGCAGAAGCTGCCGGGCTCTGCGATGCTTTCACGGGCGATAAGCCATCCAGTAATGGCACCTCAGGGGTCATAAAGGTCTGCTGTGCAGACACGAGGAGAATAAACAAGCAGCGCTTCAAATTGTATCCACCATTTTAATCACGGATGACAAAACATCCAGTAAATAAAGAAAAGGACTGGTGGGAATAAAAGACAGTTGGCACCATCTCAGGATTTTTCTGCACTGGTTTGTCGGGCAGTGAAGCTACAAATGTGGATAAAGGATAAGTGGGAGGGGTTGTCTTGAATAGAAAAACTTGTGCTGGCAGAGACTCAGCAGCCATTCAAGTGGAAGTGGGAACCTCCCAGTACCTCCTGATACAATAAGATTTCCGATAGAAGCGTCACAATTAGAGATGAAACGATTACTCGAATAATTCGACTTTAAAAATTGATCGAGGAATTTTGTCCGCCTCGCGGAATCGTTTAATTTTGCCAACATTAAGCATGACGTTTTGCCCGGACTACTTTTAATGTGCCATAACGTACGTATAGGAAAAAGAGAGAGACGGAAGATTCATTTGATTTCAACCACGCATGAATATAGATGTGCAGACGAAAGCGAAGAAAGGCACCAAGAAAAAGCAGAAAATGTCAAAAGTGTGGGAGCATTTCAAACTGGAGACCAAGTTGAACACCGTTTCATGTATTTACTGTAAGACAGCCCTTGCATAACACTACCCGCACCCAGCCCCACCCATGCTTCCGCACCCTGGGCTGGACCCCGTGAGCGATGACTGCCCCCAAAACCTGGGCGCCCGCCTAGCCCCCACTCCACCGAAGGCACCCTGTTTACCACGAGAGCGGAGGAGCGATACCCGGGACAAGGTAAAATTAAGTTAACGTAGCGCTAACAAATAAGATTAACATTACTGTACTTTGCTAACGTAACGTTAGCCCTGCGGAGGGCTAGGTTTAGGGCTACAGCTATCGAATATTTTAGTAATTGAGTAATCGACTGAAAATTCTATCAATTAATCGAGTAATCGGATATAACATATATATTTTTAGGTGAAGAGCAATTATAAATATACAGTGCCCTCCATAATTATTGGCACCCCTGAAAAAGATGTGTTTTTTAGCTTCCGATATTTTTTTTTATTCTAATAATATGGGATCCTAATGGAAAAAAAGAGAAAAATCCTACCTTCAATACAAGTGCATTCATTCAGTGGGGAAAAAATCCCACATAAAGAAAAAAATTATTTCACATCAAATAATGTGTGTCACAATTATTAGCACCCCTGGTGTTAATACTTTGTATTATGGGGACTGAGATGGCCATGGGAGGAGCTTGAGTTTGTGTCTGGTGAACCATTTCTGTGTAGATTTGGCCATATGTTTAGGGTCATTGTCTTGCTGAAAGACCCAGTGACGACCCATCTTCAGCTTTCGGGCAGAGGGCAACAGATTTTGATTTAAAATTTCCTGGTATTTCAAAGCATTCATTGATGCCATGCACCCTAACAAGGTTCCCAGGGCATTTGGAAGCGAAACAGCCCCACAGCATCACTGACCCACCGTTGACCCACCCCCATACTTCACAGTGGGTATGAGGTGCTTTTCAGCATGCGCATCTTTCGTGGGACGCCAGACCCACTTAGAGTGTTTGGTTCCAAAAAGCTCAATCTTGGTCTCATCTGACCAAAGCACACGGTCCCAGTTGAAGCCTGAGACCGTGTGCTTTGGTCATACCCACACATTATTTGATGTCAAATAATTTTTTCTTTATGTGGGATTTTTTCCCCACTGAATGAATGCACTTGTATTGAAGGTTGGATTTTTCTCTTTTTTTCCATTAAGGTCCCATATTATTTGAATTAAAAAATATATATATTAGAAGCTAAAAAACACATCTTTTTCAGGGGTGCCAATAATTATGGAGGGCACTGTATAATAGAGAGCAATTAATTTTGCCTTTCTTTTCCCTTAATTTTGGTTGTTGGTTTAGGTGCATTACCTCTACCGCTCCCTGGAGTGGAGGAGGACTAAATGCAACATGGATTAATAAAATAATAATAATAATTTTAACTCAAACGTGTTCGCCATCCGATTATGTGTACCAAACCGTGCTGCCAGTACCGTGACAGTACGTGACGAATACAAATACAGTTACACTCTTAATCACCACCTATACCTCTGTTAATCTGTATATAATAATAATAGCCTTAGACATCAAAAGAAACTCAAATTTAACTGAGTCTTAGAAAATAGCCCAATTGGCAACAAAGGCTGGTGTGTACAGCCTGAGCTATACTCCCGCGTTGCGGTGACGGCGTAGCGACTACGGCGACATTCGATAGTTCTGCGGTGAGGGAACGCGTTGCTCTGTAATTCACCGCCAAGCCACTAGAGGGATGTGGCGTTATGTTTGTACGGTTTTGGGGCATGCTTGTTTACTTCCGCTAGTCGGAGAAAAAATAAACAATGCAAGATGGAACTCTTGAAAGTAAATATTCTGCTCATCAACACTGAATAAATATTGAACATACAAATGTTGACGGGCAGGCGACGCAGAAGACTGTTTCGAGGCGGTCTGGCCGACTTTTGATGCCGCACAGTGTCTGTGGCGGCTAACTTCAAACTTTTTTTCTGTGAAGAACTCAGAGAGAGTTATTTGGTTATTATCGATTTAATTAATAGTGTTATTATTATTTATTATATTATATTATTAATTCAATTCAATTCAATTTTATTTGTATAGCCCACAATCACAACAGAGGTCTCAAAGGGCTTTACAGAGGCAATATGATACACAATTAGAAATGAAGCAACAAAGATGAATAGATACAGTTCAAGTCCTGGGTATCCCCTATCCTAAGACCCTCCATGCCGGCAAGGAAAAACTCCAAAAACTCCAGAGTCAATTGGGAGAAAAATGAGAAACCTTGGGGAGTACCACAGTCAGGAGAGATCCACTCCCAGGACGGATAGACAGGAACCCCAGAACGGCTAATGGGAATTAGCAAGCGAAATTGTAGTCCGTAAAAATACAGTGGAGTAAAGGAGCAAGAAGAGGTCCCTCTGGTCAGATGAGACGGGGGTAGCAGCGAGGACGTCAATCCAGCCAGGGGTCCGGATAGTCAGGAGGCTGCAGCTGAAAAATAGCCCCTCCCCAGAGGGGAGGGGGGAAAGGGGACACCGGGTGACTAGTGATGAAGAGACTAGACAACTAGATATTAACAATGGAAAATAGAAATAAAGTAAGACAAATAGTAGGTAGAGTAAGAAAAGGAGATAGAACTCAGCGGCTGTACTGCCCCCAGCATTATAGCTTCTAGTGCAGCTTAAACTAAACTGTGAGTCTACTCCGACTTCAACTAGCCTAACCATAAGCTTTGTCGAATAGGAACGTTTTTAATCTAATCTTAAATGTGCAAACTGTCTCGGCTTCTTTAATACTAGCTGGAAGCTGATTCCATAAAACAGGGGCTTGGTGGCTAAAGGCTCTAGCTCCGACAGTACTTTTATAAACCGTGGGAACTACCAGTAGACCTGCATTCTGAGATCGGAGTGTTCTGTTGGGGCGGTATGGGACGAGAGCATCGGTGAGATAAGATGGCCCCAACCCATTAATGGTCTTAAATGTAAGAAGGAGTATTTTAAATTTAATTCTAAACTCGACTGGAAGCCAGTGAAGTGCCTGGAGCACAGGGGTGATGTGCTCTCTTCTATTGGTTCCTGTTAAAAGTCTTGCTGCTGCGTTTTGGACTAGCTGAAGACCTTTTAGAGAGTTTTTAGGACAAGCTGCAAGTAGGGAGTTACAGTAATCCAATCTCGATGTAACGAACGCGTGAATTAATTTTTCTGCATCACTTTTAGATAAAATATTTCTAATTTTGGCAATGTTGCGCAGGTGAAAGAAAGCCGTTCTACAGGTTTGTTTAATGTGTGCTTTAAACGATAAGTCAGGGTCAAATAAAACTCCTAGGTTTTTAACTGTGGCGCTGGAGGCTACACTTACATTGTCCAGAGTGACTATCTGGGCAGATAAAGAGTCTCTAACACTTTTCGGGCCTATTATAAGGACTTCTGTCTTTTCAGGGTTAAGTAGAAGATAGTTAGTGCTCATCCAGGTATTTATATCTCGGACGCAGGCGCTTAGTTTTTCTACTTGCCTGACCTGCTCAGGTTTAATTGATAAATACAGTTGTGTGTCGTCAGCGTAACAGTGAAAGTTAATGCTATGTTTTCTGATGATATTACCTAGAGGAAGCATATACAGCGTAAACAAGATGGGCCCGAGGACAGATCCTTGCGGCACACCATAACTAACTCTAGAGTACGATGATGATTGCTGGTTTACATTGACGAACTGGTACCTATTAGATAAATATGATTTAAACCAGCATAGGGCTGCTCCTCTAATGCCTATGTCACATTCTAATCTCTGCAATAAGATATTATGGTCGACTGTGTCAAAGGCTGCGCTCAGGTCCAGCAGAACCAGGATCGAGACTAATCCAACGTCAGCGGCAAGTAACAAGTCATTAGTTACTTTAACTAATGCGGTTTCAGTGCTATGATGAGCTCGAAAGCCAGACTGGAACTGTTCAAATAAACTATTGTCCTGTAGGTGCTGACAGAGCTGTTTAATTACCACTCTTTCAAGGACTTTGGAGAGAAATGGTAAGTTAGAAATAGGTCTATAATTGGCCAAAATATCAGGATCAAGAGTAGATTTTTTCAAGAGCGGTTTAATAACTGCATATTTAAAGGACTGCGGCACGTAGCCAGTAACTAATGAGGTATTTATTATATTTAAGATAGTGTCAATAGTTAGAGGCAGGGTCTCTTTAAAAAGTTTGGTTGGGATTGGGTCGAGGAGGCACGTTGATGGTTTGGAGGACATTATAATAGAAATTAAATCAATTTGGTCTACAGTGGTAAAGTTATTTAATATTTTAGAGGGTTTTATAGGAGATTCCGAATTCTTTGTCTGCACTTTATCAGACCTAATAACTGGAAGTGATTCATTTATTTTATTTCTAATAGTTGCGATTTTATTGTTAAAAAATTTTAGGAAGTCATCACAGCTAAGGGTGGTTGGGATATAAGGTTCTATTGAGGTGTGACTGTTTGTCAGCCTTGCTACAGTGCTGAACAGAAACCTAGGATTATTTTTGTTTTCCTCTATTAAGGATGAGTAATATCTGGTTTTAGCCGTACGCAAGGCCTGCTTATATGTCACTAAGCTGCGTTTCCAGGCAGAGAGGGTGTGCTCTGTGTTGGAACGGCGCCAAAGTCTTTCTAATTTGCGTGTCGATTGTTTAAGAGAGCGTGTTTCAGCATTATACCAGGGAGAGGCTCGTCTCGGCTTGACAAACTTTAATTTGGAGGGAGCGACGACATCGAGGGTGGTACGAAACGTAAACAGAACACGATCAACAAACTCGTCATTAACAGCAAGGCCGGGCATCATTCCTTCATAATTAGATGTCATGGAGGCAAATATAGGCTGAATTATCTGTTTATACTCTGAAACAGAGTGATCACCTAATGTCCTTTTCATCTGAGTTCTGGTCACTAGTGGCGGATTATCTTGAAGCACAAACTGAAAGGTAATTAGAAAATGATCAGACAGTACGGGGTTGTGGGGATGGACACTAAGGTCACTAATCTCTGTACCGTATGTTAAAATCAAGTCCAGGTGTTATTATTATTTACTATTATTATAATTTATTATTAGGGCTGTCAAACGATTAAAAATATTAATTGAGTTAATCACAGCTTAAAAATGAATTAATCGTACTTAATCGCAATTCAAACCATCATAAAATATGCCATTTTTTTTCTGTAAATAATTGTTGGAATGGAAAGATAAGACAGAAGCCGGATATATATATTCAACATACAGTACATAAGTACTGTATTTGTTTATTATAACAATAAATCAACAAAATAGCAATAACATTATTAACTGTTATAGCGATCCATGGATAGAAAGACTTGTAGTTCTTAAAAGATAAATGTTAGTACAAGTTATAGAAATTGTATATTAAAATCCCTCTTAATGTTTTCGTTTTAATAAAATTTGTAAAACTTTCAATCAAAAAATAAACTAGTTGCTCACCATTGTTGATGTCAATAATTACACAATGGTGCTGAAACCCATAAAATCAGTCGCACCCAAGCGCCAGCAGAGGGTGACAAAACACCCCAAAATACAAGTAACAAGTGCACATGACACTGTGCTGTCATTTTAATCTGTTTGAGCGGGGCATGTGCGTTAAATGCGTCAAATATTTTAACGTGATTAACTTTAAAAAATTAATTACCGCCCGTTAACGCGATAATTTTGACAGCCGTATATATTAGATTATATTGTATTATATTGTTATTATTATTATTTTTTTTTTTAATTTACTTTTGTTCCGTGAAGAATCCAGAAAGGGTTATTTGATTGTGGCTTTCTGAAAAACAATACATTTTTACATTTAGGCATTCCTGCAATCGTCACACGTTTTCTGTTGCAAACTGACCCCGGCCCCTCATCAGAGAAGGGAAAAGTTGGCCTTCACAGGAAAAAGTTTGGGGACCCCTGTTCTAAATGGTTGGAAACTTTCATTTACTGATTAATTTTTGGAGTAAAAATGTAGTTTTACAGATGAAAACATTTTCAGTTAACGTTGACTAACACTAGATGAAGCTAGTCTTGAGTTGTCGTCAACAAAAACGTTCCAGTACCAATCAGAAATACGAATTAAGGAAGTTCTGATTGGTACTGCAGAACTTCCTCTCAATCAGGGACTGTTGGCAACCCTTCCTGTTGTTGAATGTGCTCATTTAACAGTCATATCTTTATAGCCTATACTTTAAATTGTGGATAAATGTACACATTACATAGAAATACTCGCCAGGATTTGAATTTTTGTGAACACTGACATTGACATGAATGTCTGTAAAGATGTTAGGGTTGTTAGAAGGAGGGGAAACAGGAAAAAGCAGGCTAGCGAACTTGTGTCCTCTGCTAGCATAAGTGATTAGCACATGAGCTAAGCTAATGTACTAATGGCACTGACTGCTGAATTCAAAGAATATCAGGCTGGATACAAAATTTAACAAATATTTTACAAATATTAATTATAGTAAGAGAGCCTTTGAGAACAAGTCTCAAATTTTAGCTTTGTTTTGCAACAATGAAATATCAAGATGAGATGGCACCTTTCCGACAGAGTCCATCCAATCTCATTTAGAGATCAGGCGGACTGGAAAAGTTGGTCACATGGAAAGAATGTGTAAAATAAACACAAAGTGAAGTTAATTTAAATCCAGTGAAATCATGCCACAATCTTTACATTGCTTATAATTCCTGTGGACACTTTTAAACAAAGCTAAACCCTCCATGGCTCGCCGTAAGGGAGCGTCTGTTTTCATTTCATCAGTGATGGGGATCCTCTTTTTTTTTTAATTTAAATGTCATGGCGTCTGACTGGTTTTAACTCTTTCATGGACATTGGTCACTACATTTGACAGCTATGCAAAAGTTTATCTTTAACCCTTCATAGGGCAAGCGCCTATTATTGTTCATTAGGGGGAAAAAAATTAGTATTTTTTTCTCAATAAATAATAATTACTGTATTTTGTTATATTATTTTTAAGTAGTTATTATGAACACCGTAATTTTCAGACAATAAGATGCACTTGACTATAACCCACCACCGAGCAAATTTGACAACATAAGTCACACTCGACTATTAGCCGCAGCTGTCCTCACTGTATTACTGGATATTTACACCAAAAAATATTAAACAGTAACTTTTTACTTGACAGCGGCATCATAAGACTGTCATAGATCAAACAAACCACTATGAAGCTTTGAACCAATTGGCTGCAAAGCTTCATTTGGCCACCACTGCTCCCTTGGGGGAGACAGTCAACCTCTGCCGCCACCTGCTGTCAATACTGCTGTCGTCTAACATGCCCCCTAGCATGCATTGCAGCACTACAGATTTCTTCAGTTACTGTTCCAGTTGTTTCTTTAACTGCTAGTTATGGCATTTACTAACACTTTATTTGACAGTGGCACCATTAGACTGTCAAAAGACCATCATAATAATGACATGACACTGTCATGAGCATTAATGAATGCTTATGACAGATGTCGTTAAGTGTCCTCTGGCAAATTAGCAAATGAATAAAACTGCACTGGACTATATGCCGCAGGAATCAAAATGAGGGGAAAAAGTAGTGGCTTATAGTCTGAAATTTACGTTAAATGTAGAAATTAAAATAATGTTAAAGCTAAATTAATTACATTAAAATAAAAAACAATAAACAACAACAATAAACACTGATGGCAGATCCCACTAATACTCTGAAGTAGGCATGTGCCGGTTACCGATTCCAAGGTTTAATGTCACGCTTTCAAAACCACTAAAATTTTCCGTCATACCATAGTATGGTATTAGCCATCTTTTATATACCAAAAATGCAGCAAGAAAACCGTGGCTTGGAGAGGCAGCGCTCACCCCTCCAGTTGTCGCTCTCCTGGAGAATAGACACAACGGCTGAAGGTGTTGAAATTACACCTGAGCTTTTACGCCCACTCACAAAAGTAAGTCGATAGTATGGGAGTACTTCAGCTACCGAAAAGAAACACAACCACGGCTTGGAGGAGGAAGGACAGCAGGACCTACAACATGATTTCACATTTACGTGACCATCATCCGTCACTTTACACATAATTTAAAGTAAGTAAATGCTGTCCTGAATGTTTCGCATGAGCTACAAGAGTTCACTCTAGCTGGTTTAGTGTGTCTAGCGATAGTAAAACAAATACTAAGCTTGTTAACGAAGCAGATAAAGTGGCTAGTTAGCATGCTAAGATGGCTAGCTAGTTTCCTCTCAACCATTCTTCTACTATGCCGACTTTCTGTATTGAGAGAGGTTGGGTGCGTGTGTGTATAATGTGTAGATAATGATACGAGTCATACACACGTGCTATGTCTCTTGCTCTCGCTCTCCATTAATTGTCAAGTAAATATTATTAATAGTAGTGGTATTAGGTGTTATACATAAAATCAAATTTGATCATATATTGTTTAAGTCCAGTTCAATTTTTTTTCTTGTTTTAATGTTGAGCAACTTGAGCTGTGGCTTTGGGTTTAGCCCCTTAATGCCTGCAACATGAAGCAATTGTCAGAGAATCACAAAACTTAAAAAATAAGGTCCTAATGGTACTTTTTTCAAATTTGTAGTAAAAGAAAAATCAAATGAATATGTGTAATAAGTGCTCTAATATCTATAATCCTAGCTAAATCCAGATTTTTTTCCCTCATGGAACCTGTAGATGCATGTGTTGACTTCCATCCATCATTAAAAAAAAAAAAAAAAAAATTATTTCAAAAGTCTAAATTTGTCTCAAAATAATGAAATTCTGAGTGTATCAAATGTGATACACTAGGCTAGAAGGGGTTAGTCTTTTAGTTTCAGTTATTTATTATTAGTTATTTTATTTTAGATTGTAGTCATGTCGATGTTCCAATTTGCAAATAGGTTGTGAAAATTTTTTTAAATCCGTTCAATGGAAAAAAGTTTTTTTTTTAACCCATACATCTCAAAATAACACATTTTGCAGCTGTGATTGCAATACCGTGAAACCGTGGTATTTTTGCTTCAGGTTATCATAACGTCAAAATCTCATACCGCCACATGCCTACTCTGAAGTGTATTTTTTTTTTCATAGTACTTAATCATTGCATGCCATTGACGACGATAGACGTCCAATATATTTCATGTTTATTCGCCCCTCCCAGTCTAAATGGATTAGACATCTCACGCCATCAATGAGTCCCCTGTAAGCGTAAAAAAATGTCATAATTCTTGCCTGAAAGGGTTAATCGTAACTAGAAACAAAAGTAAGTGAGGTCACAAAGTTAGCGCTATTAATCACAGAGGACAAACGCATCAGTGAAGTGGCCCGCCGTGATGTTTATGTTGTAACGGAAAACCTCCAGACGTCGTGATGAGCGTCCATCTCCAGTTCATCCCTAACAATTGGACCACAGTGTCCTAATGTATTCTCATCTAATTGTACCAAGATGTATATGACATTATGAATTAAGCTTGCGCTTGAGTTCTACATGTTTTTTTGTTTTTTTTAGCACCTGAATCCCTCAAGGGGAAGATGGTAATGAAGCTCATTGAGTGAGGAGAGAGTTTGGATAAACACGGTATAATGTGAGCAAATTAATAAGCTTTAACCTTCTCTTTTAACCCATGGCCGTCATGCTGCTTCATCCAGAACTGTGATTTTTTTTTTTTTGTACGCCCTCTATAAAGGACACTTAAATCGCCCCTTTACTTGAAGTGCCTATGACAGCAAAAAGCCATGTTTATTTCATATTTCACGCTGTATTTTATGCTCTTGAATGAAATGGACCGCTTAGATGTGTGTGGAAGCGATCAATATATAATTATTCAGTTTTTTAAATCCCACCCTATGTTAATGAGTGACTTACTGGATTGACGAAGAACGCGAATGTGACATCAGCGGGATAATCATATTCAGTATAGAGCCAATACTATAGTATTCAGAACGACTGCGGAGTCAGCTGGTTTAGTGGATTATTTCATTTATTTTTTGTATCACGCCAGCCCAATGTGCTGCAGGCTTTTGTTGCTGCACCAGGGAGAGGCGTGGGAGCCTATTTGTAGAGGCGTGAAAAATTTCTGATTCTTAGATTATTCGCGATTCGGCCGTGGAAGATTCGAAAATTATTCACAAACATCCAAATTACGATTTTTGAATTATACCAGGTAAAGCGGAAATAAAACACAGTCAGCGCGGTCTTCTGGACGCAATGAGGAACGGACCGAGAGTAAATATCATGTTCAACTCATGCCGCTAGATTTATAAAAAAAAATTTTTTAAAAACTAGGGCTGTCAAACGATTAAAATTTTTTATCGAGGTAATCACAGCTTACAAATTAATTAATCGTTATTAATCGCAATTCAAACCATCGATAAAATATGCCATATTTTTCTGTAAATTATTGCTGGAATGGAAAGATAAGACAAGACGGATATATACATTCAACATATGGTATATAAGTACTGTATTTGTTTATTATAACAATAAATCAACAAGATGGCATTAACGTTATTAACATTCTCTTAAAACGATCCATAGATAGAAAGACTTGTAGTTCTTAAAAGATAAATGTTAGTACAAGTTATAGACATTTTATATTAAAACCCCTCTTAATGTTTTTGTTTTATTAAGATTTGTAAAATTTTCAATCAAAAAATAAACTAGTAGCTCGCCATTGTTGATGTCAATAATTACACCATGCTCACTCATGGTACTAACCCATAAAATCAGTTGGACCCAAACGCCAGCAGAGGGCGCCAAACACCAAAAAACAAGTAACAAGCGGACATTACATTGTACTGTCATTTTAGTCTGTTTGAGCGGGGGCAGGTGTGTTAATTGCGTCAAATATTTTAACGTGATTAATTTAAAAAATTAATTACCGCCCATTTACGCGATAATTTTGACAGCCCTAGAACAGCACAAAGCCGTTTCTTCTGACTACCAAACAAATGCAGCGTCATGTTCCTCCCCTCAGTCCCGGTCCATGTGTGTGTGTGTGTGTGAAAGTGAGTAATTACAGCAATCTCACAAGTTGAGCAATTAGCTGTGGCGGCCATATGGGGATCATGCAGCTGTGCAGGTCGTCTTTCAGTGAGATCATGCGAGGCAAGGAAGACTTTCAGTTCCTCCTCACTGCCTGATGACAGCCTCCCAACCTGGCAACCTCATTTCCTCACAAACACATACGTTCAAACTCCTCTATTCCCTTTGGCATGACGGGTGGCAACTGAATGCTGGTGTGTATGTGTGTACACAAGTGCGCAAGCCATTAGTGCCTTCTTTATTATATACGCTCGGGCACCGGGGGGCTGATTCCACTGCAGTGTTTGTTTGGCCATGTAGGAGGATAACAGACCCGAGGCATCCATCACACCAAAGAGCATCCAGAGTTGAGAGGTGGTCTTTCTGATGCTAATGAGAACCAAACCGCCTTGTTAGCCAACCGCGGGTTGACCAGGGATAGACGTGTAGGTCCGTTACTTAAAATGACGTCCACTTCATTCAAAGTCAGCTTAGTTTCCTGGCCTTTTCCCCCTACATAAGTGCTTATTTCCCTTCATCTATTAGAAGAGGAAGTCTTCCGTCACTGTAAAAATCCCAAAAGTCCTTCACGACTCCTGCTGAAACAGCGCACAGAGTCAACACTCCGATCAGCAGGAAGTCAGACATCGTTTTTACTCCGCTGTCACTCAACTGACGTACACTCACTCACATCCACGCAGGGAATGTATTTTTGGGTGAGGATGCTTTGAAAAATACCGTATCGGCCCGAATATAAGACGGTGTTTTTTTGCATTGAAATAAGACTGAAAAAGAGGGGGTCGTCTCATATTCGCGGTCTAGACATTTTACCCATTCACAACGCTAGATGGCGCCAGCTATCATTGAAGTGATGTTCTGTCATGACCAGTGTTGGGCACGTTACTTTAAAAAAGTAATTATAGTTACTCACTACTTCTTCCAATAAGTGTTAGTAACTGAATTACTCAATAGTAAAAGTAACTAGTTACCAGGGAGAGTAACTATTTCTGTTACTTTAAAAAGAAGTTGTTGAATGTCAAAGAATTTTAAATTTTCTGAGCAGTATTCGAGTCAGTTGAATAGAGAAGAACAGACAGGTCGTTGTGTTATAGAACCTTGTAATATTGATTGCACCTCACCAGCAACAGATTTATCCTACGCTTGAAGTGCAACAAAAATAAACAGATTTGAATTGCTTACCACAGACGTCGACAAAAGCTTTGCCCCGGGACATAAATTAATAAATTACACTTTACATGCACGTTCTTTCCTTTAATTTCGACCAACTTGAAATAGTGTGTATATCTCCACTTTGTAAAGGACAAATTTTGCTCTTAATGCTCTGCCATCATATCCCTCTGCATCTGTTTTGCGTGTGTGTGTTTGCCGCACGCGCTGTTCCGGTTTGTTTAAAAAAACAAAACAAAACAAAAAACTTTGTTAACAACAAATACACATATACAAACATAGAGCGAGACAATTCACATATTAACAAGTGGCTCTGAAGTAGTATGTTGGGGGGGGGGAGGGTGCTTTGCGAAGTAATATAGTATATCTTTTAGTCCTGCAACGATTAATCGATTCATTCGAGTATTCGATTAGAAAAAAAGATTCGAATTAAAATGTTGCTGCTTCAAGTATTCGTTTAATTAAAGTGGCCTTGTAATGCTTTGTTTTGAAAGTGTTTGCATTTAGCTGTATTGATTTGGGTGGATCCACTGCCCTCCAGTCTGCCTCATTTCACATGGCTGAATCCAGCTGCTCCCTGTTAAGACCAACCTCAGCTAAGTTTTTGTTTGCGCTAAAGATTTTTTTTAACGCATTCATATTTTAGTTTATAAGTATATTTAGCCATTTTTTGTGGGAATATGTGTCTGAACCATTTGTTAAGACCATTGTGTAAAAAAAAAAAGTTTTTTTAAATAAAAAAGTTAGCATTTTATAGCATTTAAGCTAGCAGACTTTTACTATGTAAGTTAGCCAATTGTTTTTTTGTTGTACATAGATCCTCATTTATTTATTTATTTATTTATTTTAATACCGTTTCAGGTATTTTAATTTTTATGTTCCTTATCCGATTACTCGATTATTCGATTTAAATATTGATCGATTAATCGACTACTAAAATAATCGATAGCTGCAGCCCTAATATCTTTTGCCATCCACTTTTTTGGCATGCAGCACACTTGGACCAATTCACACCGTTCCAATTATGAAACATGTCTCCGCTTGTCTGCATGGCTGTCGCGTGTTTGATGGGGCTCGCACGCGGCTGGATGTGATTGGGTGTTTTCAGGTGGGGGGCCCCGGTGCCAGGATTGGCGATGGGGTATCGGTTGCCAACGGGCTTACACTCACAAGGGATTCACACAATTACTGGTTTTTACAGTACCTGACAAAAGTCTTGTCGCTTACCCATTTTGTAGAAACAATTGCTAATAACCTGACTTTTAATTATTCAATTGGTTTCAGAACTGGCTCGTATGAAAGCTTAGACCCTCCCAAATGATGTTGAAGGTACAAAAATATATTTGTTTGACTGAAAAAAATCCACATAAACATCCACATAAAGAAGAAATTATTTGACATCAAATAATGTGTGTCACAATTATTAGTACCCCTGGTGTTAATACTTTGTACAACCCCCTTTTGCCAACAAAACAAGGTCTGGGGACTGAGATGGCCATGGGAGGAGCTTGATTATGTGTCTGGTGAACCATTTCTGTGTAGATTTGGCCATATGTTTAGGGTCATTGTCTTGCTGAAAGACCCAGTGACGACCCATCTTCAGCTTTCGGGCAGAGGGCAACAGATTTTGATTTAAAATGTCCTGGTATTTCAAAGCATTCATGATGCCATGCACCCTAACAAGGTTCCCAGGGCCTTTGGAAGCGAAACAGCCCCACAGCATCACTGACCCACCCCCATACTTCACAGTGGGTATGAGGTGCTTTTCAGCATGCGCAGTTTTCGTGGCACGCCAGACCCACTTACAGTGTTTGTTGCCAAAAAGCTCAATCTTGGTCTCATCTGACCAAAGCACACAGTCCCAGTTGAAGCCTGGGACCGTGTGTATTTTTGTGTGAGACCTTTCCATTAAGGTCCCATATTATTTGAATTTAAAAAAAATATTAGAAGCTAACAAACACATCTTTTTCAGGGGTGCCAATAATTATGGAGGGCACTGTATGTCTTCATTAAATGATCAATCTTTTTTCAGTGAAACAAATATATTTTTGTACATTCAACGTCATTTGGGAGGGTCTTAGCTTTCATACGAGCCATTTCTGAAACCAATTGAATAATCAAAAGTCAGGTTATTAAAAATTGTTTCTACAAAATGGATAAGCGACAAGACTTTTGTCAGGGACTGTAGGCTTCCATTCTTCATGTCAAACGGCTGAACAGGATAGGTTAAAAAAAAAAAAAAAAACGCACGAATGGGAGTTCGCGTTGCTGTATCAAACGCACCAAAAGCAGCGCCGCGTTGCCGTATCGGACGCACCAATAGGAGTGTTGCGCTGACATATCATTGCAGCGCTAACAGACAGTAGTCCTATTAGCGCTACGTTTCTGTTGAATTTTATTTTTCTGCGCTTCATAGATTTTCCTGTGCGCTGAGTGTGTGCAAGCAGTGCGTGATTGTGCAAGCAGTGCGTGATTGCGCACGCGCGCAGCTTAGAGGGAACATTACCTGTAAGTACCCAAAAAATGAACAAAATTTCAATGGAATTTAACTAATGACAATGATAGACCTCCAATTTATTGGAACGGACTCGAAAGAGCGGATTTTTAACCTCTGTCACAGTTTTTATTTGGCACCGATGGACATGATGATGAAGGTATGATCCTATTAGTTTTATAATAGGAACAATGTTTTCTCCACTAGAGGGCACTTATGCTCTTTGGATGAATGATGCTTCATTTTTGTATTTTTTTTCTATCGATGGTATTTCTTTGGCTTAATGTGATTATGTAGCAGGTTATAGTCTTTTTCTTCAAAGTATAATAATAACAGTTCATATGGATAATTTTGAGCGAATAAAAAAAAACTTTTTTTTTTTTCTTTCTGAACATCGTAAGCATATACTCACAATGATACTCATTATTTGGGTCTTTGAAAAAGACCCAGAGTTATTTATTTATTTTTTTGAATGGGTTTTCTTCAGCGCGCCGCACAGCCCAAACCGTTAGACCAATCGGCACCGTTCAAATATCGAAACGACCGGAATTTTCACGCGACGCAGGGAATTTTTCGAACGACCCCGAAAAATTTTCACCGATTTTTCAAAGAAAAAAAAAAAAAAAAATTCGAAATTTTTGACCAAATCACATAATTTGGACATCAAAAATTCCAGGGTGATGAGGGGCATAAAAGTTATATACAGAATTTGGAAAAAAATGTACGGTTTTCTGGAAATTTGCCAAAAACTTTCCCATTTATTTTTAATGGGATGCAATGTTCAAATTTCCCATTCACTTTCAATGGAATCTCCAATGGAATTTACATTGCATTGATGCCATTGACCACCATGTATGTCAAATCTATTGGTGCCAATGTACTTGGATTCCATTGATGCATATCGATGTTGATGCCATTGATGGCCATGAACGTCCAAATTTCCCATTCATATACAATGGCATTTACTTTGTTTAATACCATTGACAGCCATGTTTGTCGAGGTCTATTGATGCCAATATACTTGGATTCTATTGACACAATTGTAAGTCAATGCCATTGACGGCCATGGACGTCCAAATTACCCAGTCATTATATAAGTATAACACCATCTACCATTTTAAAAAAACAAGTGTCCCCAAATCAACAGAAAATGATCAGATATGACTAAGACACGCCCCTCAAATGTCCCCAAAATGACCTAATATGACCAGGACACGTCTCCCCCAAATGTCCACAAATGACATGTTATGACCAGGACCTGATATTGTCCCCAAACCAACCTGGGTGGGGCCAAGATCTGTATCTCCATACAGCAAAGACCCAGAGTAATTTGAATATTCTTTTCACTACTCTTTTACTTGTACTTGAGTACATTTTTTGGATGACCACTTTTATTTGAGTAATATTTCAAAGGAAAGCTACCTTACTTGAGTAAAATTTTGGCTAGTCTACCCAGCTCTATTCTTCCAGAATAACGCCTGTGGTAGTCCAAAGTCAATCAAAACTAGGAAGTAGGGTTGTTCCGATCATGTTTTTTTGCTCCCGATCCGATCCCGATCGTTTTAGTTTGAGTATCTGCCGATCCCGATATTTCCCGATCCGATTGTTTTTTTTTTTGCTCCGGATTCAGTTCCATTCAATCCTGATAATTTTTCCTGATCGTATACATTTTGGCAATGCATTAAGAAAAAAATGAATAAAACTCGGACGAATATATACATTCAACATACAGTACATAAGTACTGAACTTGTTTATTATGACAATAAATCCTCAAGATGGCATTTACATTATTAACATTCTTTCTGTGAGAGGGATCCACAGATAGAAAGACTTTTTTAATTTATTTAATTTTTTTTAATTCTTAAAGGATAAATGTGACTTTGTATATTGTGACTAAATATTGCCATCTAATGTATTTGTTGAGCTTTCAGTAAATGATACTGTAGCCATTTAACTTCTGCCCAAATGCACGATGGGAAGTGCAACCATGACTGTGCGTCGTGGTACCAATTGACATATCTTCTCTGCGTTGGGAATAACATAGGGTGTTAAGAAAAAGATCAACTACAACCATTCTTCCCCACATTGATTCCCACGATTATTCTAATCGTTGGGAGGGGGATTGTAAGGCTTTAGCCATTTAAAAAAAGGCTCCAAAGGCTGCCAAAATTCACTCTACTCAACTTACGCTGCCTTTTAGCTCTATATACTGTATGTTTAAAATGGCGCCATTATAGATTGAACGCGACAATGAGTGAGTGGGTCGTGCAGCGCATGCGTTAATTGCGTTAAATATTGTAACGTGATAAATGTAAAAATTATTAATTCTTGCCGTTAACACGATAAATTTGATAACCCTACCTTAAGCTTGAACTAAAGACTCTGGAAGAGTGTAACACATTATGTCTGTAACGTTAAATACAATTAGAAAACGATTTAATTTAAAAAAAAAAGGATGAATGTGACTTTGTATATTGTGACTAAATATTGCCATCTAGTGTATTTGTTAAGCGTTCAGTAAATGATACTGTAGCCGTGCCCAAATGCATGATGGGAAGTGGAACCATGACTGTGTATAGTGCTACCAATTGATATATCTTCTCTGCGTTGGAAAATAACATAAGGTGTTAAGAAAAAGATCAATTGCTACCTTGCTTCCCCACATTGCTTCCCATGATATTCCTAATTGTAGTGAGAGGGATTGTACGGCTTTAGCCAATTAAAAAAAGGCTCCAAAGGCTACCAAAATTCACTCTACTCATTTTACGCTGCCTTTTATCTTTCTATATAGGTAAAATGGCGTCATTACAGATTGGGCGCGACAATGCGTTGGTGGGTCGTGCAGCGCATGCATTAATTGCGTTAAATATTTTAACGTGCTACATTTTTTTTTTTTTTATTAATTACCGCCGTTATCGGGATAGAGTTGATAACCATACCTTAAGCCTAAACTAAAGACTCTGGATCAGTGTAACATATTATGTCTGTAATGTTAAATACAATTAGATAACGATTTAATTTATATATATATATATATATATTTAAAAAAGGCATGGCCTATATTTTTTTGCCAATTCCGATACTTTGAAAATGACGTGATCGGACCCGATCTATCGGCATCCCGATCGATCTACTTGGAAGTGACCCAAAAAGCACCCCAAAACTATAAGCTATTGATCAAAAATACAGGAAGTAACCCAAGGGAGAGCAAAGTATCCCCATCTAGTTATTTAGCCATTGTTATCCACAATTTAGTACAATTCTGTATATGCACATCTGTTTCCATTTAATGAGTATTCGTAATCCTTATATTAGCATCTGTAATTTCTGTGTTACTGCGTCATCAGTGTTGGCAGCATATCAGCCAGCTGGTGCATTAATAGTCTCTGTTAGCAATGCGTTTGTAGCAATGGTAGCTCCGGTAGTCAGTGTATTAGAATTGCTGTCTCTTTAGGGGAAATCAGAGCTTCTCTCAACTTGGCCCCTGCACTGGCTGATTGTTAAAGCTCTCCCTCAGCACAGCACATTCTTGATTGGATAGGGGAACAAAACTCAGTAGAGCCGAGCGACTGGAGGACGTGCAGGTGTGTGTGTGTGAGAGAGAAAGTGTCTTGGCTAGCAATCAGCATTACCATTCAAAGCCAATAGCAATCATTTTGCAATGGAGACAAGTGCGTCTTGTAAACGAGGGTAGGCGCAGAATGGGGCTGCATCCGAGAGACAGCGGGGTGGGAAGAGGAGAAGGAGTTTCGATGTACATCAATTTCTTTTTAGTGCGCGCATCGTGTTCGCGCGGCCACTTGTTGCTAGGCAGAATTCTTGAAGGATATGAGCGGTGCAGCAGTGTTGATGTTGCACTTTTTTCATTTGAATTGCTATTAACACTTTCATGCACTTAAACATATTTTTTTAAACCCTGTAAAAAGCTCATTAGACGTCCAACATATAGTAGGGGTGTAACGGTACACAAAAATCTCACTTCGGTACGTACCTCGGTTTTGAGGTCACGGTTCGGTTCATTTTCGGTACAGTAAGAAAACAAAATTCAAAATATGAATGTGCTAGTTGTTTATTACACACCTTTCAACAATAGGAACATTAGCCTATACAAAGCTAGAATTCTGCTCAAAAAGTAGAGGGTCTTTAAAGATAATCCAACAACAATTTGCCTTTCAGACCCCGCGTACTGGTCAGCTTTCTTTCTGAAAGAAGAAAAAAGAAGTCCTGTGCTAAAGACAAAAAGCAAGCCTAATGACAAAGATTTTAACATGTATTATACAAATGAAATGCCACAATTATTTTTTTTTTCTTAAGAACGGTTTTCAAAAGCTTTATTGGTGGATTTTCTCAAGTTCAAGCGCCACACAGAAATTAATACATTTGTGTAAGCAGGATCTGTGTATTATTCTTATTATTTAATTACAGGTGTTTTAGCTCATTTCAATTTATTTTATTATGTGTTTATATTTTACAAATGTGATGTAGTATTCATTTATATTGTATATTTTATGTTGTATAACTTTAGTTCCTATGGGAATATTAGTTCCTACTTGTTTTGTTGTAGTAGGAACGTTTTGTATTGAACACGGGGCCGTGTTGGTTATTATTATAGCAGAGAAGACAGCAGTAAATCAACAAAGATAAGTCAACTAAGCCCCGATCTACCACTCAAGAGATCTGATGGACTCAAAAAGTGGGTTACGATTGCATATTGGTTTGAAAATCGACCGGATCCACCGTATTTTTACAAAAGTGCCTTCCGGTCTGCCCGATCCTAGCTACCGGTAGTAGTATTGACGCAGGAGGGTCGCGTCTCGCGTCAAATAATAAACTCTGCCGTTCTTTTCGCGTGTGTCGTGTTGAGCCGCTTCCGGGACCCGTCTAACACACAGCCCCACTGCAACTGGTGTGCATTGGCTGATTGACTTTAACGCCTGCGTTTCATTGCGTTCTCGCGGCGGCCACATTGTCGCGCCGTTGACGTTTCTGGGTTATACTGTCCTACCGTGTTGGTCCTCATTATAGTAGAGAAGACGGAGTACCGTATTTTTCGGACTACAAGTCGCACCTGAGTATAAGTCGATCCAGCCATAAAATGCCCAACGAAGAGAAAAAAAACATATACAAGTCGCACCGGAGTATAAGTCAAATTTTTGGGGGAAATTTACTTGATAAAATCCAACACATAGAACAGACATGTCATCTTGAAAGGCAATTTAATATAAAAATATAATAGAGAACAACATGCTAAATAAATGTACAGTGTACAGTGCATGAACAACGAAATATGAATATACTGTCCTACGCTATGGCTCGGTCCTGGCTATCCAGCAAACTCCCAAAAGACAATGCTGGACGTCCGCATAATTTGCTGAATCAATTTGGTCCCCGATAGCAAACAGGTTCGCATCAACGTAAATAAATGATAATTAGGTACTATTACAGTAATAAGTAACAGGTTAGCATGCGTTCGCTATCATTAGCACATTGTTCAAACAACCACACAACTGCCTCTAAGTGTCCGATCGCGGGTGGAAAACACACAACAACAACAGAAAAGATGATACACGCAGGCGTTGCCTCTGTAGAGATAATTTAAAAGCATAAACAATGAAAGTAGGTTCGCAGCCGTCTTTTCTCTCTCGCTAGCTCGCCCACTCACTCACTCAGAGCTACGTAGCTGTCAGTCTTCTTCTGGCGTGTGAGCACTCTTCTTCACGTAAACAAGTGCGAGTGCGCCCTCACGTGGGCGTGAAAGCGCCACAAACTAAATGCATCCATTTCAAGATAAAAAAGTCAATAATACAATTGAACATACACTGCCAAAGGCAGAACGCGAACGTGGCCATAGCTATAAAGAGTTATTCAGATAACTATAGCATAAGAACATGCTAACAACTTTACAAAACCATCAGTGTCACTGCAAAACACCAAAATAACATGTGAAATTATATCATAATGTGTTAATAATTCCACACATAAGTCGCTCCTGAGTATAAATCGCACCCCCAGTCAAAATATGAAAAAAAACGCGACTTGTAGTCCGAAAAATACGGTAAATATAATCTACACAAAGAAACTGTAACCCGATCGACTCACAGCCTTGAAAAGTTAGGGTTACATTACATCAGAAACTCATTCGGTACGCCTCCGTTCCGAACTGAGCACCACGTACCGAAATGGTTCATTACAAATACATGTACCGTTACACCCTTAATATATACCCAATAAAAAAAGGTAATACAGTATGTTATGGTCACTTTTTGGGTGATGATCTTCCTTTAAAAGGCCAACCAGTATATTGTCTGTCTATGTGGACAATTTTCAAGATCGGCAGATATCAGCTGATATATAGCTGATATTATAGGACAACTGTGATGTTCATTATCTGGGTGATGATATTTGTTAAATTGTCTTTTCGCCAGTGTGATTAAAAGAAGTAGCAAAAGGACATTTATCACCATCAATGGAAGGAACACGGGTAATTTACAGTGGTATGAAAAAGTATTTGAACCTTTTGGAATTTCTCACATTTCTGCATAAAATCACCATCAAATGTGATTTGATCTTTGTCAAAACCACACCGATGCAAAAACAGTGTCTGCTTGAACTAAAACCACCCAAACATTTATATGTTTTCATCTTTTGATGAGGATAGCATGCAAACAATGACAGAAGGGGGAAAAATAAGTGAACCCTCTCCCTAAGGAGACTTAAAGAGCCATTGAAACCAATTATTATCAAACAATTTAAGTCAGGTGTGTGCCCAATCACTGATGAGTGGTTTAAAGCTGCCCTGCCAACAATAAAACACACACCCGGTAAGAATTGTCTTGATGAGAAGCACTGTCTGATGTGCATCAAGGCTTGGTCAAAAGATCTGTCTGAAGACCTGCGATCAAGGATTGTTGATTTTTATTAAGCTGGGAAAGGATACAAAACCATATCTAAAAGTCTGGATGTTCATCAATCGACAGTCAGAGAAGTTGTCTACAAATAGAGAGTTTGGCACTGTTGCTTCTCTCCCAAGGAGTGGCCGTCCACGCCCAAGATGACAGCAAGAGTTCAGTGTAGAATACTCAGAGAGGTAAAAAAGAACCCTAGAGTACTCTGTTAAAGACTTACAGAAATCACTGGCACAGTCCAATATCTCTGTGCACATATGAACTAAATGAAAACCTATGACCAGGAATGGTTTTCATGGAAGGACTCCACGAAGGAAGCCACTGCTGTCTAAAAAAATTGTTACTTGTTTAATGTTCACAAAAAGACACTTGGACACTCCACAGAAGTTTTGGCAAAAATATTTTTTGGACTGATTAAACCAAAGTTGAATTGTTTAGGAGTGACACACAACATTCTGTGTGGAGAAAAATGGAACAGCTCACCGACATCAACACCTCATCCCCACCGTGAAGCATGGTGAGGGGAGCATCATGATTTGGAGCTGTTTTGCTGCCTCAGGGCCTGGACAACTTGCAATCATTAATGGAAGAATGAATTCAAAAGTTTATCAGGATGTTTTGCAGGAAAACCTGAGGCTGTCAGACAGTTGAAGCTAAAAAGAGGATGGATGCTGCAACAAGACAATGATTCAAAACACAGAAGTAAATCAACTTCAGAATGGTTTCCGAAGAACAAAATACACGTTCTGGAGTGGCCAAGCCAAAGCCCAGACTTGAACCCCATTGAGATGCTGTGGCATGACCTAAAGACAGCGATTCATGCCAGACATCCCAGGAATCTGATTGAACTAAAGCAGTTTTGTAGAGAAGAATTTGCTAAGATTAGTCCTGATTGATGTTTGCATACTATCCTCATTAAAATATGAAAACCTATAAATGTTAGGGTGTTTTTAGTTAAAGCAGACACCGTTTTATCATCTGTGTGATTATGACAAAGATCAGATCACATTTGAGAGGGATTTTATGCAGAAATGTGGGAAATTCCAAAAGGTTCAGATACTTTTTCATACCACTGTACATTCCAAAAAATTGCACTTTTTTGACAATCATTTGTAAACAATAGACATTATTGTCATGAAAGTTGAAAAATAACATTTTCTATTCATTTCAATGGAATGAAACCTTGTCTTCTACATCTAGGAAGGGTCAGTTCATGCCTCTGGCTCTACATCTTGCCCTGCACCTGGGCCTCCATGGATTTTTGGCCATGGCAGAGGGTCGATCTGAAAGGTGAAAATATTTATATCTTTTTTCTAGGGCTGTCAAACAATTAAAATTTTTAATCAAGTTAATCACAGCTTAAAAATTAACTAATCGCAATTAATCACAATTCAAACCATCACTAAAATATGCCATATTATTATGTGAATTATTGTTGGAATGGAAAGATAAGACACAAGACGGACATAAACATTCAACATACTGTACATCAGTACTGCATTTGTTTATTATAACAATAAATCAACAAGATGGCATTAACATTATTAACATTCTGTTAAAGCGATCCATGGATAGAAAGACTTGTAGTTCTTAAAAGATAAATGTTTGTACAAGTTATAGAAATTTTGTATTAAAACCCCTATTAATGTTTTCGTTTTGTTTTGATAAAATGTGTAAAATTTTCAAACAAAAACTAAACTAGTAGCTTGCCATTGTTGATGTCAATAATTACACAATGCTCATGGTGCTGAAACCCATAAAATCAGTCGCACCCAAGCGCCAGCAGAGGGCGATAAAACACCAAAAACACAAGTAACAAATGGACATGCCACTGTGCTGTCATTTTAATCTGATTGAGGGGGCATGTGTGTTAAATGTGTCAAATATTTTAACATGATTAATTTAAAAAAAAAATAATTACCACCCGTCAAAGCAATAATTTTGACAGCCCTAATATATTCTATTTCTTATGAATAGCCATTTTCACACTGTATTTTCAAATTCGCACATGAGTATCATATAAAACGAAAAAAAATGATAGTGTAGTCTCATAATTTATCAATGTATTTTTAGGTTCCTAATGGATTTTAGCATCTTACAAACAGAAAAAAAAACACATTTTTGTCATTGTTTACATGGGCAAAAATACAACATGTTATTAATTCAGCAGTGAGGGTCACTGTTTAAGGAGCTCTAATTTAACTGGATCTTTGATATGTCCATGATAAATGGCAATATTTTTTCATTTTATTACCTTCTTGGACGGAATCAATGCCATTCTTTTATCAACTCGTCTTCCTATAAATCCATGTCCCCTCTTTCTGGAGACTTCTCATTAGACTCGACATAATTTACCGCTTGTACTCGCCTCCTACGGACTGGATGGTCTTCTCTTGGTGTTCCACACCTTCTTCTACCCCTACCTTGTCGTTGCGATGCCATATTTCCCATATAATTGCGATCAATATTGATTATCTCGGGAGGAGAGGATATAAAACTTTGCGGATGCAAGATGTCGGCCACTGACATGAACTTCAACTGGATTTTTTTCAGGCAACTCTGGAAAACTCATTTGGTTACGATGGGACAAAGCTGCCATCTAGTGTTGAATGAAATAGCTACTATTCGTCTACGTATATACTGGTCTTTATGATGAATACAACAGACGTTCTAAAGAAGCGTCCCCGATTGTACAACATCTAAAGGTGCTATGAAATACGACAACACGTGAATTTAAAATGATGGCATATTTTTTTATACAAATCAATCAGAAAAACGAGCCTTTGCCTCACCCACTGCTACAGAATTTTGTAAACGTCTAGCATGCTATCCATAGGCTTTTTATTGTGTTGCCGTGTGACTGTTCTGAAATTCTGTCAGGCGTTTTCGAAATATCTATGAAATGGTAAACGACAACAATACTTGAGTGACATATTTGTTTTCCTCATGTAAAACTTCATTGGTGCAGTCATTTTCATTGCCATTTCAGTGCCAACTTTTCAATAGCTGTCTGCTATGGTGACCACTGTCCCTGAAAGTGTTAAATCTGTTCCTGAAATATCACATCACGTGCTGGGGCAATGCAACTCATGAAAGGTTGCTAAGGATAAAATTATGGCAGCCGGAGATGTTGCACATGAGTAATGCTGAGGTGCCTGGGAAGGCGGCCAGCAGTCTGACTGCACTCCTGACCTTTGAACTGGGCAGACACCCTCTCCTCATTTGAGGTCAGAACCACTGGAGCTGTGGACTGACCCCAGAACAGCACCAGTGTCTCTGCAATACACATTAGGACGCACACAAGCATGCACCCAGGTACACAAAGGCTGTTTGTCTGGGTCTGTTATCGTGAGATCTAAATCATTTTGTGTCATCTTAAGAGGGGAAGTAAAACACATGAGATTTAAGTGGAAACGGAGATTTACATTCACGACCAACTCAGCATGGAAGAGGACGGGTTTCAAAATGGAGAGAGGTCAAGTGGTCAGTGGAAGAAGACGGCAAAGGTTAGCGTGATGTCAGCGCTTCTGTTGGCTCTTTTCACACCGAACCCAAAAAGTCAAACATACACTTTATTTTCCCCTCAAAATAACTAAAAAAATAGCCATTAATATCTAAACCCCTGGCAACAAAAGTGAGTACACCGCATGGGAACTACGTACATCCCTAAATGTCCAAATTGAGTCCTGCTTGTCATTTTCACTCCAAAATGTCATGTGACTCGTTACTGGAGTGCTGTCAGCAGTGCTGCAGAGATTGAAGAGGTGGAGGGTCAGCCTGTTAGTGTTCAGACAATACGCCCTACTCTACATCAAATTGGTGTGCATGGCTGTCACCCCAGGAGGAAGCCTTTTCTGAAGAAACAGTTTGCTGAAGATGTGTCATCGAAGCACATGGATTAGTGGAACCATGTCCTATGGTCTGATGAGATGGGCGGGCTTTCTTGTGTACCGTCTTATGGGGTGGCGTGGCTCAGTGGTAGTGTAGTCCCCCCCCCCCCCCCCCAACCCAGAGATCGTGGGTTCGATTCTCTGCCCTGATGAACTCGTCTAAGTATCCTTGAGCAAGATACTGAACCCCAAATTGGTCCTGGTGCTGCGTAACAAGTAGGTGAAATTAGAAATTAAGTGTTAACAAGCAGTTGGACAGGTGTACCTAATAAAGTGGCCGGTGAGTGTGTATACAGTGCCTTGCAAAAGTATTTGGCCCCCTTGAATCTTGCAACCTTTCGCCACATTTCAGGCTTCAAACATAAAGATATGAAATTTAATTTTTTTGGTCAAGAATCAACAACAAGTGGGACACAATCGTGAAGTGGAACAACATTTATTGGATAATTTAAACTTTTTTAACAAATAAAAAACTGAAAAGTGGGGCGTGCAATATTATTCGGCCCCTTTACTTTCAGTGCAGCAAACTCACTCCAGAAGTTCAGTGAGGATCTCTGAATGATCCAATGTTGTCCTAAATGACCGATGATGATAAATAGAATCCACCCGTGTGTAATCAAGTCTCCGTATAAATGCACCTGCTCTGTGATAGTCTCAGGGTTCTGTTTAAAGTGCAGAGAGCATTATGAAAACCAAGGAACACACCAGGCAGGTCCGAGATACTGTTGTGGAGAAGTTTAAAGCCGGATTTGGATACAAAAAGATTTCCCAAGCTTTAAACATCGCAAGGAGCACTGTGCAAGCCATCATATTGAAATGGAAGGAGCATCAGACCACTGCAAATCTACCAAGACCCGGCAGTCCTTCCAAACTTTCTTCTCAAACAAGGAGAAAACTGATCAGAGATGCAGCCAAGAGGCCCATGATCACTCTGGATGAACTGCAGAGATCTACCGCTGAGGTGGGAGAGTCTGTCCATAGGACAACAATCAGTCGTACACTACACAAATCTGGCCTTTATGGAAGAGTGGCAAGAAGAAAGCCATTTCTCAAAGATATCCATAAAAAGTCTTGTTTAAAGTTTGCCACAAGCCACCTGGGAGACACACCAAACATGTGGAAGAAGGTGCTCTGGTCAGATGAAACCAAAATTGAACTTTTTGGCCGCAATGCAAAACGATATGTTTGGCGTAAAAGCGACACAGCTCATCACCCTGAACACACCATCCCCACTGTCAAACATGGTGGTGGCAGCATCATTGTTTGGGCCTGCTTTTCTTCAGCAGGGACAGGGAAGATGGTTAAAATTGACGGGAAGATGGATGCAGCCAAATACAGGAACATTCCGGAAGAAAACCTGTTGGTATCTGCACAAGACCTGAGACTGGGACGGAGATTTATCTTCCAACAGGACAATGATCCAAAACAAAGCCAAATCTACAATGGAATGGTTCAAAAATAAACGTATCCAGGTTTTAAAATGGCCAAGTCAAAGTCCAGACCTGAATCCAATCGAGAATCTGTGGAAAGAGCTGAAGACTGCTGTTCACAAACACTCTCCATCCAACCTCACTGAGCTCGAGCTGTTTTGCAAGGAAGAATGGGCAAGAATGTCAGTCTCTCGATGTGCAAAACTGTTAGAAACATACCCCAAGCGACTTGGAGCTGTAATTGGAGCAAAAGTTGGCGCTACAAAGTATTAACGTAAGGGGGCCGAATAATATTGCACGCCCCACTTTTCAGTTTTTTATTTGTTAAAAAAGTTTAAATTATCCAATAAATTTTGTTCCACTTCACGATTGTGTCCCACTTGTTGTTGATTCTTGACAAAAAATTAAAATTTTATATCTTTATGTTTGAAGCCTGAAATGTGGCGAAAGGTTGCAAGGTTCAAGGGGGCCGAATACTTTTGCAAGGCACTGTATATGGCGAAAAAACACTCAGGTGACTTGAAATTCTGCTTCGAGACCCCCAATTTGGCCAAATTTCAAAATTGTCCGATATACATATGTGATACATCATTGGAAAGCATAAAATCTCAATTTCCTGGGGGAACAAAAATTGTTTAACAGGTGCACATTTAAAAAAAAAAATTTTTTTTTAAACAGCAAAACCAAAACTAGGGGTGAGAGCATGCGAGAGCAGAATTAAAGACGCCGTGACTTTAACGCGATCTTATCGCGTACATACCCTGTTTTGATCCAAAAACTCCATGTAGCATATATCAAGTGTCAAGACACAGCTGTGAATGGCCACAGCTGGATTTTTGGGGGGATTTTAGGGGTGAAACTCTGTAATATAACATTGGTCGCGATGCAGAAATCGCAGACATCAAGGAGTGGTCGAGATTTTCATTTTCATATAGTTACCCTTTTAAATGTTTTTTTTTTTCCCTTCAAATTTTCTTTGTTTGGATGGATTATTTATCATGTAAAATATTTGGGAAAATGCGAGAGTAACGAATAAATACAATTAAGCGATAGTTATGAGGTAGATATCTGACTTTTTTACAGACGCCAATTTTTTCATTATGACATAATTTGTTTAAAAGTTGGAAATATGCGAGTGAATAATTTTTTTAGTCATTTGTTTTTTAAACTAAATATTAGACGTCAATTAATTATTCCAAGCTAAAAATGACAGACATTACCAATATTAAATACGATTACTTCTTCTTATGGCTAGGTTGAAACAAAAGAAGTTGCGTGACATCTGTAAACGGGGGTTTCCAGGGTAAAACGGTCAAATTAACAATAGTTTGGGGCTTATTGCGCCATGAATCTGCTATGGCAGCATACAGACGTATTGTTCTATCAAACACAACAGTTCTTTTGGCATAAAATACAGCAGTTTATTTTAAAGAGGGATGCAAGAGCAAAAACTGCTTTTTCAGCCTTGTCTGTGTTTTCCGCCATATATAAAATATATAAAGTATGGCATGGAATGGAATTTTATTGTCATCATCATCGGTATCATTGACAAATCATTGACAATTACAAAATGTGTATGATTTGCCCGAAGGAACCGAAGAAGAAGACAAAGGCGGACGGGATGAAGCATATGCTTATCAGTTTCCCGTCCCCCATACAACTAAAGACGCACATTCAGGCATGGAATACAATACAATACAATAACACAATCAACAATCTGAGTTTAGTAACTTAGCGTCCAGTCAAGCAGCTCAATTAATTTCAGGGCGTACAAGGTTATGGCTTAGTCATGTCCCTGACATTTTTGCATCTGTTTGCTGTGGAACATTTTGTTGTGGTTATGTGTGTGGCAAAAGTGATTATGTGTTATCACAGCTGGTGTGAGTAGCGGCAACAATTGGCGCACACAAAGGTCACTGTAACAGTTTCATCAGACATGAATGTATAAAATCAAGCGAACATCTCTCTCCTCGACCGCCTGCTTGAGTTTCTCGTTTTCAGCGCGAATTAAATGGAGCTCTCTGACGATTTCTTGATTCTGGTTTTGAATCAAGCCAGTCAAGGAGACCTCCAACTTCTGTATGGAGGATTTTATTTCATCAAAGTCTCCAGGTTTCAAATTCTTTGGAGCCATACTGGGAGTCGAGCTTGCTGGCCCTGAGCGCTTATCGGTAAAGATAAGAGAGTGCTTCAGGAGCTCAGAGTGCGTCTGTACGCGGTGAAGGCTGAGCAGCGAAATATAATGTATGTCATAACGTGTCATATTGTGTCATCCGACAAATGATCTCACTTTGAATAGATGTAAAAGATCTGAGCTGTGCATAAATGGAGTTAGTGACATAATTTTCCAGGTGACGCTTAATGACATCTGTCATAAGCATTCATTAACGCCCATCATAGTGTCATGTCATAATTATGGCAGTCTTAAGGCAGTCTCATGATGCTGTGGTCAAATAAAGTGTTACCTATTAACTAGGGGTGTCAAGCGATTAAAATTTTTAATCGAGTTAATTACAGCTTAAAAATTAATTAATCGTAATTAATCATAATTAATCGCAATTCAAACCATCTATAAAATGCCATATTTTTCTGTAAATTATTGTTGGAATGGAAAGATAAGACACAAGATGGATATATACATTCAACATACGGTACATAAGTAATGTATTTGTTTATTATAACAATAAATCAACAAGATGGCATTAACATTATTAACATTCTGTTAAAGCGATCCATGGATAGAAAGAGTTGTAGTTCTTAAAAGATAAATGTTAGTAGATGTTATAGAAATTTTGTATTAAAACCCCTCTTAATGTTTTCGTTTTAATAAAATTTGTAAAATTTTCAATCAAAAAATAAACTCGTAGCCCGCCATTGTTGATGTCAATAATTACACAATGCTCATGGGTGCTGAAGCCTATAAAATCAGTCGCACTCAAGCGCCAGCAGAGGGCGACAAAACTCCAAAAAACACAACAAGTGGACCTTTCAATTTGCTGTCATTTTAATCTGTTTGAGCGGGGCGTGTGCGTTAATTGCGTCAAATATTTTAACGTGATTAATTTTTTTTTTAAAATTACCGCCCGTTAACGCGATAATTTTGACAGCCCTACTATTAACCAAAATAAATCACCAAATAAGCTGCACTGGACCATAAACCAAAGGATTCAAAATGAGGAGCAGCTTATAGTCCGAAAATTACGGTAGTCACACGCCTACAGTACTTTAGAATGGGTTTGTTCTATGACAAATGACCATGTACTGCACATTTAAAGGGAAAAGTGAGTTAATCTCTCACACAATGGCCAGCTTTTAAGTATAAATTCATGGAGAATGTAATGGACTATGACCCGAAACATTCTTTATGTCAGCGAAGCAGAGTGAGTACGTCAGGGAACGAGCCGCGCCAATGTGTGCTTTAAATGTCACGAGATACACATGCGCTCTCACTTAACAGTGGAGTCAAATGTACTTCATTACTTTCCAACCTTGAACAAATATGAGCCGAATGAACATTTGCATTCAGCCGTGCGTACAGTAAAGAACTTTTCAGCTTAGAACTTCCACTTCCATTACAAGTTAAATGGCCTGTTAAAAAGCCGCATTGGCCGCCTTTATATTTTTCTCCGTTCCACCACCCTTTCTAAATAATGACATGGCTCCTCATCCATCAGGGGAATACGGCCTATGTGGAAGTGCTGATAATAACACTTAATAAAACAAAGGGGAACTTCTGTTTTCATTTGCTATTCATACGCATTTTCTGAGGGGCGACTGATGGAGCGTGCTCCCACAGGGAGTGTGTTAAATGTCCAACTCTGCAGAGGAAAAACGCAGCCTGATGAAGTCGACTTGTTACACACTGGAGCAAAGGAAGAGGACATCGTATTGAACAGCAGAGGTGGATAGTAACGCGTTACATTTACCGTATTTTTCGGGCTATAAGTCACACCTGAGTATAAGTCCACCCAGCCACGGAATGCACAATACAGTGGGTAAAAAAAACATACAGGTAGTCCCCATGTCATGAACGTGTTTCCGTTCCGACGCTGACGACGTAACCCTAATTTCTGCGCAAGTCGGAATGAACCCTTTAAGTATGCCTAAATACCCCCAAAATCTCAAAATAACTATCCAAAAACATGTATTATACATCATTGTACTGTCCTCGCCAAGACATTGGAGCCAAGTCCTAGCTAGACAAGCGAGCGAGCTTGCGACGTCTCATTGTGGGAACTGTAGCGGAGTGAGAGTAGCGTTTCTTCTTCACAAATCAAGTAAAAGTAAAAAGTATGGCTTACTGAATTTTTCTCAAAATGTTTCTCAAGTAAATGTAACGCATTACTACACACCTCTAATGATATGTAGAATGGTATAAAAAAATATCTGAACATTTTGGAATTTCTCATTTCTGCATAAAATCACCAAATATGAGCTGATCTTTGTCAAAATCACACAGATGAAAAAACTGTCTGCTTTAACTAAAACCACCCAAATATTTCAAGGTTTTCATATTTTAATGAAGATAGTATGCAACCAAAGACAACGGGGACTCAGACAAGGTTGAAAAACACTGGTCTAGCGCCATCAATTGCATTGAAGATGAGAATCCAAAATAACATTAAAAATATGAAAATGATCAATAATCAAGAAAACAACACAATTATCGCTAATATTTAAGCAATGGCTGTCCACTGTAGTAACCATTGTCCCTGAAGGGGTTATGTTTATGTAGGTTAAAAAAATGAATTACCGTATTGGCCCGAATATAAGACGGCCCTGATTATAAGACAACCCCCTCTTTTTCAAGACTCAAGTTTGAAATAAAGACTTTTTCAACACCAAATTATTTTTTATACAGAAAATAATTACAGTACGTCTGAAACAAATGATTACAACAATATATTTGAGAGAAAAAGCATGTTATTTTACCTCATTCAAATCGTAATATCTGAACATTTAAATATGTAAACTAAAGTGCAATCACATTCGTAAATGAATGGCTCCTGGTTTTTGAAATGTAAATAAACCAATCTATTGTGATAAAACAACAAAATTGCATTAACTGCAGTCACCATCAAAGTGAGGTCTAACTGTAACTAGTCTTGAAACAAATCTGAATAAGGAAAAACATTGCAATAAAATAATGCAAACTGGTTAAACTTGAGAGTAGCTGAGATGTGTCATGCCAGAACATCGCTTCAATGATATCTGGCGCCATCCAGCGTCGTGAATGGGTATAACATCTAGACCGCAACTATAAGACGACCCCCACTTTTGCAGTCTTATTTCAACGCAAAAAACTGTTTTATATTTGGGCCAATACGGTACATATTTTTAAAATTGATGTTTCGTAAACAACATCTCAAACAGTTGGACACAAAAACTCAGAGTCAGTAAGTGAACCCTCACATTTAATTTTTTGTGCCCCCCCTTGGCAGCAATAACGTCAACCAGACGCTTCCTGTAGCTGCAGATCAGTCTGGCGCATTGATCAGGACTAATCTTGGCCCATTCTTCTCTACAAAACTGTTGTAGTTCAGTCAGATTCCTGGGTTGTCTGGCATGAATCGCTGTCTTTAGGTCATGCCACAGCATCTCAATGGGGTTCAAGTCTGGACATTGACTTGGACACTCCAGAATGTGTATTTTGTTCATCTGAAACTATTCTGAAGTTGATTTACCTCTGTGTTTTGGATCATTGTCTTGTTGCAGCATCCATCCCCTTTTTAGCTTCAACTGTCTGACAGACTGCCTCAGGTTTTCCTGCAAAACATCCTGATAAACTTTTGAATTCATTCTTCCATTAATGACTGCAAGTTATCCAGGCTATGAGGCAGCAAAACAGCCCCAAATCATGATGCTCCCTCCACCATGCTTCACTGTGAGGATGAGGTGTTGATGTTGGTGAGCTGTTCAATTTTTCCTCCACACATGCTGTTATGTGTCAGTCCCAAACAATTCAACTTTGGTTTCATCAGTTTGCAAAATATTTTGCCAAAACTGTGGAGTGTTCAACTGCCTTTTTGCGAACATTAAACGAGCAACAATGTTTTTTTAGACAGCAGTGGCTTCCTCCGTGGAGTCCTCCCATGAACACCATTCTTGGCCATAGTTTTACATATAGTTGATGTGTGCACAGAGATATTGGACTGTGCCAGTGATTTCTGTAAGTCTTTAGCCAACTCTCTGGGGTTCTCTGAGTATTCTGCGCTGAACTTTTGGCATCATCTTCGGTGGACGTCGACTACTTGGGAGAGAAGCAACAGTGCCGAACTCTCTCCATTTGTAGACAACTTCTCTGACTGTCGATTGATGAACATTCAGACTTTTAGAGATGGTTTTGTATCCTTTCCCAGCTTTATACAAATCAACAATCCCAGATCGCTGGTCTTCAGACAGCTCTTTTGACTGAGCCATGATGCACATCTGACAATGCTTCTCATCAAGACAATTCTTACCATATGTGTGTTTTATAGTGGGCAGGGCAGCTTTAAACCACTCATCAGCGATTGGGCACACACCTGTCTTAGCCCTTTATTGCCAAATGTACTGTAACATTTGATACACCTAAAATTTCATGCTTTTGAGAGTAATTCAGAAGTTTGACATTTCTTTTTGGAAAAAAAAAAGATGGATGCAAGTCATCTGCAGGTTCAGTGAGAAAAAAAAACAGGATTTAGCTAGGGTTATAGATATTAGAGCGCTTATTACACATATTCATTTTGACATTTCTTTTTACAAATTTTCAAAAAAAGGTTTCATTAGGACCTTATTTTTCAAATTTTGGGATTCTCTGATAATTGCTACATGTTGCCGGTCTTTAAGAGTTAAATTGTTTGGTGAAAATTGGTTTAAATTGCTCTTTAAGTCTCCTTAAGCAGAGGATGCACTTACTTATTTACCCCCTAGTGTCATTGTTTGCATGCTATACCTGTAAATGTTTGGGTGGTTTTAGTTAAAGCAGACACTGTTTTTACCTCTGTGTGATTTTGACAAAGATCAGATCGCATTTGATGGTGATTTTATGCAGATATGTGAGAAATTCCTAAAGGTTCAGATGCTAGATGCTGTATATAAATCTACTTTTTTTTTGGGGGGGGGGGGGGGGGTTTGCTGGATCAGATTAAATTTCCTTTCATTCCAGTGTTAAAGATGATTTAATACGTGTTATTCATCGAAATGAAAAAAACACAAATCAAGGCAATACTGTATTATTGTAAAACAGTATAAATGGTGTTTCTGTATAGTTTGGCAGCAGCTAACTGGGTTTATTTTTGTACATCATTTTTATCGTGAAAGCTCTGAGGCATTTCGGCAACAGGCTCCACATTCATATTTTGGCCTCAGGTAAAAAATTCAAGTATTTTTTTAAGACACACGACTTTTATACTGCATGGTATTGGTTGACCACAACTCATGATTGGATGGGGCATCCCAGCATGTGCTGCTTTGTCAACTTACAGGCCCGGGCATTCATCCAAAACTTACGTCTGACCCACAATCCTGTGTTTTATGGGTTCCGAAGCGTCGTCTTTCATCACGCCGTTGCTGTATATCGTCTCTCGGCATCTTGCGCCGGGGCCACCGTGTCAGCCAGCTGCTACTTGCAGATAGTCGCTTGTCTGCACTGGTGCCAAACAGCGCCGTCACACGTGGGTCCACTTCCTGTGAGAAATGCAAGATCTATAAAGGCATGTTTGAATGAGTTTGGTGTTGAACAATTTAGCTCAACACTGCTGGGATGAACTAAAACATAGATGGTGAGCTAGCAAACCCTCTTTCAGGTCTAACATCATTCCATGGACAAGTGACCTTATCGCTACCATATTGTGCAGTTTAACCCATCGGAGCTGTGCATTATTCGCATATCTTATCTACTCTTCCTCCTTTATGATTTCTCACCAAAACTAGGGTTGTTCCAATCATGTTTTTTTGCTCCCGATTCAATCCCGATTGTTTTAGTTTGAGTATCCGCCGATCCGATCATATACATTTTGGCAATGCATTAAGAAAAAAATGAATATAACTCGGACGAATATATACATTCAACATACAGTACATAAGCAGTGTATTTGTTTATTATGACAATAAATCCTCAAGATGGCATTGACATTATTAACATTCTTTCTGTGAGAGGGATCCACGGATAGAAAGACTTGTAATTCTTAAAGGATAAATGTGACTTTGTATATTGTGACTAAATATTGCCATCTAGTGTATTTGTTGAGCTTTCAGTAAATGATGCTGTAGCCATTTAACTAGAGATGTCCCGATTGATCGGCATCCCGATCTGATCACGTCATTTTCAAAGTATCGGAATCGGCAAAAAAATATTGGCCATGCCTTTTTTTTTAAATTTATTTATTTATTATTTTTTTAATTAAATCATTTTCTAATAGTATTTAAATTACAGACATAATATGTTGCACTCACCCAGAATCTTTAGTTTAAGCTTAAGGTAGGGTTATCAAATTTATCCCAATAACGGCAATAATTAATTTTTTTTTTAAATGTATCACGTTAAAATATTTTATGCAATTAATGCATGCGCTGCACGACCCACTCATGCATTGTCGCGCTCAATCTGTAATGGCGCCGTTTTACCTACATAGAGAGATAAAAGGCAGCGTAAAATGAGTAGAGTGAAAGTTGGCAGCCTTTGGAGCCTTTTTTTAATTGGCTAAAGCCTTACAATCCCCCTCCCTACGATTAGAAATATCATGGGAAGCAATGTGAGGAAGCAAGGTAGCACTTGATCTTCTTCTTAACACGTTATGTTATTTCCCAACGCAGAGAAGATATATCAATTGATAGCACTACGCACAGTCATGGTTCCACTTCCCATCATGTATTTGGCCATAGCTACAGTATCATTTACTGAAAGCTCAACATATACACAAGATGTCAATATTTAGTCACAATATACAAAGTCACAAGTGTTTCTATCCGTGGATCCCTCTCACAGAAAGAATGTTAATAATGTAAATGCCATCTTGAAGATTTATTGTCATAATAAAAAATACAGTACTTATGTACTGTATGTTGAATGTCTATATTCGTCCGAGTTTTTTTTTTTTTTTCTTTTTTTTTTCTTAATGCATTGCCAAAATGTATATGATCGGGAAAATTATCGGGAATGATTGGAATTGAATCGGGAGCAAAAAAAAAAAAGCAATTGGATCGGGAAATATCGGGATCAGCAGATACTCAAACTAAAACAATCGGGATCGGATCGGGAGCAAAAAAACATGATCGGAACAACCCTACATTTAACTGTTCTGCCCAAATGCATGATGGGAAGTGCAACCATGACTGTGCGTAGTGGCACCAATTGATATATCTTCTCTGCGTTGGGAAATAACATAGGGTGTTAAGAAAAAGATCAACGACTACCTTTCTTCCCCACATTGCTTCCCACGATTTCTCTAATTATTGAGAGAGGGATTATAAGGCTATAGACAATTTAAAAAAGGCTCCAAAGACTGCCAAAATTCACTCTACTCATTTTACGCTGCCTTTAGGTCTATATATAGGCAAAACGGCACAATTATAGATTGAACGCGACAATGCGTGAGTGGGTTGTGCAGCGCATGCGTTAATTGCGTTAAATATTTTAAGGTGATTTTTTTTTTTTTTTTTTTATTAATTACCGCTGTTAACGGGATAAATTTGATAACCCTACCTTAAGCCTAAAGACTCTGGATGAGTGTAAAATATTGTGTCTGTAACGTTAAATACAATTAGAAAACGATTTAATTAAAAAATATATACAGTGGGGAGAACAAGTATTTGATACACTGCCAATGGGTTTTCCCATTGGCAATACTTGTTCTCCCCACTGTATATATTAAAAAAAAAGGCATGTCCGATATTTTTTTTGCCGATTCCGATACTTTGAAAATGACGTGATCGGACATCTCTAGTTTTTATATTATTATTTTATATGCACGGGAGCTGCCGGATCTGCCAAAATGAACATGAAGTCAGATTTTTTTTTTTTTTTTTTTTACACAATGTCATCAGATAGACAAAAACATAAAATTATGTGCAAATGCCTGCATCTTCAAATCATGGAAATAATAACAGCCTATATTTTACCAATCTTGTAATCTCGATGGGTCTTGTCTCCATTCCATGTCAGGTAGTCCAGGCACATTGTTTGCATCCTGATTAGCGTCTGGCTAATACATATTAGGTCCAACATGAAATTCCAAGCTCCTCTTCTTCCTCCAACTCTTCAAAAACTTGTATCTATCGATCTATCGCTTATATTGCTATTTGAATCATTGTTTGACGTAGCACTTCCGGGTTCTTCCCCTTTCAGGCTCGAACTTCGGAAACGCGATTATTTTGTCAAATATACAACATATAAATTATTTTTTCATGCTTTATTTGTTGGACAATGTTTAATTACTTTCATTATTAATTTAATTAACCATATTTGGCATGTTATGAAATTACTTCACATTTCTGCTTTAAAAGTTGGTGGGGAAAATTTCAGCATCCTGAAAAGTTGCTAGTGTTGTGTCCCAGTGGCGCCTCCAGGGGGTGGCCAGGGGTGGCCACGGCCACCCCTATAAATTGGTTGGCCACCGCACTGGCCACCCCACTTGCCAGTATATCGTTAGATTGTTGTAGCATCAGTTATGCATTTCATCCCAAATGAATGCATTTATTTTGTTTTGTTAAATGTAGGGCTGTCAAATTTATCATGTTACGGGCGGTGATTAATTTTTTAAAATTAATGACGTGAAAATATTTATCGCAATTAACGCATTCGCTGTACGACTCATTCACACATTGCAGCAAACAGCCTACAATGGCGCCATTTTACTTATATACAGAGATAAGAGGCAGAGTGGAGTAGACACAAGCATTCATTCATTTGGGCCGTGCTTTTAATTGGCAAAAGCTTTTTCATCTCTCCCACAGCACCTATAAATACTGTGGGAAGCGACGTGGGGAAAAATGATTGGAATTGATCTTTTTCTTAAAACCCTGAAGTGTACCCAACTCAGAGAAGATATAGCATTTGCAGCCACCACACACAGTCATGGTTGCACCACTTTCCATTATGCATTTGGGCAGAACAGTTAAGTCGCTACAGTATCATTTACTGAAAGTTCAACAAATACATTAGATGGCAATATTTAGTCACAATATACAAACTCACATTTATCCTTTAAGAATTACAAGTCTTTCTATCCGTGGATCCCTTTCACAGAAAAAATGTTAATAAAGTTAATGCCATTTTGTGGATTTATTGTTGCAATAAACAAATACAGTACTTATGTACAGGATGTTGAATGTATATATCCGTCTTGTCTTATCTTTCCATTCCAACAATAATTTACAGAAAAATATGGCATATTTTAGAGATGGTTTGAATTGCGATTAATTACGATTAATTTTTAAGCTGTGATTAACTCGATTAAAAATGTTAATCATTTGACAGCCCTAGTTAAATGTACACCTTATGCCTAATATATACATAACACAATAAAACAGAATTGTTGTGGAACTCAAAATGTTGACTGGACAGTAATGGACTAGGCACATTAAATCATTAGTAACATCAAATATTACACTATACACCAAAGTATATCAGTAGCCGTGTCCTTAAGTCTTTCTTAAGTTTTCCCCTGACCTTTTTACTGCGACAATATAATGAAAACCTGAAATTATGGCTTTTAGTTTTGGCCACCCCAAGATTTTAAGTGGCCCCATCTGGCCACCCCTATGAAAAATTTCTGGAGGCGCCACTGTTGTGTCCCTACCGTCCCTATGCAAACCTACGCCTTTGGATTCAAATACTATCGGATAAATTAACATTAGCGGTCAACAGAAAATTGGCACCTGCCTCCTCTCTTCCTACCTCAATCAAACCTTCCCAGGTAGTCACAGGTGAGATTAATTAGGTGACAGAGTGACAGTGACACACCCACTCCACACACACGTACTCATTAACCCTTTGCCACCAAAACAATGAGTGCTTAAATTCCTGCCTCAAACACATTGGGTGCCATTCACCGTAGACTACATAATGTATTGACGGGTCAGATCGGTTTTGCACTGCGCCTCGCTTTCAAGTAGGGGGCCGTCCACATCAAGAGGAGCTATTCACAAACACGTACGCAGCGATCTAACGCCGGATTCCGGTCGAAAAAGTACGAAAGTTGTACCGCGTACAAACAGGAAAGATTGTCTCAGAAGGGATTTGTTCGAGGATTCGGGTATTATATTTTTCGTACCATGCATGGATTTTGAAACGTTGTGAAAAGAAAATCAATGGGGGATATTAGCCGCTGCAGCATTTCGTAATATATACGTAAAATAAATGCTAATTGCAGGGTTTTTTTTTTTTTTTTTGCTTTTAACCAAGAATCAAGACTATTTTACGTCCATATCTATAAAGAATTCGCTAGCTACAGTGCCCTCCATAATTATTGGCACCCCTGAAAAAGATGTGTTTTTTAGCTTCAAATATTTTTTTTAATTCAAATAATATGGGACCTTAATGGGAAAAAAAGAGAAAAATCCAACCTTCAATACAAGTGCATTCATTCAGTGGGGGGAAAAAATCCCACATAAAGAAAAAATTATTTGAGATCAAACAATGTGTGTCACAATTATTAGCACCCTTGGTGTTAATACTTTGTACAACCCCCTTTTGCCAACAAAACAAGGTCTGGGGACTGAGATGGCCATGGGAGGAGCTTGATTTTGTGTCTGGTGAACCATTTCTGTATAGATTTGGTCATATGTTTAGGGTCATTGTCTAGCTGAAAGACCCAGTGACGACCCATCTTCAGCTTTCGGGCAGACGGCAACAGATTTTGATTTAAAATCAGGGCCGGCGCTAGCTATTTTGGTGCGCTAGGCATAAATGCTTTGTGGTGCCCTGGTGCCCCCCCCCCATTCCCCCATCCCCCCATCCACCAATACAAGACAAAACATTCAGGGATTATACGGTGAAATATTGTTTTGAACCATGGTACAAACATTTTCTAAATTAATTATAGTATTATGCAGGCCCATATTTAAAACACAGATACATGAAAACTTTAATATTATACCTTTATAGACCTTTATAGACATGGACTGATAGGGCACTATATAAACATTCTGGATATAATATGGAAACAATTAATATGAAAGGGGAAATCTACATACAGTGCCTTGCAAAAGTATTCGGCCCCCTTGAACCTTGCAACCTTTCGCCACATTTCAGGCTTTTTTTTTTGGCTCAAGGAGCCCAAAGAGTGCCAAGAAAATATTCCCCACACCATTACACCACAACCACCAGCCTGAACCGTTGATACAAGGCAGGATGGATCCATGCTTTCATGTTGTTGACGCCAAATTCTGACCCTACCATCCGAATGTCGCAGCAGAAATCGAGACTCATCAGACCAGGCAACGTTTTTTCCAATCTTCTATTGTCCAATTTCCATGAGCTTGTGCAAATTATAGCCTCAGTTTCCTGTTCTTAGCTCAAAGGAGTTGTACCCGGCGTGGTCTTCTGCTGCTGGAGCCCATCTGCCTCAAAGTTCGACGTACTGTGCGTTCAGAGATGCTCTTCTGCCTACCTTGGTTGTAACGGGTGGTTATTTGAGTCACTGTTGCCTTTCTATCAGTTCGAACCAGTCTGGCCATTCTCCTCTGACATCAACAAGGCATTTCCGCCCACAGAACTGCCGCTCACTGGATATTTTTTCTTTTTCGGACCATTCTCTGTGAACCCTAGAGATGGTTGCGCGTGAAAATCCCAGTAAATTAGCAGTTTCTGAAATACTCAGACCAGCCCTTCTGGCACCAACAACCATGCCATGTTCAAAGTCACTCAAATCACCTTTCTTCCCCATACTGATGCTCAGTTTGAACTGCAGGAGATTGTCTTAAACCATGTTAAATGTTAACGAGCAGTTGGACAGGTGTACCTAATAAAGTGGCCGGTGAGTGTATGTGGTAGAAATTACTGCTGTGTTCACAAGACTTCCCTGATTTTTTACATATAGGCCTCGATTTGTACTCACATTAAAAGAAAAAAAAAAACTAGAAAAAAAACATACATCATCCTCGCATAAAAAGGAAAAAAAATATGATCAGGCTTAAGTACTGAAAGCATCGTGTGTGCAAATACAAATGCCTAGTCATGCATCCGTCTTTTTGACAGCCATCTTAAAAACCAGACGCTGAGGAGACACAGGCTAGGCAACACTGCCACCTAGTGATAAGACTGCACTATCGCATGAAAATGTAAAAAGTACTTGAAGGCACGTTCAGTTGCCGATATACTTACAGCCTTTCATTTAGATTTTCTGTACTTGACTACTAACGGGGTGACAATATAACGATATCGTGATGTATCGCGATACTTTGTATCCAAGTAGATTATCAGTCTAATCCCGCCCAAAATCGATATATCTTTTTAAAAAGATACCAGTTTAATAAAAGAACCAACGGGTTGCTACCAAAAGATTTCCTCTCGACCAAATATTTAAGTGTTAATTCATTGGTTGCCAATGACAGCGCTAGACGTTCAAAGCAGTCCAGAGGCAGCAAAGCGCCCCAAAACCTCCCGCCATGTTAGACTGTGGGGACCTTTTCTTTGAAGGCCTCATTTTTTCCCTGTAAACTCTATGTTGATGCCTTTTCCCAAAAAGCTCTACTTTTATCTCATCTGACCAGAGAACATTCTTCCAAAACGTTTTTGGCTTTCTTCGGTAAGGTTTGGCAAACTCCAGCCTTGCTTTTTTTTGTCTCTGGATCAGAAGTGGGGTCTTCCTGTGTATCCTACCATAGAGTCCTTTTTCATTCAGACGCGGACGGATAGTACGGGTTGACGCTGATGTACCCTCGGACTGCAGGAAAGCTTGAACTTGTTTAGATATTAGTTGAGGTTCTTTATCCACCATCCGCACAATCTTTTGTTGAAATCTCTCGTCCATTTTTCTTCTCCGTCCACATCTAGGGAGGTTAGCCAGTGCCATGGGCTTTACACTTATTGATGACACTGCTCAATGTAGACACAGGAACATCCAGGTCTTTGGAGATGGACTTGTAGCCTTTGGATTGCCCATGCTTCCTCACAATTTTGCTTCTCAAATCGTCAGACAGTTCTTTGGTCTTCTTTCCTCCATGCTCAGTGTGGTACACAGAAGGACACAGGACAGAGGTTGAGTCAACTTTAATCCATTTTAACTGGCTGTACGTGTGATGAAGTTATTGCCACCACCTGTTATGTGCCACAGATAAGTAACAGTTGCTGTTAATTACACAAATTAGAGAAGCATCACAATTTTTGAACGGTGCCAATACTTTTGTCCGGCCAATTTGTTGAGTTTTGTGTAAAATGATTGATTCCCCCCCCCATTCTCTTTTGTTTTTCATTGCAAGTAAAATAAATGAAGATATTATATGGAGGTAGATTTGTGTCTTTATTATTCAATCCCAAAAAAAGTTGCTTCAGTCAAATAAAAAGTTGCTTCAATCAAAATATATATTTTCAATCGAAGAAAACGTCACTTCAATGAAAAAAAATGTGTTTGAATGCAAAAATAAATTTAATGCCGTTGGCGTAATCAGCTGCCACTTAAACACACCGGAACTAGCGTTGGAAGTTGAATCTTTGTGTCAAAATGATTCATTCGAAAAAAAAGTGCCTTCAAAACTTTTCCCACTTCAAATTTAAAAAAAAAAAAAAGTGTTCAAAACTTTTTCCTAGTGATGCACGATAATACATTTTTCAACCGATACCGATAACCGATAATTTCCTCCTCGTTCCAACCGATAACCGATAATGTCAAGTCGATAATTCTATTAAAAGATTTATGTAAAATTTTAAAGTATACACAAGATATTACCGGCGGGCTCCGTTGGAAGACGGCTACTTGTCGACTATCGGTCTCGTGCCGGTGTTTAGCCTCGAGATGTTGAGTTTACCGCCCGCTTTGGGGTGCATCCCCAAACAACCCAACCCTGGGAAGTCCGCAGCGCCTCTTCGTCAACACAAGCCGCATAGCATAGCATAGTTTAGCTTTGTTTATGTGTGTTTACATTACCAATAGCATCCTCGCTAGCAGCAGCCTCGTATTCGTTCCAAAAATATTTGTGATGCAGCTTTAAATGGCTGATCGAGTTTAGTGGTGTTGAATGAGGACGCTTTTTTCCGCCTTGTGGAACTTCTGCAGTGCATTTTTTGCAGATGGAAAGAGCGTCGTTTTTTATTTCCACCAGCCAGCAGTTTTTTTAATCTCTGGATTATCTGTGTGACGTCATAATTGCCATTATAGGCCGATAATTATCGGTAACCGATATTATCGTGTATCTTTACTTTTTCCACTTTGAAAAAAAAAAGTTTAAAACCTTTTGCTTTTCAAAAAAAGTGACACTTTAAAAACATATTTCAAAAAAATATTTTCAAAAAACGTTTTTGCAAATGATTTTTTTCTTTGACTAAAAATAGTTAGATTAAAGCAACTTTTATTGCGATTGAATGATTTTACACAAATGTCCTACCCCTAATATGGCTCAAACACAAAAAGGATTGCTTCAATCAAAGAAAAGTTTGAATGAAAAATAAAGTGTTCAAATGCGAATTTCTGAGTCTCAATTTTTTTTTCACATTCATACCTTTCTACGATTGAATTTTTTTTTTTTTTTTGGAAGTGATTTTTCTTTTGAAAATATATATTTTTTGTTTGAAACAACTTAATTTTTGATTGAATAATAAAGACACAAAATGTGGTCCAAACGCAAAATTACATGACTTCAATCAAAAATGGTGTTTCAATCAAAAAAAATATCAAAAAATAATAATAATCAAAGAAAAAGTTTTCAAATATATTTTTTTGAGTTTCAAATTTATTTTTGCATTCAAACACATTTTTTTTTATGAAGTGACGTTTTCTTCGATTGAAAATGTTTATTTTCATTGAAGCAACTTTTTATTTGATTGAAGCAACTTTTGTTTTTTTGAATGAATGATAAAGACACAAATCTACCTCCATAATATTCCTACCAAAGCATTTGTAATTGCAATCATTTTCTGGGATAAATTGAGCATCATCTGACAGAATTGCAGGGGTGCCATTACTTTTGGCCAGCACTGTACTTCAAGTTTGAAGACAGGCGCTTACCAACTGGCTCCGCGCTTAATATTAACAGCATACGGGAGGACCCCTTGGTGTCATAGCATCGTAAGTGAAGCTGTAAACCTGCAATTAAAATCAAGCATGGAGATGAGTGAACTTACCAAACAACTAAGCCGTGTTCATTTTCCAACAAAAAAACAACAAATAAATTTTAAATGTATTTTTATTTGTTAAATAAATTAAAACGTACCAAAGAATCTAAACAGACAAACAGAAGTGTTGCTTTGAGTACCTTCATTAAGTAGCGTGTCACGTAACCAATATCCGCCTAATAAATTCCCATAAATACACATAATTCACTGGCTTGGGACGACACTTTGACTCGTAGGTTTTGATTTCAGGATATATAAAGAGTTGGATTTTGAAAACACAAATATAGAACATTAAAATAGTAATGGAACATGTCTCTCCCAAGCTAGAACGTTGCCTCTGCGAGCATTAAAGCAATTTCAAGCCTATATGCGTGATTGTCAGCAGTTACATCATATGCTCACACTTGAAGTGTCACAAGGCAAAGCAAAACTAATGAGTATCAATGAATAACCTCATATTCACTCACTTACACAGTTTAGAACTAATCTGATTGGTCAATTACTACAACACACATCATCAAACAATGCACCCGGATATGCTTATGCCTCGTGGTGTTCCAGTAAGGAGAAAGCAGAGTGAGACAGATAGCAACACGATGAATAAAAGGCAGAAAACAATTATCAAACAAACACACACAAACGTAAATAGTACCACTCTCAAAATAGCAAATAACAGATGTCACACTAAAAGGTAAACAGTTGCTATTTACAGCCACGGGGATAGCGCGCTGAACTAGTCGCATTTAAGCAGGAAGTTGACGTATGAATAAAAAGACTTGCTTTGTAACTCCGGACTAACAGGACAAACTTGATGTGAGGCTCCCAAGAAGATCACCACAAACATTTTGATGAAATGTCGTCATATAATGATGTACATTTCTATTTTTAAACGTCAACGCATTTTAAAATGCAAACATGTTAATATCTGCTGTAAAATGAACGATTTTGCGTGCCTTATTCTAAGTAAGGTCATCGCAATCACTCACCTTTAGGATGAAATTTTACTATGAACCTAAAATGACCATTAAGCTTGACTTGTGAACTAAATTCGTAAGAGGTATGATAGCACAGCAATGAAGCATAGTGTTTTATATGCCCACCATTCTATTGGTGCAGTTCAGATTCCTTTTGGGGGGGGTCCATTTTGAATCTGTTAGGAATGAGGGCATGTGTTTTGGAACTGAGGATCCTTTAGTTCATCGGGAAACGAAGCGCATCTGTCCAAAGTGCTCGTAAATCCACATACCGGCTATCCAGAGGAGGACAACTTGTTAAAACGGTTCACCGTCTAATGGAGGTCCCCCAAAAAAGGCATCTGGGAACTCTCACGTGAAGTTTTGAGAATGTTTTTCACCAGATGATCACTTGTTTGGCTCCGTTGGAGACACCGTCGAAGTTAGTCTTCATCTCCCGCCATGAGGAAACCCAAGACAAAGTCGATGGCTTTTTGTCGGTCGTGGGATGTCTGTCGGCTCGCCGTGCTGGGAGGAGGTCTGATGAGCAGGCTGGCAAAGAGGGTGGCTGACAAAAGGGTGTGGGCGGGAGAAAGTATGATTTATGTGTGTAATCATAAAAAGATTTGCGGTGTACCTTAAAATTTGCTATTTATATATAGATATAGATATAAGATTATAAAATAAACCAACATTCTACACAAGAAGTAGCCTGCTGTTAAGTCGGACACAGCACGATGATATGTGTGTCACTTAGGCATGTGCTGGTATGATATTCTGACGGTATGACAACTTTAAGCAAAAATATTATTAGTTAGTATTAAATAGTATTGCAATTACAGCTCCAAAATGTGTTACTTTGAGATTACTGAGTTTTTTAAAAAATCCATTGAACATGATTTTTATTTTTCAAAACATTAGCAAATTGGAACATAAGTGTAAAGTAAATAAATAAATAAATAAAACAAAATATTGTAAATAAAATTGAAATAAATGCAGTCCTTTAGGTCAGCCTAAACCCACAGCCACAGCTCAACATTATTGCCATCAGAATAAAAATAATTGAATTATTTTCCATAAAAAGCACATGTGTATGACTCGTATCATGTTTACATAATACACACGCTCTCTTTCTCAACAAAGACAGTTGCCAGAGAGAAAAAACAAATGTTTTACCACCGCTAAACACACTAAACACGCTGGAGTTTCTCGTATTTACCGTTCGACTGTTTGTTTTACTCTAAAACACTTAATGTAATCAATCAGGTAATAGTATCTTTTCTTGTAGTTACTGTTTGTTTGTATTACTCTAACGTACACGATATAAAATAAATAGCATTTATATCATAGTTTAAGGAAAACAAGCAGAATATTTTTCACATAGGGCATAAGAGATACATGAAGCCCTCTGACCACGGAGTCCCAACGCGTGCGTCATGCAGCTGACTGAGCAAGATTGACGCCGACAACCAGGTGATAGGCAAGACATCTATCTACAAGCCAACGTCTGCAACACCAAATCCCGCAATCAGCTCTTCAGGACAGTCCAGAACAAATGGCGGGATGTCCTGTACTACCATAACACCTGATAACAAAAACAACTGGGGCTGAAACTCTCTCCCCCTTTTCTTTTTATATTGGATTTCGCTTTCCTTCAACTCCTCAGGTGACTTTCTCTTTATAGAGTGGTCTTTTTTTCCCCTGGTGCTTGGCCAGGTGCTGGGGATTTCGGAAACATGTCATTGTGTAGTATAATGTCAGGTGGGTACTCAGATATTAACAATTAGTCGGCAGCAGTAATCGGTTGTGCGCGTTCACACGAGAGCGAGCAATTGAACGAGGTGTGTTCGCAATGGCTGGCAGTACAGACTGTAAGGTTGTCTTTGATCTGGATAGTGTAACGTCATCAAAACATGGACACACTGGGAATTAATGTGAAATAGTTTTTTTTTTTTTTTTTTTTTAAATGTCGCATTATTTTTACTGGCCCCTCCGAGCCAGTGATTAGATCATTCTGGTAGCCATGACGGTTTTCAAAGTTCGTCCGGGCCATCGGGCCATTTATATTGTCCACCCCTGCTTTCGTATCTCAAGGTATGACTGTAGTTACTACATTAGGCCCCATATTTGCCCCTCTGGCTTGGTAAATTAAGTCAATTTTGGTGTTTAAATGGCTAAAAGCTGCAAGAAATAAAACTCGAAAAGAGCTGGAAATCCATATTGGAGACCAAAATTTCCAGTTATGTGTCTTACCAATGAGGTTAGCTGTGAGGTTGTTGTTATGCGCATGCTTGAGCAGCTCCTTCAGAAAACCCATCAAGTAGCGGAACACATTACGGTGGGCTCGAGGCAGCTGGGAGACCAACTGCCAGACATAAAACAAAATGCATGAATTTTTATGACGAATGAAAGTAAAAAGGACAATAAATGTTAATGCTGTCACCTGTTTGCAGAGCCGGCTGTCGTGGGCACAGTCCAGGCACCGTTGGTAGAGTTCATAGCACACGACTGGCTCCGGCAAGGCCTCTAAGAAGATCAACAGAGCCTCGGCCACAGAGTGGTTGCAACCAGCTTGTTGAGGGTGTTAAGAACAAGCAAGCGCACTCAACACTGTATAGTTCCCTCAGATTGATAGTGAACAGTGTTTAACTGTGTTTGCCCAGGTTAAGTTTACTGTCAGATTAAACATTCAGATACAACATTTATTATTTAACACATAATGAACTATTTTGATAACCAACTGATTGCTTTGACATTTTATTTGACTTAAAGGTACTAAAATGCTGGCCAAAAGTATTGGCACCCCTGCAATTCTGTCAGATAATGCTCATTTTCTCCCAGAAAATTATTGCAATTAAAATGCTTTGGTAGTAATACTTCCTTTATTTTGCTTGCAATGAAAAAAACACTAAAGAAAATGAAAACACACAAAACTCCAAAAATGGGACAGACAAAAGTATTGGCACCCTCAGCCTAATACTTGGTAGCACAACCTTTAGACGAAATAACTGCAAACAACCGCTTCCTGTATCCATCAATGAGTTTCTTACAATGCTCTGCTGGAATTTTAGACCATTCTTCTTTGGCCAACTGCTCTAGGTCTCCGAGATTTGAAGCGTGGCTTCACCAAACTGCCATTTTCAGATGTCTCCACAGGTGTTCAATGGGATTCAGGTCTAGACTCACTGCTGGCCACTTGAGAAGTCTCCAGTGCTTTCTCTCAAACCATTTTGTAGTGCTTTTTGAAGTGTATTTTTGGTCATGGTCCTGCTGGAGGACCCATGACTTCTGAGGGAAACCCAGCTTTCTCACACTGGGCCCTACATTATGCTGCAAAATTTGTTGGTAGTCTTTGGACTTCATAATGCCATGCACACAGTCAAGCAGTCCAGTGTTATAGGCAGCAAAGCAACCCCAAAACATCAGGGAACCTCCGCCATGTTTGACTGTGGGGACCGTGTTCTTTTCTTTGAAGGCCTTGTTTTTTTTTCCTGTAAACTCTATGTTGATACCTTTTCCCAAAAAGCTCTAGTCTCATCTGACCAGAGAACATTCTTCACAAACGTTTTTGGCTCAGGTAGGTTTTGGCAAACTCCAACCTGGCTTTTGTAAGTCACTGGGTCAGAAGTGGGGTCTTTCTGGGTATCCTACCATAAAGTCCCTTTTCATTCAGATGCCGACGGATAGTACGGGTTGACACTGTTGTACCTTGTGTGGATGTTAGTCGAGGTTCTTCATTCGCCATCCGCACAATCGTTCGTTGAAATCTCTCGTCAGTTTTTCTTTTCCGTCCACATCTAGGGAGGTTAGCCTCAGTGCCGTTGACTTTACACTTATTGATGACACTGCACATGGTAGACACAGGAACATTTAGGTCTTTGGAGATGGACTTGTAGCCTCGAGATTAGGGCTGCTGCTATCGATTATTTTAGCAGTCCTTTAATTGATGAACTAGTTAGTTCGAGTAATCGGATAAGGAACATTAAAAATTAAAATACCTGAGCTGAACCTCAAACGATATAAAAAAAATAATGAGGATCTAAGTACAACAAAAGAGCAATTGGCTAAATGACATCGTAAAAGTCCGCTAGCTTAAATGCTATAAAATGCTAACAATTTTATTTTCTACAATGCTCTTAACAGACACATATTCCCAGAAAAAAATGATAAATATACCTATGAACTACATTACGAATGCATTAAAAAACAGCTCAAACAAAAACTTAGCTTATGTTGGTCTTAACAGGGAGCAGCTGGATTCAGCCATGTGAAAAATGTCATACACTGTTGCCACTAGAAGGCAATGTATTGACCCAAATCAATAAAACTAAATGCAAACACTTTCAAAACAAACCATTACAGCGCCACTTCAACTAAACGAACACTCGAAGCAGCAAAATTTAATTCGAATCTTTTTTTTCTAATCGAATTACTCAAGTTAATCGATTAATCGTTGCAGTAATACTTGAGATTGCCCATGCTTCCTCACAATTTTGCTTCTCAAGTCCTCAGACAGTTCTTTGGTCTTTTCTCCATGCTCAATGTGGTACACACAAGGACACAGGACAAAGGTTGAGTCAACTTTCATCCAATTTAACTGGCTGCAAGTGTGATTTAGTTATTGCCAGCACCTGTTATGTGCCACATGAAAGTAACAGGTGCTTTTAATTACACAAATTACAGAAGCATCACATGATTTTTCAAAGGGTGCCAGTACTTTTGTCCGGCCCATTTTTGTTTTCTGTAAAATGATAATGACTTTTTTTTCCATTCTCTTTTGTGTTTTTTCATTGCAAGCAAAATAAATGAAGATATTACTACCAAAGCATTTGTAACCACAATAAATTTCTGGGAGAAATTGAGCATTTTCTGACAGAATTGCAGGGGTGCCTACACTTTTGGCCAGCACTGTAGAGTGTGATTCTTCTAAAAACATGCTACAAATTGTTTCTTTTAGGAGGCTGGAGTAGACTAATGTCATTACTATGTCATTACCATTCGTTTCAATAACACTATTTCTAACCAGGATGGTCATCGAAAAAAAATAAACTTGTTTGACTCAAGCAATGTATTCAAACATTGTTCCTTGCCCTATAAAGGTGGACTAGTAACCGTCAACGTGCTTCTATTGTTCTCGGAATTATTTTCATTTCAAACGTGTCAGACTTGTCAATCTGCTATTTGGTAAAGTTTAACAGTGGCTTCGTGAATGAGGATACGGACTGTGTCTGGAATGCTGGTATCAAGACTGTCAATGATGCTCTGTAGTTCCTCTTTTAAACCTGGCGTTTGGAACAGGTCTTCCTAATAGAGCAATGCAAGACAGGATTGATATATGAAACTCACGTTACTCATTTGTCATTTGTGTTGCCATACAGCATCACGTCTTACTTGATCACAGGCCTTAGTGAAAAGGTGGTTGACCAGAATCCACACTTCTTTGGGGATCTTTAGAGGTTTGTCTTCTGTGCTTGCACCATCCATCAAAAGGAAGTTCACCTTGGACCTCTCCTGGGGGTAACAAAAACAAATACACTTATGACTTGTGGTGACACATCACGATACTTTCTATCAGATGGGTTATCGATACATTGTTTTTAAAAAAATGTCGCTACTTCACAAAGGAACCAACAGTTTGCTTTCAAAATTATCCACTAGAATAGTGTCTACATCAGGGGTAGCCAACTCCGGTCCTCGAGGGCCCCTATCCAGCTTATTTTCCATGTCTCAGTCCTCCAACACACCTGACTCAAATAATCAGGATTGTTATCGGGCTCCTGCAGAGCTTACTGATGAGCTGGTCATTTGATTCAGCTGTTTTTAAGGAGGGAGACATGGAAAACAAGCTGGATAGGGGCCCTCGAGGACCAGAGTTGGCTACCCCTGGTCTACGTTATCTCATATCTTGTCATCGAAAAATATCGTAGATTGATTTCCTGGCCTATTAAGAGTGTAATGGTATTTGTATTCGGTACGGGCATCACGGATCGGTGTACGCAGTCAGACGGTGACTACATTTTGAGTTTAAAAAAAAAAAAAAAAAAACATGTCGCAGTTAGTCCTCCACCACTCCAGGGGACAGTAGAGGTAATGCACCTAAACTAACAACCATCATTACGGGGAAAAAAAGACCACAAACTCACTACTAGGAAAGTTATGGTGAATGTAAAGAGTAGAAACAATCAAATGCAGAATTACTAACAATTTTTGAAATGTATTGATTTTTTATTTTCAAATCAGGAAATGTTTATTTGCTCTAGCCCTAGGCTGAAGTCATTGAAACACTGAGTATTTTTCTTTTGCACTATTTACTACTACAAGAGATGCTTTTTCTGTTTTGGAACAATTTGCACTTTATTATATTTTAGCTAATATAAAATTATATCTTATGTGGGAGTGTATGATCACTGGTAATGGTTTATAGTTAACTGAGGGTAATCCAGTACTTCTCAATTTGTGGGGCGCGCCAGATCCATGCCGGGGGTGGCGCATGCGACCTCGGGTAAACATGATTTTTTTGCTGTACAAAAGTGTACTTTTGTGGCAGCAGTGTACAGTGTACTTGCACACCCACTCAGTAGGTGGCAGTGGCGTTCTCATGTTCAGAGTGTGCGCAGTATTTTTAAACAGAACAAGAACACTCAGCAAAGACTACAGTAGGAGACGAGGGAAGACCTGTCTGTTTACTGTGTCTAAAAGTGTTTGAAGCAGACACCAGGAAGCCAAATCAACTAAGACGTCACTTAAAGACATTAGACCCCGATCGCATTGATAAGCCGCTTGAATCTTTTTCAGCGAAAACGTGCCGAATATCACCAACAATCGTCCCTCTTTGTCAATGTTACAGCAGTAAACCAGCATGCACAGTGCAAAATAAACTCACCAAAGCAAAGGGGCTAGTACTGCCTGCAACAAAAATAACTCCCTCTGTCCAATGACACTGTCATTTAATTTGAATTTATTATTATTGATTGATTTTATTAAGTTATTTTTAAGTTTTAAAAGGTCAAAAAATGATGCTTAACCGTTTTCTGTTACAGACAAAACAATGTTCAAAAAGTTATACTTTATTCCAAGTTGATTTATATCACTTTTTTCCTTTAATATAAATAAGGACAATGTTATGCAGAGGTGTACTTATAATAATAATGGTACTACTTAAAGTGGCGGCAGAGAGTTGGGGGGGCGAAACGTTTACGTCTTCATGGGGGGGACATAACAGAAAATAATTGAGAAGAACTGCTGTAATCCAACATTGAAAATGGTTGACTATAATTTTTATTATTAAAAAAAAGTTACCCAGGTTGCTAGATGGCAAATGCTACACGACTTTAACTGTTACCTAAGTTGATCCCTAAAAAAAAAAAAAGGTGTATTGTCAGTTTGCACATAACTGTGAATTCAAGAATATTAGAAAAATAAAAACACAAATGTTTGATGTTTGCTTCTATTTATTTTGAACTAAAATAAGAGCTGCGTTTTAGTTCTAGGCAATGCTTTGATTTCCCTTTTGTACCAAACCTGTACCGAACCGTGACACCTGTACCGAGTTACGTGTCTAATCGTGACTTGCGTATAGCATTACACCTTTATGGCCAATGTTGTTGTACCACCACTTCGTGAGATCATTGTTATCGTAAGCCTTGTATGGCAAATCCTATCGGCAGGAACCTAGAGGTTCCCACCCCTCCAGCAGTGATCATTCAGATGATCATCATTAGGGTTGGGTATCGTTTGAATTTGAATGGTTCCGGTTCCGATTCTACATTTTAACTCCGGTTCCGAACGATTCTCAATTCAGATTCTATTAGTAGGCAGGGTAAAAAAAGTTTATATCTAGTATATATATAGTAGTTTATATCAATTTCTTAACATCTCGATTATTTTTTAAATTACATCAACTTTCAACCAACTTTGCTATGAATTTCTCATGGGGCTATTTTAACTTGTATACAAATATCAGTCTTTGAATTTGGAATATGATGAAGTTTCTTTCCACAGGAGTGCACTTTCACAAAGATGTTTATTTTTCAAAAGCTCAAGGAGAAAACATTTACACATATTTTTTTGCCTATGTTTTAGAGTGTCTTATGCTCGAGGCATTTATTGTAGGGCTGCAACTATCGAATATTTTAATAATTGACTGAAAATTCTACCGATTAATCGAGTAATTGGATAAAACATTTTTTTTAGGTAAAGAGCAATTATAAATATACATGAGAAAAAAAGACATTTAATCCAATATTGAACCATTTTCAGTCAATCAATGTCTTTATTTTCGATGTACATTGTTGCAAACAGCCAACAATTGCATCTCAGATGTGACTACGAAAAAAAATGCACTGCTTTCACTCAAAAAAACTTCTAGATCTTATTTAAAAATATATATATATATTAGGGCTGTCAAACGATTAAAATTTTTAATCGAGTTAATTACAGCTTAAAAATTAATTAATCGTAATTAATCGCAATCAATCGCAATTAAAACCATCTATAAAATATGCCATATTTTTCTGTAAATTATTGTTGGAATGGAAAGATAAAACGATGGATATAGACATTCAACATACGGTACATAAGGACTGTATTTGTTTATTATAACAATAAGTCAACAAGATGGCATTAACATTATTAACATTATGTTAAAGTGATCCATGGATAGAAAGACTTGCAGTTCTTAAAAGATGAATATTAGTACAAGTGATAGAAATGTTATATTAAAACGCCTCTTAATGTTTTCGTTTTAATAAAATTTGTAAAATTTTCAATCAAAAAATAAACTAGTAGCCCTATTCTGTCCTCAATGTGTGTGAGTACACAAATTGACAGATAGCGAACATAAGTTCCAAAAAGAAATCAGACGGTGTGGCAAAGTTGCATGGGCTTTACTGAAGTCATCTCTTTTTGACAGGAGCACGTTTCTTGTATTTTTGTAAAACTGAAAATAACAAGGGAATGTATAACTTGCATAAATCACAAAATAACAAAATGTACACACACGTGTCCATTTGAGCAGTAGCACTAGCCAATTAGCTCACAAGCATCTAACAATGTAACTGCATTTCACCATATATGTGAACAAATTCAAATACACATCATCAATAACTATCTAATGCTCATGAATATAAACAAAGGAGGAATATAACTCACAAGCGATGCATGTATTAGACACAAACAGTGTGATGGGGCTATGAGAACTGCCACTGAATACTGGATGCAGACGTTAGCTGGTCTGAATAGCACTGTCTATTAGTGTGAGTTCGCGTCGACATATAATCACGTCAGAAAAGCGCGCCGAAACCCAAATAATCAGCTGCACTAAATCGCCAGCAGAGGGCGACATTACGCCACATAACATATGCAAGTCACACCCAAGCGCCAGCAGAGGGCGGAAAAACTCCATAAAACACAATTAACAAGCTGGCCTTTCACTGTACTGACATTTAAATCTGTCTGAGCGGGCCTAGTGCGTTAATTGCGTCAAATATTTTAACGTGATTAATTTAAAAAATTAATTAACGCCCGTTAACGCGCTAATTTTGACAGCCCTAATATATATTTATATAAATTATATATTTCCTACCTAAAAATGTAATTACTAGGACTGTCAAAATTATCGCCTTAACGGGCGGTAATTAATTCTTTTTAATTAATCACGTTAAAATATTTGACGCAATTAACGCACATGCCCCGCTCAAACAGATTAAAATGACAGCACAGTGCAATATCCACTTGTTACTTGTGCTGGCGCTTGGGTGCGACTGATTTTATGGGCTTAAGCACCCATGAGCATTGTGTAATTATTGACATCAACAATGGCGGGCTACTAGTTTTTTTTTTTTATTGAAAATTTTACAAATATAATTAAAACGAAAACATTAAGAGGGGTTTTAATATAAAATTACTATAACTTGTACTAACATTTATCTTTTAAGAACTACAGGTCTTTCTATCCATGGATCGCTTTAACAGAATATTAATAATGTTAATGCCATCTTGTTGATTTATTGTTATAACAAATACAGTACTTCTGTACCGTATGTTGAATGTATGTATCCATCTTGTGTCATATCTTTCCATTCCAACAATAATTTACAGAAAAATATGGCATATTATATAGATGGTTTGAATTGTGATTAATTACGATTAGTTAATTTTTAAGCTGTAATTAACTCAATTAAAATTTTTCATCGTTTGACAGCCCTAGTAATTACGCTTGACAACAGACATCACTTGAAAGCTACGTGTTTTCCCCACGTGTTTCAATTGAATTTCCATTTGTGTCAAGCTATTTTTAAGTTCCAGTTATGTTTTAACTTAGTCTAAACTGTAAGTACTGATAGGATTTTGAGTTTTTGCAGTGTTCAAAACAAATGTATGATACCTGCTGTATTGGAGCGCATTAGGGACCAGTGCTACTTGGTGTTTTATTCAGCAATGACTACTGAACTAAAACTGACATTTAGCTTTATTATGTTTTAATTTTACACCCTCATCACTCTACAGCGCTGTGTTTTTACAGATTAAATAAAGCCTGTATATAAGACACGTTAGCCACGCATCGACAGTGGTCATAATCAATAGAAACCTAACCCTATGAAGGGCTAACGTTACGTGAGCGAGTGACAGTAACGTTATATTTATTAGCGCTGAGTACTGCTTAAAGATGGCGGCTGTTTACTAATGCGGCCGAGTCTGTCATTTCGCATCTAGTCCTAAATGCATGCGATATCTATTAGACGCATCAGACCACTACCTGCTACCACACTAGCATCATGCGGGCGTAGTTTTTAGCAACGTCGGCATAGTTTGTAGCGGTTGTCGGGTGCAGAAAGGTTTTTTTTTTTTTAATTGCTTCTTCCTCTACGCACGTGACGTCAGCGCGTTGTCATGCATTAAAAGTAGTCCTGGCAAAACGTGATGCGTAGAGCTGGCAAAATTAAACGATTCCTCGAGGTGAATAAAATTACTCGGATTAGTTTTTAAACTCCAGTTACTCGAGTTGCTCGAGTATTCGTTTCAGCTCTAATTTATTGTTTTAGGTGGTATTTCTACAAGTTAGTTAAGGGCTGGCAGATGTAAGGAGTGGTCTGTCCCTTGATCTTAAGTTGACTACTTTTTAAGTTTGATTTATTTCTAAACTGATATATTGTTCATCCGTCCACAAGATTTTACTATTGTAACTCCAGACTATTTTTTATCTGGTTTTGCTTTTTGCGCTTGGCTTCCCCTAGTGGTGACTTACTGGAAACAGCAGGCAAAAAGAATATTACTTTCGTTGGAAAAGAATCCTTGATTTGTACTCTGCACTACACATTGTTGGGAACCCTTGATACAACAAAATCTGTAGGTTTGCATGTTTTAACAGAGCGTTTGATATCATTTTGGTGCAGGGGTGGCCAAACCTGGTCCTCGAGAGCCGCAATCCAGCTTGTTTTCCATGTCTCCCTCCTCCAACACACCTGAATCAAATCATCAGGATTGTTATCAGGCAACTGCAGAGTTAGCTGATGAGCTGATCATTTGATTCAGGTGTGTTAAAGGAGGGAGACATGGAAAACAAGCTGGACTGCGGCTCTCGAGGACCAGGGTTGGCCACCCCTGTATTTGGTGTGTTTATTCTGTTACTTTGTTGTCATGTATGTGAAGTGAAGCAACACGTTTTTGTGCTAAGCTAATTTAGCCACTTCATTTGATTTGCTGATAACGAGGCTAGTCTTCAAGTGGCTTCTTCTTTGTGGTGTTCGGCAGCTATTTTTTCCGGTCGGCTGTCAGGGCATCGAAACTTAGAATCAAAATTTAAAAAATTGAACGGTTCCGGGAGGATCAGAGTGTTAGTCCTGGATCCCGTCGATGCCCAACCCTAATCATCATTCAACAAATACTCTCTACTCTTCAATGACATGCTTGTGCTAATGCAAATGAAACCACACATTTTCCGTCCTCAGATGCTGCAATTATCAATAAGAGTATTTTACCTTCTCAGTGAAGGTGTCCTCTCCCTGAGAAAGGCGTCAGCCCACAACCAGAGTGCAGAGTTGGAAAGGAATGATCAAGGCAAGGAGAGGCGATAAAAGGAAACAGAAAGGGAAAGAAGATGGCACCAAGCATCAGAAACAGAAAAATGATTGATGATGGTCAGAATAAATCATCGCATCCTCATAAATGCAGGAAAATGAAAACGGGTGGGAATAAAGGAGCGATAGTAGCGCCGATCAAAAATAGCAACATCAAACTTATCACCTAAATGAGTTCTCTAACTCCTTTCCGGTGTCATTGCTACTTCCTTGTTCACGTAAATACACGCTGAGGCATTTCAGAGTCCTTAAAAATAGACTCATTGTGTGACCGAGTTTACCCAGAGCTAGTGAGCAAGCCTTCACGTGTCGCTTACTGCAGTCAGGGGCCTCACTTGCAAGACCGGTCATTGAGACTAAACGTGTTGTGTTTAACAATTATTCAACTCAAAAAGAAATCCTCCTTACTTACCAAGTCGATGAGTTTCGTGATGGGGATTTCCCGGATGGGCTTCTTCATTCGGCACAGGGTCTCCAACGAAGTGCCGAAGCAGCTGGGCAAGTAGTTGCCGGAGATGGTGATGAAGTAGTCCTTCCCTCGGTCGAGGTGAAGCACCAGGATGTCCTCGATGACGTCTTCTCCGGAGTTGAGGAGCGTGACAGAGTCTTTACTGACGTAGACTTCTAGGTAGATCTCCAGGGTCTCGTCTGTTCAGATGAGATGTGTCACTTATAGTAAATAGCCAAGTCATGTTACATAATCATGACTGTATTTTACTTTTATTATAAGGAGTAATAAGTAGAGGTGGGAATCTTTGGGCACCTAATGATTTGATTACGATAACGATTCAGAGGCTCTTTGAACGTGGCATGGTTGTTGGTGCCAGAAGGGCTGGTCTGAGTATTTCAGAAACTGCTGATCTACTGGGATTTTCACGCACAACCATCTCTAGGGTTTACAGAGAATGGTCCGAAAAAGAAAACATATCCAGTGAGCGGCAGTTCTGTGGGCAGAAATGCCTTGTTGATGCCAGAGGTCAGAGGAGAATGGCCAGACTGGTTCGAGCTGATAGAAAGGCAACAGTGACTCAAATAACCATCCGTTACAACCAAGGTAGGCAGAAGAGCATCTCTGAACGCACAGTACGTCGAACTTTGAGGCAGATGGGCTACAGCGGCAGAAGACCACGCCGGGTGCCACTCCTTTCAGCTAAGAACAGGAAACTGAAGCTACAATTTGCACAAACTCATCGAAATTGGACAATAGAAGATTGGAAAAACGTTGCCTGGTCTGATGAGTCTCGATTTCTGCTGCGACATTCGGATCGTAAGGTCAGAATTTGGCGTCAACAACATGAAAGCATGGTACCATCCTGCCTTGTATCAACGGTTCAGGCTGGTGATGGTGGTGTAATGGTGTGGGGAATATTTTCTTGGCACTCTTTGGGCCCCTTGGTACCAATTGAGCATCGTTGGAACGCCACAGCCTACCTGAGTATTGTTGCTGACCATGTCCATCCCTTTATGACCATAATGTACCCAACTTCCGATGGCTACTTCCAGCAGGATAATGCGTCATGTCATAAAGCTGGAATCATCTCAGACTGGTTTCTTGAACATGACAATGAGTTCACTGTACTCAAATGGCCTCCACAGTCACCAGATCTCAATCCAATAGAGTATCTTTGGGATGTGACGGGACGGGAGATTCACATCATGGATATGCAGCCGACAAATCTGCACCAACTGTGTGATGCCATCATGTCAATATGGACCAAACTCTCTGAGGAATGCTTCCAGCATCTTGTTGAATCTATGCCACAAAGAATTGAGGCAGTTCTGAAGGCAAAAAGGGGTCCAACCCGTTACTAGCATGGTGTACCTAATAAAATATAAAATGGAGAGTGTATATATATTTCTGTCTCCATCCATGTACCCGTTTATAATGCGCACCATGATTTTACAAGTTGATTTTGGAAGGGGGAAAAGTGCGCGTTATATTCGGGAAATTACGGTAATCGTCTGATTGATTATGAAAATAACTAAGTTGCAGCCCTAATGAAAAAAAAAAGCCTACTCCCAGGGCAACTTATTTTTGGCTAATTTTGCTACATATTGTTGGACTTAAAATATTACATTTGTCTTCAGTGTGATGCAGAGCAATGTAGAACTGCTTTAATATGTGCAGAACAACCACAACAAAGTAACCCATGTATTGTTCAAAAATCTTGCTGGCATTATCATTAGGGTTTTGGCAAGACTGTTCCTGGATTCGAGCTGCTACAAATATTACATGGAAGATTAATAAATGTAGAAAAGGACTTACTTGGTTCCAAGAATCCCTCACTGGGTTCTGCACGCAGCCACGACTTGCAGTACAGTGTGTCATTCAGTTTAGGTATGAAAGCAAAGTGACAAGGGACCTGCCCGTCATTCTTTAAAAGCAAACGCTCCCTCTCAAGCTGCCGGAACTTCACATTCTCAAATGCGAACTGTGGGTGAAAAGAAGTTTAAAAAAATGATAATGGGTAAAAAATAACCACTTGTGAGATGACTCGTTCCCACAAAAAAAATTGAACGAGACTGTGACCAATTGACTGCAGAGAAAATCTTCAGAGACAGCAATAGTGAGAGAGTAGTAAACAAACGGAAGTTACGCACTGTTCGCCGCTACTTTTTTCATCCCCTTTGAACCTTGCGGCTTCCATAGGGATTTTTAGTATGTCTATAAGGCTCACAATTATCTCACAATATGGTGATATGACAAAATATGGTTCTGGAAGTAGTCTCATAAACTGAAAATTCCGTAAGTAGAGACACATTTTCCACATTTTCCAAGCCTCCAAAAATTCAGACATAAATCTAATATAATGCATAAAAATGCATCAATACTAGAAGCGTGCGAAATTTCCGATTCTTGGATTAATCGCGATTCGGCCGTGGAAGATTCGAGAAGAATTCACAAACATCGAAATTTTGATTATTGAATTATACCAGGTAAAGCGGAAATAAAACCGTCAGCGCGTTCTTCAGGATGCAATGAGGAACAGACGGAGAGTAAATATCATGTTCAACTCATGCCGCTAGATAAAAAAAAACAAAAAAACATTAATACCTGACTGCGGCCGTCAGCTGCTACAAATAGCGCCCAGTTGCTAGTTGCTACAAACATATGGCTATGGTAGATATCACATATATCTAGAAGTAGATGTGAAATGACAGACGATGGCTGTGTTGGATCATATACCAAGAACTAGATGCGAAATGACAGACTTTCCCGCGCTAGTAAACAGGCGCCATCTTAAAGCAGTAGACTTCTCTAGAAGGCTTTGTTGTAGCGAACCTAATTTCTCCCCCCCCCCCCCCCCCCCAAAAAAAAAACCCAAATCGGCAAAATCTTGACTTGAATCCATCTTTAAATGATGAAACAGTTTTAAAACTTTCACGTCGAAAGTAGACAGAAGGGAAATTATGGAATAACAGGAGCAATTTTAACAACTTTAACGGTTGATTCAGAACATTAAATTAATGTAATGTTGTTTAAAGCTACCGATACAGAATGGGGACTTGAGTATTTTATTTACTGTTTTAAACAGTTAACTTGATACTGAAATAGTAGTTTGTTTAGCCTGAGAGGATTTTTGAACAATTTGGGAACTACTGCACAAAATTAAAAGCGTGGGGGGGGGGGGGGTGCATCTGGTGCATCAATAATTGATTTATAATCAAATTGGAGCCTCGGAATCGTAATCGTAATCGAATCGTTAGGTGTCCAAAGATTCCTACCTCTAATCAAAACATGTAACAAATACATGATATATTTATATCATTGCATAATGAACAGAAAAGGAGAGTTGTGCATAATGTAAAAAAAAAAAAGAATTAAGATTAAAAGTTAATACACTGACGTAAAGCTGTCATAACACCTCATGGAGAGGATGCTGGGATACACACATACAGTAGCAGCTATAAGTACATTAGGTTCACTCTGGAAGCTGTGAGTAGCAACCCATAATGTATTTTTGCCTCTCATATCATGAAACAGATATCAGAATGATATTGACGGGTCAGATTCGACCTTCACTGCGCCATGCCTTTAAGTAGGGGGCCATCCCACAATCCGCTTCAGTTATTCCAGTCAGTCGCAGCGACAAACACAAACAGGAAGGATTGTCTCAAGAGTGATTTATTCGAGGATTCAAGGTAATTATTATATTTTCATTTTTCACAAGAATTTTCAACGTAAAAAGCTCTTTGTAGTAAGGCTGCCGCCACATTGTCTAAGAGACTAGCATCATTCTTCGACATACCGGTATTTACGTAAAATAAGTGCTAACTACATGTTTTTTTTTGCTTTTAACCAAGAATTTAGACTGTTTTATGTCCATATCTATAAAGAATTCAGGGATTTTAGCATTTATTCACAAGAATTTCAACGTAAAAAGCTCATTGTGGTGACAAGGCAGCGCCACAACGACTAGCATCGTACTCCGACATATTTATGTAAAATAAATACGAACTGCACTTTTTTTTTTTTTTTGCTTTTAACCAAGAATAGAGACTGTTTTACATCCATATCTAGAAAGAATTCAGGGAATTACGCATTTATTCACAAGCAATTTTCACCGTAAAAGCTCTGTTTACATATGGCGGCCGACACAACGACTTAAAGACTGGCATCGTACTTCGACATATTTACGTAAAATAAATGCTAATTGCACGTTTTGATTTTTTTTTTCGCTTTTAGCCAAGAATCGAGACTGCTTTACGTCCATATCTAGAATGAATTCAGGGATTTAAGCATTTATTCACAATAATTTTCAAAGAAAAAAGCTCTTTGTCTATGATTCCACTCAGTCAGATTTGCAGATTTGCAACAATGCAGGCCCCCCTATTAATCTGCCTGCCAGAAGTTTGAGTAGAGGTACCACTGTACTTCCCTGCCTCCCTCAGTTTTGGGTATTAACTGAAGGAATGTACCATGAAAACAAGCTCTGCAAATGGGCTTTATTCAAGTACTAGCAAGACTTAACCTATAAGCTCATTTGCGTCCAGTGGGTTGAGGGTATTCAGGCAGGCACCTGATTTTGGAAGTGAGATACACACTTCCTACTGGAAGTAGTCCAGTCACAGTGAACCAGGAGGTTAAAATCTGATAGATCTATCCTAGGACATATTAGAGGGATTACAGGTCTCTTTTTGGCCTATGAATGCCTCAAGGCCCATGAGGACAAATTAGAATATGTTGCTAAGGAAACAGCCACTCAGTTATGCTGCTCATAAAAATAGAAGGAGTTATCGACGATTGGTGTGAGGCAGAGCGACTTTCTTACCTCTCTCCGGCTCAAAGACACAGAAGGCAGGAAATCGTTCTCCATTCTGTCCATGGCCCGAACAATCTCCTCAAATACTTTTTTGTGGCGCTGCTCGTTGACCACCTTCACCTTAAGGACAAAAAAAGAAGTCTTATATAAATCAGTGTTAACAAGTGCACTGTGATCTTCATCAGGAGATCATTTATGCTTTATGGCTTTGTGTGCATTACAGCATCATAATCATCATATTCATCATGGTGCTAAAATTCTGCCCTTGGGACAAAAGGAAAAAAATATTTCTTTTCAAACTAAATTTAGAATACACTGATCCCTTGCTACTTCGCGCCTTAAACTTCGCACCCTCAGTCAATCGCGGATTTTATTTTATTTTTTTCAATTAAAAAAATTAATAAATAAATGCAGTATTTTATAGAGCTGTCCCAATCCGATCACGTAGTCTCTCACTCTCCCTTCTGCTGTTTTTCTTGGTCACTGGAGTTGTTAAAGTTAATGATGATTGACAGGCTTTAAGGTTCGATTTTGCCATGGAAGTTCGGAAGCCGAAACTTTAAGGCACCGCATGTGTCAATCATCGTTTAGCTTGTTAAACATCTGCTGACTCATTGTGTGTTAGTGAGCAGCGTGAGCGGATTTGAGTGTATTCACTCAATGAAGCATTTCATAAAGAAAAGCATTTTTCCATGTTATTCTTGTTTAAAAACAATTTGGTGGGACAGTAATTTGTAAAACCTATCAGAATTATTACATTTGAAGTGCTTAAAACCATTTATTAAAATATATGTGGTGGAAAACACAGACAAGGCTTAAAAAGCAGTTTCTGCTCTTGCACTACTCTTTAAAATAAACTGCTGTATTTTAAGCCAAAAGACCTGTTAAATATGTCCATATGCTGCCATAGCAGTTTCATGGCGCATTAAGCCCCCGAACTATTGTTTAATTTGTCCGTTTTACCCTGGAGACCCCTGTTTACAGACACCGCGCAACTACTTTTGTTTCAACCCAGCTATAAAAATAAGTAATTACATTACAAAAAATTTGTAAAAAAGTTTTGTTTTTTTTTTTGTTTGTTTTTTTAAATGCCCGCCTGTTCTAATTTTTTCCTCCAGAAAATTGAGATTTTGAGCTTTCCAATTATTTATCACACATGGATATAGGACAATTTTGAAATTTGCCCAAATTGGGGCTCTCACAGCAGAACTTCAAGTCACCTGAGTGTTTTCCGCCATATACATAAAAGTTTTTTTTTTTGGTTTTTTTATTATTATTATTATACTTCTGGGGGTGGGGGGGTGAAAAACATGTCTTATATGTATCTATTTCCAATGCTAAATCTGAATAAATACATTGAACACACACACACAAAAAGGGGGGGTGCTACTTCTCGATTTTTCACTTATCGGGGGGGTTTCTGGTCCTCATTCACCGCGAAAAACGAGGTATCACTGTACTCACTTGAATGTAAAGTTATGACTATCATTGTCATTGTCATTTAATGTGGGAGCGCTGACCCTCCCACTTTAACTGGATTGGACGTCTGGTAGTGATGAACTCATTGAAATTCGCAGCAGAGGATGGTTGGACGCCACACGATTGGATGTTTATCTTCGTCTTGGGAAGGGAGACAAGTGCTCTTTTTTTTAAAGCGGCATGCGTGGCTGGCAGCCATCTTGGGTAGGTCAACCAGCAGTTAGAAGCTAAATCTTAAAGAGTACTTATTGCGCAGCATCAGCATGTTATTTCTTAGTACTCACTGATACTAATAGCGTTACTTTGGTACTATATTGGTACTAGCATTGAGTCGGTGCAACACTAAAATACCAACTAATGAATTACAGCGTGCGAAGAATGACCTAGGGGACTTGATGGTACATTTTTCAGTATCTCATTATTGCTCATACAACTTAAAAGTCTCGTTCGGAGCGTGAGAGAGCATCTAACTTTGCACACAAAGTCAAAGGCAGACCTAACTGAGCAAATTTTTCAGACTGACTTTCAGCGATAGTTGTGTTTTCAAAAACAAGTACTGTACACAACAATACACCATGTACGCTCACATTTTTACCACAAAAACGACGGTTATCATAACTGCATGTTAAGATTGCTTGAGAACTACAAATTGACTACAACAGATAGCACATTTCGTTTACGTCACATCTGTGCTTCTGAGATTGGTTTGTTCAGATTCAGTCTGTGCTTGTTCATTCCACCTATCGCATCGATTTTGAAATGCAGACTCAACCACAGAAGACCAGACTGACTTGTCATGTACAGTGGGGCAAATAAGTATTTAGTCAACCACCAATTGTGCAAGTTCTCCTACTTGAAAAGATTAGAGAGGCCTGTAACTTGGGTAAACCTCAACCATGAGAGACAGAATGTGGAGAAAAAAAACCTGTAAATCCCATTGTTTGATTTTTAAAGAATTTATTTCCAAATTAGAGTGGAAAATAAGTATTTGGTCACCTACAAACAAGCAAGATTTCTGGCTGTCAAAGAGGTCTAACTTCTTCTAACAAGGTCTAACGAGGCTCCACTCGTTACCTGTATTAATGGCACCTGTTTTAACTCATTATCAGTATAAAAGACACTTGTCCACTACCTCAGTCAGTCACACTCCAAACTCCACTATGACCAAGACCAAAGAGCTGTCGAAGGACACCAGAGACAAAATTGTAGACCTGCACCAGGCTGGGAAGACTGAATCTGAAATAGGCAAAACGCTAGGTGTAAAGAAATCAACTGTGGGAGCAATTATTAGAAAATGGAAGACATACAAGACCACTGATAATCTCCCTCAATCTGGAGCTCCGTGCAAGATCTCACCCCGTGGCGTCAAAATGATAACAAGAACGGTGACCAAAAATCCCAGAACCACACGGGGGGACCTAGTGAATGACCAACAGAGAGCTGGGACCACAGTAACAAGGCTACTTTCGGTAACACAATGTGCCGCCAGGGACTCAAATCCTAGCCTGGCTCTGCCAGACTATTCTCCCTGTATTTTTCAAACACTGAGAGAAATAGTCTGGGAACCATCCCATTAACGGCCTTTTCGAGCAGATACAAAATCAATCGACAAATCAGATTCGTTTATTTGCGTGACGTGTTCTTCACGAGCAACGTCACTCTTGCGGGTCGAAAGTCGTCTCTTCAGCAACACAGATGGTGAACGGCAGAGCCGAGAATATGTTCCAATCCACGGTAAAATCAGTTTTAAATGACCAAAAACACATCGAAACGAGTCATTGACAACAGTCTGTCTCGCGCTCGCCATGTCGAATAAACTCCGCTCTCTTCGTATGTTTACTTCCGCGAGCAAGTCCCTCGTCCTGCCGTCGCCATTTTTCTAACGTCACGTCTGCCCGTCGCCGATTGGTCCACTCCGCTGTCTGTTTGCTGTGGCTTGCTCCGCCCTGGAAATTGTTTCCGTGGGAATGGTGGCCAGACTCAATAGCTGGAACAGCGTTGAGTCTGGTGTACCAGGCAACTCAAATCCTGCACTGCCAGACGTCCAGGCCCGTCTGCGATTCGCTAGAGAGCATTTGGATGATCCAGAAGAGGACTGGGAGAATGTGATATGGTCAGATGAAACCAAAATGGAACTTTTTGGTAGAAACACAGGTTCTCGTGTTTGGACGAGAAAGAATACTGAATTGCATCTGAAGAACACCATACCCACTGTGACGCATGGGGATGGAAACATCATGCTTTGGGGCTGTTTTTCTGCAAAGGGACCAGGACGACTGATCTGTGTAAAGGAAAGAATGAATGGGGCCATGTATCGAGAGAAGTGAAAATCTCCTTCCGTCAGCAAGGGCATTGAAGATGAGACGTGGCTTGGTCTTTCAGCATGACAATGATCCCAAACACACAGCCAGGGCAACAAATGAGTGGCTTCGTAAGAAGCATTTCAAGGTCCTGGAGTGGCCTAGCCAGTCTCCAGATCTCAACCCCAAAGAAAATCTGTGGAAGGAGTTGAAAGTCCGTGTTACCCAACGACAGCCCCAAAACATCACTGCTCTAGAGGAGATCTGCATGGAGGAATGGGCCAAAATACCAGCAACAGTGTGTGAAAAGCTTGTGAAGGGTTACAGGCAAAATGTTTGGCCTACGTTATTGCCAACAAAGGGTACATAATGAAGTACTGAGATGAACTTTTGGTATTGACCAAATACTTATTTTCCACCATGATTTTCATAAAAATTCTTTAAAAATCAAACAATGTGATTTTCTTTTTTTTTCCCCCACATTCTGTCTCTCATGGTTGAGGGTTTACCCATGTTTACAATTACAGGCCTCTCTAATATTTTCAAGTGGGTGAACTTGCACAATTAGTGGTTGACTAAATACTTATTTGCCCCACTGTATCTTCTACATGGACACAGTCAGGCATGCTAAGTAAATCAGAACATAATTTTAGGAAATACAGTAAGTGCAATTTAAAACAGGTCTTGATTAGTAAACTCTTACCCCCATCTTGAAGATGGAACTGACTGGTTTATGGTCACTTGTTTGCAGCTCCATGTGACTGCGATATTTGAGCTGCTTGACATTGTTGCCCCGCCAAAGGATCCTGTCACACCACGCCGGAACTCGACACTTCCCGCTAACGGAAAAAAGGGAAAGGCTTTCAGTGATAGCAGAGCAGACCTACGCAGATAAGCTGACTCGGCATCTGTAAGCTTATATTGAAAGCAAACATCTGCTTTGCTGGCCAGATTTTATCCTGACACAACTAAAGCTGTATTTGAGCTGCTCTTGGCATATCATACAAAGCCAAAGCAAAATAGAGTTATACCTTGAGTCCCATCTGTCTGTTTTAGAATCGTATTTGTAAGTAGGGATGAAGTTGATTTCTCCTTCCATAAAGTCAGTGAAGGCTCGTCTGGTCTGGCGTTGAATGTTCAGCTGCAAACCAAAGAAAATAAATTAGCAGTTGTATCTAAAGCTTTGAATCATATCACTATACTTTGTATCCCCATAGGTTATTAATTAAGGGTGGGAACTTTTGGGTAACTCACGATACGCGATAAAGATGAGCTCATGATATGGCGATACAACAATTATCGAGACATGGGTCAGGAAATCAATCTAGGATATTCTAAAAAAAAAATAAAATAAAACAACTACCGTAATTTTCGGACATAAGCCGCAACTTTTTTCCTCCATTTTGAATCCTACATCTTATAGTCCAATGCAGTTTATTTGTTGATTTATTTGGTTGAATAGGTCACACTTTATTTGACAGCGGTGTCATAAGACCGTCATAATTATGTCATGACACTACCATGGGTGTTACTGAAAGCTTATGACAGATGTCATTAAGTGTCATCTGGCAAATTATGTCACTAACTCAATTTACAGTGCGTCCAGCTCGGATCTTTAACATCCGTTCAAAAGTGAGATAATTTGCCAGATAACACTAAATTACATGTTGTAAGTAGTGCTGCAACGATTTATCGATTAACTCGAGTATTCGATTAGAAAAAAAGATTCAAATTAAATTTTGCTGATTCGAGTATTCGCCTGATTGTGGCGTTGTAATGGTTTATTTCGAAAGTGTTTGCATTCAGTTTTATTGATTTGAGTGGATACACTACCTTCTAGTCTGCCTCATTTTACATGGGTGAATCCAGCAGCTCTATGTTAAGACCAACTTAAGCTAAGTTTTTGTTTGAGCTAATGTTTTTTTAATGCATTCATAATTTAGTTTATGAGTATATTCAGCCATTTTTTGTGAGAATATGTGTCTGAACCATTTGTTAAGAGCATTATAAAAAAATTTTAAAAAAATAAAAAAGTTAGCGTTTTATATTATTTAAGCTAGCGGACTTTTGCTATGTAAGTTAGCCAATTGTTCTTTTGTTAAACATAGATCCTTATTTAATCTTTTTTATACCGTTTGAGGCTCAGCTCAGGTATTTTAATTTTTCATGTTCCTTATCCGATTACTTGATTATTCGATAAACTAGTTTATCGATTAATCGACTACTAAAATAATCGATAGCTGCAGCTCTAGTTATAAGCATTCAATAATGCTAGTAATGAGTTTCATGTCATAATTATGATTGTCTAATGACAGTCTTATGGCACCACTGTCAAAAAATGTGTTACCAAATACCATAAATAGCAATTAATGAAAAAACTAGAATGGAAACTCAAGAAATAAATAGCACAGAACATGAATTTTGATTGTTATTTACATCTGTAGCACTGCAATGCATGCTAGGAAGCATGTTGGACAACAACAATGTTGACAGCAAGTGGCAGCCGTGGTTGAGTGTCTCCCCCAAGGGAGCAGTGATGGCCAAATGAAGCTTCTTGAAGCAATGAAGCTTTGCAGCCAATTGGTTCAAAGCTTCATGGTGGTTCATTTGGTCTTAGGACAGTTGTATGACACCCCTGTCAAATAAAGTGTTACCGGATAATATCTTTCGGTGTAAATATCCTATAATACAGTGAGGAGAGCTGCGGTTTATATGCCAGTGCAGCTAATCTATGAACAAATGTCATTTTCATGTCAATTTGGTGGGTGGCGGCTTATAGTCAGGTGCACCTTATAGTGCGAAAATTATGGTACTAAACAGAAAAACATACTCTTTTCATCCTTCTGTTGTGATTTGGAATTAATTTATCAAGAGTAGGTGAATGAATGAATGATGAGCATTCGTTCATTCGCTGCCATCCCTCCCCCTTCAAACGGATTGGACATCAATGGCGGTAAGTGGCAACCAGTAAGTTTAATTTGGGGGCATCTCAGATCATTTGCAGTTTATTTTCAGTCACTTCCTGTTATTTTCAGGGCATTTCTGGGTTATTTACTGTTGATTTCGGGTGATAAAACAGGACGTTACTCAATGTACCCAAATGTTATAGGAAGGGACTCAAAATCAACATTAAGTAACATGTAAATGCCCTAGAATGAACAAAAAGTGACGTGAAAAAGCTCACAAAAGCCTGGCTGTGAATGCTCTGGTTTCAGTACCATTGACGGCGCTACACGTACAGTCCAGTCCAAATGGATTAGATGTCTAACGCTGTCAATGGCAGCCAGTGAGCTAACGAAGATACCATTCTAATGGAAGACTTTAGTAGCAACCTGTTGGTTCCTTTGTTTTTTTGGACACCTTTTTAAAACGATCGATTCTTGCTGGGAGCATATCGATAACATTTTGGACTACAAAGCATCACGATATATCATCTTTGGATATATTGCCAAACCCCTATTATCAATATGCTAGTGCTAAAAATCTCCAAACCCAGTCTGTCAAGGAAGCTCAAGTTTTAACTCCAAGACAAGTGTTACCTCGATAGCTCGATTAGAGGAATGAATACGACCCCAAGCATGGATTGCTTTTCTTCCAAGGCTTTATAAACAAGAGCTCTCGGGTACAAAATGATGCGACCCAGCCAGGAGCTGCGATCACCCAGAAAGTACGAAGAAGTATAATAGAGGCTGGACATTTATACAGTTGAAAGGGCGGTGCCGAAGCCCACGAAACGTACTCAGAAACGAAACATCATCTCACAAACCTGGGTATTTTCCCATACAAAAACATCTTTGAGCTGAGACCTTGAACACCAGTCCCGGCTAGAAAGATGATAAACCACAGTCCTCCCTGGTATTCATTCAGGGCATATTGAGAACATAAGAACATAACAGTGTAGGGGTGTGACAAAATATCGAAATGGTGATATATCGTGATACTTTGTATCACAAAAGGTTATCGATATGCTCCTGCCAAGAATCGAGATATCGTTTTAAAAAGGTATGTCTAAACAAAAAAGATACAAAATAAAAAGGAACCAACAAGTTGCTACCAAAACCTTCCGCCATAATAGTGTCTCAGTTAAATTAGTGTCTCAGTTAAAATACCCCAAAATCAACAGGAAGTAACTCAAAATCAACAGGTAAATGACCTTAAATAGCCCAAAATTACCTCATTGCCTGGCATTGGCTGCCACTGACGGCCATAGACGTTCAATCCGTTTGAAGTGGGACGGATGGGCAGCGAATGTTCATTCGCCGTCACCCTCCCAATTCAAATGGATTGGACATCTACTAGTGATAAACTCATTCCAATTCACAGCAGAAGCTTGTTTTTCTGTTTATTAGTTGTTTGTAGAATATTCTAGTATGATTTCCTGACCAATGTATCGATAATCGTTGTCAGATCATCTTTACCGTGAGCTTTGTATCGCAAATCGTATCGTATCGTGAAGTACCAAGAGGTTCCCACTCCTATAACAGTCCATATTTGCGCATATGGTGATACAGTCTACTGTAGTCAAAGCCATTGAGAAGGCACACTCAACAGATTAATGCTACAATGTTCTCATGCAAGCATAACAAAAGCATACAAAATATGATGTATAATGGTTGTGTTTTAAGCATGAATAAAATTCTCACACAGTCCTCCCAGTTTAAATGAATTGGAAGTCTATCCATGTCGATTAATAGTTGTCGAATATCGTCGATTGGTTTCCTGACCCGTGTGCGGAAAGTATTGCTAGTTATTCATCATCGTGAGCCTTGTATCGCAAATCGTATCATATCAGGAAGTACCCAGAGGTTCCCACCACTACTGTATATTGATGAATGTTTCACCTGATCAAATTCCTGAAGCTTCTTCAGCTCGTTCTGGGAAATTAAATACTTGACCTCAGAGGCGTCATACATGAAGAGGCGATAGTTTAAATCACCCAACCAGATTACCACACTACAACACACAAAGAATAAACCAAATCAGGATTTGGCATGAGGAAAACATTAAAAAAATGTTTGCATGTTGTCTAGATCGTCTCAGTTTGTAAGAATGGCTGAATTGTCACATCTGCGAGAATAACGAAAGCTAATGAGTGTGAAATCAGAGCCACGTGCACTCTAAATTTAAAAAGGCTTAGGAACTCACTCGTGCTTGTGGATACTAATAGGGGGGTGGTCCAGTAAATGGAAGGTCATGCGGGCGCAAATGTCTTTATAGTCCTGGTTGCGCCGCTCAAAGTCCTCCACGTGTGCCGCCAGATGAGAGTTGACGATACAGAAGCTGGTATTGTGGAACACAAACCTCACCGCCACACCTCCTTTGTTTCCCTATGCAGGAAAAATAATCTGGGATACAAAGGAATGACAATCCTGAAATTTCCAAGTTTGTCCAAACATACCATTTTGCCCATTATTCCGGTGCCGACATGTTCTGCGGCCACTTCTTTTATGTGATTCCTGTGGATCTTATTGATGAAAACCACCAGCATCATCCCAACCAGTCTAATGATGCGAACCTGAAGAACATATACAAGTTAATGGATTGCCTAGGACTACAGTTATCCGATATTATCAGTTAGCCGATAATATTGACTGATAAAAGCATTTTAAAACAATATTGGACCATTTCGTCATCGGTTTTTCATTATCGGTTTCATGGCCAGTATGCATATCGCCTTGAAAATGAATGTCTGCCTTTGTACAAGAGCTGGTAACAGCTTAGCATGGCACGGCAGTTATGCGTATTGACCTTTAGTTGTCTCCAAACAAAGATGCTTGAGATTTGTTTTGTTAACAGACGATCAAAACAAAACAAAAATCGGGGGGGGGGGGGGGGGGAATCTTCTTCGCAGTTTTTCCACTTATCACGGCAGGTTCTGGGCCCCATTACACGGGAAAAATGAGGGATCACTGGATTTCTTACAATTCTGAAAAAATCCTATGATTTTTTTTTTAGGGCTGTCAGAATTATCGCGTTAACGGGCGGTAATTCATTCTTTGAATTAATCACGTTAAAATATTTGACGCAATTAACGCACAAATGCCCCGCTCAAACAGATTAAAATGACAGGACAGTAAAATGTGTACTTGTTGTGTTTTTCGGAGTTTTGTCGCCCTCTGCTGGCGCTTGGGTGCGACTGATTTTATAGGCTTCAGCACCCATGAGCATTGTGTAAGTAATTATTGACGTTAACAATGGCGGGCTACTAGTTTATTTTTTGATTGAAAATTTTACAAATTCTATTAAAACGAAAACATTAAGAGGAGTTTTAATATAAAATTTCTGTAACTTGTACTAAACATTTATCTTTTAAGAACTACAAGTCTTTCTATCCATGGATCGCTTTAACAGAATGTTAATAATGGTAATGCCATCTTGTTGATTTATTGTATAAGAAATAAATACAGTACTTATGTACCGTATGTTCAATGTATATACCCATATTGTGTCTTATCTTTCCATTCCAATATTAATTCACAGAAAAATATGGCATATATTATAGATGGTTAGAATTGCGATTAATTGCAATTAATTACGATTAATTAATTTTTAAGCTGTAATTAACTCGATTAAAAATTTTAATCGTTTGACACCCCTAATTTTTTTTATTTTCGGCTTCGCTAATTTTTACCTATACTATTAAATTTACTGCTCCATATTTGCAGTCACGTGAAAAAATTAGGACACCCCATTAAATAATCAGCTCTTTATGAAGAAATGTTCACATATCCGTGTATGATCTTGTTTTTCTTTATCTCTGGAAAAGAAAGTGATTTCATTGCAGGTAGACAACAAATATTAACATTGTTTTACTCATTAAACCAAATATATCAACAAAAATGCATATTCTAACTGAGGAAAAAGTTAGGACACCCTACCACCTAATAGCTAGTGTTACCCCCTTTGGCTGAAATAAATGAGTGAGACGCTTTTGTAGCCATCTAACAGTCTTTGACATCGGTTTGAAAAAAGTTTGCCCAAATCCTCAACGCAGAATACTTTCAGCTATGAGATGTTTGAGGGGTTTATTGTATGTACAGTCCGTTTAAAATCACCCCATAGCATTTCAATGGGATTAAGATCTGGGCTTTGACTCAGCCATTCCAGGACTATCCATTTCTTCCTTTTCAGCCAGTCCTTGGTGGATTTACTGGTATGTTTTGGGTCATCATCATGTTGCAGGGTCCAGTTTCGCTTCAGCTTGAATTTTTTCACAGATGATCTCACATGTTCCTCAAGCACCTTCTGATACACGATAGAATTCATGGTGGATTAGATGATGGTGAGCTGTCCAAGTCCTGGTGTAGCAAAGCATCCCCAAACCATGAAACTTCCACCTCCATGCTTCATGGTTGGTATGAGGTTCTTTTCCTGGAATGCTGAATTGGGTTTACACCAAACATGTCCTCTGTTCTGGTGTCCAAATAATTCAATTTTAGATTCACCTATCCAAAGAACATTATTTGAGAAGTCGTGGTCTTTGTCTATATTCACTCTGGCAAACTTCAGTCGGGCCTTCATATTCTTCTTGGAGAGCAAAGGTTTTCTCCTTGCACACCTCCTATGAAGGTCAAACTTGTAAAGTTTCTTTCTGATTGTAGAAGCATGCGCTTTCACATCAACATTAGCAAGAGCCTGATGGCATTTTAAGGTTTTTGGAGACTTCTTTTAGCATCCTGCGATCTGCTCTCAGGTGAACTTGCTTGGATGGTCAGACCTGGGCATGTTGGCAGTTGTTTTGAATGTCCTCCACTTGCAGATAATTTTCCGCACTGTGGACTGGTTTATTATATATTCTTTTGAGATCTTTTGAAATCCCTTACCAGACTCATAAGCGTCTACGATCTACCTTCCGAAAGCCTCAGACAGCTCCTTTGATCTCACCATGGTGTTTTCCCTCACTTCAACCGTTAGGGGAACACCAAACTAAATGTGAGGTTTAAGCCTCCTTCAAAACACTGGGTAATGATGTTCAAATCATGTGCACCTGATGTGATACACCTGTATTTTAGCCATTTTAAGTGGGCTTGAATGTGGGGGTGTCCTAATTTATTCCTCAACAAAAATTGAATTTATTTAAAATTACATTTTTCAGAATGCTATAAAAAAAATAAAAAATAAAAAAAACTTTTTTTTTTCCATTTTAATTGTTCAGTTGTATTACTTGAATTTCTCAAGATTGTTAAAATTTATATTAAATATCCATATGACCAAATATGTTAGAAAACACACAGGCTTCCATAGGGTGTCCTACGTTTTTCACATTACTGTAGTTTTATACTAATAATCCTATTTTTATGTATTTATGTATATTTGTTAAATGTTAATTCAGGCATTCAGGGGCTAAGCAGGCAAACGTAATTAAATTTGCTTCTCCACTCACCCTCTTGTATTGTGCTTTAGGGTGTAAGCCTCTTTCAACCGCTTCCACCCACAGTTGCTCCTTGGATGAGTCCATGTAGAAAAACGCTTCAGTGCTCAGATCCAATTCTTGAAAACTAATAAAAAGAAAGAAATACTGAATTTATATTGCAAAAGGGAAATAAGGAGGCAAATGAACAATCATCACTGACCCCACAGCATAAATATCAGGAGGTTCCGCGTCACAAGAGAGCCATGATTCAAGGCTGCAGTCTGGCGACTGCCCATTGACGTTCCACGTACCACTGAAGAACCTACAAAAAGAGAGCAAAGCAATTGGTTTAAATAAAGGATACAATGAAAAATCAGTGGCTGAAATGTGGCTAAAACTTTGGTAATAGTGGTAATTTTTTCAAACCTAAATCTAAATACCGTATTTTTCGGACTATAAGTCGCACCTGAGTATAAGTCGCACCAGCCATAAAATGCCCAATGAAGAGGAAAAAAACATATATAAGTCGCACTGGAGTATAAGTCGCATTTTGGGGGGAAATTTACTCGATCAAATCCAGCACATAGAATAGATATTTCATCTTGAAAGGCAATTTGAAATTAAAGTACAATATAGAACAACACGCTGAATAAGTGTACAGTATGATAATGTTACATGATGCATGAACAACAAAATGCGAACGTGGCTAGTATGTTAACGTAACATAGCTATTAAGAGTTACTCAGATAACTATAGCATCAAGAAAATGCTAACAAGTTTAGCAAACAATCAGTGTCACTCCAAAACACCAAATTAACATGTGAAATTATATAAAAATGTGTTAATAATTTCACACATAAGTCGCTCCTGAGTATAAGTCGCACCCCCAGCCAAACTATGAAAAAAACTGCGACTTATAGTCCCAAAAATACGGTAATCAAAGCAGTCCTACCTAAAATTCTGTATGTCTACATATTCGTTTTCTTTCTTTCCCAAGCGTTGTTTGATGACATATTCTCTTTGTCCGGCCTGAGTGGAGAACAAAGCTTGTCTCATGGTGTTTGTGGTGGGACTCTCGCACCACGACGGAGACCTGTCCGCCCGATCGAAGTTCGACCTAAAATTGCTGCCAGATTAAATGAATTTAGAGTGGATTTAAGACTTTATCATGTGAGTGTTATCTCACTCTGGTCTGGTGATAGCAGTGGAGTTATCTTTGGTCAGGGAGGTTGCTCGCTCCTTAGGGACGGGCGTAGGGGGCAGCTGATAAGATGGCGTGAAGGAGGCTTTGCGAGGAGGCAGAGGAGGCACGGGAGGAGGATCCCTGGAAGCGACTATCCTGTTTTGGTGGTTCTTCTTTTCCTCTACTTTTAAAGTGTGATTGAAGTTGTCCTCGAACCCGAAGTCCGAGGCCAGAGAATGGACTGTATCATCAGATAAGTATGTACAAAGTGTTCTTAGATCATTGCAATTAATGAGCTGTAGAGCAAATTTTACCTGTATTAGTCTTATGTGTAGTTGCGCTGCTATTGAGAGCGGAAGGCAGTGTGCTTGTCGAAGTGGGCACGTTTACTCCCGAGTCCACACAGTTGGCAGTTTTATGTCCTCTCTGAGGTGGGGTGGGGACTCTACTTCTACTTTGTGGAACTTGTGCAAGGGGATCCATTTCGCCGGGCTTGGTGGGATTCAATTGAACTAAAAGAGAAGGGAAAAAAAGTGAGCCTGATCGATATAAATTTATACATCTTTGAGATACATCTATTTTGAATTTGTCATTATAAATATAAAACTGAAAATGTAAGATTTTTCGCACTTTAAGACCCACCTGACTGTAAACTGCCACCCAGCAAATGTGAGACGAAAATGGCATTTGTTCATAGATAAACCGTACTGGACTTTAAGCCGCAGCTGTCCTCACTGTATTACGGGATATTTACACCACAAGATATTAACCGGCAACACTTTATTACACAGCGGCATCATACGACTGTCAGAAGACCAAATGAACCACCATGAAGCTTTGAACCGATTGGCTGCAAAGCTTCATGGTGGTTCAAGAAGCTTCATTTGGCCATCACTGCTGCCTTGGGGAAGCCTCTTCTGCCAACTGCTGTCAACATTGTTGTTGTCCAACATGCTTCCTAGCATGCATTGCAGAGCTACGGATGTAACTTACAATCAAAATTCTTGTTCTGTGCGAATTATTTCTTCAGTTACTGTACCAGTTGTTTCATTAATTGCTATCTATGGTATTTGGTAACACTTTATTTAACAGTGGCGCCATAAGACTCATTAGACAGTCATAATTATGAGATGAGACCGTCATGAGCATTAATGAATTCTTATAACAGATAGGGTTGTTCCGATCATGTTTTTTTGCTCCCGATCCGATCCCGATCGTTTTAGTTTGAGTATCTGCCGATCCCGATATTTCCCGATCCGATTGCTTTTTTTTTTTTGCTCCTGATTCAATTCCAATCATTCCCGATAATTTTTCATATACATTTTGGCAATGCATTAAGAAAAAAATTAATAAAACTCGGACGATTATATACATTCAACATACAGTACATAAGTACTGTATTTGTTTATTATGACAATAAATCCTCCAGATGGCATTTACATTATTAAGATTCTTTCTGTGAGAGGGATCCACGGATAGAAAGACTTGTAATTCTTAAAGGATAAATGTCACTTTGTATATTGTGACTAAATATTGCCATCTAGTGTATTTGTTGAGCTTTCAGTAAATGAAACTGTAGCCATTTAACTGTTCTGCCCAAATGCATGATGGGAAGTGGAACCATGACTGTGCGTAGTGGCACCAATTGATATATCTTCTCTGCGTATAGGGTGTTAAAAAAAAAAAAAAAAAAAGATCAACTACTACCTTGCTTCCCCACATTGCTCTCCACGATATTTCTAATTGATGAGTGAGGGATTGTAAGGCTTTAGCCAATTAAAAAAATGCTCCAAAGACTGCCAAAATTCACTTTACTCATTTTACGCTGCCTTTTAGCTCTATATATAGGTAAAACGGTACCATTATAATTTGAACACGACAATGCGTGAGTACGTTGTGCAGCGCATGCGTTAATTGCTTTAAATATATTAACGTGATTAATTTTTAAAAAATAATTACCGCTGTTAACGCGATAAATTAGATAGCCCTACTTTAAGACTCTGGATGAGTGTAAGGCATTTTGTCTGTAACGTTAAATACAAATAGAAGACGCTTTAATTAAAAAATACATACAGTGCCTTGCAAAAGTATTCGGCCCCCTTGAATCTTGCAACCTTTCGCCACATTTCAGGCTTCAAACATAAAGATATGAAATTTAATTTTTTTGTCAAGAATCAACAACAAGTGGGACACAATCGTGAAGTGGAACAACATTTATTGGATAATTTAAACTTTTTTAACAAATAAAAAACTGAAAAGTGGGGCGTGCAATATTATTCGGCCCCTTTACTTTCAGTGCAGCAAACTCACTCCAGAAGTTCAGTGAGGATCTCTGAATGATCCAATGTTGTCCTAAATGACCGATGATGATAAACAGAATCCACCGGTGTGTAATCAAGTCTCCGTATAAATGCACCTGCTCTGTGATAGTCTCAGGGTTCTGTTTAAAGTGCAGAGAGCATTATGAAAACCAAGGAACACACCAGGCAGGTCCGAGATTATGTTGTGGAGAAGTTTAAAGCCGGATTTGGATACAAAAAGATTTCCCAAGCTTTAAACATCTCAAGGAGCACTGTGCAAGCCATCATATTGAAATGGAAGGAGCATCAGACCACTGCAAATCTACCAAGACCCGGCCGTCCTTCCAAACTTTCTTCTCAAACAAGGAGAAAACTGATCAGAGATGCAGCCAAGAGGCCCATGATCACTCTGGATGAACTGCAGAGATCTACAGCTGAGGTGGGAGAGTCTGTCCATAGGACAACAATCAGTCATACACTGCACAAATCTGGCCTTTATGGAAGAGTGGCAAGAAGAAAGCCAAGAAGAAAGCCATTTCTCAAAGATATCCATAAAAAGTCTCGTTTAAAGTTTGCCACAAGCCACCTGGGAGACACACCAAACATGTGGAAGAAGGTGCTCTGGTCAGATGAAACCAAAATTGAACTTTTTGGCCACAATGCAAAACGATATGTTTGGCGTAAAAGCAACACAGCTCATCACCCTGAACACACCATCCCCACTGTCAAACATGGTGGTGGCAGCATCATGGTTTGGGCCTGCTTTTCTTCAGCAGGGACAGGGAAGATGGTTAAAATTGACGGGAAGATGGATGCAGCCAAATACAGGAACATTCTGGAAGAAAACCTGTTGGTATCTGCACAAGACCTGAGACTGGGACGGAGATTTATCTTCCAACAGGACAATGATCCAAAACAAAGCCAAATCTACAATGGAATGGTTCAAAAATAAACGTATCCAGGTGTTAGAATGGCCAAGTCAAAGTCCAGACCTGAATCCAATCGAGAATCTGTGGAAAGAGCTGAAGACTGCTGTTCACAAACACTCTCCATCCAACCTCACTGAGCTCGAGCTGTTTTGCAAGGAAGAATGGGCAAGAATGTCAGTCTCTCGATGTGCAAAACTGATAGAAACATACCCCAAGCGACTTGCAGCTGTAAATGGAGCAAAAGGTGGCGCTACAAAGTATTAACGCAAGGGGGCCGAATAATATTGCACGCCCCACTTTTCAGTTTTTTATTTGTTAAAAAAGTTTAAATTATCCAATAAATTTTGTTCCACTTCACGATTGTGTCCCACTTGTTGTTGATTCTTGACAAAAAATTAAAATTCTATATCTTGATGTTTGAAGCCTGAAATGTGGTGAAAGGTTGCAAGGTTCAAGGGGGCCGAATACTTTTGCAAGGCACTGTATACAGTGCTGCTCAAAAGTTTGTGAACCCCCTCAACATTTTGGAATTTTCTATTATTTCAACCTGATTTCCTAATCAATCAATTCAGTAGTTTTTTTTTTGTTTTTTTAACAGTTGTGTTGTCGAGACTAAATTAAAAAGAGTTTTCATCAACTGATGTAGGTGCAAAATTGAACTGTTTGGTCACAACTAAAACCGCCATGTCTGGCGAAAAGTCAACACTGCATACCACCAAAAGAACCTTCTCCCAACAGTGAAGCATGGAGGTGGGAATGTCAAGATCTGGGCTTGCTTTTCATCCTCAGGATCTGGACAACTCCACATAGTCCAGGGAATCATGAATTCTGAGGAATATTGTCAAATCCTAGAACATAACCTGACGCCATCTGTTTTGAAGTTAAAGCTTGGCAGAAGGTGGATCATGCAACATGATAATGATCCAAAGCATTCCAGCAATACAACCAAGGAATGGCTGAAAAAGAAGAAGATTCGTGTTCTGGACTGGCCCAGTCAAAGTCCTGACCTAAATCCCATTGAAATGCTGTGGCGGGACCTGAAGCGAGCAGTTCATGCCAGACGCCCATCAAACCTCTCTCAACTGACTGCGTTCTGCAAGGAAGAATGGGCAAAAATCCCCCAAAGTAGATGTGAGAGGCTGATTAGTCACTACAGAAACCGTTTGGTTGAGGTAATCTCTGCAAAAGGAGGCGCAATATCCTATTAACTGAAGGGGTTCACATACTTTTGCACACATGATATCTGAGTTTTTCTTAAATCAACCACTTTTGTTAAATAAAGAATGACAATATAACTATTTCTTTTGTTTCAGTCCATTATTTGGAATGTCAGTATTGTGGATTTGGGTATAACTTAACATTTAATAAGGTTATTTTAGTTTTTTTTTACAAAAAATCTGACCATCGCTGTGGGGTTCACAAACTTTCGAGCAGCACTGTATATTAAAAAAGGCATGTCCGATGTTTTTTCACCGATTCCGATACTTTGAAAATGACGTAATCGGACCCGATCGATCGACATCTTTACTAATCATGTGAATTGGATGAAAAATATGAACGGCGAGATATATGTTGAAATGTTTTTTTTTGCTTTTGGAAATAATAAAGGTTTTTTTGTCAAAAAATATATTATATAAACAATAACTGCTTTTGCCGCAACTGTAAACATTAGAGGCGAAATCGTAAGAGTGAAATCGCCATGTGAATTTCTGGAACATTTCAAAGTTGGAATGTTCAGAATCGGTCAAAATGCGTGCCGTAAAAGCAGACAAGAAAAAATACAAATATCAAAACTACTATACTACTAGTGTTTCAACGACATCAATTCATAGTAAAAACATGTTGAGGAGCCTCAACTATAACATTCATATTTTTAAGATTTATCATGTTCGTTAATAGGGTGAATTAAACATAATTTCAGTATGATGTAGGGCAGTTGTGAACCAGTGTGCGTATATAAGGCCATGCAGTCCAAAAAAAAAAAAAAAAAAAACAGAAAGGCAGTCACTCCCCTTATCTATGTTGATTCATGCATTTGAGGAAACGGAGAGTGAGTCATCACATCTTCCTGCATGCTTGTACAACATATTTTCCAACTGCTCAGAATATTCATCTGAAAACAATGGCAGCATTATAGTTACTTGACCTCGCCATGCTCAAATTGTGGTAATGAATTCTTGAAGACCTGTATTTTGTAAAATATTACCAATATGAATCAGTTTTCTACAGTGCTAGCTCTCTGACTGGAGCATGTCCTAAGTGACTTTGGGCTTTAAAAATACAATTTTTTCTTCTTCTAAGCAAGATGCATCCTGCTACCAATGGTTTATCACTAGTGGACGTCCAATCCATTTAAAGTGGGAGGGTTGGCAGCGAATGAACACATTAACAAGGAAAATGCAAAAAAATCCTCCATTCAGTGGCGGAACAAATGTGAACAGGGTCCAGGTGTGATGAGTTTCAACGGGCCCCCAGTGGATAACGTCCGACTGGGAGTGCTAGTGGACAATCTTGAGCGGGCTCATCGATACCACTGTCCAACAGGGGGAGGAGAAATATTTTCACACCTAAATTAGGCCTGTCAGGATAAATTTTAGTAGGTGATATATTGTCTCATAAATTATTGCAGAAATGCGATATTATGGTCAATTGTTTTTTTTAACTAATTCAACCACTAATGTAGTGACAACATATCCTAATAAATCACCCATTCGAACGCAATAAATTGTTATTTCTAAATTGAGCACAAACTATATTAAAAATAATATTTAAAAACACACACACACGCACACACACAATGCATAATGTGTCATTTGAAACCTAGCTAAGCGCGGAATATGAAATAGGTGCGAAAACCTACACCATTTTTGTTCTATGCCAATTAGTCCATCAAAAGTGTTTATTTAATGCAAGATGACTGTCATCTTGAATTCCAAAGTGCGCATTTTAGCAAATTTGAAGCCAAATTATTAATTGCCAGTTTTTCAAAATAAGTGTCATTTTAAAGCGATGAAGAATCTGAAGTATGTGAGATAAACCCCAGAAATCTTTATTTACATCTTGAAAATGACATGCTTTTATTTTGAAATGTTCACCGGAAATACGTGCACTAAGCTGCTAACACTAAGCTTTACACTCAGTAAAAAAGTGCAAGTAATAAGTCATACATTTTTTTTTTTCTTTTTCTTCGCATCGTTTGCAAATGCTGTAAGCCAGCGAGTTTTTATGTTTGAAGTGTCACCTTTTGACCACAGGTTTGCGTTTTGGAAAAAACTGCCAATGTTTTTATAGCAGACTAAAGTGGTTAGTACATTGTCCTTTTTCCATTAGCCTCATTGGAGCAATGCTAACATTTTATAATGTTTACTGTAGCTGTGTTTCCCTATTTTGTATGTCTGAACTTTAATTCTACGGTGTGTTGATGACCAATAAACATCTGTGGTAGGAACTGGATACTCATATGCAATCAACATGCATCTGTGCCAAGTGCACGCAGCACTTTTCGATATCATTGTCAACTCTACTAAGGATATACACTCACCGGCCACTTTATTAGGTACACCTGTCCAACTGCTAGTTAACACTTAACTTCTAATCAGCCAATCACATGGCGGCAACTCAGTGCATTTAGGCATGTAGACATGGTTTAAGACAATCTCCTGCAGTTCAAACTGAGCATCAGTATGGGGAAGAAAGGTGATTTGAGTGACTTTGAACGTGGCATGGTTGTTGGTGGCAGAAGGGCTGGTCTGAGTATTTCAGAAACTGCTGATCTACTGGGATTTTCACGCACAACCATCTCTAGGGTTTACAGAGAATGGTCCGAAAAAGAAAAAATATCCAGTGAGCGGCAGTTCTGTGGGCAGAAATGCCTTGTTGATGCCAGAGGTCAGAGGAGAATGGCCAGACTGGTTCGAGCTGATAGAAAGGCAACAGTGACTCAAATAACCACCCGTTACAACCAAGGTAGGCAGAAGAGCATCTCTGAACGCACAGTACGTCGAACTTTGAGGCAGATGGGCTACAGCAGCAGCAGACCACGCCGGGTGCCACTCCTTTCAGCTAAGAACAGGAAACTGAGGCTACAATTTGCACAAGCTCATCGAAATTGGACAACAGAAGATTGAAAAAAGTTGCCTGGTCTGATGAGTCTCAATTTCTGCTGCGACATTCGGATGGTAGGGTCAGAATTTGGCATCAACAACATGAAACCATGGATCCATCCTGCCTTGTATCAACAGTTCAGGCTGGTGGTGTAATGGTGTGGGGAATATTTTCTTGGCACTCTTTGGGCCCCTTGGTACCAATTGAGCATCGTTGGAACGCCACAGCCTACCTGAGTATTGTTGCTGTCCATTCCTTTATGACCACAATGTACCCAACTTCTGATGGCTACTTTCAGCAGGATAATCGCCATGTCATAAAGGTGGAATCATCTCAGACTAGTTTCTTGAACATGACAATGAGTTCACTGTACTCAAATGGCCTCCACAGTCACCAAATCTCAATCCAATAGAGCATCTTTGGGATGTGGTGGAACGGGAGATTCGCATCATGGATGTGCAGCCGACAAATCTGCACCAACTGTGTGATGCAATCATGTCAATATGGACCAAACTCTCTAAGGAATGCTTCCAGCACCTTGTTGGATCTATGCCACGAAGAATTGAGGCAGTTCTGAAGGCAAAAGGGGGTCCAACCCGTTACTAGCATCGTGTACCTAATAAAGTGGCCGGTGAGTGTATTGTTCATTGGCCTGTAAAAATCCATATACTGTATAAGACAAACTGGACTATAAACCGCAGGGTTCAAAGCGAAGGAAAAAAGTAGTGTCTTATACTTGGAAAGTTACGGTAATTTGTTAAAATACATCATCTAACCACTTCACACAAGAGGACTTACCTTGTTGTTGAGCGCTAATCACTTGGGTGAGAAAAGTCTGCGTGCGTTCATCATCCTGGAGTTCTACCAAGAGTTCTGGAGCTTTTTCTCCTTTTATTCGTATCTTGAGTCCGGCTATAGGCAATTGGACAACACACATTTTAACAACAGGAGACAACTTTGGAATGGCTACAAGAAATGCAGACTCAAAAAAACAAAGCATAGGGATTTCACAGTCAGTCCATTCAGAATTCTCTCAGAGTGCCCAGGGAAACCAATGACCCGTGACTGCTACTAAATAAAGATGTAAACACTACCAAAAGAAATGCAGTTTTCTGCATTCCAATGAGGTTGCATATTCCCACAGTTTGGCCTTGGAGTAAAAAATAGACGGTTGGAAGATTTTTTTTTTTTTTTAACCAGAAAGGGTTTGAAAATACTCACTGACTAAGGAGAAGTCAATGAGAAGAGCTTCCTCACCCTCTGAAAGAAGAGGAAAAAAATAGCTTCATCAGTGTTAAATAGTATTTCGTAGATTTGTCTAATAAAATAAGATAATATAGATATCGGTTTTGACTCAATTCGCATGTTGCCTACGAAGTGAATGTAGAAGCCTTTAGCCTTCGCCCTTTGTACAAGGGCTAGTCACAGCTTAGCACAGCAGTTATTTATGTACTTATACTTATTGGCTATTGGGTGTCTCCAAACTAAGATGCCTGGAATTTGTTTTGTGAGCAGACAATTAGCATTCAAGGTGCAAAAATTAAATGAACAATAAATCATTGAAAAAAATGAATTATAAACTCATTGCATATAACTACTGCTCTACCAGAAAGAAATAGTCTCTAAGAAAACTAGAAAAGTACAGGTAGACCCCGGGTTACAACGTGCCCGACTTATACGATTTCGACTTTATGACGCTGCAGTCTCGTCCGCCATTTTGTCTCGTCGTTTTTTTTTTTTTTTTTTTTTTTTTTTTATAAGCACAGAATTTTTCCTCGTCTAACAGCAGTCAAGTTCTCCTGCAAATATTTGTTTCGCCAATAAGGGGAGCTGTTGTCTCACTAAGGTTGATTGAAAACATATTTTTTGGGGTGCATTATTTTTGGTTTCCTGTCGTCATTGTAGAATTCTTGGGACTATATTGTTGACAATAATTACTGGTGCACGATAATTATCGGTCTGATAATAGGAATTATGACGTCATCCCGATAAATCCAATAACATTATTAATGGGACAGATAATATTGATTGTGTTTGCTTTACAGTTTACATTGACTTTACACACTAGGATAGGAAAGCAGTTGACCATTTGCGGTGCATTGCTCCCACCTGCTGGTAAGAATAATTCGTTGCATCTATTTTTTGTTACAGTAGTTTTGTTCACATTACAAGCTCATTCACATACACATTGCGGTGTCTAGCGGTCGCATTGACAATCGTGAATGCTTTCTGCTACGTTTCCGCCTCGGAAATATGTTTGTAAGTATTTTATGTTCACTATAACATATGGATGTGCACCATATGTTTACTTTTTGGTGAAGGGTCATATGTACAGAACTTAAGTTGTTGTGTTATAGAAGCCAGCCAATGCTTTAGTAGCTCAAGCTAGTGTGCTATGCTATACATATAATAGTTGTATATATATGGTAAATGGTGTTATACTTATATAGCGCTTTTCCACCTTTCAAGGCGCTCAAAGCGCTTTACACTATCTCACCATCTACCTACTGGTGACGCAGCACCAGTAAATATAAGTGTATTGTGCAGTTTGTTGTATACCGAGTATTGAATATGTGTATTTTTCTGTTGTACTTTCACATTATTAAGACGAGTGTCTTCCCATAAAAGCAAGAAAAGACCAAGCCTTGTGGTTTATGGAAGTGCATTCATTTTTAGCTGGCTGTCAGGCAGTGCAGAAGTGAAACGCACTGTTTTGTTCATGTCATTATGAAAAATCTGGTGAGAAGGCAAATCTATGTTGAATCCACCACTATATATCGATATCGGTATCGGCTTTGAGGAGCAGGAAGTTATCGATAGTTATCGATCGGTTTCAAAAAATGGATAGCGTGCACCCCTAATAATAATTTATTTACAAGTTAAATTAAAAAGATGGCATTAAGTTTAATTGCTGTTAACGGACACCCAGTCGCTTTCTGTTTTTACTAAGGAAGTAGAGTGCGATGCAGCAAGCAACGGTGTAGCATAAGCAGCTAAGTTGCTGAAATCAAGCTCTAAATGAGCTTCATAAGTCGCATTGACTTACCAGTTCACTAGCAGGCCAAAGTGTTCTACGTCGTGGCTGTGGTTTAAAAGTAAAACGACAGTAAACATCGATGAAATAAGAACTCTTGTGTCTCCACTTCTGAACAAGCCCGGCATACTCTGTGTACCTTTTTCACCATCCACCAGCATTAATGGTAAGTTCAGTATCTTATTTTTAACTTTATATTATTAATATGAGGTATAATTCATGTTTTTGGACGGTTAGTTTGAGGTTGAGGGGGGGTGTCTGGAGTACTTAAAGGGTTAATTCCAAATTACGCGGAAATTCGGGTTACGTCACCAGCGTAGGAACGGAACTCTTTTGTAACCCGGGGACTACCTGTATTAAAATACAAAAATCTGCGCAAAAGCACAGCAAAACGCATCTTGAGAATTATCATCGCATCGGCATGTCCTATAATTGGCTGCTTTTATTTGTAATGCTCTGTCGCCGCCCCAGTGGCCCTTTGGGGTAACTAGTATAAACATGATTTATTTGTAAATTAGTCCTTTTATTACATTATGGACATTTTTGCTCATTTCAATTTATATAAATTTATATAGGGCATGTATTTTCTATAACTTCAGTTGAAGTTCTCTTATTTTTTACAGAATGTTCATTTTATTTGGAAAACCATCAAGTTGTTACATTTATCATTATTAAAGCATTCAGTGGGGCATCACAATACGATTAGCAATAACAAGTTAAGTGCATGACCGCATATATCGGTATTGGTTTGATATCGGTATTAGATTTTTAAGTTGAACAATATCGGTATATCGGTTAAAAGTCATTATCGGACAACACTAGTACTATGAAATTTGCATTCAAATTTGTCCTTTAAAAACTTAAAGGGATAAAAATGTAGAATAATCAAGTCAAATCATCACTTACCTTTAACAATTTCAAATTTTCCATTAATAGGTATGGAGAGCTGGGGCACTGGACGGGCCACGACTGCGTCAGGGGTTGCCAGCACACCGAGTCTGCGTGGCGACAGCACAGACTCCAGCTTAATACCAGCTCCTTATTTGTTTTCACGATTTATAGATGTTCAAACAACAGTATTTCACGTCTACAGCAGTAAGTTCCCATTTTCTCACAATGACAAGGCAGTTTCATGCAAAGTTCTTCAAGGGATGCAGAGAAGATGGCCATTTATATTTGGCAAAACCATGAAGTTATTCAAAATGGAAAAACTGAGCAATAATGCAGACCTGCATGCTGTGATGTATTGTGGTCCACTTGTTATCAGTAGTACTAGTAGTAGGGGTCATAAACAGCTAGTTAGTTCAGGTTATTGTGTGGCTCAACTTCCTCTTTCTATTATTTCTCACTATTCTGTACCCCTTCTTAGAAATTATATTATTAGCCTTTGCATTAACAAAGAATTTGGGGATTTAAGTATTTATTCACAAGAATTTTCACCGGAAAAGCTGTTTACATAAGGCGGCTGCAAGCTACATTCACTAACAGACTAGCATTGTACTTCGACATATTTACGTAAAATAAATGCTAACTGCATGTTTTTGTTGTTTTCTTCTTTTTTGCTTTTAACCAAGAATCGAGACTGTTTTACGTCCATATCTATTAAGAATTCGGAGATTTAAGCATTTATTCACAAGAATTTTCACTGGAAAAGCTCTGTTTACATAAGGCTGCCGCTAAATGTAAAGTGAGTTATAAATAAAATGTATTATTATTATTATTATTATTATTACAACCAGTTCAGGGTGTCCCCTGCCTACTGCCCGTAGTTAGCTGGGATAGGCTCCAGCACCTCCGCGACCCTCGTGAGGAAAAGCGGCATGGAAAATGAATGAATGAATGAATTATTCATTAACAGACTAGCATTATACTTCAACATATTTAGGTAAAACAGATACTACTTGCATGGTTTTTTTGTTTTGTTTTTGTTTTTAACCAAGAATCAAGACTGTTTACGTCCATATCTATTGATAATTCAGAGATTTAAGCATTTATTTACAAGAATTTTCACCGGAAAAGCTGTTTACATTAGGCGGCCGCAAGCTACATTTACTCACAGACTAGCATTGTACTTCGACATATTTACGTAAAATAAATGCTAACTGCACGTTTTCTTTTGTTTGTTTTTAACCAAGAATCGAGACTGTTTTACGTCCATATCTATTAAGAATTCGGAGATTTAAGCATTTATTCACAAGAATTTTCACCATAAAAGCTCTGTGTACATAAGGCAGCCGCTAGCTACATTCACTAACGGACTAGCATTTTACTTCGACACAATTTACTTAAAATAAATGCTAACTGCACGTTTTTTTTTTTTGCTTTTAACCAAGAATTGAGACTGTTTTATGTCCATATCTATAAAGAATTTGGGGATTTAAGCATTTATTCACAATAATTTTCACCATAAAAGCTCTGTTTACATCAGGTGGCCGCTAGCTACAGTCACTAACAGACTAGCATTTTACTTCCCATATTTTAGTAAAATAAATGCTAACTGCACGTTTTTTGGGGTTTTTTTTGCTTTTAACCAAAAATCAACACTTTTTTACGTCCATATCTATCAAGAATTCTGGGATTTAAGCATTTATTCACAAGAATTTTCCACGAAAAAAAAAGTTCTCTGTCTGTGATTCCACTCGGTCAGCTTTGACGGCCTCGCCAACAATGCAGGCCCCCTATTTATCGGCCCCGCGGCCCCTGTCCCGTCAATACAAGATGAAGTCTATGCCCAGGCAATGAGTTAATTTTGGGGCATTTCATGTTACTTCCAGTTGATTTGGGGGAATTTACAGGTCACCTCCTGTTGATTTTGGGTTACTGAAAAGAATGTGACTCAAGAATGAGTCACTTCCTATTAATTTGGATATAAAAACAACAGAAATGGACCAGTAAATGCCCTAAAATGAAGAGGAGGTTATCGGTAAATGCTCACAAAAGACTGGCTGTGAATGCTCTGGTTTCAGTGCGATTGACGGCACTAGACGTCCAATCCAGTCAAAATGAATTGGATGCCTAGCGCCATCAATGACAGCCAGTGAGCAAACAGACACTATTCCAATGGAAGACTTTGGTAGCAATCTGTTGGTTCTTTTATTTTCTTTTTTTAAACACTGACACCTTTTTAAGACGACATATTGATTCATGGTAGGAGCCTATTGATAACATTTTGGAGTCTGGACTACAAAGTATCGCAATATATCACTTTTTTAATACATTGTACACCCTTAATAGTTATCATGAGCCTTGTATTGCAAACTGCATCAAATCCGGAGGTACCCTACAAAAAACAACTTGTCACAGCCAAGATTCGAAACTAAACCTTAGACCCGCTCGGCAACAATGCTGTCAAAGAATAGAAACCCTGGCCGGTCCGTTTCTCCCCGAATCTCTTTCCAACAGTTAACTGAGCACTGAACTTGTGTTCCCATGTGAGTTCCATTACGTAGTGAAGGAATTCCAGATAATGACTGAAGGTAGCAAGCAGCTGGCAGGGACTAAATGCTTTGTGCCTCACGCTAAAACATGACAGCCTGCTAGCTTTTATACAACGCCTAGCAAATAGTATGGAATCACCAGTCTCGGACGAGGACTCACTCATTTTATCATGTAGAACAAACTCAGATAAAAAGCTTGAAAAAAATAATGATTCAGTTCCAAAAGTGTAACTCGTTTTTATCATAGCATTCAGAAAAACTAAAAGAAATGAATTTAAAAAACATTGTGGTGGTCAGTAAATGTTACTTTTATAGACCAAGTGCAGTGAAATATATATGGAATCACCACATTCTGAGGAAAAAATATAGAATCATGAGAAACAAACAAAGAAATAACAAACAAAACACATCTCTAGTATTTAGTAGCACCACCTCTGGCTTTTATGACAGCTTGCAGTCTCTGAGGCATGGGCTTCATGAGTATTCTTCATCAATTTGGTGCCAACTCTCTTTGATTGCAGTTGCCAGATCATCCTTGCAGGTCAGAGCCTTGCTATGGACCATTTTTTTTTCAATTTCCACCACAGGTTTTCAATGGGGTTGAGATCTGGGATATTTGCAGGCCATGCCATGGACTGGATGAGTCTTTCTCTAAGGAATGCTTTAACAGTTTTAGCTCTGTGGCATGAATTCTGATGTTTTTTTCAGGCAGTCATCTTTGTAAATCTCACTGGAACCGCACCAAACAAAAGTTCCAGCATCATCATCTTGTGCAGTGCAGATTCTTGACTCTTGACAAAAATTCATTATTTTTTCAAGCTTTTTATCAGAGTTTGTTCTACATGATAAAATGTCTGAGTGTTGCTCGTCCGAGACTGGTGATTCCATACTTTTTGTTAGGGGTTGTACATATGCACAGACACAAGGTCAGTGGCCCAATCATGCAATTATTGTACATGGAAAGCTCAACACAACCATAAGTTTACACCCAACTTCCATAAGTTACTTATAAGCATACTGTAAATCTAAAAGTATGTTAAAAACAGAACACAAAACTGTCACACCTGACTATAAGCCGCACCCACCAAATTTGACAAGAAAACATTATTTATTCAAATATAAACCGCACCTAAAGACTACTTTTGTCAGGAAACAAAATGTTTTAACTCGATTTTGACACTCCAAAAAAATACTCGATACAATTTTCGATACTACATAGAGAAAAATCCCCCAAAATTGAATGCTATTTTGTTATGAACTCTTTCAATGTCACTGAAAACGACAGACGTCCTATCATGTGTATCTTAAAAATGAAATTAAAACTCTTTAAATGAGTTTATTACTAGTTGACTTACTAGTTGACGAACAGGACAAGTCTTACAAAAATATTCATGGGGTAGGGAGAGGGGGGCATGAACTTTTTGAGTTTTGGGAATAAATATGTCATGATAGTATAATACAGTGATCGCTTTTCGCGGTGAATGGGAATTAATTTTTCGTGTGTGTGGGTTCAATCTATTTATTTTGATTTAGCATTGAAAAGAGGCACATAAGTCACGTACAGTTTTTTCCCAAAATTAAAAAAAATGTACATATGTTTTTCTTAATAAATGTTTCTTTAAGCACTTCAAATGCAACAATTATGATCAGTTTTAAACATGTCACTATCGCACCAAATTATTTTTAAACAAGAATAAAGTAGAAAAATGCTTGGCTTTATTAAATGCTTCATTGAGTGAGTCTACTCAAATCCACTTTAGCTGCTCACTTACACACAATAAGTTGCCACAGCAACTGTTTAACAAGTTAAACGATGATTGGCGCATGCGGCACTTTTGAAGTTTGTGACTCTGGCAAGATCCCTAATCTATAGTATAAGGGTACTTACATAAATTGTCCACCACGTTCAATTAGTGACAGCAGTCTGGGCTCCTTCTGGCCATCCCTCAACTCCAGACCTCTTACAGTGTGAGCAGCATAATGAAGGAATGATTGCGTATCAACATGAAAACAATCTACAGCTTAACTGTAAACAGACTGAGTACTGCATTTACTTGTGTATTTTAAAAGACCACCCTTTAGGTTGGGATTGTAATGTCATATGTGTGTGATAATTTGTCAGATCGAGAAACGACAGGACTATATTACCGTATTTTTTGGACTATAAACCGCACCTGAGTAGTGTGACTATAAGTCGCAACAGCTAAAAAAATAAGCAATGAAGAGGGAAAAAAAGGAGTTGCACCGAAGTAGAAGTTGCATTTTTAGGGAACATTTACAGTGCCTTGCAAAAGTATGCAGCCCCCTTGAATCTTGCAACCTTTCGCCACATTTCAGGCTTCAAACATAAAGATATGAAATTTAATTTTTTTTGTCAGGAATCAACAACAAGTGGGACACAATCGTGAAGTGGAACAACATTTATTGGATAATTTAAACTTTTTTAACAAATAAAAAACTGAAAAGTGGGGCGTGCAATATTATTCGGCCCCTTTACTTTCAGAGCAGCAAACTCACTCCAGAAGTTCAGTGAGGATCTCTGAATTATCCAATGTTGTCCTAAATGACCGATGATGATAAATAGAATCCACCGGTGTGTAATCAAGTCTCCGTATAAATGCACCTGCTCTGTGATAGTCTCAGGGTTCTGTTTAAAGTGCAGAGAGCATTATGAAAACCAAGGAACACACCAGGCAGGTCCGAGATACTGTTGTGGAGAAGTTTAAAGCCGGATTTGGATACAAAAAGATTTCCCAAGCTTTAAACATCTCAAGGAGCACTGTGCAAGCCATCATATTGAAATGGAAGGAGCATCAGACCACTGCAAATCTACCAAGACCCGGCCGTCCTTCCAAACTTTCTTCTCAAACAAGGAGAAAACTGATCAGAGATGCAGCCAAGAGGCCCATGATCACTCTGGATGAACTGCAGAGATCTACAGCTGAGGTGGGAGAGTCTGTCCATAGGACAACAATCAGTCGTACACTGCACAAATCTGGCCTTTATGGAAGAGTGGCAAGAAGAAAGCCATTTCTCAAAGATATCCATAAAAAGTCTCGTTTAAAGTTTGCCACAAGCCACCTGGGAGACACACCAAACATGTGGAAGAAGGTGCTCTGGTCAGATGAAACCAAAATTGAACTTTTTGGCCACAATGCAAAACGATATGTTTGGCGTAAAAGCAACACAGCTCATCACCCTGAACACACCAACCCCACTGTCAAACATGGTGGTGGCAGCATCATGGTTTGGGCCTGCTTTTCTTCAGCAGGGACAGGGAAGATGGTTAAAATTGACGGGAAGATGGATGCAGCCAAATACAGGAACATTCTGGAAGAAAACCTGTTGGTATCTGCACAAGACCTGAGACTGGGACGGAGATTTATCTTCGAACAGGACAATGATCCAAAACATAAAGCCAAATCTACAATGGAATGGTTCAAAAATAAACGTATCCAGGTGTTAGAATGGCCAAGTCAAAGTCCAGACCTGAATCCAATCGAGAATCTTTGGAAAGAGCTGAAGACTGCTGTTCACAAACACTCTCCATCCAACCTCACTGAGCTCGAGCTGTTTTGCAAGGAAGAATGGGCAAGAATGTCGGTCTCTCGATGTGCAAAACTGATAGAAACATACCCCAAGCAACTTGCAGCTGTAATTGGAGCAAAAGGTGGCGCTACAAAGTATTAACGCAAGGGGGCCGAATAATATTGCACGCCCCACTTTTCAGTTTTTTATTTGTTAAAAAAGTTTAAATTATCCAATAAATGTTGTTCCACTTCACGATTGTGTCCCACTTGTTGTTGATTCTTGACAAAAAATTAAAATTTTATATCTTTATGTTTGAAGCCTGAAATGTGGCGAAAGGTTGCAAGGTTCAAGGGGGCCGAATACTTTTGCAAGGCACTGTATTTGATAAAATCCAACACCAAGAACAGACATGTCATCTTGGAAGGCAATTTAAAATAAAAATACAGCACAACAGGCTGAATAAGTGTATGGTATGCTAATATTACATAACGCTGAAACAATGGACTGAGAACGGAATATGTGAAATGATATAATAATGGGTAAACAATTTCACACCTCAGTCACTCCAGAGCAAGGGCGTAGTTTTGGTCTCAACATTGGTAGGCAGTGTTGGGCAGGTTACTTTAAAAAGTAATTATAGTTACTCACTACTTCTTCCAAAAAGTAACTGAGTTCGTAACTGAATTATTCTATAGTAAAAGTAACTGGTTACCAGGGAAAGTAACTATTTCCTTTACTTTAAAAAGAAGTTTTTGAATGCCAAAGAATTTGAAATTTTCTGAGCAGTATTCGAGTCAGTTGAATAGAGAAGAACAGACAGGTAGTTGTGTTATAGAACCTTGTAATATTTATTGCACCTCACCAGCAACAGATTTATCCTACACTTTAAGTGCAACAAAAATAAACAGATTTGAATTGCTTACCACAGATGTCGACAAAAAGTTTGCCCCGGGACATAAATTACACTTTACATGCACGTTCTTTCCTTAAATTTTGACCAACTTTAAATAGTGTTTATATCTCCACCTCGTAAAGGACAAATTTTCCTCTGAATGCTCTGCCACCATATCCCTCTGCATCTGTTTAGCGTGTGTGTGTTTGCCGGACTCTGTGTTCTGGTTTGTGTGTGAAAACACCGGCTCTGAAGTATGTGCACTATTAGGCTTTACGTTATAGAATGGGGGATCACGTGAGATTTGACAACTACACAGAAAATTGGAAGCAGGTCTGGCCCGCGGGACATTAAACTTAAACTTGCTAGTTCGATTAAGAGACAAACTCGTTACTAAGGCAAAGACCAGATATGTGATCAAACTTAAGGATGTGAACAATGTTGACCATTACGAGCAAGCCGAAGACAAATGGAGTAAAGATGTCGATGGGCTTCCACAATTACGCGAAATGGACATTCTGCTGTATTTATTGTTTGGTGTATGTTCCTAAACTCATCAGCGATTCCGAAATGACAAATCGCTCCAAAGAACAGTTTTGCTGCGGATTGGTGCAGAACCTGCACATTATGACCGTATCAAACAGCAACTTCATCGTTCTTTCAAAGGTAGGCTATGTGTGTTTACTATTTTCATTGCCATGAACCTGAACGCACCCCAAGTCTTGGATGACAAATAAACAGAGCAGAGTAGACTCGCTACGGCTGGTAGTTTCTTCAATTTATTCAAAATAAGTAACGCACCGCTTTTGACCGTCAGTAACGGTAACGACGGAAAAAATAATTACTTAGATTACTCATTTACTGAAAAAATAACACCGTTATGTAACGACGTTATTTATAACGCCGTTATTCCCAACACTGTTGGTAGGGACGATATAACAGCATAACCTGCATGTACACTTTTTGCTGGGGACGGGACATTAATAAGACCAAACAGACAGATCGGGTTAATGGGGGTCAGGGCTACATTTCTCATTAATTGATAGGCTAAATAATCAATGCAAAATACATCTGTATTGACTTAAACTAACTTTCATATGTATTGGTTCAGGTGATAAACTGTTCCATTCAAACCTTTGTTTTCAAAAACTACTAAAGAAACAGTTTGAAAACTTCCAGAATAAATGTCTGGATTAAATTAGCAGATTTATTTTTCAATATCTGAAAATAACTCAAATTATATTAGAATACACAATAAAAACAAACTTGTTAATAATCTCTTAACTATCCAGGAATGCAAAAAAATAAACATTTGTCTTAAGACCACTCAACATTGTTGAGAAATTACTATAACATATATATAATATATAAAAATATACATTAGATATAACCTCTTAGTCAGGGGTAAACAAAAATAAATAAAAATTCAGCCTTCCTTCAGATAAGACACTACTGGTTGTGTCCACAAGCACAGCCAAACTCAACAAAAAAATGAAAGCTCCTTTGGGCTGCTTTAAAACCACATAAATAAAATAAAAATGAAAATTGGGGATAAAGGAATGAACCTCAGTTCAATACATTTCTCACAGTTTAATTGACGTTAACAATAGAAAATACATACAGGAGGTAGCATCTTAGCAAATTCACACAGTTTAATGTTATGCTAACACTGATACAGGTCGGACTTTCAGTAGCAAAATTAGTGGTATGTTCCCCACCTCCACAACATTAACGTCTTTTTACATTACTTACAGTGGCTGCAACTGGACGAAAAAAAAAACCTTCTAATAAGGGCTGTCATAATTATCGCGTTGATGGGCGGCAATTAATTTTTTTATTAATTACGTTAAAATATTTGACGCAATTAACGCACATGCCCCGCTCAAACAGATTAAAATGACAGCACAGTGCATTGAGTGCAATGTCCACTTGTTACATGTGTTTTTTGGAGTTTTGTCGCCCTCTGCTGGCGCTTGGGTGCGACTGATTTTATGGGCTTAAGCACCCATGAGCATTGTGTAATTATTGACATCAAAAATGTGGGGCAACTAGTTTATTTTTTGATTGAAAATTTTACTAATTTTATTAAACGAAAACATTAAGAGGGGTTTTAATATAACATTTCTATAACTTGTACTAACATTCATCTTTTAAGAACTTCAAGTTTTTCTATCCATGGATCGCTTTAACAGAATGTTAATAATGTTAATGCTATCTTGTTGATTTATTATTATAATAAACAAATACAGTACTTTTATGTACCATATGTTGAATGTATATATCCATCTCGTGTCTTATCTTTCCATTCCAACAATAATTTACGGAAAAATAGGGCGTATTTTATAAATGGTTAGAATTGCGATTAATTACGATTAATTAATTTTTAAGCTGTAATAAACTCGATTAAAATTTTTAATCGTTTGACAGTCCTACTTCTAATATCCCTACTCTTCGAAGAGGGTAGAGGAGGCGGCATGGGTTTGTGGCTGTGAGTGCGTGTCTGTGTGGGGGGATGGGGTCCAAGTCATCAGCCAATTAAACATGCATTTGAGGGGAAAAAATGGACTGACACACTCAGCAGTGAAAAGGGGTAAATGTCTGAACATAATGAAAATAATTAATAGGGGTAGGATCAATTATATCCTTCCAACATATAGGGAGACAATCCTAATTAAATATATAACTGATCCCATTATATAATTAAAATAAGGTTGCTTAAAAGTTGGTGGTGACAATTTGTGCATCCTGAAAAGTTGGTAGTGTCATGTCCCTACCGTCCCTATGCAAACCTACGCCCTTGCTCCAGAGTATAAGTCGTACCCCCAGCCAAACTACGACAAAAAACTTATAGTCCGGAGAATACGGTTGACAGAAAACAGACCTTGTTAGAACACAAAAAAGTCAATACATTGGTTAGTGTTAAAGGTTCAAGCTTAGCTGTTATTATGGTAAATTTCTTCACACCGGGGCTCTCATTCCAAACTAGGTCAAAAGATTAATATAAGACTAACAGCGACACAGATAACTATTGAAGTTGAAAAAGAGTTAATTATTAAATGAGCAATGAGCGCCTACTGTTCGTCCGTCATTTAATCGCGTGATTATATCATTGTTTTGGTTGACAGCCCCCTAGTGGAAGAAATGGGTATGCAAAATTTGAATTAGTTTGTTACACTATAACTCGCATGCAGTTCAAGTATCCAAATTAGGAGTTAAAATAGCTCGAGAAATCACTCGGTAGCCATAGAATACATGCTAACAATCAAGCTAGCTCTTCAACAATAAAATTAAAGGTATCTTTTTTTCCTCAAAAGGATATTGCCAAGCACTCCTCGCTTCCAATCCCCAAGGAGGACTCCATCCTTACCGAAAAGAGGCGAATTTTACGGCGGGGCTGCTAGTTGGCTCCGTCCATACGTACGGCAAGAAGAAAGTTAAATCCCCGCCCGGTGAGGCGGCGGCGACGGCAGAGGTAGCGGCGGCCTTCCGGGTGCCAGGACCTCGGTGGTTTGTCCAGGGAATGACTTCGGACATTTAACAGCGTTGAGAATTCATAGTGTCCCGCCTAGTTGGCGCCATTCTAGCTATGAAGATAAAAACTCCCGGGTTTTTAACCTCTTCTTGACCTGGTTCATTTGACAGCATAGCTTAAATTTGACGCCAGATGTAAAAGCATGTTGGCTTCCAGTGGAGAGTTGCGGAAAGGATTCGGCTGCTGCTGTATCTTCTTCCCTTTTTAGTACTGCTCGACTTCATATCGCCCTTGAAGCACAGTTTGCGCCCTCTTTGTTCAGGAGTGTACATTACAACCTGTAGAAACCTATCAAATAATGTTTTAAAATGCATTGATCCTTCAATTATCGCTGTTAATAGGAACCAGAACCAACCGAGTAAAGTGGAAAAACCGCGAAGTAGTGTAAAGCCCCCTCTTTTTTAACATAATTGTTTTGTGTCTATAATAATCATAGACTCCACTATCGTTGACGTGACAGCTCTTACGGACATTGCACCACGGCTTCCCGTAGGAGGCCCGGCCAGGCAGAGCGTCGAGGTAGCTTAAACATACGCTGTGTTCTACCGCCAGATTTAGGTGGAAACAGGACGAAAGTTTTACTGCATACAAGCAGGCAGGAGTGTCTCAAGAGTGATTTGGTTGAGTATTCCGGGTAATTATTATACAAAATAGCACCGTGCATGCACTTTCAAATATTGTGAAAACTTTTTTTAAATGAATGGAAAAAAATTTGTGTAACTTTAGCTTGAAATATTTACGTAAAATGAATGATAACTGCCGGGTTTTTTTTTTTGTTTGTTTTTTGTTTTGCTTTTAACCAAGAATCTAGGCTGTTTTACGTTCATATTAGGGCTGTCAAAATTATCGCGTTAACGGGCGGTAATTAATTTTTTCAATTAATCACGTTAAAATATTTGACGCAATTAACGCACAAATGCCCCTCTCAAACAGATTAAAATGACAGGACTGTGAAATGTGTACTTGTTGTGTTTTACGGAGTTTTGTCACCCTCTGCTGGCGCTTGGGTGCGACTGATTTATAGGCTTCAGCACCCATGAGCATTGTGTAAGTAATTGTTGACATCAACAATGGCGGGCTACTAGTTTATTTTTTGATTGAAAATTTTACTAATTTTATTAAAACGAAAACATTAAGAGGGGTTTTAATATAAAATTTCTATAACTTGTACGAACATTTACCTTTTAAGAACTACAAGTCTTTCTAGCCATGGATCGCTTTAACAGAATGTTAATAATGGTAATGCCATCTTGTTGATTTATTGTTATAATAAACAAATACAGTACTTATGTACCGTATGTTGAATGTATATATCCATCTTGTGTCTTATCTTTCCAGTCCAACATTAATTTACAGAAAAATATGGCATATTTTATAGATGGTTTGAATTGCGATTAATTGCGATTAATTAATTTTTAAGCTGTAATTAACTCGATTAAAAATTTTAATCGTTTGACACCCCTAGTTCATATCTATAAAATTTCCAGGATTTACGCATTTATTTACAAGAATTACAAGCTGCTTGTATTGTGACGGCCGCCATGTTGGATTTTGTATCCATACACAATAACGTAACTTGACATTAAAATAATCAGGTAATTTTCGGCCAACTGCCCGTTTTTTGGTAAAAAACAACAACTAGTAATTTCGACATTTCAGCGTCCATACAAAAAAATTACTTTGTGTTTTATTTTACGTAACATTTTAATCTAAAAACGACGAGGGCCAGATAGCCAGTGAGACGTGCTGAGGCAACAGCAATATTCCACCTAAACAAGTTGTGATTGTATGTAGAAAAATGCCAAATTTGCTTTTCATGAGTTAAATTAAGATGATTCTGCATGCTTTCCTCAAGTTTCTGATGTGAAAATTAAGTGATTTATTAGCTATTTAAAACTTCTGTCAAAATTGCACTAAAAAAAAAAAAATTTAAGTCGCTATTTCGGGCAAAAAACTTGTTATATGTTAAATAGTGTCATTGATCCTGAAGATATAGGTGATTATCTCTGCATTTTTTTTTTATTTTTTATTTTATTTTTTTTTGTGCATCTAGCGTAAAATCGGGGAATTTCATAGCCATTTTAAGTTTTGTTATACTTATATAAAAAAATTAATAATAAGTCGGGATTTTATTCAGGACGATTTTTTCATGCCACTGCTCATGGAGACTTATATATGCCTAGGGGAGGTTCCTGTTTTGGTTCTAGGTCGCTAGCGGATTTGGTTTTGAAAATATTTGAATTTTAAGTTTTTGAAAATAGGCCCCCTACAGAGCGGCTCCGCACCCTTTTCCCCGTCTACTGATAGCTCATTCACTCCCAGCCATTATCACCAGAGAAAGGCCCTTCGCTACCGGCCGTTTTACTGGATTTTGACTGATTTTGCAAGGCTAACAGAAAATTCTGTTCTATTGCTGTATAAACATGGAACCCACCAAAAGAAAGATGAGACTCAGTATGTTCATATCTTTTTCCATTCTTTAGAAAACAGCATTAAAAAAATAGCTTAGTTTGAGCAATTTTCCAGTTTCTGATGAAAAAACGGCGAAATTGAGCTTTGTTTTAAAGCATACATTTCAAACATAACTTCGACTTATACACAGCTATTTTTTGCTTTGGTTACATCCCAAACATCTGAATAATGTTTTCCTTATACAAAATAAGATAAACAACAAGACAAATAGAGCTTTTGATAGCAAAGTAACAATTTATTTACACATAACTAACTGAAAGATGACGCTGTTCTGGCCGCGACAGCCAGTTAAACTTTTCCCTCATCGGCGTCTGTCTCATAAAGATGAATTTTTTAGAGTCTCTGTGGGCTCTGACTCAAAGGCTGCACTAGTGGTCCCGGTCGTTCTGCTCGGTCGTCCAGCGCCTGGCATCGCGGACATCCTACCGGTTGTTCTGCTCGGTCATCCGCTGCCTGGCATCCATTCGGTCATCTTCTGCCTTGAAGCTTGGCCGTTTGTTGCCGTTGAATCGGGTTGTGGGTCTTACCAAATGCGCCACTGCCCTCCAGTGGCCAGTTTTATTGCTTTAAAATGGATTTTCAGCTCTGTGCTTTGGAGCTAAATTGAATAACAGCCCAGAGATGTCTTTTTGGAGAAAAAAATAAAAATAAAAAAACGTAATAAACATATAAATAAGTCTTTGGGACACTGAAACAATTATACATACAATGTATTTATATGTTTTTGGGAGCAAATGAGATAGTGAAGTCCATGATATATCGATAAGTGTATATCAAACCTTATAAACGCATATGTTATCATTAGAATATTAAATACTAGTTAGAAACATGCAAATAAAATATTAGTAATATCAGTAACATACAATAATATATAAATTATAAGTAGCCTACTTTACAATCATCCCCTTACTCTCTCATATGATACAAGTATAAGCAAAAATACGTAGATGTAAATAAAGTGTGCATACATATGTTTTTAGAACACTTTTGTATCTTTTTTTTTTTTTTTAATCTACGATGCATTGAGGGCATGGAATTTGAGCCGTGAAGTAGCAAGGAATCCCTGTAATAATGACAATAAATTAATAAAACAAAATTGCAATTCAGTTGTGGAGCATGAACTAAGGTTGCAAAAAATACATGTAATTTATGCATTTTATACAAGTTTATATATATATATTTAATATATATTAGGGCTGTCAAACGATTAAAATTTTTAATCGAGTTAATTACAGCTTAAAAATTAATTAATCGTAATTAATCACAATTCAAACCATCTATAAAATATGCCATATTTTTCTGTAAATTATTGTTGGAATGGAAAGATAAGACACAAGACGGATATATACATTCAACATACAGTACATAAGTACTGTATTTGTTTATTATAACAATAAATCAACAAGATGGCATTAACATTATTAACATTCTCTTAAAGCGATTCTTGGATAGAAAGACTTATAGTTCTTAAAAGATAAATGTTAGTACAAGTTATAGAAATCTTATATTAAAACCCCTCTTAATGTTTTCGTTTTATTAAAATTTATAAAATTTTCAATCAAAAAATAAACTAGTCGCTCCCCATTGTTGATGTCAATAATTGCACCATGCTCACGCATTGTGCTGAAACCCATAATATCATTTGGACCCAAGCGCCAGCAGAGGGCGCCAAACACCAAAAAACAAGTAACAAGCGGACATTACGCCACTGTCATTTTAATCTGTTTGAGCGGGGCATGCCATGTGCGTTAATTGCGTCAAATATTTTAACGTGATTTAAAAAATTAATTACCGCCTGTTAACGTGATAATTTTGACAGCCCTAAAATAAACTTGTATAAAAAATAAAGTTGGTAATCCAATCTTGGTTGTGATTTTCTTAACGTTTCTTAACATTTAATTTTCTCTTTGTTCTGCAAAGTTTGTTAGTGTGCATATATATATATATACTTTTTTTTTTTGCTAAATCTTTATACCCCTGGATAATTGTGCTGCTTGTAGCCCTTAACTCATTTATGTGGGCTAGGCTAGCTTTGCGTGCTCATGCATTATCATCTATGATGACAAGAGACGTCCAAGCCCTCTATGGTACCCAATGAGTTATTACTTAAAAAAATAAATACATCCATCCCAACGACATCTTGCAAAAAAAAAAAAAAAAATCTAAACGACAATGAACAGCTCAAATCATGGACAAATGTTTGTTTACTCGGCAGTTATACACTTGCTTCAAGCATGTTTACTCTTATTTTTATGAATGAGTTTAGCTTTAATTGACACAAACTATGCAGGTCGATAAAAATGCATAGAATTTGAGTTTTGTCACTAACGGTTTGGTTAACGATTAGTGTGACCAGTCCATGGTGTAGCACAAATCTCGTCTAAAGTCATCTGGGATAAGCTCTAGTTCATATGTGACCCAGAAGAGGACAACAACTATAAATGATGGATGGGTGGACCGAGCATGAATGTGTGTCATGAAGGCGTGCACTGCAAAACATCCATGTAATGTCTTTAATAAGGTTGTGAGGGACGCCTAAAATGATTCATTTAATGACTCTATGGCAAAAACATTATTTTGTTGTTTAAAGAGAATTGCAGAAAGCAATGCTATATAATTGAATTTGTCTGTTCCTCTTGTATGGCATGCACACTGATCTACATGTACATTGTTGCATCCCAATAAACCAGTGGCAGATGTGTATATACAGGTAGTCCACGGTTAACGAACAACTTCCGTTCCTGCACTGACGACGTATCCCGGATTTCCGCGTAAGTCAAAATTAACCTTTTAAATACTTCTTAACACTAAACACCAGCCCCAAAACATCACTGCTCTAGAGGAGATCTGCATGGAGGAATGGGCCAAAATACCAGCAACAGTGTGTGAAAAGCTTGTGAATAGTTAAAGAAAACGTTTGGCCTCCGTTATTGCCAACAAAGGGTACATAACAAAGTATTGAGATGAACTATTGGTATTGACCAAATACTTATTTTCCGCCATGATTTGCAAATAAATTCTTTAAAAATCAAATAATGTGATTTTCTGTTTTTTTTTTCACATTCTGTCTCTCATGGTTGAGGTTTACCCATGTTGACAATTACAGCCCTCTCAAATATTTTCAAGTGGGAGAACTTGCACAATTAGTGGTTGACTAAATACTTATTTGCCCCACTGTAGATGTCCAATGGCGTCCATTCATCCCTCTGCTGAATTAATGTCCGTTTTGTTAACTTGTGCAAATATGGTGGAAACTCACAGTTTGTCGGCAAGGCCGGCCCAGCCTATACGCAGACTATGCAGCTGCTTAGGGCCCCTGACCACTAGGGGGCCCCCAATCTGGCAACCTAATTTTATACGTTGTTAATAGAACATCGTGAATAATGTGGTGCGCATTGCCGTTTATCTATGCAAACATCCATTTTCTTGTCATTACAATCTGGCAACCTGGGGAGTGACATTGAACCTGATTTGCGATGATTGGTGCTCAAACGTGCTTGGAAAATAGATGCATGAATATGTCGAAGAGAATTTCTCCTTGAATTTGTGAGTTTTGATACTTGATTACAAGCTTAAAAAAATAAAAGTTCTTCCCTCACTTCTTTCTTTTCCTCTTTTAGAAAAAGGTTTGGCGCCATCTACTGTAAGTACTGACAATCATTCTGGGTGATAAGTTTGGAGTATGCAGTGCAACAAGATCTGGTTAATATACAAAATATGGACGTATGGGTTGGACTGCATGTATGGGTTTCACAGTACACTGTGACGAAATCGTGGGCCAAAAATATGGGCCCCTTGGCATTATTTTGCTGAGGGCCCCCAAATGGCCTGGCCCGGCCCTGTTTGTCGGTAAAAAAAATTAAATCGATTAAGTACACCAAGTACCTGTACATAAGAAAACATTTTCAATTGTTTGTTTTTAGGTCAGTTTAGGAAAAGTCATGTCAAATCATAGAAGAAATTAATTGTAATTTGTAATGCGATGAATGGCGTAAGGGTTGGTGTCTGGATGTGGCCACATATCTCCATCGGGCAGGGCTGCGGTGTGTTCGATACCCCGGGTCATCGACTCCACTGTGAGTGATGTGCGGTATGACTGGGCGAGTCGACAAAACGACGAGGCCTCCGAAAGTTCATCATTGTCGAAGAGATCCTCTGTGAGGTCCTTGTGCTGTCTTCTGGATGTTTTCATCTCATCTTGCAGTTCTGACACCAGCTCCTTCACATCCTTCACTAGTGTGGAACGCAGTCCGAACAGGCAGAGCAGGAAAACCAGACCGGCGCAGATCCCAGAAACGAAGTACAGAACCACTCGCTCAGGTGCTCCTGAAAGCAATGCATGTTTTCCACTAGACCAAAAACTCCCGCTGGAATAATGTCTATAATAACTCAAAAGTTTAACCCTTTCAGGGACAACAGTAACTACAGTGGGCAGCTATTCTTCAACCCTTTATCGGGTAAGTGACTATTTTTGGTCTTTTTTTTTTTTTAAATTTGTTCATTTTCATGTATTCAACACCTAGAACACTGTATGGTAGGTCATTGCACATACCCAACATTTTTTCTATTATCTCCAGAGAGTTGGTTAGTAGGACATATTGAGGCCTGTAGGTGGGGCCAGTGTACCATCCACCTGCAGGCGAGAGGAGCCTCCACTCAGACCCTCGTCAAACCCATGCGTGCAACCAAAACATAAAGTGCAGTAGTATTGTTGTTTACACTCACCATGTGTGTAGTCTGAGATCATGAAAGGATCCGTTGTCCCTCGACCCACATCCTCCAGAATATACCTGGGTACTGGATAGATGGTATAAAATACTATAAGTGCTATGGCTCAATAAAAGGTGGAAAACACTGTTGTTAGCAGTACTTCTTCACTATTAGAAATCAAATCCATTTAAAGTGGGTAGGTAGCAGCCAATGAGTTTAAAAAAAAAAAAAAAACTTTTATTCTTCCTCTGGCCAAAATGCACCCTCCCTCCAATGAGTTTAACACTAGTAGAGGTCCAATCCATTTGAAGTTTGAGCCTGGCAGCGAATGAACATCCCACCCACTCGGCATAGGCAAGTTAGGCGGTTGCCTAGGGTGTCGTCTTGTGGAGGGGGCGCCAAATTGCTTTAAGGCTTGCTTTTATTTCCTGGCCTTTTTCTGTGAAGAATTCAGACAGGGTTATTATCTATTTAATTAATACTGTTATTATTATTCATTATTATTATTATATTATATCATATTATATTATTATTTCTTTTATTTACCGTATTGGCCCGAATATAAGACGACCCCGATTATAAGACGACCCCCTCTTTTTCAAGACTCAAGTTTGAAAAAAGACTTTTTGAACACCAAATTAATTTTTATACAGAAACGACCACGGAAAGCTTTTCTCTGACTGTGAGCATTTTTTAGGCGATCTTTTTGAGCTCTCCAACTCCGTACATTACACTCTGTGACACCATATTTCACAGCCGCTTTGCAGTTGTTTGAAGACACCGCCTCATTTATCACCATCAACTTGAAGTTTGCGTCATAACTTCTCCTCAGCTGCCGGTGTTCTGCCAAAATATGCTACATCGGCGAAACGTCCTACATTAGTCGAATTTGACACCTAAATTACTACCGTGCGCTCTAAACTTGTTTTGTTTGGATGCATACAGGAATAACGTACTAAAGAAATGCCTGCAGAAAATACTTAAATGTAGTTATTAGGCTCGAGCGTATGACGTGGCACTCGCGAGGTTTCAGCCGCTATCGCCATTGTGGAAGCGAGAAACATAAACTGAGGCATTTCAAGTTACAGGTCGCTCTTTAAAAATGGTCGGAAATTATTGTGCGGTAAAGAATTGCAACAACCGATCGAATAGAAAGGAGAATGTACAGCTCGACGGAACACCGTTGAGTTTCTTCCGGATCCCTACATGGAGAAAAGGCGAGGGAAAGCTCATATCTGAACTTACCAAACGTCGAAGAATGGCATGGGTGGCCTCGATCAGAAGGAAGGGCATAACGTTTGATTCTCCAGTTACACACTGAGTTTGCTCTATGCACTTCCACTCCGGTAAGTTAATTTCGTTTGCTTACGCAAATTTCAGTAACTTTACGCCCTAAGTCGGCCTGTTGTTAGCTATTGCTACAGCTAAACAACTAGCATGCATACATGTGCATTGTCTTCATAAGACATAATTCATGTCGTTGCTAAATGAAAAAGCTGTAATATTTTGACGTGAGAGAGTGGCAAAGAATTTGTACACAGGCTACATTTTATGCAGCAAAAGATTTGTACATCCGTGTTCAGGGACTAATGTAAACACACATTGCCTACCTTTGCTAGAAAGATGGTGTTGCTGTTTGCTATGGTCATAAAGTGAAGATCCTGCACCCATCCGCAGCAAAACTGTTCGTAGCTTTGTAGCGATTTGTAGTTTCGGAATTGCTGATGAGTGTAGTAACATATACCAAACACTAAATACAGCATGATGTCCATTTCGCGTAGTGGTGGAAGCTTGTCGACATCTTTATTCCATTTGTGTTCTGCTTGCTCGTGAGGGTCAACATTGTTCACATCCTTAAAATTGCTCACATATCTGTCCTTCGCCGTGGTAACAAGTTTGTCTCTGTTTCGAACTGGCAAGTTTTCCCTACATTTTTCCATCTTTGGCACTCGTAGTTGAATTGTGCCGTTAAGTTTAAATGTCCCGTGATGCAGACGTGCTTCCGCAATGGCAAATCTCGCACGATCCCGTGCTGCTGTGACGTAAACGCTCGAGCCTAATATCAAATAAGGACGGTTTAAATACGCTACGTGACTAATGTGGTCAACTGCTTCAAAGCTAACACAAAAAAACACAATGGTTAAAAGTATGAGAGGGTAATACATGCAAAAAGTATCTTTGAGGCTGTGAAAAGGTTCTAAATAACTAAATAAAAACAAAAATAGTGAGTACTCACCGCTTCCAACCGATGTGCGCATGCGTGTGAATGCATACGCAAGCGCCCTGAGCATTGTGTAGACGTTTCGCCGCGTAGTAAGGAATGGCCGAACACCTGTTAATCTGGCCAATCTTCGACCCACTTTTCTCCAAATTGTCGCGAAGTTTCTCCATTTTTGGTTATCTCTTCTATTACCGGTATTTTCTTCTCTTTTCCTTCTTACCACTTTCTTCTTCGTGTCAGGGGTTCGCTTTGGCCGCCCGAGTCGCGTTCAGCATTCGATTCATTGATGACTGGCGCCATCCAGCGTCGTGAATGGGTATATGTCTAGGCGGCAGTTTTTTTTTTTTTTTTTTAGGCCGCAGTTATAAGACGACCTCCTCTTTTTCAATCTTATTTCAGTGCAAAAAACATCGTCTTATATTCGGGCCAATACGGTACTTTTCTTCCTTGAAGAATCCAGAAAGGGTTATTTGATTGTGACTTTCTGAAAAACAATAATTTTTTACATTAAGGCACTCCTGCATTCGTCACACTTATTCTGTTACAAACTGACCCCCGCCCCTCATCAGAGAAGGGAAAAGTTATGTGGCCCTCACAGGAAAAAGTTTGGGGACCTCTGAAATAAGGGGTTGTCAGAGTGCAAGCCTCTCCCATTATGAAACACAAACACCATAAGACAGGAATTTAAGGTAATGTGCACTTAAAATGGGACTTCAATTCACGGGGCGGAACCCTTAATAGCTTGTTCCAGCTGAACTATAAACAGTGACAGAGGTTGTGGAATATATATATATCTATATATAGTGGGGAGAACAAGTATTTGATACACTGCCGATTTTGCTGGTTTTCCCACTTGCAAAGCATGTAGAGGTCTATAATTTGTATCATAAGTTCTCTTCAACTGTGAGGGACGGAATCTCATACAAAAAACCCCCCAGAAAATCACGTTGTATGATTTTTAAATAATAAATTTGCATTTAATTGCATGAAATAAGTATTTGATACATCACAAAAATCCAACTTAATATTTGGCACAGAAACCTTTGTTTGCTATTACAGATACCAAACGTTTCCTGTAGTGCTTGAAAAGGTTAGCACACACTGCAGCAGGGATTTTGGCCCACTCCTCCATGCAGATCTTCTCCAGAGCCTTCAGGTTTCGGGGCTGCTGCCGGGCAACACGGACTTTCAGCTCCCTCCATAGATTTTCTTTTGGGTTCAGATCTGGTGACTGGCTAGGCCACTCCAGGACCTTAAGATGCTTCTGACGGAGCCACTCTTTAGTTGCCTTGGTTGTGTGCTTTGGGTCGTTGTCATGCTGGAAGACCCAGCCACGACCCATCTTCAGGGCTCTCACTGAAGGAAGGAGGTTGTCAGCCAAGATCTGGCAATACATAGCCCCATCCATCCTCCCCTCAATACGGTGCAGTCGTCCTGTACCCTTGGCAGAGAAGAAGCCCCAAAAAATGATGTTTCCTCCTCCATGTTTCACGGTTGGGTTGGTGTTCTTGGGGTTGTACTCATCCTTCTTTTTCCTCCAAACGCGACGAGCCAAGTTTAGACCAAAAAGTTCAATTTTGGTCTCATCCGACCACATGACCTTCTCCCATTGCTCCACTGGATCATCCAGATGGTCAGTGGCAAACTTCAGACGTGTCTGGACATGCAATGGCTTCAGCAGCGGGACCTTGCGTGCGCTGTAGGATTTTAATCCATGACCGCGTAATGTGTTTCCGATGGTTTTCTTCGAGACTGTGGTTCCAGCTCTTTTCAGGTCATTGACCAGGTCCTGCCATGTAGTTCTGGGCTGATCCCTCACCTTCCTCATGATCAGTGATGCCCCACGAGGTGAGATCTTGCACGGAGCCCCAGAACGAGGCAGATTGACCGTCAACTTGAACGTCTTCCATTTTCTAATAATCGCTCCAACAGTTGTTACCTTCTCACCAAGCTGCTCGCCTCTTTTCCTGTAGCCCATTCCAGCCTTGTGCAGGTCTATTATTTTATCCCTGATGTCCTTACACAGCTCTTTGGTCTTGGCCATTGTGGAGAGGTTGGAGTTTGTTTGTCTCAGCGTGTGAACAGGTGTCTTTTATACAGGTAACAAGTTCAAACAGGTGCAGTTACTTCCGGTAATGAGTGGAGAACAGGAGGGATTCTTAAAAAAGAACTAAGAGCCAAAATATTTACTAGTTGGTAATGTATCAAATACTTATTTCATGCAGCTAAATGCAATTTTTTTTAATTTAAAATTATACAATGTGATTTTCTGGATTTTTGTATTAGATTCCGTGCCTCACAGTAGAAGAGAACTTATGATACAAATTACAGACCTCTACATGGCTTGCAAGTGGGAAAACCAGCAAAATCGGCAATGTATCAAATACTTGTTCTCCCCACTGTATGTGTATATATATATATATATATATATATATATATATATTAGGGCTGTCAAACGATTAAAAGGTTTAATCGAGTTAATTACAGCTTAAAAATTAATTAATCGTAATTAATCGCAATTAATCGCAATTCAAACCATCTATAAAATATGCCTTATTTTTCTGTAAATTATTGTTGGAATGGAAAGATAAGACACAAGACGGATATATACATTCAACATACTATACATAAATACTGTATTTGTTTATTGTAACAATAAATCAACAAGATGGCATTAACATTAACATTCTGTTAAAGCAATCCATGGAGAGAAAGACTTGTAGTTCTTAAAAGACAAATTTTAGTACAAGTTACAGAAATTTTATATTGAAACCCCTCTTAATGTTTTCGTTCTAATAAAATTTGTAAAATTTTCAACCAAAAAAATAAACTAGTAGCTCGCCATTGTTGATGTCAATAATTACACAATGCTCATTGTGCATAAAATCAGTCGCACCCAAGCGCCAACAGAGGGAGACAAAAAAAACAAGTAACAAGTGAACATGACACTCTGCTGTCATTTTAATCTGTTTGAGCGGGGCATGTGCGTTAATTGCGTCACATATTTTAACGTGATCAATGATTTTTTTAAAATTACCGCCCGTTAACGCGATAATTTTGATAGCCCTAATAATATAAATACAAAATACACAATATTTTAAAAAATAAATTGTCATTTTTGGGGGGCTCCTAGCTACACTTTTGCCTAGGCCCGGCCCTGCTTCCACTTAAAATGGAATGGACGTCAAAAGCTGTCAATGGTGGCCTATGAGTTAAGCAGTGTCTGACCAAGCCATGATACCCTAGTCTCACACTTAAGGGAGGTAATGCGGCATGTTCAAGTCTCAATTACAAAAAGCATGTAGTAAAAGGCTTCTCACCACAAGTGTAGGACACACGCAGATGTTTCCTGGTACCAGGGAAACACGGGTCCCCAAAGGTTTTTGTGTCAGCAAGCACTGAGCAATTCGCTCGGCCGTGACACCGACGTGACACCCTCCTCAGAGCGGACGCTGACAAACACTCTGCAAAACACAACTGATTTCAGCCTTTATGAGCTGATATGTCAGCCTAATCTTCTTTAGGCCCTTTTGTCTCAATGGACCAAACTGCTCCAGATGATTTACATGGTGGGAAGCTCTGGATACCCCCCGATACATTACGATTTGCGATACAAGGCCCATGATCACGATTATCTCACAATATACAGCAATTATCAGTGATCAGGAAATCTGTCTACAATAGTCTGATACAACTATTACAGAGAAAAACAAGCTATTTCTAAACATAAAATAAATAAATAAAAATACTAGGGCTGTCAAACGATTAAAATTTTTAATCGACTTAATCACAGCTTAAAAATTAATCAATCGTATTTAATTGCAATGAATCGCAATTCAGACCATCTATAAAATATGCCATATTTTTCTGTAAATTATTGTTGGAATGGAAAGATAAGACACAAGACGGATATATGCAGGGCCGGCCCAGCCTATATGCAGACTATGCAGCTGCTTAGGGACCACTAGGGGGCCCCCAATCTGGCAATTGTTTAATTTATATTCTATTTTGTTTACTACAGTTTGCTTTATTTGACTTTTGTGAGTTTTGATACTTGATTACAAGTTTTTAAAAAAATAAAAGATCTTCCTTAACTTCTTTCTTTCCTCTTTTAGAAAAAGGTTTGGCGCTATCTACTGTCAGTACTGACAATCATTTGGGGTGAGAAGTTTGAAGTATGCAGTGCAACAAAATCTATGTATGGGTTGGATTGCATGTATGGGTTTCACAGTAGACTGTGACGAAATGGTGGGCCAAAAATATGGGCCACTTTGCATTATTTTGCTTAGGGCCCTCAAATGGCCTGGGCCGGCCCTGGATATATACATTCAACATGCTGTACATAAGTACTGCATTTGTTGATTATAACAATAAATCAACAAGATGGCATTAACATTATTAACATTCTGTGTAAAGCGATCCATGGATAGAAAGACTTGTAGTTCTTAAAAGATAAATGTTAGTACAAGTTATAGAAATTCTATATTAAACCCCTCTCAATGTTTTCATTTTAATAAAATTTGTAAAATTTTCAAACAAAAAATAAACTAGTTGCTCGCCATTGTTCAGTACCATCAATTCTCATGGTGCTGAAAACCATAAAATCAGTCGCACCCAAGCGCCAGCAGAGGGCAACAAAGCTCCAAAAACACAAGTAACAAGTGCACATGACACTGTACTGTCATTTTAATCTGTTTGAGCGGGGCATGTGCGTTAACTACGTCAAATATTTTAATGTGATTAATTTTAAAAATTAATTACCGCCCGTTAACACGATAATTTTGACAGCCCTAAAAAATACACTTTTATCTTATCCCCAAAGCCAATGACAATATTTCACTGCAACTTTTCTTTAAATAAACACAGCAACACTGAATTATTGCATAATTCTTGTAAACAAACAAGTGTCTTTCTTAAAGTGCCTATGACGGCAAAAAGCATATTTATTTCACATTTCACGCGGTATTTTATGCTCCTGAATAGAATGGATCGTTTGGATGTGTGTGGAAGCGATCGATTTAAACATTCAATTTTTTGAATCCCGCTCCATGAAAATAAACAACTTCCTGTATTGAGGAGGAATGCGAATGTGACATCAGCATCTCACAATACAGCATTGCTTTATAGCATGCAGATGGACTGCGGATTCAGCTGATTTTGCAGATTAATTCGTTTATTTTTTGCATCACGTCAGCCAAATGTGCTGCAGGGTTTTGTTGCTGCACCAGGGAGAGGCGTGTGAGCCTTTTTGGGTTTCAAAAAGTTCCCATTCACCCCGAGATTGGCTAAAACAAGTCCGACAACTGTGGGACCATTGGACTTACGAGGAAGTGAGTAAACATCGTGTTTTGTATTATGTCAAATTAAATACCGTATTGGCCCGAATATAAGACGGTGTTTTTTGCATTAAAGTAAGAATGAAAACCTGGGGGACGTCTTATAACTGCGGCCTAAAAAAAAAAACAAAAAAAACTGCGGCCTAGACATATACCCATTCACGACACTGGATGGCGCCAGTCATCAATGAATCGAATGCTGAACGCGACTCCGGCGGCCAAAGCGAACCCCATTTATATTTCAAAAACCAGAAGCCATTCATTTATGAATTTGATTGCACTTTAGTTTACATATTTAAATGTTAAATGTTTAAATGTTCAGATATTAAGTTTTGAATGTCAAATTAAATGCCTTTTCTCTCAAATATATTGTTATAATAATTTGTTTCAGATGTATTGTAATTATTTTCTGTATAAAAATTAATTTGGTGTTCAAAAAGTCTTTTTTCAAACTTGAGTCTTGAAAAAGAGGGGGTCGTCTTATAATCGGGGTCGTCTTATATTCGGGCCAATACGGTACTAGGATTTTAATACGGAGGTGGCTTGCATTTTGTTACTGACAATGCTCCTTGTCCACTGAGAATGCCCCTCGGCCTACGACCGGCGGCTTGTCGCACAACCCCCTCGGTCCTCATCGCATGCCCACTTAGCGAGCGCTATACTTGGCTTTACGCTCGTGCGGTTCTCCATATCGTCCAGACTTTCAGCCCCATCTGCCCTCTTCGTGTGCCCGGCAATAGACCTCTATCATAGGGTTGGGCTCGGGCAGCTACGCGCTCCTCCGACGTCGGCCGGTTTGTCCGGTGGTCATTCTCCTGCCCGCAGCAGGGGAACGACGAGCTGTAACTTGCTCGCCGCTGGGGGGGTTGCCAATCGGTGAAGACAATCGACAATCCGCCGCCGTGTGACATGATCCGGGGTAGTTTTGTGTTATTTTTCACTTCAAAAGGCGTGAATAAGACTTTGAAACGCCGCTCGGTTCGGGTTAGTATGTCGGCTAGCTTTCGCGCCTCCTGGTTTGTTCACGCTCTCCGAAGCCAGGGCAGGGAAATGACAAAAGCCGGACTAACGCTTATGGCATAAAATATCGTTCAGGAGGTACAAGAAGTCAACAATTTTGACCATTATGGAGTAATTTTGCCATGTTGTACTGAATAAATGCATTTTTAATATTTCATATTCCATTTAGCACAAAACGGTTCTTTGTCATGACCGCACAATTTATTTTGAAATTGTGGAAAAAATATTTAGATAAAAAGAACATTTTGTTAAATATTGGAGTAGAGAGATTGAAACAATGACATTTTGCTGCTCTCTTCGTCGCATTTTACTCATTCTGAATAATTTCCCCTCAACAGGTTGAATTCTAAATCAGACAAAATTGTGACCCTGCCGACGTCATCTTCCAGGCGGGGACGCTAGAGCGCTATAATGACAGGCAGGGCTAAACGGCAGATTAAAAATCTAATTTCTTGTCATCTGCGCTTTGCCAAATTGTTGTGTACAGTTGAATCGTCTCAAAATATGATTCTAATTCACATAATAATGCTATTTAAGTTTTTTATTTCATGCTGTCACAGGTTAAAGTGCCTGCCACTGAAAGCGATAGATAATCCCAATTCATTTAAAATGGGAGGACTGGCTTTTAATGTGGATGTTTGAACTGAGTTAACAAAGAAGTGACCCTAAGAGGCCACAAAATAATAGCAAATGACCGAAAAACCTACATTTGTTCATTCGTCCCCACCCTGTCAAGATGAATTGGTCGTCTTGTGCTGTCAATAGCAGCTAGTGAGTTAACATAGACACTATTCTAATGGAAAAATTTGGTCTAGTGGAAAATTCTAGTAGTAACCTGTTGATTCATTTAGTAAACTGTGACATATTTTGCATGTTGGTATATTACGGGTAGTTTCTATATTTGCTACTATAAGAGAAGTGAAACAATCGAAGGGTGGTTCATTGACGACATCATTTACACGTCTTGGTTTCATTCCACTATGAGCGTTGCTGACCCGTGTCCAACGGCGAGCCCCCTCCCAGAGGACACAGCACGCTTCCGTGCAGCAGGTATCCAAATGTGGCTGAATAGATGGCCAGCACGGTGTCGTTTTTACATGCCAGCCTCAAGCGCTCGTTCTCACACACTTGTCTTGTACGGTGGTGCACTGAAAACACAGCAAAACACACATGTTGGACACACTGGACTAGGTTTTGGTATGGTAGTGAACTGAACTACGAGTGACATGAATTATGAGTATTATTATCTGGTCTTTGCCTTTTTGGCAAAGCCTGATAATGTTATTCTGCAACTTTATTATTATTTATTATTCTTAACTTATTCTCCGTGTTTTTTCGGTGCGCCGCGCAGCCCGAACCATTGCACCGATCGGCACCGTTCAAGTATCGACACGACCGGAATTTTCGCGCGACCATGGCAATTTATCAAACGGCCCCGAAAATTTTTGCGTTCGCCCGTAAACGGCGATTTTCCAGTTTCTAAAAAAATTTTCAAAACGCTACTTGTCCTCCAATTTTTGACCAAATCACATAATTTGGACATCAAAAATTCTGGGACGGTGAGGGGCATAAAGATATATACAGAATTTGGAAAAAAATTACGGTTCGCCGGGAATTTGCCAAAAACTTTCCCATTCATTTTTAATGGGAAATGTACCATTCACTTTCAGTGGGATTTCCAATAGAATCTACATTGCATTGTTGCCATTGACGGCCATGTATGTCAAATCTATTGATGCTAATGGACTTGAATTCTATCAACGCCTATGTAACTCACTGCCACTGACGGCCATGGAAGTCCCAGAATTTTCCCATTCATTTTCAATGGGAAAAACAAAAAAATCCCCAAATCAACAGAAAATGACCAGATATCAATAGGACGTGTCCCCCAAACTTCCCCGATTCCCTTGACGCTTATGAAGGGTGCTGCCATTGACGGCCATAGACGTCCAAATTTCCCATTCATTTCTAATGGGATTTACTGTGTTTATTGCCACTGACGGACATGTGATTCCATTCTATTGGCCCCAATGTATTTGGATTCCATTGATGCCTATGTAAGTTGATGCCATTGACTGCCATGGACGTCCAAAAATTTTCCCATTCATTTTCAATGGCAAAAAAAAATCAACAGGAAACGACAAGATATCAATAGGACGTCTCCTCGATAAAGATGCAATCTGTAGTTCCGCTGAATTATTTTGTTTTGATGTGCATTCAAGCATTTGATTTTTTTGCCTTTTTACTTTTTTAATTTTTTTTAAACCTGTCTTGATTAACTGCTTAGACACAGAGAAGGGTCAATCTGAGTTTATTTAAAGAAAATTAAAGAATCGGGTGTAAAGGATCGGGTTTTTAATTAACAATTATATATAACATATATACGTACAGCCTCTCACTCTCCCTCCTGCTGCTTTTCTTGGTCACCAACGCAGCAGGTGTTTGCTTGTTAACGTTAACGATGATTGACAGGCGTTGAAGCTTTGAGCTTGCCAGAGAAGCTTGGAGCGCTATCTTCAAATGCACCCAATGTGTCAATAATCGTTTAGCTTGTCAAACACTAGCGGTTGTGTGCTGTGGCAACTCATTGTGTGTGTGTAAGTGAACGGCTGTTCTCAGCAGCGTGAGCGGATTTGAGTGAACGCAATCAATGAAACATTTAATAAAGGCGTTTTTCTTGTTTAAAAATAATTTATATAATGAAGACTGCACAGTGGAACAGTAACATGTTTAAAACTTTTTTTAACAGTTTTTTTTCTGTGGAAAAAAAATCAGAGAGCTTATTTTATAAATCTTTTATTCAACTTCATAAGAGATGTTTCTGAGTCTTGGAATTTCAGGCGCTTTTGGAGCTATTATTTTCTATTTGTGTGATTCAATAAAAATACTTGAGGCGTTTCAATGAAGTTCAATATTTTCATCACTCATTCTTTTTTTCGCCATTTTTTACACTTTTACAGCAAATGAATAACGGATCCAAAAATCGGTTATCGGCCCCGCCGACTACTAATAATCGGTCCTGAAAAACTCATATCGGTCGATCTCTACTGTGGGTCTGTGATATTTCCTCATACCAAGTGCGAGTCAACCTTCCACTGAGCAAAGCAGTTTTTCCACCCATTTGATAGAGGGCTAGCAGTTAAAAGAAATGGAATAAAGCTTGTAAATTGGGGCAAATGATTCCAAAATCTAGTCTAAAATGACACATTGGTTTTCGTCACCGTATGAAAATACGGCCCTGTCTGGCTTCGCCGAACCCCTTATACTCACTAAAGTCCTGGGGTTATATCCAACCCAGGTTACGAACCACTGACTTAAACGCTATATTATAGCTCCGCACATCATCTCACCTTAGATTAATACACTTCCCTTGCCCAACCACGCCACCTCGCGGGCCAGGCCTGGGGACAGCTACAGCCCCAGCACTCCCATAAGCTCAGCCTCTGAGGCAGAGGTGTCCAAACTTTTGTCCCCGAGTGGCTTTCAAAAAATCCTTCCATTGTCATTTGTTAAACGGAGGATCGGAATCGGGTAATATAGATCGGGTTTTAAAATTTGATTTTTTTTTTTTTAGTACAGTGCCCTCCATAATTATTGGCACCCCTGAAAAAGATGTGTTTTTTAGCTTTTAATATATATTTTTTAAATTCAAATAATATGGGACCTTACTGGAAAAAAGAGAAAAATCCAACCTTCAATACAAGTGCATTCATTCAGTGGGGAAAAAAATCCCACATAAAGAAAAAAATGATTTGACATCAAATAATGTGTGTCACAATTATTAGCACCCCTGGTGTTAATACTTTGTACAACCCCCTTTTGCCAACAAAACAAGGTTGCGGACTGAGATGGCCATGGGAGGAGCTTGATTTTGTGTCTGGTGAACCATTTCTGTGTAGATTTGGCCATATGTTTAGGGTCATTGTCTTGCTGAAAGACCCAGTGACGACCCATCTTCAGCTTTCGGGCAGAGGGCAACAGATATTGATTTAAAATGTCCTGGTATTTCAAAGCATTCATGATGCCATGCACCCTAACAAGGTTCCCAGGGCCTTTGGAAGCGAAACAGCCCCACAGCATCACTGACCCACCCCCATACTTCACAGTGGGTATGAGGTGCTTTTCAGCATGCGCATCTTTCGTGGCACGCCAGACCCACTTAGAGTGTTTGTTGCCAAAAAGCTCAATCTTGGTCCCACACAAGAATACACACGGTCCCAGGCTTCAACTGGGACTGTGTGCTTTGGTCAGATGAGAACTTGCACAATATGTGGTTGACTAAATACTTATTTGCCCCACTGTACCTTGTGAGTATTAATGTGTTGAAATCCTACTTTTTGCTATGTAATCACTATTTCTGGCACCGACAGTTTTATCAAACAGTTACATTAAGTATAGTTCCGTTTCAATGGCACGAAACAGTAGTCATCTCATTTTAGCTCTACCTACCTGGTCTACATTTGTAGTATACCAGAAGGTACTTAGTGGTAAGTGGACAGGGATCGTGCCCAAAAACAGGGGCAAAGACAGGGATTTGACAGGACTGCTCATCCTGACACTCCGACAGCACTTTCTGCATTACAAAAAAGACAAAAACACAAAATATAATCATTTTCCCACAACAGAAAAGACGTAAACAAACACCTTGATAGCGACAGGGGAAGAACAATCTGCATCTTCCTCGGCGGTTAGATTTGTCGTCGGTTTAGGACACAAATAACGATGGGGAACGCGGCGTCCGAAGAAGGCTGATAGGACGGCCACGGATGTTCTGGCGGGACACTCAATAGTAAGCATTTCCCCTTCGCAAGCATGAGCTGTGCGGTTTTTTAGAACACTGGGAAGATACACTACAGGAGAAAAAGAGAGAAAGTTAGATGGCATAGCTAGTGCAGAATGTTTGGGCTGACTTCATCAAAATAGGAAAGATTTAGGTTTCATGTAGAGGGCTGATTTATGGATTTACTGCCTGATTTACTTGTAAACTGACATCTTTATAAATGACTAAATGGGTGGTGGTGTCTCAGTCGTTGGGTGTAGCTCTTTGAGTCTTTTTTGGACTATGACCTCACGCATAAACATGCAAAACAATGGACAAGTGTGTGTGCGTGCATCTTTTCGTGATACAACATACTGTAGAGATGTCCCCGATTTGATCACGTGACTTTCAGAGGATCGGAATCAGGTGAACAAGATCAGGTTTTTTTTTTGGTTTTTTTTTATGTATTAATTTATTTTTTAAGTGTTAGCTCATTGGCTGCCTTCCCAGTTGAAATTGATTTGCTGTGATAACGATTAGCTAGTTAGCAGTCCATCTGCTGATGTTTCTTTGTTATTTTTTTTCCAATATTTAAAAAAAAAAAGTCAGTGGAGATATAATAGTGCCAAAAGAAGTGAAGTTGTATAATGCAACTTTTCCCTGTAAAACAACAAAGTTTAACTTGTAAAACAAAAGAAACAACTTGTACAGTGATCCCTCTTTTTTCAGTTAATGGTGACAAGAACCTGCCGCGATAAGTGAAAAACCACGAAGTAGCAAAATAATATTTTTTTTTTTAAGTGTGTCCAATGTATTTATTCAGATTTAGCATTGGAAAGAGATACATACAGTATAAGACATGTTTGATGAAAAAAAATATTAAAAACTCTTATGTTTATATTAGGACTGTCAAAATTATCGCGTTAACGGGTGGTAATTAATTTTTTTAATTAATCACGTTAAAATATTTGACGCAATTAACGCATATGCCCTGCTCAAACAGATTAAAATGACAGCAAAGTGCAATGTCCACTTGTTACTTGTGTTTTTTGGAGTTTTGTCGCCCTCTGCTGGCACTTGGGTGTGACTGATTTTATGGGCTTCAGCACCCATGAGCATTGTGTAATTATTCACATCAACAATGGCGGGCTACTAGTTTATTTTTTGATTGAAAATTTTACAAATTTTATTAAAACGAAAACATTAAGAGGGGTTTTGATATAAAATTTCTATAACTTGTAGTAACATTTACCTTTTAAGAACTACAAGTCTTTCAATCCATGGATTGCTTTAACAGAATGTTAATAATGTTAATGCCATCTTGTTGATTTATTGTTATAATAAACAAATACAGTAGTTATGTACCGTATGTTGAATGTACAGTATATGTCCATCTTGTGTCTTATCTTTCCATTCCAACAATAATTTACAGAAAAATATGGCATATTTTATAGATGGTTTGAATTGCGATTAATTACGATTAATTAATTTTTAAGCTGTGATTAACTCGATTAAAATTTTTAATTGTTTGACAGCCCTAGTTTATTAATATTTTAATAAATGTTTTTAAGCACTTCAAATCTAATAATTATCATAAATTTTTAAACATGTTACTGTCCCACCGAATTATTTTTAAACAAGAATAAAGTACAGAAATGCTTGTCTTTATTAAATGCTTCATTGAGTGAGTCCACTCAAATCCGCTCAAGCTGCTCACTTACACACAATGAGTTGCCACAGCAATTTCTTTAACAAGTCATTAAACGATGATTGACGTATGCGGCGCTTTGAAGTTTCGGCTTCATCTGTCATCTGTATTTATGAGTAAACGTCGACTAAGACTAGACAAAGACAAGCATTTTGAAATGACTAAAATATGACTAATAAAGTATTATCGTCCAAAAGACTACGACGAAAATTAAAAGGGCTGCCAATAACAACACAGCTTGTAACTTAGTTGTAAATGAACGTTTTCCCTGTAATTTTAACTTGTAAAACAAAACAAAAAAAGAACTTGTATTCCCAAATTTTGCGTTGTGATTTAAACCTGAAAAAACACAATGTAATAAATTGTTCTACAAGTTTTTTCTTTCTATTTGCGCCCGTTACTCCATGTTGAATAGTAGTGCCTACAATATATAGCCTTGTAAAAGCGTGTGTTAGGGTGTGCATGTGCCTTGCTTATTTTGGGTGGTGCCAAGCACTAGCTCACAATGAACTATTATTAGGCTTCCTCGAGATGAAAACACGAAGACACACACACAGCAACCTTTTCCACTAATAGATATTACGCTAATGTTTACATTCAAATATACATAGAAGAACTGTTTTGTTATTCTCTGAGTATACAGTTCATAAGTCTGACTCTCCTCACATTTTAAATGGGAGATTAAATATTTATACAGTAGGTGTGTTTGTGTGTTAAATAAGGTGTGAACGTGTGCCGGTGACATGTGAAGTATACTGAGAATGATGACATATTTCAACTATACTGGTATATGTATAGGTATGTGTGCATTAAAAAAACAATAAAGTATACATAGATTGCATAAAAACAATAAAACATCAGAAATCGGACTATTCAAATGTACATACTTCTCCATTTTTGTATGGTCCGAACGACGTCAATTTGACTCACAACATAATAGGTTAGCGTTTTTCCGGTCATCTCTGCACATACATTTCCGAGCAATAGAGCATAAAAGTACTTACAAGAAAAGTCGGGGGCTGAATAGGTCGTATTGATCCCCAGCACCCAAAAACAGAGAAACCAGTTGAACCTCCTCAGCGCTGTCATTGTGCACCTCTTTTGTTATACTGTAATGTCTCTCTTGATAGCGCCACAGAGATTGGCTCAATGAAGCAATTGTTTTTGCTGTATGGCCACTTTTAACTGAGAATTTGGTGTTATACACAGCAGAAGTCGACCGATATATCGGCCCGATATATAAACTTTTGTTCCAACATCAGCCATCGGCCGATTGACAAAATAATAATTAAAACAGTAAACCAATTAAAAAAAGGATTTAGATCAGGCATCAGTGTGGGCAACTGTTGTCACCGCTGACTAACGGTAATTTGAAGACAGGCTGCCACAGGAAGCTTTAGTTTTGTAAATATTGTAACATTTTTTTATCTTGCTTGAGAGAATATGCCATGTTGCTATAGAGCCTACCCACGTACCACGTGCTAGCTGTATGGTTCCGCCCACTTGTCCGTCAAAACATAGTGTTAACCTGTTACGGCTACGTACATTTCTCCTATTTACGGCGTGTTTTTCTGCTCCTTAACATTAATAATCAAAATGGTGAAGGCGTGTGTGGCTGTTGGTTGCACTAACAGAGAAGATGGAAGGAGAGACTTGAAGTTTTACCGTATTCCGAGGGATCCAAAGAGGAGAGCGAAATGGACGGCTGCAATTCGACGTGAAAACTGGACACCAAAAAATCACCACAGACTATGTAGTAATCATTTTATATCCGGTAAGATGCATTTAATATATATTTAGAGGGTTTTGGCCTGACAACCACAATTAAGATCATTGCTAGGCTAATCGCCGACAACATACGACGTAGTACGACATAGTTTCAAATTCAAGATGTTTGTGACTTCCCTTTCTTCCACCATCGTTATTTTTTGAATAATATTTAGCTGGTACCAAGTGAAAGAAACTGGCCTCGTCTACGGGGCTGACAAATAACCACAATTAAGATCATTGCTAGGCTAATCGCCGACAACATACACGTATGTATGTAGTGAGAGTGCTATCGCTAAACCATATAAACATTAAAAGCCTTAACTCCATTGACAAACGACATGAAATACATTAGACTTGACAGTGGATGTTAGCAATAACAAAAGATTTTGAATTGAAAATTTCGTAACTCACCTTTCCAAGCACAAGATAGATTCCTGCCGAATTTTCGTGGACGAGGACCTGTTTCACCCAACCAGCAACGAAGTATTTATAAGCCTCCAAGCTCTTGAAGTTTTTCATATTTTCGTGAGAATAGGCTGATTTAGTGTGGACAAGATAATTGTAAATATCTGCGTAGCAGATGTCAGGCAGACAGGGCGAAGACGGTGGGTCGAAAAACATCGATTTGGGCATCAAATATGGATCTGGCGACTGTATAGAACGAAGCTTTTCCTCATAACGCCTTTTATGCAACAGATCCAGTGAGTTTGCGGCATCAGAAAGCACCGGGTCTTCCATGAAATGCATTTTCAATTCCGCCATCAATTGAAAACAATGCTAATACAGAGTCAAAATGACGGACAAGTGGGCGGAACCATACAGCGAGCACGTGGTACGTGGGTAGGCTCTATAGCGTTTTAAGGTGTTTACTAAAATCTCAATTTTCAGGGGGAAGAAAAATTTTGGACAAGAGGGCATTTTTTAAAAAATAATAATAATTTTAACTACAAAACCTTTTCTGGAGGTCAGAGAACGCGAGAGCAGAATTACAGACACCATGCCTTTAACGAGATATTATCGCTTACTTACCTTGTTTCGATCCAAAAACTCCATGTCGCATGTATCACTGAGTGACAAGACACAGCTGTGAATGGCCACAGCTGGATTTTTGGGGGATTTTATGGGTAAAACATGGTAATTTAACAATGGTCGCGATGCAGAAATCACAGACATCACGGAGTAGGGTTGTTCTGATCATGTTTTTTTCCTCCCGACCCAATCCCGATCGTTTTAGTTTGAGTATCTGCCGATCCCGATATGTCCTGATCCGATTGCTTTTTTTTTTTGCTCCCGATTCAATTCCAATCATTCCCGATAATTTTTCCCTATCATATACATTTTGGCAATGCATTAAGAAAAAAATAAATAAAACTCGGACGAATATGTACGTTCAACATACAGTACATAAGTACTGTATTTGTTTATTATGACAATAAATCCTCAAGATGGCATTTACATTATTAACATTCTCTCTGTGAGAGGGATCCACGGATTGAAAGACTTGTAATTCTTAAAGGATAAATGTGACTTTGTAAATTGTGACTAAATATTGCCATCTAGTGTATTTGTTGAGCTTTCAGTAAATGATACTATAGCCATTTAACTTCTGCCCAAATGCATGATGGGAAGTGCAACCATGACTGTGCGTCGTGGTACCAATTGATATATATTCTCTGCGTTGGGAAATAACATAGGGTGTTAAGAAAAAGATCATCTACTACCTTTCTTCCCTACATTGCTTCCCACAATTATTCTAATCGTTGGGAGAGGAATTGTAAGGCTTTAGCCATTTGAAAAAAGGCTCCAAAGGCTGCCAAAATTCACTCTACTCATTTTAAGGCTAACTTTTAGCTCTATATACTGTATGGGTAAAACGGCGCCATTATAGATTGAACGCGACAATGCGTGAGTGAGTCGTGCAGCGCATGCGTTAAATATTGTAACGTGATGAATGTAAAAAATATTCATTCTCACCGTTAAGGTGATACATTTGACAACCCTACCTTAAGCTTAAACTAAAGACTCTGGAAGAGTGTAACACATTAGGTCTGTTACGTTAAATACAATTAGAAAACGATTTAATTAAAAAATATATATATATTAAAAAAAGGCATGTCCTATATTTTTTTGCCGATTCCGATACTTTGAAAATGACGTGACGGGACATCTCTATCAAGGATTGGTTAAGATTTTCTTTTTCATATATTTACCCTTTTAAACGTTTTTCTTTGTTTGAATCAATTAGTTATCATCTAACATATTGGAGAAAACACGACAGTAACAAAAAAAATACAATTAAGCGATAGTTATGAGGTAGATATTTGTTACTTTTTTACAGATGCCATTTTTTTCATTGTGACATAATTTGTTTAAAAGTTTGAAATATGTGAGTGAATATTTTTTTAAAGTCTTTTTTTTCCCCTTAAAACGAAATATGAGACATCAATGAATGATTCTAAGCTAAAAGCGACAGACATTTTGAATAATAAATATAATTACCTTCGTTTTATGGCTGGATTAAAACAAAAGTGGTTCCGCGACGTCTGTAAACGGGGGTTTCCAGGGTAAAACGGACAAATTAAAAATAGTTCGGGGCTATAATGCGCCATGAATCTGCTATGGCAGCATATAGACAGATTGTTCTATCAAACACAACTGTTCTTTTGGCTTAAAATACAGCAGTTTATTTTAAAGAGGTGTGCAAGAGCAGAAACCGCTTTTTCAGGCTTGTATGTGTTTTCCACCATATATTTAATATAATATATTATAGCTATACATAAATTATTAGTCTTTGTTAGCTGTTTGTGAAGTTTTGTGCTTGTACGCTACGTTCACTTACATCCGGTGCTACTCTAAAACAGCTGCTGCTAACTCCTGGGGGCTAAGCCTCCCTGTTCTTAAAACCTAGTGATGCCCCTGGATCATAGGCGGAGTTTGACTTTTGGGGCAGGGGGATCACAACATGTTGATGACCCCGAAATGCAGTGTCAGCAATAAAATTAACTTACAAGAAATATAATAAGTTGACAATAAGCGTTTTTTTTTTTTAGGGCTGTCAAATTTATCCCGTTAACGGGCGTTAATTAATTTTTTAAATTAATCACGTTAAAATATTTGACGCATTTAACGCACATGCCCCGCTCAAACAGATTAAAATGACAGCCAAGTGTCATTTCCACTTGTTACTTGTGTTTTTTGGTGTTTTGGCGCCCTCTGCTGCGCTTGGGTGCGACTGATTTTATGGGTTTCAGCATCATAATTATTATTGACATCAACAATGGCGAGCTAGTAGTTTATATATTGATTGAAAATCTTACAAACTTAAACTAAAACGAAAACATTAAGAGGGGTTTTAATTAGGGCTGTCAAAATTAACGCGTTAACGGGCAGTAATTAATTTTTAAAATTAATCACGTTAAAATATTTGACGCAATTAACGCACATACCCCGCTCAGACAGATTTAAATGACAGTATAGTGAAATGCCCACTTGTTAATTGTGTTTTGTGGAGTTTTGCTGCCCTCTGCTGGTGCTTGGGTGCGACTGATTTGATAGGCTTCAGCACCCATGAGCATTTTGTAAGTAATTATTGACATCAAAAATGGCGGGCGACTACTTTATTTTTTGATTGAAAAATTTACAAATTTTATTAAAACGAAAACATTAATAGGGGTTTTAATATAAAATTTCTATAACTTGTACTAACATTTAGTCTTTCTATCCGAAAACATTAATAGGGGTTTTAATATAAAATTTCTATAACTTGTACTAACATTTAGTCTTTCTATCAATGGATCGCTTTAACAGAATATTAATAATGTTAATGCCATCTTGTTGATTTATTGTTATGATAAACAAATACAGTCCTTATGTACCGTATGTTGAATATACATATCCATCTTGTGTCTTATCTTTCCATTCCAACAATAATTTACAGAAAAATATGGCATATTTTGTAGATGGTTTGAATTGCGATTAATTGCGATTAATTACCCGATTAATTAGTTTTTAAGCTGTAATTAACTCGATTAACAATTTTAATCGTTTGACAGCCCTAGTTTTAATATAAAATTTCTATAACTTGTACTAACATTTATCTTTTAAGGCCTACAAGTCTTTCTATCCATGGATCGCTTTAACAGAATGTTAATAATGTTAATGCCATCTTGTTGATGTATTGTTATATTAAACAAATACAGTACTCATGTACAGTATGTTGAATGTATATATCCGTCTTGTGTCTTATCTTTCCATTCAAACAATAATTTACAGAAAAATATGGCATATTTTATGGATGGTTTGAATTGCGATTAATTAATTTTTAAGCTGTGATTAACTCGATTACAATTTTTAATCGTTTGACAGCCCTAATTTTTAACTTATCAACTACCATTGATTGCGGTAGATGTCCAATACATTTGAAGTAGGAGGGTTGGCAGTGAATGAACATGCCACCCTCCCAGTTCAGATGGATTGGACGTCTACTAGTGATAAATTCGTTGGTGGGAAGCTGCATCTTTATCAGAGAAAGAACAAATGTTGCTTTTTAACTCATTGACTGCCATTGATGGCAGTAGACGTCCAATATATTTGAAGTGGGAGGGATGGCAGCGAATGAACGAACGTTCATTCGCTGCCACCCTCCCACTTCAAATGGATTGGACGTCTATTAGAAATAAACTCATTAGTGTCAGGGTGCATCTTGGCCATAGGTATAGGCATAAGCGGATTTTAAGGGGGGGCGAAAAGTGTCATTGCATGAAATTGACTTTCCTATATACAGTATATAAAAGTTGTAAAGCAATAAAACCGGGGAAAAAATGAATGAAATGAACAAAAAATATACTTTTATAATGGGTCAAAATTATTTTTCGAACAGATCAGGAACTTAAATGGTCATTTCCTTTGCATATAATAGTTTTTATTTTAAAAATTGGGGAGGGCAATTTTATTTTTCAAATGATTTTTTTTTCTTGGATTGAAAATATATATATATATATATATATATATATGTATATATATATATATATATATATATATATATATATATATATATATATATATATATATATATATATATATATATATATATATACTGGACTGTCTCAGGAAATTAGAATACACAATATTCTAATTTTTTGAGACAGTCCTGTGTATATATACAGGACTGTCTCAGGAAATTAGAATATTGTGTATTCTAATTTCCTGAGACAGTCCTGTATATATATATATATATATATTTTTTTTTTTTTTTTTGATTGAAGCAACTCTTTTGGGGCATTGAATGATTTAGACACACATTTCCTACACATAATATGGCCCAATCACAAAAACGATTTTTTCAAAGAAAACTTTTTCAATGAAAAATTAAGTGTTAAAATGCAAATATTTCAATGTCAAATATTTTTTGCATTCCAAAAAAATTATTTGTTTTTGATTGATTTTTCTTTTTGAAAATATATATTTTTTAAGCAACTTAATTTTTGATTGAATAATAAAGACAAAAATGTCCTAGCCAAAATGTAGCCCAAACACAAATCAACATTAATTCAATCAAAAAAGTTGCTTCAGTAAAAAAAAAAACAATCAAAGAAAAATAGCTTTCACATGGATTTTTTTTTTTTAGTTTCAAATAACTTTTTGCATTCAAACACATTTTTTTTTTTTTTTTGATTGAAGCAACTTTTTTGGGGGGTTGAAAATATACATTTTGATTGAAGCAACATTTTTTTATTGAATAATAAATGACACAAATCTACCTCCATAAGGCTCAGCCCAGGAGATACAATTTTTGACTGGTAACTACATTGGCACGACACCAACGGGCGTACCATATTCAATGGCTGACGATCTTGGCGAAAAGTATTGCCTAGGCAGCCTGATTTACAATTCCCCTCAAGAATGATGGGAAACCAAAGCACTCATTGTCAACTTATTATTATAAATATTAAAGATGTCCCGATCGATCGGCATCCCGATCACGTCATTTTCAAAGTCGGAATCGGCAAAAAAATATCGGACATGCCTTTTTTTAATATATACAGTGGGGAGAACAAGTATTTTATACACTGCCAATGGGTTCTCCCATTGGCAGTGTATCAAATACTTGTTCTCCCCACTGTATATATTTTTTCATTAAATCATTTTCTAATTGTATTTAACGTTACAGACAAAATGTCTTACATTCATCCAGAGTCTTTAGTTTTGGCTTAAAGTAGGGCTATCAAATTTATTGCGTAAACGGCGGTAATTAATCTTTTTTGAATTAATCACGTTAAAATGTTTAATGCAATTAACGCATGCGCAGCATGACCCACTCACGCATTGTCGCGTTCAATCTATAATGGTGCCGTTTTACCTATATATAGAGCTAACAGGCAGCGTAAAATGAGTAGAGAGGATTTTGGCAGTCTTTGGAGCCTCTTTTTAATTGGCTAAAGCCTTAAAATACCTCTCTCAACAATTAGAAATATCGTGGGAAGCAATGTGGGGAAGAAAGGTAGTGGTTGATCTTTTCCTTAACACCCTATGTTACTTCCCAACGCAGAGAAGATATATAATATCAATTGGTGCCACTACGCACGGTCATGGTTGCACTTCCCATCATGCATTTGGGTAGAACAGTTAAATGGCTACAGTATCATTTACTGAAAGCTCAACAAATACACTAGATGGAAATATTTAGTCACAATATACAAAGTCACATTTATCCTTTAAGAATTACAAGTCTTTCGATCCGTGGATCCCTCTCACAGAAAGAATGTTAATAATGTGAATGCCATCTTGAAGATTTATTGTCATAATAAACAAATACAGTACTTATGTACCGTATGTTGAATGTATATATTTGTCCGAGTTTTATTCATTTTTTTCTTAATGCATTGCCAAAATGTATATGATCGGGAAAAATTATCGGGAATGATTGGAATTGAAACGGGAGCAAAAAAATACTCAAGATACTCAGATACTCAAACTAAAACGATCGGGATCGGATCGGGAGCAAAAAAACATGATCGGAACAACCCTAATAAATATTTTTGTAAGTTAATTTTATTGCTAAAACTGCGTTTCGAGGTCATCAACATGTTGTGCCCCCCCCCCGCCCCAAACGTCAAACCATGGTAGGTATAGGTAAATTTGATTTTTCAACTCATTGTCTGCCAAAGACGGCGCTAGACGTCCAATCCATTTGAAGCGTGATAGCTAGCAACGATTTGTATTATTGATAAATCATACAGTATTAGCACATTCTTGACACAAATATCCTTGCTTTCACTTCTGTTTTTCTTCCCCTATTGCCATGGCGCTGGTTTTATTTGACGGACTGTTTCGTTTTATCTCGGTCGCAAGATTTATTCTTTCCTCGCGTGTGTCACGGTAAAAATCCGGCTTCTCGTTGTCAACATAAAAGGTGCTGTTCACTGAGATAAGGCATTTTTTCCCCAGGATGTTACTGTGCATGTGCAACAGTGATATGTGTGTGCCTCTTATGCAGACTGCACCTTCCAATCTTATTTGTCTATGAGAGAGTGAGGCAAAAGTGAAAGGTTACTGGCGAGTTCCCGTATTTCCCGTTTCCAGGAAGACTCTGGAAATTCCTACTAGGGGAATATCCTTACAAGAAAAACAACACTTTCATACTATTGACTTTTTGTTTTGCTTTTCTTCCTTCAAACCCGCAGTTGTCACGGTGACCAAATACTTGACACGTGATCCATTTCCCTAACTGTGTATGGAATCATTTGTCACACAATCTCTGATAAACACTCCCTCCGTGGGCAACATAATGAAGGCTTATCATTTCTTTCAATATTTGTGGCACTCCCTCGTTATTGAGCGAGTAAATTCCATTTGCCTCAAGCGAGAAGAGAAGTCCTGGAATACCGTGAGCCGCATAATCCAGATAGCAGGAAACCTCCCGTGCTTAAAGTTCCGGTGAAGGGCTGTTAATTTGGAGGTTTTCTTAGGAATTTCACTGTGATATGTCTATATTCGTCACGCTTCCACAATGTGAGAAAAACTCCTCAAATCATTAGTAGATAAGCAGAATTTAGCTTGGCATTTGGTGTTAATGTAGAGATGCTTTGCCAGCAGTGGCGCCCCCAGGGGGTGGCCAGGTGTGGCCACGGCCACCCCTATAAATTGGTTGGCCACCCCACTGTCCACCCCGCTTGCCAGTATATCGTTAGATTGTTGTAGCATCAGTTATGGATTTCATCCCAAATGAATGCGTTTATTTTGTTTTATTAAATGTAGGGCTGTCAAATTTATCGCGTTAACAGACGGTAATTAATTTTTTAAAATTAATCACGTGAAAACATTTATCGCAATTAACGCATTCGCGGTACGACTCATTCACGCATTGCCGCAAAACAGCAAGTGAGTGGAGTAGATACAAGCATTCATTGAGGCCGTGCTTTCAATTGGCAAAACTTTGTCATCTCTCCCACAGCAACTATGAATATTGTGGGAAGCAACGTGGGGCAGAATACCAGGAGTTGATCTTTTTCTTAACACCCTGTAGTGTACTCAACGCAGAGAAGATATAGCATTTGCAACCACCACACACAGTCATGGTTGCACTACTTCCCATCATGCATTTGGGCAGAACAGTTAAGTCGCTACAGTATCATTTACTGAAAGTTCAACAAATACACTAGATGGCAATACAGTGGTACCTCTACATACAATCACTTCGACACACGATCTTTTCGACATCCGACGTAAAATTTGAGCCGCCATTTGTTTCTACATCCGACGAGTTGCTCGAAATACGACGACATGACAGCACTGCAAACGAACGCACGGTGGATTTTCTTGTGTGAGAAATCAACACAGTTTTCAAAAAAAGTTGATACAGTTGGAGAAACAAGGAAAAAAGTGATGCTTACCTTTGAAATGAAGATGCAAGTTATAGAAAAATATGAGCTTGGGGTGCGCGTCCCTGAACTGGCTCAACAATACAGCTCCGTGGTCCTCTTCCGACCACCGTTCGCCACTATTTATAAGTTAAGGTGACAATTATCATTGTGGTAACATTGCCAAGGAAATCGCCAGCTTCGTAACGTTTTTATCATTTATTTAAGAACTTATCCAACACAAAACGCCCATTGTCTTAAGCAGTTGACTGCTCTCAAGAAAACGAAAGTATTATCTCTACCGCACCGACCTATCTCACTGAGACGTCAGCTTCGCGGTGCGTTCAGGGACAGTAAAAAGTGTCCGCCATATTAGAATCCGATTCGTTACATTATTTACAGGAATAATTATTAATTATTCTTCTTATTATTATATTATTCTGAATTATTTATTTATAACTTATTTGTTTTTCTATGTTTAATTGCCATTTGTAACAGTGCCAGCAGTATTTATTAAGAATTTAGTATATGTTTTTAGGCTTTGGAACGAATTAATGGAATTATAATGTATTCCAATGGGAAAATCCTGCTCGACATACGACCATTTCGACTTACAAACAAGGTCCTGGAACGAATTAAATTCGTATGTAGAGGTACCACTGTATTTAGTCACAATATACAAACTCACATTTATGCTTTAAGAATTACAAGTCTTTCTATCCGTGGATCCCTTTCACAGAAAGAATGTTAATAATGTTAATACCATCTTGCGGATTTATTGTTATAATAAACAAATACAGTACTTATGTACAGTATGTTGAATGTATATATCCGTCTTGTCTTATCTTTCCATTCAACAATAATTTACAGAAAAATATGGCATATTTTAGAGATGGTTTGAATTGCGATTAATTACGATTAATTAATTTTTAAGCTGTGATTAACTCGATTAAAAATTTTAATCGTTTGACAGCCCTAGTTAAATGTACACCTTATTCCTAATATATACATAACACAATAGAACAGAGTTGTTGTGGAACTCAAAATGTTGACTGGACAGTTATGGACTATGCACATTAAATCATTAGTAACATCAAATATTACACAATACACCAAAGTATATCAGTAGCCGTGTCCTTAAGTCTTTGTGATAGTACCAGAGTGTTTCTGGTGCGCACCACGTACTATCTGGAGTGTACCAGTTTGTTTCTGATGCGCACCAAATTGTTTCTAGTGTGCGCCACGTAATATCTGGTGCATACCTGATTGTTTCTGGTGCGCATGATGTTTGTTCCTCACTCAATCGAAATTCACCATAATGTTTATGTTGGTATACAAAACTATTTAATCTGGTTTTTGGATTCAAATCTATATCTAGTTTTTGATAAACACTAAGGCCAAAAATGGCATATTGCTTTTGATCAATATGGTGGTACTTGAAGAACTGAGTAATTTTGTTTTTCAGTGTTACTAGGTGTCAAAAGTTTAAAAACCATTGCCTCTCCTCCCCATGTCCAATAATATGATTTGTATTAACTAAGTAACTATCCCACCCTTACATGTCTCACAGTATTGGAATGCAAAGAAGCCACATATGAATGAGCAAATATGTACTTCTTGGCTAGTCGCTATTTTATCCGCTCTTGCGTATTGCAATATGCGTCCCAGAGGCTATTTTAAGCCTCCCACATAGATTTTATAAGAGTGTTTGCCCTGCCCCTTTTCAGGACCTCCCTAACATGTCAAGTGCGCTAGGGGGGTGATATATCCTCCAAACAAGCAGCATGCAGCCCTGAGGTTTCCAACTCTCTCCCGACATCCACCGCTTGTTTCTCTGCTCTCTTTTGATTCAATTTTGTGACTATTTTGAAGTGAAAATCAACTTTTTCTTTTGAGGACAACATGGCACTACGGCAGCATTCTGACAAGGAGCCGAGCATTGAGTTATTTGTTAAGGTCAGTACTTTCTCTAATGGATTGACAATAACTGCAATAAGTCTTTTGAACCTATTGGCTGCCATTGACGACAATAGATGTTTGACTATGTGGCTTGGCAGCGATCGTTTGATAGCCATTCAAATTGGATTGGATGTCTATCACCATCAATGGCAGTGAAACGTAATTACTTATATATTACTATGTAAGTATATATATATATATATATATATATATATACATATAGTGCTGTCAAAATTATCGCATTAACGGGCGTTAATTAATTTTTTAAAATTTTTTAATTAATCACGTTAAAATATTATATATATATATGTATACATATATATATATATATATATGTATATATATTAGGGCTGTCAAAATTATCGCGTTAACAGGCGTTAATTAATTTTTTAAATTAATCATGTTAAAATATTTGACGCAATTAACGCACATGCCCCGCTCAAACAGATTAAAATGACAGCAGTGTCATGTCCATTTGTTACTTGTGTTTTTTGTCGCCCTCTGCTGGCGCTTGGGTGCGACTGATTTTATGGGTTTTTCAGCACCCTGAGCATGACATCAACAATGGCGAGCTACTAGTTTATTTTTTGTTTGAAAATTTTACAAATTTTATGAAAACAAAAACATTAAGAGGGGTTTTAATATAAAATTTCTATAACTTGTACTAACATTTATCTTTTAAGAACCCCAAGTCTTTCTATCCATGGATCGCTTTAACAGAATGTTAATAATGTTAATGCCATCTTGTTGATTTATTGCTATAATAAACAAATACAGTACTTATGTACAGTATGTTGAATGTATATATCCGTCTTGTGTCTTATCTTTCCATTCTAACAATAATTTACAGAAAAATATGGCAAATTTTATAGATGGTTTGAATTGCAATTAATTACGATTAATTACTTTTTAAGATGTGATTAACTCGATTAAAAATTTTAATCGTTTGACAGCCCTATTTTTTATATATAAGTTTATTTAGGTAAAACAAAATATTTAAACGCAATTTGTTTACAACATTACTTTGTGCCGCACAAGTGATTTGCTCTAACTCCATTTAAGTCCAGTCCGGATCTTTTACATCCATTCGAAAGTGACATAATTTGCCAAATGACACTTAATGATATGTGTCATAAAAATTCATTAGCTCATGACAGGTCATGTCACAATTATGACGGATTTTTTATGACGGTTTTATGACCCTATGTATAACCCTTTTATATGGCAATAATGATAGGGTGATTTAGTTCAAATTGGAGGGAAAAATTAATTTGGATTTTTTTTTTTTTCCTCCTTCCATAATACATTTCCGAAACATCGCAGAAATATTTGATCGGGACAATCAGAGGACCACACCTTTTGATTTGCTTGCATGCACGATTGACATTTCAATGTTTGGAACCATCAGCTGAGCGGTGACTGTTTTTATCAGGACACAGGCACAGCCTTATCACGGCCCGAGTGAGCAGAGAGCATGCTGTTTGATGGCTGCCCCCCCCCCCCCCCCCCCCAAAGCCTCACACTAGGCACACCCACCCATGCACATAAGGTCAACAAAATAGGCGCTTGTTTCCCAACGAAACATTTGGTCTGTTGAGGATCACAAAACAGCTGAGTTTGGGTGGGGTAGACTTATTCCCGAAAATATGCAAAATACACAAGAGTTGTGAAATGTGCTTTCGAAGGGAGGGACTGATGTTGTCTGGCTTTATTTGGTGTCAAAGTTGAATTCTGGCGCGTCTTGAGAGTCTCGGCTGTTGAAAAACATGAAACAGGCACACTCACTTTCATATACAGACAGTAAAATGAGACAGCAGTTTGCATGAAGGGTCTAAAAGGTTTATAGATTGATAATTACTTAATAAAAACATTTATAAGCAGTGATAAAATAGCAGTAAGAGTTAGCCGTAAGTAATGTAATTATACTGAATCAGCATGACATTTGCTGGCGAATGCTGGCAATGTACCATATACTGTGTCTTTCAAAAAATATACTGTATATACAATTCCTTTTTCTTTTAATACTAAATTACTTTGAATGTAAAGTCATTGCTGTCATGGCTTGGTCAAACACTGCTTAATTCAATGTTTACGCAACTGTGTTGTCAGATCAGGTGGATGGGAGAGAGAAAGAAATTGTGCGGCTTGATGAAATTTGAGTTTGATTTGTTTTAGCAGTGAAATTTGTATCTCTACACACCTTGAAGTTCAGCCCCCATACTATCATTATCTATCTACAGTCCCTGACAAAAGTCTTGTTGCTTTTCCATTTTGTAGAAACAATTGCTAATAACTAGGGCTGCCAAAATTATTGCGTTAACGCGCGGTAATTAATTTTTTTAATTAATCACGTTAAAATATTTGACGCAATTAACGCACATGTCCAACTCAGACAGTATTCTGCCTTTTGGTAAGTTTTAAAGCAAGGTTTTTTGTGCTGTCTAACAGCGAACTCTTGTGGTCGCTTTGCGACATGGTTTATTGCTTTCTTGCCAGTTCAATATGGCTGCACGACGTCTCGGGCTGACGCCTACGTGGTAATGTTGTGCTTATATGATCCTTGGACAAGATTTGTCCGTAAGTATTGTTGTTGTAAAGAATGTACATTATGTTAGTAAGCGAAATGTTATATTTTTTGTATGAGACGCTTTTTGTTTATGTTTAGTGAACCTGTATAGCGTGCTAAGTTAACGTTGTTGTGTACTTTTTTTTGGAGTTTTACTACGGTCTAAAGAGGACAATGGTTTGAGGCCATTTTATTAATAAATCAGATGAAAAAGGAAGAAGTCTGATTATTAAGGCGTCGTTCACTAGCTTTGGAAAAAGTAGACGCTTCGGAGTGAGGACAGCATAGACATATTTAAATGATGAGTTAAATGCCCACCACAGTCCTTATGTACTGTATGTTGAATATATACAGTATATCCATCTTGTGTCTTATCTTTCCATTCCAACAATTTATTTTACAGAATATATATATATATAATTTACGGAAAAATATGACATATTTTATAGATGGTTTGAATTGCGATTAATTACGATTAATTAATTTTTAAGCTGTAATTAACTCGATTATACGTTTTAATCGTTTGACAGCCCTACTAATAACCTGACTTTTAATTATTCAATTGGTTTCACAAATGGCTCATATGAAAGCTAAGACCCTCCCAAATGATGTTGAATGTACAAAAATATATATTTGTTTCACTGAAAAAAGATTTCATTTAATGAAGACATAAAGGTCAAATTTTGGCAAGAGAAAATCATGGTCTGGGGTTACATCCAGTATGGGGGTGTGCGAAAGATATTCAGGGTGGAAGGCAACATAAATAGTCTAAATTATCAACAAATCTTAGCTGCCGCTTACATTCCTAACCATAAAAAGGGACAAATTCTGCAGCAGGATGGTGCTCCATCGTATACTTCAATCTCTACCTCAAAGTTCCTCAAGGCAAAGAAGATCAAAATCCTCCAGGACTGGCCAGCCCAGTCACCAGAAATGGGTAGGATGAAAGAGGAAGCATGGAAGATGAAACCCAAGAATGTTGATGAACTCTGGGAGGCATGCAAGACTGCTTTCTTTGATGTTCCTGATGACTTCATCAATAAATTGTATGAATCCTTGCCGAACCGCATGGATATAGTCCTTCAAACCCATGGAAGTCATACAAAATGTAACATTTGGATCTCAAAGCACCACTAGTTAATTCGCTTATGTTATGCAACATATTTTTGTATTTGAAGTACATTTTTTGTTAAATTTTCACACTACCGGTACTTTTTCTAGGCGACAAGACTTTTGTCTTGCCAAAATTTGACCTTTATGACTTCATTCAATGATAAATCTTTTTTCAGTGAAACAAATATTTTTTTGTACATTCAACATATGTTTTGATACGTTTTGATCGCTGTCGACCTGAATAAATTGTCAACTTGTTTTGGGTGAGCCTTCTTTAAACCTTTCAAAATTGAGTCAGTACAAAGGGTTAAAACAAAGGTGTACGCGCGGGGTTTGCCCTTCTGTTTGAGATACAAGTAAGGCAAAAATGCTGTACCATAGATGTTTGAACCCCATAGGAGTGCTATGTTGTGGCATTATAAACTGCAGTGCAAAATAGTTTCTTGAATTTTGTGTGCAAATTTAAGAAATAAATGTAAATTACCGGTAAATACATTTTTAGCTGCAGAAAAGACTTCCTAAAGCAGGGGTCACCAACTCCAGTCCTCGAGCTGCTTTCCACGTCTCCCTCCTCCAACACACCTGTCCGAGTTTTGGTGGCCTCTAGTGGTTGCCGCCATTACCTGGTTTAGACACCTCAGTAGCAGCCCAGCGACATTTAATGTAAACAGTAACGTTAGCTGCTGCTGGTTGTGTGCTGCGGGCGGCACTCCTCAGCAAATGGTTGACGGGGTACTTCCAGTCGGGGACTGTGGGGGACGTGCCACTCAATTATATCGAAGGGCGAAACATTTGACAATACTGTACGCAGAAACTGAAAAGTTAATTAGAAAATAAGGTTAATTAATTAAGGTTAACCAATTTATTACAGTTTATTACTTTCTTACCTAAATACTTTTAGTATCATTTATACAATTTATATGGATCATAATTAATACCCTTATTGACTCCCACAATTATTGCACTCAACAGAGCTTTTTTTCCCGCTAGGCCCTGCTTTACACCAACTGTGTGTAGTCATGTTTGGAGCACATGCTCGCTACTTCCCCTGCAACACAATGCATGTGTCCCACCTTCCACCCCACCCTAGCCTGTATTATGGAAGCTAACAAGCAGGAAATTGATGTATTTTCTCTCTTCGTATAGGCCGGCCATGATGGCGAGAACGTGGGCAACTGTCCTTTCTGCCAGAGGCTCTTCATGGTACTGTGGCTGAAAGGAGTCAAGTTCACTGTGACCACTGTTGATATGAGGAAGTAAGCACGCCTCCTTTTCCTGTCATGTCCTCAAAGACCCTCTATTAAAAGAGAGGAACGGCAATGTTTTTTTGTCTCCCTCTAAAAGTGCAAAACATTACACCAACGTGTTAAAAAGAGGTCTATTTTGCCTCCTTTTAACACTTTCAGGCCTAGTGGTCACAACACTGGACGTCTATTCAACCAGGTAACAGACTATGTGTTGTAGTAGTTATTAAAAGAGGGAATATTGAAAATACCTATTGACAGTAGTGGACGTCCAATCCATTATCCACAATTGGATATAAAATGTGGGTCGCAAAATATCTATAAAGAATTCAGGGATTTAAGCGTTTACTCACAAGAATTTTACCCAGAAAAGCTTTGTTTACATCAGGCGGCCGCTAGCTACATTCACTAACAGACTAGCATTGTACTTCGACATATTTACGTAAAATAAACGCTAACTGCACTGTTTTTTTTTTTTTTTTTTTGCTTTTAACCAAGAATCGAGACTGTTTTACACCCATATCTATAAAGAATTCGGGGATTTAAGCGTTTATTCACAAGAATTTTCACCAGAAAAGCTTTGTTTACATCAATCGGCCGCTAGCTACATTCACTAACAGACTAGCATTGTACTTCGACATATTTACGTAAAATAAACGCTAACTGCACTGTTTTTTTTTTTTTTTTTTTGCTTTTAACCAAGAATCGAGACAGTTTTACGCCCATATCTATAAACAATTCAGGGATTTAAAAATGTATTCGCAAGAATTTTCACAAGAAAAGCTTTGTTTACATCAGGCGGCCGCTAGCTACATTCACTAACAGACTAGCATTGTGTAGTGACCACTACATTATCACAGAATTCACCTAGGGAACTTATGTGGGGCATGTTGTGCTCCAGGGGGAAACTCTATTTTGCTGTGCACGTTTCCGGCACAGACACACCGGAGCTAACAGAGTCAGGAGAGTCATGAGAGTCACAAGCGGCGGACACGGCAACATGAACTTTACTCAACGAGCTATCGAGACTCAACAACATTCATCCGCTACAATTGTACTTCAACATATTTACGTAAAATAAACGCTAACTGCACGTTTTATTTTTTTGCTTTTAACCAAGAATCGAGACTGTTTTACATCCATATCTATAAAGAATTCGGGGATTTAAGCATTTATTCACAAGAATTTTCACCAGTAAAGCTTTGCTTACATCAGGCGGCCGCTAGCTACATTCACTAACAGACTAGAATTGTACTTCGACATATTTACATAAAATAAATGCTAACAGCACGTTTTTTTGTTGTTGCTTTTAACCAATAATCAAGACTGTTTTGCGTCCATACCTATAAAGATTTGGGGGATTTAAGCATTTATTCACAAGAATTTTCACCAGAAAAGCTTCGTTAACATCAGGCGGCCGCTAGCTACATTCACTAACAGATTAGCATTGTACTTTGACATATTTACGTAAAATAAACACTAACTGCACGTTTTTTTGCTTTTAACCAATAATCAAGGCTGTTATACGTCCATATCTATAAAGCATTCGAGGATTTAAGCATTAATTCACAAGAATTTTCACCAGAAAAGCTTTGTTTACATCAGGCGGCCTCTAGCTACATTCACTAACAGACTAGCATTGTACTTCGACATATTTACGTAAAATAAACGCTAACTGCACATTTTTTGTTTGTTTTTTGTTTTGCTTTTAACCAAGAATCGAGACTGGCCCTGCGCCACGTGTCCCGTCAATACATTATCAAGTCTATGAATAAAAGTAAAAACTCTGGTAAAACTACTCTCAGAAATAAATTTTTCTCAAAATAGTTCCTCAAGTAAAGGTAATGGAGTAAATGTAGTGCGTTACTACCCACCTCTGATAGTAATAATAAGATCTACTTTAATTAAAAAATAAATTATAATTTGTGCATTTTTACCCAATCAGTACTTTAAAAACAAAAAATAAATAAATAACAATGGATTTGATTTGATTTTAAGTGTGATTAGATTTAGGAACAGGAATCCTGTGGGCTTCAGAAAACATACTGTCTTTTCCGGACAATAAGTTGCGCCAGCCAAAAAATGCGCAATGAAGAGTTAAAAAAAAAAAAAAATCCAACACCAAAAACAGACATGTCATCTAGAAAGGCAATTTAAAATAAAAATACAATAGAGAACAACAGGCTCAATAAGTGTACGGTATGCTATCGTTACACGATGCATATACAAAAAACGAACGTGCTGCTGCTTGATTGCCGTTTTTGGCTGCATATTTTACTACTTGCAGCTTGTAATCTGCACATTATGATTTTCTTTTCGGTGCCATTTTGTTCAGCCCTCTCGGTTGTTTTTATTTGTTCTTATAAGTGACCGCCAATATTGAAACACAGCGCCCTCTTTCGGTTTACTGTGAAAATAACATGTGAAATGATATAATAATGTGTTAAAAATCTCACATATAAGTCGCACCCGGCCAAACTATGAAAAAAACTGCGACTGAGAGTCCAAATAGTTGTGGGTACTTTTGCAAACATAATAAAACAATGGATTTTTTCTAAAATAATCTGGTGAGGTAGACACTGTACCAATGACCCTTCTGACTAGTCTCTGCTCATGCGCAAGCCACGAGAACTGGATCATCTTCATTTCTATGTCCTGGTTGCAGGAAGCCCGCTGAGCTGAAGGATCTAGCACCTGGTACCAACCCGCCTTTCCTGCTCTATAACGGCACCCTCAAAACAGATTTCATCAAAATTGAGGAGTTTCTCGAGCAAACTCTGGCACCTCCAAGGTAATGTGTACTCACAAAGATATAGCGCAATATTTTCTATTCTATTAAGTTATCGATGTGACCAATAGCGAAACAAATGTGAATGAGTGCAATGAGCATAAATAGGACCTCCTGAGTGGGTGGACGGTCCGACACTTGGCGGGGATTGATCAGCATAGATTTTTACATTTTACATTTTTATTGTTGATTCAGCTCAAGCTGTTAACAGACGCACTCCTCTGAGCTCCCAAGAGCAACTTATCTCAACCGATAAGCGCTCAGGGCCAGCAAGCTCGACTCCCGGTATGGCTCCAAAGAATTTGAAACCTGGAGACTTGGATGAAATAAAATCCTCCATACAGAAGTTGGAGGTCTCCTTGACTGGCTTGATTCAAAACCAGAATCAAGAAATCGTCAGAGACCTCCAGTTACTTCGCGCTGAAAACGAGAAACTCAAGCAGGCGGTCGAGGAGAGAGATGTTCGCATCAAGAGGCTGAAAATTTTGGCTGACGATCTCGACCAGTGCCGACGCGCAAATGAGCTCATCATTTCTGGATTACAATTTACGCCTAGCCCAGGGGACACAGTGGCACAACTGGCAATTGCTAAGCTGAAAGAGTATGGAATAAACATGGAACCGCTGGACATCCGTCGCTGCCTTCTGCCCCCATCTGGGGGGAGAGGACCGGCGACGGTGCTCATGAAGTTGGCAGACCACAAGACCAAGACTGCCCTGCTTAACCAACGGCGCCACCTGAAAGGGTCGAAGATTTTTTTGAATGACAACTTGACTCGCTGAAATGCCGAAACTGCAAGAAAAGCACGTCAACTCAAGAAAGCTGGGAAAATAGCCAACACCTGGGTCTCGGATTGCAGGATCCTTGTCAAGACGCAAGATATGAAGAAAAAAGCTATCACGAGTCTTGACCAACTGAATATAATAGCTGGATAACTGTAAATACTACACAGCGGACCAGTATAACAACTCGTGGATGTGGACGGTAAGCTGAAACCTATCAACGGCAGGAGTCTCACAAGAACCTCGAACACACTAAGGATTATCTACTAAAGATAACAAAGGCTCTGACTTTAACTTGCACGGACATAACATGACACGAATGAATCGGGCATCTAGGGGGGAGAGGGTGTTGCAATTATGATTGACAATCTCATGGAATGTATTACAATTGAGCTCCTAATCCCCAATTGTAAGAAAATAATTATCTGCTGTGTCTACCGAGCTCCTGATTCAAATGTCTAGTATATGGAAAAGATACTGTATAAAACGAATAATAAGCATGTTTTCGTTGTGGAGACATTAATCTTGGGATAAAATATGTACAGCATGTTGTTTGATTTTATAAATTCATGTCTGATGAAACTGTTACAGTGACCTTTATGTGCGCCAATTGTTGCTACTTACGCCAGCTGTGATAACACATAATCACTTTTGCCACACACATAGCTACAACAAAATGTTCCACAGCAAACAGATGCAAAAATGTCAGCGACCTGACTAAGCACGCCCTGAAACTAATTGAGCTGCTTGACTGGACGCTAAGTTACTAAACTCAGATTGTTGATTGTGTTATTGTACAGTTTTGATGCATGTTCCATGCCTGAATGTGCGTCTTTAGTTGTATGGGGGACGGGAAACTGATAAGCATATGCTTCATCCCGTCCGCCTTTGTCCTCTCTTCGGTTCCTTCGGGCAAATCATATCGCATTTTGTAATTGTCAATGATTGTCAATGATACTGATGATGATGATGATGACAATAAAAAAAAATTCCAAAAATCCTAAAATTCCATTTGTTTGATAAAGAGGTTCAGAACATCTTCCATGTCAATGTGCACTTTGGACTTAATTTTTATTCCTTTGTGTTAGGCTACTTATTTATATCCTTACAATTTAAAACAGTCAATGTTTATGTGACCTTCATTTCTCTGCATAATGTAAGTCATTTGTATTTCTACAAAATGTACCATCTGATCATCTCTTCGGGGGCGGCCGTCTTGAAATCATACGTACAAAGGAAGCATTTTGATTGGGCACGTGTATTTCTCCTTACAACTTGCTTAATCAATGTGCACACATTTCCCCCACCTTTGCAGTTATCCTCACCTCAGCCCACTAAACAAAGAGTCTTTCAACGTGGGTGCTGACATTTTTGCAAAGTTCTCCGCCTTCATCAAGAACACTCCAAATAATGCCTGTGAGTCAGCTTTACTCATCGTTGAAGGTTTATCCGATCGGTCAAGAAAAGTCATAATTATGTTCTGATTTTCCAGTTCAGGAGAAAAACCTGCTGCGTGAGTTCAAGCGTCTGGACGATTACCTGAACTCTCCCCTGCCCGAGGAGATCGACCACAACTCAAGGGAAGCGGTCGACGTCTCCAAGAGGAAGTTTCTCGACGGGGACCGCCTCACCTTAGCGGACTGCAACCTTCTCCCCAAACTGCATGTCATCCGGGTAAGACTGGAATAGCCAAAAACTTTACTCAAGTAAGATTAGCTTTACTTCAAAGTAGTATGACAATCAAAGGTAAAAGTAATTGTACTGACCAAGTCCTATACCCAGTGAAGTACTGGTTGCTAAGTAAGACGTTTCATCTTGACGTACACCTGATGCAATTGAAAACGAATTAACAGTAGCCAGGGTGGGGCGGAGCAACTTGCTTATTTAAATTTGGCAGCCTGAAGCGATGGTTGCTCTGAGGATGGTAGGGATAGACTTATTTGAGAGGGTGGGGCTTAAAGTTGGGTTCTTAATACGTGTTATTTATTTTGAGTTTATTTTTCAGGAACCCCTGTGAGCATCATGGAGTAGATGAAGTTGGAACGCGCTTTCGCTGTTGAGGCATTTTTTTAAGCGGTTGCTAAATCACGTGGATTAAGTTCCTGCACCATAGCTAATTAGTAGGGATGAAATTTCAATTCTTCTTTGTCTCACAAAACGAGCAAACAACCCAAGGCCAGATACGTGTTTGCCGGCAGACCGTCGGAGAGCTCTCAAAACAGATTGTCATACCGCGTCAATGTTTTGGGTGTCCTCGCTGTTCGTGGGAGGCCAGGTTTCTTTTTCTTTACATCACCCGTTTCCCTGAAGTTGTTTACCCATGAAACGATCAACTGCCGGCCAAGAACACGACCACGAGGGGGCAATATTGAAATGTGTACGGAATGCACGTTGCGTGTGACGATTGAGCAACCGCTTGAAAAAAAAGCCTCAACAGCGAACGCGCGTTCCAACTTCGTCCACTCCGTGATGCTCACTATTCCTGAAAAATAAACAGAAAATAAACAACGCACGTTAAGTACCAAACTTTAAGCCCCACCCTCTCAATTAAGTCCATTTCTACCCTCCTCAGGGAAACCATCACTTAAGGGCGCCAAATTTAAATAAGCAAGTTGCTCCGCACCACCTTGGCTACTGTTAATTCGTTTTCCAATTGCATCAGGTTAAGTTGCTCTGCCCCACCATAAATATAGTTTATGATATATAATTTAAAAATAAAAAAAAAAATGGAAAAAAAAAGTTACAGGAGGAAACGTGCACGAATAATTGGCCCATTTACATTGAATGATAACGGTCATTACTTTTTGTAATCCAAATAAGAATGAATTATAGTGGATTCTGAATGTTTTAAGCTATAACTCAGTCAATTGAATTTTTTTTTTTTTTTAATCAAATTTTCAGTACATAATGCTTATGGCAAGCACTTGACCTTTGACCTAATTTGGCACACCCTCAACCTCTTACCAGTCTTCTAGATAAAGATTCACTAATAGGTCCACATTTTTGGTGTTAAATTATCTTCTTTGGCATTCATATTGTTTTTCTGGTTTGTCTACCAGAGAAAATGGAAGGGATGGAAGCGACCACCCTCCCATTTTAAATGGATTCGGTGTCTACTAGTGATAAACTAATTGGTGGGAAGCTGCATCTTGCCCAGAGGAAGAAGAAATTTATATTTTTTTTACCCATAGACTTCACTATCAGTTGGCTGGACACGGGGCCTAGGGCCAATCCGTAAGGGGCCTTTTTTAAAAAACTTTAAAAAATTATTTTCCAAACCAAAGCTGCTGGCGACCTAAAACCAAAACTGGCACCTCCCTTAGGCATATATGAGTCTTCATGAGCAGTAGCATCAAAAAATCCAAAGTCTTTCCATAATAAAATGCTGATGAATTTTTTTTTATATTAGTAGCCGATAACTAAACTTAAAATGGCTATAAAATTCTCAGATTTTACGCTACATGCGCAAAAATCACCCAGTGCAGAGATAATCAACTACATTTTCAGGGTCAATAGCAATATTTAAAATATCATATAAGCTTTCGCCAGAAATCGCAACCTAAAGAGAAATGCAAAATCCAACATGGCGGCCGCAACAAAACAATGAGTTTTTTAAAGTTGAAAATTCTTGTAAACAAATGCGAAAATCGCAGAATTCCTATAGATATGAACGCAAAACAGTATAGATTAAACCGGGCAGGTATCGTTCATTTTACGTAAATATTTCAAGCAAAAGTTAGGCTTTTGTGTAGGGATACAAAATCCAACATGGCGGCCGTCATAAAACGAAGAGCTTTTTAAGTTGAAAATTCTTGCAAATAAATGCGGAAATTGCGGAATTTCGATGGATATGAACGTAAAACAGTCTATATTCTTGGTTAAAAGCAAAAAAACGGGCAGTTATCGTTCAATTTATGTAAATATTTCAAGCAAAAGTTACGCTATTGAGTAGGGATACAAATCCAACATGGCGGCCGTCACAAAACAATGACTTTTTAAAGTTGAAAATTCTTGTAAACAAATGCGAAAATCGCAGAATTCCCATAGATATGAATGTAAAATAGTATAGATTCTCGGTTAAAAGCAAAAACCAGGCAGTTATCGTTCATTTTACATAAATATTTCAAGCAAAAGTTACGCTGTTGTGTAGGTATACAAAATCCAACATGGCGGCGTCACAAAATAAAGAGCTTTTTAAGTTGAAAATTCTTGCAAATAAATGCGGAAATCGCAGAATTTCTATAGATATGAACGTAATACAGTCTAGATTCATGGTTAAAAGCAAAAAAATGGGCAGTTATTGTTCATTTTTACGTAAATATTTCAGGCCAAAGTTACTCTAATTTTATCCATTGATTCTTATCACAACGTTTCAAAGTGCATGCATGGTGCTATTTATTATAATAATTACCTTGAATCCTCGACCAAATCACTCTTGAGACACTCCTGCCTGCTTGTATGCATTAAAACCTTTGTCCTGTTTCCACCTAAATCTGGAGTTAGAACGCAGGCTGTTTGAGTTTATGAAAGCCAACTCAACGTTTTGCCTGGGTCGGCCCCCTAAGGGAAGGTGTGTGGCACAATGTCTGTAGTTGTCTTGTGAACTGATGGTGAAGTCTATTTTTTACCCCATTGGCTGCCACTGATGGCATTAGCATAGGCGGAGTTTGACTTTTGGGGCAGGTGGGGGCACAACATGTTGATGACCCCGAAATGGAGTGTCAGCAATAAAATTAACTTACAAGAATATTTATTAGGGTTGTTCCGATCATGTTTTTTTGCTCCCGATCGTTTTAGTTTGAGTATCTGCCGATCCCGATATTTCCCGATCCGATTGCTTTTTTTTTTTTTTTTTTTTTTGCTCCCGATTCAATTCCAATCATTTCCGATAATTTTTCCCGATCATATACTGTACATTTTGGCAATGCATTAAGAAAAAAATGAATAAAACTCGGACGAATATATACATTCAACATACAGTACATAAGTACTGTATTTGTTTATTATGACAATAAATCCTCAAGATTGCATTTACATTATGAACATTCTTTCTGTGAGAGGGATCCACGGATAGAAAGACTTGTAATTCTTAAAGGATAAATGTGACTTTGTATATTGTGACTAAATATTGCCATCTAGTGTATTTGTTGAGCTTACAGTAAATGATACTGTAGCCATATAACTGTTCTGCCCAAATGCATGATGGGAAGTGCAACCATGACTGTGCGTAGTGGCACCAATTGATATATCTTCTCTGCGTTGGGAAATAACATAGGGTGTTAAGAAAAAGATTAACCACTACCTTCTCCCCACATTGCTTCTCATATTTCTAATTGTTGAGAGAGGGATTTTAAGGCTTTAGCAAATTCAAAAAAGGTTCCAAAGACTGCCAAAATTCACTCTACTCATTTTACCCTGCCTTTTACCTCTATATATAGATGAAATGGCGCCATTATAGATTGAACGCGACAATGTGTGAGTGGGTCGTGCAGCGCATGCGGTAATTGCGTTAAATATATTGATGTGATTAATTTGAAAAAAATTAATTACCACCGTTAACGCGATAAATTTGATAGCCCTATTTTAAGCCAAAACAAAAGACTCTGGATGACTGTAAGACATTTTGTCTGTAACGTTAAATACAATTAGAAAACGATTAAATTAAAAAAAAAATATATATATATATATATATATATATATATATATATATATATATTAAAAAAAAGGCATGTTCGATATTTTTTTGCCAATTCCGATACTTAGAAAATGACGTGATCGGACCCGAAGTTGACAATAGGCGTTTTTTATTTCCCATCATTCTTGAGGGGAATTCTAGATCAGGCTGCATAGGCAATATTTTTCGCCAAGATCGTCATCCATTGAATATGGTATGCCCGCAGGTGTTGTGCCAATGTAGTTACCACGGTCAAAAATTGTATCCCCTGAGCGGAGCCATACGGAGGTAGATTTGTGTCTTTATTATTCAATCCAAAAAAAAGTTGCATCAATCAAAATATATATTTTCAACCCCCAAAAAAAGCTTCAATAAAAAAAATTGTTTGAATGTAAAAATAAATTTGAAACTGAAAAAAAAAATGCACGGGAAAGCTATTTTTGTTTGATTTTTTTTTTTTTTTTTTTTTAATTGAAGTCGTTTTTCTTTTTGTTTTGTTTTTTTTATTGAAGGAATGTTGATTTGTGTTTGGGCCATATTTTGGCTTGGACATTTTTGTCTTTATCAAAATAAAATTGCCATCCCCTAATATTTATTTTCTTAATGAAAATTATATGCAAAGCAAATGACCGTCTAAGGTGCTAGTCACATGATCTGTTCGAAAAATAATTTTGACCCATTATAAAGATATATTTTTTTGTTCATTTCATTCATTTTTGTTGCAGTTTTATTGCCTTACTATATATATATATATATATATATATAGGAAAGTCAATTACATGCAATGACACTTTTCGGCCACCAGGGGGGCCTTGCCCCCCCCTTTAAAATCCGCTTATGGGCATTAGACGTCCAATCTATTTGAAGTGGCAGGGCGGAATTCTAACATCAGCCTGAGAAGGGCAAAAAGTCCTACTTTTTTCATGGTGGCGTCCGTAGCTAGCTAGCTAGTTAGTTGGAAACAAGATCTTGCAATGATGTCATTACCAATCCAGATACCCGTATTTTTCAATTTACCACCAGGTGGCGTCCAAGAAGTACTGCAACTTTGAGATCCCAGCCCAGTTCACAGGAGTTTGGCGATACCTGCACAATGCTTACGAGCGAGAGGAGTTCAAACAGACGTGTCCGGCCGAAATCGAGATCGAGAAAGCTTACTTCGGAGTTGCCGATAAGAGGAAATAAAATGTTCACTCCATGTCTGTAGAGGGTGCTACGTTGTGCCAAAGACATTATACTGCCATTTCAATCATCTTAAAACTGGGATGGGGAATGTTTTTGTTGTTATTTTTGAGGATTTTTTAAACCATTCCTCTTGGATTTGTTTCTTTTTTTTTTTTTAGAAATGTCATATTCCAACTGCTGCCTTAAATACTCAAGTCTCAGAACACACTTTTTTTAAAAGTAGCTTTTGACTGTTTTAGTCACGGATGAGGCCCACTGTGCAATTGACTGTTAATTTAATTGACCAGATTTTTGTTTATAGTGTACATACATACAGTATATTTTCTAAGATTGTTAGCAAGTAGCAGCAGAACCCTTCAATACTGTTCCTTTTTTACGTAAAAAAAAAAAATAATAATAATAATAATTCTTGTGTATCTTATTCTGTACTAACACAGATGATGTGATGGAAATGTGCTGTTTTGATACTAATAAACAAATCAACTGTGTCTGTTGTCTTGAATCTAATATTGTGCCAGTTATGAGGTATTAAAGGAATAGTATCTTTTCTCGTATTTACCGTTCGACTGTTTGTATTACTCTGACTCACCCAATATAAAATAAATAGCATTCATATCATAGTTTAATGAAAACAAGCAGAATAATATTTGACATCGGGCATAAGAGATACATGACGCCCTCAGACCATGGAAGCCCAACGTGTGCGTCATGCAGCTGATTGAGCAAGATTGACACTGACTAACAGGTGATAGGCAAGATATGTACAAGCGCACGTCTGCAACACCAAATCCCACAATGAGCTCTTCAGGACAGTCCAGAACAAATGGGGGGACGTCCTGTCCTACCACAACACTCGATAACAAAATCAACTCTAAGTGTGACAGCTCGGCGCCTCTCAAACGTCAAGGCAGGCCGAACCTCCCACCCCAGCTGCCTCAGTAACCATGACCCAGCAACGAACGGTGACGCATGAACTTGACCGCCCAAATCTGCAACAGAAGAATTATCCTAAACAACACTCAGGCACACCCTTCATCCGGCCCACCGTACCGCAGACTTCAAAAAGACTGAAAGTTTCGCTAACAACTGTCGATTTTCAGGGACATTCCGATGTGCTCGTTGTTTTGCTGACTCTGGATCCAGAATTGCCTCTCTTTTGGGGACCTAATGGCTGTTTGCCTAGCAGTTTGATCGCTGTCGACCCAAATAAATTGTCAACTTGTGTTTCAAAGCCTTTTTCCAGCTTTCAAAATGTCAGTACAAGGGGTTAAGACTAGAGATGTCCCGATCGATCGGCGATCGGGTCCGATCACGTCATTTTCAAAGTATCGGAATCGGCAAAAAAATATCGGACATGCCTTTTTTTAATATATATATTTTTTAATTAAATCGTTTTCTAATTGTATTTAATGTTACAGACATAATATGTTACACTCATCCAGAGTCTTTAGTTTTGGCTTAAGGTAGGGTTATCAAATTTATCCTGATAATGGCGGTAATTAATTTTTTAAAAAATGTATCACGTTAAAATATTTAACACAATTAATGCATGCGCTGCACGACCCCCTCACGCATTATTGCGCTCAATCTGTAATGGCGCCATTTTACCTATATAGAGAGCTAAAAGGCAGCGTAAAATGAGTAGAGTGAATTTTGGAAGCCTTAGGAGCCTTTTTTTTAATTGGCTAAAGCCTTACAATCCCTCTCCCTACAATTAGAAATATCGTGGGAAGCAATGTGGGGAAGCAAGGTAGTAATTGATCTTTTTCTTAACACCCTATGTTATTTCCCAACGCAGAGAAGATATATCAATTGGTAGCACTACGCACAGTCATGGTTCCACTTCCCATCATGCATTTGGGCATGGCTACAGTATCATTTAGTCAAAGCTCAACAAATACACTAGATGGCAATATTTAGTCACAATATACAAAGTCCCATTTGTCCTTTAAGAATTACAAGTCTTTCTATCTGTGGATCCCTCTCACAGAAAGAATGTTAATAATGTAAATGCCATCTTGAGGATTTATTGTCATAATAAACAAATACAGTACTTATGTACTGTATGTTGAATGTATATATTCGTCCGAGTTTTATTCATTTTTTTCTTAATGCATTGCCAAAATGTATATGATCGGGAAAAATTATCGGGAATGATTGGAATTGAATCGGGAGCAAAAAAAATAGCAATCGGATCGGGAAATATCGGGATCGGCAGATACTCAAACTAAAACGATCGGGATCGGATCGGGAGCAAAAAAACATGATCGGAACAACCCTAGTTAAAACTAAGGTGAATGCGAGGAGTTTGGCCTTTTGGCCGGGTTGCCTGCTTTCGCCGGCCCGGGTCGTTGCAGCTGCACCAGCGCGGGTCCGGCGGTTCGGCTGGCATGATTCCGGCAATCTGGCTAAAAGATAGATTCCTTCACTGAGCAAATTTGACACTGACAAGCAGGTGATAGGCAAGACATCTACAAGCCTACGTCTGCACCACCAAATCCCGCAATCAGCTTTTCTGGACAGTCCAGAACAAATGGCGGGATATCTTGTCTTGCCACAAGGAACATTTCATATGGAGGAACCCGCAACCGAGAAGTGAACACTCACATGGTGCTGTGATTGGCAAAATCCTTAACTCTCATTGCCCTCACAACAGTAACGCTGGAATTCTCCTGTCCAATCCACAACAGACAAAAATCCTAAACAACGCCCAAACACACCTTCCTTCTGGACCATAGCCCGCCTCACCAGAGCCTTTAAAAGACTGAATGTTTAACTAATCCTGGTCATTTTTACCTCGGGTCTTTAGTTGACTTGTGATATGGTGAACCTGGATCCAGTTTGCCTCCTCACCTGGGTCTCTCTGTGCTATATGATTGCTGCCGACTTAATAGATAGTGACATTTTTAAAATGATATATTGATTATTACTTCGATTGGGATACAAAGTGTCACGATATATATCACCATATCGATATACAGTGGGGCAAATACAGTAAGTATTTAGTCAACCACTAATTGTGTTCAAGTTCTCCCACTTGAAAATATTAGAGAGCCCTGTAATTGTCAACATGGGTAAACCTCAACCATGAGAGACAGAATGTTGAAAAAAAAAAACAGAAAATCACATTGTTTGATTTTTAAAGAATTTATTTGCAAATCATGGTGGAAAATAAGTATTTGGTCAATACCAAAAGTTCATCTCAATACTTTGTTATGTACCCTTTGTTGGCAATAACTGAGGCCAAACGTTTTCTGTAACTCTTCACAAGCTTTTCACAGACTGTTGCTGGTATTTTGGCCCATTCCTCCATGCAGATCTCCTCTAGAGCAGTGATGTTTTGGGGCTGTCGTTGGGCAACACGGACTTTCGACTCCCGCAACAGATTTTCTATGGGGTTGATATCCGGAGACTGGCTAGGCCACTCCAGGACCTTGTAATGCTTCTTACGAAGCCACTTCTTTGTTGCCCTGGCTGTGTGTTTGGGATCATTGTCATGCTGAAAGACCCAGCCACGTCTCATCGTCAATGCCTTTGCTGATGGAAGGAGATTTTCACACAAAATCTCTTGATACATGGCCTCATTCATTCTTTTCTTTACACGGATAAGTCGTCCTGGTCCCTTTGCAGAAAAACAGTCCCAACGCATGATGTTTCCACCCCCGTGCTTCACAGTGGGTATGGTGTTCTTCGGATGATATTCAGTAGTCTTTCTCTTCCAAACAAAACAACCTGTGTCTCTACCAAAAAGTTCTATTTTGGTTTCATCTGACAATAAGACATTCTCCCAGTCCTCTTCTGGATCATCCAAATGCTATCTAGCGGGCCTGGCCTGGACGTGTACTTTCTTCAGCAGGAGGACACATTTGGTAGTGCAGGATTTGAGTCCCCGGCGACGCATTGTGTTACTGATAGTAGCCTTTGTTACTGTGGTCCCAGCTCTCTGTAGGTCATTCACTAGGTCCCCAGTGTGGTTCTGGGATTTTTTGCTCACTGTTCTTGTTATCATTTTGACATCACGGGGTGAGATCTTGCATGGAGCCCCAGATCGAGGGAGATCATCAGTGCTCTTGTATGTCTTCCATTTTCTAATAATTGCTCCCACAGTTGATTTCTTTACACCAAGTGTTTTACCTATTGAAGATTCAGTCTTCCCAACCTTGATGCAGGTCTCAAATTTTGTCACTGGTGTCCTTCGACAGGTCTTTGGTCTTGGTCATAGTGGAGTTTGGAGTGTGACTGACTGAGATTGTGGACAGGTGTCTTTTATACCGATAATGAGTTAAAACAGGTGCCATTAATACCGGTAATGAGTGGAGCCTCGTTAGACCTCGTTAGAAGAAGTTAGACCTCTTTGACAGCCAGAAATCTTGCTTGTTTGTAGGTGACCAAATACTTATTTTCCACTCTAATTTGGAAATAAATTATTTAAAAGTTTTTTTTCCACATTCTGTCTCTCGTGGTTGAGGTTTACCCATGTTGACAATTACAGGCCTCTCTAATTTTTGACGTAGAACTTGAAAAATTGGTGGTTGACTCAATACTTATTTGCCCCACTGTATACTCTACTGTGTCAATTCTATTGTGCAATGTGTGGACGCCAAGCTTATGTGGACAATGTGAAGACCTGAAGCTCACATACATATTTTGTTGTTTGACAATACAAAATCAATTTTCATCTGGTTACTCAGTAAACTGTTGTGGTAATCATTAGATCAATTGATTCTAGAAATATTCCATGATTGCAGCTTAGTAGAAATCTCACAAATAACACACATATTACTTGTCTAGTAGTTTATTGAGTCACAAAAATGGACAATTACAACTTTAAAAAATAGATTTTCGTTTCATCTTTGTCCGGTGGTGAATGGAGTCTTGTCTTCCCTGATGTCTAATTGGTCACGCAGTATTTCCAGAAGCATGCTGTGAATGTCACACAGAATTAGACAATTATGATCTGACATTCGGTTTGTATTGTATACCTGAATTGATACTGCTTACATGTTCACTAGCTATTACTTGACTAACACACATGCATAGGCCACATCTACCACCTACCATCTAGCACCACTACTGAATTCGCTTATGTTATGTATGGGGTTATAATATATTGTTTAAGTGGCCCATCAGACATGAACCACTCGCACCCTCCTACCTCACTCTTAGCCAGGTGACTCAAAGGGCTTGTTGATACTCATCGCACCCGGGCCCTGTTCACATTAGTTTTGCCACTGTGTCTAACTGTGTTAAGAAATAGACCCTACTCACCTACGTCACAAAATGACGTGTCGCTGTATCCGGCCGACATATTGTCCGTATTTTTTAGACCTATTCTCATTGTTTTCAATTAGTCGTGCAAGTTATAGAGCAATTCATGGAGGCCCCGGTGTTATCTGACGCTGTAAACTCATTGGATGCGTTGCATAAAAGGCGTTATGTGGAAAAGCTTCAGTTTATCCATTCGCTAGATCCATATTTGATGCCTAAATCGATGTTTTTCTTGTCTTCGCCGTCTTTGCCTGACATCTGCTTCCCTGATATTTACAACTATCTTGTCCACACAAAATCAGCCTATTCTCACGAAAGTTTGGAAAAACTTTAAGAGGTTGGAGGCTTATAAATACTTCGTTGCTGGTTGGGTGAAACAGGTCCTCGTCCACGAAAATTCGGCAGGAATCTATCTTGTGCTCGGGAAGGTGAGTTACGAAATTTTCAATTCAAAATCTTTTGTTCTTGCTAACATCCACTGTCAAGTCTAATGTATTTCATGTCATTTGTCAATGGAGCTAGGGCTTTTAATGTTTATATGGTTTAGCGATAGCACTCTCACTACATATGTACATATATAAGATGTAATAAATATGAAGTGCGATAGCACTACTCCAGATTGTCCCTAGTTGAATTTATTTTTTGGCTTTTGACTTCAATAGAGAAATTGTAAATTAATTGTATGACAACTGTCTTATTATCCCCTTATAATTATATATTTTCAGGTAGTTCATTCACAACGTCTGAGTGTATGTTGTCGGCGATTAGCCTAGCAATGATCTTAATTGGGGTTGTCAGCCCAAAACCCTCTAAATGTATATTAAATGCATCTTACCAGATATAGAATGACAACTACATAATCTGTGGTAGTCGTTTGGCGCCCAGTTTTCTCGTTGAATTGCAGCAGTCCATCTCGCTCTCCTCTCCGGGTCTCTCGGAATACGGTAAAACTTCAAGTCTCTCCGTCTATCTTCTCTGTTTTTGCAACCGACCGCCACACACGACTTTACCATTTTGATTATTAATGTTAACGAGCAGAAAACCACGGCATAATGGGAGGAATTTACGAAGCGCTAATGCATTAACATGACGAGTAGACGGACAATATGGCGCAGGGGCGTGGCTGTGACGTCACGTGAGTAGGGTCTATAGCTGCCTTTTAATGCAGACTTTGCGCACCTCTTTTGTTGCTTTTGGGCAAGCCCTGCTGTGACCTGACGGAAGTTAGAGTGCGAAGCCTGTCGGCAGCGGCCATCTTCAGAACCACTGCCTTAAGATCGTCCATCTTAACACCAAAAGAAAAAAAACATGATGGAGTCATGCAGAGGAAAATATTTTATTTACTCACATTGGTTCAAACTTACCATGTTTGCATAGTTATCCTGTTGCGCTGAAACAAAAGAGACCACATTGTTACATTGACTCATTGGCTGATACGTGCAATTTCAGTGGTGCAGATGGATGTACGTTTGACCACACCTTTAGTCAAGATTTCTCTTTGCTCGTTGTGCTGTGGCAGTAGAGGATACAGATGATTCACCTCGCTCTGTTCCCCTTCTGTATTGTAAGAGGCATCTTCTGACACTAACTTCTGGAGGTAATCTGTGGAGTTGCCGACAGGGAAACGACAAGAGCAAAAAATATCGTTCGGTAGGTTTAGGAAGTCGGTAGTTTTGACCAATATGCTGTAATATACATTGTACTGAATAAATGCATTTTTAATAATTCATATTCATTTAGCACAAGCCTGTTATTTATCATGACCATACAATGTATATAGCAATCGGGGAAAAATACTTAGATACAAAGAATATCCTGTGAAAATATTAGAATAGAGAGATTAAAACAATGATGACATTTTGCAGTCTGCTCTTGTCATCAGCCTCGTGTTTTGTTTTGTTTTTGTTTCTGTCGCCTTTTTCTTGTTCTGAATCTTTCTCCTCCTCCAAATATGACTCAAAAAGATATGGCTATGTGCTACAGACTACCTCTGGATCTACAATATCACTTGAAAGATGCACACTTGAACCAGAATCGCTTAAAAACGCCTTCTCCTGCATTGGGCTCAATCCTAAATCTGCTGAAATCGCTCATTCTCTGACGTCATCACCAAGATGGAGGCGCCAGAGCGCTATAATGACAGGAAGAGCTAAATGGCAGATTTAAAGACGCATTTCTTGTCATCTGTGCTTTGCCAAATTGTGCTTTGCCAAATTGTTGTCTGCAGTTATTATAATTAATCAAATTACTGTATAGGATTAAATCAGCATGTTTGGCATTGAAGGCAATAGTATCTTTTCTCGTATATACTGTTTGAATTACTCTAACACACCCAATATAAAATAAAAAGCATGTATATCAAAGTTTAAGAAAATCAACCAGAATATATTTGATATAATGAACAGTTGGACTTGAAATGATTAGAATTTGCAGCACCAAGACAACGGGCAGATAAGGGCAGAACGGATACAGGACACCTTCTGACCACGGAAGCCCAATGCCCAAGTCATGCAGCTGATTGAGCAAGATTGATGCTGACCAGCAGGTGATAGGCAAGCCTACGGCTGCACCACCAAATCCCGCAATTAACTCTTCTGGACAGTCCAGAACAAATGGCGGGACATCTTCCGACATTTGCCTCAGCACCATGGGGAGCAGAGCGTTCAGTTGCTCGGCTCCACGGCTTTGGAATTCACTCCCAGCCGACCTCAGGAACGCTGACTCACTCCCCCTTTTTCAATCCAAACTCAAAACTCACCTGTTCAGAATTGCCTATCCATAATAATGACTAATTTCTGATCTGTTTTTTTTTTAACTGCCCTTACATCTCTTTTAGTACTTTTAATTTGCCTAAAACATTCTATACTTTATTTTTCTCACTTTTTAATTTGTTTAAATATTTTAAATGATTGTATGGCGACCTTGAGTGCCAGAAAGGCGCCTTTAAATAAAATGTATTAATATTATTAGGGCTGTCAAAATTATCGCATCAACGGGCGTTAATTAATTTTTTAAATTGATCCCGTCAAAATATTTGATGAAATTAACGCACATGCCCCGCTCAAACAGATTAAAATGACAGCAAAGTGTCATTTCCACTTGTTACTTGAGTTTTTTTGTGTTTTGTCGCCCTCTGCTGCGCTTGGGTGCGACTGATTTTATGGGTTTCAGCACCATAATTATTATCGACATCAACAATGGCGAGCTACTAGTTTATTTTTTGATTGAAAATTTTACAAATTTTATTAAAACGAAAACATTAAGAGAGGTTTTAATGTAAGATTTCTATAACTTGTACGAACATTTATCTTTTAAGAACTACAAGTCTTTCTATCCATGGATCGCTTTAACAGAATGTTAATAATGTTAATGCCATCTTGTTGATTTATTGTTATAATAAACAAATCCAGTTCTTACGTACTGTATGTTGAATGTATATATCGGTCTTTTGTCTTATCTTTCCATTCCAACAATAATTTACAGAAAAATATGGCATATTTTATAGATGGTTTGAATTGCGATTAATTACGATTAATTAATTTTTAAGCTGTGATTAACTCGATTAAAATTTTTAATCTTTTGACAGCCCTAATTCTTCTTCTTATTCTTCTTATTATTATTAATCTTGTTTTGCCACAAGGAACATCTGATACGGAGGAACCCGCGTCCGTGAACCGAACACTCAGCACTCACATTGCACTGAGAATGGCAAAATCCTTAACTCTCGTTGCCCTGACAACAGTAACACCTGAATTCTCCTGTCCAATCCACAACAGACAATAATCCTAAACAACACCCAAAACACACCCTTCTTCTGGACCACAGCCCGTCTCACCAGAGCCTTTAAAAGACTGAATGTTTATCTAATCGTTGTCATTTTTCTCTGAAATATTTTGTTGACCTGTCATATGGTGACCCTGGATCCAGTTTGCCTCCTCACCTGGGTCTCTCTGTGCTGTATGATTGCTACCGACTTGGAAAAAATTGTCAATTATGTTTCGAAGCCTTTTTCCAGCTTTGAAAACGGAGTCAGTACAAGGAGTTAAGACTAAGGTGAACGCTCAGAGTTTGGTCTTTTGGCCGGGTTGTAAGACTTCTGCAGGTCGTTGGAATTGCGCTACCGCGGTTCCGGCGGTTCGGCTGGCGTGATTCCGGCAATATGGCTAAAAGGTCAGATTCCTTCAGTATAAATATAGAACTCAATTTCCAATTTTTGACCATTATATTTTCTCCATCTGAATAAAAACTTTTCATTTGAATTTTTAGCATGACAAATGTAACAACACATTTAAACAGCGATGTATTCACTTGCACCATAAAGGTTCGAATTTGGAATCCAAAAAACATTGTTTCCTGTTTGGCAATTAAAGGAACAGACAGTGATAATTATTGACACAAGTCATTAACAAAACAAGATTAGCAGTCCGAAAGGAGAAGGACCGAAGGACAGGTGTGTTTAAATTCATACCTGGCTGTATCTCTAGGTTGGAGTCAGGATAGAGAGGTAGCGAATGCGTCCATCTTGCAGCAAGGAGGTAAAGCACAGCCAGAGACAACATGGTGAGTTTCTCTGCAGTGGACCCTTAGTCGCTACCAGCTTGGCAAAGAACTTCACCTATATACCCGCACGCCCTCTATCCATCACAAGTGATCAATACATTATCATCACAGCCAGCGTGGCTCCTTAATGGATCGGGCGTCATAGACACCATTTAGGGGAAGCCTGTCAAGTCAGCTGCGCCTATCTGTGCTTGTACAGAGAGGCCTAACAAATGTTTGCTCTTCCTCGCTAATAAGACGCGGCTGTCAAGCGAAGCCGCGATGTTTTATGTGCCACGACGCCTTGTCGAGTGTCGTCGAAGCATCATTGCTCACTCACGACGGCCCCTGTGGACGTCATTGATCTGACCTCATTTTGTCTTCACTGCTCCATCTGACAATTGTGTTGTTTAGTGAATGGGTAGATTCAACAGAAAAAAAGAAGAAGAATGAGGGATGTCCTGATCATATAATTTTTCATGTAACAGAGGTGGGTAACACCTTCCCTTTACTCCGTTACATTTACTTGAGGAACTTTTTGAGGAAAATGTACTTCAGTGGTGTAATGTAACGAAGTAAAAGTACTTTGTTACTCTACTTAAGGACATTTTTGTGTATCTGTACTTTACTTGAGTACAAATATGAAGTGGTACTTTTTAGTTTTACTCTACCACATTTTACAACACGTACAGTGGGGCAAATAAGTATTTAGTCAACCACAAATTGTGCAAGTTCTCCCACTTGAAAACTATTAGAGAGGCCTGTAATTGTCAACATGGTTAAACCTCAACCATGAGAGACAGAATGTGGAAAAAAAAACAGAAAATCACATTGTTTGATTTTTAAATAATTTATTTGCAAATCATGGTGGAAAATAGGTATTTGGTCAATACCAAAAGTTCATCTTAATTATTTTATTAGAGTGCCAGTCCATTTCCCCCCCCCTCCGCCCCCTTCGAAGACGACGGGTATTAGAATTTTTTTCCCGCCAGCAGCAGCCACTGTAAGAAATGTAAAAAGACGTCAATGTTGTGAAGGTGAGGAACACACCACTAATTTTGCTACTGAAAGTCCGACCTGCATCAGAGTTAGCGTGACATTATTCTGTGTGAATTTTTCGAACTTGAGGAGGAAGCTGCTTTGAGAGAAATATCCTCCTGTATGTTTTCTACTGTTAACGTTAAAAGAAGTGACCGAAAATCAATTGGAAAAAATGCAAAATTGCCCAGTAACCCAAAATAAACAGGATGTGACTCGTAAATTATTATTATATCAACATCTTATTCTCCGCGTTTTTTCGGCGCGCCACGCAGCTCGACCCCCATTCCCCCAATCTGTTTGGTCTTATTAAAAAGTGTACATGCAGGTTATGCTGTTATATCGTCCCTACCAATATTGAGACCAAACCAATGCCCTTGATCAGAGGCGTCGCGTCCCATTACGCAAACCAGGCAATTGCCTAGGGCCCCCAGCGAGCAGGGTCCCCCAGAGGGCTAACAGATTTAGCACACACAGCTTTACTGCACTGTCGCTGCGACAAGTGTAGGGAGTGTTTCAATACCATGGAATCATTTAGCCAATTATCTAACGATTCTGTTATCAATCCCAATCGGTACTAACCATGTCATGTACCTTATACATGTTTAAGAAAATCCAATCAGCTATTAATCCCACATGATAGTTTAAAGGGCCGTTTACATGGTGACTCTCCGAGAATACGAAAAATTTCAAATTTGCATTTGCATTTGCGTCTCCATTTGAACAATGTCGCAATTCCGCATGAAAACGATGTAGTATTCATGCCAGGCCCTCGGGGGCAGTGAAGATTTACAGGGCGACAGAGAATGATGCACTTTGACCCCACCAAGCTCCCTCAGCCCAGAAAAAAATATGCCCGCCCACTCGAAGCAATGGCATTTTTCTTTTGTTCAAAAAGGCACAAAAATTGAAACATTCAACATATTTAATTGATAAATATTATTAAAACAGTAAATTAAAGCCGACATTCCGCCTTATTTGCTGTTTTTAATGTTTAGTAGCACCGCTGCGCATGCCCAATGTGACGTGTACGAGTGCTGACGTTAACGGTGCGGTACCATATGCATGCGAGGCGAGTCCGCTACTCAGTCATTGCGTCTTTGTATTGCAGGGTCGCCATTTAAAGTGCCTGTGACACGAAAAAGCATGTTTATTTCATAATACACGCGGTATTTTATGCCCCTGAATGATATGGGCCGCTTGGATGTGTGTGGAAGCGATCGCTATTTTTATTTAGTTTTTTTAATCCCGCGCCATGAAAATGAGAGACTTCCGGCTTCGGTCTTGCATTGAGGAGGAGGGCGCTGTGACGTGTACAGTAGAAGACATCCTCTTCACGCTACAGTGTACTGTTGTGTATGAGGACGAAGGATTCATCTGATTTTGCGGATTAATACGTTTATTTTTTGCATCACGCCAGCCAAACGGCTGCAGAAAAATCATTCTGTATGAGGGAGAGGCGTATGCGCCTTTTTGGAGTTTCAAAAGGTTCCCATTCACCGTGGATATTTACTGTGGGACCATTGGACTTACGAGGAAGTGAGTAAACATCTTGTTTTGTATTATGTCAAATACGAATACAGCGATTACAAAGTAAACACTACAAACTTCCTTTAAATGAAGGACTACTTATGTTTGATCATTGACAGGCATGTAAAAAGCTCTCCTAATGCTCATTAGCAGCAGCACGTTAGCTGCACAACAACTCCAGCCACCCTCCTCCGGGGAACGAACTGTAAATTGCTCTCCGCCGGGCGGTTTGCTGATCCGCGAAGACAGTCGACAACCGGGGTCGTCATGTCAAATAATCCAGGATAGTTATGTGTGATTTTCCGCTTCGAAGACTTTGAAACATCACTCCGTTCGGGTTAGCATGTCGGCTAGCTGTCACGCCTTCTGGTTTGTTTACATTCTCCGAAGCCGGGGAAGGGAAATGACATATGTCCGATTTAGGTGTCATAAAATATCGTTCGGGAGGTGCGACAGTAAAGGTGAAGTCGACAGTTTTGACCATAATGGAGTAATTTTGCCATGTCGTCCTGAATAAATGCATTTTTATTATGTCATATTCCTTTCAGGACAAGACTTATTTGTCATGACCATGCCATTTATTTAGCAATTGGGGAAAATACTTGGATAAAAAGAATATCCTGTAAAAATATTGAAGTAAAGAGACAGAAACAAAGACATTTTGCTGCTCTCTTTCTCGCGTTTTCCTCGTTGTGAATAGTTCCCCCTCGACGGGCTGACTGGTCCTTCTCAAGCCATTTATATAGCTATTGGGGAAAAATTCTTGGATAAAAAGAATATCCTGTAAAAATATTGGTGTAGAGAGACTGAAACAATGACATTTTGCGGCTCTCTTCGTCGCGTTTTCCTCGTTCTGAATAATTCCCCCTCAGTGGGCTGAATAGTAAAACCGATGAGCCCAGTCTACCGCTGACGTCATCCACCTGTTGGGGACGCTAAAGCCCTGTAATGGTAGGCGTGGCTAACCGGCAGATTAAAAGACTAATTTCTCGTCATCTGTGCTTTGCTAAATTGTTGTATAGACCCTACCCACGTGACGTCACAACTCCTTCCTCCTGACTGGTGCCGCCCAATTGTCCGTCAACACATCGTGTTTCCCTGTTACGGCTACGTACATTCCTCCTATTTACGACGTGTTTTTCTGCTCGTTAACATTAATAATCAAAATGGTGAAGGCGTGTGTGGCGGTCGGTTGCAATAACAGAGAAGATAGACGGAGAAGACGGAGAGACTTGAAGTTCTACCGGATTCCGAGAGACACGGAAAGAAGAGAGCGAGATGGGCTGCTGCAATTCGACGAGAAAACTGGGCTCCAAACGATTACCACAGATTATGTAGTAGTCATTTTATATCTGGTAAGATGCATTTAATATATATTTAGAGGGTTTTGGGCTGACAACCACAATTAAGATCATTGCTAGGCTAATCGCCGACAACATACACGTATGTATGTAGTGAGAGTGCTATCGCTAAACCATATAAACATTAAAAGCCCTAACTCCATTGACAAACGACATGAAATACATTAGACTGGACAGTGGATGTTAGCAATAACAAAAGATTTTGAATTGAAAATTTCGTAACTCACCTTTCCAAGCACAAGATAGATTCCTGCCGAATTTTCGTGGACGAGGACCTGTTTCACCCAACCAGCAACGAAGTATTTATAAGCCTCCAAGCTCTTAAAGTTTTTCAAACTTTCGTGAGAATAGGCTGATTTTGTGTGGACAAGATAACTGTACAGTTCAGGGTAGCTAGCAGATGTCAGGCAAATACGGTGGAGACAGCGGGTCGAAAAACATCGATTTAGGCGTCAAATATGGATCTGGCGAATGGATAAACTGAAGCTTTTCCACATAACGCCTTTTAAGCAACGCATCAAGTGAGTTTACGGCATCCGAAAGCACCGGGTCTTCCATGAAATGCATTATAAATTGCTCGATCAATTGAGACCATTGATAATACAGACACAAAATGACGGACAAGTGGGCGGAACCATACAGCGAGCACGTGATTTTGTGACGTCGGTGGGTAGGGTCTATATAGTCGAATCGTCTCAAAATATGATTCTAATTCACATAATAATGCCATTTAAGACTTTTTTTCTCGAGTCATATGCTCTTTAAACTGCCTCTTAAAGTGATCCTCTGATTTAAATACATGTAGCCTCTAATAAACCACAATTGTTCTCTAGTACTAAAATATGTTGTTCGAAACACATAAAATGTTAAATCAATGGCGAATACTCTAGGAGAAAAACATAACATATATGCATCTAAAATATTCCTAAACAATTTTATTAGCAAATGTATTACTCACTTCGGTCGGTAGTCCACCAATCAGTGGTTTTTACGTTATAATTTGAGTTTGGTGGGTCATAGGGCCAATCTGACTACTGATTTCACACAAAGGTATATACCTCCGCATCCGATGGTGGTATTTCCAAGTCCAACTGTCCCCCTTACTTGCACACGCTCGAAGGGCCCCATGTTGCTTGTTGCCTGGAGCCCCCGGGGACCTTTGCTACGCCTCTGCCCTTGATTCTCATAAATATCTCCAACTATGAACTGAAGAAGGCGGCGGGCGGGGACTATATACCGGACACCACCAGGGAACGGCAGCAATGAGCCATACTGTCTTCAAGTCTGCCTGAAACACGACGAAGAAGAAGAAGCCAACTCTTAGTTCACAAGTGTGAATTGACTCTGCGTTCTTGGATTTGTTTGCTATTCTCGCCAAACCGGAATAGTGGGAGCGGAGGCGACATACTGTAAACAATAACCAACCGAAGCTGAAGCAGTGTCAGGAACTTGCGTTGCTGTCACCAGACGCATTAATTAGTCTTTAAATTGTCTCGTCAATCAGGAAGAGGTGGTCGGCTAACCTTAGCCTCCCTGCTACTGTCGTTTGTAAGTATTGGAAATGTATTCTATCAATAATGGCTCGATTGTACATCGTCGACTGTAAATATCCGCTTCAACTGAAAGCCAAGGTGTTTTGACAGATGCCTGCTTTAAGCAGCTTTATGTCTTATTTGTCCACCCACGCTAAGAGGACTTTGGGACAAATCTACTTTTACACTGGCGTAACTTTTAAGCAACCTGATTTGGATTTTATATATGTATATATGGCGGAAAACACAGAAAAGGCTGAAAAAATAGTTTCTGCTGCACCCGTCTTTAAAATAAACTGCTGTATTTTGGCTAAAAGAACTGTTGTTTAATAGAGCAATATGTCTATATAATGCCATAGCAGTTACATGGCTCATTAAGCCCCGGAGCTATTGTTAATTTATCCGTTTTACCCTGGAGACCCCAGTATACAGACACCGCGCAACCGCTTTTGTTTCAAGCCAGCCATAAAAAGAAGGTAAGTATATTTATTATTCGAAATGTCTATCATTTTAAGCTTAGAATCATTAATTGATGTCTAATAATTAGCTTTTTAAAAAACGACTTTGAAAAATTATTCACCCACATATTTTAAACTTTTAAACAAATTATGTCACAATGGGAAAAATGGTGTCTGTAAATAGGTGACGGATATCTACCTCAAAACTATCGCTTAATTGTATTTTTTTTTTTTTTTTTGTTACTTTCGCATTTTCCTCGATATTTTAAATGATAAATAATCAATCCAAAACAAAGAGAAATTGGGGGGGGGGGCGTTTAAAAGGATAAATATTTGAAAAAGTCTTGACAACTCCTTGATGTCTGTTATTTCTGCATTGCGACCCTTGTTATATTACCGTGTTTAACCAATAAAATCCCCCAAAAGTCCGGCTGTGACCATTCTCAGCTGTGTTTTGACACTCGGTGATACATACTACACGGAGTTTTTGGATCGAAACAAGGTTAGTACGCAATAATATCTCGTTAAAATCAAGGTGTGTTTAATTATGCTCTCTCATGCTCTCACCTCCAGTTAGGGGTTTAAATTTTTTTTTTTTTTTTTCAAATGCCCTCCTGTTCAAAAATGTTCTTCCCTTAAAAAATTGACATATTAAGCTTTTCAATGATGTGTCACACATGCATATAGAACAATTTTGAAATCTGGCTAAATTGGGGGTCTCAGAGCTGAACTTAAGCCACCTGAGTGTTTTCTGCCATTTATATTTTAGATATATATTTCTATTTATTCACACAAATACATATCTGTTCATTTCACATGGTTGTACATGGTATTTTTGAAGCTGTATGTTTTATTTACAGTGTAAGGTAGTGATGGCCAAATGAAGCCTTATGAAGCAATGAAGCTTTGCAGCCAATTGGTTTGCACATGTAGCAAAGCTTCATTGTGCTTCATTTACTCTATGGCGCCATCAAGTGGTCTACAAGCCCAAGAGGTCAACATTGTTAAGAATTCAATGGTTATTTGATTATGAGAAAGATATGAATGTGCTTATGTTAGTAATTTAGTATGTGAACAAAATAACAAAACAAAAATAACAAAACAAGTACTAAGGATAATTTGTTATTCATTTTTGTTGAGAAATAATAGCTTTCCCACAGTGGCTGGCTTTAAACGGTTTCTTTTTTTTGGACAATATTTCACCAGCTTTAGAAAATATTCTTCTTTCACAAGGCACAGATGAAGCTGGGGTGCTGATAAATGTGAGTGTCAGTTTTTATAAATTTGGGTAGGTATTCTTTTGTGCCTCCCAGTACACTAATGGATTGTTCATTCTGTTGATGTTTGGTTCAGATAGGTACACACACTCACATTTATATTAATGTAGTTCTTCACCCTTACCTTATTGAAAGCAATCAAATGAAAATGTTCCCATACAGGGGAGGATCGCTTTTTTTTTTTTTTGCGCAATTTCCATCGCAAGCAAAGGACAAGGCTCGAAAAAAGATTGCACTGGTTGCACTGTTGCGCACAGATCATGTAACAAGTACAGGAGCCCGAAATGCACAAAATGTGAGATAACAGGCGATCGCCATTGCGTTTTGCAACCAATTTATACCGTAGTCTGTAGGCTACTGTGTTTGCAATGCGCGCCGAACGTCGGATCACTTCCGAAGCATATATCAGCTTCAGCCGGCCGGCGAGGCTTCTCACGTCATCATTTCCGGGTTCTGCCGAAATGACGCGCGCCTCGCTACAAGCCTCGTGGAAACACCCCTCCCATTACTCGACACAAGCTTCGGAACCTCGGCCCATTTCGTCCCATCACTAGTGTAAGGACTTCTACTCTTCTTGTTTTGTCTAGCTATGGGTGCCACTAGACAGCTATATAACTGGTATGTGCACTGAGTTTGGGGCACTTCTTCTGGGGTCACCTCATGGCGTTTTGGGATATGTGTCCTGAGTGATCAGCTTTAAATTACTCTTTCCTTAATGAGTGTATGTATTTTAAAATACTCTTTCCTTAATGAATGTATATATTTTGGATGATTAATGCTTTCTTTTTGGTTCCTGAATTGTGTGTCATAATCTCCTGTTCGTTACGAGAATTAAGAGTTTGTAAAATGCAAATATGTGGGTCTTAGCCCCCAGGAGTTACACAGGATGTAAGTGACAAAGACAAATCTACTTTTACACTGGCGTAACGTTTAAGCAACCTGATTTGCATTTTAGACATATAAATGGCGGAAAACACAGACAAGACTGAAAAAGCTGCTCTTGCATTCCTCTTTTAAAGAAAATGTTGTATTTTAAGCAAAAACAACTGTTGTGTTTGATAGAACAATATGTCTATATGCTGCCATAGGAGATTCATGGTGCATGAAACCTCCAAACTATTTTTAATTTGCCCGTTTTACCCTGAAAACCCCCGTTTACAGACGTAGCGCAACCGCTTTTGTTTCAACCCAGCCATAAAACAAAGCTAATTACTTATATTTACTATTCAAAATGTCTGTCATTTTTAGCTTAGAATCATTATTTGATGTCAATTTAAAAACATTATTCACTGGCATATTTTAAACTTTTAAACAAATTATGTCACAATGAAAAAAATGGTGTCTGTAAAAAAGTCACAGATATTAACCCTTTAAGGTCTGGGCCTATTTTGTCTGATTTTGCATGCCTTTGAAGTTGCCTTTATATTTCAAAGAAAGAATTGTTTACGATGGCCTGGTTTGGTCCCTTTTTTTGTGACACCTTGAACTTCATGTCCAAATTGTTGTTTCCTTCACTGATCAATTATAAATCATCATTTTGGGCCCAAAAAGACCAAAAATTCCAAAATCGTTTTGTCAAAATTTTTAATATTGATGTCCAATTGACAACCAAACATGCGTAACGAACCGTTTTGAAACTTTGTAATATTTATTCAACATGTTAGGATGAACATTCAACCAAAAAAATTTAGAATAAACAGTCTTATATTTGACAATTCAACATAAACAACAGGTATAGCCATAGGCGTTTTTTTGCCTTTATACATGCTCTAGTCAAAACAGGTTATATACAGCAGACCTAACAGTGAAGAACAGTGAAAAAATATATACCATCTAACACAAAAAGTGTTTAGAGGCCATCTCTTTATGAGTTTAGGTATTGCGGCCCATCGCCTGATGAAAACTATGTACACACAATCAAGCTTCTTGAACACACATTTATATATACAAATTGAGAAGATTGATGTGGGAAAAAATATATATATAACATTGGGGGGAAAAAAGCATTTTCAAAAATATTTACAATAAACAAGTTAAATTTTTTTCAGTCATGCCACTCCGAAAAGCAGTTTCGTCCTGGAATTAGACACGGCTACATCACACAGCTCACACTTCCATGGGGTGTCGGTCCTCTTTCCACCCTTCCATTTTCATTTCACTTTACTTTCATTGTCACTATAAATGTACATGAAAATAAGTCAGTATTTATGAAAATAATAAAGTATAAAATAAAAATATATACAGCAATAAATAATAATGGAAATCTATATGTATGACAATAGAAAGAATACCATAGCTGAATATGTGCTACATCCCTAATCTTCATATAGAAAGAAGAACACCACAAATTATAAATTCCTGCCTGGGATACCCACAGTGCACGTACGACTTTGATCTGATATGCACATTTTATTATTATATACACAAACACACACTTATATTGCATCAAAACTAACTTTGTCTTGCAATATCAAAAGAAACTTTCAAAAGAAACGTTTTCAGCATGAAAAAAAAGAGTGAGTTGGTTTACCTCTGCTCGTCGATGGCGTCACCCACGTGTTCAAATCCGTCACTATCTTCACTCGAGGACTCTTCCGCAGAAGACGATGATGACGAATTTGGACCATCCTCTTCCTCAAGTTGATCAGAAGCACAATTGCTTGCGCTAAATTTAGTTTTCCGTTCATTGTCAAAGTCACACAAAGTCGCTGCTCGATCCAGCAGTATCCAACTGGCCGTCGCTCGCCACCTCGCTGCTTCAGAACACTCCTCCCTCTCGTTCGGTTGAACCTCGCACCGCAGTTATATTTATAAAAAAAAAAAAAAAACTCATTTTGTGCTTCCACTGTGACTTCGAAAGGGTTCGTTTGATTTGTGTTTTTTCATGGAGCTTCCGTTTTGAAAAAGGACTAGAAATGATGGAAATATAGACATAAACAAATGATCCATGCAGCGTTTTAATGTTTTTTTGAGAGGACAATAAAACTATAAAACTTAAATGACAATATCTCACGTTCTAGTTGGTCGATTGACTTCAAATAATAACGAGAGTAAACCGCAACTTCCGCACTTTAAAACGAGACCAACCAACGGCATGTGGGTGACGTAATTAAAACGTGAGGGCGCTTCAAAGACGACGTGCGCTGAGGACGCGCCGGCGCGTCCTTCGACTCTCAAGGGTTAACCTCATAACTATCGCTTAATTGTATTTTTTTTGTTTGTCGCATTTTTTCCGATATATTAGAGGATAAATAATTGATCCAAACAAAGAAAAATTGGAGAAAAAAAATGTTTAAAAAGGTAAATATTTGAAAAAGAAAATCTCGACCACTACTTGATGTCTGCGATTTCTGCATCGCGACCCTTGTTATATGACCATGTTTCACCCATAAAATCCCCCCAAAATCCAGCTGTGGCCATTCACAGCCGTGTCTTGACACTCAGTGTTACATGCTACATGGAGTTTTTGGATCGAAACAAGGTAAGTACAGGATAATATCTCGTCATGGATCTGTAATTCTGCTCTCGCGTGCTCTCACTTCCAGATAGGGTTTTGCTGTTTTAAAAATTTTTTTTTTTTTTTTAAATGCCCTCCTGTTCAAAAGTTTTCTTCCCCCAGAAAATTGAGATTTTAAGCTTTCCATTGATGTATCACAGGTGCATATCGGACAATTTTGAAAGTTGGCTAAATTGGGGGTTTTAGAGCGTAACTTGAAGTCACCTGAGTGTTTTCTGCCATATATATATCATAGAGACTAATGCCATGACTTTCACAACACAGTAATAGTTTGTTCCCAAATATTTGCAAGTTGCACAGATTACATTTTGGGCACATATGTGACAAAAATGTAATGTCAAACCCTGAAAAGCACTAATAATTACTTGAATTCAAGGAATATCTGGGTCACGCTAATTTGCCTTACACATGCACACAAACATAGAGCCAAACATAACATATTTACATACATACAAACATACAGTACAGACCAAAGTTTGGACACACCTCATACAATGCAACACAAATGAAGGTCCCACCCCATTGATAAAGCAATAAATTCCACTAATTAACCCCTAACAGGCATACATGTGAAGTCAAAAACCATTTCAGGTGACTGATTCTTGAAGCTCATCAAGACAATGGCAAGAGTGTGCAAAAAAGTCATCAGAGCAAAGGGTGGCTACTTTGAAGATACTAGAATGTTATACGTTTGTGGTTATTACAGCATTTTTTTGCTAAGTACATAATTACACATGTTCACTCATAGTTTTATTACCTTCAATGAGAATTTACAATGTAAACAGTCGTCTCTCCTCTGTCATCCTCTTTGCTCCTCTGCACTGACTCCAATAAAGGTGGTGAAGTGATGATTATTATTATTGTATTATTATGACTATCAACTAATGATAATCATACTTAAAGTGAGATATACAGCTGATGCTCCAGTACGAAGTCACCCCAAACATAATACTAACAAGAGTGCACACTTGACTCTAATAGGACCTTCACAATGCATTTCAGACTAATTAGCTAGCAGTAGCGAAGTAGCAGCGTTATTTTAAAGCTGGGATCGAACTATTTACGTACGATGCCACAGTATGTCAGCATTTTTGTGATTTTGGAGGCTTAAAAATATTTTACGGGGGCTGAAGAGCATTAAACGCATATACAAAATAAAATTCGGAGTATGTGTTCAAATGATGCAGAATTGCACTATCATTTAAAAAATAAAATAGCTGAGCTTAGCCTCAAATGGTTTTTAAAAATTAAGGATCTAAATTAGGGCTGCAGCTATCGATTATTTTAGTAGTCGATTAATTGATGAACAAGTTAGTTTGAATAATCGAGTAATCAGATAAGGAACATAAAAATTTCAAATACCTGAGCTGAGCCTCAAACAGTATTAAAAAATGAATAAATGAGGACCTATGTACAACAAAAGAACAATTGACTAACTCACATAGCAAAAGTACGCTAGCTTAAATGCTATAAAATGCTAAGTTTTTTTTTTTCTTTTTTACAATGCTCTTAACAAATGGTGTGGACACATATTCCCACAAAAAACGGCTAAATATACCTATATAAAAAAAACATTAGCTCAAACAAAAACTTGGCTTATGTTGGTCGTAACAGGGAGCAGCTTGATTCAGCCATGTGGAATGAGGCAGACCAGACACACACTAAACACTTTCAAAACAAACCGTTACAACGCCACTTTCATTAAACGAATACTCGAAGCAGGAAAATTTAATCCCAATCTTTTTTTTTCTAATCGAATACTCGAGTTAATCGGATACTCGAGTTAATCGATTAAGTGTTGCAGCACTAATCTAAATACAGCAAAAGAACAATTGGCCAACTTGCATAGCGCAAGTCCGCTAGCTTAAATGCTATCAAATTTGCAGTGTGCAATTTTTTTTTTTTTTGTAAACAATCTTAACAAATCGTTCAAACACTGCTGAATATACCTATAAAATAAATAACGAATGCATTAGGGCTGCAGCTATTGAATATTTGAGTAATCGAGCAATCGACTGAAAATCCTATCGATTAATCGAGTAATCGGATAAAACATATTTTTTAGGTAAAGAGCAATTATAAATATACATGAGGAAAAAAAGACATCTAATGTTGAACCATTTTCAGTCAATCAATGTCTTTATTTTCGATGTACATTGTTGAAAACAGCCAACAATTGCCTCTCAGATGTGACTAGAATAAAAGAAAAAGACCAATTCACTGCTTTCACTCCAAAAACTTTTAGATCTTATAAAATATATATATATTTCTTACCTAAAAATGCCATTACGCTTGATAACACACATCACTTAAAAGTGAAGTGTTTTTCCCACGTGTTTCAATTGCATTTCCATTTGTGTCAAGCGATTTTTAAGTTCTATTTAAGTTTTAAGTTAGTCTAAACTGTAAGCCCTGATAGGATTTTGAGTTTTTGCAGTGTTCAAAATAAATGTATAGTAACATATCAGGTTATAATATGGCGGGGATATTTGCATGCGTTCCTGAATGCACCGCATGACGTGCGGGGGTGAGGGAGGTGCGGGAGAGCGAGACACGTGCCTTCCTGTTGTTGTCGTCGTTCCACAAGTTCCCAAAAAGGAAATAATTGCGACCTAACGAAGCGGGTGACTCTTTGTCAACGTTACAGTATGATACCTGCTGTATTAGAGCACATTAGGGGCCAGTGCTGCTTGGTGTTTTATCCAGCAATGACTACTGAGCTAAAATTGACAGTTAGCTTTATCATATTTTAATTTTACACCCTCATCACTCTACAGCGCTATGTTTCACAGATTAAATAAAGCCTGTATGTAAGACACGTTAGCCACGCATCGACAGTGGTCTTAATAGAAACCTAGCCCTCTGCAGGGCTAACATTACGTACGTGAGCAAGTGACAGTAACGTTAATCTTATTAGCGCTGAGAAGTGTACTGCTTTAAGATGGCGGCTATTTACTAACACCGCTGACTTTGTCATTTCGCATCTAGTTCAACATACATGTGATGTCTATGAGACGCATCAGATGCTACCTGCTACCACCGCATCATGCGGGCAAGTGTTTAGCAACGACGGCGTAGTTTGTAGCGGCTGTCTGCTGCAGAAAGGTTTTTTTTATATTTTTTTGATTGCGTCTTCCTCTACGCACGTGACATGAGCGCGTTGTCCCGCATTAAAAGTAGTCCGGGCAAAACGAGCTGGCAAAATTAAACGATTCCTCGAGGTGAATAAAATTACTCGGATCAGTTTTTAAACTCGAGTTGCTCGTGTATTCGTTTCAGCTCTAGAATGCATAAAAAACATTAGCTCAAACAAAAACTTATCTAATGTTGGTCTAAACAGGGAGTAGCTGGATTCAGCGATGTTAGACAAGTTATGGCATCGTCACTGTTGCTACTAGAGGGCAGTGTACTCACCCAAATAAATAAAACTATATGAAAACACTTTTAAAACAAACCATCACAACGCCACTATAAATAAACGAATCCTCATAGCAGCAAAATTGGATTTGAAGCTTTTTTCTAATCGAATTATTCGAGTTAAACGATTAATCGTTGCAGCATTAAAAGTGTCCATGTAAACATACCTATTGTTTTTTTTTGTCCACTGCAGTCGTCTCTCTGGCGGGATGTTGCCTGAAGGAGGCTCTTTTGTCAAGGGGTTGGCCCTGGGAGCCGTCTCCTGCCTATTGCTCTCGTTCCTGGGTACTTTAAGCCCCAATGGCTCGTCCGACTTGGAAGATGTCTACGAAAACCACCACGAACACCACCACGTCCAGGCGCAGAGCAACGACAACCTGAAGCAACTGACAGAAGCCCAGGCACAAGAGTTGAAAGATCAAGTGCGTGTCTATTGCATCATTATGGTCCGGCCAAAGATTCTGACATACTGGGCTGCGGCCGTGGGAACCTGGAGCAAGCACTGCGACAAAGCGGTGTTCTACACGTCAGAATCTTCCAAAGCCCTGGAAGCGGTCGACCTGCAAGAAAAAAACGACTGGGTGAGGTTCGGCAAAGCGCTGAAGCACGCTTACGAAAACGCCGGGGACATCCGCTGGTTCTTTCTGGCGCAGCCTACAACCTTCGCCATCATCGAGAACTTGAAGTACCTGCTGCTAACCAAGGACCCCGGCGAGCCCTTTTACGTGGGCAACGCCATGAAGTCCGGCGAGCTGGACTACGTCGCGTACGATAGCGGCATCGTCCTCAGCTACGAAGCCCTCAAGAGGTTCGTGAACGTGCTGGGCGACGAGAACAAATGTCCGGTCCAGTCGAAGAGCTTGTGGCAGCTGAGCGAAGAAAAGCAGCTGGCCGTGTGCCTAAAGTACACGGGCGTGTTCGCGGAGAACGGCGAGGACGCGAGCGGCATGAACCTGTTCAACAGCAAGAGCGTGAACGAGCTGATCAAGGACAGCATGAATAACCATCCGAACAACGTGATTGAGAGCTGCTGTGCCGATTTGGCCGTCACGTTCAACCGCATGACCCCGAACCAGATGCAGACAATGATGTATGGAGTTTACCGGCTCCGTCCGTATGGGCACGATTTCAAGGACTTGCTGATGTTTGACCCGCCAGAAGGTTCGGACAATGACTAGAACCCTTTGACACTTCCTGACTCCTAACCTGACATTTTTAAGGGCGCAAAAATGTGAAGTCAATATTGTGGTGTCAATATTTAATTACTCAGTATATTACTGATAAACACTTGAATGGCTCTTTTGTGCATTATCACCAACAAATTTACTGGTCGCGCAAGTGCGAGTAGATGAAAAGTTCGATACAGGGACAGTCTGCAATTGTACTTGCTGCTTGGGCGAGGTTATGATTTTTCTAACTTGGGTGTCAAACATGCGGGCCAGGTGCGGCCCACCAGGGGGTCCGATTCAGCCAGCGGGGTTGTTCTTTTTGACAGGCACGTTGTAGCTCATTCATAATGTACAGTGTACAAAAGTGAGTACTATAGGTGCACGATAATTATCGGTCCGATAATAGGAATTATGACGTCATCCCAATAAATCCGATAACATAATATGTTATCGGCCCTATTAATAATATTTTTGGCACAGTGTCTGATTGGGATTTGTGCGTTTGTTTCCACTCCTGGTTTTCCAGTATGCAAAGTTTTGTTACTGTCTTTGTTTTGTTCATTATAATAATGTTCATGTCATCATGAAAATTCTGGTTCGGTCAAAGGCAAATCTAAGCTGAATCAACCACTAGTATTTTTGACCTACAGGTGTTCAAAAACTCAGGTAATTAAACATTGAAAAATTATATATACAGTGGGGAGAACAAGTATTTGATACACTGCCAATGGGTTTTCCCATTGGCAGTGTATCAAATACTTGTTCTCCCCACTGTATATTATCAGTTGTCGTATCGGTATCGGCCTTGAGGAGCAGGAAGTTATCGGAATCGGTTTCAAAAAAATGGATATCGTGCACCCCTAGTGAGTACACCCCTCGTATTTCTGCAGATATTTACGTATATCTTTTCATGGGACAACACTGACAAAATGACACTTTGACACATTGAAAAGCAGTGTTGTTAATTTTACTTTAAAAAAGTAATTAATTACAGTTACAAATTACTTCTCCCAAAAAGTAATTGCGTTAGTAACTCAGTTACCTGAATGTAAGAGTAATTAGTTACTTGGCAAAGTAACTAGTGATAATTTTCATGTTTTGTTTTGTTTTTTTCTCAAAAAAAAAAAAGGTCACACAATGTGAAGTTTAAAGGGTTTTTGGGACAATTGGCCCTAGCCCAATTCTTTACCCTCCACTTAACTAGACACAAGGGTATTGCGATAACTAGATAGTAACCATTGCTATGTGTGGAAGTCATTTAAAGTTGTGAATCAACCGTTAAAGTTGTTCAAATTGCTCCCGCTATTGCATTAGTTCCCTTCTGTCTACTTTCAACATGTGTAAGTTTTAAAACTGTTTCATCATTTAAAAATAGATTTAAGTCAAGATTTTGCCGATTTAGGACCATTTTAGATAAAAACAATTTTTTTTTTTAAAAAGTAGGTTCGCTAGGAAGGATCTCTACAACAGCCTTCCTGAGAGGTCTACTGCTTTAAGATGGCGGCTGTTTACTAACGCATGTAGTCCTTAAACATGTTGCCAATGCAGCCATGTCTGACATTTGCATCTAGTTCTATAATATGTGATATCTACCGTATCATATGGGCGTAGTTTGTAGGCTACAGTCAGGTATTATTGGAGCCACCTAGCATCGCGTTTGCAACGGCGTCTTCCCCACTCCTGCTCTGCTCTCTCGTCTCCGTGAGTCCGTCTCTCTGACTTTTTTTTTTTTTTATTCAACCAACTTAGTAACGCATAGTAACGCACGCCTTTCCCGCCTCAGTAACGGTAACGGCGTTGCCAAGATGAGAAAAGTAATTAATTAGATTACTCACCACTGAAAAAAATAACGCTGTTAGTAACGCCGTTATATTGTAACGCCGTTATTAACAACACTGTTGAAAAGTAGTCTGTGTGCAGTTTATATATTAGAGTTAATGTATTATCCCCCTCAAAATAATGCAAAATATAGCCATTAATATCTAAACCCCTGGCAACAAAAGTGAGTACACCCCTTAGAAACTACATCCCTAAATGTCCAAATTGAGTACTGCTTGTCATTTTTCCTCTAAAATGTCACGTGACTCATTAGTGTTACTAGGTCCAGGTGTGCATAGGGAGCAGGTGTGTTCAAATTTGTAGTGCAGCTCTCACACTCTCTCATACTAGTCACTGAAACTTCCAAAATGGCAACACGTGGCAAAGAAATCTTAAAGAGAATCTTAAAAGACTTACTGTAGCGCTATATAAAGATGGCCAAGGCTACAAGAAGATTGCCAACACCCTGAAACTGAACTGTAGCACAGTGGCTAAGATCATCCAGCGTTTTAAAAGAGTAGGGTCCACTCAGAACAGGCCTCGGGTTGGTCGTCCAAATAAGCTGAGCGTCACATTCTAATGTTTTCTTTGAAAGATCGTCGCAGGAGTGCTGTCAGTATTGCTGCAGAGATTAAAGAGGTGGGTGGGGGGGGTCAGCCTGTTAGTGCTCAGACCATATGCCGCACTCTACATTAAAGTGGTGTGCGTGGCTGTCACCCCAGGAGGAAGCCTCTTCTGAAGACTGTACACAAGAAAGCCCGCAAACAGTTCGCTGAAGACATGTCAACAAAGCACATGGATTACTGGAACCATGTCCTATGGTCTGATGAGACGAAGATTAATTTGTTTGGTTCCGATGGTCTCAAGCATGTGTGGTGGCGACCAGGTGAGGAGTACAAAGATAAGAAAGAATGTCATGGTCTGGGGCTGCATGAGTGCTGCAGGTGTTGGAGTTGCATTCCATTGACGGGAATATGAACTATAACGTACTGTGAAATACTGCAGCAGAGCATGATCCCCTCCCTCCAGAAAGTGGGTCGCAGGGCAGTGTTTCAGCATGACGACGACCCTAAACACAACTCCAAGATGACCACTGCTTTACTGAAGAGGCTGAGGGTAAAAGTGATGGACTGGCCAAGCATGTTTCCAGACTTAAACCCAATAGAACATCTTTGGGGGATGCGCAAGCGGAAGGTGGAGGTGCTGGCACCTCCTCAGTGTCGTCGTGGAGGAGAATTCCAGTGGCAACCTGTAAGGCTCTGGTCAACTACATGCCCAGGAGAGTAAAGGCAGTTATGCATAACAGTGGTGACCACACAAAATATTGACAACTTTCACTAAGGGGTGTACACTTTTGTTGCCAGTGGTTTAGATATCAATGGCTATATTTGAGTTATTTTGAGGGGAAAATAAATGAACTCTATTATAAAAGCTGCACACAGACAACTTTTTATTGTCATAGTGTCATTTTGTCAGTGTTGTCCCATGAAAGATAAATATCTGCAGAAATGTAGGGGGTGTACTCACTTTTGTGATACACTGTACATACAGAAGCACACGCTTGTATTTAGACATTGCAAAATTTGTGCATTTGGACATTAATACTTATTAGTCTTATTCATATTTATCTCAAAATGTTTGTCTTCGTCGAGTTTTAGTCAAAGTTTACCGTATTTTCCACACACTGAAAGCATCAAATTTTATCAAAAGCTTACAGTGCGCCTTAAATATAGCTTAATATTGGTTACAGTTTTACAGTAAAATTTTCATGGCAATGACATCACGAATACACGGCGAAAATGTCTTGGGAGACTAAAACATAACGAGCTGACAACACGAGAACGAGATGAAAATTCGTTGAGTTTCCATTATAAATTCAGAATTATGTGATATTTTCTTATTGTATGGGCAGTTAGCAAGCATTTAGCAGTGCTGTGTTGTGTCACTCATGAGACGTGCTGCACCTCCCCCCAAGGCAGGAGAGTTAGAACTGGCCATTCGTGTCAAACTGCTTGGTAAGTTTTGCTTTCTTATCATGGCTAGATATCAGGGTCGGCCCAGGCCATTTGGGGGGCCCTAAGCAAAATAATGCGAAGGGGCCCATATTTTTGGCCCACCATTTCGTCACAGTGTACTGTGAAACCCATACATGCAATCCAACCCATACGTCCATATTTTGTATATAAATCAGATTTTGTTGCACTGCATACTTCAAACTTCTCACCCCAAATGATTGTCAGTACTTAAAGTAGATAGCGCCAAACTTTTTTCTAAAAGAGGAAAAGAAGTTAAGGAAGAACTTTTAAATTTTTAAGCTTGTAATCAAGTATCAAAACTCACAAGATTCAAATAAAGCAAACTGTAGTAAACAAAATAGAATATAAATTAAACAATTGCCAGACTGGGCCCCCCCCCCCCCAGTTGTCAGGGGCCCTAAGCAGCTGCATAGTCTGCGTATAGGTTGGGCCGGCCCTGCTAGATATGCCATGTTGCTTTAGCCTTTAAAGGTCTGTGCTGAGTGATCATCACACACTAACTTATAGTGTTAGAATAGCGTTCGCGTTAGCATTTAGCGCGGTGTCTTCTTAAACTCTTGGAAAACATTTTACATACAGTTCATGGCGTCCCGGTGGGTTTAATTGATTGCAAATAACGTGATGTTTTCCTGCTGAGCGTATTCCCATCATGAAAATGTTGTCCTTGTAGACTACTGTTATGTACTCGTCTGTCATGTTCATTCAAAATTTGTATGGGAAAACCTTTATTTATTCATGGACGAAAACTTTTAAGTTTATAGATGAAAACATTTTGAGAATTGTCGTCTAAAACGATAAAAATTTGAGTGTTCGTTGACTAAAACTAGATGCAGACCAACACATTTTGAAATGACTAAAATACGACTAAGACTAATAAGTATTTTCATCAGAAAGATGAAGATACAAATTTAAATGGCGGTCAAAAACGGCACTGGTTGGTTAATCATGACATTCTATTTAACACAGCTCCATCTAGTGGATGCACAAGGCAACCCCAACTACTACTAGTACTGCGCCTTATAATGCGTAACGCCCTAGATAGGAAAAGTTTTAAAATGGGCCATTAATTGAAGGTGCGCCTTATAGTGCAGAAAATACGGTACTAAAATTTTTTTCGTCTGTAAAATTTTACTCCATAAATATAAAGGTTATTTCCAATAAACATTGACAGACGAGCGCATATTGTAGCGTCGGCAAGGACAATGCCTTCCTTCCTTCCTGATAATATAGACTCAGCAGGAAAACAATACATTATTTTCAATTAATTATACCCACCTGGACCCCACAGACTATACGTTAAAAAAAAAAAGTTGTCCAAGAGTCGAGGACGCTTGCCGTTAGCATTAGCCGAATGCGAATGCTATACTAACGCTACGAGTTACATTTAGTGGGTGATGATCACTCAGCACAGACCTTTAAAGGCTAAAGCAACATTGTGTGTGCAAGCCTGGAGCAACACGTCACATGAGTGACACAACCAGACACTGCTACGATGCAGGCTAACAAGACATAAAATATCACACATTGTGAACATGTGACGGAAACTATTGCGCATTTTCGTGTCATTCTTATCTCGTCAGACAAAAACTGGCATTAGTCTCGTTATGTTTTAGTCTCTCAAAACACCTTTTTAGCGCGTCGTCATGAGAAAATTGTTCATTGACGAAATATTTTTGTTATAGTCATCGTTGATGAGAAGAACACTTGTTTTAAATTTGTTGGGAAAGGTTAATTGATTTTGCACTACTCTTGATAGTAATGGTAATAGAGGATATTTTTGTGTTTTGCTGGTTAAATCATAGGCCACAATTCACAGCACTAAAGGTCTAATCCATTTGAAATGGGAAGGGTGGCAGCGAATGAACAAACGTTCCAGTTCAAATGGATTAGACATCTACTCGTGATACTCATTTCACTGCAGAAGAATGATTGGACGCCACTTGATGGGACGTCAATCGTCAATAATATTGAAAGAGGATTTTTTTAAATTATTATTTTTTTAAAAACATCATATTATTACATTATAATTATCACTTATCAATGATGTATCGATAATTGTATTTTTTTTGTATCGATATCAAGTTGAAATTTTTATCGTGACAACAGTACTACATTTTCGATACAAAATACATGTTTTTTTAAATGAATCCTTCCAATCTTGCAGGTTTTTAAAATTTCATCACTAGTTCATCACAAGTAGATGTCCAATCCATTTGCAGTGGGAGGGTTGGCAATGAATGAATAGATGACTTCCGCCGTCAATTGCAGCCAATGAGTGGAAAAAATATTTGTTCTTCCGCTGGTCAAGATACGGTCGTTCATTCGCTGCCAACCCTCCCACTTTAAATGTATTGGATGTTTTGCGCCGTCAATGGCTGCCAAAGAGTTTACAAGGAAAATGCTAAAATATCGTCCATTATCAAGAGGAGCTCAAAATTTAGCCCATGACGGCAAATTTCTGGTGGCCAGTGGTCATGCAAAAACATAACTGTATCAATTCTGTTCCAATAGAATATTTTATCTGGATACATTTCAGTATCGATCCTTTTGACAATTCTACAGCTCAACGGCCTGTAAAAAAATTCATTAGAAGCTGCACTGGATTGTAATTCGCAGGGTTTATAGAGCAGTTTATAGTCTGAAAATTATGATAGTAGTTGCTTTTCAGTTTTTATGTTTTGTATCTTTTTGCACTTTGCACCTCAAAACAGGGCACAGATGGTCCTTTGAATGGAAACAATAGGCCTGTCTTCATATAGATCTTTTTTTAAATGTTTCTTCAAAGCTGTATACACACTGATGTTATTGTTTTGGTGTTTTCTTCTGTGGGTTTAAAATGGATAGAGCAATGTACAAAACGTCTGATTAGGTAGAGCCACACAAAAACAATTACAACCTTAAAGTAACGATTTGACGCACTTATTATCATGTATGTATTGGTATGTGTAGATTGATGAAAAATGTTATGACCATGAAGGTAAAAAATACAAATTAGGGAGTGAATCCTCTCTGAATATCATGCACTTGACAGTAATGAGATGTAATATGAACAAAATAAAGTGAAACTGGGTCCCAATTCCTGTCAATGATAAATTGTCTTTACAATCTTACCTGCTGGGGCACCTCTTGCGGCCATTTGACTATCTGTGAATTACAAGTGTAAAACGTGTATGTTTAATGATTAAAAATGGCAAAAAATTGTGTCACTCGTTCATGCAGTAAAAAGAATTCTTTTAAGCTGCTATCATTTTATAGATATTTAGATATCAATTTTGAGTGATGACGTCAATTGCAGCTTTTCCGTATCAAACTCCCGCCGCTGACGGAGCGCACCAACTCTCTCAATAATAGGGGTGTTCCAACAACTAGCTCAAACGAATGGCACCACTTTGAGTCCATTTTGCAGTGAATGGGGGACCTTGAGATATTAATTTGGAGTGATAAAATGACTTGTAACCCCCAATTTACTGCTAAATTGACCGAAGGGGTGCAATTCGTTTGTTCACCCTTTGAGCTAGTTGTTGGGACAGCCCTTTTATTGAGTCATTAGACCAGGGGTGTCCAAACTTTTTGCAAAGGGGGCCAGATTTGGTGTGGTAAAAATGTGGGGGGGCCGACCTTGGCTGACCTCCTTTACGTAGAACAATATATTTAAGCAAATTTAAGCAAGCCATTCTGTCTGTCACATTGGCTTTATATATTTTTTTGGTGCTGAAATGATTAATCGATTAACTTGAGTATTCGATTAAAGAATAAAGATCCGAATTAAATTATGCTGCTTCAAGTATTCATTTCATTAAAGTGTTACACTGCCCTCTAGTCTGCCTCATTTCACATGGCTGAATCCAGCTGCTCCCTGTTAAGACCAACATAATCCAATTTTTTGTTTGAGTTAGTTTTTTAAATGCATTCATAATTTAGTTTATTGGTATATTTAGCAGTTTTTTGTTGTTTTTTTTTTGTGGGAATATGTGTCTGAACCATTTGTCAAGAGCATTGAAAAAAAAAAAAAAGTGTCAGTGTTTTATAGCATTTAAGCTAGCAGACTTTTGCTATGTAAGTTTAAGGCTCAGCTCAGGTATTTAAATTTTTCATGTTCTTTATCCAATTACTCGATTATTCGAACTAACTAGTTCATCGATTAATTGACTACTAAAATAATCGATAGCTGCAGCCCTTTTTTTTTTTTTTTTTTTTTTAATAAATAATTTCAACAATCTCACAACTAGCCTTCGTGGTGTTCTCTTTCGACTCTCGGGCTCTTGCGAAATACTGCTGCTGTAAAATTAAACTAGCTTCAAGCTGCTTCAATTTCCCGCTATGTATCTTCCCCTGTAATCTTTTCGTACATGTCAGCATGTCTTGTTTGGTAATATCGCCTCACATTGAACTCTTTAAAAACAGCGACTGTCTCTTTGCAAATGAGGCAGACACAGTTGTTGCATATTTTAGTGAAGAAATAGTCCAATTTCCACCTATCCCTGAAGCGTCGGCCGTCTCGGTCAAATTTATTTTTTGTTGTTGTTGTTGATTGTCGCCATTTTAGAAAATTGGGAGTAAAGTTGCTCAGAGTGCTGCTGCTGTTTAGTTGGTAAATGAGGAGCAGCATTGAGTGTGTAAGCTACTTCATATGCTGGTAGCAGTACTGCTGACCAATTTATCAAGTCTGTGTGCGGGCCAGACGTTAATGATTATTATGACTGAGGCCGGGGGCCGGATGAAATTTGACCACGGGCCGCATTTGGCCCCCGGGCCGGACTTTGGACATGGCTGCATTAGACGCTACGTCATCCGCGACGGGTGGGCTGCGATTGACGTCATCACTTGAAATGATCTCAATGTCTATAAAACGATAGGAGATAAGTTTTGAATATTTAATACATTTTAGAATTCTTTATGCCAAGTTTTTTATTCACAAAATTTCGCAAATATACCTATATTTCCAATCAGAAATAGATTACACACTGAAATCTACTAAGACTAGACTAATTAGCGTTAAATAAAAAACTGAAGCCTCTGGTTAAAATTTCTATATTTTTACATGTTAGAAATCTATATGTGTATTTTTTTTTTTATTACTGTCTTATTTTGCAAGGATAATGTAACTGTTGATTGCATCAATGTTTTTGTCAACTGTTTTGTGAAACATATTTTGTATGTATGTAAGTTCGAAATAAGAACAAAAAATATATGCAAAGCGATAGCAGCACAAACGAATTTTTCCACAGCATAAATGAGCACACACGTAGCATAAACGAATAAAACCATTTTGGGTCCATTTTGCAATAAATGGGGGGCTGCATGACGTCATCAAGCGAAATTAATTTCTCAAAAATGATAGCAGCACAAATGAAACATTACAGCACAAACGTATCAGAAACGATTGATGTTTTTATATAAGTTTGCGTCTGATGGGTGGCCAACTTCACAGATATAATTATGCGATGTTCCTCTAAAAAACGTTTGACGCTCATTCTCCATAATTCTAAGAGTTCTCAGCATGTTTTAATTAACTATACATATAAATTGTATTTCGAAACCTCTTAATGTGCTTTACAGGTTCTGTAATAGTTAAACATGTTTAGTCAAATGATTATACAGTAGGTGACCTTTGGGTTCATTCGCAGGGTGAGATCACACCTCACTGTGCAAACATCAGGGGTAGGTACTAGGGGTGTGACAATATATCGTAATGGTGTTGTTGTGTTGTACTTTGTATTCCAAAAGGTTATTGATGCTCTCACCAAGAATGAATGGACTATCGTTTTACAATGTCACGGTTTCATAAAGGAATCCCTCCCAAATTTCCCACAAAATTATTGCCTATGTTAGGTCACTGGCTGCTATTGACGGCGCTAGACATCCAATTCATTTTGAGTGGATTGGATGTCTAGCGCCATCAATGGCACTGAAACCAAGGCATTTCACAGCTATACTTTTGTGGGTATTTACAGGTGCACTTTCTGTTGATTTTCTGGCATTTACAGGTCATTTTCTATTCATTTGCGGGACATTTTTGAGTCACTTCTTTTTCAGTAACCCAAAACCAACAGGAAGTGACCTGTAAAAGCCGCAAAATCAAAAAGAAAGTGACCCGTAAATACCCCAAAAGGACAAGGAAGTGACTTAAGTTTTATCCGGGAAAAAATATTTTGTCGAAAATTTGTCCTGGAGAAAATCTGAATTTTGAACTACTCTTGATAGTAATGGAGGATATTTTTGCGTTTACCTTGTTAAGCCATTGCTGCCATTGACAGCGATCAACATCCAATCTATTTTGACCAATCAAAACGTCTATTGCAGTCAGTGGCACTAAAATATGAGCATTCACAGCCAGGCTTTGACCCAAAGTCAACAGGGAATGGCCTGGAATTGAAGCTAAATTAGCAGGAAGTGACCTAGACATGACTCAAAATCATTAAGAAATGACCTGCAGTATATATTAAATTAGTTTCAATCAGTGTTGTTTTCATCAACGATGACTATAACGAAAATATTTCGTTAATGAACAATTTTTTCATGACAATGACGAGACGATAACGAGCTAAAAACGTGTCTTGGGAGACCAAACTTAACGACACAAAACAGTTTTCGTCTGATGAGAACGAGACGAAAATCCGCCATAGTTTCCGTCACGTTCACAATGTGTGACATTTTATGCGTAGTAAGCCTGCCTGGTTGTGTCACTCATGTGACATGCTGCGCCCTCAACTCACCCAATAGTTAAGTGTCCTCTCCAGTCTCCCCATTGCTTGTTTTGAGACACACACAGTAAGATTTATCATCTTATCTCAGCAAGAGAGAATATGCAATGTTGCTTTAGCCTTTAAAGGTCTGTGCTTAGTGCTAAATGGATTTCGTAGCGTTAGCATAGCATTCACGTTCGTGTTAGCAACAGGTTATTGCTAACGGTGAGCATTCTCCTAAACTCTCAGACAACTTTTTTGCATACAATTAGTGGCATCCAGTTGGGGATAACTAATTGAAAATAAAGTAGCCTACTGTTTTCCTGCTGATGTGTATTATCACAAGTCAGATGCTCGTCTGTCAATGATCAGTGGAAACCTTTTCTTATTTATTTTTGGAGTGAAACTTTCAAATTTTCCAGACGAAAATATTGGGTAAACGTCGACTAAAACTAGACAGAATTAGTTTTTCGTCAACAAAAACTAGATGAAGACAAACACATTTTGAAATGACGAAAATATGACTAAGACTAATTAAGTATTATCGTCTTAGACGAAAATGAAAAGGGCTGCCAAAAACAACACTGGTTTCTATCAACTTATTGGCAGAAATTGACAGCGGAACGTACATTTATTATCATCCCTCCCATTTCAAACAGATTGGACATCTACTAAAGTCACCCATTTGAAATCACAGCAGACGGATAATTGGACGCCACATGACTGGGCGTCGGTTATCGTCAATGGCACTGAAATACTCATTTAGAAAAATAAAAATCCAGCCCTAATCACCATAACGATGTACTGTATTGTCACACTCCTTAGCAAACATCCTGTTCAAATAAAGCAGGTCCAGTGTGAAGATAAGCCTTTAAAAGGGAGACATTTCTTTTTATTGGTACACAATGGTGAATTGGTACAAAGCCTTGAGTCGTTGTAAACAGCCGCTATCAAGAGCACTCTATGTTTTGGCAGGAAAGCTAGTTGCTTATTTTTTGTATCATTTATACGTCTTCATGTGCCACAAGCCGTCGTTCAGATAGTGAATGTTCTCGATGCCGATACCCTTGTTGACTTTTTCTCTGCGTGCAAAAAAAAAAAGGACATGATAATCAGTTTAGTGATTCGATACACAACTTTGAATGGTGTGCTTGAATACTTACATGCTCTCTGCTGACATCTTCATGACGCCAACGGACAGTGCGTGTTGTTTGCCTTCTGCCATAATGGCCTACGATTTCTTGTTAAAGACAAATGTTGCTAGGCTCAGTAGAATTAGCTAACCATAGCGCCACTATGTTCATAGGTAGCATAGGTGTAATAATGTATTTCTCGTTGTTGTTTGTTCTTCTCCTGGCTGCTTAAAAAATGCTGAAAAATGTCACTTAAATACACACTCCACGGAAGGGAAATGATATTTTTGCTAACATGCAAATCGATAACATACCTGCTTTTATTGCTTGCGTTACCTTAGTACCTAAAAAGATAAAATGCTTGTACTTTTACAACAGGGTTTCTACAGGTGTCGCAAAACCCATTTACCATAATTTTCGGACTATAAAGCGCACCTGACTATAAGCCACCACCCACCAAATTTGACACAAAAACGGCATTTGTCCACTGTAACACTTTATTTGACAGCAGCATCATAAGACTTGTCATAAGATTAAATGAACCACCATGATCAAGCAGCTTCATTTGGCCATCACTGCTCCCTTGGGGGAGGCAGTCACCCTCTGCTGCCACCTGCTGTCGACACTGTTGTTGTCTAACATGCCTCCTAGCATGCATTGCAGCGCTACGGATATAAATAACAATCAAAATTCATGTTCTGTGTTCCAAGGGTTGGGCAAAATAACTCAAACACCTTTAACTCATTTGCTCCCAAAAACGTATAAATACGTTATATTTTTAATTGCTTCAGTGTCCCCAAAACATATTTATACGTCTTTTGCGGGTTTTTTTTTTTTTTCACCACTGGCATCTACAGCTTCCCATTTATCTTAGATAGAATGCACAAAGCTCAAAACCCATTTTAAAGCAATAAAACTGGCCACTGGAGGGCAGTAGTGCATTTGGTAAGACCCTCCAACCCAATTCAACCAGTACAGCGTAGTTGTGACCGTGCTGCTCGACTAGCAGAGCCCGCTCCGCAGGCTTGCCGCTCGCATCCCCCGCACCCTCCAGTGTCCCGCACGGAAACGCACACGGCCAAACCAGTTACCCCCCAGGAACACAAGTTCCCCAGGTGAACGAGGCGGTGGTCACCATAAACGAAAGACCAAAAAAAATTCCAGCTTTACGAGACAGGCGGCAACGAGGGAAAAGTTTAAGTTAGGTATGTGTGAATAAATTGTTACTTTGCTATCAAAAGCTCTATTTGTCTGGTTGTTCATGTTATTTTGTAAAAGGAAAAAATTATTCTGATGTTTGGGATGTAACTAAAGCAAAAATAGCTGTGTTAAAGTCAAAGTTATGTTTGAAATGTATGTGTTTACAAAAAGCTCATTTTCTCCGTTTTTTCATCAGAAATTGGAAAATTGCTCAAACTAAGCTATTTTCTAATGCTGATTTGTAAAGAATGGAAAAAGATATGAACTTGCTTTTTTTCTGCTGAAAGAACAGAGTCTAATCTTTCTTTTGGTGGGTTCCATGTTTATATAGCAATAGAACAGAATTTTCTGTGGGCCTTGCAAAATCAGTCAAAATCCAGTAAATCGGCCGGGAGCAAAGGGCCTTGCTCCGGTGAAAATGGCTGGAAGTGAATAAGTTAAAAATCTACTAGAAAAATACAAAAAAAAACAAATGTAATGTGGTGTAGGTCCGCCTTTTATGGCAATTACAGACTCAATTCTCTGAGGTATTGATTCATATAACTTGTGAATTGTTGCCAAAGAAATTTGACACCATTCTTCAGTTATAATACGCGACTACGATATGGAGAGTTAACTCCAGTGTGTTTAGTGTGTCTAGCGGTGGTAAAACTTGTTTTTTTTCCCTCTCTGGCAACTGTCTGTTTTGAGAAAGAGTGTAAACATGATACTAATAATTCAATTATTTTTATTCAGATGAAAATAATGTTGAGCTGTGGGTTTAGGCTCACCTAAGGGACTGCATTTATTTTAATTTTATTTAAAATATTTCAGTTATTTTTTTGCTCTTGTTTTGTTTGTTGTTTACTCTCCCCGCTGTGTTGTTTTTTAACCTATCCTGCACCTTTTGTTATTGCCCACTGTGGATACAGACACCTTTTTAGTGCATGTTGTGTGTGAGGAACCATCAACAGAGTCGAAGGAGCTTTCATGCTCTCTGCTACCTGGACCAGCACCACTACTGAGGAGTGAACGGTCAGCAGAGGGCGTGACTCGCCTGTCAAATCTGACAGGTGAGTCACGCCTTCTTTCATCAGCAGATTAAGATGTGTCACACCAGCACCAGTGACAACCTGATGAAGAAGGAAGTACACGCCCAAACATGTCAGGTGAATAAAACAACTTAAAACGTTTGTCTGTGATGAAAGAATAATTCAACTAGTGTTCATACCAGTTTCCACATATGATTTGATTTTTTTTTTTTTTTTTTACAAATAATTTTTTTAAAAAGTGTGGTGTTGCTCATGTATTCATGCATAAAGCAAGAATAAATAAGGATACAACTACTGTGTCCAATTCAGCCGGGTAGAGTTTAGCGCCTGGTGACGTCAGTCCGGGACACATGATGTTGGCGCCACTTAGGACAAATTTGATGGCCCCTTTGTCTACTTGCTGGTGAGGAAGAATAAATGGATCTGTAAGGAGACAAGGAAGCTCTGTGTTACCGGATAATAATTCATAAATCAGATACAACTGTGTGATATGGACGTCAAATAAAATCTAATTGTTTTCCCACTTCCTCTTCTTGTGAATGAATTGAATTGATAGTCACTAGGGGTGTAACAATTAGGGGTGCAACGGTTCAGTTAGCCCACGGTTCGGTTTGAACCTCGGTTTTGGGATCACGGTTTCGGTTTGGTTTCGGTTTGTGTTTTGCCTTTTTTTTTTTTTTTTTAAACTGCCTTTATTTTGCTTTTTTAAAAATGAAATAAACACTTAAAATGTAAACATTTTCGACTGTTAAAATGCCTCTTAGCTCTTTGGCAAGTGTAGTGACTGACTACTGAAATGCACACACAGTAGTAAAAAAAAGTTACTTGGCAAAGTAACTGGTGATACCTTTCCTGTTTTTTTTTCCATAAAAAAACAAACAAACAAACAAACAAACCCAAAAACATAGTAACCTTTGCTATGTTTGGAGGTCATTTAATGTTGTGAATCAACCGTTAAAGTTGATAAAATTACTCCTGTTTTTGCCTTAGTTCCCTTCCGTCTACTTCGGACATGTGAAAATTTTAAAACTGTTTCATCCTCTAAAGATAGACTCAAGATTTTACCGATTTAGGAGTATTTTGGATAAAAAGTTGCTTAGGTTCGCTCGTAAGGTTTACTACAACAGAGCCTTTCTGAGAAGTTTACTGCTCTAAAATGGCAGCTGTTTACTTTCGCATGTAGTTCATATGCATGAGTTATCTAGGCGTAGATTGTATGCTGTCTGTTAAGTCAGGAAATATTGGAGCCACCTAGCCTAGCATCGCGTTTGCTACAGCGTCTCAACAAACACTCTTCCCTTTCCGTGTCTGACTTTTCTCGCGTCATTCATCCAACGTATTAAAAACATTGTCTTGTTGCAGAAACGGTGACCAAATCCAAACGGTGAAAAAAAAACGTAATGCACGAAAAACGTGCAGATTTTGAACGTAACGTACGGCGTAGACATTTAAAAATGAGTGCTCACTTGTACAAATTACGACGAGACCAGACAACTTGACAGGTATGAATTATGGTGGACCGTCACAGTTAGGTAGTAGCACTCTGTAGCACGGGAAGTCCAACTATCAGTCGTTAAGGCGAAACTATGTGCTTTAGCGAAATCATCTTCGATGGCTTTGCGTGCCATTTCATAAATGTCGGGGATTGTGTTGTTGGCGAAATATGTCCGCGAGAGAACAATATAACGCGGGTCAAGCGTTGCAATTAAATTAACGAAGCCTGCATTTTCAACCACGGAATATGGTTGCATCTCTTTTGCAATGCACATACCCACTGCGTGGGTTATTTTCTTGTTTTTCTGACCTGATATTGTAAGGCTTTTGGAACACCTCTTCTATAGACCCGTGTGTTTTCACTGGTGTCATCTTCGGGGTTGTCCTGCTCTGAGAAAGCGATGTCTGTGGGTGATCCCGGCTGAGGGTCCGAGTCATGTTAGAAGTGTTGCCGTTAGCATAGGGAACAAGCGCTGAGCAATGCTTGCAAATTGTTTTATTTTTTTTTCAATATTTTCTCTCCGTCTGCATTGTAGTCCACGGGGAAACCGAAATGTTGCCACACCGCAGATATGAAAGAAGCCGGTGCTCCCTCAAAATTCGGTCTGTCGACTCCTCCGCTCGCCATAATTTTTTGTTTTCTTTCTTGTTTCACTTTCACCTCGCTCGTAAGCGAGAGAGGGCGTTACTCGGCTCCTATTACACAGGTGCTTGACAGCGATTGGACATTAACTCGCGGGGCGGGAATTTCTCCACAGCTGCGCTTCACGTCACACACAGGCACACAGAGTTGGACCAATTCATTCCACAAGCGTTCGGAATAAATTACTGTAATTGCAAAACCAAAAAGGCGCGGTTCATAAAGGTGTATTGAACCGTACAGGGCGAACCGTACGGTTCGGTTTTGAACCACAAACCGTTGCACTGCTAGTAACAATATATCAATATGGTGATATATTGCGATACTTTGCCTCCTAATCGGTTATCAATACACTCACGCCAAGAATCGATATTCCGTTTTAAAATAAACCAACAGGCTTGTAGCTAAATTTTCCACTATACCAATGGCAATCAAACAGGGTCAACTCTAATGCTGCGTTCAGACTGGCCACGTATTGTCACGCGACATTGCGTCGCTCACCGTTTTGTGTCCGCACCGGCCTTCACATCGCCATTGGTTGAAGTCCGCGTGACCAAACAACTTCCGGTTCACAAAACGTCAACACCTCTGTGAAGTTGGTCCCCAATCAGATGCGAATTTAGATAATAAGCAATTGTTTGTGCTCCAAAAACTTTTGTTTTTGCGGCTATCACTTTAGATATTTACCATTCTTTTATAGGTTGATCTGAGGTCAACCAGTCCCCCATTTTAATTAAAAATGGCTAAAAGTTGTGTCAGCCGTTTGTGCTGTAAAAAATTCATTTTTGAGATATTGAGATATCAATTTGAAGTGATAACATCATGCTTGAGATATTAATTTTGAACGATGACAAGATTCGCAGTCTCCTATTTACTGCAAAATAGACCTGAAGTGGTGCCACTGGTGTGTGCTATGTTTGCGCTACTTGTTATTGAGAGAGTTGGTACACTCCGTCAGTCACAATAGTGGGGCTTTGACGTCATCACTCGAAATTAGTATTTCAATTGCGACAAAAAAATAGTAGCACAAAAATTTTTTTACAGCACAAACCTAGCACAAACAAATGGCACCATTGTGGCTTTGTTCCACCGCAGATGGGGGGCTGCGTGACGTCATCACTCGAAATTAATATCTCAAAAACGATAGCAACTGAAACAGAACCGGCATGGCTAATCGGGAGGACCTGGACAAACTGGTCTGGGTTTTACGCATTTTAATACAACAGTATTATAATTGTTTTTATCTGGTATTTATTCATGAAAGCGAGTATTACTTACATGCTGTTACCGCTGCCCTGTAGGCAGTCTTTGTTTTTTGTTTTTTTAAATTATATTGTACACTGCTGGCCAAAAGTATTGGCACCCCTGTAACTCTGTCAGATAGTGCTCAATTTCTCCCAGATAATGATTGCAATTACAAATGCTTCGGTATTAATATCTCCATTTATTTTGCTTGCAATAAAAAAACACAAATGTGAATGAAAAAAAATTAAATCATTATCATTTTACACAAAACTCCAAAAATGGGCCAGACAAAAGTATTGGCACCCTCATACTTGGTAGCACAACCTTGAGACAAAATAACTGCGGACAACCACTTCCGGAATCCATCATGGAGTTTCTTACAATGCTGTGCTGGAATTTTAGCCCATTCTTCTTTGGCCAACTGCTCCAGGTCTCTGAGATTTGAAAGGTGCCTTCTCCTAACTGCCATATTCAGATCTCTCCACAGGTGTTATATGGGATTCAGGTCTGGACTCATTGCTGGCCACTTTAGAAGTCTCCAGTGCCTTCTCTCAAACCATTTTCTAGTGCTTTTTGGAGGGTGCTTTGGGTCATTGTCCTGCTGGAAGACCCATGACCTCTGAGGGAGACCCAGCTTTTTCACACTGGGCCATACATTATGCTGCAAAATTTTTTGGTAGCCTTCAGACTTCATAATGCCATGCACACAGTCAAGTAGTCCAGTGCAAGAAGAAGCTAAGCAACCCCAAAACATCAGGGAACCCAGACAGTTCTTTGGTCTTCTTTCTTTTCTCCATGCTCAAAACACAAGGACACAGGAGAGAGGTTGAGTCAACTTTAATCCATTTTAACTGGCTGCACGTGTGATTTGCCACAGGTAAGTAACAGGTGCTGTTAATTACACAAATTGGAGAAGCATCACATGATTTTTCAAAGTGTGCCAATACTTTTGTCCGGCCCATTTTTGGAGTTTTGTGCAAAATGAGCATGACTTCATTTTTTTTCAACATTCTCTTTTGGGTTTTTTCATTAGAAGCAAAATAAATAAAGAATTTAACACGAAAGCATTTGTAATTGCAATCATTTTCTGGGAGAAATTGAGCATTATCTGACAGAATTGCAGGGGTGCCAATACTTTTGGCCAGCAGTATGTACAGTGCTGCTCGAAAGTTTGTGAACCCCACAGCGATGGTCAGATTTTTTGTAAAAAATAAAATAAAATAACCTTATTAAATGTTAAGTTATACCCAAATCCACAATACTGACATTCCAAATAATGGACTGAAACAAAAGAAATAGTTATATTGTCATTCTTTATTTAACAAAAGTGGTTGATTTAAGAAAAACTCAGATATCATGTGTGCAAAAGTATGTGAACCCCTTCAGTTAATAGGATATTGCGCCTCCTTTTGCAGAGATTACCTCAACCAAACGGTTTCTGTAGTGACTAATCAGCCTCTCACATCTACTTTGGGGGATTTTTGCCCATTCTTCCTTGCAGAACGCAGTCAGTTGAGAGAGGTTTGATGGGCGTCTGGCATGAACTGCTCGCTTCAGGTCCCGCCACAGCATTTCAATGGGATTTAGGTCAGGACTTTGACTGGGCCAGTCCAGAACACGAATCTTCTTCTTTTTCAGCCATTCCTTGGTTGTATTGCTGGAATGCTTTGGATCATTATCATGTTGCATGATCCACCTTCTGCCAAGCTTTAACTTCAAAACAGATGGCGTCAGGTTATGTTCTAGGATTTGACAATATTCCTCAGAATTCATGATTCCCTGGACTATGTGGAGTTGTCCAGGTCCTGAGGATGAAAAGCAAGCCCAGATCTTGACATTCCCACCTCCATGCTTCACTGTTGGGAGAAGGTTCTTTTGGTGGTATGCAGTGTTGACTTTTCGCCAGACATGGCGGTTTTGGTTGTGACCAAACAGTTCAATTTTGCACCTACATCAGTTGATGAAAACTCTTTTTAATTTAGTCTCGACAACACAACTGTTAAAAAAACAAAAAAAAACTACTGAATTGATTGATTAGGAAATCAGGTTGAAATAATAGAAAATTCCAAAATGTTGAGGGGGTTCACAAACTTTTGAGCAGCACTGTATATTATATATATATATATACACTCACCGGCCACTTTATTAGGTTCACCTGTCCAACTGCTCGTTAACACTTAATTTCTAATCAGCCAATCACATGGTGGCAACTTGGTGCATTTAGGCATGTAGACATGGTTTAAGACAATCTCCTGCAGTTCAAACCGAGCATCAGTATGGAGAAGAAAGGTGATTTGAGTGACTTTGAACGTGGCATGGTTGTTGGTTGCCTGGTAAACCAGACTCACCGCTGTTCCAGCGATTGAGTCTGGCCACCATTCAGCGGATACAATTTCCAGGGCGGAGCAAACCACAGCAAACAGACAGCGGAGTGGACCAATCAGCGACGGGCAGACGTGACGTTAGTCAAACGACGAGGGCAGGACGAGGGACTTGCGCGCGAAAGGAAACATACGAGGAGAGCGGAGTTTATTCGACATGGCTAGCGCGAGACAGACTGTTGTCAATGACTTGTGTCGATGTGTTTTTGGTAATTTAAAACTGATTTTACCGTGGATTGGAACATATTCTCGGCTCTCCTGTTCACCGTCTGTGTTGTTGTGAAGACAACTTCCGACGCACAAGAGTGACGTTGCTCGTTAAGAACACGTCGCGCAAATTATCTAACTAATCTGATTTGTCTATTGATTTTGTACCTGCTCGAGAGGCCGTTAATGGGGTGGTTCCCAGACTTTTCTCTCAGTGTTTGAAAAATACAGGGAGAACAGTCTGGCCGTGCCAGGCAAGGTTGTTGGTGCCAGAAGGGCTGGTCTGAGTATTTCAGAAACTGCTGATCTACTGGGATTTTCACACACAACCATCTCTAGGGTTTACAGAGAATGGTCCGAAAAAGAAAAAATATCCAGTGAGCGGCAGTTCTGTGGGCGAAAATGCCTTGTTGATGCCAGAGGTCAGAGGAGAATGGCCAGACTGGTTCGAGCTGATAGAAAGGCAACAGTGACTCAAATAGCCACCCGTTACAACCAAGGTAGGCAGAAGAGCATCTCTGAACGCACAGTAAATCGAACTTTGAGGCAGATGGACTACAGCAGCAGAAGACAACGCCGGGTGCCACTCCTTTCAGCTAAGAACAGGAAACTGAGGCTACAATTAGCACAAGCTCATCGAAATTGGACAACAGAAGATTGGAAAAACGTTGCCTGGTCTGATAAGTCTCGATTTCTGCTGCGACATTCGGATGGTAGGGTCAGAATTTGGCGTCAACAACATGAAAGCATGGATCCATCCTGCTTTGTATCAACGGTTCAGGCTGGTGGTGGTGGTGTAATGGTGTGGGGAATATTTTCTTGGCACTCTTTGGGCCCCTTGGTACCAATTGAGCATTGTTTGAACGCCACAGCCTACCTGAGTATTGTTGCTGACCATGTCCATCCCTTTATGACCACAATGTACCCAACTTCTGATGGCTACTTTCAGCAGGATAATGCGCCATGTCATAAAGCTGGAATCATCTCAGACTGGTTTCTTGAACATGACAATGAGTTCACTGTACTCAAATGGCCTCCAAAGTCACCAGATCTCAATCCAATAGAGCATCTTTGGGATGTGGTGGAACGGGAGATTCGCATGATGGATGTGCAGCCGAGAAATCTGCACCAACTGTGTGATGCCATCATGTCAATATGGACCAAACTCTCTGAGGAATGCTTCCAGCACTTTGTTGAATCTATGCCACGAAGAATTGAGGCAGTTCTGAAGGCAAAAGGGGGTCCAACCCGTTACTAGCATGGTGTACCTAATAAAGTGGCCGGTGAGTGTATATATATATACACTTATATGCGAAATGACAGACTCTGCGGCGTTAGCACACATTTCGAAAACTAGATGGGAAATGACAGACTCAGCGGCGTAAGTAAACAGCCGCCATCTTAAAGCAGTAGACTTCTCTAGAAGGCTGTTGTATGGAACCTTCCGAAGGAACCTTCTTAACTTTTTATCGAAAATACTCCTAAATCGGCAAAATCTTGACTTAAATACATCTTTAAATGATGAAACAGTTTTAAAACTTTCACATGTCAAAAGACAAAAGGGAAATTATGGGATAATGAGAGCAATTTTAACAACTGAGAGGATTTTTGTACAGTTTTTGTAACAAATGTACGAAACATTAAAAGACGATATTAGCTGGGGGGGTGCATCAATAATTGATTTATAATCGAATCGTGGCCTCTGAACCGTAATCGAATCATTTGGTGCCCCAAGATTCCCACCTCTCGTACCCACCCAGCCATACTAAGTGTCAAAATCTTACATTTATGCAACAGTCTGAGGGTAGGGTAGAAGGGTCCTTCTCGTTGTCTGAAGAACAGCAACTCTCCGTTCACGGTCAAGATTTCAATGTGTTCGTGGCTGAAAGGGCAGCAAAGACGGTTGAGATGAGTGAGATTCGTAATACATTGAATCAAATAGCTAAAAATTGGGAGAAAACGCACCATCGCACTATTTTGACAGGGTCCTTCTTTGGCATGATGTGATTGAGCCATGACTCCATGTCAGGAAACTGATCCAGCAGCTGGCTCTTGATCCCTTTTATCACTGATGTTTTCAATTGTATACAATTTGAGACATTTTCCTTCTCGTCAAATCTACAAGAAGGGATCACAGGAGTTTTTACTACTAAACATCGACGCAACAATTTGTGGACAGCAAAATACTGAATCGTTGAGCTTTCCAGAAGTTTATAGCATCGTTAAAACATAAACTTTATAAATGAATGGAAGGATTGTGTAAATATTCAACAAGAGAACACCTGCACAAGCCATTGCTACGTCTATTAGCATTAGCTCCGGGATGAAAATAATGACCACTTACTTTTTAAACATTGTGGTTGGTCGTTGTTTCTCGCTTTCCCAGAGTGGTTTAATGCCTTATTTTACATTCAATGCGACAGGTTCGGTATTTTAATGCAAAGTGGAAACAATATGGTGCAAGTTTACTGCACTTCCACGCTTATTTTTGATACGACCAGCCGTAAAGCTGTGCGGCGTCAACGATTTACGTTATTTTTACGACAGTTTTGCAAGGTTCAACGTGTGTCAAAAAACTGACCAAAGACTAATCATGACAATTATTACAAGTTACTCACTATTATGCTATACTGTACATAATACACATAGCATGTTTTATGCTACATTTTCTTTTGTTATGCATTAGGTCTAGAAGTTTTCTCACTATGTTTTGAGCTTATAGTTATTTTATTCATTTGACTTTGTCAATTTTTAATGATAATGACTATATCTTATACGAATATTGTTTTGCATTTACTCACAACATCGTTTTGCTAACGTAAAAAATATTTTTAAGCTCCAAAAATGATTTTGCGAGCATTAAAAAAGAATATTTTGTAAACACATTTTTTGAGAATGCACAATGTAATATTGTTTTATGAGCACAAATGATGTTTTCATATTTTTTACGAGCACGATTTGTCCGTCATGAAGATATGACGTCATCTTGCGGGCTAAACTTTGTCGAGTCTGAGTGATGAGTTGAATTGATTGTGTTTTAGTGGGTGACTTTAACATTCATGCTTATTATCCTGAAGAAGGATGTGCTAAAGAGCTTTTAAATATTTTGGATACATTTGGTTTATCTCAGCTGGGGCTGTCAAAATTATCGCGTTAACGGGCGGTAATTTTTCTAATTAATCACGTTAAAATATTTGACGCAAATAACGCACATGCCCCGCACAAACAGATTAAAATGACAGCGTAGTGCCATGGCCGCTTGTTACTTGTGTTTTTTGGAGTTTTGTCGCCATCTGCTGGCGCTTGGGTGCGACTGATTTTATGGGTTTAAGCATTGTGTAATTATTGACATCAACAATGGTGAGCTACTAGTTTATTTTTTGATTGAAAATTTTACAAATTTTATTAAAACGAAAATATTAACTGGGGTTTTAATATAAAATTTCTATAACTTGTACTAACATTTATCTTTTAAGAACTACAAGTCTTTCTATCCATGGATCGCTTTAAGAGAATGTTAATAATGTTAATGCCATCTTGTTGATTTATTTTTATAATAAACAAATACAGTACTTATGTACTGTATGTTGAAGGTATATATCCGTCTTGTGTCTTATCTTTCCATTCCAACAATAATTTACAGAAAAATATGGCATATTTTATAGATGGTTTGAATTGAGATCAATTGCGATTAATTAATTTTAAAGCTGTAATTAACTCGATTAAAAATTTTAATCGTTTGACAGCCCCAATCTCAGCATGTCACAGTTCCAACACATAACAGAGGGCACATACTGGATTAAATAATACCCAAAGGTCTTAACATCTCTGATGTTACAGTGAATGACGTTGCTCTTTCTGATCATTACTGCATTCTGTTTAAAATGACCACCCCTGTCCATTCTCTGAAAAGGGAAGCAGAGGTGATTAGGAACCATTACAAAAATTATAACACTTGTGCAATATCTGCATCACCATTAACCTTTACAACAGTTCCAGTTGACGAACTTGTAAATCGTGTCAGTTCCAGCATCATAACTGCCCCAATTAAGAGAAAAACTTGGTCACGAAAGAAGAGGTCACCCTGGAGAAATGCCACACTAGCTTTAAAACAAAAGCAATATTGCAGACGAGCAGAACGCAGGTGGCGAAAAAACAAACTGCAGTTTTTTTTTATGATAGCTACAAAGAGAGTCTTCGCAAATACAGCCAGGAACTGAATTTTATTGTGATCGTGACAGTTGGAGTTGTCCTTGCTCACTTGCCCTAGGCACTTGCTATGACGTCACACGGAGGCCACTTGGAGGGCGGATGGAAATTGGGCGGAGTGGGAGTGAAAGACGTAAATGGAACACCCTTGCCCTCGTTCACTCACAGGCCAGACAATCTTGGATCAACCACATGTTGAACCCTAACCCTCCAGAAATTCTTCATAGGGGTGGCCAAGTGGGGCCACCTCAAACCTTGGGGTGGCACACCAAAAAAAGCCATAATTTCAGGTTTTTACTATGTTGTAGTAATATACAGGCCAGTAGGAAACTGTCAAATTGACTTCAGGACGCGCCTACTGATATACTTTGGTTGATTTTGTTATATTGTATTTTGTATACTGTTATATTGTGTTAATGTGCATAGTCCATAATAGTCCAGTCAACATTTTGTGTTCCGCAGCTACTACAATCTGACATTATACTGGCGAGTGGGGTGGCACACAAATTCATTGGGGGGAGCCGTGGCCAGGCCTGGCCACCCCCAAATCACATGAAATATATGGCAACTCATGTCAATAACACTGAGACGTATTCCGCGCTTGGTGGAAATCCGTCGTTACCAGGGAATTATCAGAATTGTTAGTTTTGTATCAAATTTCATTTGGGCAATTCATTATTCATTCATTTATCTGTCTATGGCGGAAAACACAGACAAGACGGAAAAAGCAGTTTCTGCTCTTGCACCCCTCTTTAAAATAAACTGCTGTATTTTAAGCCAAAAGAACTGTTGTGTTTGAAAGAACAATATGTCTATATGCTACCATAGCAGATTCATGGCGCATTAAGGCCCCGTACTATTTTTAATTTGTCTGTTTTACCCTGGAAACCCCCGTTTACAGACATTGCGCAACCGCTTTTGTTTCAACCCCGCCATAAAAACAAGGTAATTATATTTATTGTTCGAAATGTCTGTCATTTTTAGCTTAGAATCATTAATCGATCTCTAATATATTGTTTGAAACAAAACAAAAAAACATTAAAAACTATTCACTCGCATATTTTAAACTTTTAAACAAACTACGACACAATGAAAAAATTGTGTCTCTAAATACTAAGTCACGGATATCTACCTCATAACTATCGGTTAATAGTATTTTTTTTTTTGTTTTAATAGTTTTTTTTTTTTTTTTTTGTTACTGTTGCATTTTCCCCGATATGTTAGATGATAAATAATCGATCCAAACAAAGAAACACAAAAAAAAAAGTTCAAAAGAGTAAATATATGAAAAAGAAAATGTCAACCACTCCTTGATGTCTGCAATTTCTGCATCGCGACCCTTGTTATATTACCATGTTTCACGCATAAAATCCCCCAAAAATCCGGCTGTGGCCATTCACAGCTGTGTCTTGACACTCAGTGATACATGCTAGATACATGGAGTTTTTGGATCGAAACAAGGTAAGTACGCGACAATATGTCGTTAAAATCAAGGAGTCTTTAATTGTGCTCTTTCATGCTCTCACCTCCAGTTAGGGTTTTGCTGTTTAAATTGTATTTTTTTTAATGCCCTCCTGTTAAAAAAAAATTCCCTCAGAAAATTTAGATTTTAAGCTTTCCAGTGATGTATCACACATGCATACTGTGCAATTTTGAAATTTGGCCAAATTGGGGGTCCCGTCCCGGAGTGGAACTCCAAGTCACCCGAGTGTTTTCCGCCCTATACCTTATAATTTGTCGACATATTTGTTGTTTAAATACATTTAAACTATTTGAAGTTTAGTTTCAGTCCCTCCCAATGCCATTTGATTGACAGACCATTCCTTTTGTTAAAAGCAAAATAGAAAAGGCAAGTGAAATAGAAACATCAACGACAAAAACTGTCATTGTTTTTTCCTTTTCTTTAATGGCAAAAGTAAAAGTAAAAAAAAAATTACTTTCCTCTTTATTTATTCATTTTGCTTTATATGTACACAGCTCAAAAATGAAAGGGAACACTAACGTAACACATTGTAGATATAAATTGTATAAATATTTTTATTAAATACTTTGTTCGTTCCATGGTTGAATGTGCTGACAACGAAATCACACAAAAATTATCAATGAAAATCAAAAGTATCAACCCATGGAGGTCTGGATTTGGAGTTACAGTGGGGCAAATAAGTATTTAGTCAACCACTAATTGTGCAAGTTCTCCCACTTGAAAACATTAGAGAGACCTGTAATTGTCAACATGGGTAAACCTCAACCATGAGAGACAGAATGTGAAAAAAAAAACAGAAAATCACATTGTTTGATTTTTAAAGAATTTATTTGCAAATCATGGTGGAGAATAAGTATTTGGTCAATACCAAAAGTTCATCTCAATACTTTGTTATGTACCCTTTGTTGGCGATAACGGAGGCCAAACGTTTTTTGTAACTCTTCACAAGCTTTTCACACACTGTTGCTGGTATTTTGACCCATTCCTCCATGCAGATCTCCTCTACAGCAGTGATGTTTTGGGGCTGTCGTTGGGCAACACGGACTTTCAACTCCCTCCACAGATTTCCTATGGGGTTGAGATCTGGAGCCTGGCTAGGCCACTCAAGCACCTTGAACTGCTTCTGACAATGAGTCCAAGGATTTCATCCCGATACCTAATAGCAGTCAGGGTGCCATCATCTAACCTGTAGAGGTCTGTGTGTTCTTCCAGGGATATGCCTCCCCTGACCATCACTGACCCACCACCACACCGGTCGTGCTGAATTATGTTGCAGGCAGGATAACGTTCTTCATGGGATCTCCGGACCCTTTCACGTCAGTCAAATGTGCTCAGGTTGAACCTGCTTTCATCGGTGAAGAGCACAGAGCCAGTGGCATAGTTTCAAATTCTGGTGGTCTATGGCAAATGCCTCTTAAGCTCTACAGTGATTGGCAGTGAGTACAGGGCTCTCTACAGAATGTTAGACCCTTAGACCATCCTCATGGAGCCCCTTTCTGATTGTTTGGTCAGAAAACATTCACACCAGTGGCCTGCTGGAGGTCATTTTGTAGGGCTCCGGCAGTGTTCATCCTATTTCTCCTTGAACAAAGGAGTGGATACCTATCCTGCTGAGGGTTTAAGGATCTTCTACGGCCTTGTCCAGCTCTCCTGGAGTCTCCTGGAATTTTCTACAGGGCGACAGGTTGGTCCTCAGACTGTCCAGGAACTCAGTGATGTGCTGGTCCAGATCTGGGTGGAAATCCCTCAGGAGAACATCTGTCACCTCATCAGGAGCATGCCCAGGCGTTGCAGGGAGGTCATACAAGCATGAGGCCAAACACACTACTAAGCTTCATTTTGACTTGTTTAACGGATATTACATCAAAGTTGTGTAACGGGTACACGCAGGTCCGCGTGTGTGAAGCGGCACATGGAAAAACCTTCCCTCCAATGCCTTCATGTGGGGACGCCGGCGGCTGTGCCGTCGGCTCGAGCTTATGGCACAGCAGTTAGTGTCCCTGCCTGTCGATGCGAGCGCGGTGTGGGTTCGCGTCCCAGCCTGGTCAGAGAGGTGGAAGCGGATCGCGCGGGGCGCGGTGTGTTTCACACTGGTTACATTGGTGCCGTGACCCGGATCGGCAGTGAAGGTTTTCGAGGGGTGAGTGTAACGGATCTGCATGTGTGAAACGGTGTGTGGAAAAACCTTCCCCCCAATGTCTTCATGTGGAGACACTGGCAGCTGTACCGTCGGCCCGAGCTTATGGCACAGCAGTTTGTGCCTGTCGATGTGAGCGCGCCGTGTGCCGCGGCATGGGTTCGCGTCCCAGCCTGGTCAGAGAGGTGGAAGCGGATCGCGGTGTGTTTCACACTGGTTACATTGGTGCCGTGACCCGGATCAGCAGCGAAGGTTTTCGGGGCGTGAGTGTAACGGGTACACGCAGGTCTGCGTGTGTGAAGCGGTGCATGGAAAAACCTTCCCGCCACTGCCTTCATGTGGGGACGCCGGTGGCTGTGCCGTCGGCCCGAGCTTATGGCACAGCAGTTTGTGCCTGTCGATGTGAGCGCGTCGTGTGCCATGGCATGGGTTCGCGTCCCAGCCTGGTCAGAGAGGTGGGAGCGGATCGCGTCAGGGCACGGCACACTTTACACCGGTTACATTGGTGCCGTGACCCGGATCGGCAGTGAAGGTTTTCGGGGGGTGAGTGTAACGGATCCGCGTGTGTGAAACGGTGCGTGGAAAAACTTTCCCCCCTACGTCTTCATGTGGGGACAATGGCGGCTGTACCGTCGGCTAGAGCTTATGGCACAGCAGTTAGTGTCCCTGCCTGTCGATGTGAGCGCGCCGTGTGCCGTGGCGTGGGTTCGCGTCCCAGCCTGGTCAGAGAGGTGGAAGCGGATCGCGTCGGGGAGCGGTGCGTTTCACACTGGTTACATTGGCCGTGACCCGGATCGGCAGCGAAGGTTTTTGGGGCGTGGTACACGCAGGTCTGCGTGTGTGAAGCGGTACGTGGAAAAACATTCCTTCCGATGCCATTATGTGGGGACGTAGGCGGTTGTGTTGTCGGCTTGAGCTTATGGCACAGAAGTTAGTGTCCCTGCCTGTCGATATAAGCGTGTCGTGCAGCGCAGTGTGGGTTCGTGTCCCAGCCTGGTCAGAGAGGTGGGAGCGGATTCAGGGCCGGCCCAGCCTATACGCAGACTATGCAGCTGCTTAGGGCCCCTGACCGCTAGGGGGCCCCCATTCTGGCAATTGTTTATATTCTATTTTGTTTACTACAGTTTGCTTTGTTTGACTTTTGAGAGTTTTGATACTTGATTACAAGCGCAAAAAAATAAAAGTTCTTCTTTCTTTTCCTCTTTTAGAAAGAGGCTTGGCGCTATCTACTGTAAGTACTGACAATCATTTGGGGTGAGAAGTTTAAAGTATGCAGTGCAACAAAATCTGATTAATATACAAAATATGGACGTATTGGATGGATTGCATGTATGGGTTTCACAGTACACTGTGACGAAATGGTGGGCTAAAAATAAAGGCCCCTTGGCATTATTTTGCTTAGGGCCCCCAAATGGCCTGAGCCGGCCCTGAGCGGATTGTGTCGGAGCGCGGCGTGTTTCACACCGGTCACAGTTGGATCAGCCTGTAGTGTATTTTTCCACTTTCATTTTGAATGTAAATCCGAATCCGGACCTCCATGGGTTGATACATTTCATTTTCAAGGATAATTTTTGTCTGACTTTGTTGTCAGCACGTTCAACTATGGAAAAAAACAAAGTATTTCACTCATTCAGATCTACAACGTGTTATGTTAGTGTTCCCCTTTTTTAGCAGTATATTTATTTATTCATGTGTTTTATCACTCTTGGGAAAACTAGGGTCGGTCGGCTAACAGGAAACTTAATGAAAATATAGCGCCATCTTGCGGGCTAAACAATCAACACCAAAAAAACACGTTGGTGCAAAAAGTACTTTTGTACAAAGTACTTCCGGTTGGGTCACCGAGTAGTTTTTAAGAGCCTTTTTTTTGCGCGTTCGCGGTCGGCATCTTTTCTCCCACTTGAATCCCTTCGCGTCCAAAACTCGATACGTTTCTAAAGTTTAATTTTCGTCCGGCGTCTCCTTTTGCCAAGTGCTGTTCCCCGGACGTGTCGGCGACGCGTTTAAAGACGAGCGAGGCGAGAAGAGGAAGCAATAGGCCACCATCTTTCTTTTGGATGCCAGCAGCAATAACAAGAAAGCGAGCAGGCCAGCTTCAAGTGGAGCTCTGTACTTTGACAATTTGCACTCTCCCATCTTTCTCCACCGCGGGATAAAAATAAAAGGAAGAAAGCTGAGGACAGCTTCGGGTAGCGCTCGCGAAACCCCCGCCGACGTTGAGCTCATCCTCCCCGGCTATCTTTGGGAAGTTTCCGATCAGAAGACTGGCTGCTAAGAATTAGTATTCCCAGTTCTTTCATGTTTCCAACAGGTTTATCTTCCCCTAACCCCCCACCGCCAACCCAGGAGGCAAGAGCAACGTCTACTGATGTCAAAAACGACACCGGAAATATTATATCTTCGAAGAAGAGGAAAATAAACGGCTCCGAGAGGGAAGAGACCAGCGACACCATCTCTCCTTCGCCCCCTAAGAACCTCACTTCCTCGTCGTCAGCCTCCTCGTCGCCGGTGCACATCCAGAAGAAGTTGCGTTTCGAGGACTCCGTGGACTTCATCGGACTGGATGTGAAAATGGCCGAGGAGGCTGCCGCTGCTTCGTGCTCCAATAACAAAAGCAAAGCCGCGCTCCTGGCCGCCGGCGTGGGGGGCCACCACGCTAACGGGCTCAGCAAAAGCGCGGCGGGCTCCGGGACCTTCTCCAACAGCAAGCCCGGTGCCGCCAAGAAGCTAGTCATCAAGAATTTCAAAGGTACGCCGTAAATACTCGTCCAAATCACATTTCATGAGCTTGACAATTCTCAGAGCCTAGACACGAAGAAATATGAAGCTTACATGGTTACCATTTTGCCCATTAAAGCTACATTCAAGTCCAAATTAGTGTTAAATAAGAGCCGTCAAACCCTGTTGCTGTTACATACAGGTCACTTATTGTTCATTTTAGGGATATACGGGTCACCTCTTGGTAATTTTGGGTTACTAAACAGGAAGTGACCCCGAAATGCTCCCCAAATCAATAGGAAGTGTCAGAAAATCAACAGAAAAGTACCTGAAATGCCCCAAAATTAAAGTGCGTACAACAGGATAAATAGTCTTAAATAGCATTATTATGTGAATTAGAATCTTATTTTGAGACGATTTGACTATATTAGGGCTGGCAAACAATTAAATTTTTTAATCGAGTTAATTACAGCTTAAAGAGCATACGACATGAGAAAAAAAGTCTTAAATGGCATTATTATGTGAATTAGAATCATATTTTGAGACGATTCGACTATATACAACAATTTAGCAAAGCACAGATGATGAGAAATTAGTCTTTTAATCTGCCGGTTAGCCACGCCTATCATTATAGGGCTTCAGCGTCCCCAACAGGTGGATGACGTCAGCGGTAGACTGGGCTCATCGGTTTTACTATTCAGCCCATTGAGGGGGAATTATTCAGAACGAGGAAAACGCAACGAAGAGAGCCGCAAAATGTCATTGTTTCAATCTCTCTACTCCAATATTTTTACAGGATATTCTTTTTATCCAATTATTTTTCCTCAATAGCTATATAAATGGCTTGAGAAGGACCAGTCAGCCCGTCGAGGGGGAACTATTCACAACGAGGAAAACGCAACGAAGAGAGCTGCAAAATGTCATTGTTTCTGTCGCTTTACTTCAATATTTTTACAGGATATTCTTTTTATCCAAGTATTTTCACCAATTGCTAAATAAATGGCATGGTCATTACAAATAACAGTCTTGTGCTAAATGGAATACGAAATCATAAAAATGCACTTATTCAGGATGACATGGCAAAATTACTCCATAATGGTCAAAACTGTCGACTTCACCTTGACTGTCGCACCTCCCGAACGATATTTTATGACACCTAAATCGGACATATGTCATTTCCCTTCCCCGGCTTCGGAGAATGTAAACAAACCAAGAGGCGTGACAGCTAGCCGACATGCTAACCCGAACTGAGTGATGTTTCAAAGTCTTCGAAGCGGAAAATCATACATAACTAGCCCGGATTATTTGACATGACGACTGGGTTGCCGATAGCCTTCGCGGATCGGCAAACCGCCCGGCGGAGAGCAATTTACAGTTCGTTCCCAGGAGGAGTGCGGCTGCAGTTGTTGTGCAGCTAATGTGCATGAGGAGAGCTTTTTATATGCCTATCAATGATCAAACATAAGTAGTCCTTTATTTAAAGAAAGTTTGTAGTGTTTACTTTGTAATCGCTGTATTCGTATTTGACATAATACAAAACAAGATGTTTACTCACTTCCTCGTAAGTCCAACGGTCCCACAGTAGTCGGGCTTGTTTTGGCCAATATCCACGGTGAATGGGAATCTTTTGAAACTCCAAAAAGGCGCACACGCCTCTCCCTCATAAAGCAAGATTTTTCTGCAGCCGTTTGGCTGGAGTGATGCGAAAAATAAAAGTATTAATCCGCAAAATCAGCTGAATCATTAGTCCTCATACACAACAGTACGGCTGTTTAGTGAAGAGGACGCCTTCACCCTTACACGTCACAGCGCCCTCCTCCTCAATGCAAGACTGAAGCCGGAAGTCACTCATTTTCATGGCGTGGGATTAAAAAAACTAAATAAATACAGCGATTACTTCCACAAACATCCAAGCGGTCCATATCATTCAGGAGTATAAAATACTGCGTGTATTATGAAATAAACATGCTTTTTCGTGTCACATGTACTTTAAAGCTACATTCAAGTCCAAATTGGAAAGATAGAAAAATAAATAAGAGCCGTCAAACCCTGTTGCTGTTATATACAGGTCACTTCTTGTTCATTTCAGGGATATACGGGTCACCTCTTGTTAATTTTGGGTTACTAAACAGGAAGTGACCTGTTAATGCTCCTAAATAAACAGGAAGTGACCCCGAAATGCTTTCAAAATCAACAGGAAGTGACAGAAAATCAACAGAAAAGTACCTGAAATGCCCCAAAATTAAAGTGCGTACAACAGGATTAAAAAAAGTCTTAAATAGCATTATTATGTGAATTAGAATCTTATTTTGAGACGATTCAACTATATTGGGGCTGTCAAACGATTCAAATTTTTAATCGAGTTAATTACAGCTTAAAAATTAATTAATCGCAATTCAAACCATCTATAAAATAGACATTTCACATGGCTGAATCCAGCTGCTCCATGTTAAGACCAACATAAGCAGAGTTTTTGTTTGAGCTAATGTTTTTTTAATGCATTCATAATTTAGTTTTTAGGTGTATTTCGCCATTTTTTGTGGGAATGTTTCTGAACCATTTGTTAAGAGCAATGTTAAAAAAAAAAAAAAAAAAAACATTCATAGAATTTAAGCTAGCGGACTTTTGCTATGCAAGTTAGCCAGTTGTGCTTATGTTGAACATAGATCCTTGTTATTTTTTTTTTTTAATACTGTTTGAGGCTCAGCTCAGGTAGTTTAATGTTTCATGTGCCTTATCCAATTACTTCATTATTTGAACTAACTAGTTCATCGAGTAATCGAATACTAAAATAATCGATAACTGCAGCCCTAGTTACTTCCTGTTGATTTTGGCATATTTTATTGGTCACTTCCTGTTCATTTTGTGTTACAGACCTGGGAATCACCCAAATGAATAGGCAGTGACTCAAACTCAACAGGAAATGACCTGTAAATGAACAGCAAGAGACCTGTAAATGCCCCAAAAATCGGACAGAATGACTGTGAATGCTCTGGTTTCAAATGAACAAACGTTCCCAGTCTAATTGGATTGGGTGTCGAGCACCGTCAAGGCAGCCTTAGAGTTATCTGAGACACTAGTATGGTGGAAGATTTTGGTAGCTTTGGTAGTTTTTTTTTTTTTTTTTTTTTTTAGACATTGACACCTGTTTAAAACGATATCTCGATTCTTGCAGGAGCATATCGATAACCTTTTGGGATACAAAGTATCACGATATATCACCATTTTGCATAGGGATGTAGGGACATAACACTACAAACTTTTCAGGATGCTCAAATTGTCCCCACCAACTTTTAAGCAACCTTATTTGCATTATATAATGACTTCAGGTATGTACTGTAGGTAATTTAGATTGTCTTCCCATATGTTGTAAACATAGAATTGACCCTACCATCATAAGTGAATTACTTTTATTATGTTCAGACTTACATTGACCCCTTTTCACTTGCTGAATGTACCATTCCATATTTTTTCCTCACACGCACGTTTGATTGGCTGATGACTTGAACCACACACACACACACACACACACACACACACACACACGCAATCACAGCCCCAACACAAAATACATGGCGCCTCCTCTCCAAAGACTAGGAATATTCACTGTATCGATAGATTTTCACGCCCCTAGCTTCAATAGCATATACAGTGGTACCTCTACATACGAAGTTAATCCGTTCCAGGAGCTTGTTTGTAAGTCGAAATGGTCGTATGTCGAGCAGGATTTTCCCATAGGAATACATTATAATTCCATTAATTCGTTCCACAGCCCAAAAACCTGCACTAAATCCTTAAAAAATACTGCTGGTGCTATTACAAATGGCAATTACACGTAGCAAAATAAATAAATTATAAATCAAAATTGGAATAATATAATAAAAAGAATAATAATAATTCCTGTAATAGTGTAACGAATCGGGTTCTAATAAGGCGGACGTTTTTTTGTGTACCTGAACGCACCGCGGGGCTGACGTGCCTGGACCGGTGAGCTTGAGTTTCACTTTCACTTTGAATGTTCTCTTGAGAACACCGTCAATTGCGGCAGACAGCAGGCGTTTTGTGTTGAATAAGTTGTGAAAGAAATGATGAAAACGTGGCGAAGCTGGCGATTTCTTTGGAGATGTTACCACAATAAGAATTGTCAGCTTAACTTATAAAGACTGGCGAACGATGGTCGGAGGAGGACCGTGGAGATGTATTGTTGAGCCATTTCACGGATGCCCACCCCACGCTCATATTTTTCTGTCATTTGCATCTTCATTTAGAAGGTAAGCATAAACTTTTTCCTTGTTTCACCACCTGTACCAACCTTTTCTGAAACCTGTGTTGATTTGTCACACAAGAAAATCCGCCGTGCATCCGTCTGCGGTGCTGCCATTGTCGTCGTATTTCGAGCATGTTGTCGGATGTAGAAACAAATGGCGAGTCAAATTTTACGTCGGATGTCGAAAAGTTCGTGTGTCGAAGCGATCGTATGTAGAGGTACCACTGTATATATAAATATATATATATATATATAGAGGTGTGCGAAATTTCCGATTCTTAGATTATTTGCGATTCGGCCGTGGAAGATTCGAGAACGATTCACAAACATCCAAATTCCGATTATTGAAATATGCCAAGTAAAGAGGAAGTACAACACACGCAGTGCGCCGTGCGCTCTTCGGTACCAATGAGGAAGAACGGAGCGAGAGTAGCTAAACATAATGCTTGTCATTATCCGGCCCCTCGGGTAATGCCAATGCTCAACTCACGGCTCTAACTCAACTCATGCCACGAGATAAAAAAAAAAAAAAAAAAAACATACCTGACTGCTGCCGAAAAGCTGCTACAAAGTACCCATCCACATAATGTTATGGTAGATATAATTTATATAGGACTAGATGCAATATTTGATTCTGTAGCGTTGCAGCACATCTACAAAAAGCTAGATGCTGGCGTTAGTAAACGGCCGCCATCTTAAAGCAGTACACTTCCCTGCAAGGCTGTTGTAGCGAACCTTCCAAGCAAACCTAATTACCTTTTTATCTAAAATACTCCTAAATCGGTAAAATATTGACTTGAATCTATCTTTAAAATAGTTTTAAACCTTTCACATGCCGAAAGTAGACAAAAGGGAAATTATGGAATAACAGGAGCAATTTTAACGACTTTAACGGTTGATTGACAACAATAAATTAATTGAATGTAGTTTAAAGCTGCTGATACAGAATGGGGACTGGAGTTTTTTATTTACTGTCATTTTTGTATATTTGTTTACTGCTATATGTTAACTTGATACTGAAATAGTAGTTTGGTTTAGCCTGAGAGTATTTTTGAACAATTTTGGAACTAATGTATAAAACATTAAAAAAAAAAAAAAAAAAAAAAAGAGGGGGTGCATCAATAATCGTTTTATAATCGAATCGGAGCCTCTAAATCGTAATCGAATCGTTAGGTGCCCAAAGATTCCCAGCTGTATATATATATATATATATATATATATATATATATATTTTTTTAGATAACTGCTAACGTCAATCAATATGCAACATTTGCACATTTTAAAGTCTTATGTTACTGTTGAGGCGAGTAGCCAAAAAATGTTGATGATGTTCCGCTCCCAGAAAAACCCAAGTTGCCGGAGAACTACACACAAGAGACGTGGCAGAAGCTTAAAGAAGCAGTGGAGGCCATTCAGAACAGCACTTCCATTAAGTACAACCTGGAGGAGCTCTACCAGGTAGGTCGTTGCCAAGCGCTCACTCTTCCGTCATCTACCCATGCCTAAACCTCATTTTGTTTTTAATCACACCTTCAGGCTGTTGAGAACCTGTGCTCCCACAAGATCTCTGCCAAGCTCTACAAGCAGCTGAGGTCCGTGTGTGAAGACCACATCAAGGCCCAGATTGATCAGTTCAGAGAATATCCTTTTTTATACACATAAGACAGGCCTCTTATTCATGACAGTCAGTACATCATTTTGATGGTAGGAACCTGACATTTTTCTTAACTAACGCTATTCTCACGGGTGTCCTGGACAGTGTGCTCTTCCTGAAGAAAATAGACAAGTGCTGGCAAGATCACTGCAGGCAAATGGTACTTCTCAATGTGTTTGGTCGTCACAAATACATTCTCACACACTTCTGATACTTTAAAGCTGCTTTATTAGTAGAACAAAAGTATATCTGCTCCAGTATCAGAAAAAATAGTGATGATTAATTGTTTTTGTAAATATAAAAAAAAATCAACAAATGGTTGTTTTTTTGGTATTCTGAAAGACTTGAAAAAAATGACGGTGATAATTTTAAGTATCGATGGACATGTATTGTTGGAAACTGGATTAACTCTTTAAGCGACAAAGTTGCTTTTTACAATTTTGCAACTTTGGCTATCTTTTGGTGCAAAGTAGTAAGATGGCAAATGTCTCCAGATGCCTACCATCTTTTGGTGCAAAGTACAGGTATGAAAATTTCTCACCTTTCAGGTGTAATTTGCCATTTTGAAGTAAAAAAGGGTGACCTACGTGAATTGTGTAGATCCAAGGGGATAATTTTTAAAGGGAGGGGGTTGATTACGGGAGATTATTTTAATGTCGGACGCTTGGTATGCAAGTGGGGAAAGCGGCACAAAGCCAAAAAAAGCGCACCAGAGTGGCCAAAACATTGACTTATTTCAACGGAAAAAAAAGAGGGTGCAATGTTGTGTCCTGTCTCTTCAATCGCAAGCTGGGCTGCACGTCAGCCGTGAATGAACACCTAAAGCGCCGTCACTCAGTTGTAATTTTGGAAGACGACAGGAGACAATTACAAGCTGGCAGATTGTACTGTAAGTCCATAGTCGCGATATCGCAATGAGTCCATTTATTGCAGGTTAAATAAAAATGAGGGCGATAATTTTCAGGCTTTATCGTCGCGTGCGTGTGTGCGTGCATACATTTGTGGGTACGTGTTGATGGCATACGAGACTCCAGTTCCTTTAACAGATGTTTATTAGTCATCAACATGCCGTAGAATTAAAGTTCAGACATACAAAATAAGGAAGCACATCTATATTAAACACTGTAAACGTTAGCATTGCTACATTTAGGCTAATGGGGGGGGGGGGGGGGACAACCCACTTTATCCTACTATAAAACATTGGCAGTCTTCTCCAAACCGCAAACTTTAAAAGGTGACACTTCAAACATGAAAAATCGCTGGTTAACAGCATTTGCAAACGATAAAAATTAAAAAAAAAATTAAAAATGATGAAAAAATGATTACTAACGCCACATGCAATGACGAAAAGAGCTTTTTTTTTTTTTTTTTTTTTTTTTTTTTTTTTTTTTTGCAGAGTGTAAACCTTACGGTTAGCGATTTAGCTAATGTACTTCCGGTGAACATTTCAAAATAAAAGGATATCATGTTCGTCATATAAATAACGATTTCTGGAGTTAATCCCACATACTTCAGAATTCAGATTCTATACTAAGAATAGGTTTAAAATGACACCCTTTATGAAAAATCTGACTGGCAATGATTATAATACTATTCGTCAAACCCTTTCAATAATATTAATTCTACATATTTTTTTGAAGAATTGTTTTGAATCATGTTGGAAAGGCGAAGTCAGTGTTCTGAATCTATTTACATTCCATTATTTTGCACTAGTTAATGCGATCATCATTTGACCTCATTATTTGTGATTTATTGTTATTTACGTGTTTGTTTGCACTTTAATAAAAAAATTAAGTGTACCATTTTTTTGTGATTTAATAAGAGTCATCAAAAATTTCATTGCTAAATTAGTAAAAAAAAAAAGAAAAAAAAATTAGTGGGAAAAAATCATCGACTAATCGTAAAAATAGTCGTTTGAGACAGCCCTAGTTGTACAGTGTACCGGAACATATTTCCTCCACACCCTTCTCACCTTTTTAATCCCTGACCCATTTTCATGCCTGAAAGTAGTAACTGCATGGGGCACCATATTTGCAGCTCTCGCTTGTTTTTAGTCAGCAATATTGCTTGACGCTCAGAGTTACGTCAACCTATACACCAGGGGTCCCCAAACTTTTTCCTGTGAGGGCCACATAACTTTTTCCTTCTCTGATGAGGGGCCGGGTCAGTTTGTAACAGAAAAAGTGTGACGATTGCAGGAGTGCCTAAATGTAAAAATGTGTTATTCAGAAAACCACAATCAAATAACCCTTTCTGAATTCTTCACGGAACAAAAGTAAATAAAATAAAAATAATAATATAATATCATATAATATAATATATATAGGGCTGTCAAAATTATCGTGTTAACGGGTGGTAATTAATTTTTTAAAATAATCACGTTAAAATATTTGGCACATTTAACGCACATGCCCCGCTCAAACAGATTAAAATGACAGCACAGTGTCATGTCCATTTGTTACTTGTGTTTTTTTGGTGTTTTGTCACCCTCTGCTGGCGCTTGGGTGCAGGGTACCCGCGGGTTATTAAAAGTATTAAAAAAGCATTGAATTTAGTTTTCCATTATTAAAGGTATTAAAAGTATTAAATTAGCTGTTGTAAGTCTGGAATTTTTTCACCGTGGTCTTAATTTTCAAGAACATCTCAGTGCAACCTAAATTATATCCGTGACAAAGTTATTTTTTAATTTTATTTTTTTTAATCCTTAACGAAGATGACGCATAGAATTTTTACGATGCAGTGCACTACAAATCGAAATGCAACTCGTGCGTGCCAAACCACCACAACCGGCTAAACGGAGAATCCATCCACCTCTGCATCGGGAATGCGTCAGTTTGTCGGTGGAACGAAAACCCTGCAGGCAGAAGTATTGTGGATTCTGAACACCAAAACAGACCACCATTCATATCAAATGAGTCCATTGGTGATCTGTTTCGGATATTACGTCATTTTTGGTCGGCATCGGCTGTCACAATGTTGGTCATATTGCGTTTTGTTCCAGAGGGAGCGTTCCCAATGTCTTAACTGTCTTTTGTAACGAATTTTCAGTCGGCAGAGAAAAAAACGCACATTTTCTTAATGTTTAAATAGTCTACATATTTTAATGACCATTGTAAATGCATTTAGACAATGAAATAACGCTGGAAAAGTTTGTTAAACATAATGTTGCTCAAATCGTGTTTTTTTTTTTCCCGGAGGGAGCATTCCCGACTTCGTAACTGCAGCCAATTTAAGCTCATCAAGACTTTAAGATTTGGCTCAGCACTGAGATATGATGTACACTTTGTAAATATGAATGTGTGTGTGTGAATAAATTGTGAATTGTGAATAGAGGTAAAATCGGGCCTAAAAAGTCCAGCCCGACCCGAACTTGTCCGCGGGTATTAAAGCCCGACCCGCGTTTTGTGTGATAACGTTTGTGACGATGTCTGCATAAAAGCCTGTCTTTTATAACGAATTCTCAGTTGGCAGGAAAAAACGCACATTTTCTTAATGTTTAAATAGACTACATATTTTTATCATCATTATAAATTTATTTATACAACGAAATAACGCTGGAAAAGTTTGTTAAATAAACAGATGCGGTTTTGCAGACTCGCAGAGGGGAAGATTAAAAAGGGCGTATAGGCACGCTCTGGCTCTGCAATGACCATACAGTGCCTTCTTTTTCTTATCCAAATTATTTATTTTATAACAAGTATTCCTTAGTTTATCATTCATACATTGTTAATATATAATTATTTCAAAAAGTTAGCGAGAAAGAACCCTGGCCCGGCCCGACGTAATAATTGACATTTTAATTTTGGTCATGTTTTCAGTTTGCTATGTTTATAATTACGATGTTTGTTTACCGCTTTTCCTCTTACTGCGAAGAGGGAGGAAGTTACATCGGCCGCCGCTATGATATTTAAGTCATCAGCCATCTGCTGTGACCCGGGAATTTAACGCCTGCTTTCACGCACACTGCTTCCCATGTCAGTAGACACGGGAAATTGTTTTCACACATGACTGCTGCACGGTTAAGTCCCGCGATATTCCCGTTGTTTTGGAGTATGTGATAGGGGCTCAAGTTACATCCAGATGCTTTAGGTTGCAGTTTATGGGTATAGCGCAGGCAGTGGACCTGCTTAAACATTTCGGTTTGCCTTTCGAATGAACGTGAATTTCGCCGTTTTAACTCGAGAGTTAGCCATGTTCACTGGGGTCTTGGCAGGTGCACTAGCGGCTAGCCTGTTACAGAAGATGGCTGGTCTGAGTCCTGTCCTCCTCCTCTTTTTGTCCATAATTATTGTGTGCGTGTTTAAAAAAATTCTGACAGACTTTATAATGTTACTTTAAATGTGTTTTAATTGTATCTTCAATATACAGTGCTTTGCAAAAGTATTCGGCCCCCTTGAATCTTGCAACCTTTCGCCACATTTCAGGCTTCAAACATAAAGATATGAAATTTAATTTTTTTGTCAAGAATCAACAACAAGTGGGACACAATCGTGAAGTGGAACAACATTTATTGGATAATTTAAACTTTTTAACAAATAAAAAACTGAAAAGTGGGGCGTGCAATATTATTCGGCCCCTTTACTTTCAGTGCAGCAAACTCACTCCAGAAGTTCAGTGAGGATCTCTGAATGATCCAATGTTGTCCTAAATGACCGATGATGATAAATAGAATCCACCTGTGTGTAATCAAGTCTCCGTATAAATGTACCTGCTCTGTGATAGTCTCAGGGTTCTGTTTAAAGTGCAGAGAGCAATATGAAAACCAAGGAACACACCAGGCAGGTCCGAGATACTGTTGTGGAGAAGTTTAAAGCTGGATTTGGATACAAAAAGATTTCCCAAGCTTTAAACATCTCAAGGAGCACTGTGCAAGCCATCATATTGAAATGGAAGGAGCATCAGACCACTGCAAATCTACCAAGACCCGGCCGTCCTTCCAAACTTTCTTCTCAAACAAGGAGAAAACTGATCAGAGATGCAGCCAAGAGGCCCATGATCACTCTGGATGAACCGCAGAGATCTACAGCTGAGGTGGGAGAGTCTGTCCATAGGACAACAATCAGTCGTACACTGCACAAATCTGGCCTTTATGGAAGAGTGGCAAGAAGAAAGCCATTTCTCAAAGATATCCATAAAAATTCTCGTTTAAAGTTTGCCACAAGCCACCTGGGAGACACACCAAACATGTGGAAGAAGGTGCTCTGGTCAGATGAAACCAAAATTGAACTTTTTGGCCACAATGCAAAACGATATGTTTGGCGTAAAAGCAACACAGCTCATCATCCTGAACACACCATCCCCACTGTCAAACATGGTGGTGGCAGCATGATGGTTTGGGCCTGCTTTTCTTCAGCAGGGACAGGGAAGATGGTTAAAATTGACGGGAAGATGGATGCAGCCAAATACAGGAACATTCTGGAAGAAAAGCTGTTGGTATCTGCACAAGACCTGAGACTGGGACGGAGATTTATCTTCCAACAGGACAATGATCCAAAACATAAAGCCAAATCTACAATGGAATGGTTCAAAAATAAACGTATCCAGGTGTTAGAATGGCCAAGTCAAATTCCAGACCTGAATCCAATCGAGAATCTGTGGAAAGAGCTGAAGACTGGTGTTCACAAACACTCTCCATCCAACCTCACTGAGCTCGAGCTGTTTTGCAAGGAAGAATGGGCAAGAATGTCAGTCTCTCGATGCGCAAAACTGATAGAAAATTACCCCAAGCGACTTGCAGCTGTAATTGGAGCAAAAGGTGGCGCTACAAAGTATTAACGCAAGGGGGCCGAATAATATTGCACGCCCCAGTTTGCAGTTTTTTATTTGTTAAAAAAGTTTAAATTATCCAATAAATTTTGTTCCACTTCACGATTGTGTCCCACTTGTTGTTGATTCTTGACAAAAAATTAAAATTTTATATCTTTGTTTGAAGCCTGAAATGTGGCGAAAGGTTGCAAGGTTCAAGGGGGCCAAATACTTTTGCAAGGCACTGTGTGCATTCTTTTGTCAAACACACTTAGTAATTGAGGTTAAATTTGATGTTCAGTGCTTTATTTATTTAATAGGATTCAATATGATCTATATAATGGGTGCGAGAAAAGTATTAATTTTCAGTTGAAATGGCATTAAAAAAGGTCTTAAGTCTTGAATTTAGATTTATCAATCCTGGGGGGACCCTGTGGGTGCGACTGATTTTATGGGTTTGTGCACCATGAGCATTGTGGAATTATTGACATCAACAATGACGAGCTACTAGTTTGTTTTTTGTTTAAAAATTTTACAAATTAAAACAAAAACATTAAAAGGAGTTTTAATATAAAATTTCTATAACTCGTACTAACATTTATCTTTTAAGAACTACAAGTCTTTGTATCCATGGATCGCTTTAACAATGTTAATCATGTTAATGCCATCTTGTTGATTTATTGTTATGATAAGCAAATACAGTACTTATGTACAGTATGTTGAATGTATATATCTGTCTTGTGTTATTCTTTCCATTCCAACATAGTTTACAGAAAAATGTGCCATATTTTATAGATGGTTAGAATTGCGATTGATTACGATTAATTAATTTTTAAGCTGTGATTAACTCGATTTAAAAATTTAATCGTTTGACGACCCAAAATATAATATAATAAATAATAATAACACTATTCATTAAATAAATAATAACCAAATAACCCTCTCTGGGTTCTTCACAGAAAAAAGCCAGGAAATAAATACAGTGATACCTCGGCTCACGAACGCTTAAGCTCACGAACTTTTCGCCTCAAGAACATTAAATTCGCGAGCATATAGTCTCTGCTGGCGAACTAGTTTTCGGCGGACGAACCAAGCCACGCGGTCGGACAGCGCCACGAGAAGCTGACGCACGCTCACGGCGTCCCAGTTCGTCCCCTCCCTTTCGTTGAGTTTGTGGTGGTTTGTGTTTGATAGACATTTTGGACCATATTGAGTGTACTTTTGCTATTATGGGACCGAAAAAGAGTTACATACAGTCCTTATGGAAGGTGACTCGTGTTACCAATTCGCCCTCGACTGGTAATTGGCGGTGCTTTCAGCTTCCCACCGTCGTGAGAAGTGGACCGGCGAGTCACGTTGGCTCGTTGTCGTCGGTTGTCTTCGGTTCGCCCGATTGCGGCTTGCATACAAACACCCAGAGGTGTCGGATGGCTTTTTGTGGGCACTTTTATTAACAACCAAAAGCATGCGGGGGGCACAGCAGTGGAGTCTACGCTAACTGCGCACTTTGCCGGTAACACTCTCCTTCCAAACAGTAACTCCCTCCCTCCTCCTCCCACTCCTCCCACTCCCATACCATCGCAAAGGTAAATAAAACAACTTTATTATACAGTACAGTTTATTTCTTTAATTATAATACAATAGCACACTTATTATACATAAAATAAGGTATATTTTTGTGTAGTTTTAAGGCTTATTTAGTAGAAAATTATGTTTTATGGGGACCTGGGAACGGATTATTCTCATTTTAATGGTTTCTTATGGGAAATAAATGTTCGGAAGACGAACTTTTCGCCTCACGCACACTTTCTGGGAACCAATTATGTTCGTGAGCTGAGGTATCACTGTAACACTATCGGGGATTGTTCAGGGGGCCGGACCAAATGTGGAGGCGGGCCGTATCTGGCCCGCGGGCCGTAGTTTGGGGACCTCTGCTATACACTTTAGACCTGCATCATGTTTTTTCTTCACAACAATTGCTAATGCTCAGCTTCATTATTGTTTGCAAAAGTATGGAACAATACTTTTTATATTTTGCATGATGGTAAATAAGATCACAATAAGTATTAGGAACACCTTTCTGTAATCTACAACTCGCACATGGTCGTATGGGTTTTAATCAGAGTTTGATTTCCTCCACAGATCATGATCAGGGGTATATTTTTATTTTTGGACCGCACCTATGTTTTACAAAACTCCATGCTCCCATCCATTTGGTGAGTTGACCTATTCTTTTCTATGAAGCTACAAGAACTTCCTGCTCACAAGCTTGTTATTATTGCGCAGGGATATGGGTCTGGAACTCTTCAGGTTCTATATCATAAGCGATCTGAAGGTTCAGAGTAAAACCATAGACGGCATTCTGCTGCTAATCGAGAGGGAGCGCAATGGGGAGGCGATAGACCGCAGTCTGCTGAGGAGCTTGCTGAGTATGCTGTCAGACTTGCAGGTAAACCGACTGACAATATATTGATATTAGGGCTGCAGATATCGATTTTTTTTTTTTTTTTTTTTTTTTTTTTTTTTTTTTTTTGGTAGTTGATTAATCAATGTGCTAGTTAGTTTGAATAAGGAACATAAAAAACTAAAATACCTGAGCTGAGCCTCAAACGATATAAAAAGTAAATAAATGATCTAAGTTCAACCATAGACTTCATAATGTATTGACAGGACACGGGGCGTGGGGCTGATTCACAGGGGGCCTATCGCCGTCAAAGCTCACCGAGTGGAAACACGATGAGCTTTTTCCGTTGTCGAAGAATGATGCTAGTCTCTTAGCTCTTTGTTGTGATAAGGTGGCTGCCACAATGGCTTTTTCCGTTGAAAATTCTTGTGAATAAATGCTTAAATCCCGGAATTCTTTATAGGTATGGACGTAAAACAGTCTCGATTATTGGTTAAAAGAGAAAAAAAAAAACGTGCAGGTAGCATTTATTTTACGTAAATATTGCGACGTATGAGCCTAGTCAGTAAGGAAATTAGCGGCCGCCATATGTAAACAAAGAGCTTTTTCCGTTTAAAGTTCTTGTGAATAAATGCTTAAATCCCTTAAATCTTTATATATGTCGACATATAACAGTCTCGATTCTTGGTTAATAGCATTAAAACCGTGCAGGTAGCATTTATTCTACGTAAATATTGGGAAGTATAATGCTAATGCTGTAGCAGCTAATTTCTCCCATTGATTATTTTCACAACGTTTCAAAATGCATGCATGTTACGAAAAATATAATATTTACCTTGAATCCTTGAACAAATCACTCCTGAGACAATCCTTCCTGTTTGTATGTCGTACAGCTTTTGTACTTTTTCAACCAGCATTAGATCGCTGCATGTGACCAAGTGCTAATAATCGAAGCGGAGTGTTGGACGGCCCCCTTGGGAAGGCGTGACCGTGTGAATGGGGAATGAGTCATGTCAATACATTTTGAAGTCTATGGTTCAACAAAAGAACAATTGGCTAACTCAGCTAGCTTAAATGCTATAAAATGCTAAAGTTTTTTTTAATTTTTTTTTTTTAACTATGCTTTTAACAAATGGTTTAAATAAATATATTCCCACAAAAAAGGCTAAATATACCTATAAACTAAATTACGATTGCATTAAAAAAACATTAGCTCAAACAAAAACTTGTGTTGGTCTGGATTCAGCCATGTGAAATGAGTTATGTCATTTTCACTTTTGCCACTAGAGAGCAGTTTATCTACCCAAATTAATAAATCGTTGCAGCACTGAATGATACAGTGTATTTGAATTGAGTTATTCATACTCTCCCGCCAAGAATTGATGTATCGTTTTTAAAACGTGACTGATTAATGGAGGAACCAACAGGGTGCTACCAAGATTTTCAATGTCCGTGTTGACGTCCAATCCAGGAGTTCATTCGCCTTTCCCAGTCAAAATGAATTGGACATATAGTGCAGTCATTGGCACACAGTGTGATACTCTGTGATGAAGACAAAAGATTTTAAAAGATTGTCCACAACAGTGCAAAGATAAACATTCTTAGAAGCTAGTATTAACTAGTTTTTCCTCTTTTAATAGTTGTATCTTAGATTGATTTCCTGACACATATATCGATTATTGTCATATGTTGTAAGATAGTCGTGAACCTTGTGTCACAAATCGTGTCGTAGCGGGAGCTTCGTACCTCTACTGTTAATTGCTGATATTGATGAAAGCGCTCTGACCTCCGTAGATTTATCAAGACTCCTTTGAGCAGCGCTTTTTGGAGGAAACAAATCGCTTGTATGCTGCAGAAGGGCAGAGGCTGATGCAGGAGAGAGAGGTAAGTTCTCTAATTATCTTGTCAGGGTGAAGAAGTGCACAAACATACCGCTATCCCCATTTAAAAAAAAACAAAAAAAAACTGAGATGGCGCCAAAATATGTACTAACAATGTTCTAATGTCATTGAATGGTTCACTGAAATTGTGTTTTCTTTAACTCATCAGACTTGGATTTGTAGTCAACACTCCAGTTAAAATGTCAGTTCCCTGTCTTACCAAGAACTACTTTTGCAGTCAATCTCACAGACTGGCCATCGTGTGTTTGCAGGTACCAGAGTATCTGCATCACGTCAACAAACGCTTAGAGGAGGAGGCGGACAGAGTCATTACATATCTAGACCAGAGCACACAGTGAGTATTTAACTTGGCTGTTCATTCGGTTTTAAATAACAAGCATGGCTAAAGCGTGGGGTCGTTAAATTGCAGAAAGCCTCTTATTGCCACTGTGGAGAAGCAGCTGCTGGGTGAACATCTCACAACAACTCTACAAAAAGGTATTTCATAAGTAGCTAAAATGCTCTTTTTAGAACTGAAAGAGGTTGTCAATTGTACGCATGAATATGTCTGAAGAAGACCATGAACAAAGCCGAAAAATGATAAGATTCCAGGTCAGAGGTGACCCACGCAAATGATGACATCACACACAAGACTGCTCCTTTTTGCGCGTGCTTAATCTGTGCAAATGTAGCCGTCCCATGCAGGAGCGGGGCATTTATAAACGCACCTTAAACATAGTGCTGGCAGTGATAAAATATTGTCCGAATATACAAGGTAAAAAAGAATCCGTCCTAGTGTAGATGACAAAAACCAAGACAAAAAGAATATTAAAAAAAGTTTTAAAAAGGCTTTTTTTTTTCTTGACTACATTGACACACAGGGTGTTTATGTTGAGACACAGCATTTTCCATCAGACTACTTCGACTAGAGACTAAATTTTGATGTGGACTATCAAGTCACTATGGAGCCCTTAAAGTGCTTGTGACACGAAAAAGCATGTTTATTTCATAATACACGCGGTATTTTATGCTCCTGAATGATATGGACCGCTTGGATGTGTGTGGAAGCGATCGCTATATTTATTTAGTTTTTTGAATCCCGCGCCAGGAAAATGAGTGACTTCCGGCTTCGGTCTCGCATTGAGGAGGAGGGCGCTGTGACGTGTACGGTAGAAGACGTCCTCTTCACGCTACAGTGTACTGTTGTGTATGAGGATGAAGGATTCAGCTGATTTTGCGGATTAATACTTTTATTTTTTGCATCACGCCAGCCAAACGGCTGCAGAAAAATCATTCTGTATGCGGGAGAGGCGTATGCGCCTTTTTGGAGTTTCAAAAGGTTCCCATTCACCGTGGATATTTACTGTGGGACCATTGGACTTACAAGGAAGTGAGTAAACATCTTGTTTTGTATTATGTCAAATACGAATACAGTGATTACAAAGTAAACACTATAAAATTCCTTTAAATAAAGGACTACTTACGTTTGATCATTGATAGGCATGTAAAAAGCTATCCTCACGCTCATTAGCAGTTAGCTGTTAGCACGTTAGCTACACAACAATTCCAGCCACCCTCCTCCAGGGAACGAACTGTAAATTGCTCTCCGCCGGGCGGTTTGCCGATCCGCAAAGAAACTCGACAACCGGGTCGTCATGTCAAATAATCCAGGCTAGTTATGTGTGATTTTCCACTTCGAAGACTTTGAAACATCCCTCGGTTCGGGTTAGCATGTCGGCTAGCTGTCACTCCTTCTGGTCTGTTTGCATTCTCCGAAGCCGGGGAAGGGAAATGACATATGTCCGATTTAGGTGTCATAAAATATCGTTCGGCAGGTGTGACAGTAAAGGTAAAGTCGACTGTTTTGACCATTATGGAGTAATTTTGCCATGTCGTCTTGAATAAATGGATTTTTATTATTTTATATTCCATTTAGCACAAGTTATTTGTCATGACCATGCCATTTATTTAGCAATTGGGGAAAGTACTTGGGTAAAAAGAATATCCTGTAAAAATATTGAAGTAAAGAGACAGAAACAATGACATTTTGCCGCTCTCTTCGTCGCGTTTTCCTCATTGTGAATAGTTCCCCCTCGACGGGCTGACTGGTCCTTCTCAAGCCATTTATATAGCTATTGGGGAAAAATACTTGGATAAAAAGAATATCCTGTAAAAATATTGAAGTAAAGAGACAGAAACAATGACATTTTGCCGCTCTCTTCGTCGCGTTTTCCTCATTGTGAATAGTTCCCCCTCGACGGGCTGACTGGTCCTTCTCAAGCCATTTATATAGCTATTGGGGAAAATACTTGGATAAAAAGAATATCCTGTAAAAATATTGGGAGTAGAGAGACTGAAACAATGACATTTTGCAGCTCTCTTCGTCTCGTTTTCCTCGTTCTGAACAATTCCCCCTCAATGGGCTGAATAGTAAAACCGATGAGCCTAGTCTACCGCTGACGTCATCCACCTGTTGGGGACACTAAAGCCCTATAATTGTAGGCGTGGCTAACCGGCAGATTAAAAGACTAATTTCTCGTCATCTGCGCTTTGCTAAATTGTTGTATATGGTCGAATCGTCTCAAAATATGATTCTAATTCACATAATAATGCCATTTAAGACTTTTTTTCTGGTGTCGTATGCTCTTTAAAGGAACTTCGACAGAAATAAAATAAATTTAAGCAATGTGGTACGCACTAAAAACAAATTGGTTCGCACAGATTGTTTCTAGTGCGCTTTCTGATACACATTAGCATTATATAGCATTTAAGCTAGCGGACTTTGGCTCTGCGAGTTAACCAGTTTTTGTAAACATTAGCATTATATAGATTTAAGCTAGCGGACTTTTGCTATGCAAGCTAGCCAGCGGATTTTTGCTATGCAAGATAGCTAATTGTTGTAAACATTAGCACTGTATAGCATTTAAACTAGCAGACCTTTGCTATGCAAGTTAGCCAATTGCAACAATGCAAAAATTGGCAAACTGGCATAACAAAAGTCCGCAAGCTTAAATAGAGCTAGAATGTTAGATTGTTTCTGGTGCGCACTAGAAACAATCTGGTGCGCAGTGCACCAGATTGCTTAAATATATTTTATTTCTGTTGGCGGTAGCAGTCCAATCAATTTGAAGTGGCAGGGTTCACTCGCTGCCACCCTCCCAGTTCAAACGTCTACTAGCGCTAAACTCATTTAAAGAGTTTTGAGTTTTTAAGAGCCACGTGGTGGGACATCTATCGTTGTCAATGGCACTGAAAGAGTTCATTAAAAAAAAAAAAAAAAAAAAAACATTTTATGTTGGTGTCGTATCGAGTATTTTTTTTTTTTAGTATCTCTAACGAGTTGAAAATGTTGGTATCACGACAAAAGCAGTCATTAGGTGTGAAAATCCCTGCGGCTAATATGTGAATAAATATGAATAAATGTTTTTGTCAAATTTAGTAGCCAATCCTGAAAGTACAAAAATCACACTAAATGCGGAAATATACAAGTAGTTAGTGGGCGATAAATTATCTCATAAATAATTAATTATTGTATTATTTAACATCAAATGCACCAATTTAAACGCAATGGATGTTTACTCTTAAATTCAAAAATACTTTTTAAGAAATCAAAACCAAAAACAATAGAGAATAGACCATGCCTCTTTTAAGTAAAAGACAACAATATTATTACCACACAGGATAAATAACATGTTTTTCAAGAAAAAATAAAATTGCACTTCAATAACTTAAGCATTCAGGCACAGAGGTATAAAGTTGTAGTAACACGAACAATTGCACTTCAACAACAACAGAGAAAAATAAAGTAATTAAGTAGCAGTAACAAAAAAAAAAGGGCTTCAATAAGTATCGAACAACATTAAACAGAGGTAAAACGGTCTCATTTCTTCAGCAATGTAGCGGACTACACTTTCCGTGAGGGAACGCCACTTTGCGCGGACTCGTTTGTATTTCACACATCAAGCGAACACCTCTGTAATTGTCGATTGACGTGACGAGGAAGGCTCCGCTTGTTTCGATACAGTTTTGCTTACCAAGCATTGAAAACTAAAGAGGGTGATGGGGTTTCAAATGAGCATGTAGATTTGTTGTGTTGGCCCTCTTTGTTGAAACAACCTCCAGACAAATTTTGCTGACTGGTTCATCCTTTTTGGTTGCCTCGCCATTTTCATTTGGTTTAAAATCAAAATATTCCCACACCGGGGCTGTGGTGTTTGGCTTGGAAATCAGGATTTTCCGTCCCTTTTCGTCTTCCCCACTCTGCTCGCTCACTGTCCGCCTCCCTCCATTGAATGATGGTCACTCAAACTGAGATGTATAAAACAAACATACCCAGAAGTCAATAAAACAAAGTGAGTCCTCGTCATATAAATGAATGTAGTGCATATTGCGACAGGCTTATGCTTCTGCGGCAGACCCGATTTACGACCCTTCGCCGTAGCCTGACGTGAAATCTCCACAATTTTCTGACTGGTCGACGTGTCAGCGCTTGGTGACGTGGTGCAAATGGACTGTGATTGGATGCTCAGACTGTTGTTGCCGGTTCAGCGCGAAATCACCGCCATTTTTAAACATTGTTTTGCTACATCCAAAAATGGACTAACCCAGTGCTTCTCAATTATTTTCTGTTACGCCCCCCCAAGGAAGACGTAAATGTTTCGCGCCCCCCCAACTCTCTGCCACCACTGTAAATAGTATCATTCGTCTATATTACTATTATAAGTACGCCATTGTGTCCTTTTTTTTCTATTAAAGAAAAAAAGTAACAGATCAACTTATAATAAAGTATAACTTTTTTAACATTGTGTTGCTTGTAACAGAAAAGACTTAACGCGCATCAATTTGCCTGAAGTTAAAAAAAAAAAAAAAGTCACATCCAAACTGTAAAAATACACTCAAGGTACATTTTTGACCATTTGATACTGAAAAATAAAATGTAATAAAATCAGTAAATAATAACAAATTCAAATTGATTAGAAACATTTACTCTTCAGGACAACATGCCAAAAAATTTGACCGAAAAAAAAACAAAACTGAATAGAAGGGGGGGAAAAAGTCTTTGGACAGAAGGAAAGTTTTTATTTTCGCTGATTCACCACAGTGCTCACTGGTTTACTGATATAACACTGACAAAGCGGGACGATTGTGACAATTGGCAATATTCGGCACATTTTCGCTGAAAAACAATCAAGCGGCTTATCAATGAGATTGAGGTCTAATGTCTTTAAGTGGCGTCTTAACTGATTTGGCTTCTCCGCTATAATCATTTTTAGACTCAGTAAACAGTGGTCTTTCCTCATTTCCCACTATATTAAAAGTCAAAGGCAAACGGCCCGAAAAAAGCGCATTCTCGGCGGCCGAGGGAGAACCGTAGGTGAGGGCGGTGGTCGTGACGATCCCAAGCCGAAAACGGCACTTCTCGGCCGGACACGTGAGAACCGAAGAAGACAGTGGGTCGCTGCGTGAGTCCAGCTCTGCATGAGTCTCTTCCGTGTGCTCTTGCTTACTTCAAAAATACTGCACGCACATTGAAAATGAGAGCGCCACTGCCACCCACGGAGTGGATGTGCAAGTACACTTTATTCTAGTACGGCAAAAAAAAAAAAAAAAAGCATGTTCCCCGAGGTCACTCGCGCCCCCCCTGGCATCGCTCTGCGCCCCCCTTGGGGGGCGCGCCCCACCATTTGAGAAGTACTGGACTAACCCAACGAGAGTATCATCGAAGAGCAAGTACGACAACTTGTACAATTTCTCGTCAAGACGTTATAAACATTGCCAAATGGCAAGGTCAGCGATTCATAAAAAATGGAAGAATCACCGAGACAATTATGTGTGTGTGTATGGAAGCAAATGGCCACCTTCAGCGGTGACATAGTAGGCCAAATACTGCCAGCTTTTTATCACTTTATGTCGTATTTTTGGTTGGTGCACTTCATCATTTATTGTGTACATAATGCATATGTTTGCTGTGAGTCTGTGACTCATTTACATTTCACACTTCAAGTAAATAAAGAATAAAGTACTGGTTTGGTGTCAGAAGAGTTGTTTTGATGTTTAGTTTTCAACAACAGTTCACACACTTGATACATCATCACTGGTTGACCGTGCCTCGGTGCTTTTATGATAACGGATGGGAGGAAGAAGGAGAGGAGTCGATGATGGCTTTCCCTACTTTATTGTGACAGCAATAAAATAAATAAAATTATAGCGGGCTTCCGTCACATGCAACCGCTAACTTTCGCTTTCTCCCGTTCTTTCCCCTCGCTTCCCGCTACGTCACCACTCCCCAGTCTGATCGCCTCTTAAAGGACCCGCGCATAGTTACGGACATTACAGTATGATCAACATTTGTTGTTCAATGTGGATCTTGATGAGCTGAAGATCCATATTCAAGCGTTCCATCAATGTTGGCATTGTTGTGTAACCGAAAGAAAACTCTTGAAGTTGACAAGAGTCCCCCCAAATCGTATAAACACAGTGCTACACCCCTCGAGTGGCTTGGCAGTGAATTACAGAGCAACACATTCCCTTGCCGCAGAACTATCGAATGCTCATTGACGCCTTAGTAGCTTCGCCGTCACCGCAACGCAGAAGCAAAAACTCAGGCTTTAGAAATTGGCCAGTGGAATGCAGTTCTTCTGTAGGTCAGGAATTTTCCAGTAGAGAGCAGTGCAGAATTATTGTTGCCATTAGGTTACGAGTTTAGCCACGAGAGGGCAGCCTTCAGCCTGTAATAGCACCGACGTCTTTGTTTTCCAGGGCTAACGCACCTGTTGGATGAAAACAGGATTCAAGATTTGTCTCTCCTATATCAGCTCTTCAGTCGAGTAAGAGGTGGAGTTCAGGTCCTCTTGCAACACTGGATAGAGTACATAAAGGTACATTTGTGTTAGTATTTTAGAAAATATGATGGGAGAGCTTTTCTGCAAAATGAGATTTTCATTCTCGTGACTTTCTCAGGCTTTCGGAAGCACAATCGTGATCAACCCTGAAAAAGACAAAACAATGGTGCAAGAGTTGCTGGACTTCAAAGACAAGGTGGACCACATCATTGACGTGTGCTTTATGAAGAATGAGAAGTTTGTGAATGCTATGAAAGAGGCTTTTGAGACCTTCATTAACAAGCGACCAAATAAGCCTGCAGAGCTCATAGGTAAGATTATTTAAAAACTATTTTAAAGTCGTTCTTCCCTAAACTTTTGCTCTCGTTTCTAATCCAGCCAAACATGTGGATTCTAAACTGCGAGCTGGTAACAAGGAGGCAACAGATGAAGAATTGGAAAAGATGCTTGACAAGATCATGATTATATTTAGATTCATCTATGGTAATATTCAGCTTTTTTTTTTTTCCTCACTTGTGGTCATTCCCGATTCATTTTAATGTTTTTGCTTTCCTTTAGGAAAAGATGTTTTTGAGGCCTTTTACAAGAAGGATCTAGCCAAGCGGTTACTGGTTGGAAAAAGTGCTTCTGTGGATGCTGAAAAGTCAATGCTGTCCAAACTCAAACATGGTAAAAAAAAAAAAAAAAAACAGGAAAAGCTGTTGAATTAACATTTAAGAACTAGTTAAATTAGGACACACCTTCCCACCAATTAGTTTATCACTAGTTAGGGACGCATGATATCCATTTTTTGTAACCGATACCGATATCGATAACTGACCTTTTTTTTTTTTTTTTTTTTAATGTATAACCTGAGTTTTTGAACACATGGAGGTTTTAAAAAAAAAAAAGCGGTGGATTCAACATAGATTTGCCTTTGATCTCAATAGATTTTTCATATTGACATGAACAAAACAGTGAGTTTCACTTCTGCACTGCCCGACAGCCAGCTAAGAATGAATGCACTTCCATAAACCACAAGGCTTGGTCTTTTCTTGCTTTTATGGGAAGACACTCGTCTTAATATTGTGAAAGTACAACAGAAAAATACATATTCAATCCTCAATTTACAAAATACTGCACAGTACACTTATATACACAACTATTATATGTATAGCATAGCACACTAGCTTGAGCTACTAAAGTATTTGCTGGTTTCTATAACACGACAACTTAAGAAGTTCTGTGCATATGACCCTTCACCACAGAAGTAAACATATAATGCACATCCATATGTTATAGTAAACATAAAATACTTCCAGACATATATTTCCGAGGCAGAAACGCAACAGAAAGCACTCAAGATTGTCAATTTTACCGCTTGACATCGCAATGTGTAAGTGAATGAACCAAACTACTGTAACAAAAAGTAGATGCAGTGAATTATTCTGACCAGCAGGTAGCAGCAATGCACCGCAAATGGTCAACTGATTTCCCATATTAGGGTGTGCTGTAAACTGTAAAGCCTATTAATAATGTTAATTACGGTTAATAACGGTCCTATTAATAATGTTATTGGATTTATCGGGATGACGTCATAATTTCTATTATCGGACCAATAATTATCGTGCACCAGTATCACTAGTAGACGCCCAATCCATTTGAAGTGGGAGGGATGGCAGCGAATGAACATTCGCTGCCAACCCTCCTACTTCTAAAGGATTGGACGCCTAGCGCCGTTCAATGAGTTCAGCAACGTCTGACCAAGCCATGATAGCTTTTACTTTACAATGAAGTATGCAGTAATTAGCATTAAAAGATTTGGTTGCAGAATTAGTATCTGGAGCCAAAAAATGGTATCGGTACTACGCGGTTGAGAACGAGGGTAAATGAAGGCTGTTTTTTTTTTTTTTTTTTTACCCTAGAATGTGGAGCCGCTTTCACCAGCAAACTGGAGGGGATGTTCAAAGATATGGAACTTTCGAAAGATATCATGGTACAATTCAAACAGGTAAGAATCTACAAGATTGTCAGTTGTTGCCTGTGACTAATTTACGACGGAGTGTTAGGACCAAATAAAGAAAGGGGGAGGGGAAAGGACAACAAGGTTAAAGTCTTACTGTTGCTACAAGGAAAAAAACAAAAGTCTCATTAAGTACATGTACCTTAGCTAGGAGCTCGATGAAGCAATCGTATAAATCCTGCTATTGATTTTACTTTTTTTCTCGTATTATTAATTCAACTTTTTTTTTCTCGCACCAATAGTATGACTTTTTTCTTGTACTATTACTTCAGGAATAAATGTCGTATTAAGTAGGGCTAATGTAGCTAAGTAAACAGCTATGTACTTTACGTAGCGCGTTGCCACCTCCATTAAAATCAACAATTTTGAAAGCATCTTGGGTTTTAGAATCTATTTTACAAATAAAGAAACCCTTAATATTTTGGGTCATGAACAGCAAATTATTTTCAAAAGAATAATTTATACTTGTGTCTTAGCTCCTAGCTATGTAGTAGCTATACATAGTTTTACGTAAGTGACGTAATAGTGAATCGGAATAATATTGTGCATCTTCTGAGTCAATATTTTAGAATCTGCTTCGTAAATAAGGAAATCCTTTATATTTTGGCTCATTTACATCAAATTATAATCTAAAGAAGAATTTATACTAATGTCATAGCTCCCAGCTAAGGTACGTGTACGTAAAGTGCGTAGCGGCTTAGCCGTATGTAATAAGATGTTGTTTTTTTTTCTCGTAGCAACAGTACGACTTAAATCTCAGTCCTTTTTTTTCATCTTCTTTATTTAGCCCTAACACTCCATCGTACTAATTAGCTGAAACACCTTTGCCCTTTCACTACCGATTCTTTTATTTTTTTCGAAAAAATACATAAATAAAGCTTACGGCATACAGTATATTATTTGTTTGTAAGTTTATTGCTACGATTCCTATACCCACTGAGATTTAGCTGCTTATTTAGCTACATTAGCCCCTAATAGTCGGTCGTAAGAGGCAAATAGAGGCAACTTCAATCGGGCAGATTGTTGTCTCCTGTCGTCTTCCAATATTTTATACCTGGGTGACGGCGCATCAGGTGTTCATTCATGGCCTATGTGCTGCCGCCCTGCTCCACACGGCAGTGACACCCTCCTTTATTTCACTGAAATACATCCATGCTTCGGCCACTGGTCTGCTTTTTGGTCTGTGTGCTGCTTTCCCCGCTTGCATTCCAAGAGTCCGCCATTCCCAACTTTCTATGCATATATATAGCCCTTAACCGTGGACGAGATGTTGTGCTCGTTGATGCATTTACATTGTCGATGTCAACTAGTCGGGACAGCTCTAGAATTGAGCCTTTAACTCATTCACTCCCAGCCATTTTCACCGGAGCAAGGCCCTTCGCTCCCAGCCGTTTTACTGGATTTTGACTCATTTTGCAAGGCCCGCAGAAAATTCTGTTCTATTGCTATATAAATATGGAACCCACCAAAAGGAAGATTAGACTCTTCTTTCAGAAGGCAAAAAAAGTAAGTTTATATCTTTTTCCATTCTTTAGAAATCAGCATTAGAAAATAGCTTAGTTTGAGCAATTTTCCAATTTCTGGTGAAAAAACAGAGAAATTGAGCTTTTTGTGAAAGCATACATTTTAAACATACGTTTGACTTTAACACAGCTATTTTTTGCTTTAGTTACATCCCAAACATCTGAATAATGTTTTCCTTTTACAAAATAACATAAACAAAAAGACAAATAGAGCTTTTGATACCAAAGTAACTATTTATTTACACATAACTGAGAGATGACGCTGTTGTAGCCGTGACAGCGTGGTAAACTTTTCCCTCATCGCCGCCTGTCTGGATTTGTTTGAGTCCCTGCGGGGTCTGCTCGGCGATCAGCACGGACTAAACGGCATCGTCCGCTGCACTGGTGGTCCCAGGCGTTCTGCTCGGTCGTCCAGCGCCTGGCATCCCGGGCGTCCTCTAGGATGTTCTCCATTCGGTCATCTTTCGCCGGCGCCCCGGCCGTGCGACCCAGCGATTCGTTGCCGTTGAATCGGGCTGCGGGTCTTACCAAATGTGCTACTACCATCCAGTGGCCAGTTTTATTGCTTTAAGATGGATTTTCAGCTTTGGAGCTAAATTGAATCAGAACCCGCAGATGTCTCTTGTAAAAAAAAAAAAAAAAAAAAAAAACGTAAAAGACTTATAAATACGTCTTTGGGACACTGAAACAATTAAAGATGGAATGTATTTATACGTTTTTGGGAGCAAATGAGTTAAGAACCCCCAAACGCCCCCTAAACCTCAAAATAACTGTCCAAAACATGTATTATACGTCAGATAATTTAGATGAAGTAAAAAAATAAGATACTGTGAGGTATGTTGTGTTAAATCCCGTTATATTCAATTTTCAGTTTCAATCTTTTTAAAAAAAAAAAAAAAAAAAACTTCGGGCTTGACTCGCGAGTGAGTTGCCTTGCTGAGAGAAAAGGGCGCTGTGTAAAGACTTGGGAGGCGAGAGAGGGGCGATATCATGGCCGCTCAAGTCGCCATTGTTCCCAAAAAACGGATCGTTACTTGCAAGAGGAGTCTGCGGCAGGTGAGAAGCAGCAGCAGCATGAGAACAAGGAAGTGGGACCTGACGCTATCAGGAACTGCTGGATGGCGGCAGCGCTGCTGGAGGAGGAGGATATCCTGACATAGGAACTGTTTACGCGACTTTGGAAAAAAAAATAATAATAACGACGAGCCAGAATGGCAGACGAGATTCCGGCGTCGTAAAGTCAAAATCATGCAAATGGGGTACGCCGTAACCCGGGGACTACCTGTACTAGATTTAAGTACAGAATCAGAAAAGGTGACTTCCCTAGCCCGGCAAGCCAGCCTGACTTCGGCCAATTTGTAGACCTCAATACGTGTCGAAAATAGTTTAATTCTGACATCAAATCAATATTGGTCTTAAATTACTGAACAGTGTTCTCTTCTGAACTAGGAAGACAACACATGCCTGACCAAACTGTTTTATGTCTTTCAGTATATGCAGTGCCAAAACATTCCTGGGAACATTGAACTGACTGTAAACATCCTCACAATGGGCTACTGGCCCACTTACATCCCCATGGAAGTGCATCTGCCTCCTGAGGTGAGCAAATTGTGGAGATGTTTTTTCTTTCCCCCTCCGACCGATTGTCACTGTTCCAACAGATGGTGCGCCTGCAAGAGATCTTTAAGACCTTCTACCTGGGCAAACACAGTGGCAGGAAGTTACAGTGGCAATCAACGCTTGGTCACTGTGTCTTAAAAGCAGAATTTAAAGAGGTAAATCCTTTAATTCTTGGAATACTGAAGAAAATAGACAAACTCGTTTGTCAAAAACGACTATAACAGTTTCAAAGAGCAAGAATTGCACAAAAACATCGATTTTGTCCTCCAATGAGGATATAGAAAATCACTTGTTTAGCAATCTTTTAACATCGAGGTGTTCCTTGCTGTTTTATGATAAAATGTAAAATTGAAGTTGTTTTAAACTGTTATGCTACATTTGCCTTCTGAAGTTAAACACACTTGACCAATTCTAAATCTTATCTTAAATTTTTAATCTTAAAAGATAAACATTATGAGATAAAATAATTTGATATTGAAAACCCTCTTGATGTTTTCGGTTTTATACAATTTCTAAAATTAGCTTAACTAGTAGGTCGCCGTTGTTGTTGATGTCACAGGGCGGTGACGTCGCATGTTTACGCTGCCGGGCTTCCAGAGTATGACATAAACATGTCATCTGTTCAACCCTTTCAATTTGAACCAGAGAGGAACATTAATGAGCATGAAAGCGCTGTCGATAGTTTACAAAACCAGCAGCAAAAGCAAAATGAACGGGAAAGGCGGAATGAGACGAGGCAAGAGTAGTGGGGGGGGTGTTCTGCCAAAATGTGCTACACCGGTGAAATGTCCGAGAACAGGTGAATTTGACACCCAAAGTTCTACCATGTGTTTTCAACTTTTTTTTTTTTTATTATGCATACAGACAGAACATACTAAAGTTACCTTAAGAAAATACTGCAACGTAGTGATTTGAAATAAGTGTGGTTTAGATATGCTATGTGATGAATGTGGTCAACAGATGAACAATCTTGCTTTTTGAAGCTACCACAAGAAAACAATGCTTAAAAGTATGAAAGGGAAACGCATGCAAAAAGTATTTTGAGCCAATGAAAAAGTAATAAAAGACTCAATAAAATCACAAACAGTAAGTACTCGCAACCTTTAACTAGGGCTGCAGCTATCGAATATTTTACTAGTCGATTAATCGATGGACTAGTTAGAATAATCGAGTAATCCGATAAGGAACATGAAAAATTAAAATACTTGAGCTGAGCCTAAAACGGTATAAAAAATATTTTTCAAAAATGATCTATGTACAACAGAAGACCAATTGGCTAGCTTACACAGAAAACGTCTGCTAGCTTAAATGCTATAAAATGCAAAAGTTTTTTAATTTTTTAAAAATTTTTTCAATGCTCTTAACTCATTTGCTCCCAAAAATGTATAAATACGTTCTATTTTTAATTGCCTCAGTTTCCCAAAAACGTATTTTTGCGTTTTTTTTTTTTCTCCACAATCGGCATGTACAGGTTCCCATTTATCTTAGCTAGAATGCACAAAGCTCAAAACCCATTTTAAAGCAATAAAACTAGCCACTGGAGGGCAGTAGCGCATTTGGTAACACCCCGCCAACCCGATTAAACCAGTACAGCGTAGTTGTGACCGTGCTGCTCGCCTAGCAGAGCCCGCTCCGCAGGCTTGCCGCTCGCGTCCCCCGTACCCTCCAGTTTCGCGCACGGAAATGCGCACGGCCAAACCAGTTCCTCCCTAGGAACACAAGTTCCCCAGGCGAACGAGGCAGTGGTCACCACAAAATAAAGACAAAAAAAAAAATCCATCTTTACAAGACAGCCAGCAATGAGGGAAAAGTTTAACCCGCTGTCGCGGCCACCAAGCGTCATCTCTCAGTTAGGTATGTGTGAATAAATTGTTACTTTGCTATCAAAAGCTCTGTTTGTCTGGTTGTTCATGTTATTTTGTAAAAGGAAAACATTATTCAGATGTTTGGGATGTAACTAAAGCAAAAAATAGCTGTGTTAAAGTCAGAGTTATGTTTGAAATGTATGCGTTTACAAAAAGCTAATTTTATCTGTTTTTTCATCAGAAATTGGAAAATTGCTCAAACTAAGCTATTTTCTAATGCTGATTTCTAAAGAATGGAAAAGATATGAACTTACTTTTTTTCTGCTGAAAGAAGAGAGCCTAATCTTTCTATTGGTGGGTTCCATGTTTATATAGCAATAGAACAGAGTTTTCTATGGGCCTTGCAAAATGAGTCAAAATCCAGTAAAATGGCCGGGAGCAAAGGGCCTTGCTCTGGTGAAAATGGCTGGGAGTGAATGAGTTAACAATTGGTTCAGACACATATTCCCACAAAAAACGGTCAAATGTACCTCTAAACTAAATCATGAATGCATGAAAAAACATTAGCTCAAACAAAAACTTGGCTAATGTTAGTCTTAACTAGGGCTGCAGCTATCGATTATTTTAGTAGTCGATTAATTGATGAACTAGTTGGTTGGAATAATCGAGTAATCAGATAAGGAACATGAAAAATTAAAATACCTGAGCCTCAAACTTCATTTATTTATTTATTTTTTGTTTCAGACACACATTCCCACAAAAAATGGCTAAATAGACCAATAATTTACATTACCAATGAATTAAAAAAAAAAAAAAAAAAAAAAAAAAAATTAAAAAAAAACATTAGCTCAAACAAAAACTTTGCTTATGTTGGTCTTAACAGGGAGCAGCTGGATTTAGCCATGTGAAATGAGGCCAACTAGAGGGCAGTGTAGCCACCCAGATCAATAAACCTCAATGCAAACATTTTCAAAATATACCATTACAACGCCACTTTAATTAAACAAATACTCGGAGCAGCAAAATTTAATTCGAATCTTTTTTTCTCATCGAATACTCGAGTTAATTCGATTAATCATTGCAGCAATAGTCTTAACAGGGAGCAGCTGGTTTCAGCCATGAGAAATGAGTTATGTCATATTCATTGTTGCCACCTTAATCAATAAAACTACATGCAAACACTTTCAAAATAAACCAATACAACGCCACTTTCATTAAACGAATACTCGAAGCAACAAAATTCAAATATTTTTTCTAATTGAATACTCGAGCTAATCAATTAATCGATGCAGCACTACTTTTAACTGATGTACGCATGTGTTGGACGTCTGGCCGCCTAGAAGTAATTGCAGTAACCCCGTATTGTTCGTCTGGGGACAGTGACAAACTATGTCATCACTCCGAGCGTCCATTGTGCGCATAAAACATGGCGCCCTCTGTAGGTCAAAACATGTACTAAATATTATAGATTTTTAAATCAATGGCAATGTTTTATGTGTTTCTAATAACACGTTTTAGTAAAAGAGAACAATTGTGGCTTGTTAGAGCCTATAGACCCTACTCACGTGACGTCACAGCCACGCCCCCGCACCATGTTGTCAGTCTACTCGTCATGTTAATGCATTAGCGCTTCGTAAATTCCTCCTATTATGGCGTGTTTTTCTGCTCGTTAACATTAATAATCAAAATGGTGAAGTCGTGTGTGGCGGTCGGTTGCAAAAACAGAGAAGCTAGACGGAGAGACTTGAAGTTTTACCGTATTCCGAGAGACCCAGAGAGGAGAGCGAGATGGACTGCTGCAATTCGACGAGAAAACTGGGCTCCAAACGACTACTACAGATTATGTAGTAGTCATTTTATATCTGGTAAGATGCATTTAATATATATATTTAGAGGGTTTTGGGCTGACAACCACAATTAAGATCATTGCTAGGTTAATCGCCAACAACATACACTCAGACGTTGTGAATGAACTACCTGAAAATATATAATTATAAGGGGATAATAAGACAGTTGTCATACAATTAATTTACAATTTCACTATTGAGGTCAAAAGCCAAAAAATACATTCAACTAGGGACAATCTGGAGTAGTGCTATCGCACTTCATATTTATTACAGATTATATATGTATGTAGTGAGAGTGCTATCGCTAAACCATATAAACATTAAAAGCCCTAGCTCCATTGACAAATGACATGAAATACATTAGACTTGACAGTGGATGTTAGCAAGAACAAAAGATTTTGAATAGAAAATTTCGTAACTCACCTTCCCGAGCACAAGATAGATTCCTGCCGAATTTTCGTGGACGAGGACCTGTTTCACCCAACCAGCAACGAAGTATTTATAAGCCTCCAAGCTCTTAAAGTTTTTCAAACTTTCGTGAGAATAGGCTGATTTTGTGTGGACAAGATAGTTGTAAATATCAGGGTAGCAGATGTCAGGCAAAGACTGCGAAGACAGCGGGTCGAAAAACATCGATTTAGGCATCAAATATGGATCTGGCGATGGATAAACTGAAGCTTTTCCACATAACGCCTTTTATGCAACGCATCCAATGAGTTTACGGCGTCATATAACACCGGGGCTTCCATGAATTGCTCTATAACTTTCACGACTAATTGAAAACAATGAGAATAGGTCTAAAAAATACGGACAATATGGCGGCCGGATACAGCGACACGTCATTTTGTGACGTAGGTGAGTAGGGTCTATAAGTCTTTCAGTCCAGGGTTCCCTTTAGTATCTACAAAACCGTGTCAGCAAAAACAAAACTTTTTACAGCACAAACAATTCATACCTTTATTAGCCATTTTAAATCAAAATCAGGCTGGTTGACATTAGATTGACCTATTAAAGAATTGAAAATATCTCAAAAACAATAGCGGCACAAACAAAGCTTTTTACAGCACAAAAATAGCACAAACGATTGACATTTTTGTATACATTTACATCTGTTGGGTGGGGGGCGGCATCTTCGGTGAGGTGCAGTTTGCTATAGACCAGATTTTCTGTTTCCCTGATTTATATCAATGTTTCTCCCTAACAATATCCAATCACATAAACTGTTTGTCACACCAGGGCAAGAAGGAGCTGCAGGTGTCACTTTTCCAAACACTCGTGCTACTGATGTTCAACGAAGGGGAGGAGTTCACTTTGGAGGAGATTAAACTGGCCACAGGAATAGGTAACACCTGGTTTTTAACAACTCTTTCTTGAACACGGTTCATTGAGATGTCATGTTGCTTACAGAGGATAGTGAGCTGCGTCGCACTCTTCAGTCCCTGGCGTGTGGCAAAGCACGCGTCCTTACCAAAATCCCCAAAAGTAAAGACGTGGAAGACGGCGATAAGTTTTCCTGCAACGACGAATTCAAACACAGGCTTTTCCGAATCAAAATCAACCAAATCCAGATGAAAGAGACGGTACGGCTCGTCCTTCCAATGCTCACAGGGTAGAAAATTTCCATCTGTTTTGTCGCCGCAGGTAGAGGAGCAGGCCAGCACTACAGAGAGAGTCTTCCAGGATCGACAGTACCAGATCGACGCCGCTATCGTACGCATCATGAAGATGAGAAAGACTCTGAGCCATAACCTTCTTATGTCCGAGGTGTACAACCAGCTCAAGTTCCCCGTCAAGGTGATGGAGGCTTTTTTTTTTTCTTTTCGGGAAGAATGCCGCAACGCAAACTCAGCTTCTTCACGCGCTCAAAATGATTAACTCATTCTCCTGTTATCAGTAGCTTGCTGTTGGTCAATACTGGACATTCCATGTATTGTTATCCCTAATCAGTCAGTTAGCCTGTATACTTTACCTTTGTCCTTTACCTTTGAAATGATTGAATCAGTGATGTCAGGGTACCCCCTAGGATTTTTTGAAGCTGTGGTGGTGGGCTGCATCGGAGTCACCACAGCCTCACAATGTCATGCCACCCCCCAAAAAATTGCATGTTTTGTTCCCAAGAAGAACCACAGCAAAGATATATTTGTAATATTTCATTAGCCAGGCTCATGTCGTAGCTCTCAGCTACGGTACATGTACGTAAAATGCGTAGCTGCTATGTTACCCTACGTAATAATACGACTTTTTTCTTGCAGCAATAGTACGTACAACTTACATCTCGTAGTCCAGGGGTCGGCAACCCAAAATGTTAAAAGAGCCTTATATATATTTGACCCCCCCCAAAAAAACTGATTCAGTACAGTGGGGCAAATAAGTATTTAGTCAACCACTAAGGGGGCCGTGCATAGTTACGGACCTTATAATACACAATGAATGGGTTGCCGCTGAACTCTTCACACTCCGCTGCCGCAAGTTTGAAAAGGCCTTTAAAAATTTTAGAAAATAAAACATCTTATTTGCAAGACGTTGCGGCTTTTATTTAGGTGTGGCGGTGCGCCACAATCTTTAATATGTAGGGGAAAACCTCTATCTTTTTGTATTAGCATCAGCTCGAGGCATTTTTCAATTTTTGTTCTGTTCTGAGTTGAACCATCCTAGCGGCACTTGCTTTGTTAACAATAGCCACGTTTACATGCTGACTTTTATTCATACCGATTCAAATCATTCCGAATGGAAATTTCACATCAGCTGTTTACATGTCACTTCATCTATTCCGATCCAGCGTTTACATGTGACTGCCTTTATTCCGAAAGGACGTTTGACAACTGCCGTCTGACATGCGCAGATTAATCAAAACAAAGCGTCACGTTGCAAAACATGGAGATCGATCGTCAGATCAGCTGCTGTTTTAACTTTTCGAGTGGAAACAAAACTTCAGAATGATACGCCGTTCATTTAAAAAGTTGTGTGGGTGCGCTGTGCGTGTGCTTGGAAGCCATGTTGCAAGTGACGTTACTTACGTCACCAAGTGACGTCACCACGTCAGTACGGAGCATGCGCAGAAAGAACGCAACCAGACACCATTCCGCTTCCCTGTTTACATGATATAATTTTACTTCTAATCGGTTTGGGAAAAGGAATATTCCACCCCTGTGAATCGGAATGAAATTCCATTCGGTTTGGGCCTGTTCATTCCGAATGAGGTGTTTATATGGAACACATTTATTCGGTTTGAACAAATATTCCGATTGTAATTGAAATATTTGGCTCCATGTAAACGTGGCAAATGACTGGCGAAAAATCAAGCGTCTATTTCTGTTGTTTTTCTCTATTGTAGCAAATTGTGTTTGGAGACTTGACGTCTTGCACTCAAGTTCTTTCCTTACCACTGAGCCTCTCCACTGTCACAAAGCACTCACAGGCAACACACTTTTAGATTCCCCTCTTTGAAAGACCAATATTTGCCACTGTTATATTAATTTTTATAGAAATGGATGTTTTTGGGTTTTTTTTACCTTTAATGGCTGTATCACAGAGCAGCATTGATTGATTTCCTGGCCCGTGTATCGCTAATTGTTGTATCACCATGTCGTGAAATAATCGTTAGCGCGAGCTCGCATCTCAAATCGTATCGGGAGGTACCCGGAGGTTCCCATTCTCTGTTTCAAACTGTTCCTCTTTGCTTCTCCCTGCAGCCTGCTGACCTGAAGAAGAGGATAGAGTCTCTCATCGACAGGGACTATATGGAGCGTGACAAGGAGAACCCCAACCAGTACAACTACGTGGCTTAGAAAACAAACTGAAAACTAAGTGACAATGAGAGAGAGAGGTACAGATGGTCACAAGTGAGCCATCTCAAACTTTTTTTGCCCCAGCGGCCCCCCATTGTCATCGTCAACCAAGCCACCGACGAGCTGAATGGACGCCGCGCCGTAGGATGTTTGTCAAGGGGTCGTCAGGTTCTGCGGATTGCGCCTCAATCGAAAGTTTTGTCCATACTTCTCAGTGCCTCTGAGCTCATGGGGCAAATGATGCACGCACACACACATTTGCATTTTTTTTTTTTTTTTAAAGCGAGGGAAAATATTTATTTTAAAACTTAAGATTCTTTGTTAACACTCTCAAACAATATGGTCATAGTCACGTTGACCATCTTTATTGCCCAGCCCCTTTTACATGCTAACACTACTTCAAAAAAGGTTCCAAACATTCAAAATGTTTACTCGGCCCCAGTCAATTCTGAAAATTTTGGACTTCAACTGTGTGTGCCAAATGCATGTTGTCAAAGCTGTGACCGGCAACACAAGGCGGAGCACTTCTTTGTTATTTAGCTGCTACACCATCAACCTCTATAGCTTCAGTATTTTTGTTTTGTACCATACCTAACCGACATGGCGTTTTCACCTTTTTACTGCCCAATGTATATTTTTCTGTTTACCATTTAAATGCCAAAAGCACAACATTTCATCACCATCCTTCTGTTTTTGTCCTTCACGCCGTTTTACTTTCTTTGGGGCTTGCTGAAAGTGAGAAGCGATTGCATCGGGGCACGACATGAACGAATAAACACATCTTTGTACAAGTATGTTAGGTTCTTTGCTTAAGATTAGCATAACTGTTTAATTAGAGAATGTGATTTCTGGAGCAATTGCGTGGGGATGCTTTTGAGGCATTTTCGGGTCAATTTGACTGGGACGCGCTCAAATTGGATTGGACGTCTAGCACCGTCAAGAGCTCTTAAACATAAGCATTCAAAGTCAATATGTCCAGTTTAAATGATTTGGAAATCTACTAATGTCAATGACGGGCAATGAGTTCATTTTGGGACACTTTCTTCTTTTTTGCGGCATTCTTGGGTCACTTCTTGTCAATTTTTGGTCATTTTCTGTTAATTTGGGGGTATTTCTGGATTCACTGGTCATTTCCTGTTAATTTTTGGGCTTTTTCAGGTCATTTCCTCTCAATATCGGATCTTTTTTTCCCCCATTGGAAATGAATGGGGCTTAATGCTGCCTTCATGTGTTGTCGTAATTATGGTAAATACCACTTGTCGAGTCAAAAATTGCACATGAATTCCGCCTCGTCATATTTTCTACTGGAGAACAGGGATTTTGTTATGTTACCAGAGTTTTTGAGATTGGTGGACCTTTTACTTTTCAAAATGGTGGAGCGCGAACAAGTTGTGAATGGTAAGATTTTTTTTTTTTTGTGGACGTTTTATATAGTTTTTTTTTGGGACACTCAAAGACTTAGGCATCTGCCGGTATGAGATTCTGACGGTATGATAACCTTAAGCCAATATTTCACGGTATTGCAATTACGGCTCTAAAATGTGTTTGAGATCTTGTTTTTTTTTTCCATTGAACAGGATTTTTATTTTTCAAAACATTAGCAAATTGGAACATCAGTATTATGTTAAAATTAGGGCTGTCAAACGATTCAAATTTTTAATCGAGTTAATTACAGCTTAAAAATTAATTAATCGTAATTAATCACACTTCAAACCATCTATAAAATGAGCCATATTTTTCTGTAAATGTTGGAATGGAAAGAGAAGACACAAGACTGATATATACATTCAACATACGGTACATAAGTACTGTATTTGTTTATTACAACAAATCAACAAGATGGCATTAACATTATTAACATTCTCTTAAAGCGATCCATGGATAGAAAGACTTGTAGTTCTTAAAAGATAAATGTTAGTATAAGTTATAGAAATTTTGTATCAAAACCCCTCAATGTTTTCGTTTTATTAAAATTTGTAAAATTTTCAATCAAAAAATAAACTAGTAGCTCGCCATTGTTGATGTCAATAATTACACCATGCTCACTCATGGTACTAACCCATAAAATCAGTTGGACCCAAGCGCCAGCAGAGGGCACCAAAAAACAAGTAACAAGCAGACATTACGCTGTACTGTCATTTTAATCTGTTTGAGCGGGGGCATGTGCATTAATTGCGTCAAATATTTTAATGTGTTTAAAGAATTAATTACTGCCCGTTAACGCGATAATTGTTACAGCCCTAGTTTAAAAAAATGTTTTTTTAATTTTAATTTTGAAATATTCTAAATAAAAGGAGTCCTTTAGGTGAGCAAAAAACCGCACAGCCACAGCTCAACAATATTACCATCAGAACAAAAAATTATTTTTTGTAAAAACACGTGTGTATGACTCGTATAACGTTTACATTATACACACTCAACACATAATTGCCAGAGAGAAGAAAAGTTTTACCACCACTAGACACACTAAACACACAGAAGTTGACTCTGAGTTCATGACAGTGTTTACCAACCTTTAATGTTGAATAAATGCAAAATCATATTGGAGGTATTGCCTCCTCGGCAGCCATCCTTCGCAACATGTTTTACATGTCGTTTGGCCCTCCTCCTCTAAACCGCGGCCGTCTGTAACTTTTCTGTAGCCGAAGTATTCCCATACAAGCGATTTCGTTTTCTTCAATGGGGAAAAATGTTCAGGAGTTTCACCTCCTCCAGCCATCGTGTAGCCCAGCTGACTGACACTGAGCAACAACCAGTGGAGGGTTGAGCCTTACAGCTTCAAGCGAGGGATTTATCCATGCATTTTTGGGACATAATAACTAATACCTCAGGGAAATTTTTTGCGGTTTTAAAACCTTGACGTTTTTAAACCACGGTATACCTTGAAACCGGTGGTCGGCACATGTCTAATTGCATTCTTTTAATCTGCAATTGATGGTGAGAAACCACTACTGTAGCCACAGCTGCTCTGGGGCAGTCCGACAGAAGCGAGGCAGCATATCTGCGCCATCCGGCTTCCGACAACTTGTTCTCACACAGGCAAATAGGGTAAGTATAAGTATATATATACACACTCACCGGCCACTTTATTAGATACACCATGCTAGTAACGGGTTGGACCCCCTTTTGCCTTCAGAACTGCCTCAATTCTTCGTGGCATAGATTCAACAAGGTGCTGGAAGTATTCCTCAGAGAGTTTGGTCGATATTGACATAATGGCATCACACAGTTGGTGCAGATTTCTCGGCTGCACATCCATGATGCGAATCTCCCGTTCCACCACATCCCAAAGATGCTCTATTGGATTGAGATCTGGTGACTGTGGAGGCTATTTGAGTACAGTGAACTCATTGTCAAGTTCAAGAAACCAGTCTGAGATGATTCCAGCTTTATGACATGGCGCATTATCCTGCTGAAAGTAGCCATCAGAAGTTGGGTACATTGTGGTCATAAAGGGATGGACATGGTCAGCAACAATACTCAGGTAGGCTGTGGCATTCCAACGATGCTCAATTGGTACCAAGGGGCCCAAAGAGTGCCAAGAAAATATTCCCCACACCATTACACCACCAGCCTGAACCGTTGATGCAAGGCAGGATGGATCCATGCTTTCATGTTGTTGACGCCAAATTCTGACCCTACCATCCGAATGTCGCAGCAGAAATCGAGACTCATCAGACCAGGTAACGTTTTTCCAATCTTTTATTGTCCAGTTTCGATGAGCTTGTGCAAATTGTAGCCTCAGTTTCCTGTTCATAGCTGTACGGAGTGGCACCCGGCGTGGTCTTCTGCTGCTGTAGCCCATCTGCCTCAAAGTTCGATTTACTGTGCGTTCAGAGATGCTCTTCTGCCTACCTTGGTTGTAACGGGTGGTTATTTTAGTCACTGTTGCCTTTCTATCAGCTCGAACCAGTCTGGCCATTCTCCTCTGACCTCTGGCATCAACAAGGCATTTCCGCCCACAGAACTGCCGCCTACTGGATATTTTATCTTTGTCGGACCATTCTCTGTAAACCCTAGAGATGGTTGTGCGTGAAAATCCCAGTAGATCAGCAGTTTCTGAAATACTCAGACCAGCCCTTCTGGCATCAACAACCATGCCACGTGCAAAGTCACTCAAATCACATTTCTTCCCCATACTGATGCTCGGTTTGAACTCCAGGAGATTGTCTTAAACCATGTCTACATGCATAAATGCACTGAGTTGCCGCCATGTGATTGGCTGATTAGATATTAAGTGTTAACGAGCAGTTGGACAGGTGTACCTAATAAAGTGGCTGGTGAGTGTATATATATATATATATATGTATATATATATATATATATTAGGGCTGTCAAACGATTAAAATTTTTAATCGAGTTAATTACAGTTTAAAAATTAATTAATCGTAATTAATCGCAATCAATCGCAATTCAAACCATCTATAAAATATGCCATATTTTTTTGTAAATTATTGTTGGAATGGAAAGATAAGACACAAGATGGATATATACATCCAACATATGGTACATAAGTATTGTATTTGTTTATTATAACAATAAATCAACAAGATGGCATTACCATTATTAACATTCTTAAAAGATAAATCTTAGTACAAGTTATAGAAATTATATATTAAAACCCCTTAATGTTTTCGTTTTAATAAAATTTTAGTAAAATTTTCAATCAAAATATAAACTAGTAGCCCGCCATTGTTGATGTCAATAATTACTTACACAATGCTCATGGGTGCTGAAGCCTATAAAATCAGTCGAACCCAAGCGCCAGCAGAGGACGTCAAAACTCCACAAAACACACCAGGTACACATTTAACTGTGCTGTCATTTTAATCTCTTTGAGCGGGGAATTTATGCGTTAATTGCGTCAAATATTTTAACGTGATTAATTTAAAAAATTAATTACCGCCCGTTAACGCGATACTTTTGACAGCCCTAATTATATAATATATATATATATATATATATATATATATATATATATATATTACATCTTGCCCAAGGGTACAACGACAATCTGTACAAGTGTGAGCTGGATTTGAACTCCCGATCCTTCAATCAGTGGACGACCTGCTGAACCACCCGTGCCATTCTCACCCCAACTGAACATATTATGGCTAATTGTATTGTGTTGTTGATGATAATTCCCACATGTTTCCCAAACATTTCAGTTTGGAGACATCTAATGCAGGCCCGGATCTAGGTTTACCCACCAGAGTGGGCACTAAGAAAACTTGAGGGGGCACCCCCAATGCAGGCTTTTTTTTACCCTCTGCATTTCTCCAGGCTTGGGACCGGCGCAAGTAGGACACTGGCTTGTGTCCCGTTGAGGCTGCATTAATTTTGGGGGGGGTTTTTTTGTTGTTGTTTGTTTGTTGTTTTTTTTCATTCATCTATCTACTTATTCTCGCTGTCGGCGTGATGTCACGATGACGTCATCTCGCATAGCAACGTGTCGCCATTTTGAGATGGGGGCACACACAGGTAAACATCCGTAGACAAACGTCTGAAATTCATATATTTCAGCTGTGTTTTGCGTCTTTTTTTCATTAAAAACGTCTTAAACATGACTTATTATCACGAGTCACTGCCGACAGACGAGAGGAGGCGATACAACTTAAAATTAGCGTGTATTGGTCTGCAAATCTGCCCATACAAAGTCGCAGCTGATAGCTGGATAAACAATCCAAAGGAATTGCCTGCAGTGGAGTTCGGTAACATCTACAACTACCTCATAAAGTCACCCTGTAAGTTGACCTTTACCAATTACATGGAATATATACTGTGAGGAACTAAGAAAACTGGTAGTATATACGGAGTGATCATTTCTGCCGTAACCGGTAATTCGCCTCCAAGCATTATTTAGCTGTGAACACGTCACGGCAAAATAACCAATTCCCACCAGGCCAATAATATACCGATTGACCGATCAGAGCAGTTCATGGCAAAAGAAAAATAACGCTTTGCAAGTTGTCAGTTACGGTAATAATAAAAATGCTTAGTCTATTGAATCCTAGCAGCTAATTGGGGCAAGAAATATCGATTAAATTTTACTCACCAGTAATAAAATGTCAGCTGCAAACGTAAAGTAAATGTGCCTGGATTTAGGTTCCCACTGGTGAGAATGGTCCACGGAACAGTCTTCTTTTACCGTTCCTTAATTAATTGCTTTCAGCCATTTGCTTGTCCTTTTCTTCTCACGAGGAAGAATAAAGAACTTCAAATGCGGCTCCGAACTTTTCCTTGTGTTACAAACCTCAACACGGCAACTTTTAGTCATTCCGATGGAAAAAAAGACCGCAAATAAGACAAACGTTCAACGCGTTTGTACTACAATAAAGGACAGAGCCACTGCTTGTGACTCGTGTTTTGCCCCCATTTCAATATGGCGACGCTTTGTTGTGGCTGGTGATGTCATTAATGCCCGGATGTCTGACTGCGAGAATGTGTCTGGAGGAGAGAGAGGAAGCGCGCGGATAACAAATGAGGTTGGAAAAACAGCTTGTTTTGGTGATTACTTGTTCGGCGTGGTTGCGGCTAACAGTAACCGTTAATCCTGCAATAAAAAAGTAGGTGAGACCAACTCTCCGTGCGTTCTCTATATCCAGTGCGACGCTAAATAGAGACTGTGCCGTCACGATAGTCGTGGCTATGAACACCTTTCTCGTATCAACGACTCTACAGACGTGGCTATGTCTAAGCAGGTTTATTAACACTCAAAAGGGTGAAACTAAAGAAAACAGACAAAACAACACAATCAAATTATGCACAATATATGAACTCGCATATGTACTGCCCTATCTGTAGCAAACTGCATATGAAAATATGAATAAACAATTAGCAGAGCGCCCGAGACGCCATTTTGCCGACCCTCTAACTCGTGGGTAATTAACATATCACAAGTTTCATGCTAAGTGAATCTGTCACTTTTTTTGCACTGAAGTACACACAATTCACATATTTACGTTTTTAAACACATTTAAACAATACATACCGGCGATGCAACCTTAAATTCAAGGCAAAGTGGTCACAGAGACGGTGCGAACTGACTGCGGCCGTCTTCGTGTGATTCCTAATTTCCTACTGAACAACTACTGAACATCCGTGTGACAGTTTCTTTCAAATAAAGTGCACATGGGATGCAGTAAATTAAGGCGTCCACTAGATGATGCTAATAAGACGTAAAAGCAATAAAACTCAGGTATTCAATCACAAAACCCATCAATCTTTTATGCATAACAGAACACCGACATTTTGATTGGGTGGGCACGACTCACGTCTGGGTGGGCCGTGCCCACCCCGGCCCCCCCATAGATCCGGCCCCGATCTAATGGTGAATAAGCATAACTGCTGTGACCAACCCTTGTACAAAGGCAAAAGGCCTCACTTTGAAAGCAACATACTGATTGGCTCAAAAACCAATACTGAAAAACCGATGTCGATATCTGATGTTTTAAAATTTTTACCGATCATATCGGGCAACTCAAATATAAACATAGGTACACATTTATAAACCTTTCAGTTATAAATAAATACTAATTGGATTTTGATGCATTTTATTCTTGTAATATATGAGTTAATAGGTCTGACGCAGCTTTGCCTACGCAACAAACTTAAATGAAGTCCGTGTTTGCAGGTTGTTTTTGTTTTTTTATTTTTTATTTTTGGTAGGACAACAAAAACATGAACAGGACGTACTCATAATACCAAGTGGTAAGCATCACCTTTCCTACAGCATGTGAAGGCAGCATAAGCAAATCGATGTTACGATTGGGATTTAAAGTGTTCTTTGAGGTTTTATTTGTTTTTAGAATTTGGTGGCAGTCCAAAGGTCTGTAGGTTATGGTTTAAAATGACTAAAGTGCAGTGGGAAAACTGTTCGCAAGGCAGGTTATAGGAGTCCGCACCTTCAGTTTCTGTGACACATTGGCCCCCCGTCATGTGACTTTTTATGTGACTTGCATTTCCTCATCCAGTCGGCAGCTCGACAGTCAGCTAAATATCCTCCAACTGCTGGGCTCTTGACTGTTTTTTTCACCGTCAAAATGCAGGACATCATGTTCCGATACTTCGCGTTTGCACTTCTCCTGGCATTTGGATGTGGTAAGTTTAAATAATTTAATTTAGTCATGAAACCTAAACCAGAAGATGCGTTTGGGACTAGATGGGCCTGCTGCTTTATTTAAATTAAAAGAAAAATGAACGATAAAAAATTTTATTAAAAGGCATACCTTTGTGTATTTTATTTGAAACGTCTCTATAAATCTTAAATAACGACAAGTCACCATCAACTTGAATGTAATCAACACAGCTAACCTGGTTAGCTCGAATGCTAATTACGTCTACGTCAACAGCAACTTGAGTAACACAACCGACGCGTGAAGCTTAAATAACACGCCTTTGTTTATTAACATGTTTAACAAAAGTAAGGTCAAAGTGTACTTTGACAGCAATTGTGAAAAGTAGCTTTGCTCATGTCACTTTGATGGTGTAACGGTAGTATAGCAAGCAACTAGCTAACACTGGTTTGGAAAGCCAAAGTTTTGAGTTAATGAGTAAACCCGAGCTTGTCTAACACTCCTATGCTAATGATGGTTTGCCCACAGAAGGCCTCCGTGTAAACAGCGTGGCAGTTTTATTAAATGCATCAAATGAAATAGAACATCTCGATTGCTTGTTAGCAATTAGCCTCATATGGGTGTTTACAACGGAGAGGCATCATCAAGCTGCATTACCGGACTGACCCAGAAAGTTACGTTAATTTGTACTACAGTAAATAGACACTAAAGACTAGAGCTGGGAATCTTTGGGCACCTAACGATTCGATTACGATTACGATTCAGAGGCCCCGATTCGATTATAAAACGATTATTGATGCACCCCTCTCTTTTATTTAAAATTTTTTTTTTTTTTTTTTTTAAATGTTTTGTACATTAGTTCTCAGGCTAACCCAAACTACTATTTCAGTATCAAGTTAACATATAACTAAAGGTGGGAATCTTTGGGCACCTAATGATTCGATTACGATTACGATTCAGAGGCTACGATTCGATTTTAAATCAATTATTGATAACCCCCCCCCCCCCCCCGCTATTAGCTGATTTTAATGTTTTGTACATTAGTTACAAAAAATAAAAAATAAAAATAAAAAAGCCTCGCAGGCTTAAACGACTATTTCAGTATCAAGTTAACAGTTAAAAACAATAAATAATATACTCAAATCCCCATTCTGTATCAGCAGCTTTAAACTACATTCAATTAATTTAATGTTGTGAATCAACCGTTAAAGTTGTTAAAATTGCTCCCGTTATTCCATAATTTCCCTTTTGTCTACTTTCGACATGGGAAAGTTTTAAAACTATTTTAAAGATGGATTCAAGTCAATATTTTACCGATTTAGGAGTATTTTAGATAAAAAGTTAATTAGGTTCGCTTGGAAGGTTCGCTACAACAGCCTTGCAGGGAAGTCTACTGCTTTGAGATGACGGCCGTTTACTAACGCCCGCATCTAGCTTTTTGTACATGTGCTGTTAACGCCACCGAGTCTATAATGCATCTAGTCCTATATAAATATGTTATCTTCCGTACCATTATGTGGACGTACTTTGTAGCAGCTGTCGGCAGCATTCAGGTATGTTGTTGTTTTTTTATCTCGCGGCATCAGTTGAGCTAGAGCCGTGAGTTGAGCATTGGCATTACCCGAGGGGCCGGGTAATGACAAGCATGATGTTTAGCTACATTCGCTCCGTTCCTCATTGCTTCCCGAAGACCGCGCAGCGCGCGGAATGTGTTTTACTTCCGCTTTACTTGACATATTTCAATAATCGGAATTTGGATGTTTGTGAATCGTTCTCGAATCTTCCACGGCCGAATCGCGAATAATCTAAGAATCGGAAATTTCGCACACCTCTACATATAACAGTAAACAAATATACAAAAATAACAGTAAATAAAATACTCCAGTCCCCATTCTGTATCAGCAGCTTTAAACTACATTCAATGAATTTATTGTTGTGAATCAACCGTTACAGTTCTTAAAATTGCTCCCGTTATTCCATAATTTCCCTTCTGTCTACTTTTGACATGTCAAAGTTTTAAAACTGTTTCATCATTTAAAGATAGATTCAAGACAAGATTTTGCCGATTTAAGAGTATTTTAGATTAAAAAGTTAATTAGATTCGCTACAACAGAGCCTTCTAGAGAAGTCTACTGCTTTAAGATGGCGGCTGTTTACTAACGCCGGCAAGTCCGTCATTTCGCATCTCTGTTCAATAATACATGTTCTAACACCGCCGTCGTCTGTCATTTTGAATCTAGTTCTACATATATATGATATCTACTGTAGCCGTATGTTTGTAGCAACTAGCAACTGGGCGCTGTTTGTAGCGGCTGACGGCCGCAGTCAGGTATTAATTGTTTTGTTTTTTTTTTAGCTAGCGGCATGAGTTGAACATGATATTTACTCTCGGTCCGTTCCTCATTGCGTCCCAAAGACCACGCTGACTGTGTTTTACTTCCGCTTTACCTGGTATAATTCAATAATCGGAATTTGAAAGTTTGTGAATCGTTCTCGAATCTTCCACGGCCGAATCGCGAATAATCTAAGAATCGGAAATTTCGCACGCCTCTACTAAAGACACTAAATAGATAGCATTTGCTACGAATACAGTTGTCTAACGTGAGCCAGCATTGTTTGAACTGTCTTTTGTTGCATTGAAGATTAGGCAGACCTGAAAGTAGCTGTCAATTTTGGACTGGAAAAAAAAATCCACCATCTACTGGTAAATATGTTACTAAATGTGTTGGGGATTTGCAGATTGTTACAGCTGCACCAGCAAAACCAGCATCAAAACACAACAAATACTGCAGAGTTGCTCACATTATACAGTACCTAAAAGAAACTAAGTGAAAAATGTTTGATAACTCCCTTTTGAAAAGACATACTTATTGTAGAGGTGGGAATCTTGGGGCACCTAACGATTCGATTACGATTCAGAGGCTTGTATCCCCCGCTTTTAATGTTTCGTACATTAGTTCCAAAATTGTTCAAAAATCCTCTCAGGCTGAACCAAACTACCATTTCGGTGTCAAGTTAACAATTCAAAACTGTAAATAAAATACTCAAGTCCCCATTCTGCATCAGTGGCTTTAAACTACATTCAATGAATGTTGTGAATCAACCGTTACAGTTGTTAAAATTGCTCCTGTTATTCCATAATTACCCTACTGTCTTCTTTTGATATGCGAAAGTTTTAAAATTGTTTCATCATTTAAAGATAGATTCAAGTCAAGATTTTGCCGATTTAGGAGTATTTTAGATAAAAAGTTACTTAGGTTCGCTAGGAAGGTTCTATACAACAGAGCCTTTCTGAGAAGTCTAATGCTTTATGATGGCGGCTGTTTACTAGGGCTGCAGCTATCGAATATTTTATTAGTCGATTCATCGGTGGACTAGTTAGTTCGAATAATCGAGTAATCGGATAACGAACATGAAAAATTAAAATACCAGAGCTGAGCCTCAAACGGTATGATTTTTTTATTTTTTAAATGAGGATTCTTGTACGACAAATGAACAATTGGCTAACTTACATAAAAAAAAGTCCACTAGCTTAAATGCTACAAAATAAAGTTTTCTTAACAATGCTCTTAACAAATGGTTTCAGACACATTTTCCCACAAAAACGGCTAAATATACCTATAAACTAAATTATGAATGCATTAAAAAACATGAGCTCAAACAAAAACTTTGCTTAGGTTGGTCTTAACAGGGAGCAGTTGGATTCAGCCATGTGAAAAGAGGCAGACCAGAGGGCAGTGTATCCATGCTACTTCAATTAAACGAATACTCGAAGCAACAAAATTTAATTCGAATATTTTTTTTTTTTTTTAAACCTGTCCTGTTCAGCTGTTTGACACAGAGAATGGAAGTCTAAGTGCCCGGATTCTGAACAGTTTTAATGTTTCACATGGAGAGTCTGACATACTCCCATTGTGATCCTTCAAAATACCTTTTTATTATGACAAAGCAGCGAACAGGAAGGGATTATGGGGGGACAGAAGAAAAGAAATACAAGAGAAGAAAGAAAAGAAACACATAAACAACAACAAGAAATACATTGAACATCTAAACTAGTTACTAATATGCTGTTGCTATCGTCAGCGAGATGTATTTCCGGTTTACACCTTGTGGGGGCCAATTGGCCAGTGAAAGAGGAGAATGGGGGTGGGGGTGTCTATAAGACTATAAGCTAAGTGATTGAAAGGGGTAGAGTGTACACAAATCAGTTCTGTGATCTAGAACCCAGTAATCGTGTGAATCTCTCGAATATTTTTTTCTAATCGAGTACTGGAGTTAATCGATTAATCGTTGCAGCACTACTGTTTACTAATGCCGGCAAGTCTGGCATTTTCGCATCTAGTTCTCTATACATGTCCTAACGCCGCCGTCGTCTGTCATTTCGCAGCTAGTTATATACAGTGGTACCGCGATCGATTCGACACACGATCTTTTCGAAATCCGATGTAAAATTTGACTCGCCATTTTTTTCCTACATCCGACGACATGCTCGAAATACGACGATTTATGACAGCCCGGCAGTGTCCTTGTTTTCCCACAAGACAGACGCACGGTGGATTCTCTTGTGAGAGAAATCAACATGGGTTCCAACAATGTTAGTGCATGTGGTGAAAAAAAAAGGACACAGGTGAGGCTTACCATTGAAATGAAGTTTGGAATGATAGGGAAATATGAGCGTGGCGTCCGCGTCCGTAAACTGGCTCAACAATACGGCCGTAAAATGGCTACGAGCTCGGCGGTCCTCCGTTCGCCAGTCTTTATAAGTTACGGTGACATTTATTATTACTGTAACATCGCCAGCTCTATCCACCACAGCTGACCCTCAACAATAGAGCAGAGTAAAGGGAAACTAAAAACTCTAATACACTCTCTCTCACTGTCGTCAGCCACGCAGTGCGTTCAGGTACACCACGCAAAAATACATCCGCCATATTAGAACCCAATTTGTTACATTATTGTAGGTATTATTATTCCGATTTTTATCCATAATTTATTTGTTTTGCTCTTTGTAATAGTAACAGCAGTATTTTTTAAGGATTTAGTGTAGGTTTGTGGAACGAATTGATGGAATTATAATGTATTCTTATGGAAAAATCCTGCTCGACATACAACCATTTCGTCTTACAAACAAGGTCCTGGAATGAATTAACTTCGTATGTAGCGGTACCACTATATATATGTGATATCTACTGTAGCATTATGTGGCTGTATGTTTGTAGCAACTAGCAACTGAGCGCTTTTTGTAGCGGCTGTCGGCCGCAGTCAGGTACTATTGTTTTTTTATCTAGTGGCATGAGTTGAACATATTTACTCTCGGTCCGTTCCTCATTGTGTCCCGAAGACCGCGCTGACTGTGTTTTAGTTCTGCTTTACCTGGTATAATTAAATAATCGGAATTTGGATGTTTGTGAATTGTTGTTGAATCTTCCACGGAATCCACGGCCGAATCGCGAATAATCTAAGAATTGGACATTTTGCACGCCTCTAACTGATTGAATATACTAGTCTTTCTCAAAAAATTAGCATATTGTGATAAAGTTCATTATTGTCTGTCATGTACTGATAAACATTAGACTCTCATATATTTTAGATTCATTACACACAACTAAAGTAGTTCAAGCCTTCTATCGTTTTAATATTGATGATTTTGGCAAAAAAGTCAAGAAAAACCAAAAATCCCTAACCCAAAAAATGAGCATATCATGAAAACGTACTCTAAAGAAGCTACTAACCTGATCATCTGAATCAACAGTGTAACTCAATGTATTGACGGGACACAGGGCGCAGGGCCGATTCATAGGGTGCCTATCTCAGTCAAAGTTGACCGAGTAGAACCACAGACAAAGAGCTTTTCCGTTGAAAATTCTTGTGAATAAATGCTTAAATCTGTGGTTTCTTTATATACATAAATGGAAGTAAAACAGTCTCGATTCTTGGTTAAAAGCAAAAAAAGGCCAGTTAGCATTTATTTCACGTAAATATTTCAAACTATGATTCCATTCAGTAAGCAAATTAGCAGCCGCCATATTACAAAGAGCTTTTTGCGTTGAAAATTATTGTGAATACATGCTTAAATCCCTGAACTTTTCATAGATATGGACGTAAAACAGTCTCGATTCACTGTTAAAAGCAAAAAATTATGTTACGTCTAAATTGCAAACTATGATGCTAGTCTGTCAGCAAATTAGCAGCCGCCATATGTAAACAAAGAGCTTTTTGCGTTGAAAATTCCTGTGAATAAATGCTTAAATCCCTGAATTCTTCATAGATATGGACGTAAAATAGTCTTCATTCTTGGTTAAAAGCAAAAAAAACGTGGAGCTAGCATTTATTTATTTATTTTTTAAAAAAATGCGTTTGACTTAATGCCAGATTTGTAATAACGGTACAGTACGAGAAGCTTTTAAATAGGTGACTCTCAGTGCCTTGAAATCTTCTCTATGTGACACCCCTCCATTTATCTTTACAGTACTTCACCATTCACATGGGACCGAAGTGACAGTCAAAGACAAAGATGACAAGTTGTGTCTTTACGCCAATCTCATGGTCAACTTCTCTGTTTCGTACACGACGTCAGAGAACAAGGTGAGTTTCTAGTCCCAATTAAAGACATGGCACTCTAGTCTTGTGTTGCGCAGCGACTCTTAAAAAGTGATGAGGTATGTTGTGTTGCTCCAGAGATTCTTGCCACTCAGCATTTCGCTTGTTGCATTTTCCTGCTGTATATCCTGTCACAAGCACTGGTGAATGGTTGAGTCACAGCTCACATAACTGCAGTTTTGCTTTCAATGAACACAATCTGTTGCAGGATGCCGGTTGACTCCCAAGTAGTTGGGAAATACAAAAATACTTTGTAAAAAAATGGCAGTTGAGTGAAAAAGTACTTACTGGTTTCTTGTTCTGAAATGTTTCAGGTTTCAAATAATCAAACCCATTTCATTTGGCTTTACACTACAAAATAATCTGATATCAAGACTAGGGCTGCAGCTATCGATTATTTTAGTCATCGATGAATCTATCAAGTACCGTAATTTTCAAACTAAAAGCCACTACTTTTTTCCTTCATTTTGAATCCTGCGGTTTATCATCCAGTGCGGCTTATTTGTTGATTTGTTTGGGTTAATAGGTAGCACTTTATTTGACAGCAGCGTCATAAGACCTTCATAATTGTGACTTGACACTATCATGGGCATTACGTCATACTTATGACAGACTTCATTAAGTGTCATCTGGCAAATTATGTCACTAACTCATTTTTGTCCAGTTTGTTTCTCTTACATCCATCAAAAGTGAGATAATTTGCTGTATAACACTAAATGACATCTGTTATAAGCATTCATTTATGCTTTTGGCAGTGTTACGTCATAATTACGACAGTCTTATTGTGCCACAGTCAAATAAAGTGTCACTAAATATCATAACTAGCAATTAATGAAACAACTGGAACAGTAACTGGAGAAATAATTAGCACAGAACATGAATTTTGATTGTTATTTACATATGTAGCGCAGCAATGCATGCTAGGAGGCATCTTGGACAACAACAATGTTTACAGCAGGTGGCAGCAGAGGTTCACCATCTCCTTCAAGGGAGCAGTGATGGCCAAATGTAGCTTCTTCATGGTGGTTCATTTGGTCTTTTGACAGTCTTATGATGCCGCTGTCAAATAAAGTGTTACCGGTTAATATCTTATGATGCCGCAGTCAAATAAAGTCTTATCGGTTAATATCTTCTGGAGTAAATATCCCAAATTACAGTGAGGACAGCTGCGGCTTATAGTCCGGTGTGGCTTATCTATGAACAAATGCTGTTTTCGTGCCAAATTTGGTGGGTGGCGGCTTATAGTCAGTTGCGCCTTATGGTAAAAAGTAGAAAATTATGGTAGTTAGTTAAAATAATCGAGTAATTGGATTAGGAACATTCAATGCGTTGCAAAATTTTGGCGATTTAAAACAGAGGCTTGCTTGGATTTAAAAATATATTAAAATACCTGAGCTTAGCCTCAAATGGTATAAAAACTAAATAAATCAGAATCTAAGTACAACAAAAGAATAATTGGCTAACTTGCATAGCAAAAAGTCCGCTAGCTTAAATGCTATAAAATGCTAACCTTTTTTTTTTTTTTTACAATGCTCTTAAAACACATATTTCTACAAAAAAAACTGTTAAACAGACCTATAAACTAAATTACAAATGCATAAAAAGACTTATTAGCTCAAACTAAAACTTACGTTGGTCTTAACAGGGAGCAGCTGGATTTAGCCGTTAAATGAGTTATGTCATATTCATGGTGGCCGCTAGAGGGCAGTGTATCCACTCAAATTAATATAACGTAATGCAAACACTCTCAAAACCATTACAATGCCAGTGTAATTAAACTACCGGTAATCTTCAAAGTGGCAAAATTTGATTCGAAGCTTTTTACTAATCGAATTACAGTACTCAAGTTAATCGATTAATCGTTCCAGCACTAATCATGACAAATTTTTAGGGCTGTTGTTTCAGATTCTCTTGCAAAATAAGCTGAACATGCAAGCACTTCATAATTAAAAACAAGGACAAGTGTGTTTTCCAGGCAGACGGGTGCCCTCTACTGGCAATTTCCTCAACTATTGAAGGCTGCCCTTACTATATGTCTGCAAATAATTCATGATCCCTGGTATAAAGAAATGAAATGTCAGGCTCTGGGGATTGATAAATACTGGCCTATGCTACAAAGCTGCCAAGTTTCAAGATGATTGGGTCATGAATGACTGAGAAGTATGACTTTATAAAGTTACACGAAAAAATCATAGATAGCTTTAGATGGTCAAAGCTGATTCGATTTTCTCTCCTCAGAGCGAGCTTGCCGAGTTTGAACTTCCCGCCGAGGTTTCGTCGAACGGAAGTAAGTGCGACGCCACGAGTTCGACCTTGAAGCTCAGCTTCGGAGCGGGACACTCCTGGAGCGTGAACTTCATCGTCAACGGGACCACCTACCAGGCGGATGACGTCACGTTCTCCTACAACCTCAGCGACTCTACCGTCTTCCCTAACTCTGCATTGAACGGTAATGCCTCCATATCTCTGGGGAAGAAACACGAAGATTAGGGATGTTCCCAATCACGTGATTGGAAATCTGGTCGGATCAGGTTTTAAAATATATTAACTCATTGGCTGCCATTGACGGCAATAGACGTCCAATTCAATTTGACTCGGGGGCTGGCCCTCCAAGCCAAAATGGATTGGATGTCTATCGCCGTCAATGACAGTTAAATGTTAGAAGTCTTCTGTCATATTTGCTGACCGATGTCAGGCCAACTTCATTATTTATGCAAGTTTATTTAAATTAAACATAACAATTCGACTTAATTTGTTTGCAACATTATTTTGTGCTGTATTTTTTTTTAATTAAAGGTGGGGTTCCATTTGTGACTGCTGCACTAATACAGGGTTTATGCGGGTCATAAAAAGCATTGAAAGTCATTAAATGGATTTTGTCAAAAATCAGGCTTTAAAAAGCATTAAACTAAATATTCAAGGCATTAAAATTATGTAAACTTGACAGTTAAAGAAACATTTTTTTACAAAATGTGTTACAGTTGTCCGATATTATCAACTACCCGATAATATTGGCCGATGAAATCATTTTATAATGATATCGGATAATATGGATATCAGTTTTTCAGTTTTGGGCCAATATTCATGTTGCCTTCCAAGTGAATGTAGAAACCTTCTGCCTTTGTTCAAGGGCTGGTCACAGCCTAGCACAGCATTTATGCTTATTGACCATTAGATGTGCCGCTAAGATTTTTGGAGTTTGTTAAAAATTGCAAAAATTAAAATGAACAATCAAAGATAAATGATTATAAAGTCTTAACATACCTCACTCACGTAGTGAAGCTCTGTGCGTTTATTGTTATTTTGAGCCAGAAGCACGATGTGAGCTGTATGTGATATGGCAGTGCCTTATTGACACTTTGCACCTGATCAAAAAAATACTGATGTTTGCACTACTTTGATTTCAACAATGAATATAGTGGTGCAATACAGGCACTTATTCCACAACTTCAGTTCAAGTTTGTTCCATTATTTTTCACAGAATGTTTTTTGGGAAAACCTTGAAGTTGTTACATTTATCATTATAAAAGGATCCAATGGGGCATCACAATACAATTAGCATTAATATGGTACGTTCACGACCACATTGGTATCGTATTTTTGGAGTTGGACAGTATTGTGATATCGGTTAAAAAGTAGTCATAGGACAACTCTACTTACAATTTGTGTGTGGGAAACTATCTACAGTTGTTACATTTGTTTAACATGGCATTAAAGAGCATTAAATTAGCTAATACCTGTAGAAACCCTGTAATAACTATTTTATATGTTATAATCTTGGAATGGCTTTGTTCAAACTGAATGGAACATTGGATATGCCCCAGACACCCCAATACATTTCCAAGGTATCGGATCAGGACTCTGTATCGGCAGATTGTCAATCGGGTGACTTGGACTCACTTGCAAAAATATGTGATCGGGGCGTCCTGAACGAAGTTGCGCAAAAGACACTTTCAGCTGTAGGGTGTTAGCAAATTAGCAACACAACGTGCTAAGTTTAGTGCAAGCATGTAAATGACACACAGGAGCTACAAAAATCTAACAAACAGGTGACACGTGGAACACAACGATGTTAAAATAGGACTTGTATAACACTAAAGGAATCAAATGCAATAATTCATTTCATAACATACAGTAAGAAATAATGAAATGGAAAATATCGCATATGCTCATTACCGAATTGTATACTTTGCTTTTCGTCTTTGTGTAGCAATTTATCAGAAATGCAGAGAAAACTCGTCCATGTTTGTACACCAACGATTAAAACACTTATTTTCCCTTCTTCAGACACTCTTTCCGTGAATGCAAGACCTCACATCACTGACATAAGCATGGACACATGCTACTCCTGCAAGAGCAAAGAGACCATTCAGTCCGACATGGTCAACCAGACCCTATGGAACGTGCTAATCCAGGCGTTCATCAAAAATGGAACGCAGAGTGAAAACTGTAAGTACGAGTTTGGCCTAGTGCTAGCCATTCTTATATTGACTAAGAGTGTGGCAATATATCGATATTAGGGCTGTCAAACGATTAAAAATTTTAATCAAGTTAATTACAGCTTAAAAATTAATTAATCGCAATTAATCGCAATTCAAACCATCTATAAAATATGCCATATTTTTCTGTAAATTATATATATATTCTGTAAAATGTTGGAATGGAAAGATAAGACACAAGATGGATATATACAGTGGGGAGAACAAGTATCTCCCCACTGTACATTCAACATACGGTACGTAAGGACTGTAGTGGGCATTTCACTCTACTGTCATTTAAATCTGTCTATGCTGTCCTCACTCCGAAGCGTCTACTTTTTCCAAAGCTATCCAGCTAGTGAACGACACCTTAATAATCAGACTTCTTCCTTTTTCATCTGATTTATTAATAAAATAGCCTCAAACTATTGTCCTCTTTAGACCGTCATAAAACTACCAAAAAAAAAGTACACAAGCGTTGCATTAGCAACAACGTTAGCTTAGCACGCTATACAGGTTCACTAAACATAAACAAAAAGCGTCTCATACAAAAAATAGAACATTTCGCTTACTAACATAATATGTACATTCTTTACAACAACCATACTTACGGACAAATCTTGTCCAAGGATCACATAAGCACAACATTACAACGTAGGCGTCAGCCCGAGACGTCGTGCAGCCATATTGAACTGGCAAGAAAAAATAAACCATGTCGCAAAGCGACCACAAGAGTTCGCTGTTACAGCACAAAAAGCCTTGCTGTAAAACGTACCAAAAGGCAGAATACTGTCTGAGCGGGACATGTGCGTTAATTGCGTCAAATATTTTAACGTGATTAATTAAAAAAATTAATTACCGCGCGTTAACGCGATAATTTTGACAGCCCTAATCGATATATTACCATACTTTGTACTGTATTTTTCAGACCATGAGTCGTACCTGAGTATTAGTTGCACCAGCCAAAAAATGCGCAATAAAGGGAGGGGAAAAACAAATATAAGTCACACCGGAGTATAAGTCGCATTTTTTCTGGGTACATTTGATAAAATCCAACACCAAGAACACACATGTCATCTTGTAAGGGAATTTGAAATAAAAATAGAATGGGGAACAACTGGCTGAATAACTGTACGTTATGCTAATGTAACATGACGCATAAACAAGAAATTGAGAAGGAGCCCAGTTTGAGCTGCATATTTCACTACTTGCAGCTTGTAATATGCAGAAAATGATTTTCTTTTCGGTGCCATTTTTTTCAGCCCTTCTCAGTTGTTTTTATAAGTTATCGCCAATGTTAACACACGGGCATTGAGCGTCCTGTAGCGGTTTAGTGTAAAAATAACATGTGAAATGATATAATAATGTGTTAATAATTTCACACATAGGTTGCTCCAGAGTATAAGTCGCATCCCAAACTATGAAAAGAAATGCGACTTAGAGTCCGAAAAAATACGGTATTAAGGTAATCGATATGCTCCCGCCTGGAATCAATATATCGCTTTAAGAAGATGTCACTGGATTATAAAGAAACCAACCAGTTGCGACTAGTGCTGCAACGATTAATCGATTAACTCAAGTAATTCGATTAGATAAAAGATATGAATTAAATTTTGCTGCTTCGAGTATTAATTTAAAGAGCATACGACATGAGAAAAAAAGTCTTAAATAGCATTATTATCTGAATTAGAATCATATTTTGAGACGATTCGACTATATACAACAATGTAGCAAAGCGCAGATGACGAGAAATTAGTCTTTTAATCTGCTGGTTAGCCACGCCTACCATTATAGGGCTCTAGCGTCCCCAACAGGTGGATGACGTCAGCGGGAAAATGGGCTCATCGGTTTTATTATTCAGCCCATTGAGGGGGAATTATTCAGAACGAGGAAAACCCGACAAAGAGAGCCGCAAAATGTCATTGTTTCAGTCTCTCTACTCCTATATTTTTACAGCATATTCTTTTTATCCAAGTATTTTCCCCAATAGCTAAATAAATGGCTTGAGAAGGACCAGTCAGCCCGTCGAGGGGGAACTATTCACAACGAGGAAAACGCAACGACGAGAGCTGCAAAATGTCATTGTTTCTGTCTCTTTACTTCAATATTTTACAGGATATTCTTTTTATCCAAGTATTTCCCCCAATTGCTAAATAAATGGCATGGTCATCACAAATAACAGTCTTGTGCTAAAGGGAATATGAAATAATAAAAATGCACTTATTCAGGACGACATGGCAAAATTACTCCATAATGGTAAAAACTGTCGACTTCACCTTTACTGTCGCACCTCCCGGACGATATTTTATGACACCTAAATCGGACATATGTCATTTCCCTTCCCCGGCTTCGGAGAATGTAAACAAACCAAGAGGCGTGACAGCTAGCCGACATGCTAACCCAAATCGAGTGATGTTTCAAAGTCTTCGAAGCAGAAAATCACACATAACTAACCCGGATTATTTGACATGACGACTGGGATGTCGATTTACTTCGCGGATCGGCAAACCGCCCGGCGGAGAGCAATTTACAGTTCGTTCCCCGGAGGAGGGCGGCTGCAGATGTTGTGCAGCTAACGTGCAGCTAATGTGCATGAGGAGAGCTTTTTATATGCCTATCAATGATCAAACGTAAGTAGTCCTTTATTTAAAGAAAGTTTGTAGTGTTTACTTTGTAATCGCTGTATTAATATTTGACATAATACAAAACAATCCACGTAAGTCCAATGGTCCCACAGTAGTAGGGCTTTTTTTGGCATATATCCACGGTGAATGGGAACCTTTTGAAACTCCAAAAAGGCGCACACGCCTCTGCTTCATAAAGCAAGATTTTTCTGCAGCCGTTTAGCTGGCGTGATGTGAAAAATAAACGTATTAATCCGCAAAATCAGCTGAATCCTTAGTCCTCATACACAACAGTACCACTGTTTCGTGAAGAGGACGCCTTCACCCGTACACGTCACAGCGCCCTCCTCCTCTATGCAAGACCGAAGGCGGAAGTCACTCATTTTCATGGCGCCGGATTAAAAAAAACTAAATAATTATAGCGATCGCTTCCACACACATCCAAGCGGTCCATATCATTCAGGAGCATAAAATACCGCGTGTATTATGAAATAAACATGCTTTTTCATGTCACATGCACTTTAAAGTGGTGTTGTAATGGTTTGTTTTGAAAGTGTTTGCATTTAGTTTTATTGATTTGGGTGGATACACTGCCCTCTAATGGTGACAGTGAATGTGACATAACTCATTTCACATGGCTGAATCCAGCTGGTCCCTGTTAAGACAAACATAAGCTAAGTTTTTGGTTGAGCTAATGTTTTTTTTTTTTTTTTATGCATTCGTAATTCAGATGATAGATGTATTTAGCCGTTTTTTTGTGGGAATGTGTGAACCATTTGTTAAGAACATTGTTTAAGTTTAAAAAAAAAAAAAAAAAAAAAAAAAAAAAAAAAAAAACATTTTATAGCATTTGAGCTAGCGGACTTTTGCTTTGTAAGTTAGCCAATTGCTCTTTAGTTATACATAGATCCTCATTTTTTTTTTTTTTTTTTTTTTTTTAAATACTTTTTAAGGCTTAGCTCAGGTATTTTAATTTTGTTAAAATAAATAAAAATAAAAATATAATTTATGAATATATTTATAATTTATTATAATTTTTTAATTTATAAATATAATTTAATAATGTTCCTTATCCGACTACTCGATTGTTCGAACTAGTTCATCGATTAATACTAAAACTAAAATAATAAATATAATAATAATAAATAATAATAATAAAACTAAAATAATTGATAGCTGTAGCCCTAGTTTCGACCAACATTTTCCACAAGAATAACGTCAACTCACAGGCTACAATTGATGACACTAGACATCCAATCCATTCCTCCCGGTCAGTGGCATTCAAACATGAACATTCAAAGCTAGTCCTCCCAGTTTAAATGAATAAAATAGCTTGTTTGTCCTCTTTAATAGTTGTGTTGTAGATGGATGGATGGATGGAATACCGTAGTTTGATTTCCTGATTTGTTTCAATAATTGTTGTATAATCATTATTGTGACATTCCCCCAAATACTATTGATAGGTTCTCTCTCTTTTCATAGTGACCACATGTGCCGCCGACTTGCCTGTAATACCCACCCCCACTCCCACCCCAGTGGTTCCTGTGACAAACACCACAGCCAGCACTCTCGCTCCTACAACCCCCCCGACCCCCACCCTACCCACACCCACAATCGGGAACTTCAGCATCAAGCCGGACGAGAACAGCACAGCCTGTCTGTTGGCAAACTTTGCCCTGCGGATTGGCGTCAAGCAAGGCGAGGTGTGTGTGATCCCCTCAATTACTTTGCTCTTTAGATTGACTTAAGCTTTCTCATTTTTAATACCTTTCTGCTGTAGAAGTATCAGGAAATGAACCTGGACCCTAACGTGACCACAGTGTCTGGATCGTGTGGAGTCAACAGTAGTGAGCTGGTGTTGGTGTCTAATGCCATGACCGTAGCGCTCACTTTTACCAATGTGAGTCTTCTGCTACACTCTCTTGTAATGTAGTGTTTGCCACAAAATTGGGTACATTTTCATCTGTATTTCCTATGAAAGAACTGTATAAGAAGAGGCTTTAGTACTTTAAGGTGTTTGAGTGCACAGTGTGTACTCTAGGGGTGTGACAAAATATCGAAATGGTGATATATCGTGATACTTTGTATCCCAAAAGATTATCCATATGCTCCTGCCAAGAATCGAGATATTGTTAGAATCGAGATATTGTTTTAAAAAGGTGTCAATGTTTAAAAAAAAAAAAAAAAGGAACCAACAAGTTGTTATAAAAATCTTCCACAGCACTCACTCAGACATTTTGTCATGTAGAACAAACTTGGATACAACGCTTGAAAAAATAATGAATTACTTCAAAAGTGCAACTCTTTAGCATTCAGAAACACTAAAAGAAATGAATAAAAAACACTGTGGTGGTCAGTAAATGTTAATTTTATAGAGCAAGTGCAGGGAAATATATATGGAATCACTCCATTCTGAGGAAAAAAATATGGAATCATGAGACACAAAGAAATAACAAAACACATCTCTAGTATTTAGTAGCATCACCTCTGGCTTTTATGACAGCTTGCAGTCTCTGAGGCATGGACTTGATTAGTATTCGTCATCAATTTGGTGCCACCGCTCTTTGATTGCAGTTGCCAGATCATCCATACAGGGTGTGAAGCCCTGATGTGGTCCATTTTTTTCAATTTCCACCACAGGTTTGAGATCTGGGCTATTTGCAAGGAAGGGCAAGGAATGCTTTAACAGTTTTAGCTCTGTGGCATGATGCATTGTCATCTTAAAAAATGACAAACATATTTTCAATTGAAGGGATAAGAAAGCTGTCTAAAATTTCAATGTAAACTTTTGCATTTATTGAAGATTTAACCACAGCCATCTCCCCAGTGCCTTTGCCTGACATGTAGCCCCATATCATCAAGGACTGAGGGAATTTTGATGTCTTTTTCAGGCAATCATCTTTGTAAATCTCACTGGAACGGCACCAAACAAAAGTTCCAGCATCTTCACCTTGTCAAGAGTCAAGAATCTGCATTGGACAAGGTGATGATGCTGGAACCAAACAAAAGTTCCAGCATCTTCACCTTGTCAAGAGTCAAGAATCTGCATTGGACAAGGTGTTGATGCTGGAACCAAACAAAAGTTCCAGCATCTTCACCTTGTCAAGAGTCAAGAATCTGCATTGGACAAGGTGATGATGCTGGAACTTTTGTTTGGTGCTGTTCCAGTTAGACCTTAAATGGCCCAAGACTACCTAATTGCCTAAACTACCTTAACTACCTTGCTAAAACTACCTAATTGCCTGGCATTGACTGCCACTGACAGCCATAGACGTTCAATCCGTTTGAAGTGGGAGGGATGGCAGCGAATGAACATTCGTTCATTCGCTGCCACCCTCCCAGTTTAAATGGATTGGACGTCTACTAGTGATAAACTAATTCCAATTCACACTAGAATCTTGTTTCTCTGTTAATTAGTTGTTAGTAGAATATCCTAGAATGATTTCCTGAAAGGTGATATAATGCGATACTTTGTAGCCCAAAAGGTTGTCGATATGCTCCCACCAGGAATCCTTATTATCAATCGCTCTTTCCCCTCACATCAGGCCCCGCCGAGTAGGAAGGCGGCGGCGATGCACACGAAAGCCTCGGGCGCGGGCCTGGGTGGAGTTGCCGCGGGTGCAGATCTTGGTGGTAGTAGCAAATATGTATTAATAAACCCTTGAAAACATCCCTCCGTTGTTTTTTGCTTTGAAATACAACCATGTTTCCACAGTAGCGAAAGTGGAGTAGTAAAGGAAGTGACGATCGGCCCGCCATGATATTTACGTCATCAGGCATCGTGCTGAGACCCAGGAATTTAACGCCAGCTTTTACGCACACAGCTTCCCGGGAAAGTCCCGGACATGATACTAAGGCACGACCTGGAAATGTCCGCGTAATCTCCGTGTCAGTCGACCCCGGAAATTGTTTTCACATACAACTGCTGCACGGTTAAATCCCCCGATATTCCTGGTGTTTCGGAGTGTGTGGTAGGGGCTAAAGTGTCTGTTGATCACTCTGTATCAGCAAAATGAATAATTATGGGTGTAATGTAGCAATTCCAAGTTGATGAATCATTCTATTTAAGCATGTGGTTTCTTCACTGATCTGAGAATTTGCGTTTCCTGACAGAACACGAATAAATTCCACCTGCAGGCTATGAATGTTACGGCAAAGTTGAGTTCTGGTAAGGTTAATGGTTTTTCCTAAACACACGAAACGCATTCATCAAGCAGGACAAGGCTAATGTTCACTTGTGTGTCGTTGCTAGGTGTAGTCTTCTCCGCTGCAAACAGTAGCTTGATTCTGTGGGAGGCAGCATTGGGCAGCTCGTACATGTGCAACAAAGAGCAGAATTACTCCATCACCAGCCAACTCAACATCTTCACCTTCAACCTCCAAGTACAGCCTTTCGCCGTGAAGAAAGGCCTCTTCAGTACAGGTACTCTCTTCTGTTCAAAGTTAGTAGTTTAGCAACACAAACAAACACAATGTCCTAATTTGTAGTGCATTGTTTAACACCTAAAGCTACTCATTTTGCTGTAAAGCATAATGACTTCTAACGTATTGTAATTTCACAAGTACAGTAGTACCTTGACTCATGAATGCCACGATTATTTCTGTGCAATATGAACCTCCACCTCCGGAATCTGACACGAAGAATGGCCAGATATATTTTTGTCAGTCATTGGCCTTGACCCCTAAACACACACACACGGAACACTAGAATTATTAATTTCTGATGCAACTTTTCGTTAAAAAGAACTTCTGTTTTATTGTGATTTTAGACAATAAGGTGCTAGTTATATATATATATATATATATATATATATATATATATATATATATATACTAGGGCTGTCAAACGATTAAAATTTTTAATCGAGTTAATTACATCTTAAAAATTAATTAATCGTAATTAATCGCAATTAATCGCAATTCAAACCATCTATAAAATATGCCATATTTTTCTGTAAATTATATATATATATTCTGTAAAATAAATTGTTGGAATGGAAAGATAAGACACAAGATGGATATATACAGTCAACCTACGGTACATAAGGACCATAGTGGGCATTTCACTCTACTGTCATTTAAATCTGTCTATGCGGTCCTCACTCCGAAGCGTCTACTTTTTCCAAAGCTAGACAGCTAGTGAACGACGCCTTAATAATCAGACTTCTTCCTTTTTCACCTGATTTATTAATAAAATGGCCTCACACCATTGTCCTCTTTAGACCGTTGTAAAACTACAAAAAAAAGTACACAAGCATTGCATCAGCAACAACGTTAGCTTAGCACGCTATACAGGTTCACTAAACATAAACAAAAAGCGTCTCATACAAAAAATATAACATTTCGCTTACTAACATAATATGTACATTCTTTACAACAACCATACTTACGGACAAACCTTGTCCAAGGATCATATAAGCACAACATTATCAGCCCGAGACGTCGAGCAGCCATATTGAACTGGCAAGAACACAATAAACCATGTCGCAAAGCGACCACAAGAATTCGCTGTTAGACAGCAAAAAAAGCCTTGCTGTAAAACTTACCAAAAGGCAGAATACTGTCTGAGCGGGACATATGCGTTAATTGCGTCAAATATTTTAACGTGATTAATTTAAAAAATTAATTACCGCGCGTTAACGCGATAATTTTGACAGCCCTAATATATACATACATGTATGTATGTATATATATGTGTATATGTGTATATATTAGGGCTGCTGTTATCGAATATTTTAGTAATCGAGTAATCGACTGAAAATTCTATCGATTAATCAAGTAATCGGATAAAACAAAAAATTTTTTTTTTGCATCTCAGATGTAACTAGAATAAAAAAAAAAAAGACTAATTCACTGCTTTCACTCAAAAAACCTTTAGACCTTATTAATATATATATATATATATATATATATATATATACACACACACCTAAAAATGCCTTTACGCTTGATAACACACATAACTTAAAAGTTAGGATTTTTTCCCCACGTGTTTCAATTGAATTTCTATTTGTGTCAAGCCATTTTTAAGTTCTAGTTAAGTTTTAAGTTAGTCTAAACTGTAAGTCCTGATAGGATTTTGAGTTTTTGCAGTGTTCAAAATAAATGTATGATACAGGCTGTATTGGAGCACATTAGGGACCAGTGCTACTTGGTGTTTTATCCAGCAATGACTACTGAGCTAAAATTGATAGTTAGCATTCTTGAGTTTTTATTTTACATCCTCATCACTCCACAACGCTATGTTATGTTAAAGCCTGTATGTAAGACACGTTAGCCACGCATCGAAAGTGGTCATAATTAATAGAAACCTAGCCCTCCGCAGGGCTAACATTACGTGACGTGACGTACGTAACGTTAATCTTATTTATTAGCGCTTTAGCGCTCTTATTAGCGCTTAGCGCTCTACTGCTTAAGATGGCGGCTGTTTACCAACGCTGCCCAGACGTGGCCGAGTCTGTCAATGTGCATCTAGTTCAACATACATGTGATCTCTGAGACTCATCAGATGCTACCCGCTACCAACGAAGCATCGTGCGGGCTAGTAGTTAGCAACGTCGGCGTCGTTTGTAGCGGCTGTCGGCTGCAGTAAGTTGTTTTGTTTTTTTTTTTGCTTCTTCCTCCACGCACGTGACATCAGCGCGTTGTCCCGCATTAAAAGTAGTCCGAGCAAAACAAGATGCTTAGAACTGTCAAAATAAACGATTACTCGAGGTGAATAAAATTACTCGGATCAGTTTTTAAACTCGAGTTACTCGAGTTGCTCGAGTATTCGTTTCAGCTCTAGTGTATATATATATATACTATAACATTAATGCTAGGTGTTTTTTTTTTTTTTTTAAGAATTGTTTTGAATCATGTTGGAAAGGCGAAGTCAGTGTTCTGAAACTGTTTACATTCCATTCTTTTGCACTAGTTAATTCTATCACCATTTGAACTCATTGATTATTTGTGATTTATTATTGTTTTTTTACGTGTTTATTTGTACTTCAATAAATAATTTAATTGTTCCAAAATGTTTTTGTGAATTGACAAGCGTCAACAAAAATTTCATTGCTAAATTAGAATTTTAAAAAATACATATATATATTTTTTGATTATTAGGTTAGTCGACTAATCGGGAGAAAATTTGTCGTTTGGTACAGCCCTAATGTTAAAAATTATGTCCAGTAGGGCAGCAGGATCTTATAGCACAACATTTAAAAGTAGGAAGTACCTTTTACAGTGCCTCTCGTGTAGGGCTGCAGCTATCGAATATTTTAGTAATCGACTGTAAATTCTATCGATTAATCGAGTAATCGGATAAAACAAATATATTTTTAGGTGAAGCGCAATTATAAATATACATGAGAAAACAAGACATTTCATCTAATCTTGAACCATTTTCAGTCAATTAATGTCTTTATTTTCAATGTATATTGTTGAAAACAGCCAACAATTGCATCTCAGATGTAACTAGAATTTAAAAAAAAAAAGACTAATTCACTGCTTTCACTCAAAAAACTTTTAGATCTTATTAAAAAAATTATATATATATATATCTTACCTAAAAATGCCGTTACGCTTGATAACACACATCACTTAAAAGTTAGGATTTTTTCCCACGTGTTTTAATTGAATTTCTCTTTGTGTCAAGCCATTTTTAAGTTCTAGTTAAGTTTTAAGTTAGTCTAAACTGTAAGTCCTGATAGGATTTTGAATTTTTGTAGTGTTCAAAATAAATGTATGATACAGGCTGTATTGGAGCACATTAGGGACCAGTGCTACTTGGTGTTTTATCCAGCAATGACTAGTGAGCTAAAATTGATAGTTAGCATGATTGTTTTTATTTTACACCCTCATCACTCCACAATGCTATGTTATGTTAAAGCCTGTATGTAAGACACGTTAGCCATGTATCGACAGTGGTCATAATTAATTGAAACCTAGCCCTCCGCAGGGCTAACGTTACGTGAGCTAGTAGCGACAGTTACGTTAATCTTATTTATTAGCGCTCTACTGCTTTAAGATGGTGGCTGTTTACTAACGCTGCCCAGACGCAGCAGAGTCTGTCAATGTGCATCTAGTTCAACATACATGTGATCTCTATGAGACGCATTAGACGCTACTTGTACCAACGTAGCATCGTGCAGGCTAATATTTAGCAACGTCGGCGTCGTTTGTGGCGGCTGTCGGCTGCAGTAAGTTTTTTTTTTTTTTTTTCCTTCTTCCTCTCCGCACGTGACAGCGCGTTGTCCCGCATTAAAAGTAGTCCGAGCAAAACGTGATGCTTAGAGCTGTCAAAATAAACGATTACTCAAGGTGAATAAAATTACTCGGATCAGTATTTAAACTCGAGTTGCTCGAGTACACGTTTCAGCTCTACTCTCCTGTCCTGAAATTTTTCCTAACAAGAGGCAATATTTTTTCATTGAGGCATGTTGTAACCTGAAAATTCCATTTGTAGAGACGTTCGTAAGTAGAGGTACCACTGTACACTTCATTAGTTACACATTTGCAAAAAGATTCCCAATAATATCCATACGTATGCCACGCGAGCAAAAACTGCAGTGTCAATCCAGTTTTAAAGTGTGTTTCCTCTGAGAAATTAGTTATTTCATTAATACTTCAATTTGTTCATTGAACAGAATCTCTAGCGATAGTACTGTTTCCTATGGAAAGCATTCGTAGCAATTCGAGGAAACCGGCGAGTTGAGTACAAATCTGTGGTTGACTGACTCTTTTTTCATCTGCAGCCCATGAGTGTCCAATGGACGACACCAGCATCTTAATCCCAATCATTGTCGGCGCTGCTCTGGCTGGCTTGATTCTCATTGTAGTGATCGCATACGTGATTGGTCGGAGAAAGACCTATGTTGGATATCAGACCCTTTAAGAAGCCACTTTGCAAATCAGTAACAAAATACAAACGGGGTCCTCCCAAGCCTGGTCCTTGGATTCACGTACAATCAACTCGATTGGCTCTCGACCACTGAAACTCTTTCAGTGGAATCAGAAATGTTGCTTAAAGATATTAAAAAGTGCACAAATGGCATTTCTGAGAGTTTGCAGGGACAGCAATGTGCTAGTTTTTCTGCAAGGACCAAACTTGTCTGCACCCCATCTGTTTATTTTCCATTTGTTTGTTTCTTGTCATTGAGCAAATGCAACATCTACATTTCTTAGGTCACATGGAAAGGACAGAAGCGTCTTAGTGAATTGGAAGATCACAAACTTGTTCAATTCAAAAAAGTTAATCCAGAATTTTTTCATGTAGGTTAATAAAAAACAGACTGATTTTATTTTCAAGGACTTTGTTCTTTCTCTAGGCAAGATGCAGCCTCTAACCAATTAGTTTATCAGTAGTAGACGTCCAATTCGGACTTGACTTGACTAGACTTGAATGTCATAAACCTCAGTTCTAGCACTGCAGTACTAGATATAGTATTGATATGGCACTAAAAGTAAGACATCGGTATCTGGGAGTGCTGAAAAATAACGTGCAATATGTACTTTTTGCGATCTACTCTCCACCCGCTGCTCGACCTACCCAAGATGCCTACCAGCTAAGCGTGACACAGTTAAAAAAAAGGAGCACTTGTCGTCCTTCCCAAAGATGACGATAGACATCGAATTGTGTCGTCAAATCATCCCTTTGCTTTGAATTTCTACGAGTTTATCACTAGTAGACGTCCAATCGGAGAAAAGGGAAAATATGTATTTCCAAAAATAAATGTATCAGTAATAGGAGTGTGGTATTCTCAGTATCTGTATCGGCACCCGATATGGCTATTTTTGGAGTATCGAATTTGGTCACAAGGTCTGATACGATCCAGTAATCACATGTTTTCAGTACCATTTCTACTGGTCTAAAAATATAGGCATCAGATCGGTATCGGCAAGACATATTGAAAAAAATCTGATCGGACATCCTAAATTTAGACCTTAAACTATACAGTATCACCAACGGGAGCTGAAAAATGGTATTGCACATCTGTGAGTAATAAACACATTGAAATTCATAAAACGATGATTAGACGATACATGATTGGATGTGTATCATCTTGGGAAAGGCGACAAGTGTTCCTTTTTACACGGCCATGTGCGTGCTGGCGGCCATCTTGGGTAGGGCGACCAGCGGGTGGAAAGTAGATCACGAAAGAGCATATTGCACGTTATTTTTCTGCACTTTCGGATACTGATTTCTTATAGTGCCATGTCGGTACTGGTACTGAGTTTGTACTAAGCTTCTTAAGTAAGTAAGTTTTATGACTTTCAAATCTGCAAAGTTGGAGGCCATCTTGGGTAGGGCGACCAGTGGTTGGAAAGTAGATTGTGAAAAGTACAAATTGCATGCTATTTTTGAGTACTCCTCGATACAACTTCATGTTAGTGCCATATCAGTACTGTATCTAGTACTACAGTATTAGTAGTTTATATTAAGCTTCTGAAGTAAATTGAGTTTTATGACATTCAAATCTTTTAAGACGCACCTGTAAAAAACAATATAGCAGTGCTATACCTTCAGATCTTGCATTTGCTCTGCTGACACTCCCATGTTGATTCCATGTAAGATTTCATATCTTTGCACATTATATACTTTTATTTTTTTGTTTGATTTTTGTGTTTTCATCCCCATAATCCAGGAGTGGGGAACCTACGTCCTGTTTAAAAAAAATCAAATCGAACCTTGGCTCAATTGCAGTTAAAAGCCAGAAAACATGTAAACAACAGATATTGGAAATCTATCTAATTTCTAAAACTTTTCAGGCAAAAAGGTTCCCCACCCCTGCCTTAATTGAATTTATTGATGCTGAATATCTTCTCAGGATTCGTGTGTTAATGCTTTATTCGTGCAGAAAACGAAATCCATCACCAAAGGGTGTAGGTTTGCACCACTAGAAATGCATTTCAAGGAAGCTTTAGCCAATGTTTGCTTCCTGCAGAGCAGGAGAGACGATATATATTTGCAATCATAAAAGATAATTTTATCCCCCGGCCAACTTGGGAAAACGTTTTGACGCGCCAAGCAAACCAGCACCGTAGACGCGTCACGACGTTTTCTGCTCTTTTGCACGAGACAAAAAAAAAAATCTGAAAAGTCTTTCAAAATTGTGCTAGACACTAGGTTCTGAAAAGGGATGGTTTTGTTTAATTTGAGAATGTTTTCATGTACATGCACTAAAATGCTTTTATTTTTGAATAAGGCTATTCACAGATCTATGTATTTGGAATTTGTGTTATTTGATTTTGTGTTGCTATCCTGGCTCTGACAACTGCAGGTGCTCCCAAATTAGTCCAAATATATTCATGGGACTGGTGGCAGGTTTCTGCTTCCTTATTGGCTAGTACGTAGAATTGAATTTCTCTAAATGGCTTATAATAAATCGATATGGCGATATGACACCATTTTTTTCATCCCAATGGGTTATCGATATGCTCGTGCTCCCACCAAGAATCGATCGTTACTGATAGGTTGCTAGTGATATTTTACACTAGAACAGTGTCGATGTTAACTCATTGGCTGCTATTAACGACGCTAGACGTCCAATACATTTAGACTGGGAGCAGAGGCGGTCCTGGCCTAAAGGGTGCCATGGCTGAACCGAGTTGGGGGGTTTAGCTAGGGATGGGACGATACATAAACTCACGATACTATGAGCCTCAATATGCCAGGGCCACGAAACGATACTTGATGATGTGATAAAAATGAATAATTAACTGTGAAATTAAAACGTGTTTCCCTATGTGCAACTGAAACAAAAACATAAGGCCAATTAGTCATCTCACATTTTGTGGATTTCGGGCTGTGAATTTAAATTATCAAAAGATAGTAAAAATACTTTCCAAAAAAAAAAATATTATTCCAAAATAAAAATTAATAACAAATTATCCATATAGCACTCGTATAGTAACACAATCAATCAAATTTATGAAGAACAAGCCCTGCTGCCTTCAACACTGTTGTCGTCCAACAGGCCTTCAGCCTCCTAGCATGCATTGCGGCATTAAAGATTTGCACAACTACATATTCTGTACAATTTATTTCCTCAGTTGCTGTTCTGATTGTTTCATTAATTTCTAGTTATGCTATTTAGTTTGTTCGGTGATCATTTTAATCTGAATGACCTTTGATTTAATGAAAAGCTCTTCTTCTGCTTACACATTATAAGCAGAAAATGTTTCTACCTCTCTCATGAGCGCCACAAAGTGACTGCTGGCTACCCCTGGTAATATTTGCAAGCTATATTGCTCAAATTATGTGACAGTGCATTTTTGATCAATTTTTTCAAACTCTCCTCGCACATCTCAGACGTTCATTGGCTCTTCCCGGTTTTATTAAATTGGACGACTATCGTTGTCATTGGCAGGCAATGAGTTAAGAAAGACACTCTGTGTTGACAAGTATGCAAAATTGTGGTGTCGAGGTATTTATTTGCAAAAAAGTTGCTATAAAATATTCAGATTTTTTTTTGTCAGATTGCATCTTATCATCAGGCACCCAGAGGTTCACACCTATAATTTATTGCCAACATTCTCTCATACTAGCACTGCAGCCCATCAGAGCCTCAGGAGAACAACAATGTGTGTGTTTGTGTGTGTGTGTTTTTGATTTTTTTCTTTTTGTTGCGACGATAACAAGCCAGTGTGACACTTTGTATGATGGAGTATTCGGGCCATGCTGAAAAAGAAAAAGCTATTAATTTACAGGAATGAAATTGGAAAGGTGAGATGGATGAAACGTTGCAAGGAAATGTAACATTGAGTTTGTTTTGGGGGGGTTAAAAATTGACATGTTGCAGGAATCAAATTCATGATATGGCTGTAAAGAAAGGCTAACGATTTGTAACTCATTTCTGCCTAATGGCTAACATTATCATTTTTTTTTCTTTTCGCTAACACATATTTTTATGACAAAGGCAGAGTACCGCGATGCAAAAATCTCAATTCGGCAAAAATATGGTAACACTTAATTTGACAGTGGGTTAATAAGACCATCATAATTATGACATGACACTGTCATGACCATTAATGACAACTTAACGTCAGGTCATAAGCAAAGTCTCACCCGGCAAATTGTCTCTTATGACAATTCGACATATGAATTATGTCACTTTTTATGCTAAGTTGACATTGTTTGAGATATCTTTGTCCTGACAACAAAAGCCAAGACAAAATTCCCAGTCGTAAACATGACATAGCAGACCGTGACATGACACAATTATGACACTGTCATGAACTGATTTGACAGTGTAATTACGCTTCATGAAAGGTTCAAATTTTTCCACTTGATTTGAACACTAGGGAAATAAATGGTCATGACACTATCACAAATGTCAACTTTGCATCAAATGTGACATAAATTATATGTCAAGTTGTTATGACAGTGACACCAAAAGTGACATAATTTGCCAGATGCCACTTGATGACATCTGTATAAGCATTCATGCTCATGACACTGTCATGTCATAATTATGACAATCTATGAAACCCACTGTAAAATAGTGTTGCCCAATATGACTTAGGCAATTATACTGTTAGGCTAACAAAATCTAACAAATAATTGCTATATGAAGAAGGAAAAATACTAAAATCTGGTATATTTCTAGTATTATGCACTCACATGCAACATGACTGACATATTTTGCAACTTTATACTGTCACTGTCACACATTTCCATCGTATTTTGACATACTTCACAATTTCATTCCTCTCGTTACAAATCGTTGCATCGTCTTATGATTAAAATCTTGAATATCTGTTTTTGGTGTGGCCCAAATATGCCTTTGTACGGTCCGATTTAAAAACTTTTAATTTTGCTTCTGCCAGGATTCTGTGTGGTGACTTATTTTCACTTTGTCGCTACGTCAACTGATAGAGACTAGTGCCTTGCTCAGTATAAGTACTGGTTTGACTAAAGCCTACATGCGGCTTATTATTTCTCCCTCATCTTCTCACATGTTCAATAAAAGGGAATCTTTGTGTGTAAAATGCTGTGTTTTGATCTTGCAAACTGGATGAGGAAAAGGTTCGAACTTTGTTTTAGTGTCTTTTATAGGACAAGTGGTTTTAACCCACTGACGGTCCTGGATGTTCAATCCATTTTTGACTCATCATGCCAGTCAAAAGTGATTGGACGCCCAGCACTATCATTGGTGCTGAAAGATGAAAATTTGCTGCTAGTCCTCCCTGTTTAAATTAATTGGATGTCTATCACTGTCAATGGCATGCATGAAATGCTGTGACCCCCCTCCCCAATCGGTATGTATTTTTTTTAAAAAAAAATGTATTCCATTAATCAAACTTTTTTTTTTAAATAATGTGTTAAAGCAACACTAGGTAACATTTCAACCTTTATAAAATACAGTGGTACCTCGACATACGATCGCTTCGTCATCCGACATAAAATTTGACTCTCCATTTGTTTCTACATCAGACGACATGTTGAAATACAACGATTAATGACCGCGCCACAGTTTTTGTTTTACCGCGAGACTGACACATGACGGATTTTCTTGTGAGAGAAACTATCACGGGTTCCAAGAAGGTTAGTGCAAGTGGTGAAAAAAGGTAACGCTTACAATTAAAATGAAGATGGAAATGATAGAAAAATATCAGCATGGTGTGCACGTCCATGAACTGGCTCGACAGTAATCAGATGACCTCTGTTCGCCAGTCTTTATAAGTTAAGGCGACAATTATTATTGTGGTAACATCGCCAAAGAAATCGCCAGCTTCCTCAGGTTTTTAATCATTTATTTCAGAACTTGTGCAACACAACAAACCAACGATCCGCCGCAATTGACGCCAATAACAAAACAAAATCTCTACTGCACCTTTCTCACTGTCTGGAAGCCACGCGGTGCATTCAGGTACAGCATGCAAAACACGTCTGCCACATTTGAACCCGATTCATCACGTTATTACAGGAATTATTATTGAATTCAGAATTTATTTTGCTATGTGTACCGTAATTGCTATTTGTTATAGTACCAGCAGTATTTATTAATGATTAATGATGATCTCGTAGGTTTTCCGGCTGTGGAACGAATACAGTGGGGAGAACAAGTATTTGATACACTGCCAATGGAAAAACCCATTGACAGTGTATCAAATACTTGTTCTCCCCACTGTAAATGGAATTATAATGTATTCTTATGGGAAAAATATGCTCAACATACGACCATTTTGACTTACAAACAAGGTCCTGGAACGAATGAACTTTGTATGTAGAGGTACCACTGTATTTTCATAACATTTGTGATGGTATGTCGATTGACAACTAATTGAATGACACCTCATTTATATCTTGAGGGGGTCTGTATCACTTTCCCCGTCACTAATAACTAATGAGGAGGGTGGCAGGAACCCAGCCACACAAAAAAATTACAAATGTGTAACGGCATCTGCACTTCCATTTGTTATAAAGACGAAATCGATGCTAATGCTTTCCCGCGAATTCTGCAAAGATTGCAGAGCAACAAAAGAGACAAAAAGTTTTGCCTGAGGAGGTAAAAAAGAGAGGCTACCAGGATATACAGCTTTTACTCTGTGGGGTTAGCCACACTAAACCCATACGGTTGCTAACCGTCATATGCTATTGTTTAGCCTCAACTGGATTCATTACCTTATTACTTACTATTCATCCTTCACACAGCCGATGGAAACAAATGTTGTTTAATCCATCTGCAGGCGACCGGTAGATTGATTTTTGATTGATTGATGATTTTACAACACTGTCCGGGTCTGCGGTGGTCCTCATGGGAAACTAAGGCTGCAGCTATCAATTATTTTAGTAATCGATGAACTAGTTATTTCTAATAATCAAGTAATCGATAACGTACATAAAAAATTAAAATACCTGAGCTGAGCGTCAAACGGTATAAAAAAAAAATAAAGAAATAAATGCATAAGCATAAGTACAACACAAGAAGAATTGGCTAACTTACATAGCAAAAGTCTGCTAGCTTAAATGCTATAAAGTGCTAACTTGTTTTTACAATGCTCTTAGTAAATTGTTCAAACACATATTCCCACAACAAACGGCTAAATATACCGATAAACTAAATTAAGATGCAAAAAACATTAGCTCCAACAAAAACTTAGCAAAAGTCCGCTACCTTAAATGCTAACTTTTTATTTTTATTTTTACAATGCTCTTAACATATGGTTCTCTTAACCCATTCCCACAAAAACAGCTAAATATATCTATAAACTGAGTTACGAATGCATTAAAATAACATTAGCTCAAACAAAAACTTGGCTTATGTTGGTCTTAACCGGGCACAGCTGGATTCAGCCATGTGAAATGAGTTATGTCATTTTCACTGTTGCCACTAGAGGGCAGTGTAGCCACCCAAATCAATAAAACATCGCAAACACTTACAAAACCAACCATTACAACTCCACTTTAATTAAACGAATACTCAAAGCAGCAAAATTTAATTTGAATCTTTTTTTCTAATCGAATTACTCAAGATTAATCGATTAATCGTTGCAGCACTATGGGAAACCCAGTCGTCCTTTAGGTAGAACACTCGCTTTTTCTACCAGCGTTGCTAGAATCGACTAAAACTGAAAAGGTACCAAGTGTTGCTTTTTTTTTTTTTTTTTTTTTATGTGTAAAAAGTCACTTGTGCTATAAAGGAATAATGATCTTATTTTTCTAAATTATTTTCTTATTGTTATAAATAAATGTATCAATTAATACAATATGATTAAAACTAAATAAATACAATAACAACGGTTTTAAAAAGGAATTCCGATCCCAAAAAACATGCTAAAGTTTTATAGTATTTAGCTAATAGCATGCCATTGACAGCGATAAATGTCCAATTCATTTAAAGTGGGAGGACTGACTTTGAACTCTCATGTGTGAGTGCCATTGACAGCGTTAGATGTCCAAATCATTTTTGACTGGAAACAAATGTTCATTTGCCCCCTCCCAGTCAAAATGAATTAGACATTTAGCACCGTCAATGGCAGCGAATGAGTGCCCTTTAAAGAATTTTTTTTTTTTTTAATGAATTAATAATTCGTAAATGGAAATGAACTTGTGCTGCTGTCCTGGATCTACTAAATGTTTTCTTTAAAGTGAAATCTTTTTACTAACCTTCGCTTGATTTCTTCCACCAAGACTTTGACCTCTTTTCTCTTCACTCTCATCTAGCCGAGGATTGCCAGACGGACTCGGAGAGTTTCCTCGTTCCCGTAGCTGTCGGAGTTGCCCTGCTTGTTCTCGTTCTTATCGTTCTGCTGGCCTATTTCATCGGGAGAAAGAGAAACTTGGCCAGCGGTTATGAGTCTTTCTAGACTGCTCTCGTTTCATAATCGAGACAAAACTCTGCCTGTCTTCCTCATTTTCGTTAGCATCGCCGTTTGGTTTCCTAAGTTCTTCTTTGCACTTTTCTTTCCCGCCCTTTGATTAATGATTTGAGGCTTTGGGAAATACATTATAACACTTGTGGGAAACAACTAGAACATTATTAGCTTAGCTTAGCTTAGCTTAACTTGGTGTGATGATTTTGTGATTTGTAAGGGACTTATTTGCAGGCCACGTGAAGTACTCATTGGGTGGCTCATGAAATCTTATCGTTTTAACTTTAAACAGGCTTTAGAAATCCTCACTAGAATATCGACACTAAACAAGTGGTTCTGAAACTTGCTAAATGTAAAGAACCTCACGAATTTCACATGAGCATTCACCAAACCCTTCGAAATTTAATACTAAAGCTTTTTTTTCTAATTCAAAGCCGATATAGCAATGCTAGCAAGCTAATATCTCAGTGAATTGCTGTTCCAATTTCTTCAAATTTAATACAAATAATTTTGCTGTTCATTTTCACGTTGAAAAATGAAACATTTCATTTCACGCTGTTCTTTAATTTAGTTTTCTTGTCTACATTCTCATTTTATTGCCACATTCTTGCATAAGGTGACAATAATTTGATTTCCAAATAAAAGGGCACTCAGTCCGGCCTCGAGACACTTTAAATTTTCCTCCCACATTCACTCAAAGACACCTTATGACTTTAATACAGTATGTTTAAAGTGTGATTCCGCCGTCTGGATAGAAAATTAGTTTTGTAACAAAATAATTAGGGCTGTCAAACAATTAAACTTTTTAATCGAGTTAATCACAGCTTAAAAATAAATCGCAATTCAAACCATCTATAAAATATGCCATATTTTTCTGTAAATTATTGTTGGAATGGAAAGATAAGACACAAGACGGATATATACATGCAACGTACTGTACATAAGTACTGTATTTCTTTATTATAACAATAAATCAACAAGATGGCATTAACATTAACATTCTGTTAAATCGATCCATGGATAGAAAGACTTGTAGTTTTAAAAAGATAAATATTCATACAAGTTATAGAAATTTTATATTAAAACCCCTCTTAATGTTTTTGTTTTAATGAAATTTGTAAAAATTTTCAATCAAAAAATAAACTAGTAGCTCGCCATTGTTGATGTCAATAATTACACAATGCTCATGGTGCTTAAACCCATAAAATTAGTTGCACCAAAGCTTCAGCAGAGGGAGACAAAAAACACAACCCCCAGCAGCCCCCTTCGCTCCCAGCTGTTTTACCGGATTTTGACTGATTTTGCAAGGCCCACAGAAAATTCTGTTCTATCGCTATATAAACATGGAACCCACCAAAAGAAAGATTAGACTCTCTTCTTTCAGCAGGAAAAAAAGTTAGTTCATATCTTTTTCCATTCTTTAGAAATCAGCATTAGAAAATAGCTTAGTTTGAACAATTTTTCAATTTCTAAAAAAACTGAGAAATTGAGCTTTTTGTAAAAGCATACATTTCAAACATAACTGACTTTAGCACTGCTATTTTTGGTTTTATGACATCCCAAACATCTGAATAATGTTTTCCTTCTACAAAATAACATAAACAACAAGACAAACACAGCTTTTGATGGCAAAGTAACAATTTATTTACACATAACTAAACAATTGAACTGAGAGATGACGCTGTTGTGGCTGCGGCTGCGGGGTAAATGTTTTCCTCATCGCCGCCTGTCTCATTAAGATAGATTTTTTTTTAATCTTTCTTATGTAGTGCCCACTACCTCATAACAGAATTCCCCTAGGGAACTTGTGTGGGGCATGTGCCTTGTGTTTTCTATCGTTCTCCACATTTTCTCACGCTTCTTACTTCTTCCAACCTCCATTTCCTGACGATTTCTCTTCATTCACTTCCTTTCATGGTCCAGTATGAGTTCTTACCAAATGCGCTACTACCCTCCAGTGGCAAGCTTTATTGCTTTAAAATGGATTTTGAGCGTTGTGCTTTGGAGCAACGTTGCATCAGAACCTAGAGATGTAGCTTGTGAAAAAAAAATGTAAAAGACCTATAAATACGTTTTTGGGACACTGAAACAATTAAAAATAGAACATATTTAGATGTTTTTGGGAGCTAATGAGTTAAAAATATATATTTTTGGGGTTCATTTCATTCTTTTTTTTTGTTTGTTTGTTTTATTGCTTTAAAACTTTTATAAAATTAAATATTTTACCGGAAAACTCTTAATTTTAAAATCCTATATAGGAAAGTCAATTACATGCAGTGACACTTTTCGGCCACCAGGAGGGGCCTGCCCCCCCTTTAAACCCCGCGTACGGTGTAGCATAGTGAAAAAGTGAGAAGATTACAGAAGTAGAAGAATTATAAAAACAGAGTAACATAGAGGGTAGCGTTAAAGTTACCTCTATCGGTTTTGAATTTAGAAAAAAAAACGCTTTATTTTGAAATTCCGAAGGGTTCGTTGAATGCACATGAGAAACCGGTGGGGATCGTTACCTTCAGCAAAGTTAAGAACCACTGCATCAAACCAAAACAGCAGGGAAAATCTAATTCTTAATAAGAAATAAAAATGTGAGGTGCTATAACTTAACCATTTGTTTATATTTGCTCATCATTGTTAGCTTAGAATGATGGATGTACTGTAAACACTTACAAAAAGTGAGATTCTTAACACTTCTGACACTAAACCAAAACATTAAAAAATGATGCTGCCTTATTTCCTAAAACTACTTTCATAAAAGATTTTCCCATCCTTGTCAAATGAATGCACGCGTTTACAAAAATGTCCTTTCTCTTCTTTTTGCAAAAAATGTGATTGTCTTCCAGGCTCAGATGTGTGTATCTTCTAACCATTCTAGGGAATTTTACCACCATTGCTGCTTGTTAACTGTTAACTGACAGCGCTAACCCTGCTGTCTTTTTTGTGTGTGCATGTCTGTTTTTGTGTACGCCATCAGCCGAGGAATGCTTCCTGGACTCTGATTTGAGCTTTTTGGTGCCTATTGCGGTGGGTGTGGCCCTCAGCTTCCTAATCGTCCTTGTCCTTCTCTCTTACCTGATTGGCCGGAGGAAGAGTCGCACTGGCTACCAGTCTGTATAAAGCTCTGCTTTTGCATACTCTCAAATGTTATACCCTTTCACCCTTTAAAAGTAACTTTCAACCTATTTCCCCTTCTGATTTGGTTTCGTCTTTCACCTCTTTTGCCAATAACTATACCAGCCAAACCATATCAATGAGTATTGCATCGTTTGACTCAAGACCGCATGTCCACTTCCACTCCCAAACTGAAGGGGCCCCCCTTGCGCCCTTAACAATATTATACGCGATTAATCTTGTATAGAATGACTTGATATTTGTTGATGATGAATGACTTGAATGTACAAGCAAAGCCAGAGCACATTGACTTGAATGCCTGAAAATGCTGATTTATGTTTTTTTTTTCCTAAATGCACACAAAGTTGAACTGTTGAGACAAGGCACTAAACACTTTACCAGCAAAGTATGCGATTAAAGTGAAATCTTACTTTTCTTATCACGTAATGTCCAAGTATATATGGGGCGCCGTTTGTAAAGCAGCACATGCTGAAATACACGACAACATTTTCTCACATTTAGCGCCACACGGTGTTTAAAATGGTGTGAAATTTTTAGTCACTTTTTTGTTGTTGTTGCAAATTTACAACATTATTTAGCAACTTAAATATTTATTTTTAAATAAGAAGTTTGAATGAATGAATGAAATATTAATTGTCATCATCATCGGTATCATTGACGATCATTGACAATTACAAAATGTGATATGATTTGCCCGAAGGAACCGAAGAAGAAGACAAAGGCAGACTCTTACAACTAAAGACGCACAATCAGACATGGTACAGTTACATACATCACATGGCCACGAGCTCATTTGCGCGTCGGCATTGGTCAAGATCGTCAGCCAAAATTTCCAGCCTTTTGATGTGAACATCTCTCTCCTCGACCGCCTGCTTGAGTGTCTCGTTTTCAGCGCGCATTAACTGGAGCTCTCTGACGATTTCTTGATTCTGGTTTTGAATCAAGCCATTCAAGGAGACCTCCAATTTCTGTATGGAGGATTTTATTTCATCCAAGTCTCCAGGTTTCAAATTCTTTGTAGCCATACTGGGAGTCGAGCTTGCTGGCCCTGAGTTGGCCCGGAATGCTTATCGGTTGAGATAAGTTGCTCTTGGGAGCTCAGAGGAGTGCGTCTGCTCACAGCTTGAGCTGAATCAAGAATGCAAATTTTGGACCTGATTGTTTAAATCCAGAACTAAATATTTAATTTAAATCTTCAATTTATATCTTATATCCTAAATGTTAAATCAGGAAACTGTCGGAACTAAATATTTAGCTTAATATTAGGGCTGTCAAACGATTAAAATTTTTAATCGAGTTAATTACAGCTTAAAAATTAATTAATCGCAATTAATCGCAATTCAAACCATCTATAAAATATGCCATATTTTTGTGTAAATTATTGTTGGAATGGAAAGATAAGACACAAGATGGATACAGTATATACATTCAACATACGGTACATAAGGACTGTATTTGTTTACTATAACAATAAATCCACAAGATGGCATTAACATTATTAACATTCTGTTAAAGCGATCCATGGATAGAAAGACTTGTAGTTCTTAAAAGAAAAATATTAGTACAAGTTATAGAAATTTTATATTAAAATCCCTCTTAGTGTTTTAGTTTTCAATAAAATTTGTAAAATTTTCAATCAAAAAATAAACTAGTAGCCCGCCCTTGTTGATGTCAATAATTACTTACACAATGCTCATTGGTGCTGAAGCCTATAAAGTCAGTCGCACCCAAGCGCCAGCAGAGGGCGGCAAAACTCCATAAAACACAATTAACAAGTGAGCGTTTCACTGTACCGTCATTTAAATGTGTCTGAGCGGCACATCTGCATTAATTGCGTCAAATATTTTAACGTGATTAATTAAAAAAATTAATTAAAGCCTGTTAACGCGATAATTTTGACAGCCCTACTTAATATGCAAATTCACATGACTGGAGACCTGAAGTAACAAAATAAAAGCTGGTGGAGCAGCTCAGACTGTCTGAATAAAACCTATGCAACGGTTGCAGTCTGCTCTTGAACAAGAGTCATTGTCATAATAACAATATATAGGTAAAATACATATTTAGAAGAAACTAAAGAGTATTTTGTATGCTCCAGCTTTTATTTTGTTACTTCCGGTCTCCGGTCATGTGAATTTGCATATTAAGCTAAATATTTAATTCCAACCGTTTCCAGATTTTAGCATTTAGGATATAGGATATAAATTTAAGATTAAAATTAAATATTTAGTTCTGGATTTAAAAATTCAGGTCCATAACTTCTTATTTATAAATGAATATTTAGGTTGCTAAATAATGTTTTAAATGTGCAAGAAAAAAAAGTGACTAAAAATTTCACACCACGTTTTCAACACTGTGTGGCGCTAAATGTGAGAAAATGCTGTCGTAATTTTCAGCACGTGCTGCTTTACAAATGGCGCCACTGAAGTATACGCATTTTATTTCATGCAGTTTTTTCCCAATACGGTATGTTTGAATTAGTGTTGCACCGATACTATTTTTTGGCTGCTGATTCCAAAACCCAGCTGTTTTGTATTGGCTGAAAAATACAATTATTTCCCGTCTACTACAAAAATACTGCATACTCACCTGAATGTAAAGTATTTTGCAATCTTGACTTGGTCAGACACTGCGTAGCTCCTTGGCTGGAATTGAGGCGCCCAAGTGACGTCCAATCCATTTGAAGCGTGAGGCATAAACTTCATCATCAGTTGATGGGAAACTAGGGGCGGGGCCACTCCGTAGGCTGTCAAAAACTTCCAATATTTTCAGAACCAAAGCTGCTAGTGACCTTAAACCAAAACAGGTGGTATGAAAAGGTATCTGGACATTTTGGAATTTCTCGAATTTCTGCTAAAAATCACCATCAAATGTGATCTGATCTTTGTCAAAATCACACAGATGAAAAAACAGTGTCTGCTTTACCTAAAACCACCCAAACATTTATAGGTTTTCATATTCTAATGAGGATAATATGCAAAAAATGACAGAAGGTGGTGAAGGGAAAAGGTACCGTTCTCTCACACGCCATATTTTTGTTTGCATTAGTCTAACACATTCATCTAACTATAGTTTAGGCAGACTTCACTCAGTGCCCTTGACACATTAAAGTTATCACCTTATCGGCGCTCATGAGGGGGAAAAGGAAAAATAGTACCGTTTCTTGTAGGCGCCGTCTGTTTGCATTACTCGAACACACGTAATATAATCAATCAGGGAATCGTATCATTTCTCATATTCACTGTAGGACTGCACTACTCTAACACACCTAATGTAAAATAAATAGCACACCATAGTTTAATGAAACAGAATAGAACGCTATCTTATCACAGAAGCCCAACGTGGGTGCCACGAGCAAGATTGACGCGCCAACTCTGGCAATCAGTCCTCCCGACAAACGAACAAGGACAAAGACCAGCGCGCTTTGTCCTAAAACAAGTATTGCCAGCCCGGATAACCAAAGTTGATAGCAGGCGCTTGTGACGTCAAGACCAGTGTCGGTCGCTGTGGCAACCACATCCCATCCACGCACGAACACAAACAGCCCGAAACCGGCCAGAGAGGGATGATCCCAAAGCAACGCCCAGACACACCTTCGGCCGGCCCACGGACTTAAAAAACACTGGACACTGAGATAAGACAGATTTTGCTGAAACATGTAGCCTTGTTTTGGATCCAGAATTGTCCCTCCGTCGTCTGTTTTTGCCTTGTTTTTGAGCAGTACATTATGTCTTCGTACTCCCCGGTACCGATGACATTTTCCTGTTACATTTTAGTGCCGTATTGGTACCGATGCTAGTATTGGTGCAACACTAGTTTAAACCAAAAAGATTTGAAACAGACTCATTAACTGCTTTGCAAAGCAACTGATCACTAACCCACATTTTGTGCCTTTCCTTTAGCCACTGTTCATTTGCTTTACTCAAGAAGAAAGTCATGTGATAATGATGAGCTTGTCTTAATGCGTGCGTGGTGACCATTGAAATAAAAGTTTGGTTCTTGTTTTGTAGCGCTGGCGTTTGTTTTTGCTGTTTTTATGGCGGCATATGATCTTGTGACTGAATTCAAAGGTTGCCCTATTTGACAAGCGGGATTACAACCTGTTTAAAGTTCCTGATGTGGAAAACAAGTTATGGGGACAAATGGCTGTTACACCTGTAAAGTAAACCAACTGGTATGTCAGTGGCACTTGCAAGACTTTCTATTTCTATATGGAGGAAAACACAGACAAGGCTGAAAAAGCAGTTTCTGCTCTTGCGCCCCTATTTAAAATAAACTGCTGTATTTTAAGCCAAAAGAACTGTCATGTTTGCTAGAACAATATGTCTATATGCTGTCATAGCAGATTCGTGGCGCATTAAGCCCCCCAGCTATTTTTAAATGATCTGTTTTACCCTGGAGACCCCCGTTTACAGACGTCGCACAACGGCTTTTGTTAACTAAGCCATAAAAAGAAGGTAAGTAATTATATTATTCGAAATGTCTGTCATTTTTAGGTTAGAATCATCAATTGATGTCTAATATTTAGTTTTAAAAAAAACGACTTTAAAAAACTATTCACTCACATACAGTGCCCTCCATAATTATTGGCACCCCTGGTTAAGATTTGTTTTTTAGCTTCTAATATTTTTTTTTTAAATTCAAATAATATGGGACCTTAATGGAAAAAAAGAGAAAAATCCAACCTTCAATACAAGTGCATTTATTCAGTGGGGAAAAAACCCCACATAAAGAAATAATTATTTGAAATCAAATAATGTGTGTCACGATTATTAGCACTCCTGGTGTTAATACTTTGTACAACCCCCTTTTGCCAACAAAACAAGGTCTGGGGACTGATTGACTTGATTTTGTGTCCGGTGAACCATTTCTGTGTAGATTTGGCCATATGTTTAGGGTCATTGTCTTGCTGAAAGACCCAGTGACAACCCATCTTCAGCTTTCGGGCAGAGGGCAACAGATTTTGATTTAAAATGTCATGGTATTTCAAAGCATTCATGATGCCATGCACCCTAACAAGGTTCCCAGGGCCTTTGGAACCGAAACAGCCCCACAGCATCACTGATCCACCCCATACTTCACAGTGGGTATGAGGTGCTTTTCAGCATGCACATCTTTCGTGGCACGCCAGACCCACTTACAGTGTTTGGTTCCAAAAAACTCAATCTTGGTCTCATCTGACCAAAGCACACTGTCCCAGTTGAAGCCTGGGGTGGGGAAGCCCAGTTGAAGTGGGTCTGGCATGCCACGAAAGATGCGCATGCTGAAAAGCACCTCATACCCGATGTATAGTATGGGGGTGGGTCAGTGATGTCTGTAAAAGTCACAGATATCTACCTCATAACTATCATTTATTAGTATTTTTTTTTTGTTACTGTCGTATTTTCCCCAGTATTTTAGATGAGCAATCGATCCAAACAAAGAAAAAAATGTTTAAAAGGGTAAATATATGAAAATCACCACTCCTTGTCGTCTGCGATTTCTGCATCACTACCTTTGTTATATTACCATGTTTCACATATAAAATCCCCCCAAAATCCGGCTGTGGCCATTCACAGCTGTGTCTTGACACTCTGTGATGGAGTTTTGGGATTGAAAAGAGGTAAATACCTTATAATATCTCGTTAAATTGATGGCGTCTTTAATTATGCTCTCATGTTCTCATCTCCAGTTCGGGTTTTGCTGTTTTTTTCTAAATGCCCTCCAGTTCAGAATTTTTCATCCCCCAGAAAATTGAGATTTTAAGCTGTCCAATGGTGTATCACACATGCATATAGGACAATTTTGAAATTTGCCCAAACTGGGGGTCTCAGAGCAGAACTTCAAGTCCATTTTCCACCATTTTTATTTTTAAAAATGCATAAAAATAATGAATACCAAGACAACATTCCAAAGTGTTATGTACTCTGGTTTCAAGAGGTTGTAAGCATAAAATAAGATGGCAAAGATGGAAGACCCCAATACATGGGTTCGTGGTGCTACGCCAACTAGCAAAATCCAACACTGGGAGTTATCCACGTGAGGTGGGATTATTTTGGATGTTTTGGACAAAAATACTTAGTCACATTTTAGTCATTTCAAAATGTTTGTCTAGTTTTAGTCGACAAAATGTCAAATTTCGTTGGTAAAATTCAAAGTTTTTAGTCCAAAAATAAAGGTCCCAACCATTTCACCGCCAACTTTGTGATATTACTCAGCAGGAAAAGCAGTACATTTTCAACCCACCTAGAAGCAAAGAACTGTCCGAGCGTTGTAACAGATTGGTCTGATCTCCAAGTCTAGACTTACCAACCAGAAAAGCCTAGTGACTCTGCTTTAAAATGGCCAGTGTTCTAAAAGGATGCTCACCATTCTGAACATTTAGTGTGTGATAATCACACAGCAAAGACCTTTAAGGATAAAGCATTGCCTATTCTCTTGCCAAGGTTAGAAAAATCCTACCATGAGTCTCAAAGCAATAGGGAGAGTTGGGGGGCACACAGCATTTCACATGAGTGACAACCAGACAGTTACAAAGCAGGCTAACTACAAATATCCCACATGTGACAAAAACCATGGCGCATTTGAATCTCCCCAGATGAAACCTGGCATTAGTTTATGTTTTAGTCCCCCAGAGACAGTTTAGCTGGTTAGGAAAATTCTTTATTGTTGCAAATGGAGACAACCACAGACTAAACAATCACTGTAAACACACCGTCTTCAGAGTCATCATCCATTTTGTAATTCTGGTAACCAGACATATCTTTACGTAGGTTGAAAGCGTCGCTCTGCTGCCCCTTGGTGGCGTTGTGGACCTCGCGGTGGTCATTGAAGGAGTTGTCGCTCTGCTGCCCCTTGGTGGCATTGTGGACTTCATGGTGGTCGGCCAAGGCGTCGACGCTCTGCTGCCCCTTGGTGGCATTGTGGCCTTTGTGGTGGTCATTGAAGGCTTCGTCGCTCTGCTGCCCCTTGGTGGCATTGTGACCCTCGTGGTGGTCGTAGGCAAAGACTTGATCGCTCTGCTGACCCTTTGTGGCGTTGTGTCCCTCGTGGTGGTCATTGAAAGCTTCGTCGATCTGCTGCCCCTTGGTGGCATTGTGGCCCTCATGGTGGTCGGCCAAGGCTTCATCGCTTTGCTGCCCCTTGGTGGAGTTGTGGCCCTCGTTGTGGTCGGCCAAGACCGAATCGCTCTGCTGCCCCTTGGTGGCATTGTGGCCCTTGTGGTGGTCATTGAAAGCTTCGTTGCTCTGCTGCCCCTTGGTGGCATTGTGGCCCTTGTGGTGGTCATTGAAGGTGTCGTCACTCTGCTGCCCCTTGGTGGAGTTGTGGCCCTCGTTGTGGTCGGCCAAGACCGAATCGCTCTGTTGCCCCTTGGTGGAGTTGTGGCCCTTGTGGTGGTCATTGAAGGAGTCGTCGCTCTGCTGCTCCTTGGTGGCATTGTGGCCCTTGTGGTGGTCATTGAAGGTGTAGTCACTCTGCTGCCCCATGGTGGCGTTGTGGCCCTCATGATGGTCGGCCAAGGCTTCATCGCTTTGCTGCCCCTTGGTGGAGTTGTGGCGGTCATTGAAGGAGTCGTCGCTCTGCTGCCCCTTGGTGGCGTTGTGGCCCTTGTGGTGGTCGTTAAAGGAGTCGTCGCTCTGCTGCCCCTTGGTGGCGTTGTGGCCCTTGTGGTGGTCGTTAAAGGCGTCGTCGCTCTGCTGCCCCTTGGTGGCGTTGTGGCCCTTGTGGTGGTCGTTAAAGGCGTCGTCGCTCTGCTGCCCCTTGGTGGCGTTGTGGCCCTTGTGGTGGTCGTTAAAGGCGTCGTCGCTCTGCTGCCCCTTGGTGGCGTTGTGGCCCTTGTGGTGGTCGTTAAAGGCGTCGTCGCTCTGCTGCCCCTTGGTGGCGTTGTGGCCCTTGAAGGCGTCGTCGCTCTGCTGCCCCTTGGTGGCGTTGTGGCCCTTGAAGGCGTCGTCGCTCTGCTGCCCCTTGGTGGCGTTGTGGCCCTTGAAGGCGTCGTCGCTCTGCTGCCCCTTGGTGGCGTTGTGGCCCTTGAAGGCGTCGTCGCTCTGCTGCCCCTTGGTGGCGTTGTGGCCCTTGAAGGCGTCGTCGCTCTGCTGCCCCTTGGTGGCGTTGTGGCCCTTGAAGGCGTCGTCGCTCTGCTGCCCCTTGGTGGCGTTGTGGCCCTTGAAGGAGTCGTCGCTCTGCTGCCCCTTGGTGGCGTTGTGGCCCTTGAAGGAGTAGTCGCTCTGCTGCCCCTTGGTGGCGTTGTGGCCCTTGAAGGAGTCGTCGCTCTGCTGCCCCTTGGTGGCGTTGTGGCCCTTGAAGGAGTCGTCGCTCTGCTGCCCCTTGGTGGCGTTGTGGCCCTTGAAGGAGTCGTCGCTCTGCTGCCCCTTGGTGGCATTGTGGCCCTCATGGTGGTCGGCCAAGGCGTCGACGCTCTGCTGCCCCTTGGTGGCATTGTGGCCTTTGTGGTGGTCATTGAAGGCTTCGTCGCTATGCTGCCCCTTGGTGGCATTGTGACCCTCATGGTGGTCGTAGGCAAAGACTGCGTGGCTTTGCTGCCCCTTGGTGGCGTTGTGGCCCTTGTGGTGGTCATTGAAGGAGTCATCGCTCTGCTGCCCCTTGGTGGCGTTGTGGCCCTCGTGGTGGTCATTGAAGGCTTCATCGCTCTGCTGCCCCTTGGTGGCATTGTGGCCCTCATGGTGGTCGCCCAAGGCTTCATCGCTTTGCTGCCCCTTGGTGACATTGTGGCCCTCATGGTGGTCATTGAAGGCTTCGTCACTCTGCTGCCCCTTGGTGGCGTTGTGGCCCTTGTGATGGTCAAAGACTTGATCGCTCTGCTGACCCTTTGTGGCATTGTAGCCCTCATGGTGGTCGGCCAAGGCTTCACCGCTTTGCTGCCCCATGGTGGCGTTGTGGCCCTTGTGGTGGTCGTCGAAGGCTTCATCGTTCTGCTGGTCCTTGGTCATATTGTAGCTCTTTTTGTCATTGCTGAAGTCACTGTGGCTTGCTTTGTCAATCAATTCCACGTTTGTTACAGCAGGTTGGCCTTTCGTAGCGCCAACAGGAACACAAAGGCCTGCAAAGACAAAAAGTCATTTCATCATTTGGTGAGACAAAGACACCTTTTTCTTTAGCCGGAGTTTAAAATCAGTTTTCTTACCTTTTTCTATCAAGACAGCATTTACCAGAACAGCCACGAGCCAAACCGAAGCCATCATGTTGGTGTTGCAGTGACAGTTGTGACAAAGACAGGCTATGACAGCTTTTAAAGCAAGTGAAAGGTGCGCAAAGCTGGAGATAATTGGCTGTAATTAGTACTAAAACAGCTGCAAACAATTGGATGAGCAAAATGTTAACCCCATGAATTGTTTTTCAGTACTATTGACTTTGTTTAGCAGTTGTACGGCAATTACAAATGTTGAAAGAATACGAAATGTGAGTTCTACAAAGCAAATTCATGCCTTCATCATCAGACCTGAAGGAACAAACCACTTATTACACTAAAATTCAATGTCCAAAGTAATTCTATTTAGAACAGGGCCAGTTGGGGGCCCTAAGCAAAATAATGCCAAGGACCCCATATTTTTGGCCCACCATTTCGTCACAGTGTACTGTGAAACCCATACATGCAATCCAACCCATACGTCCATATTTTGTATATTAATCAGATTTTGTTGCACGGCATACTACAGTAGATCGCGCCAAACCTTTTTCTAAAAGAGGAAAACAAAGAAGTTAAGGAATAACTTTTATTTTTTAAAGCTTGAAAATAAGTATCAAAACTCACAAAGGTCAAATAAAGCAAACTGTAGTAAACAAAATAGAATTTAATTTAACAATTGCCAGATTGGGGTCCCCCTCGTGGTCAGGGGCCCTAAGCAGCTGCATAGTCTGCGTATAGGCTGGGCCGGCCCTGATTTAGACATATTAAAAATCCCCAACAGATTAAACATTAAACAATGAATGGCTTTATATAGTATGAAATCCCAACCCTTTCCCCACCCCCCACCACAGAAAAAAAAACATGTTAGGGTGTTATTGGGAGCTATGAAAAATGTATTTATTGATTTATTTATATTTTAAATTGGATTATCTTTGTTAACATTTAAAGTAGTATATTAGGGGTGTAAACAAAAGCAAAATTCTTGGCCGAAACTGAAAATCAAGTACCTCATGATGTGATACAATTTGCGATACGAGTCACACGATAACCAAATGAACATTTGTTCATTCACTGCCATCCCTCCCACTTCAAACGGATTGGACGTCTGTGGCCGTCAGTGGCAGCCAATGCCTGCCGATGAGTTAATTTTGGGGCATTTCATGTCATTTGCTATTGATTTTCAGTCACTTCATGTTTATTTTGGGGCGTTTTTGTGCCACGTCATGTTGACATTGGATTACATAACTAGAAGTGACCCCGGAATCTCCCCAAATGAATAAACTCAACAGGAAGTGACCTGTAAATAATGCCCCAAAAATCAGACTGGCTATGAATGCTTTAGTTTCAACTAGGGCTGTCAAACGATTAACATTTTTAATCGAGTTAATTACAGCTTAATAATTAATTCATCGTAATTAATCGCAATTCAAACCATCTATGAAATATGCCATATTTTTCTGTAAATTATTGTTGGGATGGAAAGACACAAGATGAATATATACATTCAACATACGGTACATAAGTACTGTATTTGTTTACATAACAATAAATTAACAAGATGGCATTAACATTATTAACATTCTGTTAAAGCGATCCATCGATAGAAAGACTTGTAGTTCTTAAAAGATAAATGTTAGAACAAGTTATAGAAATTTTATATTAAAGCCCCTCTTAATGTTTTCTTAATAAAATTTTTAGGGCTGTCAAATGATTAAAATTTTTAATCGAGTTAATTACAGCTTAAAAATTAATTAATCGCAATTCAAACCATCTCTAAAATATGCCATATTTTTATGTAAATTATTGTTGGAATGGAAAGATAAGACACACGATGGATCTATACATACAACATACTGTACATCAGTACTGTATTTGTTTATTGTAACAATAAATCCACAAATGGCATTATCAACATTCTTTCTGTTAAAGTGATCCACGGATAGAAAGACTTGTAGTTCTTAAACGATAAATGTTATAGTTACAAGTTATAGTAATTTTATATTAAAAATTAAGCCCCTCTTCATGTTTTTGTTTTAATAAAATTTGTAAAATTTTCAATCAAAAGTAGAATTAATATAATAATAAGAAGAATAAAAATAACAATAATAAAAATAGAGTGAAAAGTTTTACGTGTATTTTGCATAGCTATTTTTATATGGAATGCCAGTTCATTTTGCATTGTTGTTTAACTGTGTGTCCGAATAGGGCCTCATTACTATAGACTGAAGTGCTTTTCTTTTTGTGAACATTTTTTTTGAGAGATAGGAATATTATTTTTGTTGTGCTTTCACTAAACGATACTTATGTTTGTTGTGAAGGAGTTGCCGAAGCTCATGCCAATAAACGGCGCGGTCCAAAGAACGCCTGTGTCCACTCGCCTTTACTGTATAACATATACAGTGGGGAGATTACACAATGCTCATGAGTGCTTGAGCCCATAAAATCAGTCGCACCCAAGCGCCAGCAGAGGGCAACAAAACTCCAAAAAACACAAGTAACAAGTTGGTATTGCACTGTGCTGTCATTTTAATCTGTTTGAGCGGGGGATGTGCGTTAATTGCGTCAAATATTTTAACGTGATTAATTTTAAAAATTACCGCTCGTTAACACGATAATTTTGACAGCCCTAGTTTCAACTGAACATTCATTCACCCCTCCCACTCTTAATGGATTAGGCGTCTAGTGCTGTCATTTGCAGCCAAGAGTGTGGAAGGTTTTCGTAGCAACTTGTTGGCTCTGCATTAAACTGGCCAGTGTTCTAAGAGAACACTCGCCATTCTGAAGCTAATGCTAACACGGGCCAGAATGGTACGCCAGCCCTAGGAGTTACATTTAGTGTCTGATCACTCAGCAGACCTTTAAAAAGACTAAAGCAACATTGCATATTCTCTTTTACCAAGATAAAATGAATGTTAATGCGTCTTACGAGCAATGGGGAGGGGGTGCAGCACGTCACATGAGTGACACTGCAAACTACACATAAAATGCCACACACACACACACACGACGGAAACCATTGGTCATTTTCATTTGGTTAGATGAAAACTGGCATTTACAATGTTTTAGCTTCCCAAGACACTTTAGCTGTTGTCTCGCCGTGAAAATTGAAACGTTTTCGTTATAGTCATCGTTGAATACACTGCGTAGCACAAACATTCACGACTAGTTTGGAGCTAATCAGACAATGTGGGGGCTGTGAATTCACATGATAAAATCAAATAAACGTCAAGTAAATTCTTTATTGTAGCAAATGGAGACAATAGAATACTAAACAGTCACTGTAAACACACTCTCTTCAGAGTCATCATCCATTTTGTTATTCTGGTAGCCAGACACATCTTCGCGTAGGTTAAACATGTCGCTCTGCTGCCCCTTGGTGGCGTTGCGGTGGTCACCGAAGGCGTCGTCGCTCTGCTTGGTGGCGTTGCGGTGGTCACCGAAGGAGTCGTCGCTCTGCTTGGTGGCGTTGCGGTGGTCACCGAAGGAGTCGTCGCTCTGCTTGGTGGCGTTGCGGTGGTCACCGAAGGAGTCGTCGCTCTGCTTGGTGGCGTTGCGGTGGTCACCGAAGGAGTCGTCGCTCTGCTTGGTGGCGTTGCGGTGGTCACCGAAGGAGTCGTCGCTCTGCTTGGTGGCGTTGCGGTGGTCACCGAAGGCCTCGTCGCTCTGCTTGGTGGCGTTGCGGTGGTCACCGAAGGCCTCGTCGCTCTGCTTGGTGGCGTTGCGGTGGTCACCGAAGGCCTCGTCGCTCTGCTTGGTGGCGTTGCGGTGGTCACCGAAGGCCTCGTCGCTCTGCTTGGTCGCGTTGTGGCCCTTGTGCTGGTCATTGAATGCTTCGTCGCTCTGCTGCCCCTTGGTGGCATTGTGGCCCTTGTGGTGGTCGTCGAAGGCTTCATCATTCTGCTGGTCCTTGGTCATGTTATAGTTCCTTTGGTCATTGCTGAAGTCATCGTGACTTGCTTTGTCATTCAATTCCACGTTTGTTACAGGTTGGCCTTTCGTAGCACCAACAGGAACACAAAGGCCTGCAGAGACAAAAAGTTATTTTGGCATTTGCAAGGACAAACACACCTGTTTCTTTAGCCGGGTTTAAAACTGTTTTCTTACCTTTTTCTATCAAAATAGCGTTTACCAGAACAGCCACGAGCCAAACAGAAGCCATCGTGTTGGTGTTGCAGTGACAGTTGTGAAAAAGACAAGCTACAACAGCTTTTAAAATGAGCGAAAAGTGAGCAAAGCTGGAGATAATTGGCTGTAATTAGTACTAAGACAGCTGCAAACATTTGAATGAGCAAAATTTTAACCCCATGAATTGTTTTTCAGTACTATTGACTTTGTTTAGCAGTTGTATGGCAATTACAAATGTTGAAAGAATATGAAATGTGAGTTCCACAAAGCAATTTCATGCCTTCATTATCAGACCTGAAGGAACAACAAACCACTTACTACACCAAAACTCAATGTCCAAAGTAATTCTATTTAGAAGTATTAAAAGCCCCAACAAAGATTAAACATTAAATGAGAAATTAATGGCTTCATATCGTATGAAACACCGCCCCCCCCCCCCCCCCCCCAAAAAAAAAAAAAATCATGTAAGGGTATTATTGGGAGCTACAACTGCAATGTATTTTCTTTTAATTAGATTATCTTTGTATATATTTTATATATTATATTAGCAATGTACCAAAAGCAAAATTCTTAGCCGAAACTAAAAATTGAGTACCTCACGATGATACAATTTGCGATACGAGGCTCAAGATAAGCAAAGGAACATTTGTTCATTCACTGCCATCCCTCCCACTTCAAACGGATTGGACGTCCATAGTTGTCAGTGGCAGCCAATGCCTGGCAATGAGTTAATTTTGGGGCATTTCAGGTCATTTGCTCTTGATTTTCAGTCACTTCATTTTGATTCCGGGGCATTTATGGGTCATTTCCTGTTGATATCGAATTACAGAACAGGAAGTGACCCGGGAATCTCACCAAATGAATAATCAGTGATTCAAAATAAACAGGAAGTGACCTGTAAATGCCAGAAAACTCAGAATGGCTGTGAACGCTTTAGTTTCGAATGAACATTCATTTGCCCCTCCCACTCTAAATGGATTAGGCGTCTAGCGCTGTCAATGGGAGCCAACAGACACTATTCCAGTGGAATATTTTGGTAGCAACTGGACATGCTTTAAACTAGCCAGTGCTGTAAGAGGACACTTGCCATTCTGAAGCTAACGCTAACACGAGCAAGACTGGTTCACTAGCACTAGGAATTACATTTAGGGTCTGATGACTCAGACCCTTAAAAGGCTAAAGTAACATTACCGGGCAAGTCTCAAAACAAGCAATGGGGAGGGGGAGCACCACATCACTGGTGACACTGCAGGCTAAGTGCATATAAAGTATCACACATGACGCATTTTTCTTCCAGCTGCAAACTGGCATCAATTTTGGTATATTTTAGTCTCCCAAGACACTTTAGCAGTTATAGTCTCGCCATGAAAATATTTTCGTTACAGTCAGCGTCGATGAAAACACTGCGTAGCACTAACGTTCGTGACCAGTTGGGAGCAAATCAGGCAATGTGGGGTGGCAGTGATGTCGCATGATAAAAATGAATACACGTCAAGTAAGGAAATTTATTGTAGCAAATGGAGACAATTGCAGACTTTAAACAGTCACTGTAAACACATAGTCATCATCATCATCCATTTTGTAATTCTGGTTGCCAGACATATCTTTGCGTAGGTTGAACATGTCGCTCTGCTTGGTGGCATTGTGGTGGTCACTGAAGGCCTCGTCGCCCTGCTTGGTGGCGTTGTGGTGGTCACTGAAGGCCTCGTCGCCCTGCTTGGTGGCGTTGTGGTGGTCACTGAAGGCCTCGTCGCCCTGCTTGGTGGCGTTGTGGTGGTCACTGAAGGCCTCGTCGCCCTGCTTGGTGGCGTTGTGGTGGTCACTGAAGGCCTCGTCGCCCTGCTTGGTGGCGTTGTGGTGGTCACTGAAGGCCTCGTCGCTCTGCTTGGTGGCGTTGTGGTGGTCACTGAAGGCCTCGTCGCTCTGCTTGGTCGCGTTGTGGTGGTCACTGAAGGCCTCGTCGCTCTGCTTGGTCGCGCTGTGGTGGTCACTGAAGGCCTCGTCGCTCTGCTTGGTCGCGTTGTGGTGGTCACTGAAGGCCTCGTCGCTCTGCTTGGTGGCGTTGTGGTGGTCACTGAAGGCCTCGTCGCTCTGCTTGGTGGCGTTGTGGTGGTCACTGAAGGCCTCGTCGCTCTGCTTGGTCGCGTTGTGGTGGTCACTGAAGGCCTCGTCGCTCTGCTTGGTCGCGTTGTGGTGGTCACTGAAGGCCTCGTCGCTCTGCTTGGTCGCGTTGTGGTGGTCACTGAAGGCCTCGTCGCCCTGCTTGGTCGCGTTGTGGTGGTCACTGAAGGCCTCGTCGCTCTGCTTGGTCGCGTTGTGGTGGTCACTGAAGGCCTCGTCGCCCTGCTTGGTCGCGTTGTGGTGGTCACTGAAGGCCTCGTCGCCCTGCTTGGTCGCGTTGTGGTGGTCACTGAAGGCCTCGTCGCCCTGCTTGGTCGCGTTGTGGTGGTCACTGAAGGCCTCGTCGCCCTGCTTGGTCGCGTTGTGGTGGTCACTGAAGGCCTCGTCGCTCTGCTTGGTTGCGTTGTGGTGGTCATTGAAAGAGTCGCTCTGCTGCTCCTTTGTCACATTGTGGCCCTTGTGGTGGTCATTGAAGGAGTCATCGCTCTGCTGCCCCTTTGTGTGGTTGTGGCCCTCGTGGTGGTCATAGGCAAAGACTTGATCGTTCTGCTGCTCCTTAGTGGCATTGTGGCCCTTGTTGTGGTCGTCGAATGCTTCATCGTTCTGCTGGTCCTTGGTCATGTTGTAGCTCTTTTGGTCATTGCTGAAGTCATCATGGCTTGCTTTGTCATTCAATTCCACTTTTGTTACAGGCTGGCCTTTCGTAGCGCCAACAGGAACACAAAGGCCTGATGAGACAAAAAGTCATTTCATCATTTGGTGAGACAATTACACCTGCTTCTTTAGACGGGTTTAAAATCAGTTTTCTTACCTTTTTCTATCAAGACAGCATTTACCAGAACAGCCATGAGCCAAACCAAAGCCATCGTGTTGGTTTTGCAGTGACAGTTGTGACAAGGACAGACTGCGACAGCTTTTAAAGCGAGTGAAATGCGCGCAAAGCTGGAGATAATTGGCTGTAATTAGGACTAACACAGCTGCATGAAATAATGTGAGGGTGTTACGGGGAGCTATAAGTAGAATGTATTTATTTTAATCATTTTAATTTGATTATCTTTGTTAACATTATACACATATATTAGGGATCTACCAAAAGCAAAATTCTTGGCTGAAACTGAATATTGGAAATACTTGGCCGAAAACCGAAAGGCAGAAAAATAACATTTCTTCTTTTTTTTTCCGATTACTGCCCTTTTCTGCGGCTTTGGCTCAACAACTGCCTCAGTTTAGTTTGAAATGTGTTGATTCTGAAACCCATTTGGTGGGTGTGGTGGCGATTCAAGGATTTTTCTGAAACAGGGGCCAAGAAGGGGCCCCATGTAACCCTCAGGGGCCAAGCCATCTTTTTTCAGTGTTTGTTTTGGACACAAATTATCCTGCATGAAGCGGTGAAAACATCTGGTAAGTCAAGTTTCTAATATTTTGTAATGTAAAATTGATTTAATCATAATGTGTGCATATACGGATACAATACAGGGAACAATAAATTTTAATCACTTTTTTGAAAAGCCATTTTAATTACAAAAGTAACATTAATATTCATAGCAACACTAGGTAACTTTTCAGTTTTGCTCAATTTTACCGACGCCGATGGACAAAAGCGGTAGTGTTTTGCCTTAAGGAAGACTGCGTTTCCCTTGAGGACCAGAGAACACCCGCACAGTGTCGTAAAATCATGATCTCACTGTCACCTGCAAATGGATTCAACGACATTTCTGTTTTCAGCGGCTGTGTGAAGGATGAATAGTAATAAGGTAATTAATCCAGTTGTGTAAATAATAGCAAATGATAGTTAGCAACTGTGTAGCATTGTGTGGCTAACCCACCCCCACCCGAACCAAACTCGTCAGCGTTGACGAGTTCAGTTGAGGGGGGGGGGGGGTCACGAAATATCACAAATGTTATGAAAATACTTTATAATGATTGTTACCTAGTGTTGCTTTAACATGCTCTAGGAAAAACATTATCTCATTCTCTCTCACTTCAGAAAAAAAGGATTTGCCAAATGCCATGCTTTGTAATAAAATGGGAACCAGGGCACTTCAGGGGTCATTCAAATTAGAGAGGGGGCCAGTGCCCCTGTAGCCCATCCTTAAAACCGCCACTGGGAGGGTGCGTTCCTGGCGACAGCGAGCGCTGGTGTCGTAGCATTCTGTTTGGTGGACGTAGACACAAAGGTGACGGCAAATTTGGGACCAGGGGCGTCACTTGGTTTTGAGAACAGGCCCCCAGGAGATGCACAGGATGTAAGTGAACGTAGCATACAAGCACAAAACATATTTACTGTATATCTTATGTCATATGCACTTTAAAGCAGTCCAACTGCTAGCGGTTTTTTTTACAGCACAAACATTTGCGACTAGTTTGGAGTGAATCGGACAATGTGGTGGGGTAGTGACCTCAGATTGACCTATAGTTACAATAAGATCGAGCCAACTTCACTCTATTCCAAATCTATGGGTTTCAAAACTCCATGCTTATTTAAAAACCTGATCTATATTACTCGAATCCAATCATCTGAAAATGACGTGATCGGATCAGGGACGTCGCTAAGAAAATAATATAGTATACATATAAATTGGTTGATTCATGCTCAAGTTACATGGATTCTGCTACTTTTCTCCAGCTGGGCCGAGAACAAAAAGTGGTATTTGGTATATGGCAAAATGAATTTTGGCATGTGGCTAAATTGATTTTGCCATGTTTTTCTGCCATTTAAAATGAATGGAAAATTTGGACGTGCATAGCCGTCAATGGCATGGACGTGCATGGCCTGCAAAAATGCCATCTACCAAAAAAGGAGCCACATACAAAAAATAAATGCCACATACCAAAATCCATTTTGCCACATACCAAAAAAATGCCACATGGCAAAATCGATTTTGTTACATGGCAAAAAAAATGCCATGTGTCAAAATCCATTTGCCACATACCAAAATAATGTCACATGGCAAAAAATGTCACATGCCAAAATCCATTTTGAAACATACCCAAAAAAATGCCACATGGGAAAACATGGCAAATTCAATTTCACCAAATGGCAAAAAAAAAAGTCACATGCCGAAATCCATTTTACCACATGGCAAACCAATAACACATGCCAAAATCCATTTTACCACATGGCAAAACAATAACGCATGGCAAAATCCATTTTGCAACATAGGAAAAAAAATGCCACATGGCAAAAAAATTGCCACTGGGCACAATCCATTTTGCCACGTACCAAAAAAATGCCACATTGCAAAATCGATTTTGTTACATGGTAAAAAAATGGCACGTGCCAAAATCAATTTACCACATATGAAAATATAGCCACATGGCAAAAAAAAATATCACCTGACAAAATCAATTTCACCGAATGGCGAAAAAATGTCACATGCCAAAATCCATTTTACCACATGGCAAAACAATAACACATGGCAAAATCCATTTTGCTACATAGAGAAAAAAATGCCACATGCCACATGGCAAAAAAATGCCATATGGAAAAATCAATTTTGCCATATACCAAAAAGAAATGCCACATGGCAAAATACATTTTGCCACATACCAAAAAAAGGCCAAATGGCAAAATCGATTTTGTTACATGGCAAAAAATGTCACATATCAAAATCCATTATTGAACATACCAAAAATAATGCCACATGGCAAATTTAATTTCGCCAAATGGCAAAAAAATGTCACATGCCAAAATCCATTTTGCCACATGTCAAAACAATAACACATGGCAAAATCCATTTTGCCACATACAAAAAAAATGCCACATGGCAAAAAAATGCCACATGGCAAAATCAATTTTGCCCTATAACAAAAAATGCCACATGTCAAACTCTATTTTGCCACATGGCAACAAAAAAGCCACATGGCAAAATCAATTTTGCCACATGGCAAAAAAATGTCATATGCCAAAATCCATTTTACCACATACCAAAAAAAAAATGCCACATGGAAAAATCCATTTTTCCACATGGCAAAAAAAATATCACCTGGCCAAATCAATTTTGCCACATGACAAAAAATGTCACATATCAAAATCCATTATTAAACATACCAAAAATAATGCCACATGGCAAATTTAATTTCGCCAAATGGCAAAAAAATGTCACATGCCAAAATCCATTTTGCCACATGGCAAAACAATAACACATGGCAAAATCCATTTTGCCACATACAAAAAAAATGCCACATGGCAAAATTAATTTTGCCCCATAGCAAAAAAATGCCACATGTCAAAATCTATTTTGCCACATGGCAAAATCAATTTTGCCACATGACAAAAAAATGTCACATATCAAAATCCATTATTAAACATACCAAAAATAATGCCATATGGCAAATTTAATTTCGCCAAATGGCAAAAAAATGTCACATGCCAAAATCCATTTTGCCACATGGCAAAACAATAACACATGGCAAAATCCATTTTGCCACATACAAAAAAAATGCCACATGGCAAAAAAATGCCACATGGCAAAATCAATTTTGCCCCATAGCAAAAAATGCCACATGTCAAAATCTATTTTGCCACATGGCAAAAAAAAAAAAAAAAACACATAGCAAAATCAATTTTGCCACATACCAAAAAAAATGCCACATGGCAAAAAAACGCCACATGGCAAAATCTATTTTGCCACATGGCAAAAAAAAAAAAAAAAAAAGCCACATAGCAAAATCAATTTTGCCACATACAAAAAAAAATGCCACATGGCAAAAAAAATGCCACATGGCAAAATCAATTTTGCCCCATAGCAAAAAATGCCACATGTCAAAATCTATTTTGCCACATGGCAAAAAAAAAAAAAGCCACATAGCACAATCTATTTTGCCACATGGCAAAAAAATGCCATATGCCAAAATCCATTTTGCCACATGCCAAAAAAAAAAAATGCCACATGGCAAAAAAACGCTACATGGAAAAATCAATTTTTCCACATGGCAAAAAAAATGTCACATGGCAAAATCAATTTGGCCACATGGCAAAAAAATTGCCACTGGGCACAATCCATTTTGCCACGTACCAAAAAAATGCCACATTGCAAAATCGATTTTGTTACATGGTAAAAAAATGGCACGTGCCAAAATCAATTTACCACATATGAAAATATAGCCACATGGCAAAAAAAAATATCACCTGACAAAATCAATTTCACCGAATGGCGAAAAAATGTCACATGCCAAAATCCATTTTACCACATGGCAAAACAATAACACATGGCAAAATCCATTTTGCTACATAGAGAAAAAAATGCCACATGCCACATGGCAAAAAAATGCCATATGGAAAAATCAATTTTGCCATATACCAAAAAGAAATGCCACATGGCAAAATACATTTTGCCACATACCAAAAAAAGGCCAAATGGCAAAATCGATTTTGTTACATGGCAAAAAATGTCACATATCAAAATCCATTATTGAACATACCAAAAATAATGCCACATGGCAAATTTAATTTCGCCAAATGGCAAAAAAATGTCACATGCCAAAATCCATTTTGCCACATGTCAAAACAATAACACATGGCAAAATCCATTTTGCCACATACAAAAAAAATGCCACATGGCAAAAAAATGCCACATGGCAAAATCAATTTTGCCCTATAACAAAAAATGCCACATGTCAAACTCTATTTTGCCACATGGCAACAAAAAAGCCACATGGCAAAATCAATTTTGCCACATGGCAAAAAAATGTCATATGCCAAAATCCATTTTACCACATACCAAAAAAAAAATGCCACATGGAAAAATCCATTTTTCCACATGGCAAAAAAAATATCACCTGGCCAAATCAATTTTGCCACATGACAAAAAATGTCACATATCAAAATCCATTATTAAACATACCAAAAATAATGCCACATGGCAAATTTAATTTCGCCAAATGGCAAAAAAATGTCACATGCCAAAATCCATTTTGCCACATGGCAAAACAATAACACATGGCAAAATCCATTTTGCCACATACAAAAAAAATGCCACATGGCAAAATTAATTTTGCCCCATAGCAAAAAAATGCCACATGTCAAAATCTATTTTGCCACATGGCAAAATCAATTTTGCCACATGACAAAAAAATGTCACATATCAAAATCCATTATTAAACATACCAAAAATAATGCCACATGGCAAATTTAATTTCGCCAAATGGCAAAAAAATGTCACATGCCAAAATCCATTTTGCCACATGGCAAAACAATAACACATGGCAAAATCCATTTTGCCACATACAAAAAAAATGCCACATGGCAAAAAAATGCCACATGGCAAAATCAATTTTGCCCCATAGCAAAAAATGCCACATGTCAAAATCTATTTTGCCACATGGCAAAAAAAAAAAAAAAAACACATAGCAAAATCAATTTTGCCACATACCAAAAAAAATGCCACATGGCAAAAAAACGCCACATGGCAAAATCTATTTTGCCACATGGCAAAAAAAAAAAAAAAAAAAAGCCACATAGCAAAATCAATTTTGCCACATACAAAAAAAAAATGCCACATGGCAAAAAAATGCCACATGGCAAAATCAATTTTGCCCCATAGCAAAAAATGCCACATGTCAAAATCTATTTTGCCACATGGCAAAAAAAAAAAAAGCCACATAGCACAATCTATTTTGCCACATGGCAAAAAAATGCCATATGCCAAAATCCATTTTGCCACATGCCAAAAAAAAAAAATGCCACATGGCAAAAAAACGCTACATGGAAAAATCAATTTTTCCACATGGCAAAAAAAATGTCACATGGCAAAATCAATTTGGCCACATGGCAAAAAAAATGTCATATGCCAAATCCATTTTGCCACATACCAAAAAAATGCCACGGTGCAAAATCAATTTTGCGTCATGCCAAAATCCATTTTGCCACAAACCAAAAAAATGCCACATGGCAAAATCAATTTTGCCACGTCACATACCACTTTTCGTTCTCGCTGGTGCATGAAAAAGGAGGGACAACAATTCACTGTACATTCAATTATAGTGGCAGCTGTCCATTTGAATGTACCTTACCTACCTGTAGTACTTGCTTCACGCCACGGCAGGCACAATGTTTCCAGAGCAACTCCACTGTTTGCTCTCCACACCTACACACACTGCCTTAATGAGAAAGCCGCTCTGACCTGGAGGCTTCATTAAAGACAATGACACATACAGACAGATGGACATTAAAACACAAGCACACACTTTCCAGCAACGCCAGCCTGGGTCAGCGACTGAAAAATGGAAGCAAATTGAATAAAGTTATGTGAGTCTCACCTGTCATGCTTTTATTGAATCTGGGAAGAACACTGTGGACGTTTCACAGTGCCCTCTGGCAATAAGATGGTCAGAAGACATATAGGTTTTCATCATTTCGCTGTAAAAATTAGTTTTAGTCTTCGTTTCATTTGTCTGTGTCTTCACCCTTTCGGGGACAGTGGTCACACTATATATATTTTGGGTTCTTTAAAATTACATTTCAAGTATTATTATAATCTATTTCTATTATTATTGATAAGCGTTGTATTTTTTAAATAATAATATGAATACATATATACAATGTTAATAAAAATAGAAAAGGTAACTTCTTGGTGTCACTTCATGTTGATTTCAGTTCACTTCCTGTTGATTTGTGGGCAATTCGGGGTCACTTCCTGTTGATGTCTGGTCACTTCCTGTTGATTTGGGGACATTTGGGTGTCACTTCCTGTTGATCCAGTCCACTTCCTTTTGAGTTGGGGGCGTTTGGCAGCCACTTCTTGTTGATATCAGATCACTTCCTTTTCATATCAGGCAGATTTCTGTTGTTTGGGGTGACTTCCTGTTGAGTTTAGATCACTTTCTGTTGATATCAGGTCACTTCCTGTTGATTTGGGGAAATTTGGGTGTCACTTCCTGTTGATAGAAATCACTTCCTGTTGATTTGGGGGCATTTTGGGGTCATATTCTGTTGATATCAGATCCCGTTCCCTTGATATCAGGTCATTTCCTGTTGACTTGGCGGTGTTTCAGGGTCACTTCCTGTTGATGTTAGCTCACTTCCTGCTAATATGTTATCCGTCATCATTTTAAAATGCCAAATGACAACTCTACTCAAATTTGTATCTAATTAATTCAGGTTTGAGAAAAAAAAAAAATCATAAAAAAAAAAAAAAAATCACTTTTCACAGTCAAAAAAAATAATTTGAGGATGACAGTTATCGAGCCGGCCGACCCCCCCCCCCCCCCCACACACACACACACAAATTTTTCATTCGCCTGTAAACGCAGGATTTTCGGGGGAAAAAAACTTTCAAAATGCTATTTGTCTTCCAATTTTCCACCAAGTCACATATTTTACACATCAAATATTCCAGGACGGTGAAGGGCATAAAAGTTGTATACAACATTTGCCAAAAACTTACGGTTCCCCCAAAATTCACCAAAAACCGTCCCAATCATTTCTAATGGGACATAATTGACAGCCATGTACGTCCAATTTTCCCATTCATTTTCAATGGAAGGAAAACATACAGTAGCTGAAGATATTGATTGTTCTTTGATTGCTACAGGTTAATGTTACAATATGACCAATACATTCATATTATTTTAAAAATTGTGTTTTATTTTTGTTTCATATTGCACGCGATATACGACGTTGTAAGATTAGTCACCAATTTGTAAGGGCGTACGTCACTATTTGTAAGATTGCCAACGGCCTCGGGTTGACAGGTATGCTAAAATATGACTAAGATTAATAAGTATTATCCTACATAAGACTAAGACGAAAATTACAAGGGCTGCCAAAAACAACGCTGCTTAGAAATGCAAGGCAAATGGCAAGGCAAATTTCTTTATATAGCACAATTCAACACAAGGCAATTCAAAGTGCTGTACATCACATGAAGATCATAAAAATTAAAATCCAATAGAACGTAAAAATAAAAAGACAGTCGAAATAGGAAATATAATTATACATAAAAATTAATTAATTTAATTTATTTAATCACGAATAGAATGAAAATTAAAAAAAATAAATAAAACAAATACTACTACTACTGCTAATAATTCAAATCAGCAATTGAGATAAGAATAGAAAGCAAATAGAATGAAATATATAGACAGTTATGGATATGCAGCGCTAAACAAAAGCGTTTTTAGCCCTGATTTAAAGGAGCTAACAGTTTGAGCATACTTCAGACCTTCAAGTAACTTGCTATAATAACTAAATGCTGCCTCACCCTGCTTGGTTCTTGTACTTGGAACGTACAGGAGACCGGTTCCAGACGACCTTAGGGGTCTAGATGTTTCATAGGAATCTAACAAATCAAGCATGTATTTTGGTCCAAGGCCATTAAGTGTTTTGTAGACGAGCAGTGGTATTTTATAGTCTATTCTTTGACTCACTGGAAGCCAGTGTAATGATTCCAAAACCGGTGTAATGTGGTCCAGTTTCCTTGTATTTGTGAGGACTCTGGCTGCAGCATTCTGTACTAGCTGCAGCTTCCTGACTGATTTTTTATCAAGACCTGTAAATATACCGTTGCGATCGTCCAATCTGCTGAAAATGAATGCATGCATAAGTTTTTCCATGTCTTGTTGAGTCAGAAGCCCCTTAATTCTGGCTATATTTTTTAGGTGGTAATAAGCAGATTTAGTGACGGACTTTAGATGGTTATCAAATTTTAGGTCTGAGTAAATAATTACGCCAAGGTTTCTGACTTGATTTGTAGCTGTTTGTGACATTGTGCTAAGGTGCTTGCTTATCTTTGACCTTTTCTTTTTTGGCCCAAAAATGATCACTTCTGTCTTCTCCACTTTTAACTGGAGAAAATTATGGCACATCCATTCATCGATTTGATGAATGCATTTACTCAAGGAGACTAAGGGACTATAATCATGTGGGGACACAGAAATGTAGAGTTGTGTGTCATCTGCATAGGTGTGATAGGAGATGTCATACTGTTCCATAATCTGAGCTAGGGGAAGCATATAGATGCAGTACATTTAATACCCACCTCTGTTGTTATATTGTCACACCCCTTATATGACACAAGCAAGCTAGCTGATTACCAGTCAACCTTTGAATGTGTGAACATGAGGTAGGAGGGCGTAGCTTAGCGGTAACACAAGTCCACCGAGAGGGAAGATATTAGCAGGTTCACAAGGATCACGACACTTAAATGCACCACTCTCAGAGCAGTGGTCATTTCTCTTCAGTTCTACACTAATATGGATGTCTTATATTCCACTGAGACCACCTAACTCTTGAAGTGGATAGGAGATAGTCAATTTCAGCATGCCGAACTATCCACCTCAGCCTATGATTCGATACTTCTTGCCTCTTTTGTTGTGGGTGGACAGTTTTCACAGAGTGTCTGGTTCTATTGGCGATGGCAGACAGATGTGGCAGAAGCCCAATCCGGCTCCTATCAGTCTAGAACAAGCGTTTCTCCATGATACATTCCCCCCGGGATTTCTCTGGGGATCCGGGACGTCCGCCTTCCAGACAGAAGGTTCCTGGGACCAGGATGGAAAAGGTGCATCCATCTGGGATCGTTTCAGGCAATCCCAAACAGCCGGTGACAGCTATCTTCGTTGGGAAGAAGATGTGCAAGGACTTGAGTTTCTGGGGGTGAATTCATATTCTTTCTCCCTGTCGTGGCCGAGACTGTTCCCTGATGGAAACGCGAGCGGTTTTCCCAATGAACTCGCCGTGGAGCACTACGACCGTCTGATAAACAGGCTGGTGGAAAAGAAAATCGAGCCCATCGTTACCGTTCATCATTGGGATCTACCTCTGGTCCTGCAGGAGGTGTACGGAGGGTGGAAAAACGAAAAACTGATTGAATTTTTTGAGGAATATGCTGCATTTTGCTTCCGTACTTTCGGAGACCGCGTTAGGTACTGGTATACGATGCATAACCCATATCTGGTGGCTGTGCAGGGGTACGGGGTGGGTGCGCATGCCCCAGGGGAAACCGGGGGGATTGCAGCATCTCTTATTGTGGCCCATAATTTGATCAAGGTAAGTCTTCAATCACATGTGGTTGGTATGTATGGTATGTAGAATAGGGCTGTCAAACGATTAAAAATTTTAATTGAGTTAATTACAGCTTAAAAATTAATTAATCGTAATTAATCGCAATTCAAACCATCTCTAAAATATGCCATATTTTTCTGTAAATTATTGTTGGAATGGAAAGATAAGATACACGACGGATATATACATACAACATACTGTACATCAGTACTGTATTTGTTTATTGTAACAATAAATCCACAAATGGCATTATTAACATTCTTTCTGTTAAAGTGATCCACGGATAGAAAGACTTGTCATTCTTAAACGATAAATGTTATAGTTACAAGTTATAGTAATTTTATATTAAAACCCCTCTTCATGTTTTCGTTTTAATAAAATTTGTCAAATTTTCAATCAAAAGTAGTTAATATAATAATTAGAAAAATAAAAATAACAATAATAAAAATAGAGTGAAAACTATGTATTTTGCATAGCTATTTTGATATGGAATGCCAGTTCATTTTGCATTGTTGTTTAACTGTGTGTCAGAATAGGGCCTCATTACTATAGACTGAAGTGCTTTTCCTTTTTCTTTCTTTTTTTTTTTTTTGAGAGATAGGAATATTATTTTTGTTGTGCTTTCACTAAACGATACTTATGTTTGTTGTGAAGGAGTTGCCGAAAGCTTATGCGAATAAACGGCGCGGTCCAAAGAACGCCTGTGTCAACTCGTCTTTACTGTATAACATATAAAATGGGGAGAACAAGTATTTGATACACTGCCAATGGGAAAACCCATTGGCAGTGTATCAAATACTTGTTCTCCCCACAGTATCTGTACATATCTTACCCAAAATACTACAAGAGACACATAATTGCCACTAAAAGAAAGAAAACTTACCGAAATATGTGTGGAGCACAAATAGCAATTTGCATTGCATTGTGAATACAGCATAAACGTCTCACAACTACTAATTCTCCCACGTTTAGAAGAAATACCATGAGTATGGAACGGCGCTGCCCCCAAGCGGCCGGTGGCATTCTCTTCACTCTTAATGTCCATAAACGGCCTCATTGTAATCTGTTTGAGGCAATATGCCAGCGGGTCATTCATTGCATGCGTTAATTGCGTCAAATATTTTAACGTAATTAATTTTAAAAATTAATTAACGCCCGTTAACGCGATAATTTTGACAGCCCTAATGTAGACTAATAATAGTTTGTGCGCAGGAGTTAATAGTAGGACTGAACGAAATTGGAAAATTTGACATTGCCACTTTTTGGGGGGTTGCGATCAATGTTCCCTTTAATTTTTCAGTTGTCTGAGCAGACACACACGCTCCCTGAGCACACTGAGGACCACTGTGAGCAACATCAGATGTGTATGCCCTGGCTACACCAGTATCACGCCGGTTCAAAACCTTGGATAATAGCAAGTTACATGGCTTATTAAAGTGTGTACGACAGGATGAAATAAGTCTTGAATAGCATTATTATGTAAATTATAATCATATTTTGAGACGATTCGACTATACACAACAATTTGGCAAAGCGCAGATGACGAGAAATTCGTCTTTTAATCTGACGTTTAGTCACGCCTAACGTTATTGGGCTCTAGCGTCCCCAACAGGAGGATGACGTCGGCAGGAGAATGGTTTCATCTGATTTAGACTTCAGTTCATTGAGGGGGAATTATTCAGAGCTAAATAAATAAATGGTATGGTCATGAAAAATAACAGTCGTGTGTTAAATAGAATATTAGATATTAAAAAATGCATTTAATTAGTACGACGGGGCAAAATTACTTCATAATGGTCAAAACTGTCCACTTCTTGCACCTCCCGAACAATATTTGATGCCACCGGCTTTTGTCATTTCCCTGCCCGCCCCGGCTTCCGAGACGGAGGAAAGAGCGTAAACAACGGCGGGCTGGCAGTGCTCGTCGCCAGGAATAAAAGCCGAAAATAGCCCATTCTCGGTGGAAAAAAATGGCCGAGATCGGAGCACAGAGCTGCGCGTGGCCAAGCCGAGGAAAGCGCATTCTCGGTGGACACGCGAGGAGGACCGATCGGGCTGGGTCAGCCAACCCATCGTTGTACGTGGGCCACGGCGTGCTGCCAGGGCTCATCATCAAGCCGAGGAAAGCACATTCTCGGCGGGCAAGCGAAGAGCACCAGGCTTTTTGAAACCCAAAATGGCTCATACGCCACTTCTTGGTGCAGCAACATTTTTCTGCAGCACATTTGGCTGGCATGATGCAAAAAACAAACAAATTAATCCGCAAAATCAACTGAATCCGCAGTCGTTCTGCATAATGTAGTATTGGATGTATACTGAAGTCACATTCGGAATCCTCGTCAATCCAGGAAGTTGCTCATTTTTATGCCGCGGGATTAAAAAAACTGTATAAATATATCGATCGCTTCCACAAACATCCAAGCGGTCCATTTCATTCAGGAGCATTAAATACCGCAGAAAATACTAAATAAACATGCTTTTTGCTGTCATACACACTTTAAAGGAATGAAATTACAGCAGCAATTTTCATTTGTTTACTTTTATTATAATTGATTTGGCCCGCTTAAAATTAAAAAAGTCGCAATGCTATCTGGCCGGTGACGTCACTGGGCAGCGCTGCCGTACTTCACAGTGTCACTCTTTAGCTACATAAACATGTCGTTGGTTCTGCACTTCCAATTTGAATCCGAGCGGAAAAGTGTCGATATTTCACAAATTTAGCAGCAAAAGCTATCTATGAAGATCTCAAGTGGGATTAGAACCCGGGTTTCCTATGTGACAGACGAGCGCATAAACCACAGTACTATTGACAAGTTTCCTGAGCGAAACATGGGCGGCGCCATCTTTGACCATTTCTGCTCCGAACATCCGGTTTAGAACAACATGAAGTGTGGTTGAAGTAAGCAGTGTGTAGACAAAGTTAAAACTGCAAAACCAAACCAGAGGAACCCACAGAATCTCAAAAAATGGATTCAGCACGACAAAGATGAGACTGCGAGACTTTCTGTGCTGTGCGTGAAGTCCTGGAAGTGCCTAAATACTGTATGGTTTGAAGTGGAACGTTTTGAACAGCGTCCGGCTTCAAAGCGCCAGTATGGATCTACCTTGCCATGCGCCTTAAATCAAAACCAACAGTAAACAATAAGTTAAGGATGTGCTTTAAACCTAAGGATCCACCTAAAAGACGTTTGTTCTGTCACTTCATTGATCTTGCGTAAACAAAATTATAACAACCTGTGCAGCCTATCTTGACGTGAGGTGTAGATTGATACGCCGGCCACTTGAGTGAACAAAATGGGGCGAAATTACAAATAATATTACAGTTGCCAAATGCAGAAGGGCTGACATGGATTTTGTTGTTACAAGGAAATACTACAAGGTATGTACATATAAACACAAATAGTATGTCATTCTTTTTTTATTGCTGATATTGATCGCAATAAAACTGGACAACATCATTCCATTTCTTGTTTTATTTAACACGATTGGTGCATGGGCAAAATAGGTCAAAAAAATCACAATTTTTAAAATTATGGGAAAAATATTAATGAAGGTGGAGCATAAATCGAGCCTTCCATCATCAAGGTAGAATGCACGTAGTCTCAATATATGTCCATCAACATAAGTGTTGTTGTGGGGCACATCTTCCCTTGCCTAACAGTATTTTCCACCTGTAAACAAACGAACAAAAAACTTGTAACACTTGTATTTATGCGTTTACATAATCGTGCCACCCTACACGTACTGATTAGCAACAGGCTAGCAGCAGCTAGCATATGTTGCAGCCATAGCACTACAGTAGTTGTAGTCGATAATATTAATCATCATAATTACAATCATCTTCATAATAACAATATCAAAGACAACAAGTCGTTTCATGCGCAAGATTTTCGCTTTAGTATTTTTTTTGTGCACTGGACACATGAAAATGCAGGGAAAGGAAGAACATACCTTCCATAGCACCTGCGGCAACATGGCTACATAAACACCCGGTGTTTGTGGTGGGACTCATCACTCAGTGATCATTGCACTCAGAAGGTTTATTTACAAAGCAGAACATTTTGCCAAGTGTTATTACATTAGTGAGTGTTTTAAATTAGGAGATTGGCAACAGAATGAATTTAAAACGCTGTGTTATTTTCTTGTCAACGAAAAGGATAATTAATGAGATATGGGTGTCCAAAGTCTATCTTGTCAGTGCAGCGTGTGACAGGAAGTAATGGAGATATACCTCAGTAATAATCACTTATGTTTTTGTCGTGGAGAGCGCTGCACAGCTGGTGTGTGTTGACACACATATGAGAAAAAGATCATTATCGGATAGCTGTTAGGTCAGGTGTATGGTTATCACATCTGTTACTCAGTTACTCAGTTAGTCGTAGTTCATGGTGTTCGTTTTTTGTTTTTTTTATGAGTTTTTCAAATGTATTGATTTTCTTTTATTTATTATTATTTTTTTATTTTTATATATTTCTTCCTCCAACTTTGAATGGAGACACATATAAATATAACCAACAAATGTATACAAACAGAGGAAAAATACACGCGTATATACAGTAACAGTATATAAGCATGTATTGTTCATCTGTTGGTGCATCTATACTGCTTGTGTAGATGTATGTTAATGATGTGAACCTCTGAGTAAAATTTGCAAACTGATGCGGGAAAATATTACATTATGCTTTTGTGATGTATGATTGCTTCTGTGACATAGATTGTAACAACTTCTATTGTTTTTCACCTTGTTCCCATAGTTAGGAGACGCGCTTGAGAATCTCACGAGATAACTTGTATTGCACCATAGTATTCTTTTACTACACGCCTCGGTCCCATAGTTACAAGCCTGGGTCCCATAGAGATAACTTGTTTTGCACCCATAATATTTACCATTTGTTGGCATCTGTTGCAGCACAGCTCATTTGTCCCATGTGAAAAGCCCTTTTTCAAGGGGGCTGAACCAAAAGTAGCTTAAATGTTTGTGATTGGATGGGGCCACGCCGCTCGGGGGCGGAAGTTGGCCTCTCCGCCTCTGGGGGGCGCGTCCCTACAAAAACCGAACATTTCCGGGCGACCAGTGAAGTCCGCTGGTGGATTAAGTACGGATCGCCCAGTTTTTGTCCTTTTGACGCTTTACTGGAATGTTGTTGGCTTCCCACTCGTTTGTCACGGTAAGCGATTTTCATTTCTAAGGGACAACTAGTTGTGCTGTAACGTAACGCGGGGATTCTGAGATTGACAAACTCAAAGCTAGCATCACGTTACCATTTCTTTGCTTGTTTTTTATATCTGTTTGCTTGCTTTTGTGGGATTGTAATCATTAAATCTCATTTATTCAGCATTTCCTAATCAATAAACATCATCTATTGAGCAAAAGTGTGCCTGTTACTGATTCACCGCGAACCTGGAAATTTCGGAAAACACAAACTAAAAATAAACTAATAATCAACCAAAAATTGGCAAAATCTTAAATGAATAAAAACAGCAGATAAAATTGTAAAATAACTAGGTTGAAAAAAATTTTTTTGCAAATAAAATGAGTATTTTTTAAATTAATTTTCAATATTTAAATTTTGCTCTTTAAATCTTTGTTTGATTTTTTTTTTTTTTTTTTTTGGATTAATTTTCTATATTTAGTACTGTATTTGATAGGGCCGTCATAAGACATAGGCGAAGTTTGACGTTTCTGCAGATGACCGTCTCTAAGGTGCTAGTCACATTATCTGTTCGAGAAATAATTATGACCCATTATAAAAATATATATATATTTTTGTTCATATCATTCATTTTTGTTGTTCGTTTTATTGCTGTACAATGTTTATAGACAACATTTTACCGGCAAAGTCTTAATTTTAAATTCATATATAGTAAAGTCAATTACATGCAATGACATTTTCAGCCACCGGGGGGGCTATGCCCCACCCCACGGTTAATCTCCGCGTATGTCATAAGACTGTCATAAGTACGTCATAATTATGACATGACACTGTCATGGGCATTAATGAATGCTTATGACAGATGTCATTAAGTGTCATCCGGCAAATTTCGTCACTAACTCGTCCAGCTCGGATCTTTTACATCAATTCAAAAGTGATATCATTTGCCAGATGACAATAAATGACATCTGTCATAAGCATTCATTAATGCTCATGACAGTGTCATGTCATAATTATGACTGTCTTATGACAGTGTTATGACGCTGCTGTCAAATAAAGTGTTACCGGTTGATATGTTTTAGTGTAAATATCCCATAATACAGTGCGGACAGCTGCGGGTTATAGTCCTGTGCGTCTTATCTATGAACAAATGCTGTTTTTGTGTCAAATTTGGTGGGTGGCGGCTTATGGTCAGGTGCGCCTTATTGTCCAAAAATTACGGGAACTGTTTTTCTAAATGGGGAGAAAAAACATTTTAATCTTTGTTGCACTGTCGTGGACAATCTGTCCAAAAAAAGAAATAAATAAATAAAATAGAAAAAAAAAACAGCAACACTATATTATTGCATGAGTGTCTTTCCCAACCAATTGAAACCAATAGATGTCCAATTCATTTTGACGGAATTGGACGTGTAGCGCCCTGAATAGCAGCCACCGATTTTGACACTATGCTAGTGGAAAATTTTGGTTTAGAATTATAGCCAGCCAACCATCATGGAGCATTTGCTTTTATTTTCAGGCACATGCCAAAGCCTGGCACACCTACGACACGCAGTATCGCCCAACTCAGAAGGGAAGAGTATCCGTTGTATTGGGTTCCCACTGGGTGGAACCTCAAAATGGACAAGCCTCGGCCACCAGCGTTCATCTTTGCCAACAGTCGATGGAAGCCGTTCTCGGTTGGTTCGCCAATCCCATTCTAGGTGATGGCGATTATCCAGCCTCTCTGAAAATCAAACATGGTGACCTTCTGCCTGAGTTCTCTACCGAAGAGAAGCTTTGGGTCAAGAACACGTCCGACTTTTTCGCTCTGTCCTTTGGACTAAACAACTTCCGTCTGGGTCGGAACCTACCCCACTTTGGCCAGGCTGTTTCTCCAGATCTGAGACGCGTCCTGGGCTGGATAAAGCTGGAGTATGGGGACTTGCCTGTTCTAGTGGCCGAGGGGGGATGGTTTTCTGAAGCAAGTGTGGGAAGAGAAGACACAGTGGCCATTTATCTGATGAAGAGATTTATTAACCAAGTATTACAAGGTAAATATATTTCATTTCTGTTTTGTCGTGTCATTCTTTTTAGGCTTTCATTATTTTTCATGTAGGCTTGTCTGCTTTTATTATGGTCGTTACGTTCCTCCTTGTTTTAGCTTTACCTCCTGCTCTAATGTTCCCTAATTATGCTGATTGTATCCATCTATGACCCTGTGTAAGAATAGTCAGCGTCTGCCCTTGCCCATCTTCAGTTTGTCTTGTATCCTTGACATGTCCTGAGGAATGTTCCCACTAATTATTAATGTCTGAGCAGACTGTGGACCACTGTGACCAACATCAAATGAGTACACTATGGCCACACACCAGTATTACGCCTGTTCAAAACCTTGGATCATCCATCCATCCATCCATCCATCCATCCATCCATCCATCCATCCATCCATCCATCCATCATCTACCGCTTAATCCGAGGTTGGGTCGCGGGGACAGCAGCTTTAGCAGGGAAGGCCAGACTTCACTCTCCCTGGCCACTTTAACCAGCTCCTGCGGCTGGATCCCAAGGCGTTCCCAGGCCAGCCTAGAGACGTGGTCTCTCCAGCATGTCCTGGGTCATTCCCAGGGCCAACAGCCGGTGGGACATGCCCGGAACACCTCTCCAAGGAGGCGTCCAGAAGGCATCCGAACCAGATGCCCGATGTAAATCGAGAGCTTCACCTTTTGGCTTAATTCCTTCTTCACCACGACGCACCGATTTGCCTGTCAATCTCCCTCTCCCTCCTACCCTCACTGAACTCCTCCACTTGGGGCAGGATCTCATCCCCGACCCAGAGAGGGCACGGCACCCTTTTCCGACTGAGGACCATGGTCTCGGATTTGGAGGTGCTGATCTTCATCCTGACCGCTTCACACTTGGCTGCGAACCGCTCCAGTGAGAGCTGGAGGTCATGGCTTGATGAAGCCAACAGCACCACATCATCTGCAAAAAGCAGCGATTCAATGCTGAGGTCACCAAACCGGACACCCTCAACGCTTCGGCGGAGCCTAAAAATTCTGCCCATAAAAGTAATTAACAGAATCGGTGACAAAGGGCAACCTTGGCGGAGTCAAACCATCACTGGGAACGAATCCGACAGCACCACATCATCTGCAAAAAGCAGAAATGCAATGCTGAGGTCACCAAACCGGACACCCTCAACGCTTCGGCGGCGCCTAGAAATTCTGTCCATAAACCTAATGAACAGAATCAGTGACAAAGGGCAACCTTGGCAGAGTCAAAGCCTCACTGGGAATTAATCCGACTTAGTGCCGGCAATGCGGACCAAACTCTGACACCGGTCCTACAGGGACCGAACAGCCCTTACCAAAGAACTCGGTACCCCGTACTCCCGAAGCACCCCCTACAGGACACCCCGAGGGACCGAACGCCTTCTCCAAATCCACAAAACACATGTAGACCAGTTGGGTGAACTCCCATGCACCTTCGAGGACCCTGCCAAGGGTGTAGAGTTGGTCCACTGTTCCACGGCCAGGACAAAAAACACACTGCTCCTCCTGAATCCAAAATTCGACTTTCCTATGGACCATCTTCTCCAGCACCCCTGAATAGGCTTTACCTGGGAGGATGTGATCCCTCTATCATTGGAAAACACCCTATGGTCCCCCTTCTTAGAAAGGGGGACCACCACCGCGGTCTGCTAATTCAGAGGCACTGTCACCGATGTGCACGCGATGTTGTAGAGGCGTGTTAGCCATGACAGCCCCGCAACATCCAAAGCCTCTGAGCGGATCTCATCCACCCCCATGGCCTTGCCACCGAGGAGACCTTGGATCGAAGCAAGTGAAAGTAATATCTAACATGTAGACTTATGAGGAAAAAAAATAACGACTCTAGTAAAGGCCAAAGTAGTGGAGTGAGACCAACGTTTCTTCTTTATAAACCTACTCAAGTAAGAGTAAATAGTATAGCGTGGAGTCTCAGACACCACTCCTCTCTCCCTCTTTCAACACTCATGTAATTTCATCTTGTGTTCTGTTTTACGTTCTAGCCATCAGGTTGGATGGGGTTCAGTTGCTAGGCTACACCGCGTGGTCACTGCTGGACGGCTTTGAATGGAATTACGACTACTCCATCCGTCGGGGCCTTTTCTATGTCAACTTCACTCATCCCAATCGCACCAGGACGCCCAAAACTAGCGCTCAGTACTTCAAGCAGATTATTGCTGATAATGGTTTCCCCCAAATGGAGCCCTCAACAGAAGTGAGAGGGCGTTTCCCCTGTGATTTTCATTGGGGCATTGCTGACTCCACTTTACAGGTATAACTACAATGATACAAAATGGATCCAAATCAACGCTGACATCCGTTCATTTTTCGCTCTTTTGTTAGGCCCGGTTTTTCCCGTTCTCCCCCCAATTTACAGACCCCCATGTGTACAGCTGGAACCGGACAGGAGACGGATCATTGCGGGTTATCCCAGGATTGAAGCTTCACACGAATCGTTCCCAGTGCACCGACTACCTGGCCATTCGGAGTCACCTTTACTTGTTTGCGTCTACCGGGGCGACGCACTACCGTTTTGCTCTTAACTGGTCCCTGATTTTACCACATGGAGACCTCACCCATGTTAATGTGGAAGCTCTGAGGTAAAAATGCAGAAATGCAACTCATAGTTTTGATAATGAGTCATTTTTAACTACTGTCATTTTTGGACTATAAGCCTTTACTGTTTTTCCTATGCTTTGAACCCTGCAACTTATACTCCAGTGCAGCTGAAATGTTGTATCCCGATCTGATATTTGATCGCAAAAGTGTCGATACAAAATTATTATTTGTTTTTGCACGATCACAGGTCGCCAGACATTTGTTGTCATGGGGTAAATCGGTCCATCAATCGGCCCAGATAGATAGATAGATAGATAGATAGATAGAACAATTGACCCAACAATCGGCCCATCCATTGACACATCGATCGAGCCATCGATCGGCCCATTAATCTGTCAATCGATTGAGCCATATATTGAGGCACTGATCAGCCCATCGATCACCCCAGACAGATAGATCCATCGATCGGCCCATTAATCCGTCCACTGATCAAACCCATCAATTGGCCCCTCGATCGACCCAATGATCGAGCCAACGATCGGCCAATTAATCCATCCATTGATCGAGCCATCGACCCGCCCCTCGATTGAACCAACGATCCACCCCTTGATCGAGCCATCGATAAGCCCATTAATCCGTCCATCTATCGAACCATCGACCGGCCCAACGATCGGCCCAGATAGAGAGAAAGATCCATCAATCAACCCAGTGATCAGCCAATTAATCCGTACATCGATCGAGCCATCGATCCACCCCTCGGTTGAACCAACGATCCACCCCTCGATCCACCCCTTGATCGAGCCATCGATAAGCCCATTAATCCGTCCATCTATCGAACCATTGACCGGCCCATCGATCGGCCCAGATAGAGAGCTAGATCCATCAATCAACCAACCCAATGATCGGCCAATTAATCCTTACATCGATCGAGCCGTTGATCGGCTGCTCAATTGACCCAATGATCCACCCCTCTATATACCCATCGATCAAGATATCGATCAGCCCATTAATCTGTCCATCAATTGAGCCATTGACCGGCCCATCGATCGACCCTGATAAAAAGATAAATCTATCGATCAACCCAATGATCGACCCAGGTAGATAGATTGATCCATCAATAAACCCAATGATAGGCCCATTAATTCGTATATCGATCGAGCCATTGATCGGCCCCTCAATTGACCCAATGATCCGCTCCTTGATCGACCCATCGATCGGGAGATATCGATCAGCCCATTAATCTGTCGATCGATCGAGCCATTGACCGGCCCAACGATCGGGCCGGATAGATAAATAGATCCATCGATCAAGCCGATGATCGGCCCATTCATTCGTACATCGATCAAGCCATCGATCGGCCCCTCAATTGACCCAACGATCGGCCCCTTAATCGACCCAACGATCGGTCAGTAGGTCGACCCAACAATCGGCCCCTCAATCGACCCAACGATCGAGCCATCGATCGGCCCATTAATCTGTCCATCGATCTAGCCATTGACCGACCCAACGATCAGCCCAGATGGATAGATAGATAGATCGATCGACCCATTGATCAGCCCATTAATCCCTCCATTGATCGGCCCCTCGATCGTTCCAACAATCAACCCATCGATGGCCCCTCGATCGAGCCAACGATCAGCCCAACAATCGACCAGTCGATCGACCCATCGTTAAACCAATAAATTGATAGACTTTACTAACAGACTCAAGGTCCAGATTACAACAAGACAATACAAGGAAAAGATTAGAAATAAAAACAAAATAATAACCATATAAAGTGAACTACAATGATTCAGCAATGGGTCTCCTGGTGACCCACTTAGACACCAATACCAGTGCTTCCTGAACCCGTGACTAGCAGCGTGTAGAAGTGTGAAAAATGTTTGTCAGGCCAATACAATCACATTTTTAGAACCATAGATGAAGATGGATAGAGTAGATACAAACAAGATATGCATGTTTCATTATGTTGACTAGAGTTGTATAATTTAGAAAAAATGTATTGTACAGGTAGTCCCAGGGTTATGAACGAGTCAAATCCTACACGACATAACTCGAATTTCTACGTAAATCCGAATTTACCCTTTAAGGACCTCTAAATCTCAAAATAACTATCCAAAAAGTTTTGTATTTTGTCTAATGATGGAGGATACACTGCCCTCTGGTGGCAGTGTTGGGTCTGGCTGGACAGTCGCCTAGTATGACTGAGCATACTCAAACGTCTGACACGAATGAAGGATAGCTGTGCTCTGGTTTGGCCCACATCAGGCTGTAAGTTGTTTCAGCTAATATATGTTTATGTAAGCATCTGTAAGACGCTTAAGGAAGGTCGTAAATGCAAAATCGCGTAAATCAAGTACGTCGTAACCCGGGGGACTACCTCTATTATCCATCCATATTAATTCTCATGCTATGCATTGGTACACCTATGTTGACAAGGTACTACCGCTGCGTCCTCACTGAGCTGAAGAAACTGGACTTGGAGGCCCTGGTTATCCTCTACTATCCGACACACAAGGCTCCAAACCTGGGCTTGCCTGGAGCTCTGCACGCCTCTGGAGGTTGGCTCAATTACAGCACAGTCGAGGCCTTTCAGGAATACGCAGAACTATGCTTCCGCAAGCTGGGCTCCTTTGTCCGTCACTGGATCACGGTGAATGAGCCTAATAGATTGACCGATGTTTACTCTGACGGGGATAAACAACAGAGGGCTGCCCGGAACCTCCTTTTGGCTCACGCGAAGGCCTGGAGGCTCCACCGGCAGAAGTACGCTGATCAGCGAGGGACGATGGTGTCACTAGCGCTGCATGCTGATTGGGCTGAACCTGCAAACCCTTTCCTTGTAGAGTCACATTCGAAAGCGGCGGAGAGATTCCTTCTTTTGGAACTGGGTCGTTTCCTGGACCCGTTGCTAAGGACTGGAAATGAATTTCTGACAGTGAGATCTCAACAAAGCTCTCCAGTTCTTACCTTTACGGAAACTGAAAGAGAGGAGCTTCGAGGTGCCTTGAGTTTCATCGCGTTGAATCATTTCACCACCCGCCTTGTCGCCCCTTTGCCAATGAACCTTCAGCAAAAACAAGCCGGTAATCACGACTGCCTTATCCTTTCCGATCCTACCTGGCCCTCGTCGCATCTGGGCCAAGATCTGGTTCCTTGGGGGCTGCGAAAGATCCTGAGCTGGGTGACTAAGCGATACGGAAGAGCGCTGCCTGTCATTGTCACGGCAAGCGGGGTGGATGATCAGGCTCTTTTCCAGGATAACATGAGGCAACACTATCTGAAAAGTTATCTACAGGAGGCTCTTAAAGGTCAGCCTTTTATTTTTAACATATAGTCAACCAATATTATCGGCTTCGCAATAAATTGATGTAATCTAGGAGTCTTAAGAAATAACATTCCCATGCAACATGTACTCTTCGAGATCGAGTTTCCAACCACTGGTTGCCCTGGTTGCAAGATGGCCGCCGTCACCCAAGATGATAGACGTCTAATAGCGTGCCGCACATAACATGTCACCTTTGCTCATTAATATTCATGACGTTAGCAACTGTTGCTAGGGGGGTCAAACTTGCATTTGCTCCTCATGCTAGATGCATGTAAATAGTGTACGAACAAGATGTTTACTGAGCCAAACCTACCAATTCTGTCCGAAAATGATGTCCCTGGTGCCAAATTCACTGGTAAAGATGTGGAAAAACATACAAATGTTCAGTAAAAGAGATGGCTTGAGTGTCGAGGGCTGAAAAAGACGGGAAAAAGAGCAAACCTGACCCAGAGTTAGCTTTTTTATCGACACCTTTTTCTTGTGTGCATTGCCTTACGCGACTGACAATGACACTCTCCTGTTTCAACAAGCTATCCTTTACTACCATATGCCCTGTCTTTCTTAGTATATATTATATCCCCCGGTTATCGTCATCATTGACGAAAACAATACTGGTGCTGACTGCTTTACAGCATACGTCAATTCCCTCTTTCCCATTCAATCCTTAAGACAGAAGTCGATGCGAATGCTTTCGCCTGAAATCTGCAAAATGGCAGAGCAACAAAAGAGACAAAAACTTTTGACTGAGGAGGAAAAAAGGATAAAAGGACACTCATGAATAGACATTGTCCCTGCTTTCACTGGCAGGCGTGACGCTCCCCCAACCTCCCCAGCCGAACTCATCAGCGCTGACGAATTCAGGTGGGGAGGGGGTTAGCCACACGGTTGCTAACCGTCAAATGCTATATTGTTTAGCCACAACTGGATTCATTAGCTCATTACTATTAATCCTTCACACAGCCGCTGGAAACAGAAATACTGTTTAATCCATCTAAAGGCGACCGGTACATCAGGATTTTACGACACTATGTGCTCATGCGCTGGTCCTCATGGGAAATGCAATCTTAAGGCAAAACACTGCCGCTTTTGTCCGCCGGCATCACTAAAATCGACCAAAACAGATAAGTTACATAGTGTTGCTTTAATGTTTATCACTCATTCATGATGTTAGATTAGATTATAGTAGCATTATAGTACATTTCAGGTATAAAATCTATGTCATATTTTAATATTCCTATATTTTAAGGTTGGTCGTGATGGTTAAGAAATAAATAGTATTTTTATTTGGTCAAAAAAGGTTCCAAACCTCTACTATATGACGTGTTTTTTACTGTTAAATGTACCTGCAGCATATATTAGAATGATGACGTTGAATCCCAGGTGAAGCTCAGCAAGCAATATATATTTTATGGCTATATTGCCGCCTCCTTTGTACTCCTTGGGAACCATAAAGATGATAAAAAGCGGGAGGGGAGAGAAACAATGGCGAGATGAATTAGATTAGATTTCAAACTTTGCCCTTTATGGCCAGATTGTTTATAGTGCACACTGGAAGCTGTCTGGTAAACATTAGCATTATATAGCTTTTAAGCAAGCGGACATTTGCTATTCAAGTTAGCCAATTGTTCTAAACATTAGCAGCTATAGAATTTAAGCTACGGACTTTTGCTATGCAAGTTAGCCAGTTGGTGTAAACATTAGCATTATGTACCATTTAAGCCAGCGGACTTTCAATATGCATGTTAGCTAATTGTTGTAACATTAGTGTTATACAGCATTTAAGCTAGCACACTTTTGCTATACAAGTTAGCCAATTGTAATTTCTGTCTGTCACGTAAAAAATGTTTATATTAACTTTTAGATTTTTTTTCTTTTTTAAATAAAAGCCTTTTTGTTTTTCCTGTTGTACTGAACTCGCACCAATCCTTGACCCCCCGACCCAAGGTACTGTACGTACTGAACCTAAACCATGACGCCGCTAATATATAAGGAGCGGTAATTAATTTTTTAAATTAATCCCGTTAAAATATTTGACGCAATTAACGCACAAATGCCCCGCTTAAACATATTAAAAGGACAGCAAAGTGAAAGGTGTACTTGTTGTGTTTTTTTTTTTGAGTTTTGCCGCCCTCTGCTGGTGCTTGGGTGCGAATGATTTTATAGGCTTCAGCACCCATTTGCATTGTGTAAGTAATTATTGACATCAACAATAGCGGGCTACTAGTTTATTTTTTGATTGAAAATTTTACAAATGTTATTAAAACGAAAACATGAAGAGGGGTTAATATAAAATTTCTATAACTTGTACTAGTTATTATCTTTTATTTATTTTCTATACATTTTTATAAATATTTATATATTTTATTTATTTATATATTTATATATTTTATTTATTATTTTTATTTATCTTTTAAGAACTACAAGTCTTTCTATCCATGGATCGCTTTAACAGAATGTTAATAATGGCAATGCCATCTTGTTGATTTATTGTTATAATAAAGAAATACAGTACTTATGTACCGTATGTTGAATGTATATATCCATCTCGGTCTTATCTTTCAGTTCCAACAATAATTTACAGAAAAATATGGCATATTTTATAGATGGTTTGAATTGCGATTAATTGCGATTAATTACGATTAATTAATTTTTGAGCTTTAATTAACTCGATTAAAAATTTTAATCGTTTGACACCCCTTATATATATATATATATATATATATATATATATATATATATATATATATATATATATATATATATATATATATATATATAAGCTGAAAAAGCTCTTGTACCCCTCTTTAAAATAAACCGCTGTATTTTAAGCCAAAAGAACTGTTTGTTTGATAGAACAATATGTCTATATGCCGCCATAGCAGATTCATCGCGCATTAAGCCCTTGAACTATTTTTAATTTGTCCGTTTTACCCAGGAAACCCCCGTTTACAGACGTCGCGTAAACGCTTTTGTTTCAACCCAGCCAAAAAAACGAAGGTAATTAATTATATTTACTATTCAAAATGTCTGTCATTTTTAGCTTAGAATCATTCATTGATGTCTAATATTTCGTAAAAAAAAAAAAAAAAAAAAAAAAAACTTAAAAAAATTATTCACTCGCATATTTTAAACTTTTAAACAACTTACGTCACAATGAAAAAAATGGCGTCTGTAAAAAAGTCACGGCTATCTACCTCATAACTATCGCTTAATTGTATTTTTTTTGTCACTGTTACATTTTCTCCGATATGTTAGATGATAAATAATGGATCCAAACAAAGAAAAATTGAACAAAAAAACGTTCAAAAGGGTAAATATATAAAAAAGAAAATCTCGACCACTCCTTGACGTCTGCGATTTCTGCATCGCGACCCTTGTTATATTACCATGTTTCACCCATAAAATCCCCCAAAAAATCCAGCTGTGGCCATTCACAGCTGTATCTTGATACTCCGTGTTACATGCTACATGGATTTTTTTGATCGAAACAAGGTAAGTGCGCGATAATATCTCGTTAAAGTCATGGCGTCTGTAATTCTGCTCTCGTGTGCTCTCACCTCCAGATAGGGTTTTTCTGTTTAAAAAAGTTTTTTTTTTTTTTTTAAAGGCCATTCTATTCAAAATCCCACCGACCATTGAGATTTTAAGCTTTCACACATTCATATAGGACAATTCTGAGTTGGGCCAAATTGGGGGTCTCAGAGTGGAACTTCAAGTCACCTGAGTGTTTTTAGCCATATATTTTTCTATATGCAGGTGAGGCTCTGAATCTCCTGGCTGTCCTATCTTTGCGCTTGTTGTTTTGATTAAAGGTTCATGGATATGTCAGGTTAGACAGTTGGTTCATTTGCTGCCACCCTCCCACTTCAAATAGATTGGACAATTATTAGTAATAAACTCATTTAAAGAAATACTTGGTAACTTTTCAGTTTTGGTCAATTTTAGCGATGCCGATGGACCAAAGCGGTAGTGTTTTGCCTTAAGGAAGACTGCGTTTCCAGTGAGGACCAGCGCTGTGTTTCCCATGGGGACCACCGCCCACCCGCACAGTGTTGTAAAATCATCAATCAATCAAAAATCAATCTCCTGGTCGCCTGCAGATGGATTAAACAACATTTTCTGTTTTCAGCAGCTGTGTGAAGGATGACTAGTAATAAGGTAATGAATCCAGTTGTGGCTAAACAATAGCCTATGATGGTTAGCAACAGTGTGGCTAACACTGACCCCATCCGAATTCCGCACTGACGAGTTCGGGGGCGTCACACAAGCGAGTAAAAGCCGGGGCGATGTTTATTCTGTATATCCTGGTAGCCTCCCTTTTTTTCCTACTCAGACAAAACTTTTTGTCTCTTTTGATGCTCTGCCATCTTTGCAGAATTTGCGCGAATAGAATAGAATATGTCTTTATTGTCATTGTCGACAACAGAACATTGTGAACAATGAAATTGGACGTGGCACTCCAGTATAAACATATGTAGGCCTATTTGATAAATAAAATAAATAAATAGAAAATATATGCTCTTGCTATAAATGCATAATTATAACTTACTTAGACTGAAATATGTACATGAAATAGTGAAATGCTGTCCTGATTTTAGCAGCGTCATTTGTGATAAGAATTGAATATGAATTTTAAAGAAAAAACAATCTATAAATGGAAAAGTGGTCCAAGTAAGCGTTCACATTGACGTCGTCTTTACAAGGAATGAGGAAAGGGGGAAGTGGCGTATGCTGTAAAATAGTCAGCACATTTGTAGTTTTTTTTGTGTGTGGCAGGGTTCTTGCCACCCTTCTCAAAGTTAATTAGTGCCGGTGAAAGCAATACGAACCCCATAAAATATAAAGGAGGTGTCATTAAACTAGTTGTCAGTCGACATATTATCACAAATGTTATAAATTTTTTATATAAAAGTTGAAAAATTACTCATAACCATATAACCACATTGGTGTAGTTGGCGGCCATCTTGGGTGGGGCAACCAACAGTTGGAAACTGGATCTTGAAAAGTAGATATTGCAGAGTATCGGCACGTTATTTCTATATGCGTCCTGATACCGATGATGTTACTTGAGTGCCGTATCGGTACCGATACTATACTATGATATGCTAAAATGAATATTTCTGCCTCTTTCTGTTTCTCCAGCACACCATTTGGATGGAGTCAACCTCCGTGGTTTCTATATGTGGAAGCTGCAGGACGATCATCTACCCCAGTATGGTCTTTTCACCTCTACCCAGCAACAATCCAAAGCCAAGGCGTCCATTAGCGTCTACAAACAAATCATTAGTCAGTGGGGATTCCCCGAAGACAGCGCCTCGCACACGTGCCGCTCCGGGGAGGTCCAGTCGGCGTGTTCTGTATGCGTATGGGTGTCCGACAACAAGGCCCTGACCGTTTTTGGCTGTTGCCTCGTGATCACTGCTGTCATCTTCACTGCACTTGTCTTCTCCATGCTCACGACCAGGAGAAAGTACATCAAGGGACGAAGGAGTGGAGTGAGCATGTTGAACAGGAGAAGATGAGGAAGGAGTACGGTTGTTTTGTTTATCGTGGTGGACTTGTTAAGATGAAGGGGAAAACTGTATAGTAGTGGTGGGACAATATATCCATATTGTGATATCATGATACTTTCTATCCTATCGCATAGACTTCACGAGCAGTTGACAGGAAATCAGGCACGGGGCCGCGCTGTAGGAGGCCTATTTTCAAAAACTTAAAATTCAAAGATTTTCAAAACCAAAGCCACTAGCGACCTAAACCCAATCAGGCACTTCCCTTAGGCATATATGAGTCTCCATGAGCAGCGACATCAAAAAAGTCGTTTCAAAATAAAATCTTGATTAACTCATTTGCTCCCAAAAATGTATAAATATGTTTTGTTTTTAATTGTTTCAGTGTCCCAAAGACGTATTTATAGGTCTTTTACGTTTTTTTTTTCACAAGAGACATCTCTAGGTTCTGATTCAACTTAGCTCCAAAGCACAAAGCTGAAAATCCATTTTAAAGCAATAAAACAGTCCACTGGAGGGCAGTAGCACATTTGGTAAGTCCCCCAACCCGATTCAACGGAACGAACGGCGGGCCGCACGGCCTGGGCGCAGGCGGAAGACGACCGATGGACGTCCCGGATGCCAGGCGGCGGACGACCGAGTAGAACAACCGGGAGGACGCCCGGGATGCCAGGCGCTGGACGACCCAGCAGAACGACCGGGACCACCGGTGCAGCGGACAATGCTGTTGAGTCCGTGCTGCTCGCCGAGCAGAGCCCGCGCCGCCGTGCTTGGCAGCTCGTGTCCCCTGCACCCTCCAGTGTCCCACACGGAAACGCGCACGGCCAAACCAGTTCCCCCCCAGGAACACAAGTTCCCCAGGCGAACTCTGCCACGAGGCAGTGGTCACAACAAAAGAAAGACTTAAAAAAAAAAACATCTTCATGAGACGGGCGGCGATGAGGGAAAAGTTTACCCTGGTTGTCGTGGTCACAACAGCATCATCTCTCAGTTAGTAATCTGTGAATAAATTGTTACCTTGCTATCAAAAGCTCTATTTGTCTTGTTATTTATGTTATTTAGTAAAAGGAAAATATTATTTAGATGTTTGTGATGTAACTAAAGCAAAAACTAGCTGTGTTAGAGTCAAAGTTATGTTTGAAATGTATGCTTTCACAAAAAGCTCAATTTCTTTGGGGGTGTGGTTGGGTGGGGGGGCCAAGGGGGCCCTATAATGGTCTCTTGTCCCCGGTCCCCTGCAAGTCTGTTGACTGGCCCTGTCTAGATGTGACAACTAGATGTGACAATAACGCCGCCTGGTGGAACTAATACTTGTCAACATGATGATTAAAAAATGACTTGCTGTAGATTTTCAGTCATTTCCTATTAACTGAGGCATTTTTAGGTCGCATTCTTGTAACCTGAAAAATGAGCATTCACAGCCTGTTGAAATAAAATGGAAGTTTATCCATGTCAATAGCGTGAAATGAGTTAAAACGTTTTGAAGTCAACTTTAGCGTGTCATTTTATAACCAGAGTGTACAGTCCCTGACAAAAGTCTTGCTGCTTATCCATTTTATAGAAACAATTGCTATAACCTGACTTTTAATTGTTCAATTTGTTTCAGAAATGGCTCATATGAAAGCTACGACCCTCCCAATTGATGTTGAATGTACAAAAATATATTTGTTACACAAAAATTGGACCTTTATGTCTTCATTAAATGATAAATCTTTTTTCACCAAGGGTGAAAGTGGCTAGAATTTCTTGCCAGAACTCCCCGACGTGAAGGTCGCCACTGAGCCAGAAATTTTATTTATTTATTTATCTTTTCCTTTCATTTTTTGGGGGAGGGGGGAGTTCAAACCTCTTAAACTACCGAAATGCAAATAAAACTTTTAGCAGTTATTTCTATTACACATTTAAAAACTAAAACTGATTTTCATTCAAAATTGTATTTTTTTCTATTATTTGCAAAATAAAAGTGAACAAAAACAGCAATAATCACAACCTCCATCTCCTAATTTTTATTTTCCCTCATTTCCTCACATACTAAATACCAAATCTCAATTTACTTCTTAAGAACATAGGATATATATTAAAATTGAAGTTAATGTAAACATTGATTCTTTTTAATAATTAAGATATAAGTAACATACATTCAGAAAAATAACTACAAATGACTAATATTATGCAGAGTTAAATGGAATATATTTTGAAGAGGGCGCAAACATTGATTTTTCTAAATCATAAGGAAATGAGTAAGTAGCCTAACATAAATGAACAAATATAAGTCCAAAGTGCACATTGACAGCTAAGATGTTCTGAACCTCCCCATCAGAGCAAATAAAATTAAATATGATAAATAAGCCTCCTCAACTCTTTCATTGCTTTTAAAGATTTGATCCATTTTATGTTGCATTGCCCTTTTTTTGTTGCGTCAATTCAACAACCTTTTTTTTTTTTTTTTTTTTTTTTTTTTTTTTGCTGTTCCAGAAAACATGCACATTGGAACCAATCAGAGCTAACTATCTCTGCTGATCACATGTCAGTATGTCAGCCAATTGAACGGATAAATGAGTCCAGGCGTTTTGCTTTGCTGCATGTATTCTTACATTGGCGTGACTCATCATCGTCAGACTCCGATAACTGCAGCAGCTGGGGAAACCTCCATGCCGTCCATAGGATAAAATAAATAATAAATATTGGTGGAAACGGATTACGCTACACAAGCACTTTATAATGCTTGCTGTTAACACTTGTGTACGTAAATCTGATGTTGGTAGATTGTTTTCTTCTTGGAGATGAAATGCATGTGTGGCAGCTCAGCATCCGGAACTGCGTTCGTGCCCTGAAACTTATACCGGAACTGCGTTCCTGACCGTTTTGGCCCACTTTCACCCCTGTTTTTCACTGAAACAAATATATTTCTGTACATCCAACATCATTTGGGAGGGTCTTCGCTTTCATATGAGCCATTTCTCAAACCAATTGAATAATTAAAAGTCAGGTTATTAGCAATTGTTTCTACAAAACTTTTGTCAGGGACTGTATTTCTAGTTTTCATTTCTATTTGATTAATTTTCGTTTTTATTAACATTGAGGGCAGTTAACCTTTTTTCAATAAATAAATGAGTTAACAATATTTATTATTATTGTTATAATTTTTATTATTAGTGGTAGTAGTAAATAATTAATGATTTTTTTCCTAATGTTAAAGCATCGTCTCTAAAACAAACAGACCCCCACAAAAAGCCTTCAATACGTCATCAGTAATTAACCAATGAGAGTAGACTGTGAGGATGCCAGTGTGGGTCACATGGCTTCCTCTCAGCCAGACTTCATGCAGTTTGCCATTAAAATGTTTTCAATGCCTGTACGCTCGCGAGTCATACCCGTTGGATGCATACGCGTTTGAAGGAAGCCCACGCGAATAAACAGACAGCCCGGGGCGCTCCAGGACTCGAACGCGGCAGTGGTAATTTCGGACGTCGTTCCCCCAAAAAGCTGCGCCTTATTGCAGGCGGCCGCAAGTCAGCTAACGTTCGTTCGTCAGGCCCCGGACAGAAAGCGGCGAGGAGGCCCCAAACCGCACTGGAAGACCGGGTTGAAAAATCATGGCCAACATAGCGGTTCAGAGGATAAAACGGGAATTCAAGGAGGTTGTCAAAAGTGAAGAGGTCAGTCCTCGCGTTGAAAAATGTCTTGTTATTTTGGAAATTTTAATGTCATACCGCTACGGACGCGTCAATGGCTCCGTTCAGCTGTCAGCTAGCCTTCGGATAGCTAGCTTGTGTCGACATCCAGCTAGCCTGAAATAGCTACTCTCCGCTTTTTTAAGGTCTCATTTTTGGCTTCTTGACGCTGTTCTACAACTCAAATAAGCTAATTTCATGTAGTAATTTTAACCCTGTTTCAAATTTCTTGGCTGAGTTCACCGTATGCTAACTGCTAGCTCAGTTAGCCATCAAAGATGGGTCGGTATGCTCATATGTCATTGACTCAACCGTGTTTTTCTGTTGTTTTTGCTGTAATGTTCGGTTCCCTCAATAAGTCTTGGATTTACCGTTGAAATAATAGTATGGGGTGGATTTTTCACGCTACATTTGCACGTTTGTCTAGTGACACTATCCGACATGTTTAGTTGCTTACTGCTTATTTGCTTCGTTTCAGACAAGCAAAAATCAGATAAAGGTGGATCTGGTGGATGAGAACTTCACAGAACTTAAAGGAGAGATAGCGGGACCACCTGACACACCGTACGAAGGTGAGAGGCCTCGAGACATCGTGGACATTGTTAGATTTTTTAGCAGGCCTTACATATGTTCCTTTCACTTCAAAGCCACCTAATCTGTTTAAATACATTTCCTCAAGTGTCTAAAGAACAAAGGTGGCACAACCCTTTTTCAATAATGCAAGTTTAAAGTTGGCGAATAAATCCAAAAATAGCACAGCACATTTGATTATGTGTTCAATTCTTATTTAACCAGTGCTTAATTTGTAAATCATAAGGTTCGGGAACGCAAAGTACATATGGCAACGCAGGGATGACGAGACGGGTACAGTTCCCGGAACATACGCAGAAAATAGTGCTGAAAACAACAGGCTAATGCCCACTTGCCATGCTGTGGGACTTAGAAGCCTCAATTTCAGATAATATCCATGGTGTAAATGTTATGACAACAATTTACAATTATTTAGGCTATACTCTGCAAAGCATGGGCTATTGCCCACATAACCACATGTGGGACTTACTGTAACGTACAGACTAACTTGTAAAACATAAAAAAGAATCAGAGATTACAATAAATAACACAAACCCATCCTTTTGCGAGTTTCATCCCCCCCGTCTTCTCTGGCCCAAAAGATCCCACCTTACAAATTGTGCAGACCAAACTTGAAATTCCCCTAAGGGAAATTGCTGTTGAAGTTGCCCGGCTGTTGGTGGTCCACCTGGCTGACTGCTGGCACGGTAGCTGGCCCCCACTCCAGGTGGCGCTGAACCTGACCAGCTGCTGCCACGGTAGCAGCCTCCTGCCCCGGCTTGGCTGGCTGTCTGTGAACCTGGCTAGCTGCTGCGGCGCTAGCCTCCAGCTCCACCTCGTCCTTCCCGTTAACATGATCGCTGCAACTGCCCTCATCGCGGGTTGTTGCTTTTCTGACTTGTTTTGAACCATTTTCCTTCTTTTTGAAAAAAGACAGTAAATGCAACCATCTTTTTGGCATGTTGAAATACTGTTTGATCCTGGCTGCTCGCTTCCCAGATGCCGCAATTTTTATTTTTATTTTTTCTTTTATTTGTCAGGGGCGTGGTTTGTTGGTCCAGCTTTTCAGTGCATCAAGAAATCTCTGACTCTTTCAAATGTTTTTTAAAAATTTTTTATTAACAACATACAATTCTTGGGATTTGTTTTGTAAATTAATTTATGCATATTATTATTTCATTTTATACTGTCATGTCCGTAACTATGCACGGTCCCTTTAAGAAACGCTGGGACTGGAGAGCCGTGAGGTAGTACGAAGCGAGGGGGAAATGAGCGAGAAGCAAAAGTTAGCGGGCGAATGTGGCGGCTGTCCGCTTTTTTTTTTTTTTTTGTCCTTGTTGTTGCCACAATAAAGTGGAAAAAGCCATCAACGACTCCTCTCCTTCGTACCCCTTCGTAAAAAAAAAAAAAAAAATATATATATATATATATATATATATATATATATATATATATATATATATTATTATTATTATTTTCGATACACGAGAGGTGCCACAGCTGCCCATATAAGTCCAGGAACACAGGGAGGCCAAAATCAATAGGTGTCTTGTCCAGATCTTGTTCCGGCAGGATCCGGCACAAATTAACCCCTGTATTTAACCCATTGGATTATTACTTGTAGCAGTGTTGTTTTCGTCAATGATGACAATAACGAAAATATTTCGTCGACGAACATAAATGAGGGCCTTCGTCTGTATGGTAATGACTGGGCTTTTCCAAAAGGAGAATGCTGCAGTTCACAATACCTTCCTGACAAAGGACTTATTCCAGAGGAACAACGTCACTGTTTTAAACCAACCTGTGTGTACTCCTGATCTAAAGCCGAATTGAAAAAAATAGAGAAGGAAGAGCAAGTAGGGATGTGACAATATATCAAAATGGTGATGTATCGCAGTACAATGGTACCTCTATGTTAGGCATGGGCCGGTATGAGATATTGACGGTATGATAACCTTAAGCAGAAATACCGTGGTATCACGGTATTGCAATTATAGCTCTAAAATACGTGATTTTGATTTGTAAGGGTTTTTTTTTTAAAAAATCGAACAGGATTTTTTTTCACAACATATTTGCAAATTGGATCATCAACAAAAATGTTAAAGTAAATAAAATAACAAAAAACAAAAACTAAATAACAAATATTTTAAATAAAATTGAAATAAATAAAACTTATACACTAAACCCACTGCTCAATTTTCTCAACATTAGAACAAGAAAAAAAAAAAGGACTTTATGATCGAATTGATTTTATGTAAAACGCATACCACTACTACTATTAATATTTGAAAATTAATGGAGAGCAAGAGTAAGAGACAGAGCACGTGTGTATGACTCCTATCATGATTTACACATTACAGACATATACACCCACCCACCCTCTTTCAACACAGTCGCCAGAGACTGTATTACAGTATGAGTGGTTTTGAAATCGTGACGTTTTGATACTACAGTAAACCTTGAAACTGGTAGCCGGCACATGTCTACTCTACATACAAATTTAATTCATTCTAGGACCTGTTTCGTAAGTTGAAATGGTGTATGTTGAGCAGGATTTTCCCACAAGAATACATATTTCAATGCATTCATTCCACAGCTCAAAACCGATGCTAAATGCATAATAAATACTGCCCATACAATTTCAAATGGCAGTTACACATAGAAAAAAATATAAATACAAATTGGAATAATAATAGTATAATAATAATAATAATGCAAAGAATCTGGTTCTAATGTGGCGGTTGTGTTTTGAAACATTTGTGCGCACGCTTCCCGGATTTGCGGGCATTTACAGGTCGACTCCTGTTCATTTTGAGTTGCTTCGTATTCATTTGGGGACATTCCTGGATCACTTCCTGATCAGTAGACCAAAATCTACCAGAATTGACCCGTAAATGTCCCAAAATCAACAGGAATTGATGGAAAATTAACAGGAAACGACCTGAAATGACTTAAAACTCATTGGCTGCCATTGACGGCCTTAGACATCTGATCTGTCTGAGGTGGGAGGGATTTGTTCATTCGCCTCCCACTTCTAATGGATTGGACCTATACTACTTATGAACACATTTCAATTTACAGCCGTTTATTTGTTTCATTGTAGAGTATCTTAGAATATCCTGACCAATGTATCGATAATTGTTGTATCACCATATCGTGAGATAATTGTGAGCTACCCAGAGGTTCCCACCCCTAATAGCAAGTGAGTGTCTTAGACACTCTGTAAGTGAGCCTGCTGTTGCTCCTTGCAAGTTGCCATTTTGTATATGTGCACTTGACTGCTTGTCCAGTTCAATAAAAAAAACTGAAAGTGCATCACCAAAAGCGACTCTCCCACATACTTTACGTGGGCAGTTGTGAATTTAAAGCGTGCTTCTTGGTCAAATTTTGGCACTCAACACAAAAACAAAAACCAAGCGAACGCTCGTACTTTTAAGAACTTGCTGGGTTTGGAACTTGTGAGTCAAGGCACCATTTTTTGCCCTTTATATATATATTTTTTGAGTAAGAGTTCCTATATTACTAGTCGGTTGGGTACATCCCGATACAATTTGCAATACACTGCTCAAGATAACTATGATCTCACGGGAAGCCGATACAACAGGAAATCATTCCAAGACATTCTACAAAAAGCTAATAAACAGAAAAACAAGTCTTTTTCCAATTTTAAAGTTTATCACTAGTAGATGTTGAATCCATTTGAACTGGGAGGGTGGCAGTCAATGCCAGGCAATGAATTAAATTTTGGGCATTTCATGTCATTTCCTGTTGATTTTCGGTCACTTCTTGCTGGGAATATAGACCCTACTCACCTACGTCACAAAATGACGTGTCGCTGTATCCGGCCGCCATATTGTACGGGTACCTATTTTTTTAGACCTATTCTCATTGTTTTCAATTAGTCGTGCAAGTTATACAGCAATTCATGGAAGCCCCGGTGTTATCTGACGCCGTAAACTCATTGGATGCGTTGCATAAAAGGCGTTACGTGGAAAAGCTTCAGTTTATCCATTCGCCAGATCCATATTTGATGCCTAAATCGATATTTTTCGACCCGCTGACTTCGCCCTCTGCCTGACATCTGCTAGCCTGATATCTACAACTATCTTTTCCACAGAAACTCTGCCTATTCTCACGAAACACGAAAAACATTAAGAGCAGCACTCTAAGCAACATTACCCTGTGTGATTTCTAAAATGGCGACAATCAAAAAAGGAAAAAAGTTGACTGCGATGGCCGACGCTTCAAGGATAGGTAGATATCGGACTATTTCTTCAATAAAACACGCAACAACAGTGTCTGCCTCATTTGCAAACAGACAGTCGCTGTTTTCAAAGAGTTCGATGTGCGCGATAATAACAAGACACGCTGACATGTACGACAACATTACAGGAAAGATACGCAGCGAGAAATTATAGCAACTTGAAGCTAGCACAGCAGCAGTATTTCGCAAGAGCCCGAGTGTCGAAAGAGAACGCCAGAAAGACGAGACTGTTGAAATTATGTATTTAAAAAAATAATAATAAAGCAAATGTGACACACAGAAGGGCTTGCTAACATTTCTTTAAATGTATTGTTCTACGTAAATCAGCCCAGGTAGCCCCCCACATTTTTACCACACCAAATCAGGCCCCCTTTGCAAAAAGTTTGGACACCCCTGTTTAACCGATGATCTGTAGACAAGGCAAGCTTCTTTCACTTGTTACCAACTAAATATTATTCAAAAAATAAAGATGGTGGAACAAATAAGCATCTTGAATTTGAAACTGTATGTTGTCGGCGATTAGCCTAGCAATGATCTTAATTGTGGTTGTCAGCCCCAAACCCTCTAAATATAGATTAAATGCATCTTACCAGATATAAAATGACTACTACATAATCTGTGGTAGTTGTTTGGAGCCCAGTTTTCTCGTTGAATTGCAGCGATCCATCTCGCTCTACTCTCCGGGTCTCTCGGAATACGGTAAAACTTCCAAGTCTCTCCGTCTATCTTCTGTTTTTGCAACCGACCGCCACACACACCTTTACCATTTTGACCATTAATGTTAACGAGCAGAAAAACACACCATAATAGGAGGAATTTACGAAGCGGTAATGCATTAACATGACGAGTGTACGGACAACATGGCGCGGGTGCGTGGCTGTGATGTCACGTGAGTAGGGTCTATACACGTCAGCACTAGGCATGTGCCGGTATGATATTCTGACAGTATGATAACCGTAAGCCAAAATATGACGGTATCACAGAATTGCAATTAACTTAGAGATATCTGGGTTTAAAAAATACAAAATTAAAAACTTTTTTCCATTGAACAGGATTTTTATTTTTCAAAACATTATACTTCTGTTGCAATTTGCTAATCTTAAAATAATTTTTAAAAATAACCAAAAAAAATTACCGAAATATTCTTAAAAAAAAAAGAAAAAAGATCTAAATAAATGCAGTCCTTTAGGTTAGCCGCAGCTCAACATTATTACCATCAGAACATAAATAATTGAATCATTTTCCATAAAAAGCATGTGTTGTGTATGACTCAATAAATTTTTATCAATTTTACATTATACACACTATCTCAACACAGTTGCTAGAGAAAAAACACGGCTAGACACACTAAACAAGGTGGAGTTAACTCTCATACCGTGTGGGAAAGAATCATGACAGTGTTTACTAACCTTAAATTTTGTATAAATGCAAAATCATATTGGAGGTATTGCCTCCCCGGCAGCCACCCTCCGCAAACGTGTTTTACATGTTGGTTGGCTCTCCTCCTCTAAGCTGTGGCTGTCTGTAACTTTTCTGTAGCCGAAGTATTCCCATACCCAGTGTTGTTAATAACGGCGTTACAATATAACGGCGTTACTAACGGCGTTATTTTTTTCAGTAGTGGGTAATGTAATTAATTACTTTTCTCATCTTGGCAACGCCGTTACCGTTACTGAGGACGGAAAGGCATGCGTTACTATGCGTTACTATATTGGTCGAAAAGTCTGAGGGAGACGGACTCACCGAGACGACAGAGCAGGAGTATGGAGGAGGCAAGAAAGTTGTGACGCCGAGCAAACGCGATGCTAGGTAGTTCCAATAATACATGTTGTAGCCGATAGCTAGTACAAACTACGCGCGCATGTTATGGTAGATATGGTAGACATGATAGATATCACATGTACTGTACATAGATATAACTAGATGCAAAATGACAGACATGGCACTAAATGAGTTAGTAGACAGCCGCCATCTTAAAGCAGTACTTTTTAGGACGGCTCTGTTGTACAGAACCTTCCTAGCGAACCTAAGTAACTTTTTATCTAAAATACTTCTAAATCGGCAAAATCTTGACTTGAATCTTATCTTTAAATGATGAAACAGTTTTAAAACTTTCATATGTCATAAGTAGAGAGAAGGGAACTAATGCAATAATGGGAGCAATTTTAACAACTTTTAACAGCTGATTCAGGGTAAAGGGTAAATTAAGGGTAAAGAATTGGGCTCGGGCCAATTGTACCCAAAACCTTCACAAAAAACTTCACATAGTGTGGCCAATGTTTTTTTTTTTTTTTTTTTGGGAGGGAAAAAAAAAAAAAGTAATTATCACCAATTACTTTGCCAAGTAACTAATTACTCTTACATTCAGGTAATTGAGTTACTAACGCAATTACTTTTTGGGAGAAGTAATTTGTAACTATAATTAATTTTTTTTTTTTCAGTAAGATTAACAACACTGCCCATACCAAGGATTTCTTAGATGGGGGGGGGGGGGGGGGGGCGGCTTAGTTTCACCTCTTCCAGCCATCGTGTAGCACAGCTGACTCAATTACACTGAGCAACAACCGGTGGGCTGAGCCTTGCAGCTGCAAGCTCGGGATTTCTATCAAGATTTTTGCGACATAAAAAAATGGCTATTTCCTTAGGGACGGTATGACGGAAAATTTTTGCGGTACTGAAACCTTGACACTTTCATCCCTCGGTATACCTTGAAACTAGTAATCGGCACTTGTCAACCCAGCTCCTGTTGATTTGGGGGGCTTTTACCGACCAGTTCTTGTTGATTTTTGGGTTAATTAAAAGGAAGTGACTCAAGAATGTCCCCCAAATAACCAGAAAGTGACCTGTAAATCCCCACAAAAGGTTATGAGAGCTCTGGTTTTGTGCCATTGACAGCGCTAGATGTCCAATCCAGTCAAAGGGAATTGGATGTCTAGCACCGTCATAGTAGCCTGTGAGCTAACTACTATTATTACTACACTATTCTAATGGAAGATTTTGAGAGCAACCGGTTGGTTCCTTTACTAAACAGTAGGGGTGTAACGGTACGCAAAAATCTCGGTTCGGTACGTACCTCGGTTCTGAGGTCACGGTTCGGTTCATTTTCGGTACTAGTTGTTTATTACACACTTTTGTGCTTTCATCAATAGGAACCGTAGCCTATACAAAGCTAGAATTCTGCTAAAAAAGTAGCGGGTATTTAAAGATAATAATCCAACAACAATTTGCCTTTCAGACCCCACGTATTGGTCAGATTTCTTTCTGAAAGAAGAAAAAAAAGTCCTGTGCTAAAGAGAAAAGCAATCCCAATGACAAAGATTTTAACATGTCTTTTACAAATGAAATGCCTCAATGAATTTTTTTCCCTTATGAACGGTTTTCAAAAGCTTTATTGGTGGATTTTCTCAAGTTAAAGCGCCACACAGAAATTAATAAATATAATTGTGTAAGCAGGATCTGTGTATTATTTTTATTATTTAATTACAGGTGCTTTAGCTCATTTCAATTTATTTTATTCAAATGGGCTATTATTTATTTTATTCTGTGTTTGTATTTTACAAATGTGATGTAGTATTCATTTATATTGTATATTTTATGTTGTATAACTTTATTTCCTATGTGAATACGAGTTCCTACGTTTTTTGTTGTGGTAGGAGGATTTTGTATTGAACACGGGGCCGTGTTGGTTATTATTACAGCAGAGAAGACAACTGTAAATCAACAAAGACAAGTCAACTGTGCCCCGATCTACCACTCAAGAGATCTGGTGGACTCAAAAAGTGGGTTACGATTGCATATTCATTTGAAAATCGACCGGATCCACCGTATTTTTACACGAGTGACTTCCGGTCTGCCCGGTCTGCTAGCTAGTAGCATTGACGCAGGAGGGCCGCGTCTCTCGTCAAATAATAAACTCTGCCGTTCTTTTGCCGCTTCTGGGACGCGTCTAACACGCGGCCGCACTGCGACTGGTGTGCATTGGCTGGTTGACTTTAACAGCCACGTTTCACTGCGTTCTTGCGGCGGCCACGTTGTCGCGCCGTTGACGTTTTGTCCCACCGTGTTGGTCCTCATTATAGTCAAGAAGACGGAGTAAATATAATTTACACAAAGAAACTGTAACCCGATCGACTCACAGCCTCGAAAAGTAAGGGTTACATTACGTCAGAAACTTGTTCGGTACACATCCGTTCCGAACCTAGGACCAAGTACCGAAACGGTTCAATACACCACCGTTACACCCTTACTAAACAGAGACATCTTTTTAAAGCGATATATCAATTCTTGACTGCTAGTACAGCAATACATCACCATATTGATATATTGCCACAACACAGGTCAACATATCCATTTAATACTAATTAGATCATGTGAAGATTCATGAAAATCTTTGTTCTAATCTGTTCATATTTGTATCTTTCAGGTGGTAGGTATCAACTAGAAATTAAAATTCCAGAGACATATCCTTTCAATCCACCCAAGGTAAGAAAATTCATTGCTGTTAATAATAGTATATCCTTATCGTTGTTTCAAATGGCGTAACATTTTCTTTGTATCGCACAGGTGCGATTTATCACAAAGATCTGGCATCCCAACATCAGTTCAGTCACAGGTGCAATATGTTTGGATATTCTCAAAGACCAGTGGTGAGTTTATTGTCGCAATTAGGTTCTCAACCAAGCATGAAAGTGACAATTTGGCCGTATCCAAACCGCGGCTCCTTTTAAATCGCACTCGGCGTATTCTCAAGTAACATTTTATATGGCCGGCATTAAGCTTGCGCTTATCTGCATTGCTTTTAGCTTTTTTAATAAATTAAAGGTGAAGAATATTCTAGTGGCTACGGTTTTCTTCAATTTTTCTGCATGCGGCAACAGAGGGGTTTGAACGCCACTTGCCCTGGACAGGAAAAGCCTTTGGCTGTGTAGTAGCTGTACAAGCCATTTTCATTAACGCAAGCACAGCCACACAGAATTTGCGCTTGTACCTTAATTTGTATTACTGTCCCAGGGTTTATGTGGGTCATTAAAAAGCATGGAATGGATTTTGTCAAAATTCAGGCCTTAAAAAGCATTAAAGTAAATGTTTGAGGCATTAAAATGAGCTAGGGCTGCAGCAATCGAATATTTTGGTAATCGAGTAATAGACTGGAAATTCTATTGATTAATCGAGTAATCGGACAACTTTTTTTTTTTTTTTTTTTTTTTTTTTTTTTTAGGTAAAGAGCAATTATAAATATAAATGAGAAAAAAAGACATTTAATCCAATATTGAACCATTTTCAGTCAATGTCTTTATTTTCGATGTACATTGTTGAAAACAGCCAACAATAGCATCGCAGATGTGACTAGAAAAAAAATTCACTGCTTTCACTCAAAAAACTTCTAGATCTTATTTTAAAAAATTATATAAATTATATATTTCTTACCTACAAATGTAATTATGCTTGATAACACACATCACTTGAAAGCTACGTGTTTTTCCCATATGTTTCAATTGAATTTCCATTTGTGTCAAGCTATTTTTAAGTTCTAGTTAAGTTTTAAGTTTAAACTGTAAGTAATGATAGGATTTTGAGTTTTTGCAATATTCAAAATAAATGTATGACACCTGCTGCATTGGAGCACATTAGGGACCAGTGCTACTTGGTGTTTTATTCAGCAATGACTACTCAGCTAAAACTGACAGTTAGCTTTATTATGTTTTAATTTTACACCCTCATCACTCTACAGCGCTGTGTTTTTACAGATTAAATAAAGCCTGTATGTAATACACGTTAGCCATGCATCGACAGTGGTCATAATAATAGAAACCTAGCCCTCCGAAGGGCTAACGTTACGTGAGTGAGTGACAGTAACGTTGTATTTATTAGCGCTGAGTACTGCTTAAAGATGGCGACTGTTTACTTACGCTGTCCAGACGCGGCAGAGTCTGAGATTTCGCATCTAGTCCTAAATGCATGCGATATCTATGAGACGCATCGGACACTACCTGCTACCACACTAGCATCATGCGGGCGTAGTTTTTAGCAACGTCGGCGTAGTTTGTAGCGGCTGTCGGCTGCAGTAATTAAAAAAAATTTTTTTTTTTTTTTATTGCTTCTTCCTCTACACACGTGACGTCAGCGAGTTGTCCCGCGTTAAAAGTAGTCCGTCGAAACGTGATGCTTAGAGCTGGCAAAATTAAACGATTCCTCGAGGTGAATAAAATTGCTCGGAGTTGCTCGAGTATTCGTTTCAGCTCTAAAGTGATCTAAACTTAAGACTATTATTTTTTGTATTGTTTTTTTTTTTTTTTTTTTTTTTTTTTTTTTTTACATTTTTTGAGTTGTCTGATATTATCAGGTAGCCGGGATAAGCAAACATAAGATCATTACGGTAAGAGAGCCGGTACTATCGGCTACACGATAATATCTGCCGATAAACGCATTTTAAAATGATTTGGGATCAAATTGACATCGGTTTTTCATTATTGGTTGTAAGCCAAAATGCATGTTACCTTCAAAGTGAATGTAGAAGCATGTATAAGGGCTGGTCACAGTTTAAGCCAACAGTTATAGTATTAGATGTGTCCAAACTAAGATACTTGGGATTTGTTATGTGAGCAGACCATTTGCATTTATGAAGCAAAAATTAAACGAAAAATAAATGATTGAAAAATAATGAATTATAAACTCATTACATAGCTCATTTACTGTACTGAAGCTGTGTGCCTTCGTTGTTATTTTGAGCCAGAAGCACTGTGTGAGCCATATGTGATATGGCACTGCCTTATTGGCACTTGCACTCGATCCAAAAAACTGATGTTTGCACTATTTTGATTTCAATAATATAGTGGTGCAAGATGGGCACTTTTTCTATAACTTCAGTTGAATTTATTCTTATTTTTTGCAGAATGTTTATTTTGAAAACCTTGAAGTTGTTACATTTATCATTATTTAATGCATCAAATGGGACATCACAATAGAATTAACTATAATATGTTAAGTCCACTACCGCATATTTCGGTATTTTATTTGGATTTTTGGATTTGGACAATATCGGGATATCTGTTAAAAAGTAATTATAGGACAACTATCAATTTGTGTGTGAAACTATCTGCGGTTGGGCTTGTGCATTACATTTGTTTAAAGTGGCATTAAATACCATTAATTGAGATTTGCTGAAACCTGTAGAAACGGTGTGTCAGTAAAACCATTTTAACATTTATGGGTGGGAACCTCGGGGTATCTCACGATGGGATACGATTTGCGATCCAAAGCTCACGATAACGACGATCTCACGATATGGCGATAGGGCAATTATCGATACATGGGTCAGGATCATTCTAGAATACTCTAGAATGATTGACCATGTGACATCGCAAGCCACATCTTATCAAAGAACTTGCCACCAGCAGGCGGAATTGGACCAAGAATGAGACCGGAAGTATGTTCACTCGCTTTCCGCCGATGTCACACGCAGTTCGAATTGGCGCGGAGCCAGATGCAGTCGCCTAAAGACTCGCGAGACGTACATTTCTGACCCCTGAGCTCTTTGTTCATTTTGTCAGGGCGGCGGCCATGACGCTGAGGACGGTCCTCTTGTCACTACAAGCTTTATTGGCAGCTGCAGAACCAGACGATCCACAAGATGCAGTGGTAGCCAATCAGGTCAGTGAAAATGCATTCATGTTTCCATCATTTTTGTGGCTCTATAAGAATATCACAAATTTCGTGTACTCTCAAAGGGATAGAAAAGAGTGAAATATTGGATTAGACTGACTTTGTTTACAATAACTGACACACTTATCCTCATGAGGGTCTCGGGGGTGCTGGAGCCTATCACATCTAACTCCAGGCATAAGGTGGTGCTGTTGATCTTAGAGCTACCAAGAAGAATGGCAAGATCAAAGCTACACACCTGTCAATCATCGTTAACTTAAGTACCAAACGCCAGCTGCACTGGCGACCAAGAAAAGGAGGGAGGGTTAGAGGCTCTACGATCACTAAGCAGAAAAACATAAATATATTTTTAAAATTAAAAACCCGATCGTTTTCATCCGATTCAGATCTTCTGAAAAATGGCACGATCGGCCTGACACATGAACGGATCCTTAATTTTTAATCAAAATGGGGGGCTTGTTGACCTCAGATTGACATGTTAAAATTGTAAATATATCAAAAATGAAAGCAGAACAAACGATACTTTTTACAGCACAAACGATTGAAATTTTGTAGGTATTTGACCCTTTAGCCAGATTGCTGGAATCCCGCCAGCCAAACCGCCGGAACCACGCTAGCACAATCCCAACAACCCTAGCTGGCGGAACCCGGCCAAAAGGCCAAACGCCGCACGTTAACCTTAATTTTAAACCTTCGTACTGATTCCATTTTAAAAGTTGGAAAAACACAAGTTGACAATTTATTCCAAGTCTAGCAATCACACAGCAAGGCGAAACAGCAAATAGGCCCAGGCGAGGAGGAAAGCTGGCTCCAGGGTCGACAAACAACAAGTATACCAAAATGTTCCCGAGAAAAGACTGTGCTAGCTAAAGAATTCAGTCTTTTGAAGGCTCTGGTGAGGCGGGCCGTGGTCTAGAAGAAAGGTGTGTTTGTACGTTGTGGATTGGACAGGTGAGCTCGGGCGTTACTGTTGTCAGGGCAACGAGATTTGAGGATTTTGCCATCCTTAGCGCTGTGTGAGTGCTGAGTTTTCACTTCTCAGTCTGTAACAGTCACCTCCTTGAGTGGTCTTCCTCCCGACGTCCACCGCGCGGTGGCGCTGCTTCATTTATGTTGTATATGTTCTTCTTCTGTTATTGCTTACTTGTGTTGGGGGAGTTCGTCTGGGAACGCGTGTGTGCGTACCGCTGAGCTCCGAGTGACGAGTGGTAGAGCTGGAGTTATTTTTGACTATTAAAAGTGCATGGGTGGACGTCTGCTTCTTTTTTTGCCTTCTATACGCTCATCCTGCCCTGCCAAGCGTTACAAGTCGCGGGTTCCTCCGTTATCAGATGTTCCCTGTGGGAGGAGAGGATGTCCTTTCATTGTTCTGGACTGTCCATAGTTGGTTACCTGAAGAGCTGATGGCAGGATTTGGTGGTCCAGGCGGTGGTTTGTAGATGTCTTGGCCTTCACCTGCTTGTTTCGATCAGTCAGCATCAGTCTCGCTCAGTCAGCTGCATGATGCGCACGTTGGGCTTCCGTAGTCAGCAGGCATGCTGTGCTGCAAATTCCAATCACTCCAAGTCCAACTACTTATAATAACAAATACTGGTCCTTCTCAAAAAATTAGCATATTGTGATTAGGGCAGTAGCTATCGATTATTTTAGTAGCCAAATAATCGATGAACTAGTTAGTCCGAATAATTGAGTAATTGGATAAGGAACATAAAAATGAAAATGCCTGAGCTTAGCCACAAACGGTTTTAAAAAATAAATAAGGGTCTATGTACAACAAAAGAACTGGCTAACTTGCATAGCAAAAGTCCGCTAGCTTAAATGCTATAAAATGCTAACTTTTTTTTTTTTTTTTTTTTTTTTTTTACAATGCTCCTAACAAATGGTTCAGACACATATTTCAACAAAAACGGCTAAATATACCTATAAACTAAATTACGAATGCATTAAATAACATGAGCTCAAACAAAAACTTAGCTTACGTTGGTCTGAACAGGGAGCAGTTGGATTCAGCCATGTGAAATGAGGCAGACCAGAGGGTAGTGTATCCCCTAATTAATAAAACGAAATGCAAACACTTCCAAAATAAACCATTACGCCACTTTAATTAAACGAATACTTGAGGCAACGACATTTTATTCGAATATTTTTTTCTAATCGAATACTCGAGTTAATAGATTAATCGTTGCAACACTAATTGTGATAGTTCATTATTTTCTGTAATGTACTGATAAACATTACACTTTTATATAATTTAGATTCATTACACACAACTGAAGTAGTTCAAGCCTTTTATTATTTTAATATTGATTTTGGCAAAAAAGTCAAAAAACAAATCCCTATCTCAAAAATTTAGCATATCATGAAAAGTTACTCTAAAGAAGCTACTAACCGAATCATTTGAATCAACGAATTAACTCAAAAACCCCTGCGAGAGATTCCTGAGGATTTTAAAAACTCCCAGCCTGGTTCATTACTCAAAACTGCAATCATGGGCAAGACTGCTGACCTGACTGCTGTCCTGAAGGCCATCATTGACACCCTCAAGCAAGAGGCTAAGACACAGAAAAAAATTTCTGAGCGAATAGGCTGTTCCCAGAGTGCTGTATCAAGGCACCTCAGTGGGAAGTCTGTGGGAAGGGAAAAGCGTGGCAGGAACCGTTGCACATCCAGAAGAGGTGACCGCACCCTGAGAAAGATTGTGGAGAAGGGCCGATTCCAGACATAGGGGGACCTGCAGAAACGGTGGACTGGGTCTAGAGTAGAAACATCCAGAGCCACCGCGCAGAGGCGTGTGCTGGAAATGGGCTACAGGTGCCGCATGCCCCAGGTCAAGCCACTTTTGAACCTGAAACGGCGGCAGAAGCATCTGACCTGGGCTACAGAGAAGCAGCACTGGACTGTTGCTCAGTGGTCCAAAGTACTTTTTTCGGATGAAAGCAAATTTTGCATGTCATTCAGAAATAAAGGTGCCAGAGTTTGGAGGAAGACTGGGGAGAAGGAAATGCCAAAATGCCTGAAGTCCAGTGTCAAGTACCCACAGTCAGTGATGGTTGGGGTGTCATGTCAGCTGTTGGTTTTGGTCTACTGTGTTTTATCAAGAGCAGGGTCAATGCAGCTAGCGATCAGGAGATTTTGGAGCACTTTGTGCTTCCATCTCCTGAAAGGCTTTATGGAGATGAAGATTTCATTTTTCAGTACGACCTGGCACCTGCTCACAGTGCCAAAACCACTGGTAAATGGTTTACTGACCATGGCATTACCGTACTCAATTGGCCTGCCAACTCTCCTGACCTGAACCCCATAGAGAATCTGTGGGGTAGTGTGAAAAGGAAGTTGAGACACCAGACCCAACACTATGGATGAGCTTAAAGTGCCTGTGACACGAAAAAGCATGTTTATTTCATAATACACGCTGTATTTTATGCTCCTGAATGATATGGACCGCTTGGATGTGTGTGGAAGCGATCGCTATATTTATTTAGTTTTTTGAATCCCGCGCCAGGAAAATGAGTGACTTCCGGCTTCGGTCTTGCATTGAGAAGGAGGGCGCTGTGACGTGTACGGTAGAAGACGTCCTCTTCACTATACAGCGTACTGTTGTGTATGGGGACGAAGGATTCAGCTGATTTTGCGGATTAATATGTTTATTTTTCGCATCACGCCAGCCAAACGGCTGCAGAAAAATCATTCTGTATGAGGGAGAGGCGTATGGTCCTTTTTGGAGTTTCAAAAGGTTCCCATTCACCGTGGATATTTACTTTGGGACCATTGGACTTACGAGGAAGTGAGTAAAGATCTTGTTTTGTATTATGTCAAATACGAATACAGCGATTACAAAGTAAACACTACAAACTTCCTTTAAATGAAGGACTACTTACGTTTGATCATTGATAGGCATGTAAAAAGCTGTCCTAATGCTCATTAGCAGCAGCAGCACGTTAGCGGCACAATAACTCCAGCCACCCTCCTCCGGGGAACAAACTGTAAATTGCCCTCCGCCGGGCGGTTTGCCGATCCGCAACGACAATAGACAACCGGGTCGTCATGTCAAATAATCCAGGATAGTTATGTGTGATTTTCCGCTTCGAAGACTTTGAAACATCACCCGGTTCGGGTTAGCATGTCGGCTAGCTGTCACGCCTTCTGGTTTGTTTACATTCTCTGAAGCCGGGGAAGGGAAATGACATATGTTCGATTTAGGTGTCATAAAATATAGTTCGGGAGGTGCGACAGTAAAGGTGAAGTCGACAGTTTTGACAATTATGGAGTAATTTTGCCATGTCGTCCTGAATAAATGCATTTTTATTATTTCATATTCCATTCCGCACAAGACTGTTATTTGTCATGACCATGCCATTTATTTGGCAATTGGGGAAAATACTTGGATAAAAAGAATATCCTGTAAAAATATTGAAGTAAAGAGACAGAAACAATGACATTTTGCCGCTCTCTTCGTCGCGTTTTCCTCGTTGTGAATAGTTCCCCCTCGACGGGCTGACTGGTCCTTCTCAAGCCATTTATATAGCTATTGGGGAAAAATACTTGGATAAAAAGAATATCCTGTAAAAATTTTGAAGTAAAGAGACAGAAACTATGACATTTTGCCGCTCTCTTCTTCGCGTTTTCCTCGTTGTGAATAGTTCCCCCTCGACGGGCTGACTGGTCCTTCTCAAGCCATTTATATTGCTATTGGGGAAAAATACTTGGATAAAAAGAATCTCCTGTAAACATATTGGGAGTAGAGAGACTGAAACAATGACATTTTGCGGCTTTTTTCGTCGCGTTTTCCTCGTTCTGAATAATTCCCCCTCAATGGGCTGAATAGTAAAATCGATGAGCCCAGTCTACCGCTGACGTCATCCACCTGTTGGGGACGCTAACGCCCTATAATGGTAGGCGTGGCTAACCGGCAGATTAAAAGGCTAATTTCTCGTCATCTGTGCTTTGCTAAATTGTTGTATATAGTCGAATCGTCTCAAAATATGATTCTAATTCACATAATAATGCAGTTTAAGACTTTTTTTCTCGTGTCGTATGCTCTTTAAGGCCGCTATCGAAGCATCCTGGGCCTCCATAACTCCTCAGCAGTGCCACAGGCTGATTGCTTCCATGCCACGTTGCATTGAAGCAGTCATTTCTGCAAAAGGATTCCCAATCAAGTATTGAGTGCATAGCTGATATAATTGATTGAAGGTTGACCTATTTTTGTATTAAAAAACTTTTTTTGTATTTTTTGGATGAAATATGCTAATTTTTTGAGAGGGAGTTTTGTTTTTTCTTGACTTTTTTTTTGCCAAAATCATCAATATTAAAACAATAAAAGGCTTGAACTACTTCAGTTGTGTGTAATGAATCTAAAATATATGAAAATCTAATGTTTATTAGTACATTACAGAAAATAATGAACTTTATCGCAATATGCTAATTTTTTTAGAAGAACCAGGATATTCTTGTAGCTTTCTTAAACTATGATTTAAATGCTATTTATTTTATATTGTGTGTGCTAGAGTAATACAAACAGTAAAACAGAAAATATGGGAAAAGATGCTATTCCCTTAAATATAAATTTGTGTCTGATTCGGGGCCAACTTCACAGATGTTTCAATAACTGCTGTCATTCCACATTGATCATTTATTGTGATATGATTTAGTTCTACTTCAACAAGAATATTCCGCTTGTGTTGTCACTAGAAATGATTGTTTGTTCCACAGTACAAGCAGAACCCAGAGATGTTCAAACAGACAGCCAGACTCTGGGCTCACATCTACGCCGGCGCGCCCGTCTCCAGTCCAGAGTACATCCGCAAAATAGACGAACTCTGTGCCATGGGCTTTGAAAAAGTAAGCGTTGCTCGGCCACGTTTTCAAGTCTTTATTTTCTCACATGCGTCTCTCCTCTAGAATGCAGTAATAGTGGCCTTGTCGTCAAAATCCTGGGACGTTGAGACGGCGACGGAGCTCCTAATCAGTAACTGAGTCTCGACGAAAACTTTGACATCTTCCTCAGCCCTCCCTTCACACGCCCTCGTATTACCGCTGTCTCTCAGCGTCTCCTCCTGTGTCGCAAATTCTGTTTCACAGTGGACTCTGCCGCCCCGCACTTCCTCTTCCCCCCTCCTCTGCTGTGCCACACACTCCAATCAGTTGCTCGGCAAGCACTCAAAGGTCATTCCACATTCCGGTCAGCGCTACAATCAGAATTCCGACCCCTTATTAAGGCCCCGACCAGTCAATCCACGTCTTTGACCGCGTACGACAAGCATTCGTCCACCTATGCAGGCATTCGTTTTTTTAGTTTCGCAATCGACCAGAAGCACGAATATGGCAACCGCCGACTAGCGTGGTCTAAAACGTCGGTAAAACTGTCATAATTATGACATGACACTGTCATGAGCATAAATGAATGCTTATGACAGATGTCATGAAGTGTCATCTGGCAAATTTTCTCACCAACTCCCTTTTATGTCCAGTCCGCATCTTTTACATCCCTTCAAAAGTGACACAATTTCCTGGATGACACTTCATGACATCTGTCACAAGCAATCATTAATGCTCATGACAGTGTCATGTCGTAATTATGACGGTCTTATTTCGCCACTGAGTCTTTTAAAGCATTAAGAAGAGGCTGCAAGGACGTTTGGTCACGTTACAACAATGGAAGTGAGTTGTGGTACGACGCTGTAGTCGGCTTTCTGAGAGAGCCTATTTTAATCACACATTAAACACATTGAAATCCTTTTTTATGCTAGTTGTGTGGTCTACTGTTGTGTCAGAGATTGGGTGCAGGAACAAGACTATTTATTGCTGAAAATCTCCACCCAAATGGGTCGTGGTCGTGTCTGGTTTTCCGGTGAGTTAGCACCAGTCAAAACTTCTCACAGAGCTCTACTTTGGGCTTTTGTTTGCTCAAAAAGTGAGTGGAATGTAGTGATGAAAGTCCCTAAATGGATGTTATGTTACACGCCTCAATAGTGTTTTCCTCAAACCCAGACTCAATTGAGCATAACTGACATAACAGGGGTCCCACAGTGTCAAACATTCCAAGAGTCCATAGCATGAAAACAACAAATCATTTCGAGATGCATCCCCACTTCTGATACTAGCCAGCATACGATCTAGCATGCCAGACATCAAGTTGTCCAGTGTCTCTGAGCTGATCTTGGACTAGGAAGCTAGGATGTTCCTGGTCAGAGTACCTTCAAACAAAGCTGGCGCCATTTTGTCAATCTCTTCCTGGACAATCGCCCAAAGATTTTCTATTGGCGACAGGTCGGGGCTGTTCCCCAGCCACTTGTTCTTCCTGAATGCTGGTAAGTGCGATTGGCACCAATCCTTCGCCATCTTTTTGAGAAATTGCCTTGGACTTATTCGTCAGAAGTTTAGCTTTCATAGGAGGCCCTTCTCAACGTCTACATTTTTGTATAATTTTGTAATTGTGTTTTTGTAAAATTTTGTTGGCTTTTGTCCAGGAAAATATCAAAATGGCGCCGCAGCTGGAACTCTCCGCAGTTCTAGTACCTGTTGGGGGACGATGACATCATTTTGCACGTTCGCACATGTAGGAACTAGGGACCGGGAACTCGAGTGTCGAGAACCATTTCGTACTCCAAGGTAGGGACTTGATTACGTAGGTGTTGGGTGAGTCGCTGAAATCAACAGATACTCACGCTTCTCAAGGAGCCGCCATATTTTATTTAAAAAAAAAAAAAAAAAACTACCCCGTACTAAATCTGTTGTAAGACCCTGGATTTGCTCGCCGATGGAAATTATTTGCTTCAGACATGCAAGACTTGCCGCTGTGTCTTCGATGGTCTCCATTTGGTTTTTTCCCCGTTCAGCTTAGTTTTTCGCGGTTTTATTTTGCCTGAGGCGAGTAAATAATGCGTCACTGGTGCAGACGATAACTCTCACAGTAGTTCGAACTAGGCGAAGCACCCATGTGCAAACATGACTGCCTGGCGAAGGATAGTTCCTATAACCACTTAGAGGCCGGTAGTTTTAGGAACTAAGTACTAAGGTTCCTACAGTCCGAAAGTAGCTCGAAAGCACTCTGACCAGGAATGCCGAAGATCAGCTCAGAGACGCTAGACAACTCAATATCCAGCATGACGAACCGTATGCTAGCATGTATCTGAGAAGGGCGAATACGACTGTAAATAATCTGCGACTCTCAAATTTGTTGTTTTCATGCTATCGATGCTGGGAAGTTGTGACATTAATTGTTGGACAATCTGCACAGGATGTTGAACAAAAAGCTTTTAACATCTTTAATGTTAAATCAGCTAGCTTTTACTCTTCAGACTCATGGAAACTTGCTCTAACGTGACGAAATGGCGCAACGCAATTCTTATGCAGCCTGAAAGAGCATTTTTAAATTGCCAGCAGAATTAGGTGGGCCCACACTAGTCAGCGGTCGTGCTATCCGTGCATCTATTCAACACCATTTTCTGTGAGAGTCAAGCTATTCGGACAAACTCTTAAGAGTCCCGTGGCAAAGACGACCCATATACATTATCACACACCACTAATAATAGTGAGTGTAGCCTAGTGTAAATAAATTCCACCAATCCAATTTTAGTAACGCAAAGAAGGCATGAGGCAAATAATTTTGGCACAGACGTGACCAAGGCTTATCCCTTCTTTCAAAGTACACAAAATACATTTGCAGTTTAATTGCGCTTAAGCGGTCTGACAACCCAACCCCAACCGGTTCATTACTTGACACTACATGAACGTTTTATTTGGTTTTGGCCTTCTACAGGAATATATTTGGATTCTTGTTTTTTCGAAACCTAAAATAAAAAACCTTAAATGCAACCTCCAAAGTCAAATGCGCAAGTATTGCGTCAATGCCAACTGATAAATATGTCATGAGATTCATCTGTAAATAAAGAAAGTCTTGTGTAAATTACAAAATGGTCTTTTTTTGCGTGTGTTTACTCAAAATAGGTGTCCTTGTTGGAAATTTTTCGGGATGAATGTGTCTGGTATAACACGACGACTCATGATAGGACTTGTGTTGCATCCATTATGTGCTTTTTTTATATGTGGATATTTTAAAAACTAGGCCAAGACACGGCATCCTCTGCATAAATAGAAATGCCATAGAATGATTTGTGTGTGTGTCCAATTAGGAAAAAACACGTTACCCGATCCAGTCACGTAAATATTAGGGCTGTCAAACGATTAAATTTTTTAATCGAGTTAATCACAGCTTGAAAATTAATCGCAATTCAAACCATCTCTAAAATATGCAATATTTTTCTGTAAATTATTGTTGGAATGGAAAGATGGATATATACATTCAACATACTGTACATAAGTACTGTATTTATTAAAGATGCACCGATACAAGTATCGGCAGGGGGCGCCGATCCGGCCCGAAATGGTGGTATCGGTATCGGCGAGTACCAACAAAGACGGCGCCGATACCATTTACCGGTCCATTATTATAACATTTGACCACAGCCTTTTTCTCCTCCTGGCGCTCACTACACTCTTGTCTCTGTGTTGTGTGATGACACGTGAACACCAAGCAGCTATCGCTATTGGCCTGCTCCAGACCAATGAGAGCGGGCCAACAATCAAAAGGGGGCTTTTTCATATGGACGAAAAACAAACCAGGAAATATGGCGGCGGTCGGGAAATCCCGTCGATTAAAATCAATGGCTGCATGCAAGATTTGTGGCCTGAAAGTTTGGAGATGTGGAGTTAAATCGGCCAGTTTCAATATCTTGAACTTAATAAAACATTTGAAGACGAAACGTGAACAAACACAACGAGTTTGAGCCTGCAAGAGCAGGACTGCTATCCAGAGGAAGAAGGCCGCTGGACCGGAGCAACAAACTCTGGTCAGTTCACTTCGTCTACTTTACTTTTATTGTCTTTTACTGAAAGAAATGCCGCAGTAATTTGGGAAGTGTTTCCAAAGTATTGTTGCCACCTTTCAGAAATAGAAATAAGGGACTCCCACCTCCCGAAAAAAAGGAGAGACGGGATGCTGTGGTCAATTATTATTACGTATAATTGTTAGCGTCCGCAAATGCGGAAACAAGGTTGAACCTCGAAGCAGACAACAAGCGGGGGATACATAAAAGGGTTTAATGATTGCAAACAAAAAATAACACGCGATCGCGGGATAGTAGAAATAACAAAAGGAGTCCGTGACAGCCGGTCGACGGACAAACTAAGACGATAGGCAGCGGTTACAAATGAGAGCAGCACACTAACAGAAAAACCCAATGCAGGGGCATAACAAGCAAATGTAGCGAGATTATTGTGCCAGATGTCAAATAGCGATCAGCAAGGCAAATATCTCGGCAGCCTTCTCTGAGATCACCCGTGCTTAAATGCTGCGTTGATGAGCCTGCATTGGATTCAAGTGCCACGCCCCCACGCCCAGCAACAAAACACAATCTAACCAGCAGCAGAATGTGACAATAATTTCATGAAAGTTGCACTGTTTGGACTTTGGGAGGTTTAAAAAAGTTTATTCAGTTCATTCAGAGTTTATTATTATGAATTTATTTTTACTTTCTTACTGTTGGGCTAGTATTATACATGTTTTATTAATTTCACAAATTTAGCACTATTTTGGCCTTTGAGAGCCAAAGGTTTATTTAACTATTGTCTACTAGGGTTTAGTGTACTTTTTCCTATTTTGCAAAGGTAAGCAACAGCCTGACAAAGCCTTGATAGCAATGATTTCACATCCAATTATGTTGCTCTTTGGGGGGCGAAAAAAAAAAAATATATATATATATATATATTAATATAAACGGGGTGGTATCGGTATGGTTTTGGTATCGGCCGATACTGCACAGCCAGGTATCGGGGCCAAAAAATGGTATCGGTGCAACACTAGTATTTATTATAACAATAAATCCACAAGATGGCATTAACATAATTAACATTCTTTCTGTTAAAGGGATCCACGGATAGAAAGACTTGTAATTCTTAAAAGATAAATGTGAGTACAAGTTATAGTAATTTTATCTTTAAACTAGGGCTGTCAAGCGATTAAAATTTTTAATCGAGTTAATCACAGCTTAAAAATTGATTGTAATTCATCGCAATTCAAACTATAAAATATGCCATATTTTTTTGTAAATTGTTGGAATGGAAAGATGAGACACAAGATGGATTTATACATTCAACATACGGTACATAAGTACTGTATTTGTTTATTATAACAATCAACAAGATGGCATTAACATTATTAAAATTCTGTTAAAGCGGTCCATGGATAGAAAGACTTGTAGTTCTTAAAAGATAATTGTTAGTACAAATTTTATATTAAAACCCCTCTTAATGTTTTCGTTTTTATAAAATTTGTAAAATTTTCAATCAAAAAATAAACTAGTAGCCCGCCATTGTTGATGTCAATAATTACACAATGCTCATGGGTGCTTAAGCCCATAAAAGCAGTCGCACCCAAGCGCCAGCAGAGGGCAGCAAAACTCCAAAAAACACAAGTAACAAGTTGGCATTGCACTATGTTGTCATTTTAATCTGTTTGAGGGGGGCATGTGCGTTAATTGCGTCAAATATTTTAACGTGATTAATTTAAAAAATTAATTACCGCCCGTTAACGCGATAATTTGGACAGCCTTAATACAAATATATGCAATATATGTATACAAACAAGAAAAATACAGGTGTATATACAGTAACAGTATATAAACATGCATTGTTCATCTGTTTGTGCATGGATACTGCGTGTGTAGATGTGTGTTAATGATGGGAACCTTTGAGTACAATTTGCAAACTAAAAATAAACTAATAATCAACCAAAAATTGGAAAAATCTTAAATGGTAAAAAACAATTTTTAAAAATTGTAAAATAATATTAAGTTAAAGAAAATTTTTTGCAAATGGAATTGATATTTTTAAAATTAATTTTCAATATTCACCTTTTTTTTTACAGTTTTTTATTTGATGATTTTCATAATTTTAGCTTACATATAACATAACATATAAATTAGGGCTTTCAAACGATTAAAATTTTTAATCTTAATTACAGCTTAAAAATTAATCGTAATCGCAATTTAAACCATCTATAAAATATGCCATATCTTTCTGTAAATTATTGTTGGAATGGAAAGATAAGACACAAGACGGATATATACATTCAACATACTGTACATAAGTACTTTATTTGTTTATTATAACAATAAATCAAGATGGCATTAACATTATTACCATTCTGTTAAAGCTATCCATGGACAGACTAGTTCTTAAAAGATAAATGTTAGTACAAGTCTGATTAGACTTTCTGTAGCAAAATTAGTGGTGTGTTCCCCACCTCTACAACATTGACGTCTTTTTACATTACTTACAGTGGCTGCTGCAGCTTTTGCTGGCTGAAAGAAAATTCTATTATCCCACTCTTTGAAGGGGGCGGAGGAGGAGACATGATATTATTCTGTCGGGTCTGTACATGGGTGTGTGGGGTAGGGTTGGGGGTCCAAGTCAACAGCCAATCAAACGTGCATTTGAGGGGGAAAAAATGGACCAGCACATTCAGCAAGTGAAAAGTAAGTCTGAACTAGGGCTGTCAAACGATTAAAATTTTTAATCGAGTTTATCACAGCTCAAAAATTAATTAATTGTAATTAATCGCAATTCAAACCATCGATAAAATATGCCATATTTTTCTGAGTTAGGTTAGGAAATATAAAATATATAGAAAATATATATTTTGATTGAAGCAACTTTTTTTTTTTATTAAAGCAATTTTTTTGATTGAATAATAAAGACACAAATCTACCTCCATATGGCTCTGCCCAGAGGATACAATTTTTGACTGGGGTAACTACATTGGCACAACACTGGCTGTCGTACCATATTCAATGGATGACGATCTTGGCAAAAAGTATTGCCTAAGCAGCCTGATTTAGAATTCCCCTCAAGAATGATGGGAAACAAAAAAACAGTAATTGTCAACTTATTATTATAAATATTCTATAAAGTTTAATTTTATTGCTGACACTGTGTTTCGGGGTCATCAACATGTTGTGCCCCCCCCCCCCCCCCCTTGCTCCAAAGGTCAAACTCCGCCTATGGCTACAGTGCCATGGGCTTTACACTTATTGATGACATGTGCACGGTAGACACAGGAACGTTCAGGTCTTTGGAGATGGACTTGTAGCCTTGATATTGCCCATGCTTCTTCACAATTTTGCTTCTGAAGTCCTCAGACAGTTCTTTGGTCTTTTTTCTTTTCTCCATGCTCAATGTGGTACACACAAGGACACAGGACAGAGGTCGCGTCAACTTTAATCCATTTTAATTGGCTGCAAGTGTGATTTAGTTTTTGCCACCCCCTGTTATGGGCCACAGGTAAATAACAGGTGCTGTTAATTACACAAATTAGAGAAGCATCACATGATTTTCCAATGAGTGCCAATACTTTTGTCCGGCCCATTTTGGAATTTTGTTTAAAAGATCATGATTTAATTTTTTTTTTCAATCTTTTTGAGCGTTTTCCATTGCAAGCAAAATAAATGAAGATATTACTACCAAAGCATTTGTAATTGCAATCATTTTCTGGGAGAAATCGAGCATTATCTGACAGAATTGCAGGGTTGCCAATACTTTTGGCCAGCACTTTACGCTGAGGGCTTTGGCCGCAAACATTTTTGTACATGTAGAGCAGGAACAAGGCAGAGTTAAAATCATCCATCATGAAATAAGGATCATCTTACATACACGAAGGCTTGTAATGAACAGGTAACAGATGGTATGCCGGCCGGCCACCATGTTGTGCCTCTTCCATTCCCTCCAGCGAACCCAGGAAACTGGCTTAATTTCAAGACAAAGGAGCAGGCAAGCATGCCTTACCACTGATGTTGACAATATGAATTTGTACTTGCAAAAATAAACCAGTCCACTAGAAGGGACTAAAGAGTGAAGCCTCAGAGTCAAGATAATTTACAAAACTCTTTGTTTGACCTGAAAACAAGAAAATACATGGCTAATAAGTGACAATTTGAACACGATTTGTCATTGGAACAAGTTAAAATTAACTACGACCGCCTGAAAAGTGCGCATGCCCTCTACTGGCTGACTTGGAACTTACAGGCAACAATAAGTCTGGAATTAACTAATGGAATTAATCAACCGAGAGAGGAAAAATCATCATAATCAGGCTCTGTATATTGACGAGTATATATCCTGAAGGAATCTGACCCTTTAGTCAGATTGCCGGAATCACGGCAGCCGAACCACCGGATATGCACTGGCGCAGCCCCAACGACTGGCGAGGTCCGACAACCCGGCCAAAAGGCCAAACTTCACACATTCACCTTAGTCTTAACCCCTTGTACTGAGGCTTTGAACACAAGTTGACAATTTATTTATAGTCGACGGGATTCAGGGTCACCATATCACAAGTCAACAAAAGGTTCCCGGGAAAAAGGACAACGATTACCATAAATTTCACACTATAGCCGCACCTGACTATAAGCCGCCACCCACCAAATTTGGCACAAAAAAGGCATTTGTACACAGATAAGCCCTACTGGACTGTAAGCTGCAGCTGGCCTCACTCTATTATGGGATATTTACACCAAAAGATATTAACCGATACCACTTTATTTGACAGTAGCATCATGCGACTGTCATAAGACCAAATGAACCACCATGAAGCTTTGAAGTGATTGGCTGCAAAGCTTCAAGAAGCTTCATTTGGCCATCACTGCTTCCTTGGGGGAGACAATCAACCTTTGCTGTCACCTTCTGTCAACACTGTATTTGTCCAACATGCCTCCTAGCATGCATTACGGCGCTACAGATATAACAAAATTCATGTTCTGTGCTAATTATTTCTTCGGTTACTGTTCTAGTTGTCTCATTAATTACTAGTTATGTTATTTGGTAACACTTTATTTGACAGTGGCGCCATAAGACTGTCATTAGACAATCATAATTATGACATGACAATGGCATGACAGATGTTTATAACAGATGTAATTTAGTGTTATCTGGCAAATTCTCTCACTTTTGAATGGGTGTAAAAGACCCAAGCCGGACAAAAATGGAGTTAGCAACATAATTTGCCAGATGACACTTAATGGCATCTGTCGTAAGCATTCGGTAATGCCCACGATAGTGTCATGTCATTATTTTGACGGTCTTATGACAGTCTTATGACGCCGCTGTCAAAGATAGTGTTACCTATTAACCCAAAAAATTCTACAAACAAGCCGCACTGGACTATAAACCGCAGGTTTCAAAATAAAGGAAAAAAGTAGCGGCTTATAGTCCGAAAATTACGGTAGTTAAACATACAGTCTTTTTGAAGGCCCCCGCAGGGCGGGCTGTGGGCAGAAGAAGAGTGTGTTTGGGCGTTGTTTAGGATTATTGTATGTTTGTGGATTGGACAGGAGGATTCAGGAGTTACTGTTCTCTGGGCAACGAGTATTGTGGATTTTGCTACCTCAGCGTCAAAGGGGCTCTTGGAGCCTTATCAGTTGGATAACGGGCACTCTCCGGTGTTCCTTGTGTTGGTGTAACCTCTTTTTCTTTGTCTGATGCGATTTGGAGTGTTGAACTCCTGGACTCTGCGTTGTGGTTTAAAATATTTCCAGGAGACGTGGATGGTTTCGACTTTTTGTCTGCCTTTGTACAACACATGCACACGATCTGAGCTGGTCACTCTCGTAGGCCTCGCCACAACGAGCTACAAAATAATTAAAAATGGTTAGCTCTTTGGCGCTAAGCTAATAGCAACTTATCAATGCTATCCAACTCACCTTTGCTGATGACAAAATACAACTGGCGCCATCTGCGACGCGCCCAGCTATTTATTGTCACCGCATGAGTTGGGGGCGCTATTGTGCCTTCTAACGTGAACAAGTGGAATTATACAAATCCATAACAACTCTTACATTGGGACGGGGCGTCCCGCCATTTGTTCTGGACTGTCTGCGAGAACTGATTGCGAGAGTTGGTGGTGCAGACGTGGGCTTGTCAGCGTCAATCTTGCTTAGTCATTTGCGTGACGCATACGTTGGGCTTCCGTGATAAGAAGGTGTCATGTATTTTTATGCCCTATATTCTGCTTGTTTTCTTTAAACTATGGTATAACTGCTATTTATTTTATATTGGGTGTGTTTGTGTAATACAAACAGTCAAACAGTAAATACAAGAAACGATACTATTCCCTGATGGATTATATTGTGTTAGAGTAATACAAACAGTCGATAGGTAAATACGATAAAAGATACTATTCCCAAATTTATTATATTGAGTGTGTTAGAATAATGCAAACAGTTAGATGGTGCCTATCTCCTTCAATCCCTAGAATTTCCTGACAAATTGTAGTGTTGAACCAACTTTTTTGGCTCCCGATACCGATACCCGGCAGTGTGGTATCAGCTTATGCTGATACTGTTCTTGAAAACATACAAAATATTACTTATATTTAGGGCTGTCAAAATTATCGCGTTAATGGGCAGTAATTAATTTTTTAAATTAATCACGTTAAAATATTTGACGCATTTAACGCACATGCCCCGCTCAAACAGATTAAAATGACAGCACAGTGTCATGTCCACTTGTTACTTGTGTTTTTTGGTGTTTTGTCGCCCTCTGCTGGCGCTTGGGTGCGACTGATTTTATGGGTCTACAAGTCTTTCTATCCATGGATCGCTTTAACAGAATGTTAATGTTAATGCCATCTTGTTGATTTATTGTTATAATAGGGGCAAAACGCACTAGGAAAACTTGGCTAGATCTCTTCTTAATTTAAAACTCGCCCTGTATTTCAATCACTACCTTCCACAATGGTGAGTTTATTTTTTGATTGAAAATTTTACAAATTTTAATGAAACGAAAACATACAGAGGGGTTTAAATCTATAAAATATGCCATATTTTTCTGTAAATTATTGTTGGAATGGAAAGATAAGACAATATACGGACATGAACATTTAACATACTGTACATAAATACTGTATTTGTTCATTATAACAATAAATCCACTAGATGGCATTAACATTATTAACATTCTTTCTGTTAAAGGGATCCACGGATAGAAAGGCTTGTAGTTATTAAAAGATAAATTTGAGTACAAGTTATAATAATTTTATATTAAAACTAGGCTGTCCAAATTATCGCGTTAACGGGCGGTAATTAATTTTTTTAAATTAATCACGTTAAAATATTTAACGCACATGCCCCACTCAAACAGATTAAAATGACAGCACAGTGTCATACTTACTTGTGTCTTTTGGTGTTTTGTTGCCCTCTGCTGGCGCTTGGGTGCGACTGATTTTATGGCTTTCAGCACCATGAGCATTGTGTAATTATTGACATCAACAATGGCGAGCTACTAGTTCATTTTTTGTTTGAAAATTTTACGCATTTTATTAAAATGAAAACATTAAGAGGGGTTTTAATATAAAATTTCTATAACTTGTACTAACATTTTTCTTTTAAGAACTACAAGTCTTTCTATCCATGGATCGCTTTAACAGAATGTTAATCATTTTAATGCCATCTTTTGGATTTATTGTTATAATAAACAAATACAGTACTTATGTGCCATATGTTGAATGTATATATCCGTCTTGTGTCTTATCTTTCCATTCCAACAATAATTTACAGAAAAATATGGCATATTTTATAGATAGTTTGAATTGTGATTAATTACGATTAATTTTTAAACTGTAACTCAATTAAAAATTTTAATCGTCTCACAGCCCTACTTATTTTCACTCTAAATTACTGCACACTCATTTTTTCTTAGTACTCCCCGATACTGATGACGTCTTTTTAGGCACTTCTCTTCAACAACATGCAGCGAGGTGGTTACCGGCGGGCATCCTATTTCTCTCGGTCGGTTGCCGCTGAGTTACGTGATAGCCCCAGTGTCACTGTCAGCGTCGATTGCGGGTCCTCAGCTCCGGGCCCGCTCCAGGTCCCGAGGCAGGTCAATGGATCAGCGTTGGGACATCTTCACAAGAGGAATCATGTAGGCTAAAAGTTACTATTTCCTTTCCTTCCATCTCCCACTTGGACAAGATGATTCAAATACCTGTACTTTGCCTGGCCATGCTGCTACCGTCAGGTAAGGCTTAGAACAGTTGCTCAACTTAAAAATGGATTCTTTTGTATTTCAGTGATACTTACAGTGGGCCAAATAAGTATTTAGTCAAACACCAATTGTGCAAGTTCTCCTACTTGAAAATATTAGAGAGGCCTGTAATTGTCAACATGGGTATACCTCAACCATGAGAGATAGAATGTGGAAAAAAAAACAGAAAATCACATTGTTTGATTTTTAAAGAATTTATTTGCAAATTAGAGTGGAAAAGAAGTATTTGGTCACCTACAAACAAACAAGATTTCTGGCTGTCAAAGAGGTCTAACTTCTTCTAACTAGGTCTAACGAGGCTCCACTCGTTACCTGTATTAATTGCACCTGTTTTAACTCATTATCGGTATAAAAGACACCGGTCCACAATCTCAGTCAGTCACATGCCAAACTGCACTATGGCCAAGACCAAAGACCTGTCGAAGAACACTGACGGGAAGACTGAATCTGCAATAGGTAAAACGCTTGGTGTAAAGAAATCAACTGTGGGAGCAATTATTAGAAAATGGAAGACATACAAGACCACTGATAATCTCCCTCAATCTGCGGCTCCATACAAGATCTCACCCCGTGGCGTCAAAATGATAAGAATGGTGAGCAAAAATCCCAGAACCACACGGGGGGACCTAGTGAATGACCTACAGAGAGCTAGGGCCACAGTAACAAAGGCTACTATCAGTAACACAATGCGCTGCCAGGGACTCAAATCCTGCACTGCCAGACGTGTCCCCCTGCTGAAGAAAGAACACGTCCAGGCCCGTCTGCGGTTCGCTAGAGAGCATTTGGATGATCCAGAAGAGGACTGGCAGAATGTGTTATGGTCAGATGAAACCAAAATAGAACTTTTTGGTAGAAACACGGTTCTCGTGTTTGGAGGAAAAAAAGAGTACTGAATTGCACCATACCCACTGTGAAGCATGGGGGTGGAAACATCATGCTTTGGGGCTGTTTTTCTGCAAAGGGACCAGGACGACTGATCTGTGTAAAGGATATAATGAATGGGGCCATGTATCGAGAGATTTTGAGTGAAAATCTCCTTCCATCAGCAAGAGCGTTGAAGATGAGATGTGGCTGGGTCTTTCAGCATGACAATGATCCCAAACACACAGCCAGGGCAACAAAGGAGTGGCTTCGTAAGAAGCATTTCAAGGTCCTGGAGTGGCCTAGCCAGTCTCCAGATCTCAACCCCATAGAAAATCTGTGGAGGGAGTTGAAAGTCCGTGTTGCCCAATGACAATCCCAAAACATCACTGCCCTAGAGGAGATCTGCATGGAGGAATGGGCCGAAATACCAGCACCAGTGTGTGAAAAGCTAGTGAAGAGTTACAGAAAACGTTTGGGCTCCGTTGTTGCCAACAAAGGGTACATAACAAAGTATTGAGATGAACTTTTGGTATTGACCCAATACTTATGTTCCACCATGATCTGCAAATAAATTCTTTAAAAATCAAACAATGTGATTTTCTGTTTTTTTTTTTTTTCCACATTCTGTCTCTCATGGTTGAGGTTTACCCATGTTGACAATTACAGGCCTCGAATATTTTCAGGTAGGAGAACTTGCACAGTTGGTGGTTGACTAAATACTTGTTAGTCCCACTGTATTGCTTTCTTACCCTCACACTGTAGAAAATAATGGACAATTGCACGAGTTACTATGATCTAGTGCTGCAACGATTAATCGATCAACTCGAGTATTCGATTAGAACAGTACTTCTCAAATGGTGGGGCGCGCCCCCCCAGGGGGGCGCAGAGCGATGCCAGGGGGGGCGCGAGTGACCTCGGGGAACATGCTTTTTTTTTTTTTTTTTTTTTTGCCGTACTAGAATAAAGTGTACTTGCACATCCACTCCGTGGGTGGCAGTGGCGCTCTCATTTTCAAAGTGCGTGCAGTATTTTTGAAGTAAGCAAGAGCACACGGAAGAGACTCATGCAGAGCTGGACTCACGCAGCGACCCACTGTCTTCTTCGGTTCTCACGTGTCCGGCCGAGAAGTGCCGTTTTCGGCTTGGGATCGTCACGACCACCGCCCTCACCTACGGTTCTCCCTCGGCCGCCGAGAATGCGCTTTTTTCGGGCCGTTTGCCTTTGACTTTTAATATAGTGGAAAATGAGGAAAGACCACTGTTTACTGAGTATAAAAATGATTATAGCGTAGAAGCCAAATCAGTTAAGACGCCACTTAAAGACATTAGACCTCAATCTCATTGATAAGCCGCTTGACTATTTTTCAGCGAAAATGTGCCGAATACTGCCAATTTTCACAATCGTCCCGCTTTGTCAGTGTTATATCAGTAAACCAGTGAGCACTGTGGTGAATCAGCGAAAATAAAAACTTTCCTTCTGTCCAAAGACCCCCCCCCCCCCCCCCCTCTATTCAGTTTTGGTTTTTTTTCGGTCAAATTTTTTGGCATGTTGTCCTGAAGAGTAAATGTTTCTAATCAATTTGAATTTGTTATTATTTACTGATTTTATTACATTTTATTTTTCAGTATCAAATGGTCAAAAATGTACCTTGAGTGTATTTTTACAGTTTGGATGTGACTTTTTTTTTTTTTTTTTTTTTTTTAACTTCAGGCAAATTGATGCGCGTTAAGTCTTTTCTGTTACAAGCAACACAATGTTAAAAAAGTTATACTTTATTATAAGTTGATCTATGTTACTTTTTTTCTTTAATAGAAAAAAAAAGGACACAATGTTAGGCTGAGGCGTACTTATAATAGTAATATAGACGAATGATACTATTTACAGTGGCGGCAGAGAGTTGGGGGGGGCGCGAAACATTTACGTCTTCCTTGGGGGGGCGTAACAGAAAATAATTGAGAAGCACTGGATTAGAAAAATATATTCGAATTAAATTTTGTTGCTTCGAGTATTCGTTTAATTGAAGTGGCATTGTAATGGTTTATTTTGAAAGTGTTTGGTCTGCCTCATTTCACATGGCTGAATCCAGCTGCTCCTTGTTAAGACCAACGTAAGCTTTTGTTTGAGCTGACGTTTTTTAATGCATTTGTAATTTAGTTTATAGGTATATTGCCTGAACCATTTGTTAAGAGCATTGTAAAATAAAAAAGTTAGCATTATATAGCATTTAAGCTAGCGGACTTTTGCTATGTAAGTTAGCCAGTTGTTCTTTTGTTGTACTTAGATCCTTATTTATTAATTCTTCATTCCGTTTGATGATCAGCTCAGGTATTTTAATTTTTTATGTTCCTTATCCGATTACTCGATTGTTCTAGTTAATCAATTAATCGACTACTAAAATAACCGATAGCTGCAGCCCTACTACGATCCAAGTCACAAGTAAGTCCCGAGTCTTACCTGTTGTCGGCAAGTCAAGTCGAGTCACGGGGTTACGTTACGTCGAGTCGAGTCTCGAGGTCATGTCGAGTTGAGCCGAATGACAAGGTTGTAAAGACGAGTCGTGTTAAGTCAAAGGTTGTAAAGACAAGTCGAGTCACAGGATAGTCAATTCCTTCACCATTGTTCCTTAGCCAACTCACGAAGTACCCAGGTTTATCTTTGAGGAAAACCACCGTGTCAATGTAAATCAATGTTAAAAAACAAAAAAAATCCTAAGAAGTATAGTCTTCAGGAAGTAAACCAGCATTAAGGTGTTCCAAGTGGATCACTGGCAGGTGGGTACCAATCTACGATTTAAGTTTTTCGAGTCAGCTTGTCGAGTCTCGAGTCATTGTCTCACGAGTTACGAGTCATCAAATTTGCACCCGAGTCAAATTGTCTAGAAAATTAAAACTGCTATTTACTGCACAGAATTGCACAAAAGTAAGGATGTACTTGTTCTCTCCAGAACTTAACATATGTTGTCATCTTTGTACCCGCAGTGGTTCACTCAGCTCAGGGTCAGTACGCCCAGAAGCTCCTCCATGATTTGATGGAAAACTATACCAGTGCCCTGCGGCCGGTGGAGGACACGGACCGAGCACTTAACGTCACGTTACAGATCACGCTATCGCAAATCAAGGATATGGTGAGTTTCGATACAAATCTTGTCCAGATTGGTAACATGTTTGCCACATCCGGGCAGTGGCGGACTTGGGAATTTTGGGGCCTAAGGCAAACATATCCAGGGGCCCTCTTCATGAATCAGGGGTTAAAAAGGTGAGAAGGGTACCGTACTCAAGGCACCGTATTACATATACAGAGCTAAAAGGCTAAGTAAAATGAGTAGTGAGAATTTTGGCAGACTTTAAAGCCTTTTTGATTTGGCTAAAGCCTTACAATCCCTTTCTCAATGATTAGAAATATCGTGGGAAGCAATGTGGTTGATCTTTTTCCTAACACCCTATTTTATTTCCCAACGCTGAGAAGATATATCATTGGCACCATTATGCACAGTCATGGTTGCACTTCCCATCATGCATTTGGGCAGAAGTTAAATGACTGCAGTATCATTTACTGAAAGCTCATAAAAATCCACTAGACGTCAATATTTAGTCACAATATACAAAGTCACATTTATCCTTTAAGGATTACAAGTCTTTCTTTCCGTGGATCCCTCCCACAGAAAGGATGTTAATAATGTAAATGCCATCTTGAGGATTTATTGTCATAATAAACACATACAGTACTTATGTACTGTAGTTTGAATGTATATATTCGTCCGAGTTTTATTCGTTTTTTTCTTAATGCATTGCCAAAATGTATATGATCGGGAAAAATTATCGGGAATGATTGGAATTGAATCGGGAGCAAAAAAAAGCAATCGGATCGGGAAATATCGGGATCGGCAGATACTCAAACTAAAACGATCGGGATCGGATCGGGAGCAAAAAAAACATGATCGGAACAACCCTACGAATAATTTTCTTTTTTTTACTAATTTAGCAATGAAATTTTTGTTGACGCTCATTAATTCACAAAACTATTTTGGAACACTTAAATTCTTTATCAAAGTACAAATAATTATGTAAATAACAATAATTAATCACAAATAAACAATTAGGTGAAATGCTGATAGCATTTACTAGTGCAAAAGAATAGAAAGTAAACAGATTCAGAACACTTTTCAGAACACGAAAGATTTCCAACATTATTCAAAACAATTCTTTAAAAAATTCTAGCAATATTATTATAGTATACTACTATATATAATAGTAGTATAATAATTATAATAATTATTCATTGCCAATCATATTTGTCATGAAGAGTGTCATTTGAAAGCTATTCTTAGTGTAGAATCTGTATTAAGTCGTATTTACTGAACATAATATAATATTAATTCTGAATTATGTAGGTTTAACTCCAGAAATTATCGTTATTTATATGACGAACATGACGTGCTTTTGCTGTTAACCAGCTGTTGGGTGTAATTCTATGACTGATTGGAACTGTACTACATTGTTTCGCCACAGGGTGTGCTGTTGTATATTTTATGTTCGGTGTGAAAAAGATTAAGAAAGTTAAAAGAGGCCGGCTCTCATGGAGAGCACGTTCGCTCATGTGTTCGAAATAAACGATAGCCGATGTGCAAAGTAGCTAGTGAGCTGTAAAAATAGCTAGCTTGGTGGCGTGAAAACCGCGGAAGAGCTCAGTGAAGCTAACCAACAGCTAGCGGAGCTAAGCTAAGCAATGCTAAACAGTGCTGAATGAAGCTAAGCGACTGATACTCAGTTCGTCGTCGTGGAACAGTCCATTGTAGTGCGTAGGGGGGGGGGTACTATAAATTCCACATTCAAATGGCTTTTTTGTTTTGTTATTTATTTGTTTGGTTTGCTGACATAATTATACATGACGAATGGTTGGGGCTGCTGCTCGTTGGGGCAAGGGCAGCTGGTTGGGGGCTCCCTACTGGTTAGGGGCCTAAGGTGATCGTTTACTTCGCCTGAACAGTAGATCCGCCTATGCATCCGGGTCATACATTAATGTAGTGTAAGCTACTTTGGACCAGTTCTGGCCCCACACTGGTTGCTGGTCCGGCAAGTGACTCCCTACTGAGTTTGGGCCATTGTTCGAAAAGACACTAGGGCGCATCTTTTTTACGAAAGTGGGCCGAAATTTGCAGTACATCTGGCCCATGTCCGCTCCAGTTATATCTTGCTAGCTGGGTAGGACTTAGCTCCAACATCTTGGCGAGGACAGTACAATGACATATCATACATGTTTTGGATAGTTATTTTTAGATTTAGGGGTATTTAAAGGGTTACACGGATATTCGGGTTATGTCACCTGCGTAGGAATGGAACCTGGAAATTACAAACAATACAGTTGAACCAGTTTACAGGAGATGAACAAAAAAATCCATCATGATGATAATTTATGAAAAAGTACATGGTCAGGCCTACTGTTACTTAGCTGGATCAAGTTCATCTTCAGGTCTACTGCTGTGTCAGATTGCACTGATCAACCACTTGGCAGTTGTACACAACAACTTTGTGTCTTTGCTTGTACCGGAAGTTAGACATTTAAAGCCACACATCAGGGAAGACTGAACGTTTTTAAGCTGGTGAATTGTCGTGCTTGCAGGACGAGAGGAACCAGGTGTTAATCGCCTATCTCTGGATAAGACAGAAGTGGCATGACGCTTACCTGAAGTGGAATAAAGAGGACTACGACGGACTGGAGGTCATCCACATCCCCAGCAACCTTGTGTGGAGACCCGACCTTGTCCTCTATAACAAGTATGTCCTTATGTCACTCACGCTACGATCACTCGTAAGGGGTGTGACAATATATCGATGATTGTAATACCATAATATTTTGTATCCCAGTAAGTTTTCGATACGCTACTGCTATGAATCGATGTATTGTTTTATTGAGAGAACAACAGGTTGCTACCAAGCTTTATGCTAACTCATTGTCTGCCATTAACTGCGCTAGACATCTCGCGCCGACAATGGCACCCAAACATTAACACTTCCTGTAGATTTTTGTTCACTTACAATTAGGGTTGTTCCGATCATGTTTTTTTATATACATTCAACATACAGTACATAAGTACTGTATTTGTTTATTATGACAATAAATCCTCAAGATGGCATTTACATTATTAACATTCTTTCTGTGAGAGGGATCCACGGATAGAAAGACTTGTGACTTTGTATATTGTGACTAAATATTGCCATCTAGTGTATTTGTTGAGCTTTCAGTAAATGATACTGTAGCCATGCCCAAATGCATGATGGGAAGAGGAACCATGACTGTGCGTAGTGCTACCAATTGATATATCTTCTCTGTGTTGGGAAAGAACATAAGGTGTTAAGAAAACGATCAATTGCTACCTTGCTTCCCCAGATTGCTTCCCATATTTCTAATCGTAGGGAGAGGGATTGTAAGGCTTTAGCCAATTAAAAAAGGCTCCAAAGGCTGCCAAAATTCAGTCTACTCATTGTACGCTGCCTTTTATCTCTCTATATAGGTAAAACGGCACCATTACAGATTGAGCGCGACAATGCCCAAGTGGGTCGTGCAGCGCATGCATTAATTGCGTTAAATATTTTAATGTGATACATTTTTTTTAAAAATTAATTGCCGCTGTTATCGGGATAAATTTGATAACTCTACCTTAAACCTAAAATAAAGACTCGGGATGAGTGTAACATATTATGTCTGTAACACAGACAATACAATTAGAAAACGTTTTAATTTTTAAAAATTATATATATATATATATATATATATATCAAAAAAAGGCATGGCTGATATTTTTTTGCCGATTCCAATACTTTGAAAATGACGTGATCGGACCCGATCGATCGGCATCTCTACTTACTATTAATTTGCGGGAATTTGGGTCAATTCCTTGTTAACTCATTGGCTGGTATTGGCGGTGCTAGACGTCCAATTCATTTCGACTGGCTGTGAATGCTAAAAACCTCCTGCATATACAGATATCCATGGAAAATCGCCCCCCAAAAATGGCACAAAAACTGCTAAAACGAAAAATAAAAACTGAAAAATAATCTTGAAACTTTGTCAAACCTGAAAAACTGTAAAAGAAAACCCACAAAAACTGCAAAAAAATTAAAGAAAATAATCAGAAATGTATGCATACCTTAAACAAAAAAAAAAAAAACAGGAAAAACACAAAAACAGCAAAAAGTCACAAAAAATCGGGGGAAAATCAAACCTTGAAAAACAATTTTGGTCTTTATAGAATACTATACTAGAATACTAGGCTATGTTCATACTGCAGGTTTTAATGCACAAATCTGTTTTTTTTTTTTTCGTGTTTTTCCGACTCCAGTGGGGCAATAATTTGACGGTCTGAATGGTACAGGTCACATAAAAATGGATCATTTCAAATCCGATCTGGGTCACGATTGTATGTGGTTAAAATCTGATCTGGGCCACAGTTTTCCAGAATGTGGCGGTGGTCTGAACTGTCCAGTCTCCCAAATCGGAATTCACGCAGCAATAACGTCAGCAAAGAGCCTGAGGCATGGAGGACGGCAGCGATGGAGCTGTACATTAGCGTTAGCGCCTAGCTTGAACTCGGCTTCCTGGGAAGAGGCGGGCTTGAAAACAGTCCTAAAAACAATAAAATGGAGTTGGGGGCAAGCCTGAGAATGCTCTGTTTTCTTTCTGTGTGCCAAATGAGCATTACTATATTTAAATATTGCTTACATGGCAGAGACTGACCGTATGTGTTAATAATTGTCGTATTGCCATACTGTGAGATCATCACCACCGTGAGCATTGTATCGCAAATTGTACCATATTGGGAGAGTTCCCACAACTAGGGTTGTTCCGATCATGTTTTTTTGCTCACGATCTGATCCCAATTGTTTTAGTGTGAGTATCCGCCGATTCCGATATTTCCCAATCCGATTGCTTTTTTTTTGCTCCCGATTCAATTCCAATCATTCCCGATAATTTTTCCCGATCATATACATTTAGGCAACGCATTAAGAAAAAAATGAATAAAACTCGGACGAATATATACATTCAACATACAGTACATAAGTACTGTATTTGTTTATTATGACAATAAATCCTCCAGATGGCATTTACATTACTAACATTCTTTCTGTGAAAGAGATCCACGGATAGAAAGACTTGTAATTCTTAAAGGACAAATGTGACTTTGTATATTGTGACTAAATATTGCCATCTAGTGTATTTGTTGAGCTTTCAGTAAATGATACTGCAGCCATTCAACCCAAATGCATGATGGGAAGTTGGAACCATGACTGTGCGTAGGGCTACCAATTGATAGATCTTCTCTGCGTTGGGAAATAACATAGGGTGTTAAGAAAGAGATCAATTACTACCTTGCTTCCCCACATTGCTTCCCACGATATTTCTAATCGTAAGGAGAGGGATTGTAGGCTTTAGCCAATTAAAAAAAGGCTTCCAAAATACACTCTACTCATTTTACGCTGCCTTTTAGCTCTCTATATAGGTAAAATGGGGCCATTACAGATTGAGTGCAACAATGCGTGAGTGGGTCGTGCAGCGCATGCATTAATTGCGTTAAATATTTTAACGTGATATATTTTTTTTAAAATTAATTACCGTCATTATTGGGATAAATTTGATAACCCTACCTTAAGCCAAAACTAAAGATTCTGGATGAATGTAACATATTATGTCTGTAACGTTAAATACAATTAGAAAACGATTTCATTAAAAAATATACAGCATATATATTTTAAAAAAGGCATGTCCGATATGTTTGCCTATTCCGATACTTTAAAAATGACATGATCGGACCCGATCGATCGGGACATCTCTACCCACAACTAATAACTTATACACTTTTTGCTTACCAAACACTATCCTGCCTGTCATGTACTTTGTTTCAACAATCAAAACAGTTGGATCGAGAACAACTGTTTTCAGCTTCAACATACTCTCCAGTACAACGAACTGACAACAGGATCTGATTGAGCTATTTTGACGTTCTCTCTGTGTTCGTCCAGGGCTGATGACGCCTTGTCCGGACCTATGGACACCAATGTCAAGCTGCGTTACAACGGAGAGATCACCTGGGACGCTCCCGCCATCACCAAGAGCTCCTGCGTGGTCGACGTCTCTTACTTTCCCTTCGACAGACAGGAATGTAACCTTACTTTCGGATCCTGGACATACAATGGAAACCAGGTACATAGACTCCACCATCAGTTGACAAGAAAGCTCCCACAGACATTGCGCCACGCCTTCCCGTAGGGGAGAACCCAGACATAACGTTGAGTTGGCTTTTACTGTGATAAACTCAAACACACGCTGTGTTCTAACGCCAGATTTAGGTGGAAATTGAAAAAATGTTTTTCTGTATACAAGCAGGCAGGAGTGTCTCAAGATTGATTTGGTCAAGGATTCAAGGTAATTATCATATTAAATAGCACCATGCATGCATTTTGAAACGTGAACAAAAATAAAATGGATACAATTAGTGTTACTTTGGCTTGAAATATTTACGTACAATGAACAATAACGGCCCGTTTTTTGCTTTTAACCAAGAATTTAGACTGTTTTGCATTCATATCTATAGAAAATTCCACGATTTAAGCTTTTATTTACAAGGATTTTCAACTTAAAAAGCTCTTTATTTCGTGACGGCCGCCTTGTTGGATTACACAATACTGTAACTTTTGCTTGAAATATTGACGTAAAATGAACGATAACTGCCCGTTTTATGCTTTTAACCAAGAATCTAGACTGTTTTACGTTCATATCTATAGCAATTGCGCGATGTAAGCATTTATTTACATGAATTTTCAACTTAAAACACACATTGTGTTCTAACGCCGGATTTAGGTGGAAATAGGACGAAGGTTTTACTGCATACAAGCAGGTAGGAGTGTCTCAAGATTGATTTGGTCAAGGATTCAAGGTAATTATCATATTAAATAGCACCATGCAAGCATTTTGAAACGTGAACAAAAATAAAATGGATACAATTAGTGTTACTTTGGCTTGAAATATTTACGTACAATGAACAATAACGGCCCGTTTTTTTGCTTTTAACCAAGAATTTAGACTGTTTTGCATTCATAAACCTGTCCTGTTCAGCGGAGAATGGGAATCTAAGTGTCCGGTTGGTCTGAGCAGTTTTAATGTTTCACATTGAGAGTATAACATTCTCGCATTGTGATCATTCAACATACCTCATTTATTAAGACAAAGCAGTGAACAGGACGGGGTTATGGGGGAACAGAAGAAACACAAAAGAAAGAAAAGAAACAAACAAGAACAAGAAATACATCAAACGCTTACACTAACTATGAATATGTTGGTGCTATTGTCAGCCAGATGTATTTCGGGTTGACACCATGTGGGGGGCCTGTTGACCAGGGAAAGAAGAGGGGGTGGTCTATAAGATAAGTGTTTGGGAGGGGTGGAGTGTACACAAATCAGCTCAGTGATCTAGAAACCAGTAATCGTGTGAATCCCTTGTGAGTGTAAGCCTGTGGGAAACCGACCCTACGCTGCCCCATCGCCAATCAGTGAGTCTTTTTAAAAAAAAAAAAAAAAATTAGACATTAGTTAATGATTCTAAGCTTAAAATGATAGGCATTTCGAAACATAAATATAATTACTGATAGAGATCTCCCGATCGATTAGGATGCCGATCAATCAGACCCGATCACATCATTTTCAAAGTATCGGAATTGGCAAAAAAATATCGGCCATGCCTTTTTTTAATATATATATATATATATATATATATATATATTTTTTTTTTTTTTCTAATTGTATTTAACGTTACAGACATAATATGTTAAACTCATCCAGAGTCTTTAGCTTAGGCTTAAGGTAGGGTTATCAAATTTATCCCAATAACGGCGGTAATTAATTTTTTAAAAAATGTATCACGTTAAAATATTTAACGCAATTAATGCATGCGCTGCACGACCCACTCACGCATTGTCGTGCTCCATCTGTAATGGCGCCGTTTTACCTATATAGAGAGATAAAAGGCAGCGTAAAATGAATAGAGTGAATTTTGGCAGTCTTCAGAGCCTTTATTTAATTGGCTAAAGCCTTACAATCCCTCTCCCTACGATTAGAAATATCATGGGGAGCAATGTGGGGCAGCAAGGTAGTAATTGATCTTTTTCTTAACTCCTTATGTTATTTCCCAACGCAGAGAAGATATATCAATTGGTAGCACTACGCAGTCATGGTTCCACGTCCCATCATGCATTTGGGCATGGCTGCAGTATCATTTACTGAAAGCTCAACAAATACACTAGATGACAATATTTAGTCACAATATACAAAGTCACAAGTCTTTCTATCCGTGGATCCCTCTCACAGAAAGAATGTTAATAATGTAAATGCCATCTTGATGATTTATTGTCATAATAAACAAATACAGTACTTATGTACTGTAAGTTGAATGCATATATTCGTCCGAGTTTTATTCATTTTTTTCTTAATGCATTGACAAAATGTATATGATCGGGAAAAATTATCAGGAATGATTGGAATTGAATCGGGAGCAAAAAAAAGCAATCGGATCGGGAAATATCGGGATCGGCAGATACTCAAACTAAAACGATCTACTGACCTTCTTTTTATGGTTGGGATGACGGGGGTCACGGGGGGTCTCCAGGGTAAAAAGGACAAATTGAAAATAGTTTTGGGGCATAATGCGCCATGAAACTGCTATGGCAGCATATAGACATATTGTTCTATCAAACACAACAGAGTTTTTGGCTTAAAATACAGCAGTTTATCTTAAACAGGGGTGCAAGAGCAGAAACTGCTTTTTCAGTCTTGTCTGTGTTTTCCACCACACAGAAAAATGCTAATTTTGCTTCCGTTGAGTAAAATTAAGATGATTCTGCATGCTTTCCTCAAGCGCTAAGTTTCTGATGTGAAAATTGATTTATTTATTAGCTGTTGGGAACATGTCAAAATTGCACTAAATCAAATTTATTGAAGTCGTTATTTTGAGCAAAAACTTGAATGATATGTTAAATATTGCTATTGGTCCTGAAAATATAGGTGATTATCGGTGCATTTGGTGATTTTTCAATCAATCCATTTTGACTAGAAGACAGCGAATGAAAAGAATGTATACCGTAATTTTCGGACTATAAGCCGCTACTTTTTCCCTTCATTTTGAATCCTGCGGTTTATAGTCCAGTGCGGCTTATCTGTTGATTTATTTGGGTTAATAGGTAATTTATTTAACAGCGGCGCCATAACACTGTCATAAGACCGTCATAATTATGACATGACACTATCATGGGCATTACTGAATGCTTATGTCATTAAGTGTCATCCGGGAAATTATGTCACTAACTCCATTTATGTCCAGCTCGGATCTTTTACATCCATTCAAAAGTGAGATAATTTGCCGGATGATACCAAGTGACATCTGTTTCAGCATTTATTCATGCTCCTGACAGTGTCATGTCATAATTATGATTGTCTAATGACAGTCATACGGCGTCACTGTCAAATAAAGTGTTACCAGATGCCATAACTAGCAATTAATGAAACAACTGGAACATTAAGTGAAGAAATAATTAGCACAGAACATGAATTTTGATTGTTATTTACATAAGTAGCCCTGCAATGCATGCTAGGAGGCATGTTGGACAACAAAAGTGTTGCCAGCAGGTGGCAGCAGAGGTTGACGGTCTCCATCAAGGAGCAATGAAGGCCAAATGAAGCTTCTTGAAGCAATGACGTTCTGCAGCCAATTGGCTCAAAGCTTCATGCTGGTTCATTTGGACATATGATAGTCTAATGATGCCGCTGTCAATTTTTTTTTTTACTGGTTAATATCTTTTGGTGTAAATATCCCATAATACAGTGGGGACAGCTGTGGCTTATAGACCAGTGCGGCTTATCTATGAACAAATGCCGTTTTTGTGCCAAATTTGGTGGGTAGCGGCTTATAGTCAGGTGCGCCTTATAGTGCGAAAATTACTGTAACTACGGTTCCTAAAATCACCTAATCGCAGTAGTGCACACCCTCGATCCTGCAAATCTACAGTTTTACAGCACCAATGTGATTTTGTATATACACTGGGTTCGTACAGGTCCTTGAAATCCTTGGAAGTGTTAAGTTCTCAGGCCGTACATTTGACACCCCTGCTTTAAACGCTCACTGGTTGCACGCATCCTCTTCAACATGGTTTCAGGTGGACATCTTCATGGGCATGGACAGCGGCGACCTCTCCGATTTCGTCACGAACGTGGAGTGGGAGTGCCACGGCATGCCGGCGACCAAGAATGTCATCATGTACGGCTGCTGCGCCGACCCGTACCCCGACATCACCTACACCGTGCTGCTGCAGCGACGCTCCTCCTTTTACATCTTCAACCTCCTCGTCCCGTGCTTCCTCATCTCCTTTTTGGCTCCTCTCGGATTCTACCTGCCGGCAGACTCGGGGGAGAAGGTTTCCTTAGGCGTGACGGTGCTTCTGGCGCTCACCGTTTTCCAGCTCATGGTGGCCGAGAGTATGCCTCCCTCGGAGAGCGTGCCTTTGATTGGTAAGGGATTGGATTGGGTGACAGTTTTAAACAAATAAATTCGGTTTTTGTAGGTATAACAGCTGTTTTTAACTTGTTTTTGGGTGTTGATTTCAAAACTTTTTTTTTTTTTAATATTTTTTTAATTATAGTTTTTACTTACCTTACTTACTGTACGTACTTTTTTCCTTTGCAGACCTTTAACCCTTTGTAGAGTAAATGACTATTTTTGGTCATTTAAAATTATTGAAATATTAGCAATTTTTCTTATTAATCTTATTAAATACACACACACACACACACACACACTGTATATATATTTATATATATATTGAATGTTATTGTTTATTTTGTTGTTGTTTTTTAAAAAATAATTTCATAAATATATTTTTGGTGTTATTGCTTATTTGTTTTTTTTTTTATTATTTCATTTGACTTTATTTGTACTTTTCAAATGATTTATTATGATTATTTATTTTGATTGTTTTTACTATACATAAATTGATAAATTATTACCATTTTAATAAAAACTAAATGAATGAATTTAAAATGAAATTATATAAAATATATATGCATTTTTTTACACTTAAGACCTTTTTTTTGGTCATTTAAAATAATTTAAATATTAGCCATTCTTTAGCAATTCTATATCAGCAATATATATATATATATTTAAAATATTGTTTATTATTTTTTATTTTATTGTTCTTTTAAAAATATTATAATTTTATTATAAATACATTTATGAATTAATACCATTTTAATTTAAAAAAATAATGAAATAAATGAAAGTGTTATTGCTTTTTTTAAAAATTATTATTATTTTATCTTATTTTCCTGTACTTATTTATTGTAATTATTTATTATTATTACTTATTGTAATTTTTTTTTACTATAAATAAATTTATATATGAATACCATTTTAATAAAATTTGTTAATTAAAAAAACTAAAGTAATTAGTTTAAAATGAAACTATATAAAATATGTTTTTTTTTTTTTTTTTTTTTTTTTTTTTTTACACTTAAGTACTTTAACCCTTTATTGAGGACGTGTTTATTTTTAGTCATATAGAATAACTCAAGTAGTAGCAATTCTTATAATAATATTTCATGTTATTGTTTATTTTGTTTTTTTTTAAATTATTTTATTGTACTTTATTATTTTATTTTATTTTATTTTTTTTTACATATAAAACCTTTATTCCTTTATCGGGCAAATAACTATTTTCTTTGCCATTTAAAAAAACATGATGATTTGATGATGATTATATATTTATAAACCATTTTGATAATTATAAATATATTAATACAATGTTAATTTAAAAAAATAATGAAATTATAATGATTAAAAATACACACTCATCACAGCCCCAAGCACCACTATAAAGTTGATCTTTTTTTTCATAGTATTGCATGCCATGACAAGGATAGACATCCAATTCGATTCAAACTGGGAAGACTGGCTATGAATGCTCATCTTTCAGCGCCCTTGGGTTAAATGATTACCGTGTAGGTTAAAAAAGAATTCTAAATTGTGCATGAAAGAGTCATAAACAGTGATCCTATTGGTTCCTCAAAAATTGATGTTCTGAATTCTGCACCCAAAATTTCTGTAAAAACAAAAAAATTCCATTCCCAGTATTGATGATTTCAATAGCAATCAAAAGATTTCATGGATTCTAAATTGAGTATTTTTTCTAGATAATGAGATGCTTTGAAATGTCACCATGTTGTGTTCCACAGGCAAGTACTACATCGCCACCATGACCATGGTCACAGCCTCCACCTCCCTCACCATCTTCATCATGAACATCCACTTCTGCGGTCCCGAGGCCAAACCCGTCCCCCGCTGGGCAAAAGTCCTCATCATCGACTACATGTCCAAGATCTTCTGCGTGTACGAAGTGGGCGAGAATTGCGCCTCTCCGTCCTCGACTAAGGACGACCTCAATCGACAATGCAGCGCCAACGGCCAGGCGGGATGTAGTCGAGAAAAACGGCAGGTTCCAAAGAAGCCCCAGACCCCGACGCCGCAGCAACACCCCAAAATCAAGCCTCAGCAACACCTCACCAGGGCGGAGAGAAGCCTCTTCAATACCTTTCCGCTCGGAAAGTACGAAAACTCCAATGGAAAGATTTCGTCAGGCGACTGTTGTAAAGATGAACAAAAAGTTCCCTACTCCCCAATGGATAAAAATCCACCTTGCTGCCCTGAAGACAAAAAACCCCTAAACCAAAGCCCAGTGGTAACGTTCGGTCCCTGTGTGTTCTGTCGTCACGGCAACGGCATTTTCGGCGGGGACCCCAAATTGGTGCGCAACGTCGAGTACATCGCAAATTGCTTCCGTGAGCAAAGGGCCACGTGCGCCAAGGGGGCCGAGTGGAAGAAGATCGCTAAAGTGATGGATAGGTTCTTCATGTGGATCTTCTTTATTATGGTGTTCCTTATGAGCATTTTGGTCATTGGAAAGGCCCCATGAGTGCTGATCCATCCAGTCAGAATTCATGGTTCTACATTTTTCTGGCTTTAATCATTTCTAGTCCGAAGAACAAAAGGGCGGAGCATAAAATTGATTTTGAAATTTATCATATTTTGAGACGATTCGACTCTATACGACAATTTTGCAAAGCGCAGATGAGGAAAAAATGTCTTTTAATCTGACGTTTAACCCTTTAACACCTAAGCCGAATTTGCATGCCTTTGATGTTGCCTTTATTTTTCAAAGAAAAAACTGTTCACAATCACCAAGTTGGGTCCCTTTTTTTCAGGATGCCTTGAACTTCATGTCCAAACTGTTGTTTTCTTCACTGACCAACTTTAATCCACTTTTTGGACCCAAAAAGACAACAACAAAAAAATCTTTTTTCAAAATTTGTAATGTTGAAGTCCCGCTGACAACCAAACATGCTCGACCAACCGTTTTGAAGCTTGATAATATTTATTTAACTTGCTAGGATAAACATTCAACAGAAAAAAATAAGATTGAATAGTTTTATGTTTGACAATTCAACACAAACAGCAGCTATGGCCATAGGCGTTTTTGGCCTTCACACATACTATGGTCAAAACATGTTATGTACAGTGCAAAATAGTGAGAAAAAAATCATATATATTATCCAACACAAAAAGGGTTTGGAGGTTATCTCTGTGAAGTTAGGTATTGTACCCATCACCTTATCAAAGGTATATATGTACGTGCAATCAAGCTTCTCGAACACACATCTATATAAAAATTGAAAAGATTCATAGTGAAGAAAAATTGATAAACATTGAAAAAAAAGTATTTTCAAAAATATTGACAAGTTGTTCAGTTCAGTTCAATTTTTTTAGGCATGCGACCCAATAGTTTTTTTTTTGTTTTTTTTTTGCGCACTCAATAAAGTTTGTTTTTGAACATGTCACTAAACTGCGTCACATACAACGTCACACAGCCTACTCATCCGCCGTTTGCGCGCTGCTGTCACTTCTACTCCCCGAGACGCCGACAGATCCGAGGAAAACAATGACAAATACAGCTCATCCTATTCCTTGAGTTAATGAAATAATGCATTAGCTTGCGCTAAATTTAGTTTTCGATTCTTTCTGCACGTTTCAAAGTCGCTCGCTCATTCCAACCGGCCGTTGCTTTCTACGCGTGTCTCCTTTCCCTTAGTTGGCGCCTTGCTCGTCAATTCATTAAAAATGTTCACATTAGGTTCGTCCTTCTTGACATCACAACGACTCTTGGGATATGTAGTCTTTTGTGCTGCTTTCGGTTTTGAAAAAAGGACAAGAAATGATGGAAATATGGAGATAGACACATGGTCCATGCAGCGTTTTAATGCATATATATGAGTGCAATAAAACTATAAAACTCAAATGACATTATCTCCCGTTTTAATTTGTTGATTGACTTCAAATAAAAACTAGTGTGGACATCAACTTCCGTACTTTCAAACGAGAGCAACCAGGGGCACGTGGGTGACGTAATTACAGCGTTACGATGCTTCAAAGATGATATGTGTAAACGTGTCGCATCCGACACGTTCGGTGTTAAAGGGTTAAAGTGCATGTGACACGAAAAAGCATGTTTATTTCATAATAGACGCGGTATTTTATGCTTCTGAATGATATGGACCGCTTGGATGTGTGTGGAAGCGATCGCTATATTTATTTAGTTTTTTTAATCCCGCGCCCAGAAAATGAGTGACTTCCGGCTTCGGTCTTGCATTGAGGAGGAGGGCGCTGTGACGTGTACGGAACGGATGAAGACGTCCTCTTCACTACACAGCGGTACTGTTGTGTAAAAGGACTAAGGATTCAGCTGATTTTGCGGATGAATACGTTTATTTTTCGCATATGCAAGCCAAACGGCTGCAGAAAAATCTTGCTGTATGAGGGAGAGGCGTGTGCGCCTTTTTGGAGTTTCAAAAGGTTCCCATTCACCGTGGATATTGGCCAAAACAAGCCCTACTACTGTGGGACCATTGGACTTACAAGGAAGTGAGTAAACATCTTGTTTTGTATTATGTCAAATACGAATACAGCGATTACAAAGTAAACACTACAAACTTTCTTTAAATAAAGGACTACTTACGTTTGATCATTGACAGGCATGTAAAAAGCTCTCCTCATGCACATTAGCTGCACGTTAGCTGCACAACAACTGCAGCCGCCCTCCTCCGGGGAACGAGCTGTAAATTGCTCTCTGCCGGGCGGTTTGCCGATCCGCGAAGACAACTGACAACCCAGTCGTCATGTCAAATAATCCGGGCTAGTTATGTGTGATTTTCCGCTTCGAAGACTTTGAAACATCACTCAGTTCGGGTTAGCATGTCGGCTAGCTGTCACACCTCTTGGTTTGTTTACTTTCCCCCCTCAATGGGCTGAATAGTAGAACTGATGAGCCCAGTCTCCCGCTGACGTCATCCACCTGTTGGGGACGCTCGAGCCCTATAATGGTAGACGTGGCTAATCGGCAGATTAAAAGACTAATTTCTTGTCATCTGGGCTTTGCTAAATTGTTGTATATAATCGAATCGTCTCAAAATATGATTCTAATTCACATAATAATGCTATACAAGACTTTTTTTCTCCTGTCGTATGCTCTTTAACCCCGCCTGTCGTTATAGTGCTCTGGCGTCCCCAGCTGGATGATGACGTCGGCAGGGTTTAGAATTCAGCCCATTGAGGGGGAAGATTCAGAACGGGGAAACTGCCACAGAGAGCAGCAAAATGTCATGATTTTTTCAATCTCTCCAATGTTTTTACAGGATATTCTTTTTTAATCTAAAACTGCTAAATAATAATGTCTTGTGCTAAATGGAATATGAAATATTAACAATGCATTTATTCAGTAAGACAGGGCAAAATGACTGCATAATGGTCAAAATTGCTGACTTCTTCCTCTCCCGAACAGTATTTTATGCCGCCCGAGTTAGTCCGGCTTTTGTCATTTCCCTGCTCTGGCTTCTGAGACAGAGGAAAGAGCGTAAACAAAATAGGAGGTGACATGCAAACTTATTGCCTTTCGTAGACCAAAAAAAAGTACCCCGACTCATGTCACACACGGCTGCGGGGTTGATTGTTTTCACCGATCGGCCAGCCCCCGGCGGTGAGCAAGTTTCAGCTCGTCGTTCCCCTGCTGCGGGCAGGAGTGCTCGTTGCTAAACTTAAACTTGAATACATCCATTTAGCTTGTTTTTCTCATATAATACTTGTATCATAGAATATTGTAGGTTGATTTCCTGACCATGGATGTCCCCGAACGATCGCTTCAAGTTCCAGGTCCTCCCAGTTGAAATGAAGTGGACGTCTATTGCCGTCAATAGCACTTTTCGATATCAATATCCCTCTTTTACTATCTACCACAACAAATACTGCGCTGAAGCTTTTTCAAGCACACCCGGGATTTACAGCTCCAGTACTTCCCTATGTAATCATTGAGTACGCATAAGGGTCTGCCGTTCACCACAATGAAATCAGACGCCCAGGCCTCTTAACGCCGCAGTGTTAGTAACACACAACAAGATTAGTTGAATTGAAAATCAGCCAGTGAATTGTTCATGAGCATCCTTTGTTGACAGCGCAGTACTAGCTCTGCCGAATGTAAGATAATACAAAGCATCAATTATGGAACACAGTCGGACAGTCACTCGAACAGAATTGCGTGGTCTTTAAAATGCAAAATGATGTTGAACGCGTGTGCACTAAAATGTTTGATTAAATGTAGCAGAGGATGGTTTCGATCCATCGACCTCTGGGTTATGGGCCCAGCACGCTTCCGCTGCGCCACTCTGCTGTGCTCGTTATGTGTGACAACGGCAATTATATTACAATGAGTAACTCCTGTTCGTGACAGTGTAGTTATAAACATGAACGAAAGTCTCTCACGAAAGTGCTAAACGGATTTATAGTAGTTTACATCTATTTAGCAGCAGAGGGCGCTATAATGCCATACCACGCACACTTCACGCTCATCTCCACGCATGCGCACTAAACAATTAAACGTGCCTGCCCCTTTGCCCCTACATGCCCAAAGTGCTCCTTTTGACTGGGCTTTTTTTTGTGCGTATTCGTGTGCTGTCCGACTGTGCAGGCACGCCACCGAGTACTTTACTTGAACATCGAAAACACCTTTAAAAATATATATATAAAAATATTTTTTAAAGCCGTCTGTGTGCTGCTAAAACGGCGCATAATCCCCTCACACCCCCTGCACACCGTTCCTGAGTGACCAGGCTGTGTGGTGAGGAGTCTGAGGACCTCTTGTAGTTGAAAACAAATGGTGTTACCCTATTAACTCTTTAACACCTAAGCCTATTTTGGCCGAATTTGCATGCATTTGATGTTGCCTTGTAATTTCAAAGAAAAAATTGTTTACACTGGGCAAATTGGGTCCCTTTTTTCAGGACACCTTGAACTTCAGGTCTAAACTGTTGTTTTCTTCACTGACCAATTATAATCCACATTTTGGACCCAAAAAGACAAAAAAAATCCCAAAATCTTTTTTCAAAATTTGTAATGTTGACGTCCCATTGACAACCGAACATGCTCGACCAACCGTTTTGAAGCTTGATAATATTTATTCAACTTGTTAGGATAAACATTCAATAGAAAAAATTAAGATTGAATAGTTTTATGTTTGACAATTCAACACAAACAGCAGGTATGGTCATAGGCGTTTTTGGCCTTTACACATACTATGGTCAAAACAGGCTATATAGTGTGCAAAATAGTGAGAAAAAAAATTATATATATCATCTAACACAAAAAGGGTTTGGAAGATATCTCTGTGAAGTTAGGTGTTTTACCCATCACCTTATCAAAAGTATATAAGTACATGCAATCAAGCTTCTCGCACACACATCTACATAAAAATTGAAATGATTATAGTGAAGAAAAAGTATATATAACATTGAAAAAAAGTATTTTAAAAAATATTGACAAGTAGTTCAATTTCTTGGATTTTTCAGGCATGCGACCCAATATATATATATATATATATTTTTTTTTTTTGAGCACTCAATAAAGCTTCTTCTTGAACAGGTCACGGAGCTGCGTCACACACAACGTCACACAGCCTACTCTCTCGCCGTTTGCGCTCTATTGTCACTTCTACTCGCCGAGACGCCGATTCATCAGAGTAAAACAACGACAAATACGACTCATCTTCTTCCTTGAGTTAATGAAATAATGCATTAGCTTGTGCTAAACGTAGTTTTAGATTCATTCTGCACGTTTCAAAGTCGCTTGCTCAAACCAACCGGTGTTGTGCATTTTTCGGCCCGACCCCGGCCGCTGCTTGCTTCGCATGCCTCCCTTTCAATAGTTGGCGCCTCGCTCGGAAATTTATTAAAAATGATCACATTCGGTTCATCCTTCCTGACCTAACAACGACTCTTGGGATAAGTAGTCTTTTGTGCTGCTTTCGCTTTTGAAAAAGGACAAGAAATGATGACAATATGGAGATGGATACATGGTCCATGCAGCGTTTTAATGCATATTTATGAGTGCAATAAAACTATAAAACTCAAATGACATTATCTCCCGTTTTTCTTGGCCGATTGACTTCAAATAAAAACTGGTGTGGACATCAACTTCCGCACTTTCAAACGAGACCAACCAGCAGCACGTGGGTGATGTAATTACAGCGTGACGAAGCTTCAAAGACGATATGCGTAAACGCGTCGCTGCCGACACGTTCGGTGTTAAAGGCTTAAACCGTGTTCGAGCAAATACTGTAGTGAACATTCTTACACCAGGTTTATTGTGGGGATTTAAAAAAAAATAACAATAAGTATCGTATTGGCCCGAATATAAGACGACCCTGATTATAAGACGACCCCCTCTTTTTCAAGACTCAAGTTTGAAAAAAGACTTTTTGAACACCAAATTAATTTTTATACAGAAAATAATTACAGTACATCTGAAACTAATGATCAGAACAATATATTTGAGAGAAAAAGCATGTTATTTTGCCTCATTCAAATCTTAATATCTGAACATTTAAATATGTAAACTAAAGTGCAATCACATTCGTAAATGAATGGCTTCTGGTTTTTGAAATGTAAATAAACCAATCTATTGTGATAAAACAAAATTGCAATAACTACAATCACCATCAAAGTGAAGTCTAACTGTAACTGTAGTCTTGAAACAAAGCTGAATAAGGAAAAACATTGCAATAAAATAATGCAAACTGGTTAAACTTGAGAGTAGCTGAGATCTGTCATGACAGAACATCGCTTCAATGATATCTGGCGCTATCTAGCGTCGTGAATGGGTATAACGTCTAGACTGCGAATATAAGACGACCCATACTTTTTCAGTCTTATTTCAATGCAAAAAACACCGTCTTATATTCGGGCCAATACGGCAATTTTCTCTTATATAGTTTTCTAAATGGTGTTATACTTGTATAGCGCTTTTCCACCTTAAGGCGCTCAAAGTGCTTTACACTACATTGTCATCTACCTAGTTGTGACGCAGCACCAGGAGCTATGTGGGGTTCAATATCCTGCTCAAGGATACTGAGGAGAGTTCATCAGGGCACAGAATCGAACCCACAAACTCTGCATTCGGGGATGACTACCACTGAGCCACGTCATTCTACTTTAATAATGAAGTACAACCCCCCACCACCCCAAGCCCATTCCGATCGGTGTGTCTCTACTCTCTAAAGGCAACCATATTTGTTTGTCCTCTTCAAAACGTCATCTAGAAAGGTACACATCTTTTAAGTTCTCTAATACTGAAATAATAGTTTTGAAAAAACTTTGCTGATGGTGGCTCAGCGAACATCTAATTTGGTTTGTTCTCAGATGTACAACAAGTTGAGTAAGGACGTTTTGATATAGTTTGAAGGAAGAAAAGACACGAAGACTGAGTCACAGCCAGAAATTGTTGATAACACTGTTGATTTCTATTCACTGTTCCCCCCTCCAACTAAAGTATGTCACAGTCACAGCCAATTATACTGTAAAGCTGGTTAAACTGCAAGTTATGTTGTTGTAAGGCGTATTAATTTTTTGCTCATGTGCCCCTTTTGATCTATGAGCACCTGCCCATCCATCGGTCTCCGCACGGCCCTGCTGTAGAGGCTTTAAAATGGCAATTTTACAGCCGCTCCCTGTAATAATAATTTAATAGTAGTCATTTCCGACCCCAGTTCTCGAGGAATCCATATTCTGTAGTAGAGATGTGTCACTCTAATTCATTTCACTTTCCAAGTGTTGTTCGAGCTACTTTCACTTCACTTAAAATGAAAGAGAGGCGTGGAAGAGACGTCATTGAAATAAACAACGTTTTTTTTTTTTTTTGGGGGGGGGGGGGGGGTTAAAAGTAGGTAGAAGAATGAAATGAATGCATCGCTGCAGATTATAATTCCATATCCAGCCAATCTATTTCTATCCATTTATTTGTGATCACAGTCTCAGTGATGTTCGATTGCAGTTTGTTCATTTGTTTCGCTTTCATTCTCAATAGTTCAGTGTTTGTCTTTCAATCAGCAGAATTATCCGCGGAGTTGGAGTAGACTGCCACAATAATGGCTCATTTTGGTGTGTTGGTAGAGTGGATTTCACTAGTTTCCATCCAAATAGGATAGGACCTTAAATTAAAGCAACTCTTGGTAACTTTTCAGTTTTGGTCAATTTTAGTGACGCTGCTGGACAAACGTGGTAGTGTTTTGCCTTAAGGAAGACCACGAGGACCAGCGCACACCCGCGCAGTGTCGCAAAATCGTCAATCAATCAAAAATCAATCTCCCGGCCGTCTCAGATGGATTAAACCAGGGGTCCCCATCTGCCGGGCCGCGGACCGGTACCGGTCCGTGGCACATTTACTACCAGGCCGCACAGAAATAATAATTTAATAATGACCGCATTCTGGCCGAATTAACCCTGTGCCCCTGCTTAACACACCAATATCTCTGTCTACTCTAGATATAATACTACGGGATAGATTACAATGTCGTCATAGAAGTCCATTGATTGGACTGCTAGCAGTACATCTTGTTTGTGTATATAATATATCTATGTGCGCTTGTCCTCGATAATAACGTATTACTAGGCCGCGGGCGCAGCACATTTGTTCCCGGAAATAATTAGCCCTCACACGAGCGAAGATAACTGGAAAACAGACGTCTTTGGAGATATTTTTACGGCGAAAAGGGCACCTGACGAGCCTACAACCTCGAAGACCCATGAACTGCGAAGGAGTGGATTCGTGACCCGTTTGTGAATAAACAGAATGATTCGAGCATGTCTGTGCAACAGGAAGCTCAACTTGTAGAGATAGTAAATGACGACGACCTTATTAAACGTACATTTGAGACAACAACTCTACCGAGGTTCTGGATTAAAGTCATTCTGGAATATTCTGACATCACAACAAGAGCATTGAAAAGCTTGCTACAATTTCTTAATTGTATTAATTGTAATTAATTCTATTTAACTTAATTAATGTTTAACGACAAGGTGAAGTCGTTAATGGTGAGCGCGGTGTGCAGTTGTTGTGTGCAGCTTACATGACAGGATGAATCGGAGGAGAACTTTTCAACAAGTCCTTCCATGATCAAACGTAAGTTAATATTCCTTTCTTTCAGGAAAGTTTGCAGTGTTTACTTTGTAATCGCAGCATTTGCGCATTTTGCGGCTATGTTTAACGTTACGCGCATGCGCAGAACCGCATCGTTGCAATTTTTGATGGGTTGCAAAATTTGTCAGAACACCGGTCCGTGAAAAAAAGACCCAAATAACACTGGTCCGTGGTGCAAAAAAGGTTGGGGACCCCTGGATTATACAACATTTCTGTTTCCAGCGGCTGTGTGAAGGATGAATAGTAATAAGGTAACCAATCCAGTTGTGGCTAATCAATAGCCATGCCAGCTGGTGAAAGACAGCCCATTGTTTATTTTGTATATCCTGGTAGCTTCCCTTTTTGCCCCTCCCCAGACAAAACTTTTTCTCCTTTGTTGCTCTGCCATCTTTGTAAAATTTGCACAAAAGCGTTCACATCGATTTCCGTCTTTATAATGAATAGGGAAGGAGGAAGTGATGTATGCTGTATAGCAGATAGCACATTTGTATTTTTTTTTTGTGTGTGGCAGGGTTCCTGCCACCCTCCTCAAAGTTAATTAGTGCCGCTGAAAGCGATACAGACAGCCTCAAAATATAAAAGAGGTAAGATCTTATCACAAATGTTATGAAAATATTTTATAAAGGTTGAAAAGTTACCTAGTATTGCTTTAACATGTATTTTGATGCATCATAAAAGATTTGTCTGAATTTTTGGGGCTTGGAACGGATTAGGGCATTTACATTGAAAACGCGTCTTTACTTACAGAATTTTCAAGTTAAGAAATTACTTCCAGAACCAATTAATCTCGTAAATTGAGGTACCGCTGTATTGTTGTCTTTTTACAAGGTTACTTATTTTTACAAAAAAAAAATCGTTACTTACCCTGAGATGGGTTAATGTTCAAACAGAATAAAGTTACAGTGGTTTAGAATTTTAAAAAATCAATCGATAAAAAGTAGGGCTGTCAAAATTATCGCGTTAACGGGCGGTGATTCATTTTTTAAATTAATCACGTAAAAATATTTGACGCAATTAACGCAGATGCCCCGCTCAAACAGATTAAAATGACAGCACAGTGCATTGAGTGCATTGTTACTTGTGTTTTTTGGAGTTTTGTCGCCCTCTTCTGGCGCTTGGGTGCGACTGATTTTATGGGCTTAAGCACCCATGAGCATTGTGTAATTACCGACATCAGCAATGGTGAGCTACTAGTTTATTTTTTGATTAAAAAATTTACCAATTTTAATAAAATGAAAACATTAAGAGGGGTTTTAATATGGAATATGAATTTAAATATAAAATAATATAGTATAAAATATAAATAATATAAAATTTCTATAACTACTACTAACAAGTACAGTACTTATGTACCGTATGTTGAATGTATATATCCGTCTTATCTTTCCATTCCAACAATAATTTACAGAAAAATATGACATATTTTATAAATGGTTTGAATTGCGATTAATTAATTTTTAAGCTGTAATTAACTCGATTAAAAATTTTAATCATTTGACAGCCCTAATAAAAAGTAAAAGACTTGAGTTTGCGTAAATCTCGCCAGATGTTGGTGCTTCCTGAACACAGCCGAGTGGCGCATCCTCCTCTGGAAATAGAAGATCTTCGGAACAGTCGATACATTAGATCGAACAAGAATTTCTTTTAATGTCGATTATCTTGTTTTTCTCGTCTTCACCGCGGGTTTAAAGTTGCTGGTTAGCTTGACAAAACAATCTAATGCCTGTGAACTTTGTCCTTCACGCGTGACGTGTCTTCTTTTTAAACATTGGGGAAATAATGAAAGTTGGAGCCCAGCACCATGTCGCGTCTGAGTTAGCTTTTTAGCCGGTGTTCTGTCAACGATGGAGAACGGCGAAGTCGAGCAAAATGACGTCTCCAACGACTCGTCACCGCTGGTGGCGGATTCTTCTCCGAACGAGGAACTCAAGAAGCTGCTTCAATTTAAAGTGTACAAGAGGAGATGGCTGGTCCTCCTGGTACTGTGCCTGCTGAACTGCTCCAATGCCACGGTGAGCGAGCTATCAGCCACTGCTCAGATTAGATAATAATGTCTTGCAAAATACACTCGTTTCCGAGTTAAATGCTAAACTTTATCGAATAATTATACTGATAAATTTCGCTAAGAACGTGTTTCAAGTCAAGTCAGTTATCTTTTAAATAAAGTTATTTTAAAATTACAAAGTCTTACGACGCTGAGCATTTTTATTATTATTTTTTTTTAATTAAATAATGAATTGCAGTTGGTTCGCATTTGCCATTTAACGGACGGTGATTAAAATATTAATATTTCTAAGCACATTACTGTATTGGTACTTCCTCTTTTGTGATCACATGACCGCCCGTCTCGTGATGGAACCTACGGAACCGGTTTTCGTATGTGACGGTGCCGTTCAGAAAGTTTGACTATATTGTTTCAATTAACAAGAAAAAAAAATGAGTAAAACAAGACGCACCAGTTTTTTTTTTTTTTTTTTTTGCGCAGCAAATTTTACCAAAAACTATTCATTTTCATTGGCCCCATTCATTCCCAATGTAAAAAAAAAAAAAAAAAAAAAAAAAAGGTATCAAGAGGAAGTGACCCGGAAAAGCGCCAAATTCAACAATGATCCAAAATGTACAGGAAGTGAAACCCAAGATGTGGAGTCACACAAAAAAACAGAAAAAAGGCTGAAATTACCTTCAAAATAAAATTTTTAAAAAAGTAACCCAAAATTAACTCATTGCCCATTACGGATCGATAGTCTTCAAAATCATTTAAACTGGAAGGACTTGCAAAACATCGTGAAAATTGTGGAAAATAAAAATTAAAGCCCCCCCCCCCCCCCAAAAAAAAAAAGTAAAAAAAAAAACAAACATGAAAAACGCAGAAAAAAAAGACTGAAAACAGAGGGGGGGAAATTGCAAACTGCAAAAAACAAACAAAAAAAGCAAAACTGACTAAATCAAAAAACTGCAAAAAACACGAATACCACACAAACCTGGGAAAAAAACATGAAAAGCATAAAAAATAGGCGGAAAATCCTACACAACAACCAACAACAAAAAACAGTGCAAACCCGACCTGATCTTTGTTAAAATCACACAGATGTAAAAACAGTGTCTGCTTTAACTAAAACCATCCATTTATAGGTTTTCATATTTTAATGAGGCTAGCATGCAAACAATGACAGAAGGGGGGGAAATAAAGTATGTGAACCCTCTGCCTAAGGAGACTTAAGAAGCAATTGAAACCATTTTTACCAAACAATTTAAGTCAGGTGTGTTCCTAATCACTGATGAGTGGTTTAAAACTGCCCTGCCCACTATAAAACACACACCTGGTAAGAATTGTCTTCATGAGAAGCATTGTCTGATGTGCATCATGGCTCGGTCAAAAGAGCTGTCTGAAGACCTGCCATCAAGGATTGTTGATTTGTATAAAGCTGGGAAAGGATACAAAGCCATCTCTAAAAGTCTGGATGTTCATCAATCGACAGTCAGAGAAGTTGTCTGCAAATGGAGAGAGTTTGGCAATGTTGCTTCTCTCCCAAGGAGTGGCCGTCCACCAAAGATGATGCCAAGAGTTCAGCGCAGAATACTCAGAGAGGTTAAAAAAAAAGAAGCCTGGAGTGTCTGCTAAAGACTTACAGAAATCACTGGCACAGTCCAATATCTCTGTACACATCAACTATATGTAAAACTATGGCCAAGAATGGTGTCCATAGGAGGACTCCACGGAGGAAGCCACTGCTGTCTAAAAAAATTGTTACCTGTTTAATGTTCACAAAAAGACACTTGGACACTCCACAGAAGTTTTGGCAAAATATTTTGTGGACTGATGAAACCAAAGTTGAATTGTTTGGGAGTAACACACAACGTTATGCGTGGAGGAAAAATGGAACAGCTCACCAACATCAACACGTTATCCCCACCGTGAAGCATGGTGGAGGGAGCATCATGATTTGGGGCTGTTTTGCTACCTCAGGGTCTGGACAATTCACAATCATTAATGGAAGAATGAATTCAAAAGTTTATCAGGATGTTTTGTAGAAAAACCTGAGGCTGTCTGTCAGACAGTTGAAGCTTAAAAGAGGATGGATGCTGCAACAAGACAATGATCCAAAACACAGAAGTAACTCAACTTCAGAATGGTTTCAGAAGAACAAAATACATATTCTGGAGTGGCCAAGTCAAAATCCAGACTTGAACCCCATTGAGATGCTGTGGCATGACCTAAAGACAGCGATTCATACCAGACATTCCTGGAATCTGACTGAACTGCAGCAGTTTTGTAGACAGACTGATCTGCAGCTACAAGAAGCGTCTGGTTGAAGTTATTACTGCCTAAGGGGGAGGCCACAAAATATTAAATGTGATGGTTCACTTACTTATTTTTCCCCCCTTCTGTCATTTTTTGCATACAATCTTCATCGAAATATGAAAACCTGTAAATGTTTCGATGGTTTTAGTTAAAGCAGACAGTTTTATCATCTGTGTGATTTTAACAAAGATCAGATCACATTTGATGGCGATTTTATGCAGAAGTTTGAGACATTCTAAAAGGTTCAGATACCTTTTTATGAGAGAGAGATGTCCCGATCGATCGGGTCCGATCACGTCATTTTCAAAGTATAGGAATCGGCAAAAAAATATCGGACACGCCTTTTTTTTAAAGTATATGTATATTCTTTAATTAAATCGTTTTCTAATTGTATTTAACGTTACAGACATAATATGTTACACTCATCTAGAGTCTTTAGTTTTGGCTTAAGGTAGGGTTATCAAATTTATCCCGTTAACGGTGGTAAGTAATTTTTAAAAAAATTTATCACGTTAAAATATTTAACGCAATTGACGCATGCGCTGCATGACCCACTCACGCATTGTCGTGTTCAATCTGTAATGGTGCCGTTTTACCTATATATAGAGCTAAAATGCAGCGTGAAATGAGTGGAGTGAATTTTGGCAGCCTTTGGAGTCTTTTTTTTTTAATTGTCTAAAGCCTTACAATCCCTCTCCCAGCGATTAGAAATATCGTGGGGAAGCAATGTGGGGAAGAAAAGTAGTAATTGATCTTTTTCTTAACACCCTATGTTATTTCTGAACGCAGAGAAGAGATATCAATTGGTACCACTACGCGCAGTCATGGTTGCACTTCCCATCATGCATTTAGGCAGAACAGTTAAATGGCTATAGTATCATTTACTGAAAGCTCAACAAATACACTAGATGGAAATATTTAGTCACAATATATAAAGTCACATTTATCCTTTAAGAATTACAAGTCTTTCTATCCGTAGATCCCTCGAACAGAAAAAATGTTAATAATGTAAATTCCATCTTGAGGATTTATTGTCATAATAAACAAATACAGTACTTATGTACTGTATGTTGAATGTGTATATTCGTCTGAGTTTTATTCATTTTTTTCTTAATGCATTACCAAAATGTATATGATCGGGAAAAATTATCGGGAATGATTGGAATTGAATCGGGAGCAAAAAAAAAAAAAGCAATCGGATCGGGGAATATCGGGATCGGCAGATACTCAAACTAAAACGATCGGGAGCAAAAAAACATGATCGGAACAACCTTAGTTTTTATGCCACTGTATCGTCATCCATCTTTTGAATTTATGTTTCCCAGCTATGGCTAACCTTTGCACCAGTGGCGGACCAATCTGCCGAGTACCTGAAGGTCACCTTGGCCAACATTAACTGGTTGTCGGTGGTCTACATGGTGGTGTCAATTCCGCTCAGCGTCGGCACAACCTGGATGCTGGACACTGTCGGCCTGCGCGCCACGGTAATGTTTGATTAGTCTCCCGTAAATCACGATACACAACCTAATTTCTTGAAACTTCCCTGAAAATCGTTTTGTTTGTACTCAGATCGTCCTGGGCGCGTGGCTGAACATGCTCGGTGCCGTCATGCGCATCTGCGGAGGTCCGCCCGATGACTTCAAGATCCCTTACGAGTTGGTGATGGCGGGCCAAACGCTGGCGGCGCTAGCGCAGCCGCTCATCATTTTTACGCCCACCAAGATGGCGGCGCTGTGGTTCCCAGACCACCAGCGGGCCACAGCTAACATGATGGGCTCCATGGGTGAGCTTTTTACCCTCCCGATAGGCTCACGATAAAAACGATGTTCGTAAAATTGCAATTAGGAGTGGGAACCTCTTGGTATCTCACGATACGATTTGCGATGCAAAGCTCGCGATAACGATGATCTGACGGTATGGCGATGCATTGGTCAGGAAATCATTCTGGGATATCCTAAAAACAACTAATAAACAGAAAAAACAAGATTCTGCTGTGAATTGGAGAGAGTTTATCACTAGTAGACGTCCAATCCGTTTGAAGTGGGAGGGTGGCATTCGTTCATTCGTGGCCATCCCATTAGAAAATGGAAGACCTACAAGACCACTCATAATCTCCCTTGATCTGGGGCTCCATGCAAGATCTCACCCCGTGGCATCAAAATGATAACAAGAACGGTGAGCAAAAATCCCAGAACCACATGGGGGAACCTAGTGAATTACCTACAGAGAACTGGGACCACAGTAAAAAAGGCTACTATCAGTAACACAATGTGCCGCCAGGGACTCAAATCCTGCACTGCCAGTGTCCCCCTGCTTAAGAAAGTACATGTCCAGGTCCGTCTGCGGTTCGCTAGAGAGCTTTTGGATGATCCAGAAGAGGACTGGGAGAATGTGTTACGATCAGATGAAACCAAAACTTTTTAGTAGAAACACAGGTTCTCGTGTTTGGAGGAGAAAGAATACTGAATTGCATCCGAAGAACACCATACCCACTGTGAAGCATGGGGGTGGAAACATCATGCTTTGGGGCTGTTTTTCTGCAAAGGGACCAGGACGACTGCACTGTGTAAAGGAAAGAACAAATGGGGCCATGTATCGAGACATTTTGAGTGAAAATCTCCTTCCATCAGCAAGGGCATTGAAGATGAGACGTGTCCGGGTCTTTCAGCATGACAATGATCCCAAACACACAGCCAGGGCAACAAAGGAGTGGCTTCGTAAGAAGCATTTCAAGGTCCTGGAGTGGCCTAGCCAGTCTCCAGATCTCATCCCCATAGAAAATCTGTGGAGGGAGTTGAAAGTAAGTGTTGCCCAACGACAGCCTCACATCACTGCTCTAGAGGAGATCTGTATGGAGGAAGGGGCCAAAATACCAGCAACAGTGTTCGAAAAGCTTGTGAAGAGTTACAGAAAACGTTTGGCCTCCGTTATTGCCAACAAAGGGTACATAACAAAGTATTGAGATGAACTTTTGGTATTGACCAAAGACTTATTTTCCACCATGATTTGCAAATAAATTCTTTAAAAATCAAATGATTTTTTTTTTTTTCCCCACATTCTGTCTTTCATGGTTGAGGTTTACCCATGTTGACAATTACAGGCCTCTCTAATATTTTCAAGTGGGAGAACTTGCACAATTAGTGGTTGACTAAATACTTAATTGCCCCACTGTATATCGTGATACTTTGTATTTTGGATCATCCAAAAGCTCTCTAGCGAACCGCAGACGGACCTGGACGTGTACTTTCTTCAGCAGGGGGACATGTCTGGCAGTGCAGGATTTGAGTCCTTGGCGGCGCATTGTGTTACTGATAGTAGCCTTTGTTACTGTGGTCCCAGCTCTCTGTAGGTCATTCACTAGGTCCCCCCCGTTTGGTTCTGGGATTTTTGCTCACCGTTCTTGTTATCATTTTGACGCCACGGGGTGAGATCTTGCATGAAGCCCCAGGTAGAGGGAGATTATCAGTGGTCTTGTATGTCTTCCATTTTCTAATAATTGCTCCCACAGTTGATTTCTTTACACCAAGCGTTTTACCTAATGCAGATTAAGTCTTCCCAGCCTGGTGCAGGTCTACAATTTTGTCTCTGGTGTCCTTCAACAGCTCTTTGGTCTTGGCCATAGTGGAGTTTGGAGTGTGACTGACTGAGATTGTGGACAGGTGTCTTTTATACCAATAATGAGTTAAAACAGGTGCCATTAATACAGGTAATGAGTGGAGCCTCATTAGATCTCGTTAGAAGTTAGACCTCTTTGACAACCAGAAATCTTGTTTGTAGGTGACCAAATACTTATTTTCCCCTCTAATTTGGAAATAAATTCTTTAAAAATCAAACAATGTGATTTTCTGTCCCCCCCCCCCCCCCCCCCCCCACATTCTGTCTCTCATGGTTGAAGTTTACCCATGTTGACTATTACAGGCCTCTCTAATCTTTTCATGTAGGAGAACTTGCACAATTGTTGGTTGACTAAGTACTTAGTTGCCCCACTGTATCACCATTTCGATATTTTGTCACACCCCTAATTGCAATACAACGATTATGTTTACTTGACTTGAACGGCGCACTTGATTCTTTGGTATTTACCTCTGCAGCCAACCCGCTGGGACTTCTGGTGGCGAACGTGGTGTCTCCCGCTATTGCAGACAAGGCCAGTCAAATCCCTAGACTTGTGAGTTGATTACACACACACACACACACACACACACACACACACACACACACACACACACACACACACACACACACACACACACACACACACACACACACACACACACACATATATAAAACACACAACAACACTTGACAGAGCTTCCACCTGGCTTCCTGCAGTTGTTGGCTTACGCCGTTCCGGCTTGCTTTATCTGTTTCCTGGCGACGGTGGGCATACGTAGCAGCGCCCCACCGACGCCGCCGTCTGCCAGCGCTGAATTCTCGACCTCCGAACCCTTCATGAAGGGCGTCAAACTGGTAAGGAGGTGCCACTCTGCGCTTTTGTTACCGTCCAAGACAGTTTAGTGTCACGTTAAGCTGAATTTGGCGGGTTTTGTGTCGCACAGCTACTGAAGAACCGAGCCTATGTTTTGCTGCTGCTGTGCCTCGGCTCTGGCATAGGAGTTTTTACGTGCTTCGCCACGCTGCTGGACCAGATCCTATGCGTACAGGGATACACAAATGTGAGCCCGCTCATTCAAAATGTCCTGGTGGCGTCTTTGGACGTTGAACGATCACCCATCAGATGTGGGAGGAAGGCCGTTTAGAGAAACAACCGTACTTTGGCATCAGCTAAAAAATGCTCAATGAAAAAGAAAGGGGTATGATGTCAGAGGAACAAAGAACAAACATTATGCGTGACTAGCTAATTAGCTAACATTCTAAATAACTACACTGTATTAGTGCTGCAACAATTAATCGATTAACTCGAGTAATTTGATTAGAAAAAAAGATGATAATTTTGCTTCTTTGAGTATTCGTTTAATCGTTTAATTAAAGTGGTGTCGTAATGGTTGGTTTTGAAAGTGTTTGCATTTAGTTTGATTGATTTGGGTGGATACACTGCCATCTACTGGTGACAGTAAATATGACATAATTCATTTCACATCGCTGAATCCAGCTGCTCCCTGGTTAGACCAACATAAGCTTTTTTTGTTTAAGCTAATTAGTGCTGCAACGATTAATCGATTAAAAAAAAATATTAGATTTAAATTTTTTTGCTTCAAGTATTCATTTAAAGTGGCGTTGTAATGGTTTATTTTGAAAGTTTACATTTAGTTTTATTGATTAGGGTGGATTCACTGCTCTCTGGTCTGCCTCATTTCACATGGCTGAATCCAACTGCTCCTTGTTATGACCAACGTAAGCTAATTTTTTTTGGGGCTAATGTTTGTATGCATTCATAATTTAGTTTTCAGGTATATTTCGCCGTTTTTTTTTTTTTTTTTTTTGTGGGAATATGAGTCTGGACCATTTGTTGAGAGCATTGTAAAAAAAAAAACAAAAAAAAAAAAACGAATTGTAGCGTACCGTAGCATTTAAGCTAGCGGACTTTTGCTATGTAGGTTAGCCAATTATTCTTTTTTTGTACATAGATCGTCATTTATTTATTTTTTTATACCGTTTGAGGCTCAGCTCAGGTTTATGTTCCTTATCCGATTACTCAATAATTCGAACTAACTAGTTCATCGATTAATCGACTACTAAAATAGTCGATAGCTGCAGCCCTAGAGCTAATGTTTTTTTAATGCATTCATATTTTATGGATATATTTAGCCGTTTTTTGTTTGTGTGGAAATATGTGTTTGAGCCATTTGTTAAGAGCATTGTAAAAAAAAAAAAAAAAAAGTTAGCATTTTATAGCATTTAAGCTAGCGGACTTCCGTTATGTAAGTTAGCTAATTATTCTTTTGTCGTACTTACAGTAGATCCTCTTTTTTTTTTTTATACCGTGTGAGGCTCAGCTCAGGTATTTTAATTATGTTTTTCATCCGATTACTCGATTATTCGAACTACTTCATCGATTTTTCGACTACTAAAATAATTTGCTGCAAACAATATGTCCATGCCATTAATTTGAACCCATTTTTATCATTTTGCCATTCAATTGTACCAAAGCAGAGCTGCAACTAACGATTTATAATTGTATAAATGTCACTTTTTTCAATTACCTTCACAGTTTAACAAAGTTGTTTTCGGCATGTTGTAAGTAACAATGTAGACAAAATCCAATTACAAAGCACACTCGTATGACAATTTACAGTTTGAATGTGAGTTTGTGTTGAGACTAAACTATTATATGAATGGGTTTATGTGTGTGGTTTCTTTATAAAAAGAAATTTACTTTCAACTTTACGATCTAACAATAACTCAAACACCAATATGCTTCTTCAAAACAATACAAACGGACAATTAAAGAAACTAATTGGCATAATTGCTAACCAGCTTAGTGCTCTGTGCTTAGTAGTAATCAACAAACAATGCAACTGGTTTCATTTACTCACCTCTGACGGAGGCACACTGGATCTAACTAGGGCTGCAGCTATCCATTATTTTAGTAGTCGATTAATCGATGAACTAGTTAGTTCAAATAATCGAGTAATTGGATAAAGAGCATAAAAAAATTAAAAAACCTGCGCGGAGCCTCAAACGGTATAAAAAAAAAAAATATGAGCATCTAAGTAGAACAAAAGAACAATTGGCTAACTTACATAGCAAAAGTTCGCTAGTCTAGATGCTATAAAATGCTAACTTTTTTTTCTCTCTCAATGCTCTTAACAGATTGCTCAAAATAATGCTATAAAAACTTACATCGCATTTTATAGCATTTAAGCTAGCTAACTTGCCAATTTTTTTTTTTTTTTTTTTTACAATGCTCTTAAATGGTTCAAACATATACTGTATTCCCACAAAAAATGGCTAAATATACCTATAAACCTAATTACGAATGCATAAAAAAAATTAGCTCAAACAAAAAATAGCTTATGCTGGTCTTAAGAAGGAGTAGCTGCATTCAGCCATGTGAAATGAGTTATGTCATATTCACTGCCGCCACTAGAGAGCAGTGTATCCACCCATATCAAAAGGTAAATGCAAACACTTTCAAGACAAACCATTACAACGCCACTACTTAGGCGAATAGTCGAAGTAGTTAAATTTAATTCGAATTTGTTTTTTTTAAATTGAATTACTCGATTAATCGTTGCAGCACTAGATCTAATAACACTAAATACAATCTAACTCTGGACAGTTTGTATTATTACTAGTATTAATTCGCAACCCAACCTGAGTGTAGCAGTGAAGTCTCTCTCTCTTGCTCTAATCACTGGCATGCACGCGCGCAACCTCACATTACAAACAAGGTACCAAACAGGACTGCTCATAGTTGCCGGGAAAAACTGATTATCAAATTTGTTGGCAACTAATTTATTAATCGATTTTAACCAATTTAATTGACTAGTTGTTGCAGCCTCATTAAGAAGCTAGTTTAGATAGTAAGGTGTCTGAAAATTGCCAAAAATGGGTTGTTTTCCAGAGTAAAACCAGATTTTTTTTAATGTGCTACTTTGACTTCAAATATGCAATTTTTAAGATCATTCAGAAATCTCAACTAAGCTTGTATGCTTTTGTGAACGTCAAAAACAATTCAGAGGAAATCACTTTACCTTCAGGACTTCGCTGGCCTATGCGGCGCCCTCTTCATCGTCTTCGGCATTGTGGGCGCCGCTCTCCTGGGGCTCTACGTGGACAAAACCAAACGCTTCATTGAGGCCATCAAGATCAACATGTCCCTTTCCGCCTTGGCGGGCATCGCTTTCTCCGTGGTAAGTGCTCCACTCTCTTATTTAAGATGAGGTCAGACACTTCTAACGCCGAATTGGAATGCTCCTCAGCTGTGCCTGATGCAGCGGCAGAACGTCGCCGTGGCTATCGTGTGTTCGCTCTTCGGCTTCTTCGGGTATTCTATTTACCCGGTGGCCATGGAGCTTTCCGTTGAATGTTCCTATCCGGTGGGAGAAGCTTCCACGGCAGGGCTCATCTTCATCTCCGGGTACAGAATTAAGTCACACATTTTTCGCACATTTTTTCTTCTGCTGAGGTTCTTTCGTCTTTGCAGACAAATTTTCTCAATCTGCTACACCGTCCTACTCCAGTCTGTGGCCACGCCCCTCGCCGAATCGCCACGCTCGACGTGCGGAGTTGCACCTCAGAGCTGGAAAGGTAACGTATCGGAGACATTTTGGCAGGCATTTTCGGGGCCACTTCCTTGTTAACTCATCTTCTGCCATTGACAAAGATAGACGTCCAATCCATTTTGACTGGGAGGGGTTTCAAATTATGAGACAGTGATACTTCTTGACAGTATAATACATCGATTCTTTAGACTATGACAAGAAATTCTATGACGATTTGATTTGAGAGCCTTCGATCGATTTTAGGGCTGCAGCCATCGATTATTTCAGTAGTCGATTAATTGATGAACTAGTTCGAATAATCGAGTAATCCGATAAACATAAAAAAATTAAAATACCTGGTATTAAAAAAAAAAAGGGATCTATGTATAACAAACAAACAATCGGCTAACTTACATAGTGTTGGGTCTAAAACACCTTCAATTTAGCTGTTGACCCAGAGCGAGGTGACAAAAGGCAGGACACAAGGAGGCAGGAGTCAGAGAGTAGACTTTTACCAAACTGCAGTTTTGGGGAGAGTCGGAGAGCGCAACGTGCCAAATCGGAATCTCACCGAGGTCTCTCTCCGGACTCCCCGTGCTGCTGACTTTTATTGAGGCCTTGTTGCTGGGCGGAATATAGTTACAACACTGTTGTCCGACATGGCAGTCTCAATCGGGCAAAGTTCCTTATTCTAGTCATTGATTTAACAGTCACACTCTTGATTAAATTAACAGTCACACTCTTGAGCGAGCAAGATAACTTTGCTTTGAACACACATTTGCACTCGAAGTAGCTTGGTGGAAAAGTACTGAGACGTTGTGTGATGAATCAACATACAGTGGGGAGAACAAGTATTTGATACACTGCCAATGGGAAAATCCATTGGCAGTGTATCAAATACTTGTTCTCCCCACTGTATGTGTGTGTATGTATTTATCAGCAGAATGTGAGCAATTGCCGGTAATAAAAATGTAAGCACATGATTATGGGCTAAAACTGTATTCTTCATAACAGCTTGGGAGAGCGAGTATAATAGCTGTGGGAGAGCAAACTTGTATAACCCGCAGAGTATAATGGTCATACAATCAAGCATATCTTACACATAGCAAAAGCAAAATTATATAAAATGTTTGTTTTTTTAAACAATGCTCTTAACAAATGGTCCAGGCACATATTCCCAGAAAAATTGGCTAAATATACCTTTGACCTAAATTTCGAATAAATAAACATTAACTCCAACAAAAACCTAGCTTATGTTGGTCTTAACAGGGAGCAGCTGGATTTGGCCAAGTAAAGTGAGGCAGACTAGAGGGCAGTGTATCCACCCAATTCGATAAAACTAATTGCAAACACTTTCAAAAACAAACCATTACAACACCACTTTAATTAAAAAGAATACTCGAAGCGGCAAAATTTAATTTGAATTCTTTTTTCTAATCGAATACTCAAGTTAATCGATTAATCATTGCAGCACTAATCGATTTAATACAAAATGATGCATTTAACGCAACCAGTTCCATATACAGGCTCACCCCGGGTTACGACGTACTCGACTTACGTGATTAAACTTTACGACGCCGGAATCTCGTCATTTGACGTGTTCGTTCCTCACTAAACGTGAAGTGGTTCAGCTTTACAGACATCAAAGAAGGCAATTGTGCTTTTTGAAGCTTTTTACTTCCTTCACTTTTGACAACTTGTTAATCTGTAACACACATATGTACACTTATGTTCAAAACGACTGGTGTTCAAATGTCCATCTAGTCTGATCAATATGTAAATTTAGTCGATTAGCTTAATTTGCCTAACAAAAGTCCGCTAGCTTAAATGCTAACGTATTTACAGTTCTCATTTTAAACCGCTCACACGTAACTCCACAAACTATAGCTGTAAACTTAATTACAAATGTATACACAAACATATATTAGCTGAAAAAACTTACAGCCTTATGTTGGCCAAACCAGAGCGCAGCTGTCCTTTTGTCCATGTCAGACGAGTCTGCTCCTCAGTCATAAAGAGACAGTCCAGCCAGACCCAACGCTGCCACCAGAGGGCAGTGTATCCCCCATCATGAAACAAAATACAATACTTTTGGAGTTTTGGATGGTTATTTTTAGTGATGCACGACAAAGCATTCTTCAACCGATACCGACAACCAACAATTTCCTTTTCCTTCCAGCCAATAACCGATAATTCTATTAAAAGATATACATTTCAAATTATACACAAGTGCAAATGTTGCTGCGCAAAAATATAGTTAATTGCTACTTTTTCCACACCAAACGTGAACAAGTAGTAAGTTCCAACATTGATTGCGCACATTTGGAGGCTAAATCAAGCATACAATTATCAAATTGCATTATCAGTTAGATTTTTTCTTTTTCGGGATTTGCGTGACGTCATAATAATAATTATCGGTAACCCATACTATTGTGCAGCTTAGGTTATTGTGGGGTTCTTAAAGGGTTAATTCCGAAATTCGGATCACGTCGCCAGCATAGGAACGGAACTTATTGGTAAATCGGGGACTAGCTGTATTAATGTTGCCCGCACGTATTTTGCAATGGACAATACAAAAAAAAAATCTAACTTGCTCCAAATTTGCCTTTTTGGGGGGGATTAGAAATACATTCACACACCTAGGAGAAAAAAAACCCTCTTGAAGAGGCACCTAAACACATATCATAAGGCTCCCCTGATGCAGGTTTGAGGTCGTGATTTTTTTCCCCTTGTAGGAGGACCCTGTCAAGTAAAATTGGGCATTTTCTGTTCCCAACAAAGGGCACCTGGCCTAATGGGTATTTATATTTTAATGCAGTTGTGTTCAGGCTGAGATACCTCACATACATGCCACATATGAAAAAGATTGAACCTTGGATCAGGGAGTTTTATTAGTCATTTACTGAATTTGGCGTTTTGCCAGAAAAATGGTTGACTTTGGCACCCCGTCCAGGCACATGAATGGAAACTCACCATTTTGATAACTTTAGATCACATATGTCTCATGAAAAGTCTTACCAATTTTGGGGAGAATCCTATTAACTCCCTTGGCACCAAGGTCTCAAATGTGCACCCGATAAAAATTTCACATCCAATCCAAAACACCAGATTTCCCGTTGGGTTTGGAATATGGGTGCTAGAAACTTTAATGTCTTGTTGTGTCACATAGCTTAACCCTTTCGCCATTGACGGCAATAGACGTCCAATCCATTTTAACTGGCGATCAAACGAGTTAAAATAAATCGGACACCGATTGCTGTCAATAAGTATTTTCAATATCAATTTCCCTCTTTTACTAACTACCACAACACATACTAATGATAACTTTTGACTAGGTTAGTGCTGCAACAATTGATTGATTAACTCGAGTAATTTGATTTGAAAAAAGATTCGAATTTTGCTGCTTTGAGTATTCGTTGAGTTAAAATGGCGTTGCAATTGTTGTTTTGAAAGTGTTTACATTTAGTTTTAATGATTTGGGTGGATACACGGTCCTCTTGTGGCAACAGTGAATACGACAACTCATTTCACATGGCTGAATCAAGCTGCTCCCTGTTAAGACCTACGTAAGCTAAGTTTTTGTTTAAGCTTGTTTTTTTTTTAATGCATTCGTAATTTAGTTTATAGGTATATATAGCTGTTTTTTGGGAAATATGTGTTTGCACCATTTGTTAAGAGCATTGTTTAAAAAAACAAAAACAAAAAAAACTAGCATTTAAACTAGCCAATTGTTCTTAAATCAGTTATTTTTTTGTGATACCGTTTGAGGCTCAGATCAGGTATTTTAATTTTTTATGTTCCTTATCCGATTACTCGATTATTTGAACTAACTAGTTCATCGATTAATCAACTACTAAAATAAACGTTAGCTGCAGCCCTAGATGAGATGTCCACTGTACTGTCAACTGTTAAAGGTCAAACATCTCAAAGCTGTAAAAGTTGATTTTTTTCTATTTGGAATTGTTTTGTCTTTCAGTATCCATGATGGTGCTAGCAGCACTAACTACCTTCTTCACAGCACTCTTCGTCATCGTCTTTCACACGCGCTACAAGCGGCTAGAAGCTGAAAAGGACGTCACCTGTAGGCGCAAGCGGGACTACGGATCATGCGCTCCTGCAGGTCCTGACCCGGCCAGCATAAACGCATGATCCTCAACAACTACTAAGCAATTTTAATTTAAAAAAATCTTTTTAGTAACCACTTCATGTTTTGATACAAATCACTGACAGTATTGCAGTGAACAACATGTACTGTGAATTTCCCTTTTTAAAAAATGTAAACAATATCTTTGTACATAAATGGTGTTTTTCAAGCATTTGAAATCAGGTGTTGTGTTCAGTTGACTATTTAAAAAAATTAGAGGTCAGGTAATACAGGCTATAAAAAAATAGCAGTTATAAAGCAAATTCATCTACTAGAGCTATAAAACTTCTGTTAGTGTTTTGTCCTACAAATAATTTCCTACCAAACATGTATCGATATGGTGACTATATTGCCATACTTTGAATCCCAGTAAGTTAATAATATGCTCCTACCAAGAATCAATACAGTGGTCCCGCTTCTTTTTTTTTGCAGTTAATGGGGACCAGAACCCACTGCGAAAAGTGAAAAACCGCAAAGTAGGATTTATTCACAGTACCTGAGTGATGCATGGGAATTGGCTGCCATTGACAGCGCTGTCCAATTCCTTTTGACTGGGAGGGTTCATTCGCTCCCAGTCAAAAGGAACTGGACGTCTAGCGTCGTCAAAGGCACTGAAACAAAGCTAGTCCTCCTTCCCATTTAAAATAAATTGGACGACTATTATTGTCAATGGCACGCAATCTGTTAAAGACATGTTTGCAAGAATGATGAAATACTATAGTGTTGCTGTGCCGTTATCTTGAACCTTGTACTGCAAATTGTATCTGAAGGTACCCATAGGTTCCCACAAGAGGTCGACTGATATAGGATTTTCAAAGGCCCAATGCCAAAACCCATTTTAAAAAAAATCTGCCATTTTTTTAAAGCACTTTCTTATTTGTAACACTGGCCACCGGGTGGTGCAATATCACACTTAACAAAGCATCACTCAAACAGTGAACGTACAGTAAGTTGTCCTATTATATCGACTGATATTATATACTGTACTGAACTTGATTTTAAAAAATTAAATATAAAAATCACCCAAACACAGAACATAACAGTTAGCCTCTTATATTGGCTACATGTCCGCTAATGACCGATCTTGGAAAACAGTCTGCATATCGGCCCAATATATCGGTAGACTTTTATACACTGCTGACCAAAAGTATTCGCACCCCTGCAATTCTGTCATATAATGCTCAATTTCTCCCAGAAAATGATTGCAATTACAAATGCTTTGGTAGTAATTAGGGCTGTCAAAATTATTGCGTTAATTAATTTTTTAAAATTAATCACGTTAAAATATTTGACGCAATTAACGCACAAATGCCCCGCTCAGATTAAAATGACAGCACAGTGAAATGTATGCTTGTGTTTTTCGGAGTTTTGGCGCCCTCTGCTGGCGCTTGGGTGCAACTGATTTTATAGGCTTTAGCACCCATGAGCATTGTGTAAGTAATTATTGACATCAACAATGGTGGGCTACTAGTTTATTTTTTGATTGAAAATTTTACAAATTTTATTAAAACGAAAACAAGAAGAGGGGTTTTAATATAAAATTTCTATAACTTGTACTAACATTTATCTTTTAAGAACTACAAGTCTTTCTATCCATGGATAGCTTTAACAGAATGTTAATCATGGTAATGCCATCTTGTTGATTTATTGTTATAATCAAGAAATACAGTGCTTATGTACCATATGTTGAATGTATATATCCATCTTGTGTCTTATCTTTCCATTACAACAACAATTTACAGAAAAATATGGAATATTTTATAGATGGTTTGAATTGTGATTAATTGCGATTAATTACGATTATTTAATTTTTAAGCTGTAATTAACTCGATTAAAAATGTTAATCGTTTTACACCCCTAGTAGTAATATATTCATTATGACCAAAAGAAAAATCATGATCATTTTACACAAAACTCAAAAAATGGGCTGGACAAAAGTATTGGCACCCTTAGCCTAATACTAGGTAGCACAACCTTCAGACCAAATAACTGCGAACAACCGCTTCTGGTATCCATCAAGGAGTTTTCTTACAATGCTTTGCTGGAATTTTAGACCGTTCTTCTTTGGCCAACTGCTTCAGGTCTCTGAGTTTTGAAGGGTGCCTTCTCCAAATTGCCATTTTCAGATCTTTTTGAAGTGTGTTTTGGGTCATTGTCCTGCTGGAAGACCCATGACCTCTGAAGGAGACCCAGCTTTCTCACACTGGGCCCTACATTATGCTGCAAAATTTGTTGCTGGTCTTCAGACTTCATAATGCCATGCACACAGTCAAGCAGTCCAGTGCCAGAGGCAGTAAAGCAACCCCAAAACATCAGGGAATCTCCGCCATATTTGACTGTGGGGACCAGGGGTCGCGTTAACCGAATATTTTCCGTCGTTGACCGTTTTTTTAAAACGGTGATGTAAAAAACTGAAGTCCAGCCGTCATTTTGACAGGTTGCAATTCACACCCCAGACCACAGGGTGGCGAGTGAGCATATTAATTAGCTATTGTCTCTCTTGATGCATGACGTCGTTGGCCTTACTCGGAAAAATGTCAAGGCAACTGAGTGTTTGCCTGGCACGGCCGGACTATTCTCCCTGTATTTTTCAAACACTGAGAGAAAAGTCTGGGACACAGCCTCTCGAGTAGGTACAAAATCAATCGACAAATCAGATTTGTTTATTTGCGTGACGTGTTCTTCATGAACAACGTCACTCTTGCGCGCCGAAAGTCGTCTCTACAACAACACGGATGGCGAACGGGAAAGCCGAGAATATGTTCCAATCCGCGGTAAATTCAGTTTTAAATGAGCTAAAACACATCGACACGAGTCATTGACAACAGTCTGTCTCGCGCTAACCATGTTGAATAAACTCCGTTCTCCTCGTATGTTTACTTCCGCGCGCAAGTCCCTCGTCCTGCCCTCGTCGCTTTGCTAACGGCACGTCTGCCCGTCGCTGATTGGTGCACTCCGCTGTCTGTTTGCCTCTTGTTAAACTTGTTCGGACAGAAAATTAAAAATGAATGAAAACTAAATACTATTGAATATGTCAGTATTATCATTTTTAAAATGTGACGGGTAAAAATAGATTATGACCGGATTTTTAGGACACTGTCAGTCAAAATGACAGACAACGAAAAAGTCTAGCGCAACCTCTGGTGGGGACCGTGTCCTTTTCTTTGAAGGCCTCGTTTTTTTTTCATGTCAACTCTGTGTCACGGTTGTCCAAACCGGTCCTCCGGCTGTGGGTCCTGGATTTTGTTCCTACCAATTTAGCACAGACAGTTTAACCAATTAAGTTTCTGCAAAAGCAAGCAGCACCTGACTGCAATCAACTGATTACACTTGTAAGACACCAGATTGGTGAAAAGGTGTCGTCTTGTTGGAAAGAAATCCAGCACCCACTGCGGAATAGTTTACCAAAAAGCTCTACTTTTGTCTCATCTGACCAGAGAACATTCTTCCAAAACGTTTTTGGCTTTCTCAGGTAAGTTTTGGCAAACTCCAGCCTGGCTTTTTAGTGTCTCTGGGTCAAAAGTGGGGTCTTCCTGGGTATCCTACCATAGAGTTCGTTTTCATTCAGCCGCAGACAGATAGTACGGGTTGACACTGTTGTACCCTCGGACTGCAGGACAGCTTGAACTTGGATGTTAGTGGAGGTTCTTTATCCACCATCCGCACAATCTTTCGTTGAAATCTCTCATCATTTTTTCTTTTCCGTCCACATTTGGGAGGTTAGCCACAGTGTCATGGGCATTACACTCACTGATGCGCAAGGTAGACTTGTTTCTCAAGTCGTCGGACAGTTCTTTGGTCTTCTTTCTTTTCTCCATGCTCAATGTGGAACACGCAAGGACACAGGATAGAGGTTGAGTCGACTTTAATCCATTTTAACTGGCTGCAAGAGTGATTTAGTTATTGCCACCACTTGTTATGTACCACAGGTAAGTAACAAGTGCTGTTTATTAAACAAATCAGAGAAGTATCAAATGATTTTTCAAAGGGTGCCAATACTTTTGTGTCTGGCTGATTTTTGGAGTTTTGTGTAAAATGATAATGACTTTATATTTTTTCCCCATTCTCTTTTGTGTTTTTTCATAGCAAGCAAAATAAAGGAAGATGTACTACCAAAGCATTTGTAATTGCAATCATTTTCTGGGATAAATTGAGCATTATCTGACAGAATTGCAGGGGTGCCATATTTTTGGCCAGCACTGTATCAGATAATGGCTGATATTGGAAAAGAGTCCACATATCGGCCCCATATATCGGTCGACCTTTAGTTCCCGCCCTAATTTTCATGACACACCACCAAGAAAGTCAATACAACAACAAGGACTTCGGACTTTTAATACCATTTCCACATAAAACAAATACAAAAAAAAAAAACGTCAAAGGTTCTCTTTGGGCTTGGAGTCCATAAGAGCCGACCGTTTTTAAAAAACAACAAAACTTGTGAATACAATTTTTTTCCTATGTCTGAGGGAGATTCTTGATGCAAGAGTCGGAAAGTTCCGCGTGAGATTTTCAGAACTGAAGGGCGCAAAACTGCTGATAGACGGCCAAGATGTGGTGGTCCAGCTCGGCCGTGAAGAGCAGGTTCTCCAGCGTGCCCATGTACTGCTGGATGGTCGTGTGGTGCTGACGAGGAACCGACCGCGCCGTTCGTGTGAGTGTTTTATTAAGAGCGCTGGTGTTTGCGTGTGTTGGTGTGCGCGTTTTACCATGAGAAAGATCTCTTGCAGCCTCTCCACGCAGTTCTTGTACCACGGCGTGCTGATGTCGACGCTGCCCGTCTCGCAGCGGACGAGATGCTCCGTCAACAGCATGATGAAACGCTGAGGGCCGGCAAGGAAATTGAGATTAAATGACATATTAGCGGTGACGTTTCGTCAAAGGATGATGACACACTCGACAGAAATTTGGAGAAAAAAGTGATTTAAATGCTGCTTCAAGATTTTGGGGGGAGAAATTGACATCTGTGAAGTTGCCCCTCCTCATCAGATGCAAATTTATAGAAAAATGATATAATTTGTGCTACATTTGTACTGTAAAAAGTTTCGTTTGTGCTGCTCTTGTTTTTGAGATATGTACAAGACTTTTAATAGGTCAACATGAGGTCGACTAACCCCCATTTTGATTTAAAGCTGCTAAAAATGGTATTAATTGTTTGGCCTGTGAAAATTTTTGTTCATCCTGCAACAGCTCTGTCAATATTGTACTTTGTATTTGTAGCAATGATGTCACACAGCCCACCCATTGTTCTTCGTTCAACAGTTTTGGAGTTGTTACAAAAAAATATTTTGTCAAAGTCATTCAGAGTCCTTGCTTGGCACGGCCAGACTGTTCTCCCTGTATTTTTCAAACACTGAGAGAAAAGTCTGGGAACCATCCCATTAACGGCCTCTGGAGCAGGTACAAAATCAATCGACAAATCAGATTCGTTTATTTGCGTGACGTCTTCTTAACGAGCAACGTCACTCTTGCGCGTCGGAAGTCGTCTTCACAACAACACAGACGTTGAACAGGAGAGCTGAGAATATGTTCCAATCCACGGTAAAATCTGTTTTAAATTACCAAAAACACATCAACACGAGTCATTGACAACAGTCTGTCTCGCGCTAGCCATGTCGAATAAACTCCGCTCTCCTCGTATGTTTCCTTTCGCGCGCAAGTCCCTAGTCCTGCCCTCGTCGTTTTACTAACATCACGTCTGCGCGACGCTGATTGGTCCACTCCGCTGTTTGCTGTGGCTTGCTCCGCCCTGGAAATTGTATCCGCTGAATGGTGGCCAGACTCAATAGCTGGAACAGTGGTGAGTCTGGTGTACCAGGCAATCAGAGTCCAGCCAGCACACCCACCCACCCACTTCAGTTGACTTGTATACTGCATGTTACTTTTTGTAAGTTTATGCTCATTTCAATCAAAAATGGAAAATTAGTCTTTCAAAAATATTTAGAACTGAAATGATTACTCGAATAATTCGGGCAAATCAATTTTAAAAATTCTTTGAGGAATTTTCTCCGCCTTGAGGAATCGTTTAATTTTGCCAGCGTTTTGCCCGGACTACTTCTAATGCGGCACAATGCGCTGATGTCACGTGCGTACAGGAAGAAGACAGAGGCGGGGGACATATTTGATTTCAACCATACATGAATACAGTGTATCAGAAAAGTGTGTACATCCCTCGCATTTCTGCAGATATTTAAGTATATATTTTCATGGGACAACACTGAAAAAAATGACACTTTGACACAATGAAAAGTAGTCTAACCCTAACCCTAAATAATTTGCGGTTGCGGAGGTGCCATGGGTGGTCTGGGGCGGGGATTGATTGGGGCCCGGGCACTTCTCCCGCCCTGCGGCCGGTGGTTCCGGGGGACTGGGCCACGCCCGCAGGAGCCTGCCTCTTAACTCACGCACTTTTCACTTCGGCACTGATACTACACTAAATATCTTCCACTCTGGCACTTACATACTCATACAATTCTCCGGGGAGAGTTTGGACGGGGCTTTACAGTCCCGGCCCGGCTCACCTCTGCTTTTAAATTTTAATGCATCACACACCAAGGTTGTGGGATGGTTGGGACCTGTTGGGGGGGTGCCTCACGGTTACCTCCTCACGACAAGCCCCGCCATCCCTGCACCTTTTTTAACGCACCACACACACCATACTCCACAGGAGAGCTCCGGCAAAGGGCGGTGGGACGGGCGGCTGGGTAGAAATTCCATGCTGCGGTCCCACTGCCCCAAGCCAAGCTCCCCTATTTTAATGCATACATTGCACTACCCTCCCTTCACAATCCCATCACGGTGCTGGGTGATGGCTGCCAGCCACAGTAATAGGGTGGTAGGTGGGTCCCACACTTTTTTCCCTATGGCGTGGCTCCTGGGGCGTGGCCTCCCCTCTGCCTGGGCTGCCGATCTTTCGTCGACCTGTGGCGGTTCCTCGGCGTTCCCCTGCCTCCGCCTTCCCCTCTCTTCTCTGACTGGACATCTGCCCTGTGCTCCGTCGCAGGTCACTGGCTGGGCGCCGGTGAATCGGCTGGGTGTTGCCTGCACCGGCGGGGGACCCTGCCATGCCCTGGGCTTGGTGGGCCGCTGGGGGTCCCGTGGCGTGGCGTGCCGGATGGGGGGCTGCGGCTCGTGGACCTGGTGGGCAGGCGGGGGTAGGCGTGGGGTTGGTGTTGCGTCCCCTCTTGCCATCCATGAAGGCCGGTTGATGGGTGCGCGGGTGGCCCAGTGGATCTCCCTGGATCCCGGGAGGGGGGACGATGGCTCCTTTGCTGGGCTGCGGGAGGATGGATGGGCTGCGCTTGACCCCCGCCCGCCCTCCATCCCTCGGGCTGGCTGGGTGGGGGCCGTGGCCCTGGGTTGGCGCCCGCGTGGTGTCTCCGCTCGTCTGCGTGGCTGTCGTGCGCCTGGAGGGGCTTGCGTGCGGCTGGATATGATAGGGCGCGCTCGGGTGGGGGGTCCTGGTGCCGGGATTGGCGATGGGGCGGCATAGGGTAGGTCGCCAACGGGCTTACGCTCACAAGGGATTCACACGATTACTTGGTTCTAGTTCACAGAGCTGATTTGTGTACACTCTACCCCTTTCAATCATTTAGCTTATAGACTCCCCCACCCCTATCCCCCTCTTTCCCTGGTCAACAGGCCCCCCACATGGTGTCAACCGGAAATACATCGAGCTGACGATAGCACCAACATATTAGTAATTGGTCTAGATGTTCAATGTATTTCTTGTTGTAGTTTGTGTTTTTCTTTCTTCTCTTCCCCCATAATACCTTCCTGTTCGCTGCTTTGTCATAATAAACGAGGTATGTTGAGTGATCACAATGGGAGTATGTCATACTCTCAATGTGAAACATTAAAACTGTTCAGACGATCCGGGCACTTAGACTTCCATTCTCCGTGTCAAACAGCTGAACAGGACAGGTTTAAAAAGAAAAAAACAAAGAAGAAAAAAAAGTAGTCTATCTGCAGCTTATATAATAAAGTTAATTCATTTTCCTTTCAAAGTAACTCAAAATATAGCCATTAATATCTAAACCCCCTGGCAACAATCAAATTTCTATTTTGACAGGAAGGGGGCGAATGAACGAACATGACCGCGAACACAAAAGTGCAGTAGTGCTCAAATCTTCAGTTTTACGGCACCAATGTCAAAATAAAAGCATGTGAATTTGAATGTACAGTATGAATGAGCTACAACATGCCTGTCAGGCAGAACAACTCCGAATTGGTGAAGGGTTTCCCACCTGGAAGATGACAAGGAAGAGGTTCTTCTGCTCACTCTGGGCCGACTCAACCTTTTCCTGCAGCCTCTCGATCTGCTCCTCCAGCTGACCCTCCTCGTCCTCGCTGTTCTTCTCCATGTCCTCTTCGTCGCCGCTGTCCCTCGGCTGCGAGTCGCAAAACATAAGAAATTTGGAACCGAAGCCAGATCTTCCATTAGATGAGCTACCTTCTTATTTTGTTGCTTATCCAGCTTGTCCTTCGCCTCCTCCAGCTCCTTCTGGATCTTCTGGACGTGTTTGTTCATCTTCCTGATGGTCGAGTGCAGAATCTCCCAGATGTAAAGCCTAGGTGAGAAGATAGGTAAGAAATTTTAAAGTGGAGGAGGACGAAAAGCAGGTTGATACCTGGTGAACTCGTGAGCCATGTCCTGAGAGAAGAGCCAGTTGGCCACGGCGGCGCAGTCCACGATCTGCGTGCGGATCATCTTGTCGACCAACACGGCGATCATCTAAAGAACGGGGAAAATGAGCGGAGAACACGAGGCGAAAGACCGTAACGAAGAGGAGCCTCCTACCTGCGGGTGGTTTTTCCACACCTGATAGACCACTTTCAAGATGTGAAGCTTACCCTCGTCACTTTCAGTCAGGTTCTTCAGGATTTCGTGAAACCTGAAGGACTTGTTGATTAGGTCGAAGCCTTTTTTTTTTGTCTCACGAGTTGTGAAGTGGACTTACTTGCCGAGAGCGCTGAACGAGTGGCTAAAGGACTTGGCGGCCAGGTGAAGAAGGGTCTGTAAGAAGACGTCGACCTTCAGAGGGTTGAAGCTGTCGCCTTCATCTACCAGGAGAGGAAGCGGCTCACAATTTCATATTATTAACACACTCTCCTAAATCTTCAAATAACCTTCGTCGTCGTCCTGGTTGGGGTTGGGCACGTCTTTGAGGATGGTGAGGATCTCCTCATTGGACGCTCTGTTCTTAATGGCGTTGCCGATGGTGATGGAGACGGGGTAACCCGGCAACAGCGCTGAGAGAAAGACAAAAATGTCCGCTGAGAATTAAAGCTAAACGAACTGATTGCTAGCACTTCATTTGACAGTGGCGTCATAAGACTGTCATAAGACAGTCGTAATTATGACATGACACTATCATGAGTAAGGCTGTCCCAAACGACTAAATTTCTCCCGATTAGTCAGCCGACTATTTTTACGATTAGTCGACTAATCTAATAATTTTTTTAAAAATTATTATTTTTTTACTAATTTAGCAATGAAAGTTTTGTTGACGCTTATGAATTCAGAAAAACATTAGAACACTTAAATTATTTATTAAAGTACAAATAAACACATAAATAATAATAAATCACAAATAAACAATGAGTTCAAATGCTGATAGAATTAACTAGTGCAAAAGAATGGAATGTAAACAGATTCAGAACACTGACTTCGCCTTTCCAACATGATTCAAAACAATTCTTAAAAAAACACCTATCATTAATATTATAGTATAGTACTATATATAATAATATTACGATAATTATTCATTGCCAATCAGATTTTTCATAAAGGGTGTCATTTTAAAGGTATTCTTAGTGTAAAATCTGAATTCTGAAGTATGTGGGATTAACTCCAGAAATCGTTATTTACATGACAAACATGACATGCTTTTATTTTGAAATGTTCACCGGAAGTACGTTCGCTAAACCGCGAAAAAAAAGCACTTTGTGTCATTGCATGTAGTGTCAGTAATAGATTATATTTTTGCCTTTTTTTTGTTTTTGTTTGCAAATTCTGTTAACCAGCGATTTTTCATGTTTGAAGTGTCACCTTTTAACTGCAAGTTTGCTGTCACAAGACGACTGCCGATGTTTTATAGCAGGCTACAGTAGGTTGCCTTTTTTCCCCCCATTCACCTCAGTGTAGCAGTGCTAACGTTACAGTGTTTAATATAGATGTGTTTTCTTATTCTGTATGTCTGAACTTTAATTCTACAGCGTGTTGATAAGAGAAAGGAACTGGAGTCTCATATGCCATCAGCACACATGCACGCACGCGCGCAGCGATAATATGCAGCCGTGAAAATTACTGCCCTCATTTTTATTTGCCGTGCGATAAATGGACTCATTGCATATCGCGACAGGCTTAGCAACTTCAATAAAACATGTCATATGTTAGTTAGATGGACTTACAAACTGGGTGACGGCGCTGTAGGTGTTTATTCACGGCCGACGTGCAGCCAAGCTTGGCATTGACGAGACAGGACACAAGAGTGTACCCTCCTTTGTTTCTTTGAAATAAGTCAATATTTTGGACACTCTGGTGCGCTTTTTTGGTTTTGCGCCGCTTTCCCCGCTTGCATACAGAGCGTCTGACATTCTGAACTTTCCACGCATATTTTTTTTAACCCTTCATTAACCGTCGACGGGATCACATTCAAGTGCAAAGACTGATATTTATATATATATAGTTAAAAATAGCCCTGTGAGAAGTTCATATAATTTATTATTATTATTATTATTTTTTTTTTTTTTTAAACCTGTCCTGTTCAGCTGTTTGACACAGAGAATGGAAGTCTAAGTGCCCGGATTCTGAACAGTTTTAATGTTTCACATTGAGAGTCTGACATACTCCCATTGTGATCATTCAAAATACCTTTTTATTATGACAAAGCAGCGAACAGGAAGGGATTATGGGGGGGCAGAAGAAAAGAAATACAAGAGAAGAAAGAAAAGAAACACATACACAAACAACAACAAGAAATACATTGAACATCTAAACTAGTTACTAATATGCTGGTGCTATCGTCAGCGAGATGTATTTCCAGTTTACACCATGTGGGGGCCTATTGGCCAGTGAAAGAGGAGAATGGGGGTGGGGGTGTCTATAAGACTATAAACTAAGTGATTGAAAGGGGTAGAGTGTACACAAATCAGTTCTGTGATCTAGAACCCAGTAATCGTGTGAATCTCTTATGAGTGAAAGCCCGTTGGCGACCAACCCTACGCCGCCGCATCGCCAATCCCGGCATCGGAACCCCCAACCCGAGCATGCCCTACCACATCCAGCAGCACGCAAGCCCCACCGGGCGCGCGACAGCCACGCAGACGGGCGGAGAGACCGCGCGGGCACCAACCCAGGGCCACGGCCCACACCCAGCCAGCCCGGGGAGGGAGGGCGGGCGGGGGTGCGGGGGGATCCATGCGCAGCCCATCCCTCCTCCAACCGCCCAGCAAAGGAGCCACCGTCACCCCCCCCCGGGACCCAGGGTGGTCCCCCGGGCCACCCGCGCGCCCATCAACCGGCCTTCAGGGATGGCAGGAGGGGACGCATCACCAACCCCACGCCTACACCCACCCCCGCCCGCCCACCCGGACCACGAGCCACAGCCCCCCAACCGGCACGGCACGCCACGGGACCCCCAGCGGCCCACCAAGCCCCAGGCAAGGCAGGGTCCCCCGCCGGTGCAGGCGACACCCCGCTGATACACCGGCGCCCAGCCAGCGACCCGCGACGGAGCGCAGGGCGGACGCCCAGCCAGAGAAGAGAGGGGAAGGCGGAGGCAGGAGAACGCCCAGGGACTGCCATGGGGCGACGCAAGATCGGAGACCCGACCCCCCAACCCACTCCCGCGGCCGGCAGCCGAGGCAGAGGGGAGGCCACACCCCGGGAGCCACGCCATATAGAAAAAGTGTGGGACCCACCTACCACCCTATTACTGTGGCTGCCAGGTTCCCGACTGGCAGCCATCACCCAGCACCGTGATGGGGGTGTGAGGGGAGGGTAGTGCAATGTATGCATTAAAATAGGAGAGCTTGGCTTGGGGCAGTGGGACCGCAGCATGGAGTTTCTGTCCAGCCGCCCGTCCCACCGCCCTTTGCCAGAGCTCTCCTGTGGAGTATGATGTGTGTGGTGCATTTAAAAAAGGTGCAGGGATGGTGGGGCCTGTGGTGAGGAGGCAGCCGTGAGCCCCCCCCCCCCCCCCCCCCCCAGCAGGTCCCAACCATCCCACAACCTTGGTGTGTGGTGCATTAAAAACAGGGGGGAGTCGGGCTGGGACTGTAAAGCCCCGTCCCAACTCTCCCCGGAGAAATGTATGAGCATGTAAGTGCCAGGGTGAAAAATATTTACAGTGCCGAAGTGAGAAGTGCGTGAGTTAAGAGGCAGGCTCCCGCGGGCGTGGCCCCGTCCACCAGAACCACCGGCCCCAGGGCGGAAGAAGCGTCAGGGCCCCGATCAATCCCCGCCCCAGAACACCCACGGCGCCTCCGCGACCGCCCACCCCCCTCCCACCCACCGAGCACCCACCCCGCACCCCGAGCAGGCGCCACACCAAGCGCCGGCGACCAGGGGGCGTCCACCCCACCGGCAAGGGACAACAAGCCTCACCCTAGGCCCCGCGGGCCCCGCTAACGACCCCGCCGGCCGGGGGGCAGCCGCGGCCGCCGCGGCCCAGGGAGGCGGACAGGGCCGGAAACAGACCAAGGGGAGAGAAGCGCACCCCCCACAACCCACCCCCGGGCCAAGAGGGGCGCGCGGTATGTCACCAGAGGGCACCTCCCCGGCACCCGGTACAGGGAGACGCGGCTCCGGCCGGGCGGACCTGGGAGGGAACCATGGCTGCCGCATACACCCCCCGGCCCCCACCCCAACCCCAACCCCACCCCGGCCGGCCGGGGAAGGGCCGCGGCCCCGGACCGGCACCCGCACGGCCCCCTCACCCGCCCATGACACCAGCGTGCGCCCGACGGGACCCCCCGCACAGCCAGACGCAACCGGACAAGCCCCGGCCGAAAATCCCGGGGGCCAAGACCGGCGGCGGGACGGCCCAGGGCAGGACGCCAACAAACTCCACCTGTAAAGCTGATAGAAGAAGAGGTTTATCAAACACCATTAGATGTATGCCAAGGACCAGTGAAGTGTATTATTTACGCATAGTTCCTTAATTGTTCCAAGTCTGATAAGTAATATATAGGGTGTTCCAAAAAAAGTTGCATATGATCCCCAGCAGCTGGAAACCAAATTGTCCATGAGTATCCTTGTAAAATAAGCCCATTGACCGACTAAACTGTGAAGGAAGAAAAATTATTTATTACATGCTGTTGGGAGTGTATAAAACAGTTCGGATTTAAACATGTCCAGTTTCCAGCTGCAGAAGGATGCATACAACTTCCCTGGACACCCCGCATACATCCATTTATGTATACAATTTTATTATTTTTGTGGCATTCCTTCGCAGGTGAGAGAGAATCCTTAGTCTATGTTCATCATTCTTGCGACCGTTTCCCACTGTTGTTCGTATTTGTCCATTTTATTTGTCTGTTTGGCAGATATTTTCTCTAATGTTATATATTCAATGATTAGATTTAGCCATTGGTTAATGCTAATGTTTTGTTTGTTTTTCCAATTCAACAATATTGTTTTTTTGGCTATCGTTAAGACTTGCTAGTAGTGGACGGGTTTGATGGATAGAGATATTCACTGTATTCAGATCGCCAAGCAGACAAAGAGTTGGAGACAATGGAATCCTGCAGTTCAATAGGAAAGAGAGTTTCTTTGTTACCTGTGCCCAGAAATATTGTATTGGTTTACATTGCCAAAGAGCATGAAAGTATGTATCTGAAATATCTTCGTTGCAGCTTATACATTTATCGGATTGGGAGAACCCCATTTTGTGCATTTTAGATTGAGTAATATGCCATCTGTGCAGTATTTTGAACTGTATAAGCTGAAGGTTCTTATTCTTTGTCATTATAAATGCATTTTTACAGATGTTGGACCAATAGTTATTATCTAATGTTACCGAAAGTTCGTTATTCCATTTTTCGATTGGTAGGCAAGTAGAGTTGTTACATGAGAGGGCTTTATATACTTTTGAAAGTTTTTTTTTTTGTTGAGGATGTATATTTATTATTTTATTTACGAAAGGTGGTGGGTCTAACGTACCCGTTAGTGATGGAAATTTGCTTCTGATGGCTGCCCTGATTTTATTGTATTGAAGGAAATTGACCCCTTTGATCTGGAAATCTTGTACTATTTTTTCATATGACATGAATGTATTATCTTTAAACAAATGCTGTAACTGGTTTATTCCCGTATCATCCCATGTGCTGAAATAAATAGGAATTTTATTAACTACAAAGTCTGGGTTGTGCCAGATTGGTGATAATTTACACGGGGCTTGTTGTGATTGCGTAATTTCCATACCTCTCCACCAGGCTTTCAAGGTACATGCTATCATTGGGTTTTTGAAGCAGCTATGGTGCTTAATACTAGAGCTAATAAAGGGGAGGTTTGCCAATTGTATTTGGTTGCAGTCTGTTTGCTCTAATTCTAGCCATGACTGTTGTTCAGTGTTAAGATATAACCACCTAATAAGATATTGTATTTGATTTGCTATATAATAGTGTTGGAAATTAGGTAAGTTCATATAATTTAAAAAATCGTCGAGAAGTTAAAACATTAATATAAATCAAGAATCGTTCGCAACCGGAATCAAAACGTGGAATCGTTTTATTTCAAACGATGCCAACCCCAGTCATTATATATACATAAAATAAAGTGTTACCAATTGATTTGAATTGAGATCGTGAATTGAACCCCTGGATGCCTAAATTTACATTAAATAAATATAAATTTAAAAAATTGGTGAATACACATGTACATATAAATAGTAACAAAATATATATGGAAAATAAAATTGAAAAATAGGACAATAAGAATATACAAAACTTAAAAAAATGAAAATAAAAATACAAAATGTAAGAAAATATTATTTCCTAGCGTAAAAGAATACTTTTAAAATAATATAATGATTAAAAAAGTTATTTTTGTAATTTAAAAGAAGATTTATTTTTTTACATTGTATTAGTTTTAAATGTTTTTTTTTTTTTTTACTTTTTAATTGTTTGTGTACATTTATTTTTTTTCCTCATTTTCTACAATTTAGTAATATATATGTATATATATATATATATATATATATATATATATATGATCTTTATTCAGGAATCACACAGGGGATCCACAGCACACACGATTTCAAGTAATTAATTCAATCATTAATTTCCTATATTTATATATAACTTGATGACGCTTAATTCACAAAAACATTTTGGAACACTTAAATTCTTTATTAAAGTAGAAATAAACACGTAAATAACAAGTAAATAACCGTAAATCCCAAATAAATATATAACTATTTTAAATTACTTATCCTATACTTATCATTTTTTATTATTACTATTTTCAATTACTTATGTAGTGTAATTTTCTGACTTAAGCTGCTTCATTTTTCCTTCATTTTGAATCCTGCAGCTTATAGTCGGGTGTGGCTTCTTTGTTCATTTATTTGAAAGTCATGTCATATTTATCACGGGTATTGTCTAATGACAATCTTACCATAACTAGCAATTAATGAAACAACTGAACAGTAAATGAATAAATAACCCGCACAGAACATGAAATTTAATTGTCATGCACATCTGTAGCTTTGCAATGTATGATAAGAGGCTTGTAGGACAACAACAGTGTTGACAGCAGGTGGCATGAGAGATTGACTGTCTCCCTCAAGGGAGCAGTGATGACCAAATGAAGCTTCTCGAAGCAATGAAGCTTTGCTGCCAATTGGTTCAAAGCTTCATGGTGGTTCATTTGGTCTTATGACAGTCGTATGATGCCGCTGTCAAATAAAGTGTTCCCGTTTAATATTTTTTGGAATAAATATCCCATAATACAGTGAAGACAGCTGCGTCTTACAGTCCAGTGCGGCTTATCTATGAACAAATGCCGTTTTCGTGTCAAATTTGGTGGGTGGCGGCTTATAGTCAGACGTGCCTTATAGTCTGAAAATTACAGTAGTCTTCCAATTTGTTTTATGCATACTTGACCATGTAAATTAAGACATAAATGGATTAAACATTGCTACATTGGTAACATATTGCTGTTTTTTTCTTATTGGTTGCTACAAGTTATCATGGGCAAAATGACTTACAAGCGCTTTCGTCAGCATATTTGTAAATGAAGATTGGCTCGGCCGGGATGAGTGTGGCAAAGGTGGGCGGGACGATTTCCACTATCCTCTGGTGGTAGGACAATCTGCATCATGTGTATACATCGACAGTTAAAACAAGAAATTCTATAGATTTATATCAAATTCAAAGCATTAGATTTAAATCATACTTAATTTCCTATAAGCATCCAATGAATTTTAACTGTCGAATGCCATTGACGGCACTAGACGTCCAATTCATTTTGATAACAGTGAGATAACAAACACCGTCACTACATACCTCATACACTTCTCCAGAACCTCTTTGACGAATTTGGGTTTGGGTTTCTCGAGATCCAACGACAAACAGTCCGCCCTAGACGAAACAACATTTACTCCCGTCTGTTGACGCTCAACATCCACTCTAAAAATTTCAAAGCGTCGCTCACCAATCGTCCCAACTCCACCGGAACTGGAAGTTGCTCAGGTGGTGGGAAAACCAGTTGATCAGTCTGGAACAACCGTTCATAATACGATAAAAAAATCAATTTCGTATCTTGAGGTACTACTGTAGTCTGGGGAAAAAAAACAGTACCTGTCAATGCAGGTGGTGTTCATGGTATCCAGTCGCATGTAGAGCATCTCTGTAGCTTGGGCCAACTAAGGCACTGAGTTAAAGAAACACAAAACTTTTCATGCTGGAGCTCCTTTGGCTGTGTTCCCATAAAAAACAGTCGACGAGTCAAAATCGAGATCAGGATACGACTTGCGGTAGCGAGCCGGGATGCTGTTTGCACAGTTCGATCAGCAGTGACGTGTACATGACGTCGATGTGAGGTGGCGAGGGCAGCTGGAACAGTTCTCCAAAAATCACCTAAAGGTAAAAGCGGCGAATCTAGTCATTAATCGGTGTTATACATCAACTTTTGTCTCACATGTGAAAACATTGAACGCACCTCCACAATGTGATAGTTGAGCGGGATCTTATTTTTCCCGGGGTAGCTGAGTAATTGGGCGGCGCTGCAATATAACACATCTACATAAATACAACAAACAAACTGTAGACTAAAAAAACCTGGTGCGTGTGAATTGGGAAACGATATTTACCAAGTCCTGCGTTCTCGCCAGTGAGTCTTTATGATGCAGTGAAGATTCTCTTCAATCACAAACCTCTCCACAGAATGACTGCCGGGCATGACTGGACCCTGGTGCAGGCATGAAAACGGGTCAGGGGTTAAAAAGGTGAGAAGGGTGTGGAGGAAATATGTCCCGGTACTGTATAACTAGGGCTGTCCCAAACGACTAATTTTCTCCCGATTAGTCAGCCGACTATTTTTACGATTAGTCGACTAATCTAATATCCCCCCCCCTTTTTTTTTAAACTAATTTAGCAATGAAATTTTTGATGACTCTTGTTCATTCACAAAAACATTTTGGAACACAAATTATTTAATTAAAGTACAAATAAACACGTAAATAACAACAATAAATCACAAACAATGCTGTCAAATGCTGATAGCATTAACTAGTGCAAAAGAATGGAATGTAAACGGATTCAGAACACTGACTTTGCCTTTCCAACATGATTCAAAACAATTCATGAAAAAAAATATAGCATTAATATTAGTGCTGCAACGAATTAATCGATTAACTCGAGTATTTGATTAGAAAAAAAAAGATTTGAATTGAATTTTGCTGATTCGAGTATTCGTTTGATTAATTTGGCGTTGAAATGGTTTATTTTGAAAGTGTTTGCATTCAGTTTTATTGATTTAAGTGGATACACTGCCCTCTAGTCTGCCTCATTTCACATGGGTGAATCCAGCTGCTCCATGTTAAGACTAACATAAGCTAAGTTTTTGTTTGAGCTAATGTTTTTTTAAATGCATCTATAATTTAGTTTATGAATATATTTAGCCGTTTTTTGTGGGAATGTGTGCCTTAAAAAAAAGTTACAACATTTAAGCTCGAGGACTTTTGCTATGTAAGTTAGCCAATTGTTCTTTTGTTGAACATAGACCCTTATTTAATTATTTTTTTATACCGTTTGAGGCTCAGCTCAGGTATTTGAATTTTTCATGTTCCTTATCCGATTACTCGATTATTCGACAAACTAGTTCATCATCGACTACTAAAATAATCGATATCTGCAGCCCTAATTATTATTATAGTATACTTGTATATAGAGGTGGGAATCTTTGGGCACCTAACGATTCGATTACGATTCAGAGGCTCCGATTCAATTATTGCTGCGCATTTAAATCGTTTTCTAAATGTATTTAACGTTACAGACATAATATGTTACACTCATCCAGAGTCTTTAGGCTTAAGGTACCGATAACGGCGGTAATTAATTTTTTAAAAATGTATCACGTTAAATATTTAACGTAATTAATACAAGCGTTGCGCGACCCACTCACGCTTTGTCACGCTCAATCTGTAATAGCACCGTTTTACCCATTTAGAGAGATAGAAGGCAGCGTAAAATGATTAAGTGAATTTTGGCAGCCTTTGGAGCCGTTTTTTAATAGGCTAAAGCCTAACAATCCCTCTCCCTACGATTAGAAATATCATGGGAAACAATGTGGGGAAGCAAGGTAGCAATTGATCTTTTTCTCAACACCTTATGTTATTTCCCAACGCAGAGAAGATATATCAGTTGGTAGCACTACACACAGTCATGGTTCCACTTCCCATCATGCATTTGGGTTGAATGGCTGCAGTATCATTTACTGAAAGCTCAACAAATACATGAGATGGCAATATTTAGTCACAATATACAAAGTCACAAGTCTTTCTATCCATGGATCACGCTCACAGAAAGAATGTTAATAATGTAAATGCCATCTTGCGGATTTATTGTCATAATAAACAAATACATTCATTCACTCATTCATTTTATATCATATATATTTATATATCATTCATTTTTTTCTTAATGCATTGCCAAAATGTATATGATCGGGAAAAATTATCGGGAATGATTGGAATTGAATCGGGAGCAAAAAAAAGAAATCAGATCGGGAAATATCGGGATCGGCAGATACTCAAACTAAAAACGATCGGGAGCAAAAAAACATGATCGGAACAACCCTATTTTAGATACAAAGCTCACGATAGCGAGGATCTCACGATATGGCGACACACCGATTATCGATACATTGGTCAGGAAATCATTCACTAAACACCTAGTAAACAGTAAAACAAGCTATCTTCATCCTTCTACTGTAAATTTATCAAGAGTAGACGTCCGATTCATTTGAACTGGGAGGGTGGCAGCAAATGAACAACTCCTACTTCAAACGGGCCCCTCCCACTTTTAATGGCCCTCAGTAGCAGCCAACGGCAGACAATGGGATAATTTTGGGACATTTCAGGTCATTACCTGTTGATTTTCAGTCACTTCCTGTTAATTTTGGGCTACAGAACAGAAAGTGACCTGTAAATGCCCCGAACATCAGAAAAACTGTCTGTAAATGCTCTGGTTTCGAACGAATGTTCATTTGCCCGTTTTATGGGTCACTTCCTGTTGATTTTGGGCTACAGAAGAAGAAGTATTAGTAGTATCTTATTTTCATAAAAATTAAAAAACGTTGCCAGCTGGCGAGTGCTACCTGACTTTGTTACCTCAGTTGATCCCTACAAAAAAGGGCGTGTTGTCTATTATTGCGCATAAACTGTAAATTAAAGAATGTTAGAACAACAAGTTAAATTAACAAGATGTTTTCTTCTATTTATTTTGCACTTTGATACACGCATTTTAGTTTTAGCTAGGGGTGTCAAACGATTAAAATTTTTAATCGAGTTAATTACAGCTTAAAAATTAATTAATCGCAATTCAAACATCTATAAAATATGCCATGTTTTTCTGTAAATTATTGTTGGAATGGAAAGATAAGACAAGATGGATATACAGTGAGGAGAACAAGTATTTGATACACTGCCAATGGAAAAACCCATTGACAGTGTATCAAATACTTGTTCTTCCCACTGTATACATTCAACATACGGTACATAAGTACTGTATTTGTTTATTATAACAATAAATCAAGAAGACGGCATTAACATTATTAACATTCTGTTAAAGCGATCCATGGATAGAAAGACTTGTGTTCTTAAAAGATAAATGTTAATACAAGTTATAGAAATTTTATATTAAAACCCCTCTTAATGTTTTCGTTCCGAAGGGAGAGTCGCTCATGTGATGTCAGTGACCCACACTGAGTGCTTTCATGAGAAATGCATGCAGACAGCGGCGAATTTAGACCCCCGGGGGGCTTAAGGAAAGGAGGACCTGGACAATGGATAAGCAAGAGTCTTAAAATAGACACATTTTAAAATGTTTTTTTGTTCATTTTTTTCACTTAAATTTTTCCATTAAATAAAATATAAATAGACAAATATAACCCAAGCAGGCCTAAAATTGAGCATTTAATTCGTACTTTTATTTACTTAAAAATTTTATTTTTATTTTTTATATATATATATACACATATATATATATATACTGTATATTAGGGCTGTCAAACGAATACAATTTTTAATCGGGTTAATTACAGTTTAAAAATTAATCTTAAATAATTGCAATTCAAACCATCTCGAAAATATGCCATATTTTTCTGTAAATTATTGTTGGAATGGAAAGACACAAGATGGATATATACATTCAACATACGGCAGATAAGTACTGTATTTGTTTATTATATTAATAAATCAACAAGATGGCATTAACATTATTAACATTCTGTTAAAGCGATCCATGGATAGAAAGACTTGTGTTCTTAAAAGATAAATGTTAGTACAAGTTATAGAATTTTTATATAAAAACCCCTCTTAATGTTTTCGTTTTAATAAAATTTGTAAAATTTTCAATCAAAAAATAAACTAGTAGCCCGCCATTGTTGATGTCAATAACTACTTACACAGTGCTCATGGGTGCTGAAGCCTATAAAATCAGTCGCACCCAAGCGCCAACAGAGGGCCACAAAACTCCGAAAAACACAATTAACAACATGACATTTCACTGTGCTGTCATTTTAATCTGAGCGGGGCATGTGCGTTAATTGCGTCAAATATTTTAACGTGATTAATTAAAAAAATTAATTACCGCCCGTTAACGCGATAATTTTGACAGCCCTAGTTTTAGCCAATAGAACAAACTTTCAAATGCTGTGATAAAAAAGAAAAAAGCCTTGTTGTTTTCCGTTGTTCCGAAACCCGTACTGAACTGTGACCCCCGTACCGAGATTTGTACTGAACCGTGACTTGAGTTGACCATTACACACTTATATTTACATTTACACAGCTTACCTCAGGTGCGTCGGTGTAGTCGAACATTCGGAAGATGACACGGGGCATAGGGTACTGGGCGTCGGGCATGTGTCCCGGTGGTGTGAAGGGTGGCAAGTTGTGCTGCAGGGCCTCGCACAGTACGCTGTCGAACGCGATATACGGCCGCAAAATGTGACGCTCCTGCCAGCGGTCTTTCTTAAGCTTCTGGATCTGTGCCCAAAGGCAGTCCAAGTACTGCGAGGAAGCATAGTCGGTGTGAGCAGTGGGAAACCTTTTTTGTGATGGGCTCTGGACAAAATGAGTCATAATTTATCACCTCCTCTTGTGGGTGGGGCTTCTCTGCTGTCCACACCTGAAGCATAGGGAGATGAGTCTTTACTCGCCTCCTGAAAGGAGCAAGTAGAAGATGAAAAGAAGGTGGCATGTGAAAAAAATGTAATCGGATAATAATAATGTGTTAACTAAGGATTATTCCAGAAAATGAGACATAACAGAGTAACGTCTTACTTGAGGTATCCTTCAATCTGGCTGAGGAGTCGGTCCATCTCCACATCTTTCTTCTCATAGAGCTCCTTCCCCACCCATGGTAAGCAGGACAACACCACGTAAACGAACCAATCGGACCGGACCTGTACACCCGAGAATAAAAAAATTACAATCACTTTATCTTTTTTTTTGGAACTATAAGGTTAGGTTCATTCTGAAGGTCCAATTCCATTTTTTTTTTGTCATATGTTTTTTTGACGTGCCCGTTCAGACTGCCTTTGTCTACTGAGCCCGTTCAAGTATTACGCATGCGCACTAAAATTCGCAGTCCGACACGCGCTGAGCAAACTCAACCGCATGCGCAGAAGCATCAAAACAAATAACTACACATGCTGGCTGTACATCATTCCAGGGTGATCATATTTTGATTTCCAAAAAGAGGACACAAATAACAGAATCCCTGTTTACTATGCATCAGTTAGCGTCCGCATATCACCTCGCCCCAAGTATTTGACCACAATTCAAAACACACAACAAACAGTACAAAATGTGTAATCAGGGTCCCTCCAGGATTGATAAATCTAAATTCAAGACTTTTAAGACCTTTTTTAATGCCATTTCAACTGAAAATTAATACTTTTCTCGCACCCATTATTTAGATAATATTGAATCATTAAAAAAATAAAGCACTGAACATCAAATTTAAACTCAATTACTAAGTGTGTTTGACAAAAGAATGCACATTTACTGAAGATACAATTAAAACACATTTAAATATAAGGTCTTTCAGATTTTTTTTCCCCAGGATAAAATTGATTTTACGCTATTTTTGTAAAGCAACTTCAGAAATTACATTTGCAATACCACAGGTTTCCCTTTTAAGAGGACCTAGTCAAGGTGGTAGGTTGGTGATTGTCAAGTTGGTCACCTTAACTGTAAAGTGCTTGGGAAAATCTTGCAATTGGCAGTGAAAGTTTAAAAAACAGCCACTAAATGGCAGTAGTTTACCATTAATTACCACAAAATAAAAAAGCTACACATGACCAATTCCCTTGGTAATTGTTTTTTTCTAATCACATTACAAGAAGTATACAAAACACATGTTAATCCTTTGTTAGCTATTGAAGACATTTCTTTTAAACAGATAGAGAAAATCCATATACTCTTATTCAATCAAGAAAAACATTTAAATATACCAGGAGGTGTTATACTATCACCTACATTATAATTTGCCTATCACCATGCCATGTTATTCAGATCAATGTTACCCCGCACTCGTTCCAATAACAGTGACAACCGTGTTGTGTATCCAGTGTTTCCCCTAGGATTTTTTGAAGCTGTGGTGGTGGGCTGCATCGGAGTCGGACAGCCTCACCATGTCGTGCCACAGCGAATTTTTTCTTCTTCATTTTTTCCCCCAAGAAGAACCATAACAAAGATATATTTGAAATATTTCATTAGCCAGGCTAATGTTGTACCTCTCAGCTACAGTACATGTATGTAAAATGCGTAGCTGATTACAGCTACGTTACCCGATGTACTAATGCGACTTTTTTTCTCGTGGCAATAGTACGACTTACATCTCGTAGTGACTCAGGGTTGGCAACCCAAACTGTTGAAAGAGCCATATTTGACCCCCAAAAAAACACAAAAAAAACTGATACAGTATGTCTGGAGCCACAAAAAATTAAAAGCCTTTTACAAGCCTTATAATTATCGATACTAGCTATATTAGCCTACTATAGAAATACGTAATTAGCCTTCATGATTAAATGTTTGTTTTCCCTGCAGTGGATCCTATAGAGAATGACGCACCACGTGACTACTCTGTTGTACTATGCCACCACAAGTTTAACTTCATTACAATATTAATGAATTGAAAGAATGTTTGTGTCATGTTTGTCCTCCTAGAAATCCTATTAAAACAAAAAAATATATTTCCCTCCCCCATCTTTTTCCATTAAAAAAAAAAAAAAAAGCTCCGAAGCATCGCTAAAGAGCCGCATGCGGCCCGAGAGCCGCGGGTTGCAGACCACCGTCGTAGTCCTCCTTTTTCCTTTTATTTGACCCTCATAAGTACTACATTACCACAACAATAACAGTCCTTCTGTCAACTGACCCATTTAGAGCACTGGGGGAATTCTAATAGCCGTGTAAAGAGTTTTACTTGATTCGGTGAGAAGGTGAATAGTTTTTTTCCCCGTTGTTCGTAAACTAAATTTCCACACAAAGGCACGTCGAGGTACCATTAACTTAGCAAGGAGAGGTATGAGAGTCATTTTTCGAGTGTCCCAGAGCTCGCGAAATTTGGGTGGGGGGGCGCATTTATCAAAGTTTCGTCAGCCGTAATTGTCTGAAGTTGGCGCGCCGGTGTTGTGCCGAAAAATAGCCACTCCACGTGAAATGTCCCCCCTGACGGGAGCGCCCACACGTCACTCGTACAAACAGCCTTTTCTTACCAATCGATGGACACAGAAACGACGTTCTTGTACCGTGAATATGTATCATTTTACTCTGCTTGAACTGATAAATCGTTTACTGTGACCAACGCTCTGAAAATAGAGCAAGGCTTTATTTTGGGCCCCGCCTCTCCGCAGTCTCTCAGCGCAAGTTAGTCAAAGTTTGCTTTAGACGGCCGTCCACCGCTCACTTTCGCCGAAAAGTCCGATCCAAATTATTGTAATGCCCCGGATATGGGCAAGAAGGAGAGAAGTCTGTATTTGCTTACCCACTTTATTGTGGTAACAATAATAAAGAAAAACAATAACAAAATAACAGCGGGCTGCTACGACATGCGACCGCTATCTCTCGCTATCTCGCTCGTTCTCCCATTCTTCCTACTCGTTCCCCTTGCGTCTCTTAAGGGGGGGCCTGCATAGTTACGAACATTAGGCTACAATACACAATGAATAGGTGTCCGCTGAACTCCTCCCACTCGGCTGCCGCTAGTTTGAAGCGGCCTTAAAAAATTTTTTTTTATTTAAATAAATAAATAAAATACATCTCATTTGCCAGGCGTGGCGGCTTTCATTTTAGTGTGGCGGTGCGCCACAATCTGTTGAATATAGGGGAATCCCTGGTATCTGAGGGTGACGGTGGATCTACGACTCCGGTTTATACACGCTAAGGCTAGTGCACCTGCCAATACCCCATTGAACATGGCTAACTCTTGAGTTAAAACTACAAAATTCACATTTATTCGAAAGGCAAACCGTGCAGAAATACATTATTTCATCTAACACATTTTAATTGGAGAAATTGGCAACTTACTTTGAAATGTTAAGCAGGTCCACTGCCTTCACATGACCCATGAACTGCGACCCAAAGTATTGATGAGGCTTTCGTCGAACATAACAACTAAGGCATCTGAGCAGTTCCTTTCGTTAGCACACAGTACTGTGCGATTGCCTGCTGTTGTGATGTTGATGCTAATGATGCTAATATTATTATGCGCATTATGAATTGTAGTGCAGTGCATCGTAAAAATTCTACGCGTCATCTTCGTTATGGATTAAATAAATAATTTTTTTTTAAAAACTACGTCACGGATATAATTTAGGTTGCACTGAGATGTTCTTCAAAATTAAAACCACGATGAAAAAATTCCAGACTTATGACAGCTAATTTAATACTTTTAATACCTTTAATAAAGGAAAACTAAATTCAATGCTTTTTTAATACTTTAAATAACCCGCGGATAACCTGGTAATACATCGGTGTTGCTTCAAAAGCAAAAAATGTGCGCGCAGGCTTTCAGCTGTTATCCTTCCCCTCACTCTCTCACTGTGCGACTTCATCGTGGGAGCAAATGCGCTCTTCTTCGTGTCCGCAAAAACCTTCGTGTGTACATGCAGTATTACTCATTTGTGGACGTACTACTTGCTCTATGTTTCCTCCTCCAAAACAAAAGCATGCATCAGAAAAACAAAACTGTGACTTATACTTAAATACGGTAGTTACTCCCCACAAACAGCATGACATCCGGAAAATACCTGAGGTACATCTTCCTCTTGTGTGACGCTGATAAAGTTCTCAAACATGGCCACCATGGAAGGAGCTGCAATCACGTGGCAGTTGACCAAATCGGATAGGAACCGCACCTAAAAAAGATACTGTTTAGTCGGCGAAAAAGCCACCCGCGCGGTTGTGCCGCTTTACCAAGTAACAGGCCTCGTTGTAGAGGTTGTTCTTCAGCGTCTCCTTCAGCTGCCGAATCATAGCCTCCACGAACTCGCCGCCAAAGTTGTAGTTCCTGGCGTTAAGTAGGCCCACCAGCGTGGTGTACACCGTCAGCTTCTCGGGGAGGAGGCGAGCCCTGCGGATGCGAGAGCCTCAAACGATAACTGTCCCTACAGCAACTATACGTGTAAAAGAAGTCGTTTTACTTACACATAGGGCTGGGCGATATGGCCTTAAACATGTATCACGATAAATTGAGCAGATTTATCTCGATAACGATAAATGACGATAAATTCGGCCAAGCGTACTGTTAAATAATTTGAAAATCTGAATCAATGCATGAAATACAGATTAACTGTTTCTTGTTGATTTATTTACCAGCATTCAATTTCATATACTGTATTTAACAATTGTACATGCAGTCTAAACATTAAGTTTATAAAAATGTAATGTAAGCAATAAGAATTCAAGTATGAACATTTATAACAGCGTGTATGACTTGAACAAAGTACATTATCAAAATCAATATGCCTGTGCAAACATGTCATTGTAACACAAATGACTTGCAGCTTGAACAGTACACTTCAAAAAGACAACTTATTGTTAATGGCTGCTGTGACATAATTATTAAATACAAGTGTTTACATTATGGTTTCAGGGTCCCCCCCAGTGCATTTGTTAATAAATGCACGCACAAATGAACCCCCAAACAAACAGAGAGAGACACACACACATTAAAGCTATATTGATCTTCTTCAAATGAAACGCTTAAGATTTTATGATAGCAATAATGACACAGAAATAAGCACATACAGAAAAATAGCTGGGGCCATTTCTCGGTCATTATAAGTTTCGCCGTTGGATTGTACTTTAAGCTGAATGCTTTACCATCACAAAAGCTATCAGAGGAATCACACACAGACAGATACAAAATAACGCCACATAGTAATTGCTAGATGCAGTCCGTGCCCAATCCACTCATTAAGTTCAGCCGTTTCGACAAGATTAGAGCCGCTATCCAACTACATCACGTTCATTTGTAGCGTTAGCCGCTAGCTAGCGTTAGCCTGGCTACCAGTAGAAAGCACTGAAAGCACCATCTCCGGAAATCGTGAGAACAAAGGAGGACAGCGGGTGAAAGCCCGTCTGGATGCCACCAAGAGTCAACTAAATGTCGGTTGAAAGTTTGGTGAACCTCCCTTAAGCCACACTCCATCACGTTTTGCTTGTAGCGTTAGCTGCTACCGTTAGCTTACCGGGCTTTTGTTTGATTGGCTTCCTGATGATCACGTGACTCCCTACGTAAGCACATTCACTGTTTTCTTAAAGGGGAATGAACATAGACGAACAACACAGAATCAAAGCGGGATGAAAAGACTATATTTTCTTGTTTTATTAATTTACCGACATGGTCAAAATTACGTCGGTCATCGTTAAGAATTTCGGTGACGGTAAATTTTCGGTTTACCGCCCTGCTCTACTTACACAGCACATAAAATCCGAAGGATTTTGTTCTTGTAGTTGGGAAGGTCTGCTTCCAAGACACCGGTGAGTCCCTCCAAGTTGCTTTCCAAGGACGACTTGCTCTGAGCACACAAACATTTTATTGTTCTTCTACCACTGGGTCCACTCAGGCAAAAAAAAAAAAAAAAAAAAAAAACCTTCGAAACACGACTACACAAAATAACTTGCAACAGTTACCTTTTCTCCTACGTTGCAGATAAGCGACTCCAGGCTATCTTTTGTATCAGTTGGTTCACTGGTTCTCCTCCTCTTGTGGTCTTGACCTCCTGTTTGCAGTGGAGCAGCCCAGAAAAAAACATTCTTAAGGCATTAAAAACCACTACGTTCTTGTTTTTTCACAAGTATCCTAGCATTATTTTAATGAACTTATGTCGTATTGTGTCCTTATGTATTAGTAACCTTGGATCCTTTTTAGGGTTGGGAAACTCTGGGTACCTCACGATACGATTTGCGATACAAGGCTTACTATAACAATCTTATCATATAGCGGTACAACAATTATCAATACATGGGTCGGGAAATCATTCAAAGATATTCTGCAAAACAACTAAAAAACAGACAAACAAGTTTCTGCTGTGAATTGAAATGAGTTTATCAATAGTAGACGTTCAAACCATTTGAACTGAGAGGAATAAATTTTAGGAGATGTAAAACAAAGGCTTGCCAAGATTGTACTTTCAACGGAGCATTAAATGCGAATACATGATAAAATTACCGAGTGTTTCTTCAGACTATGCAGAATTGCACTTTCATTTAAAAATAGATAAAAATACCTGTGCTAAGCATCAAACAGTATAAAAATAAATGAGGATCTAAGTGCAAAAAGAAAACAATTGGCTAACTTGAATAGCAAAAGTCCGCTAGCTTAAATGGTATAAAAAGCTTTTTTTTTTTTTTTTTTTTTTTTTTTAAACAAATCGTTCAAACACATATTCCCACAAAAAAAAAAAAAAAAAAAAAAAAAAAAAAAAACAACTGCTAAACATACCTGTTAACTAAAATAAAAGTATAACTAAAACTAAAAAACATTAGCTCACACGAAAACTTTCCTTATGTTGGTCTCAACAGGGAGCAGCTGGATTCAGCCATGTTAAATGATTTATGTCATATTAACTGTTGCCACTAGAGGGCAGTGTATCCACCCATATTTATAAAATTAAATGGTAAATGCAAACACTTACAAAACAAACCATTACAATGCCACTCTAATTAAACGAATACTCGAAGCAGCAAGAATTGATTCGAAGCTTTTTTTCTAATTGAATTTATCGATTAATCGTAACAACTTTTTGTTATGTTTGAACTTAAAACAAAGTTTATATTATATTATGGGTTTGGCTGGTTTCATAGGCATGTTTAAAGTGTATTATTCGACATTATTACACTAGTTTTTTACACTTTTACGGCAAATATCGGTCATCCGCGTTCTGAACCACTAATAAACGGTTTCGATCCTGAAGAACCCATATCGGTAGATCAATAATTGATACTTTGAACGCTGGTATAAAATTCAAATGGATAAATAAAACACAGTTTACCCCCATGCCACTAACTCCGAAGCTAAAAACAATGCTAGCTAGCTTGCTTACAAGGCGGCTTGTTTACTACACGAACAAATTAGAGGAGGAGAACACCAACAAACGCCAATACGCTCACAGAATTTCCCGACATTTTTCTCTTAACGATAATTAATTAAAAACCATAAAAAGGAATGCATAGTGAAAAAACACCATTAGACAATTGGCTACTAGCGACTAGCTGCAATTCATCTGTCTCAACGTGGATGAAAACGGCAATTTAAGTCAGTCTTACCATCATAGGAGTCGCTGTGTCGTCTCCTGGACATGTTTTAATCTTTTTCGTCGTGAATTGTGTACGGGGGAAAAATCATTAAGATTCACAAAATCAGAAATACAGCTCCGTGTTGAGCAAATGAACGCCACAAACTGGCTAGCTTAGACAGCCCATTCAAGTGAGGCAGACAGACCACACATCCGGTGGCTAGCGGAAATGCAACCTATTTTTTTGTTCGGCCTGCCAATCTAAAGATTGATAAATCCATTGATAAAATATATAAACTAGATGTAAATAATAGGTACAAGTCAAACGTGATAAGCGTCGCCACGCGTCGGCCATTTTAGGTCGGGGGCCATTCGAGAAGTATAACATTTCAATAAATTGAGCACGTACTTTGAAATAGCTGGAGTGATAATTTTCAACCAATTTTAAATCTGTTTGGTTTGTCTTAAACGCCAGAAATATGCAGTAAATTTTCTGCATATCTTTAAAAAAATTATATAATTATTTCAACATCTAGCCTGAATCATAGCCGTGTTAATACATTTTGTTTAAACGCAAACATTTTGTAAATCTGCCAAGAATTTTGGGAAAATGGAAAATTCTGACGCAAGATGGCTTTCAGTTACTTATGCCGCTAATTGCAACTAGCCTTCTAAATGCGATATCTATGCATCAAACTACCACGCAAAATACTGATGTAGACGTCAAAACATTTTTTTTATGTTGGTGAAAAACGGAAATACTCGAAGACAATACTTTTTAAAAATTCATATTACAACTCAATCACCATTTCTTTCCTTTATTTTTAATTTGTTTGTGCCCACAGCCCACTAAAATGACTCATTAATTTTCAACTTCAAATCATATATCTCAAATGTGTATAGGTATGATGCTGCAGTTAAACAAAAATATAAATATTTAAAATACTGTACATTGTAAAAACAATTTTAAAAAAAATAATAAATAAATAATAAGGAAAGTGCAACCGCTTATTCCGTCCGGCTTCCCCATTGGAAGCATTTTTTTCTGCTGCAAAAAATACAATAAACATGTCTTCAATTTGCTCGGAGTTTCAGGACTGTGAAGAAGAAAAAACGTGTTCGCCTGGTAATCCATTAAAAGAGGAGAAAAAGCTGTGTGCACCTCTCAGACGTCTCTACAACCTCAACAAGAGAAAGGTACGAAATGTACATGTGAACTCGCGTCACTTTGCTCGCAGTATTTTAGCCGCGCTGAAACGTATACACGTCCCAGTTTTTAAAACTTGGTTTATATTGTGAAGTCAACTTCAATTTAAAAAAAACCCCATTAGAAATGGATACACATTTAGTATCTAAAATAATATCCACTAATAACCTAAGATTTCGCTACTTCCTAATACACAAAAAACGAGTCCTTCAGACAACAATTGCTACTTTCTTAAAAGCCACAGCTTTAGCGCCATCTTGTGGCGGATTATTTCTATTGAAAAATGGAAAATTTAACAATGTCTATTTTTTAACTGTTTACCGCTTTGTCAAAACCTGAGTGTTCCTTACAGACTGTAAGAATTTCAGTGCAAAATTTTTGTCAATAAATATAGCGACACGATATTATTGCAACATTCTTGCAAACTTTTATAACTCATTGCCCGCCATTGACAACGATAGACATTCTATTTATTTCGACTGGCTTTAAATGTTCACGTTTGAGTGCCATTAACGGCTTTAGACGGAGTCAAAGTGAATTGGACATCTAGCATCGTCAATGCCAGCCAAAGAGTTAAGATAGACACTATTGTAGTGGAAAATTTTGGTAGCAACCTCTTAGTTTCTTTATTAAACTGTTACATAATTTTAAAACAATTTATCGGGAGCCTATCGACAACCTATTCCGATACAAAATATCGCGATACAGCTCCATTTCGAGATGTTGTCACACCCCCATTAACAAGAAAATCTATCTTTTTCAGTCATTCGCTGCTTTTGTGTCATCCAAGCGGGAACCGGGTCCAGAAGCAGGCGGGAGTCCATCTTGGCGGTGCTGTGGACTTACTTTCACAGAGCACGCCACAGTACACCGGCACGTTGCCAGGATGCACGCCGGTGAAATCCAGCGGGTTGCGTGGGCCCATTACGAGCGAACGCTTAGCCAAAGCCGGCAGGGAGAGGAAGATGATGTCAAACCGAGCGATGAAAGCTTATGTGTGAACATCTCTGCTTGGATGCCAGATATTAGTCATATCCCAGAGGAGCAACTTGAGAGGTATGCATGGTTTGAAGCATTTTTTTTGGTACTTTTTAGGGTTGCATCCATAGTATCCAATACCGCACTACAATGTATTCAGAATTGGCAAGTAACAGACTAAGATGAGTACTAAGAATTGACGTGCTGATGGTACACAATATATACTCTTCAAGATCTAGTTTCCAACCGCTGGTCGACCTACCCAAGATGGTTGCTGGCTAGTGCTGCAACTATTAATTGATTAACTCGAGTAATTCGATTAGAGAAAAGCTTCGAATTTTGCTGCTTCAAGGATTCGTTTAATTAGAGTGGTGTTGATATGGTTTGTTTTACTGGTGCACGATAATTATTGGTCCGATAATAGGAATTATGACGTCATCCCGATAAATCCAATAACATTATTAATAGGACCGATAATATGTATTGTGCTGGCTTTACAGTTTACAGTGACTTTACACACTAGTATAGGAAAGCAGTTGACCATTTGCGGTGCATTGCTCCCACCTGATGGTCAGAATAATTTGTTGCATCTATTTTTTGTCACAGTAGTTTTGTTCACATTACAAGCTCATTCACATACACATTGCGGTGTCTAGCGGTCGCATTGACAATCGTGAATGCTTTCTGTTACGTTTCCGCCTCGGAAATATGTAAGTATTTTATGTTTACTACAACATATGGATGTGCACCATATTTTTACTTCTGTGGTGAAGGGTCATATGTACAGAACTTAATAAGTTGTTGTGTTCTAGAAGCCAGCCAATGCTTTAGTAGCTCAAGCTAGTGTGCTATGCTATACATATAATAGTTGTGTATATAAGTGTATTGTGCAGTTTGTTGTATATTGAGTATTGAATATGTGTATTTTTCTGTTGTACTTTCACATTATTAAGACGAGTGTCTTCCCATAAAAGCAAGAAAAGACCAAGCCTTGTGGTGTATGGAAGGATTCATTTTTAGCTGGCTGTCGGGCAGTGCAGAAGTGAAACGCACTGTTTTGTTCATGTCATTATGAAAAATCTGGTTAGATCAAAGGCAAATCTATGTTGAATCCACCTCTAGTTTTTTTGGTTTGTTTTTAAACCTCCAGGTGTTCAAAAACTCAGGCTATACATAAAAAAAAAAATATATATATATATATATATATATATATATATTATCGGTTATCGATATCGGTATCGGCTTTGAGGAGCAGGAAGTTATCGATATCGATATCGGTTTCAAAAAATGGATATCGTCCACCCCTAGTTTGTTTTTAAAGTGTTTCCATTTAGTTTTATTGATTTGGGTGGATAAACTACCCGAGTGGCAACAGTGAATATGACATAACTCTTCTAACATGGCTGGATCCAGCTGCTCCCTGTTAAGACCAACATAAGGTTGTAAATTTTTGTTTGTGATAATATGATTGTTTATGCATTCGTAATTTAGCTTAGAGCAGTGGTTCTTAACTGAGGTTCGGTGAGTAAGCCTCAGGGGTTTGGTTAAGGTTAAGAAATGTAGAGCCCTATGTTGTATGCCGACTAAATCTAGGAAAAGTGGCATTTTTTAGACCAATTTTTGGACTGGTTTGCTCTCAGTTAACAGGCTTTATTCCATTTTTTTTCAACTGACAACCCTTTATCTTATGGGAGTAGAAATCTGTTTGCTTAGTGGAAGGTTGACTGGCACTTGGTTTGAGGTATAAGTATAACAGACCTACAGACAGCGTGAACTGCACAGCAGATAATAAAAAAAAAATTGCCTCATTAGACGCCATGAAAATAGTGTGTGATGAAAGGATGCGACAACAAAATGAGAATGTAGTCCTGAAAAAAAAAGAAAAAAAAAAACAGTGTGAAATGAAATAGGTTTCATTTTCCAACGAGAAAATTACTAGGAAAAGGCAAAACTATTTGTAGTAAATTTGACTATTTGTAAGAAATTTGAACAGGAATTCACTTAGCTTGCTAGGTTTTGAATTCATTAAAAAATGGCTTTATTACGAAATTCCCAAGGGTTCGGTAAATGCCCCTGTGAAACTCGTATGGTTCGGTACCTTTAGCAAGGTTAAGAACCACAGGTTTAGAAGTATATTTAGCTGTTTGCTTTTTTTTTGTGGGAATATGTGTTTGGATGATTTGTTAAGATCACTGTAAAAAAAAAACTGAAAAAAATGTGAGCACTTTATAGCATTTAAGCTAGTGGTCTTTTGCTATGCAAGTTAGCTAATTGTACTTTTGTTGTACTTTGAGCTTCATTGACTATTTTTTATTTAACTAATTGAATTGTGAAATGAAAGTGCAATAATGAATAGTTTGAAAAAACCCTTGGGAATTTTGTTTTGTGTTCACATTTAATGCTCTTTGCAATGTTAGCAAGCCTTTCTTTTAAATCTCCTGAAATTGATTCTGCAATGCATTAATGTTCCTAATCCGATTACTCGATTATTCGAACTAACGGGTAGAATATTGATTGCTTAAATAATTGATAGCTGCAGCCCTACCGCTTGCTACGCACTCAGCTGTAAACAAAGGATAAACAAGGATACCCTTGTATAATGATAGATGTTCAATCGTGTAGCATCAAGTAATCCTTCTTCTGTGAATTTCAATAGGTTTATCACTCGCAGATGTCAATAGCAGTTACTCAGGTAAAATGCAAATGCTTTGACATTGATGAAATAATCTTTTAAAAAATCGGTTGAAAAATAAATCTTGTTACTGTTTTGAATTAATTTTTATGTCGCAAATTGAAATAAGTTTATCACTAATAGACGTCCAATCCAGGGCTGCAGCTATCGATTATTTTTAGTAGTCGATTAATCGATGAACTAGTTAGTTCGAATAATCGAGTAATCGGACATGGAACATAAAAAAATAAAATGCCTGAGCTAAGCCTCAAACATTATAAAAAATAAATAAATGAGGATCTAAGTTCAACAAAACAACAATTGGCTAACTTACATAGCAAAAGTCCGCTAGCTTAAATGTGATAAAATGCTAACTTTTTTTTACAATTCTCCTCACAAATTGTTTTAACACATAATCCCACAAAACTGGCTAAATATATCTAGAAAAGAAGTTATGAATGAATTAAAAAAGCATTAGCTCAAACAAAAACTTTGCTTATGTTTGTCTTAACAGGGACCAGCTGAATTCAGCCATGTGAAATGAGTTATGTCATATTCACTGTTGTCACTAGAGGGCAGTGTATCCTCCCAAATCAATAAAACTAAATGCAAACACTTTCAAAACAAACCATGACAACGCCACTTTAATTAAATGAATACTCAAAGCAGCAAAATTTAATTCAAATCTTTTTTCTAATCGAATTTGAGCGGGAAGGTGGCATTGAATGAACAGCCCTCCCACTTCAAATGGATTAGACGTCTCGTGAGATCAATACAGTATCAGCATCAGGTATCGGGAGCCCAAGAATGGTATCGGCACCACTATTAGTTTTAATTCCTTGTTCTTTTTCTGCTCAGAGGACCTGGCAAAGTTCTACTGTACTATCACTACTGCCACGTGGAGGAGCCGCACGTCGTCTGCGCTTGGCAGAGAGCTTTGTGCCAGCGTCTCCGCCTAACCGGCAAGGTACGCAATCCAGTAGTTGCGAGGCAGCGTGTCTTTACTTCTCACCAAATGTGACAAATGTCATATTTTGCTTCAGGTGAGAGTGGGTACAGAGGGCATCAACGGAACCGTTGGTGGGACCCGCGTCGCCACTGAGGTCTACGTGGATGCCATGTGCTCGCATCCGCATTTCCACATGGTAAAAAAGGATTTTAAGGTAGGGTATTTGCCAAAATATGACGTTCCGACCCACGTGGCAATGAGTGATCATGTTTCAGCACCATCGTTGCATGTGTTCAGACAAGCGACGGCGGTTCTGAGTGTTTTACCGAGCTGAAGGTGGGGGTCTTCAAGGAAATTGTCCCAATGGGATTGGACCCCAATGTTCTCTCCTATCGACTCGCAGGTAAGTATGAACTGATGCTAGGTTGCCATGTCAACCGGAAATATGACGTTTTTTTGCAGTTATAGTTAGCTTGGTTTGTTTTCACTTTCTGAACCATCCTAAAAGTACTAGAATTTAGAAAAAAAAAAGTTTTTTCTAAGTGTAAAAAGTATTGTTGCACCGATACCAGTTTTTTGTGTGCCGATACCACTTTTTTTAATTATTATTTTTGAACAAATATATACATTATTTTTTACTGCATACTCTAAACACCATTAGAGGGGCCGATAACCGCTTTTTGGAGCCGATATTCATTTGCAGGAAAAGTTCCCGTACAAAAAAAAAATAATGCAAACACTGAACTCCATTGAAATGCATGAAGCATGTTTATTGAATCACACAAATTACCATTACCATAACATTATTACCAATACTAGTATCAGTATTGGTGCAACACTAGTAAAAAACATTGTATATGTTTTTCTGATCAGGAGTTCATCTAGAGCCGGAGGAATTTCACAAAAAGGTAGAAGCTCTGATGGCTGAGGGCGATGAGCACAGTGACACCGTCCTGCTGGACTGCCGTAATTTTTACGAGAGTAAAATTGTACGTAACGACATCCTTCTTTTTTATTGATGAGGTGAACTAGGTGATTTCAAACTCTCTTCATCGCATCCAATCAGGGTCAGTTCTCGGGATGTCTGGCTCCAGACATCCGCAAGTTCAGCTACTTCCCAGACTACGTGGACCAGAACTTGGAGCTCTTCCGAGACAAGAAGGTGCTCATGTACTGCACTGGGGGAATTCGCTGTGAGAGAGGATCCACTTACCTCTGCTCCAAAGTAAGTTTTTGCTTATTCTAAGCATGTGCAGGTATGAGATTCTGACGGTATGATAAACTTAAGCAAAAATATCACTAGAGCTGAAACGAATATTCGAGCAACTCGAGTAACTCGAGTTTAAAACTGATCCGAGTAATTTTATTCACCTCGAGTAATCGTTTATTTTGACAGCTCTAAGCACCACGTTTTGCTCGGAGTACTTTTAATGCGGGACAACGCGCTGATGTCACGTGCGTGGAGGAAGAAGCCAAAAAAAAAAAAAAAAACGACGCCGACGTTGCTAAATACTAGCCCGCACGATGCTACGTTGGTAGCAGGTAGCGTCTGATGAGTTTCATAGAGATCACATGTATGTTGAACTAGATGCAAAATGACAGACTCGGCCGCGTCTGGGCAGCGTTAGGAAACAGCCGCCATCTTAAAGCAGTAGAGCGCTAAGCGCTAATAAAGAGCGCTAAGCGCTAATAAATAAGATTGACAATACTGTCACTAGCTCACGTAACAGCCCTGCGGAGGGCTAGGTTTCTATTAATTATGACCACTGTCGATGCATGGCTAACGTGTCTTACATACAGGCTTTAACATAACATCGCGTTGTGGAGCGATGAGGGTGTAAAATAAAAACTCAATAATGCTAACTATCAATTTTAGCACATTAGTCATTGCTGGATAAAACACCAAGTAGAACTGGTCCCTAATGTGCTCCAATACAGCCTGTATCATACATTTATTTTGAACACTGCAAAAACTCAAAATCCTATCAGGACTTACAGTTTAGACTAACTTAAAACTTAACTAGAACTTAAAAGTGGCTTGACACAAATAGAAATTCAATTGAAACGCGTGGGAAAAAATCCTAACTTTTAAGTGATGTGTGTTACCAAGCGTAACGGCATTTTTAGGTATGTACATCAGGGGTCGCGTTAACCGGATATTTTCCGTCGTTGACCGGTTTTTTAAAACGGTGACGGAAAAAACTGATATCCGTCCGCATTTTGACAGGTTGCAATTCACACCCCAGACCACAGGGTGGCGAGTCAGCATATTAATTAGCTATTGTCTCTCTTAATGCATGACGTCGTTGGCTCTTCTGTCAGAATATTGTAGCGTCACCGGGGTCTGGCGGCGGCACCGTGATTGACACATCAACGCGAGGTTCTTATTGGTGCACCCGGTGTGCCAGCGCGTCATCCAATCACCCAATCACATGACGTCACAACTCCGCCCCCCTGACCGGAGCCGCCATATTGTGTGTCAGCTCGTCATATTTACACATTACCGCTACGTACATGCCTCCTATTACGGCGTGTTTTTCTGCTCGTTAATATTAATAATCAAAATGGTGAAGGCGTGTGTGGCGGTTGGTTGCTGTAACAGAGAAGATAGACGGAGAGACTTGAAGTTCTACCGTATTCTGAGAGACCCGAAGATGAGAGCGAGATGGACTGCTGTAATTCGACAACAAATCTGGGCACCAAACGATCACCACAGACTATGTAGTAGTCTTTTTATATCTGGTAAGATGCATTTAATATATATTTAGAAGATTTTGGGCTGACAACCACAATTAAGATCATTGTGTGACGTTGGTGATTGGGGTCTATATCGTTGCCTCTTTTTCTTTGGGGGCGGAGTTGTTGGTAAGCAGAGTAAAAAGGGAGAAAAATACCACGACTTCCGTGTCTAATTTTTCGCCGCCAAGCAAGTGTTACAATATTAATTAAAAATGAATGAAAACTAAAGACTATTGAATATGTCATCATTATCATTTAAAAAATTGAAGTGACGGGTAAAAATAGACTATGACCGGATTTTTATGACCCTGTCAGTCAAAATGACAGACAACAAAAATGTCTAGCGCAACCTCTGATGTACATATATATATTTTTTAATAAGATCTAAAGGTTTTTTGAGTGAAAGCAGTGAATTAGTCTTTTTTTTTTCTAGTTACATCTGAGATGCAATTGTTGGCTGTTTTCAACAATATACTGTACATCGAAAATAAAGTCATTGATTGACCGAAAATGGTTCAAGATTAGATGAAATGTCTTGTTATCTCGTGTATATTTATAATTGCTCTTCACCTAAAAATATATTTGTGTTATCCGATTAATCGATACAATTTTCAGTCGATTACTCGATTACTAAAATATTCGATAGCTGCAGCCCTAAATATCATGTTTTCACATTATCACAGAATTACGATTACAACTCTAAAATGTGTTACTTTGAGATATCTGGGTAAAAAAATAAACTTTTTTCCATTGAAAAGGATTTTTATTTTTCAAAACATTAGCAAACTGGAACATATGTACAGTATAATGTTAAGTTAAAATAAAAAAAAAAACAACAACAAATATTCTAGATAAAATTAAAATAAATGCAGTCCTTTTGGTGAGCGTAAACCCACAGCCACACTTAACATTATTATCATCAGAACAAAAATAATTGAATTATTTTCCATAAAAACCACGTGTGGATGACTAGTATCATGTTGACATTAAACACACACTCTCACTTTCGGAGAAAAAAAGCACGTTTTACCACCACTAGACACACTAAACACACTGGAGTTAACTCTCGTAGGTGGTGGGAAACATTTGTGATAGTGTTAACTAACCTTTAATTTTGTATAAATGCAAAACCATATTGGAGGTATTGCCTCCTCAGCAGCCACCCTCTGCAAACATGTTTTACATGTCGGTTGGCCCTCCTCCTCTAAGCCGCGGCCGTCTATAACTTTACTGTAGCCGAAGTATTCCCTTTCCAGCGATTTCGTTTTCGTCGATGGGGGGAAAAAGTTCAGGACTTTCACCTCCTCCAGCCATTGTGTAGCACAGCTGACTCATTGACACTGAGCAACAGCCAGTGGGGGAGGGATTTCTCCTTGCATTTATGGTACATAAAAAATAGCTAATACCTTAGGGACGGTATGACGGAAAATTTTGGCAGTTCCGAAACCCCGACGTTTTCATACCACGGTATAGCTTGAAACTGGTTATCTGCACATGCCGCAGTTTGTACTAATGTTTTGTTTTCACATAATTATTTATCAGTTAGCGTCCGCACATCATTAAAAACAATCACGTAAACTTGCCCCAAGTATTCAACCACAATTGAAAACACACAATAAACGGTACAAAAGGTGTTATATACTGGTATTGCCTCCGTGGATGCTTCACAAGCAACAAAAGTGCACGCAGTGAGTTTCGTCTTTTTTTTTTTCAAATGTTGACCTTAGTTTTTGTGATGCATGCATTTATTTTGGCGCAGGAAGCGTAGAACAGGAAGCGATCGCATGAACAGATGTTCGCCACCCACCCCACACGCACACAGAACAACCATCAGCCGGGTGGCAGAGGTGACAGCCTGCGCGCACATTTTGTTTCTTGTGAAGTATCGTCCAGAGGCGACGGCTGTATATAACACCTTTTGTACTGTTTATTGTGCGTTTTCAATTGCGGTTGAATACTTGGGGCGAGTTCATGTGTTTGTTTTTGATGATGTGTGGACGTTATCGGTGATACATGGTAATCGTTTGTTATTACTCTATCAGCAGCTACTTGTCAATGCAAATTTGAATTGCTGTTATTGAAGATGAGACTGACTTAATTTCATTTTGTTTTAGTTTTATTCTGCAAGTGTTGATTTCATGAGCAGCTGAATAAAGTCAGCAAACCACACGGACGTCTGACTTTGTCATTTCAGAGTTTAGTTCGCTGTCTAGCTAGGACTTGGTGCCAACGTCTTAGCGAGGACAAAAATGGCATGTTTTTGGATAATTTTTTTTTTTTTTTTTTTTTAATTCAGAGTGTGTTTTGAGGTATTCAAAGGGTTAATTCCGATATACACGGAAATCTGGGTTACATCGCCAGCGCAGGAACTGAATTCATTCGGAAACTGCGGACTACCTGTATACTTATAAGTCCGCAACTAATTAATCAATCCTGATACAAAAAAATCAAAATCGGGCTCCGAGGATCGATAGATACAGTTCCTTGCTACAAAGCCACCAAGTTTCAAGATGATCGGTTCACGAATGACAGAGGAGTAGGACGTCAAAGTTAGTGTCCACAAGAACAACAAAAACCTGAGTGGCGATATGACAGGCCTTCAGCCTTTAAAAAACTGTTACTTCACAAGCGCCTTGTTGAAGTTACTCTACTTATACCTAATATTTCCCTAATTGTTTGTAGAAAGTATGTAAAGAAGTTTACCAGCTAAAAGGTGGAATCCACAAATACCTGGAACGCTTCCCGGACGGCTTCTACCGCGGGAAGCTCTTCGTTTTTGACGAGCGCTACGCCATCTCCACCAACAACGACGTCATCGCGGGTGAGCTGACCTTCACCGCTCCTCTTTGTTCCGCCTTTTCAGCCCTTACCTTTACTCTTTCTTTAGTTTGCAGGTACTGCGGACGACCTTGGGACCGTTACCAGCTGTGCACCACGCGCTTCTGCCGCCAGCTTGTCCTCTCCTGCACCGCCTGCCGCTCGGAGGGGCGTAGCGCCTGCTGCCTCGGCTGCTCGACTGGCGGCGCGCGGCGTAAAGAAGAGTGCGAGTGCACGGATGGACGTCTCAGGATCCCTCATGATGTCATTGATGACGAAAAGCCCATTCATTAGGTACACTAGGTTGATGATCACACAGATGGCAGGAAAAGTGGGAAGCTTTAGGTACCATAGGCAGTGATTTTTGGGGCAGTGGGGCGCACAACATGTTGATGACCCTGAAACGCAGTGTCAGCAATAAAAATAACTGAAGTTGAAAATGAGCGTTTCTTGTTTCCCATCATTCTTGAGGGGAATTCTAAATCAGGCTACTTAGGACAGCTATACTTTTCGCCAAGATCGTCATCCACTGAAAATGGTACGCCTGCTGATGTCGTGCAAACTTAGCCACATCAAAAATTGTATCCCCTGGATCTTTTTTTAGTCATATTATGTAACATACGTACTGAACGTATAAAAAAATAGGCAATGTTTTACTGTTTTACTCATAGGATGACCTATAACTGCTATTACTATAATTCAAGGCCTGTATGGAGTTTCTCCAGTTTAACTCATTCACTCCCAGCCATTTTCAACGGTGCAACCCCTTTCCCTTCCGGCCGTTTTACTGGATTTTGACTGATTTGCAAGGCCCACAGAAAATTTTGTTCTATTGCTATATAAACATGGAACCCACCAAAAGAAAGATCAGGCTCTCTTCTTTCAGCAGGAAAAAAGTAAGTTCATATCTTTTTCCATTCTTTAGAAATCAGTATTAGAAAATAGCGTAGTTTGAGTTAAATTTCTGATGAAAAAACAGAGAAATTGAGCTTTTTGTGAAAGCAGACATTTCAAGCATAACTTTGACTTTAACACAGCTATTTTTTGCTTTATTTACATCCCAAACATCTAAATAATGTCTTCCTTTTACAAAATAACATAAACAACAAGACAAATAGAGCTTTTGATAGCAAAGTAACAATTTATTTACACATAACTAACTGAGAGATGACGCTGTTGTGGCCACGATAGCCAGTTAAACTTTTCCCTCATCGCCGCCTGTCTCATAAAGATGGATTTTTTTGAGTCTTTGTGGGGTCTGCTCGGAGAGCAGCACGGACTCAACTAGAGCTGAAACGAGTACTCGAGCAACTCGAGTAACTCGAGTTTAAAAACTGATCCGAGTAGTTTTATTCACCTCGAGTAATCGTTTATTTTGACAGCTCTAAGCATCACGTTTTGCTCGGACTACTTTTAATGCGGGACAACGCGCTGTCACGTGCGGAGAGGAAGAAGGAAAAAAAAAAAAATTTACTGCAGCCGACAGCCGCCACAAACGACGCCGACGTTGCTAAATACTAGCCCGCACGATGCTACGTTGGTACAGGTAGCGTCTGATGCGTCTCATAGAGATGACATGTATGTTGAACTAGATGCATAATGACAGACTGGCCGCGTCTGGGCAGCGTTAGTAAACAGCCGCCATCTTAAAGCAGAAGAGCGCTAATAAGTAAGATTAACGTTACTGTCGCTACTAGCTCACGTAACGTTAGCCCTGCGGAGGGCTAGGTTTCAATTAATTATGACCACTGTCGATGCGTGGCTAACGTGTCTTACATACAGGCTTTAACATAGCATTGTGGAGTGATGAGGGTGTAAAATAAAAACTTAATCATGCTAACTATCAATTTTAGCTCAGTAGTCATTGCTGGATAAAACACCAAGTAGCACTGGTCCCTAATGTGCTCCAATACAGCCTGTATCATACATTTATTTTGAACACTGCAAAAACTCAAAATCCTATCAGGACTTACAGTTTAGACTAACTTAAAACTTAACTAGAACTTAAAAATGGCTTGACACAAAGAGAAATTCAATTGAAACACGTGGGAAAAAATCCTAACTTTTAAGTGATGTGTGTTATCAAGCGTAACGGCATTTTTAGGTAAGATATATATATATATTTTTTTTAATAAGATCTAAAAGTTTTTTGAGTGAAAGCAGTGAATTAGTCTTTTTTTTTTTTATTCTAGTTACATCTGAGATGCAATTGTTGGCTGTTTTCAACAATATACATCGAAAATAAAGACATTGATTGACTGAAAATGGCTCAAGATTAGATGAAATGTCTTGTTTTCTCATGTATATTTATAATTGCTCTTCACCTAAAAATATATTTGTTTTATCCGATTACTCGATTAATCGATAGAATTTTCAGTCGATTACTCGATTACTAAAATATTCGATAGCTGCAGCCCTAGACTCAACGGCATCGTCCGCTGCACTGGTGGCCACAGTCGTTCTGCTCTGTCTTCCAGCGCCTGGCACCCCGGGCGTCGTCTAAGTTGTTCTCCATTCGGTCGTATTCCGCCGGTGCCCGGCCGTTCGTTGCCGTTGTATCGGGTTGCGGGTCTTACCAAATGTGGTACTGCCCTCCAGTGGCCAGTTTTATTGCTTTAAAATGGATTTTCAGCTTTGTGCTTTGGAGCTAAATTGAATCAGAACCCAGAGATGTCTCTTGTAAAAAAAAAAAAAAAAACGTAAAAGACGTATAAATACGTCTTTGGGATACTGAAACAATTAAAAATAGAACGTATTTGTACGTTTTTGGGAGCAAATGAGTTAATAAACGTCGATGTCCAAAATATATAACTTCAGTTCTTTTCTGGCTTCAATTAATTGTTTAAGTTGACATAACCCGTGTGTGTGAGTGTGTGTGCGCGCCCCTGCGGCCAGGGGATGCAATTTTTGACCGGGGTAACTACATTAGCAAGACACCGATTGGGGCTCTGTTGTACAATTAGCGTCTTTAGTGGGGCAAATTGCTCGCTCACCATTTTGGCGGTGCGCTGCGGCGTTTCATGGTCCACATTTTCAATACTTGGTTCCTGCTCAGTAGTTGTTGTCGCTTTTGAAAGCTTAGGTTTGAAAAAAAAATACGTATAACCATCTTGCCTTTTCAGTCTTCAGGTGGTTTTGGCTAAAAAAAGCAAATGAGCGTCTAAGGTGCTTGTCACATGATCTGTTGGAAAAATAATTTTGACCCATTATAAAAATATCTTTTTTCTTTATTTCATTCATTTTTTTTGTCTTTGTTTTATTGCTTTACAACTTTTATAGACAATATTTTACCGGAATTTTTATTTTTAATTTTAAAATCATATATAGGAAAGTCAATTACATGCAATGACACTTTTCGGCCACTTTACAGACCCCCTCAAGTTATAAAAGACGTATCATTCAACTAGTTGCCAGTCGACATTTCATCACAAATGTTATGAAAATATTTTATGAAGGTTGAAAAGTTACCTAGTTTTTCTTTAAAACTTTAAAAAATGAATTCAAACTAATTGTAAAATATTAAAAAGAATAAATAAAAATTCAAATAAGTGTGGCCTCTGTCTACTTGCTTCGGGAATTTTGATTTTTTTGTTTTTGTTTTGTTTGATAAGTTTCTTGTGACCTAACAAAGCTTAACTATTGGCTGCCATTGATGGCAATAGACCTCCAATCCATTTCAACTGTACGTCTATTGCAGGCAACAGGTATTTTCAAGATCAGTTTCCCTCCTTTACCAACTACTTTTATGAAACTATAAAGATTGAAAAGTTACGTAGTGTTCCTTTAAAGAGAAAAACAAGCTATTCATTCATATAATTTTTTACTTTGTATGCTTCAAGCTTTTGTCAATAATTGAAGTAGACTTATATCGGGTGCGATGACGTTTCAAACTTGTCAACACTGCAGAAGTGGAGCTTTTATTTGTGTTAACAGCACAACATGGTGTATCTAATTAAGTGGATTTTCTTATATTTAACCAATAAAAGACTAATTTGGGAGGCTTTTAATTGATTTTGGTGTGGAAAATATTTTATCTTGAGTCTACAGTATTGCCTTATTTCAGGGGTCCCCAAACTACGGCCCGCCCCCACATTTGGTCAGGCCCCCTGAACAATTAAAAAAAATATTATTTTTTTTATTTTTTATGTGTTATTTATTTCCTGGCTTTTTCTGTGAAGAACCCAGAGAGGGTTATTTGGTTATTATCTATTTAATTAATAGTAAAGATGTCCCGATCGATCGGCATCCCGGTCGATCGGGTCCGATCACGACATTTTTAAAGTATCGGAATCGGCAAAAAAATATCGGACATGCCTTTTTTAAATATATATATATATATATATATATATATATATATATATATATATATATACAGTGGTACCTCTACATACGAAGTTAATCCGTTCCAGGACCTTGTTTGTAAGTCGAAATGGTCGTATGTCGAGCAGGATTTCCCCATAGGAATACATTATAATTCCATTAATTCGTTCCACAGCCCAAAAACCTGCACTAAATCCTTAAAAAATACTGCTGGTGCTATTACAAATGGCAATTACACGTAGCAAAACAAATAAATTATAAATCAAAATTGGAATAATGTAATAAAAAGAATAATAATAATTCCTGTAATAGTGTAACGAATCGGGTTCTAATAAGGCGGACGTTTTTTTGTGTACCTGAACGCACCGCGGGGCTCACGTGCCAGAGACAGACCGGTGAGCTTGAGTTTCACTTTCACTTTGAATGTTCTCTTGAGAACACCATCAATTGCGGCAGACAGCAGGCGTTTTGTGTTGAATAAGTTGTAAAAGAAATGATGAAAACGTGGCGAAGCTGGCGATTTCTTTGGAGACAATAAGAATTGTCAGCTTAATTTATAAAGACTGGCGAACGATGGTCGGAGGAGGACCGTGGAGATGTATTGTTGAGCCATTTCACGGATGCCCACCCCACGCTCATATTTTTCTGTCATTTGCATCTTCATTTCGAAGGTAAGCATCAACTTTTTCCTTGTTTCACCACCTGTACCAACCTTTTCTGAAACCTGTGTTGATTTGTCACACAAGAAAATCCGCCGTGCATTCGTCTGCGGTGCTGCCATTGTCGTCGTATTTCGAGCATGTCGTCGGATGTAGAAACAAATGGCGAGTCAAATTATACGTCGGATGTCGAAAAATTCGTGTGGCGAAGCGATCGTATGTAGAGGTACCACTGTATATATATTTATTTTTTAAATGACGTTACAGACAAAATGTCTTACACTCATCCAGAGTCTTTAGTTTTGGCTTAAAGTAGGGCTATCAAATTTATCGCGTTAACGGCGCTAATTACTTCTTTTTTAGTTAATTGCGTTAAAATATTCAACGCAATTAATGCATGCGCTGCACGACCCACTCATGCATTGTCGCATTCAATCTATATTGGTGCCGATTTACCTATATATAGAGCTAAAAGGCAACGTAAAATTAGTAGAGTGAATTTTGGCAGTCTTAAGGCCTTTTTTTAATTGGCTACAGCCTTATAATCCCTTTCTTAATTAGAAATATCGTGGGAAAGCAATGTGGGGAAGAAAGGTAGTAGTTGATCTTTTTCTTTACACCCTATGTTATTTCCCAATGCAGAGAAGATATATCAATTGGTGCCACTACGTACAGTCATGGTTGCACTTCCCATCATGCATTTGGGCAGAACAGTTAAATGGCTACAGTATCATTTACTGAAAGCTCAACAAATACACTGGATGGTAATATTTAGTCACAATATACAAAGTCACATTTATCCTTTAAGAATTACAAGTCTTTCTATCCGTGGATCCCTCTCACAGAAAGAATGTTAATGTAAATGCCATCTTGAGGATTTATTGTCATAATAAACAAATACAGTACTTATGTACTGTATGTTGAATGTATATATTCGTCCGAGTTTTATTCATTTATTTCTTAATGCGTTGCCAAAATGTTTATGATCGGGAAAAATTATCGGGAATAATTGGAATTGAATCGGGAGCAAAAAAAAAGCAATCGGATCGGGAAATATCGGGATCGGCAGATACTCAAACTAAAACGATCGGGATCGGATCACGAGCAAAAAAACATGATCGGAACAACCCTAATTAATAGTGTTATTATTATAAAATATATTATATTATATTATTATTTTATTTACTTTTGTTCCGTGAAGAATCCAAAAAGGATTTTTTGATTGTGGCTTTCTGAAAAACAATAAATGTTTACATTTAGGCACTCATGCAATCGGCACACTTTTTCTGTCACAAACTGACCCCGGCCCCTCATCAGAGAAGGGAAAAGTTATGTGGCCCTCACAGGAAAAAGTTTGGGGACCCCTGCCTTATTTTAAGGAAAATTTCCCGTTAATTTAAAAAATGTATATATGTAGTTACGCTTAACGGCCAACAGGTGGAGCCATTCCCTTGCCAATTTTGTTCTGTAGACGGCAGGCAAAATTGTACATTTGAATTAATCGATGCTTTGTCAAATAATACACTTAATATATACCTTTAATTTTATATTAAGCTGAGTTAGTACTTAACTCATTTACTACTAATGACGGTGATGGACGTCCAATCCATTCCAACTGGGATGAAGCAAATTAACATTAGTTTATTCACCTTCTCCAAGTTGAAATGGACTGGACGTCCATCGCCGTCATTGGCAGCGAATGAGTAAATATTCGCATTTCGTCGTTTTATACGACACACGTTTTTTCGCCATTGACTGTAACCAACGCGCTCCCAAATTTGTCTCCCGACGCGCCCGCTCCCTGATTGGCCAGAGTGCTGATTGGCCTCGCCTCTGATTGGCCGAAAGTTCAGAGTGGGGGCGGGCTCAATCTGTCCAGAGCAGCACTTTGTTTTCTGCCTGCGGCTCAAAGTTTGAGGACGCCGAGTCAAGCTTCACCCCGGGCGCTTTTTACAATAATCCGTCCCCTTCCACCTTGCATTTTTCCACTTACTATAACAGTATTTTATTATATTTCTACTACCAAACTAGTCGCTCCACCTAATATTTGTCGTGTTTTCATGCAAGAGGCGCATCAAACTGCTGGATTAAACCGTTGACGTAATTATTCAATCATTTTCTGGGGGAGGATGATCTAATTTAATCTGCTGGTTGGTGGAAATATTTTACTCCAAGTAAGTTATTGGCATGATGTCATACATTTTTGCACGTGTTACGTCTTGATATTTGTGTACATGTGTAAAAACTCCTTTGCATGTGATTTTTAAACTAGTGGCCCGTAGAGGTGGGAACGTCTGGGTAGTACTTCAATTTGCGATACAAGGCTCACGATAACGATTAACCTACAACAGGGCGATACACAGGTCACGAAATAAATCTATGATACAACTATTAAGGAAAAAAAAGCTATTTCGTAAACAGGAAAAATAATGTGTGACAATCTGTCAAATAATTCATTTAAACTTGGAGAACTGCCTTTGCTCACATTTGAGTGCTATACAAATAAATTCGCCTTGCCTTTGAAATGGATTCATAACGATAAATCGGTCTGGATCAATCAGTTAAGTAACAATTCAATCAAATCCTGCGCTCTATTTACCCGATGCACAATATCAAATTGATGCTAATTTCACTTAAACAATGGTAGCCTCATACTGTACTTATTTATGCCAGTTCTGGAGTCTATATTCGCATTTTTATTTGAAAAAAAAAATCTTTTCATCTTTATCTTGTATCCATAAAAAACCAAATGTACTAAATTTTGTGGTTAAGGCAATGACAAAGACTATTCCATTCTATTCTGAACGGAAAAGATCAACATCGGCATTTTCTAGGTGTGTCATTTTGTTCAATTTTTCAGTGATGTAATTGTCAAAAACGTCAAAATTGCTTTGTAATTTTATGTTGCTGTAGTTAAAAACCCAATTTACTGTTTTAGTACAGTTTTAACTCGATCGGAGGCCTTTGAATCAAGTCAAAAGCCATACATTGGCAGTGTTTTTAATCTTACTTAAAAAAAGTAATTAATTACAGTTACAAATTACTTCTCCCAAAAAGTAATTGCGTTAGTAACTCAGTTACCTGAATGTAAAAGTAATTAGTTACTTGACAAAGTAACTGATGATAATTTTCATGTTTTTTTTTTCTTAAAAAAAAACGGAAAAAAAAAAAAAAAAAACTGGTCACACAATATGAAGTTTAAATGGTTTTTGGGACAACAGGGGTATTGCGGATATTGCGATAACTAGATAATAATAATTAGGGTTGTTCCGATCATGTTTTTTTGCTCCCGATCCGATTGCTTTTTTTGCTCCCGATTCAATTCCAATCATTCCCGATAATTTTTCCCGGTCATATACATTTTGGCAATGCTTTAAGATAAAAACGAATAAAACTCGGACGAATATATACTTTCAACATACAGTACATAAGTGCTGTATTTGTTTATTATGACAATAAATCCTCAAGATGGCATTTACATTATTAACATTCTTTCTGTGAGAGGGATCCACGGATAGAAAGACTTGTGACTATGTATATTGTGACTAAATATTGCCACCTAGTGTATTTGTTGAGCTTTCAGTAAATGATACTGCAGCCATGCCCCAATGCATGATGGGAAGTGGAACCATGATGGGAAGTGGACCCATGACTGTGTGTAGTGCAACCCATTGATATAAATTCTCTGCGTTGGGCAATAAAATAAGGTGTTAAGAAAAAGATCAAATGCTACCTTGCTTCCCCACATTGTTTCCCATGATATTTCTAATCGTAGGGAGAGGGATTGTTAGGCTTTAGCCTATTAAAAAACGGCTCCAAAGGCTGCCAAAATTCACTTAATCATTTTACGCTGCCTTCTATCTCTCTAAATGGGTAAAACGGTGCTATTACAGATTGAGCGTTTCATTGAGCGTGCCATTCGGGGGCCCTAAGCAAAATAATGCCAAGGGGCCCATATTTTTGGCCCACCATTTCGGCACAGTGTACTGTGAAACCCAAACATTCAATCCAACCCATCGTCCATATTTTGTATATTAATCAGATTTAGTTGCACTGCATACTTCAAACTTCTCACCCCAAATGATTGTCAGTACTTACATTAGATGGCGCCAAACCATTTTCCAAAAGAGGAAAAGAAAGAAGTTAATGAAGAACTTTTATTTTTTAAGCTTGTAATCAAGTATCAAAACTCACAAAAGTCAAATAAAGCAAACTGTAGTAAACGGATGTTTGCACAGATAAACGGCCATGCACGCCACATTATTCACGATGCTCAATTAACAACGTATAAAATGAGGTTGCCAGATTGGGGGCCCCTTAGTGGTCAGGGGCCCTAAGCAGCAGCATAGTCTGCGTATAGGCTGGGCCGGCCTTGATCGTCGGGAGAGGGATTGTAAGGCTTTAGCCATTTAAAATAAGCCTCCGAAGGCTGCCAAAATTCACTCTACCTATTATACGCAGCCTTTTATCTCTCTATAGGTAAAATGGCGACATTACAGATTGAGTGGGACAATGCGTGAGTGGGTCGTGCACCGCATGCATTAATTGCAACGTGATACATTTAAAAAAACTTATTACCGCCGTTATTGGGATAAATTTGATTACCCTATTTTAGGCCTAAACTAAAGACTTTGGATGAGTATAACATATTATGTCTGTAACTTTAAATACATTTAGAAAACGGTTTAATTTAAAAAAAAATAATAATAAAAAAAGGCATGGCCGATATTTTTTTGCCAATTCCGATACTTTGAAAATGACGTGATCGGGACATCTCTAATAATAATAATAACTAGATATTAACCTTTGCAATGTGTGGAAGTCATTTAATGTTGTGAATCAATCGTTAAAGTTGTTAAAATTGCCCCCGTTATTGCATTAGTTCCCTCCCGTCTATTTTCGACATGTGTAAGTTTTAAAACTTTCATCTTTTAAAGATAGATTTAAGTCACGTTTTGCTGATTTAGGAGCATTTTAAATAAAAAGTGACCTAGGTTCGCCAGGAAGGTTCTCTACAACAGAGCCTTCATGAGAAGTCTACTGCTTTAAGATGGCGGCTGTTTACTCACGCATCTAGTTCTTTATTATATATGTTGCTAATGCAGCCGTGTCTGTCATTTGCATCTAGTTCTGTATATATGTGATATCTACCGAAGCATCATGTGGGCGTAGTTTGTAGGCTATCGGCTACAGTCAGGTATTATTGGAGCCACCTAGCATAGTAGCATCGCGTTTGCAACGGCGTCACACTCCCTTACCTCCTCCCGACTCCTGCTCTGCTCTCTCGTCTCGGTGAGTCAGTATTTTTCCAGACTTTTTTGCGGCAATCAAACAACATTGAATGCATAGTGACGCACGTCTTTTCTGCCTCAGTAACGGTAACGGCGTTGCCAAGATGAGAAAAGTAATTAATTAGATTACTCACTACTGAAGAAAATAACGCCGTTATATTCTAACGCCGTTATTAACAACACTGTACATTGTTATTCTCAGAACAATAAAGTTAGAACATTAAATATATTTTTTTTGGTAGTGTATTCAATTAAGAGTAGGTTAAACATGATTTCTGAAACATTGTTTTGTTTTTATACTATATGTTCAACCCAGAATTTAAGCTGTAATTTTGCTGCGATTTCTTCATCGTATCTGGTTTTTAACTGGAAAGATAATGTTTGCCCATAATAACTTGATGCTACTGTCAATTTGACATGACTTGCTGGCAGGTGCGGATTCACCCTGGTGGCATAGAGGGGCAACTGCCACCCCAGTTGGCACCAGTGTTGTTAATAACGGCGTTAGAGTATAACGGCGTTACTAACTGCTAGTGCTGCAACGATGAAGCGATTAACTCGAGTATTCGATTACTAAAAAAAACATTCGAATTACATTTTACTGCTTCGAGTATTCGTTTAGTTAAAGTGGCGTTGTAATGGTTTGTTTTGAAAGTGTTTGCATTTAGTTTTATTGATTTGGGTGGATACACTGCCCTCTACTCTGCCTCATTCCAATTGGCTGAATCCAGCTGCCCCCTGTTAAGACCAACATAAGCTAAGTTTTTGTTTGAGCTAATGTTTTTTAATGCATTCATGATTTAGTTTATAGGTATATTTAGCCATGTTATTGTGGGAATATGTGTCTGAGCCATTTGATAGTAGCATTGTAAAAAAAAAAAAAAAAAAGTTAGCATTTTGTAGCATTTAAGCTAGCGGAATTTTGCTATGTAACTTACCTAATTGTTCTTTTGTTGTACATAAATCCTCATTTATTTATTTTTTATACCGTTTGAGGCCCAGCTCAGGTATTTTAATTTTTTTATGTACCTCATCCTATTACTCGATTATTCGAACTTACTAGTTTATCGATTAATCGACTACTAAAATAATCGATAGCTGCAGCCCTACTAACTGCGTTGTTTTTTTCAGTAGTGAGTAATCTAAATAATTACTTTTCTCATCTTTGCAACACCGTTACCGTTATTGAGGATCTAAAGGCGTGCGTTACTTTGCGTTACTATGTTGGTTGAATGACGCGAGAAAAGTCTGCGAGACACAGAGAGAGAAGCGCGGGAGTGAGAAAAAGGGAGTTGTGACGCCGTTGCAAACACAATGCTAGGCTAGGTGGCTCCAATAATACCTGACTGTAGCCGACGGCCTACAAACTACACCCACACAACGCTAGATATCACATGTATATGAACTAGATGCGAAATGATAAACTTGCCGGCGTTGGTAAACAGCCGCCATCTTAAAGCAGTAGACTTCTCAGAAAGGCTCTGTTCTGTGGTAGAGAACCTTCCGAGCAAACCTAAGTAACTTTTTATCTAAAATACTCCTACTAAATCGGCAAAAGCTTGACTTGAATCTATTCTTAAATGATGAAACACATTTCGAAAGTAGACTGAAGGGAACTAATGCAATAATGTGAGAAATTTTAACAACTTTAAGGGTTGATTCACAACATATAATGACTTTCAAACATGGCAAAGGTTACTATGTTTTTTCTTTTATTTTTAGGGCCCGAGCACTAAGCGTGCGAAGGCCCTATTGTAATGCAAAGGATTATATATATATTTTTTTTTCAGGGCAAATGAAAACGGCCAAATTGGAGGCCTGAACATGCACGAAAAGTAACCAAAATGTGCGCATACATGCGGCAAAATTTATATTTCGATCATTTTGCAACGTTGGAAAAAAATGCAACAAAATGGCTCAGTGGCGCACCCTTGAAATTTTAAAATTGGCCTATAACATTAGGGTTTGTCAGCGTAGAACGATGAAATTTGGGGAGTCTATACCTTGTCCAAAACTGCTCCAAAAAAGCATTGGCACCTATATTCCAAACCCAACAGGAAATCTGTTATTTTGGATCGAATGTGAAATTTTTATCGAATTACAGGGTGCACATTTGAGACCTTGTCGCCGAGGGAGTTAGTTGGATTGTCTTCAAAATTGGTGAGACTGTTCAGGAGACATATGAGATCTTAAGTTTTGAAAATGGTGCGTTTTCAGGCGCTAAAGTCGGCCATTTTTTCAGCAAAATGACAAATTCAGTAAATGACTAATAGCTCCTTGACACAACGTTCATTCTTTTTCATATCTGGCATGTATGTGCGGTATCCAACACTTAACACGAGTGCATTCAAATATTACCCATTACGCTTAGCACCCTCTAGTGGGAACAGGAAATGCCTTTTTTTACGAGACAGGCTCCTCCTCCAAGGGAAAAAAATCTATTGACCTCAAACCTGCATCAGGGGAGCCTTAAGACATGTGTTCAGGTGCCTGATGAAAAATATTGAGGTTTGGTTGAAGCAGAAGGGTCCAACAGGAAAGTGAAAATGTCAACATTTTGTCTCGCCAAAAGTTTTGAACAGTCATAACTCGGCAGATATACAACATATCTGCAGTCATACTCTGACGGGTCCTGTAGGGGTCATTTGCATCACCTACACCTACAGCGCCAACTAGTGGTGGCAGAAAGGAGTTTTGAAAAAGGCCTCTCCTATTAGGTTTTTTCAACATAGAGTAATGAAATTTGGGGAGTCGATACCTTATGCAAAACTGCTCCAAAAAGTCTCTTGCACCCATATTCCAAATCTAATAGTAAATTGGGTATTTTGGATTGAATGTGAAATTTTTATCGATTTATAGTACCGTTTATGTTTGGAGGCCTGAACATACATGAAAACTGACCAAATTTTTCATGTACATGCAGCTTTGCGTAAATTTCTATAATGTTGCGACATTACAAAAAACTGTAACAAAATGGCTCAGTGGCGCCCCCTTGAATTGAGGCGAGTTTCGAGCAAGTTAGTTTCTCATGAGATTACGAGAAGGGAAAATCTGCCACAACCCTGACATGCGTGCCGTCCGAGTTTGGGTGACATCCGAATTGTGCCAAACTGTGAGGGTCCGTTCAGTCCTGCTTGCAGGCCTAGTTTTTTATTTTTTATTTTTTTGGGGGAAAAAAACAAAAAACATGAAAGGTAACACCACTTACTTTGCCAAGTAACTAATTACTCTCACATTCAGGTAACTGAGTTACTAACTCGATTGCTTTTTGGGAGAAGTAATTTGTAACTGTAATTAATTACTTTTTTAAAGTAAGATTAACAACACTGGTCATAAAGATGCAGTCTGCAGAATGAAAAGTGACTAAAGCGGAGATTTTATTCGTTGCCCAACACAATTTGCCTGCAGCTATTGCTGATCACTTCTGAGAATTAGCAAAAGAAATGTTCCCTGACTCAAAGATTGCATTGTTGAGTTTATTTTATCAATTGGCCTTTTTAATTGGACACACTAACAAACTAACTTCAAGTCAAACTGAATTGCGAGCTCAAATGCAGCCATCAAAAGACATGTTAGAAATTGCCAAAAGTGCTACATACAATTATAACAAAAGTCACTGTTAAATTTTAGTAATCATGATGTCGCTGAAGATAATGATTCTTCTTTGATTGCACCTGGTTATATGTGACAATATTACCAATAAATTCATATTATTTTAAAAATCTATTTTGATTTTTGTTTCATATTGCACGCTATTTAAAACGTTGTAATAATAGTCATCAATTCGTAAGGGCATACTGTAAGTCACTATTTGTAAGACTGCCAACAGCCTCGGGTTGACAGGTATGAGTACAGGCCTCTTTAATATTTTCAAGTGGGAGAACTTGCACAATTAGTGGTTGACTAAATACTTATTTGCCCCACTGTAAGTTCTTGCCCCTCTCTCGCCACAACATAAATGTTTTTTTTTTTTTAGATCCGCCTCTGCTTGCTGGGCAAAAAAAGTTGGAAGTAAGGGAAGAGGAAGGTCAGAGGGCATGTAATCTGTGGAGCTTTTAAGAACAAATCAGAGGAGTTTCAGCAAAGACTGCTAAATAAACCTGTCAAAACTCAAAAGAGATGTCCAATGATTACGTTTATTGCCCGTGACAGGATTTATGATGTCCACCTGTGCCAAACATTTGGCTGTGATATGGATTTTTACAGACTCCTTTAAAAGACTACATCGAAAAAACTGCAGGAAATGGGTTTATTAGGGTTCATTAATGTATTTAGTGGAAAATGTGACACATCGGTCATAAATCATAAATCAAAATGTCAATACAAGGACATCTTTTGAGAGAGACCGTGATAATGCAATCAATTGCTTATGGTAAGAAAGGGAGATTTTTGTAGTTTAATGCTTAAAGTCACATTGTCATGAATTCAAACTTTATGCTTCATATTTTCCATATGCTCTCAATGACAGTTTTGAAATGCGAACGTTCATTCACTCCCACCGTCGCAGTTCAAATGGATTGGACGCAGTGTTGTTTTTGGCAGCCCTTTTAATTTTCGGTCTTAGTCTTTTGGTCAAAAATACTTAATAGTCATAATTTAGTCAGTTCCAAAATGTGTTTGTCTTTTAGTTTTCATTGACAAATACACAAACTGTTTTTGTCTGTAAAATTCAAAAGTTTTGGTCCCCAAATAAATACATAAGGGATTCCAACGATTTTGAATGACAGACGGGCATACTAGTATATTGTAGCGTCTCCAAGGATAACTTTGGGATGATAATTAACACTCAGGAGCAAAACAATACATTATTTTCATTAATTGTATCTTCCTGGACGCCACAAACTTTATGTATAAAAAAGTTATGGAGAGTTTAAGAGGACTTTCGCCACGCTAAAGTTCATGCTAATTAGGGCTGCAGCTATCGAATATTTTAATAATCGAGTATTCTACTGCAAATTCTATCGATTAATCGAATAATCGGATGAAACATTTTTTTTTAGGGAAAGAGCAATTATAATTATACATGAGAAAACAAGACATTTGGCCAATATTGAACCATTTTTAGACAATGAATGTCTTTATTTTAGATGTACATTGTTGAAAACAGCCAACAATTGTATCTCAGATATGACTAGATAAAAGAACCAAAAAATTGACTTCTTCCACTCAAAAAACTTAAGATTTTATTTTTAAAAATTCTTATTTCTTACCGCTTGATGACACACATCACTTAAAAGTTGGGTGTTTTTCCCCACGTTTCTATTGAATTTCCATTTGTAAAAAGCTTTTTTTTAAGTTATAGTGAAGTTTTAAATGAGTCTAAATTGTAAGTCCTAATTGGATTTTGAGTTTTTGCAGTGTTCAAAACAAATAATACCTGGTGTATTAAAACACATTACGCACCAGTGCTAGTTGGTGTTTTAGCCATCAATGACTACTGAGCTAAAATTGACAGTTAGCTTTGTTATGTTTTTATTTTACACCCTCATTACTCTACAGCACTCTGTTTTTACAGATTAAATAAAGCCTGTACGATGGACACGTTAGCCACACATTGACAGTAGTCATAATTAATAGAAACCTAGCCCTCCGCAGGGCTAACGTTACGTTAGCAAGGTACAGTAACGTTAATCTTATTTATTAGTGCAACGTTAACTTAATTTCAGCGCGTTTTGCCGCATTGAAAGTAGTCCGGGCAGAATGTCATGCTTACATCTGGCAAAATTAAACGATTCCTCGAGGCGGAGAAAATTCCTCGATCAATTTTTTAAATCGAGTTATTTGAATGACCGTATTTTTCCCACTATAAGGCGCACCTAAAAGCCGACAGTGCGCCTCATAATCCGGTGCGCCTTATACATGATTCAATATTGAGCCGCAACATTTTTTTTTGTGACAGATTTATACAAATTTGCAAACAAAAAGGGGCTTACAAAATCGCACCATTATAATAAGAAAACCACAAATAACATTCTCCATCATAATATACAGTGGGGCAAATAAGTATTTAGTCAACCACCAATTATGCAAGTTCTCCCACTTGAAAATAATAGGCCTGTAATTGTCAACATGGGTAAACCTCAACCATGAGTGACAGAATGTGGGAAAAAAAACAGAAAATCACATTGTTTGATTTTTAAAGAATTTATTTGCAACTCATGGTGGAAAATAAGTATTTGGCCAATACCAAAAGTTCATTTCAATATTCAATATTTCAATATCAATATTTGTTAAGAGAATTATATACCCATATAAAAAAAGAATTTTTTAGCATTTAAGCTAACTGACTTTTGCTATGTAAGTTAACCAATTGTTCTTTTGTTGTACTTAGATCCTCATTTCTTTATCTTTTTATACCGTTTGAGACTTAGCTCAGGTATTTTATTTTTTAATGTTCCTTATCCGATTAATCGACGATTCGAACTAACAAGTTCAACAATTAATCGACTACTAAAATAATCGATAGCTGCAGCCGTAACGCAAATTATGGCGCATTTTCGTCTCGTCAGACAAAAACCTGCATTCATCTAGTTTTGTTTTCGTCCCCCAAGACACATTTTTGCTTGTCGACGATATATTTTTGTTTTCGTCATTATTGACGAAAACAACAATGATTGGTTGTCTATTAGAAATAAACCAAAGCATTTTTCCAACAGGCTGAAGATGTCGAAACATCCGGCGATGACGTCTGTGTTGTTCCACCTGCTGCTGCTCGAGTCCATCCTGATATGCGGCGCTGCTAGAGGTGCGTGAATGTTGTGGTGGAAAGTGTCCCGATACTTTTGCTTTTATTGCATCCTCTTTTTCTCGCCGCAACAAAAGGAACATTCGGCCAGGCGGCGGTCAGCCACGGGGCTAAACGTAAACACGGGTTGGGGGAGCGTAGATGAGTCGATCAGATTAAGATGTTAAGGATGTTTGGCCGGCATTTCCTCCTCCTTCGTGGAAGGCAGGCAGGAATTGACGCGGGAAAGCAGGAAGGACGGCGAGAGAGAAAAAAAACAGGAGGCCTGTAGGAAAGCCCCCGTCAAAACGGCTGTCTAAGGATTGTTGTCCAATTTTGGTTTCCATGCTATTTAGTGGTGAGGCAATATGCAATATTTTGTATTCCAATAGGCAGAGGTGGGCAGAGTAGCCCAAAAAATATTACTGAAGTTTAATTAGTCAACTAAAAAAATTACTCAAGTGCAACTAAAAATTATTTGGTGGAAAGATAAATCAAATAATGAGTAACATTGTGAGTAACTGCTTATAATGTCTGATGTTTCTTTCAACAATGGTATATATTTTTCTCTGTAAAACATTATATGAGCTGGTTTTAATATATAGTACTATAAGCCAGAAAAAATACACAAAAATCATCAGTTTTAATATATAAAACTTAAGAGAAAAGAAACATCACCTGTCCAAAGAGCATAAGTGCCCTCTAGTGGAGAAAACACTTCCTAGCATGAAATTAAAACGATCATGTCTCCAGTATTCCATGATGTATTGTCAATTTTTTATTTTATTTTTTAAAAAGGAGAGAAGTTGAAATCCGCAATTTAAAGTAATATCAACTCTTATGTCAAATAGTTTAACTTTTACGGTGCTTTAAAGACGCCACATGATTGAACAGCTCGGCGTCTCAGGACATCATCAATAACAACATCAATCAATATACAAAAATAACAGTAAATAAAAAACTCCAGTCCCCATTCTGTATCAGCAGCTTTAAACTACATTCAATTAATTTAATGTTGTAAATCAACAGTTAAAGTTGTTAAAATTGCTCCCGTTATTCCATGATTTCCCTTTTGTCTACTTTCGACATGTGAAAGTTTTTAAACTATTTTAAAGATAGATTCAAGTCATATTTTACCGATTTAGGAGTATTTTAGATAAAAAGTTAATTAGGTTCGCTTGGAAGGTTCGCTACAACAGCCTTGCAGGGAAGTGTACTGCTTTAAGATGGCGGCCGTTTACTAATGCCCGCATCTAGTTTTCTGTAGATGTGCTGCTAACGCTACCGAATTAATATTGCATCTAGTCTTATATAAATGATATCTACCGTAACATTATGTGGATGTACTTTGTAGCAGCTGTTCGGCAGCAGTCAGGTATGTCGTTGTGTTTTTTTATCTCGTGGCATGAGTTGAGCATCAGCCGTCCGTAGAGCAAGAGTGCCCTCTAGTGGAGAAAAAATTCCTACCATGAAATTAAAATGATCATTTCTCTGTTTTTCCGTACTGTATTGTTGCAAAATTTAAATAAATGGATAATTAAAAAAAAACAAAAAAAAACGAGAGAAGTTGAAATCCGCCATTTCAAGTAATATCGACTCTTATGTCGAATAAATTTTTACAGTGCTTCAAAGACACCACGTAATTGAACAGATTTCCTTATGTTGGTCTTAACAGGGAGCAGCTGGATTCAGCCACGTTAGACGAGGTATGGCATATTCACTGTTGCCACTAGAGGCCAGTGTATCCTCCAAAATCAATAAAACTAAATGCTACACTTTCAAAACAAACCATTACAACTAGAGATGATGCTGATCGATCGGGTCCGATCACGTCATTTTCAAAGTATCGGAATTGGCAAAAAAATATCGGCCATGCCTTTTTTTAATATATATATATATTTTTTTTTTTTAAATTTAATCGTTCTGTAATTGTATTTAATGTTACAGACATAATATGTTACACTCATCCAGAGTCTTTAGTTTAGGTTTAAGGTAGGGTTATCAAATTTACCCCGGTAACGGCGGTAATTAATTTTTTTGAAAATGTATCACGTTAAAATATTTAACGCAATTAATGTACACGCTGCACGACCCACTCACGCATTGTCACGCTCTATCTGTAATGGCGCCGTTTTACCTATATAGAGAGATAAAACGCATCGTAAAATGAATAGAGTGAATTTTGGCAGTCTTCAGAGCCTTTTTTTAATTGGCTAAAGCCTTACAATCCCTCTCCCTACGATTAGAAATATCATGGGGAGCAATGTGGGGCAGCAAGGTAGTAATTGATCTTTTTCTTAACACCTTATGTTATTTCCCAACGCAGAGAAGATATATCAATTGGTAGCACTACGCACAGTCATGTTTGCATTTCCCATCATGCATTTGGGCATGGCTACAGTATAATTTACTGAAAGCTCAACAAATACACTAGATGGCAATATTTAGTCACGATATACAAAGCCACAAGTCTTTCTATCCGTGGATCCCTCTCACAGAAAGAATGTTAATAATGTAAATGCCATTTTGAGGATTTATTGTCATAATAAACAAATACAGTACTTATGTACTGTATGTTAAATGTATATATTCGTCCGAGTTTTATTCATTTTTTTCTTAATGCATTGCCAAAATGTATATGATCGGGTAAAATTATCGGGAATGATTGGAATTGAATCGGGAACAAAAAAAAGCAATCGGATCGGGAAATATCGGGATCGGCAGATACTCAAACTAAAACGATCGGGATCAGATCGGGAGCAAAAAAACATGATCGGAACAACCCTAATAACGACATAACTCGAATATAAACGAATTCTCAAAGCAGCATTCGATTCCTTTCGAAGCCTATTTTTCTAATCGAATTACTCTAGTTAATCGTTGCAGCACTATCGTTTTAAAAGAAAGATGTCTCTGTTTAATAACAGAACCATCAGATTGCTATCAAAAATTTCCACTAGACTATAATTTTCTACTTGAATAGCGTCTGTGTTAACACGTTGCCCGCTGCGACTAACTTTTTGGGACTGGACGTGGACGTCTATCGCCGTCAATGGCAGCCGGTGAGTTCATGTGAACAGACGTGACATTTGGACAGCAGCTGTGGCGTTCACAAAGGCCAACATTTGTTTTTTACATTAACGCTTAACGAGAACAACTTGCCCTTCTTTTGAAGTCCGCTGCCGTTAAGCCGCTATATGTCGGCTTCACACGGAAATAAGGCACAACTCTTGAAGCCGAGCAGGTGACTTCTACGTCTATACATGACTGCAGAATTAGGGATTGATCCGGAGCTGTGTTTCGTTACTGTTGCGCATCCTGGCCTCCTTGTGTGGGGTTGTTTGTTGCTCTGCAGTCACGCTGCGGTCCGGATGTGTTCCCGTAAAGACCAAACCTCAAGTCAAATATAAGACTGGGCTGACAGAATTAGAAGCTGTCTGTCATTGTTGTGGCACAGCATGGCTGACATGTGCAAAGCAAATCTCCCTCCCTTTACCCTCGCCGCTCCAGTGCCAGCTGCTGATGTGGAATCCACACCACGGGGGGAATGTGAGAGCAGTGTGAGAGTTGTGGGGGTGGGTTTAGCTGTCGGGTCCGCGGAGAAGGCAAATCTCAAGGCGACACATCCAGCCACTAAACATTTTGGGTTTTCTTGGTCGCACTATCAAATTGAAAGAATTCCTTTCGTGTGTTGAATCACATTTCTTGGGTTGCTAGGTCAGCCATTACACAATGATTGTAAAGTTTCAATAGCAAGGCATTATTTTAGGACCAGCAACTACAGTGGGGCAAATAAGTATTTAGTCAACCACTAATTGTGCAAGTTCTCCCACTTGAAAATATTAGAGAGGCCTGTAATTGTCAACGTGGGTAAACCTCAACCATGAGAGACAGAATGTGGGAATAAAAACCAGAAAATCACATTGTTTAATTTTTAAATAATTTATTTACAAATCATGGTGGAAAATAAGTATTTGGTCAATACCAAAAGTTCATCTCAATACTTTGTTATGTACCCTTTGTTGGCAATAACGGAGGCCAAGTGTTTTCTGTAACTCCTCACAAGCTTTTCACACACTGTTGCTGGTATTTTAGCCCATTCCTCCATGCAGATCTCCTCCAGAGCAGTGATGTTTTTGGGCTGTCATTGTGCAACACGGACTTTCAACTCCCTCCTCACCCCGAGTCGTCAAAATGAGAAGAACGGTGAGCAAAAATCCCAGAACCACACGGGTGGACCTAGTGAATGACCTACGGAGAGCTGGGACCATAGTAACAAAGGCTACGAGGCTCCACTCGTTACCTGTATTAATGGCACCTGTTTTAACTCATTATCGGTATAAAAGACACCTGTCCACTAACTCAGTCAGTCACACTCCAAACTCCACTATGGCCAAGGCCAAAGAGCTGTCGAAGGACACCAGAGACAAAATTGTAAACCTGCACAAGGCAGGGAAGACTGAATCTGCAATAGGTAAAATGCTCGGTGTAAAGAAATCAACTGTGGGAGCAATTATTAGAAAATGGAAGACATACTCCATGCAAGATCACACCCCGTGGTGTCAAAATGATAACAAGAACGGTGAATGATAACAACACACTCAGCGCGCCACGCGGTCTTCGGGAGGCAATTAGGGACGGAGCGAGAGTAGCTAAACATCATGCTTCTCATTACCCGGCCCCTCGGGTAATGCCAATGCTCAACTCACGGCTCTAGCTCAACTCATGTCACGAGATAAAAAAAACACAACTACATACCTGACTGCTGCCGAAAAGCTGCTACAAAGTACATCCACATAACGTTACGGTAGATATCATTTATGTAGGACTAGATGCAATATAGATTTGTAGCGTTAGCAGCACATCTACAAAAAGCTAGATGCGGGAGTTAGTAAACGGCCGCCATCTTAAAGCAGTACACTTCCCTGCAAGGCTGTTGTAGCGAACCTTCCAAGTGAACCTAATTAGCTTTATATCTAAAATACTCCTAAATCGGTAAAATATTGACTTGAATCTATCTTTAAAATAGTTTTAAAACTTTCACATGTCGAAAATAGACAAAAGAGAAATTATGGAATAACGGGAGCAATTTTAACAACTTTAACGGTTGATTTACAACATTAAATTAATTGAAAGTAGTTTAAAACTGTTGATACAGAATAGGGACTGGAGTTTTTTTATTTACTGTTATTTTTGTATATTTGTTTCCTGCTATATGTTAACTTGATACTGAAATAGTAGTTTGGTTTAGCCTGAGAGTATTTTTATTTACTAATGTACTAATGTACAAAACATTAAAAAAAAAAAAAGGAGGGGGGTGCATCAATAATCGTTTTATAATCGAATCGGAGCCTCTGAATCGTAATCGTAATCGAATCATGAGGTGCCCAAAGATTCCCAGCTCTAGTATGTTGAATGTATTTATCCGTCTTGTGTCTTATCTTTCCATTCCAACAATACTTTACAGAAAAATATGGCATATTTTAGAGATGGTTTGAATTGCGATAATTACGATTAATTAACTTTTAAGCTGTGATTAACTCGATTGAAAATTTGACAGCCCTAGTTGTTTTTTTTTCCGCTTATGAAAGATTCAAGGATAAAACTTAAACAATCAGTTTAATTTTTTTTCCCCAATCGTTTTTTTTTCCACATTACAATACTTTTGGCCTTGATTTAACACCATACCCGTCAAGCATCGATTAATCGTTTTAAAAGGTGTCACTGTTGAATAAAGTAACCAACAGCTTCCTACCAAAATTTTCAACTACAATATTGTCTACGTTAACTCATTAGCTGCCATTGACATCCATTGTTGACAAAGGCCAGAAGTGTGTCTTAGTCTCTTATTAATTGTCTGGTTAGTCTCTTTGTCGAGCAGATGTTCTGAAAATGTGGAATGCGGAGTGAATTATCGGCAGATGCGGTGCTTGAGCGTGCTAATGATTCCCCCATCACACAGTGCCCGGCTCATTATTATCTGCTTGTAATCCTCGTGTTGTACCGGCGGCGATGCTGTCACCGCCGGGACACAATGGCCCCATTCTTGTGTCAAGTCATTCTTCCGCAGACGTAATCTCCACGGCCACTTATGCGCATTAGCGGGCTCTTTGCGGCGACTCTTAGCCGAAGCGAATGTGAATGGCTAATCTCCAGGAGCGGTTCAGTCATATTGTTATATGCAAAAACATGTTTGTTGGAAATGATTTCAATAGGAGAAGTACTTTTTGACTCAAAGTTATGTATTATTTTGGGCCCATATGTGTGTTTCTTATTCCAGCAAGCTTGTTGAATGAATCCTGCTGTTACTTATGTTACAATGTTAGAATTGTCATTGTATTTTTCAGAGTGTAGTGCGCTGTCTGCACTCTTGACGAAATATATCAAACATCCGAGTTGATTGTTGTTGCTTGTTTTGCGAAACACCTTGTTTTAAACATTCCGCCCTGCATCGGGGTGAGATGAAAAACTAAAGGAAGTGCTGAAAGTATGCAGACAGAGACGTTAGCGCATACTTAATAGTAGAAGAGACATGATGACTGATGAGCTTGGATGTGCGTTTCCACTTGGGCTGTGACAAATGGTGTTATACCAATACCGTTTTTTGGCTTCCGATTCCACTACATGGCTATGTGGTATTGGCCAATACGTAGGGTGACCATATTTTGATTTCTAAAAAAGAGGACACTCAGCCCGGCCTCAAAATTCTTGAATTTTACTCGAAGTTCACTCAAAGATGCCTATATCACTTATATTTAAAGTGTGCCCCCTCACTCTGGATGGAAAAATGCAGTTTGAAAAAAAAAAAAAAGACTTAAAATATATATGACGGAAAACACAGACAAGACTGAAAAAGCAGTTTCTGCTCTTGCACACATCTTCAAAAGAAACTGCTGTCTTTTAAGCCAAAATAACTGTTGTTTGATAGAACCATAGCAGATTCATGGCACATTAAGCCCCCGAACTATTTTTAATTTGTCCGTTTTACCCTGAAAACCCCCGTTTACAGACATTGTGCAACCGCTTTTGTTTCAACCCAGCCATAAAACGAAGCTAATTAATTATATTTATTATTCAAAATATGTTATTTTTTAGCTTAGAATCATTCATTGATGTCTCATATTTCATTTTTAAAAATAAAAACGACTTTAAAAAATTATTCACTCAAATATTTTAAACTTTTAAACAAATTATGCCACAATGAAAAAAATGGCGTCTGTAAAAAAGTCACGGATATCTACCTCATGACTATCGCTTAATTGTATTTTTTTTGTTACTGTCGCATTTTCTCTGATATGTTAGATGATAAATAATTGATACAAACAAAAAAAAGTTGGAAAAAAAGTTTAAAAGGGTAAATATATGAAAAAGAAAATCTCGACCACTCCTTGATATCTGCGATTTCTGCATCGCGCCCCTTGTTGTATTACCATGTTTCACCCATAAAATCCCAAAAAAATCCAGCTGTGGCCATTCACAGCTGTGTCTTGACACTCAGTGATACATGCTACATGGAGTTTTTGGAACGAAACAATGTAAGTACGCGATGATAACTCGTTAAAGTCATGGCGTCTGTAATTCTGTTCTCGCGTGCTCTCACCTCTAGATAGGGTTTTGCTGTTTAAAAAATATTTAAAAAAAAAAATGCCTTCCTGCTCAAAATTTTTCTTCACCCAGAAAATTGAGATTTTAAGCATTCCAGTGATGTATAACACATGCATATCGGACAATTTTGAAAGTTTGCTAAATTGGGGGTCTCGGAGCGGAACTTCAAGTCACCTGTGTGTTTTCCGCCATATATATATATATATTTTTTTTTTTTAAAAGCTGAGGATAGTGCTACCGACTATAGTGTGCGACAAGCTGCCAGTCGTCGGCCGAGTGGCCTTCTCGGTGGACAGAGACCATTGTCACCCACAAAATGCAAGCCACGTCCTTATGAAAACATTCGCCATGATCCCAGTAATTAACATAACATAAAACATGTAGCTTACTCACTTAGTCATCCGTCCAATGGTCTCTTGATTGTCAAACTTGTTTTGCCCATTATTTGCGGTGAACATCTTTTGGAAATCCAAAAAGCCTCACACAACTCTCCCTGGTTTAGCAATAAAAGCCTGCAGCACATTGGGCTGGCGTGACGCAAAAAATAAATGACTTAATTCGCAAAATCTAGTCCTTCTGCATACAGTGCTGGCCAAAAGTATTGGCATCCATGCAATTCTGTCAGATAATGCACAATTTCTCCCAGAAAATGATTGCAATTACAAATGCTTTGGTAGTGATATCTTTATCTATTTTGCTTGCAATGAAAAAACATAAAAGAGAATGAAAGAAAAATTTATAATCATTATCATTTTACACAAAACTCCAAAAATGGGCTGGACAAAAGTATTTGCACCCTCAGCCTAATACTTAGTAGCACAACCTTTAGACAAAATAACCGCGAACAACCGATTCTGGTATCCATCAATGAGTTTCTTACAATGCTCTGCTGGAATTTTAGACCATTCTTCTTTGGCCAAATGCTCCAGGTCTCTTGAGATTTGAAGGGTTCCATCTTCAGATCTCTCCACAGGTGTTCTATGGGATTCAGGTCTGGACTCATTGCTGGCCACTTTAGAAGTCTCCAGTACTTTCTCTCAAACCATTTTCTAGTGCTTTTTGAAGTGTGTTTTGGGTCATTGTCCTTCTGGAAGACCCATGACCTCTGAGGGAGACCCAGCTTTCTCACACTGTGCCCTACATTATGCTGCAAAATTTGTTGGTAGTCTCCAGACTTCATAATTCCATGCACACGGTCAAGCACTCCAGTGCCAGAGGCAGCAAAGCAACCCCAAAACATCAGGGAACCGCCAACATGTTTGACTGCGGGGACCGAGTTCTTTTCTTTGAAGGCCTCGTTTTTTCCTGTAAACTCTATGTTGATGCCTTTTCCCAAAAAGCTCTACTTTTGTCTCATCTGACCAGAGAATATTCTTCCAAAACGTTTTGGCTTTCTCAAGTAGGTTTTGGCAAACTCCAGCCTGGCTTGTTTTATGTCTCTGGGTCAGAAGTGGGGTCGTCCTGGGTATCCTACCATAGAGTCCCTTTTCATTCAGTTGCCAAAGGATAGTACGAGTTGACACTGTTGTACCCTCGGACTGCAGGACAGCTTGAACTTGTTTGGATGTTAGTCAAGGTACTTTATACACCATCTGCACAATCTTTCCTTGAAATCTCTTGTCATTTTTTCTTTTCCATCCACATCTAGGGAGGTTAGCCACAGTGCCATGGACTTTACACTTATTGATGACACTGCACACGGTAGACACAGGAACATTCAGGTCTTTGGAGATGTACTTGTAGCCTTGAGATTGCCCATGCTTCCTCACAATTTTGCTTCTCAAGTCGTCAGACAGTTTTTTGGTCTTCTTTCTTTTCTCCATGCTCAAGGTGGTACACACAAGGACACAGGACAGAGGCTGAGTCAACTTTAATCCATTTTAACTGGCTGCAAGTGTGATTTAGGTATTGCCACCACCTGTTATGTGCCACAGGTAAGTAACAGGTGCTGTTAATTCCACAAATTAGAGAAACATCACGTGATTTTTCAAAGGGTGCCAATATTTTTGTCTGGCCCATTTTTTGAGTTTTGAGTAAAATGATAATGATTTTTTTCCCCCCAATTTCTTTTGTGTTTTTTCATTACTAGCAAAAAATAATAATTTATATATATATATATATATATATATATATATATATATATATATATATATATATATATATATATATATATATATATGTTTCTGGGAGAAATTGAGCTTTATCTGACAGAATCGCAGCGGTGCAAATATTTTTGGCCAGGACTGTAGCTTGAATTGTATATTTTATATAGTAATGGCTGTATTTTCAAAATGATTAGTCAACTGACGTCACATTCGCCTTCTTCCTCAATCCGAGACCGTGGCTGGAAGTCTCTCATTTTCGTAGCGCGGGATTCAAAAAAATTGAAAAATATACTGATTGCTTCCACACACATCCAAGCGGTCCATTTTATTCAGGAGGATGAAATACAGCGTGTAATATGAAACATGCTTTTTTTGTGTAACAGGCACATTAAAGGGTATGTCAACCCCTGGGGAAATGTTAATATTCCATCATTTATCCATAAACGCATGACTTTTGTATTCATATCATGCCACTTCGTGTAATAACACATAAGAAAATGAGAGAAATTTGGATCGATTGTCAAGCTAAAACGACCGGCGCCCGAGATCTGGCAGATTGTGTGCATGACGTCATTACCAGTGAAGAGAGTGCCACCGGCCACTAGGGGGGCAGCGCCTGTCTGCATCAATATAATTCCTTCTAGTGAGGGGAGAATTAGCGGTGTTTTGAGCTGTTTATGCTGATGCATTGTGGTCGTCCTGTACATATTCCAGGTTCCCTCATGAAGAAACACCCCTCGTTGTCAATAAAAGAGAATTCAGAATTGACAGTGAGGGGTGTTTCTTCAACAAGAAAAAGGCTCAGTGCTTTAATACTGAATGGCGGCGATGATGGCAGACAATTTCGTTTCTAGTTCCAGCGACGAATCCGACGTAGAGGGATGTAACGAATGTTCATCTAATGGTGACAAGGAGAGTTACGAAGCTTTAATTGGTGTTTTAGGTTACCAATTTGAGCCCAAACGAACGCAAATGCACCGTAATGAAACGGTCATTGAGGGGAGCAATGACACTGATGAAACATCGGATATGATATATTTTTTATTATAGAAGAGTACTCACTCTGGCCATTTCCGGCTTAGCAACTACCCTCCTTTGCTTTGCCTGGGATGGTGAGGTGGTCTCATCAGTGGCAGTCTTCGTCCTCTTTCTTCGTGTCTTGGGACATTTAGGTGGCTGTGCGTGTATGGTGGGCACCCCATCTGCTTTGAGCAACAATCTTTTAGCAAAACTCGATTTCACTTGTCCATAGTTCGTGAAGCTTTCAGGTGGAAAATGCGCACTACGCAAAACCGTGCCGGGAAAATTAGCCCTCTTTGCGCGGACGAATTTTACCCATTGTCTGCGTAGTCCAGCTCTTTTTTTCGCTTTCAGGAACTCATGGATACTATATTCCGATAAATAGCTATTTGTACACCACATAGCACAGCAGTTTTGAACCATTTCAGTGATGTTTTGGTCAAACAAACCCGAACGCTACTCTCTCGTCGATAAAAAACAATGGCACCTGGCTCCGCCTCGACTTTCATTCACTTATAGACCCTACCCACCGACGTCACAAAATCACGTGCTCGCTGTATGGTTCCGCCCCCTTGTCCGTCATTTTGTGTCTGTATTATCAATGGTCTCAATTGATCGAGCAATTTATAATGCATTTCATGGAAGACCCGGTGCTTTCGGATGCCGTAAACTCACTTGATGCGTTGCATAAAAGGCGTTATGTGGAAAAGCTTCAGTTTATCCATTCGCCAGATCCATATTTGATGCCTAAATCGATGTTTTTCGACCCGCTGTCTCCGCCGTATTTGCCTGACATCTGCTAGCTACCCTGATATGTACAACTATCTTGTCCACACAAAATCAGGAAAGTTTGAAAAACTTTAAGAGCTTGGAGGCTTATAAATAATTCGTTGCTGGTTGGGTGAAACAGGTCCTCGTCCACGAAAATTCGGCAGGAATCTATCTTGTGCTTGGAAAGGTGAGTTACGAAATTTTCAATTCAAAATCTTTTGTTATTGCTAACATCCACTGTCAAGTCTAATGTATTTCATGTCGTTTGTCAATGGAGTTAGGGCTTTTAATGTTTATATGGTTTAGCGATAGCACTCTCACTACATACATACGTGTATGTTGTCGGCGATTAGGCTAGCAATGATCTTAATTGTGGTTGTCGGCCCAAAACCCTCTAAATATATATTAAATGCATCTTACCAGATATAAAATGACTACTGCATAATCTGTGGTAATCGTTTGGAGCCCAGTTTTCTCATCGAATTGCAGCAGCCCATCTCGCTCTCTTCTCCCCGGGTCTCTCGGAATCCGGTAGAACTTCAAGTCTCTCCGTCTTCTCCGTCTATCTTCTCTGTTATTGCAACCGACCGCCACACACGCCTTCACCATTTTGATTATTAATGTTAACGAGCAGAAAAACACGTCGTAAATAGGAGGAATGTACGTAGCCGTAACAGGTAAACTTGATGTGTTGACGGACAATTGGGCGGCACCAGTCAGGAGGAAGGAGTTGTGACGTCACGTGGGTAGGGTCTATAGTGACGTCGCTGCCCCATTCGGCTGTTTCCGGAACACTTTCGGAAATGTTCGTCATTTTCGATAATTGCTCATTAATGTGATTGATTTTTTTGTTATCTTGATCAATATTTGTTATCTTGGCACATAATGGTTCTATTGATGTCTCACACCCCCTTTGCGTTTTCATACCCTTTAAGAGGACACTTGCCATTTTGAAGCTAATTCTAATGCGAATGCTACACTAATGCTAGGAATTACATTTAGCGTCTGATGATCACTTAGCACAGACATTTAAAGGCTAAGGCAACATATTCTCTGTTGCCAAGATAAGAAAACAAATCTTAACGTGTTTCCAAACAAGCAAGATGGAGCACCTAGCTATTAATAGTTGATTAAATATATTATATTAATTTCTTGACCCATGTATTGATCATTGTTATATCGCCATATTGTGTGATTATCGTTATCATGAGCCTTGTATCGCAAATCTTATCTCTTGTCTCCTCAAAATATTCAGTGCCCTCCCAACTACGTTCCGTATTATTCACAACAACAAGTCTACAACCCTCCCGACACGTGGGACAGCGTCGCGGTGGGGGGTCAAAGGTGAAAGGATGTCATCATCCGATGTGATGCTTCATTAGACGGGAGAGCAGCTCTTTGTTTGGATGCTTTTAGCCACGGCCAAACCCCGAGAGGACCGAGAGGGGTGGGGTTCGGGCGCAGATTAGGACAAGACACTGAGATCAACAAATGCACTTAGTCACGGCTCAGGATTTGCAAGGAATGTGGGAGGTGGGCATGGGCCGTGGTGTGTGTAAGTGTGCGGTGGGTGCATGCTTGGAATGTCCAACTCCACACCCAGTCAAGCAGAAAACACACAGGTGGAGGAGGTGGAAGGAGGACAAAGATTTAGTACGGAAATATCATTGCCACCTTTCGAATGCTTTCTCTCACTTTTACCTGTCATGACTTTTTAGTTTTATTATTCCAAACCATCATTCACTGCCAGACGTGAATGAGTTAATTTTTACCCATTGTGACAGCTAACATCAGGCCTAAGGCTAGGATTTTGTGTGTGTTGTCATCTTGCCCACACTCTCTCAAACACTAAGCTAATCGTCGACACCACACACGTACAAAAGACGTTTCCTCCTCTAATAGTCGTTTGTAGCGTGCCACCCCAACACCTGCTTGGGAGGTGAGGGTGCGGCGCCGTTGTTCGAGTAATCGCCACAGACGATCAAATTCTGCTTCATCCACCTGTGTCTAACTATCACATCCTTTGTGATCACGTCTGCGTATTAGTAACTAGAGCTGGGAATCTTTGGGCACCTAACGATTCGATTACGATTACGATTCAGAGGCTCCGATTCGATTATAAAACGATTATTGATGCACCCTCCCTCCTTTTTTTTTTTTTAATGTTTTGTACATTAGTTCCAAAATTGTTCAAAAATACTCTCAGGCTAAACCAAACTACTATTTCAGTATCAAGTTAACATATAACAGTAAACAAATATACAAAAATAACAGTAAATAAAAAACTCCAGTCCCCATTCTGTATCAGCAGCTTTAAACTACATTCAATTAATTTAATGTTGTGAATCAACCGTTAAAGTTGTTAAAATTGCTCCCGTTATTCCATAATTTCCCTTTTGTCTACTTTCGACATGTGAAATTTTAAAAACTATTGTAAAGATAGATTCAAGTCAATATTTTACCGATTTAGGAGTATTTTAGATAAAAAGTTAATTAGGTCGCTCGGAAGGTTCGCTACAACAGTCTTGCAGGGAAGTGTACTGCTTTAAGATGGCGGCCGATTACTAACACCCGCATCTAACTTTTTGTAGATATGCTGCTCACGCTACCGAATCTATATTGCATCTAGTCCTATGTAAATGATATCTACCGTAACGTTATGTGGATGTACTTTGTAGCAGCTTTTCGGCAGCAGTCAGGTATGTTGTTGTGTTTTTTTATCTCGTGGCATGAGTCGAGCTAGAGCCGTGAGTTAAGCATTGGCATTACCCGAGGGGCCGGGTAATGAGAAGCATGATGTTTAGCGACTCTCGCTCTGTTGCTCATTGACCGCGCAGCGCGCTGAGTGTGTTGTACTTCCGCTTTACTTGGCATATTTCAATAATCGGAATTTGGATGTTTGTGAATCGTTCTCGAATCTTCCACGACCGAATCGCGAATAATCTAAGAATCGGAAATTTTGCACACCTCTATTAGTAACATACCTGTCAAGTTGTACGGTTTCGGCGTAATTTGTACAAGTGAGCACTGATTTTTAAATGTGTACGCCGTGCGTTCAAAATCTGTACATTTTTCGCAATACATTAGGGGTGTAACGGTACACAAAAATCTCAGTTCGGTACGTACCCCTGTTTTGAGGTCACGGTTCGGTTCATTTTCGGTACAGTAAGAAAACAAAATGCAAAATATAAATGTATAAATATTAGGGCTGTCAAAATTATTGCGTTAACGGGCGTTAATTAATTTTTAAAATTAATCACGTTAAAATATTTGACGCAATTAACGCAGATGCCCCGCTCAGAGAGATTTAAATGACAGTACACAGTGAAACGCTCACTTGTTGTGTTTTATGGAGTTTTGCCGCCCTCTGCTGGCACTTGGGTGCAACTGATTTTATAGGCTTCAGCATCCATGAGCATTGTGTAAGTAATTATTGACATCAACAATGGCGGGCTACTAGTTTATTTTTTGATTGAAAATTTTACAAATTTTATAAAAACGAAAACATTAAGAGGGGTTTTAATATAAAATTTCTCTAACTTGTACTAGCATTTTTCTTTTAAGAAATACAAGTCTTTCTATCCATGGATCGCTTTAACAGAATGTTAATAATGTTAATGCCATCTTGTTGATTTATTGTTATAATAAACAAATAGTCCTTCTGTACCGTATGTTGAATGCATATATCCATCTTGTGTCTTATCTTTCCTTTCCAACAATAATTTACAGAAAAATATGGCATATTTTATAGATGGTTTGAATTGCGATTAATTGCGATTAATTACGATTAATTAATTTTTAAGCTGTAATTAACTCGATTAAAAATTTTAATCGTTTGACAGCCCTAATAAATATATGTATGTGTGTATATATAGATATAAATCCCTTAATCCAAAAAAAGAAAAATTTCAATCTTAGAAAAAGTTTTTGAATGCGAAAAAAATATTTGAGATTGAAAAATTTGCGTTTGAACACTTCATTTTTCATTGAAAAAGTTTTCTTTGATTGAAGCAATCCTTTTCGTGTTTGGGCCATATTATGATTAGGACATTTGTGTCTAAATCATTCAATCACCCCCCCAAAAAATTTTCGGTCAAAGAAAAAAGTTTTTTTTCAAAATTCTTTTAATTTTTTAAAATCATATGCAAAGCAAATGATCTTCTAAGGTGCTAGAAAAATAATTTTCATCCATTATAAGAATATATATTTTTGTTCATTCATTTTTGTTGACGTTTTATTGCTTTTCAACTTTTATATATATATATATATATATATATACATATATATGTACATATATATATATATGTATATATATGTATATATGTATGTGTATATATATATATGTATATATATATATATATATATATATATATATGTATATATGTATGTGTATATATATATGTATATATATATGTATATATGTATGTGTATATATATATGTATATATATATATATGTATATATATATATATGTATATATATATATATATATATATATATATATTAGGGCTGTCAAACGATTAAAATTTTAATTCGAGTTAATTACAGCTTAAAAATTAATTAATCGTAATTAATCGCAATTCAAACCATCTCTAAAATATGCCATATTTTTCCGTAAATTATTTTTGGAATGGAAAGATAAGACACAATATATACAGTGCCTTGCAAAAGTATTCGGCCCCCTTGAACCTTGCAACCTTTCGCAACATTTCAGGCTTCAAACATAAAGATATAAAATTTTAATTTTTTGTCAAGAATCAACAACAAGTGGGACACAATCGTGAAATGGAACAAAATTTCTTGGATAATTTAAACTTTTTTAACAAATAAAAAACTGAAAAGTGGGCCGTGCAATATTATTCGGCCCCCTTGCGTTAATACTTTGTAGCGCCACCTTTTGCTCCAATTACAGCTGCAAGTCACTTGGGGTATGTTTCTATCAGTTTTGCACATCGAGAGACTGACATTCTTGCCCAATCTTCCTTGCAAAACAGCTCGAGCTCAGTGAGGTTGGATGGAGAGTGTTTGTGAACAGCAGTCTTCAGCTCTTTCCACAGATTCTCCATTGGATTCAGGTCTGGACTTTGACTTGGCCATTCTAACACCTGGATACGTTTATTTTTGAACCATTCCATTGTAGATTTGGCTTTATGTTTTGGATCATTGTCCTGTTGGAAGATAAATCTCTGTCCCAGTCTCAGGTCTTGTGCAGATACCAACAGGTTTTCTTCCAGTATGTTCCTGTATTTGGCTGCATCCATCTTCCTGTCAATTTTAACCATCTTACCTGTCTCTGCTGAAGAAAAGCAGGCCCAAACCATGATGCTGCCACCACCATGTTTGACAGTGGGGATGGTGTGTTCAGGGTGATGAGCCGTGTTGCTTTTACGCCAAACATATTGTTTTGCATTTGGCCAAAAAGTTCAATTTTGGTTTCATCTGACCAGAGCACCTTCTTCCACATGCTTGGTGTGTCTCCCAGGTGGCTTGTGGCAAACTTTAAACGCGACTTTTTATGGATATCTTTGAGAAATGGCTTTCTTCTTGCCACTCTTCCATAAAGGCCAGATTTGTGCAGTGTACGACTGATTGTTGTCCTATGGACAGACTCTCCCACCTCAGCTGTAGATCTCTGCAGTTCATCCAGAGTGATCATGGGCCTCTTGGCTGCATCTCTGATCAGTTTTCTCCTTGTTTGAGAAGAAAGTTTGGAAGGACGGCCGGGTCTTGGTAGATTTGCAGTGGTCTGATGCTCCTTCCATTTCAAAATGATGGCTTGCACAGTGCTCCTTGAGATGTTTAAAGCTTGGGAAATCGTTTTGTATCCAAATCCGGCTTTAAACTTCTCCACAACAGTATCTCGGACCTGCCTGGTGTGTTCCTTGGTTTTCATAATGCTCTCTGCACTTTAAACAGAACCCTGAGACCAGGGCCGGAGTGGGACTCATTTTCGGCCCTGGAATTTCATGCCTCAGACCGGCCCACTCATTTAAAATTATGTCATTATGCATACACGTGTTAAGTTCAGTGTTCTCTAATGCATACACGTGTTAAGTTCAGTGTTCTCTAAAGCCGTGTACTGTAATTCTGTGTATTCCAATTCAGTGCAGGTCATGGTTGTTTAACAAGGTGGCTTTATTTTAACAAGTGCAACACAACATATTTTGAACAAATTTAAAAATGGATTTTTAAAAAAACTATATTAAATGATACATTTGAAAAATAAATTAGGCCTGTCAAATGATTAAAATTTTTGATCGAGTTAATTACAGCTTAAAAATTAATCGTAATTAATCGCAATTCAAACCATCTATAAAATATGCCATATTTTTCTGTAAATTATTGTTGGAATGGAAAGATGAGACAAGATGGATATATACATTCAACATAAGGTACATAAGGACTGTATTTGTTTATTATAACAATAAATCAACAAGATGGCATTAACATTATTAACATTCTGTTAAAGCGATCCATGGATAGAAAGACTTGTAGTTCTTAAAAGATAAATGTTAGTACAAGTTATAGAAATTTTATATTAAAACCCCTCTTAATGTTTTCGTTTTAATAAAATTTGTAAAATTTTCAATCAAAAAATAAACTAGTAGCCCGCCATTGTTGATGTCAATAATTACGTACACAATGCTCATGGGTGCTGAAGCCTATAAAATCAGTCGCACCCAAACGCCAGCGGAGGGCGGCAAAACTCCATAAAGCACAATTAACAAGTGGGCATGTCATTGTACTGTCATTTAAATCTGTCTGAGCAGGGCATGTGCGTTAATTGCGTCAAATATTTTAACGTGATTCATTTAAAAAATTAATTACCGCCCGTTAACGCGATAATTTTGGCAGCCCCAAAATAAATGAATAAATAAGACCTTTTCTGCAACATCAAATATTAACAAAATGAGTGCTTACAGATAAAACAAACATAGCAACATAACAATATGAAAAATAAAGAATACGTATTGCACATTGTAACAACTTCTAATGATACTATTATCCATTTTCCATTTCCACTTTAAAAACGCCACGTAATTGATTATATTAATTCTAATGTTCACTCGCTGAACGACATGGCAATCCTACCTTCCAGCTCTGCACCTGTGGTGTGTTCATTATGGCTAATGCTTGCTGCTACATATCCCTTGTGAGGTGCTACAAGAAGCCAAAGTTTCCACAATTACATATTGTCGTATCACACGGTGCAAGTTGCATTTTATTCGCCATCTGGCCTTACCACTTTCGTTGTAATCCTCTGTAGTTTGAGGCAGCAAGGTCGTTGCATGAAAAAAATTAGCTAATTTCGCGCATTTTGCCGATTCTTTCACGAGTGCTTTTCTCTTTTTAATTCTTATTTTTCAGCGCCACCCTTACTCTTTTTATCCATCCGAGCACCGAGATAGCAGCTAATTTGGCTCAATACAGACTACAATTAGGGGGCGGAGCTGCATGCTGTATTTTTCGTCTGCACACGTGAGGATGAGTCTGGAAAAAAAAATAATACAGTTTTTTTTTTTTTTAAGACGGCCCACAGGGACAGCGGTAACAGAATGTAAGTTATACTCAGTGACACTGTCATAAATAAATACCAAACAAAAAATGATAACAGTGTAAATTTTTTTTTTTTTTTTTTAATAAAACGCGGACCGGCCCATCTGGCCGGCCGGCCCTTCTGGAATCGTCCAGAAGCTCCCGATTAGTCACTCCGGGCCTGCCTGAGACTATCACAGAGCAGGTGCATTTATACGGAGACTTGATTACACACAGGTGGATTCTATTTATCATCATCGGTCATTTAGGACAACATTGGATCATTCAGAGATCCTCACTGAACTTCTGGAGTGAGTTTGCTGCACTGAAAGTAAAGGGGCCAAATAATATTGCACGCCCCACTTTTCAGTTTTTTATTTGTTAAAAAGGTTTAAATTATCCAATAAATGTTGTTCCACTTCACGATTGTGTCCCACTTGTTGTTGATTCTTGACAAAAAAATTAAATTTCATATCTTTATGTTTGAAGCCTGAAATGTGGCGAAAGGTTGCAAGATTCAAGGGGGGTGAATACTTTTGCAAGGCACTGTATATTTGGGCTGTCAAACGATTAAAATTTTAATTCGAGTTAATTACAGCTTAAAAATTAATTAATCGCAATTAATCGCAATTCAAACCATCTCTAAAATATGCCATATTTTTCCGTAAATTATTTTTGGAATGGAAAGATAAGACACGATATATACATACAACATACTGTACATAAGTGCTGTATTTGTTTATTATAACAATAAATCCACAAATGGCATTATTAACATTCTTTCTGTTTAAGTGATCCATGGATAGTAAGACTTGTAGTTCATAAAAGATAAATGTTATAGTTACAAGTTATAGTAATTTTATATCAAAACCCCTCTTCATATTTTCGTTTTAATAAAATTTGTACAATTTTCAATCAAAAGTAGAGTTAATATAATAATAAGAAGAATAAAAATAACAATAATAAGAATTGAGTGACCAAACTCTGAGTAATGCCAGTTCACTTTGCATTGTTGTTTAGCTGTGTGAGAATAGGGCCTCATTACTACAGACTGAAGTGCTTTTCTTTTTGTGAACATTATTTTTTTTGAGAGATAGCAATATTAATTTTGTTATGCTTTCACTAAATGATACTTCTGTTTGTTGGGAAGGAGTTGCAGAAGCTTATGCCAATAAACGGCGCAGCCCAAAGAACGCCTGTGTCCACTTGCCTTTATAACAGATATATATATTTAAAAAATTAATTAACGCCCGTTAACGCGATAATTTTGACAGCCCTAATATATGTATGTATATGTATATACATACATACATATATATATATATATGAAAGTCAATTACATGCAATGACACTTTTCGGACACCAGGGGGGGGGCCTGGCCTCACTGCCCCCCCCATAAAATCCGCTTATGGTTGACAGGTATGGTAATAGTAGTATTCAGAATGTGGGAACATGCTAAGTGCATTCAGAAAGCGTATTTGTTTTTCTTTTTGAAACCAAGCAAATTGGTATTCCCTATTGATATTGTGACTCGAAGATAAAAATAACCATGTATTTGGCATGAATTTCCATCACTTGCTTATTATCTTGGGATGAAATTGAAGATTGACGGCCCGCTGATGTCACAGTTCTCGCTGCAAACTTGCCATAGATGGAAACGAAGGAAAAGAAAATCCTACATGTTGCCAACGTTCTCGCCGTGCTGAAATAATGATGAAAGACAACAGACTTGGAAAGGTTCGGAGGGTCCATCACAACAAGCTGTTGTTGTTGGCCTGAAAGCCAGATGAGAGTTGTGTGTGCTCGTTGATCAGATTGGGTCATAAAGTCACAAAATGAATGTTTAGAAGTGTCCTGTTAAGACCAACATAAGCTAAGTTTTTGTTTGAGCTAATGTTTTTTTGATGCATTCGTAATTTAGTTTATAGAGGTATATTTAGCCTTTTTTGTAGGGATATGTGTTTGAACCATTTGTTAAGAGCATTGTAAAAAAAAAATAAAAAAATTAGCATTTTATAACATTTAAGCTAGCGGAGTTTTGCAAAATTAATTGTTCTCTTGTTGTACTTGGATCCTCATTTATTTGTTTGTTTTATACCGTTTCAGGCTAAGCTCAGGCTTTTTCATTTTTTGTGTTCCTTATCCGATTACTCGATTATTCGAACTAACTAGTTCATTGATTAATCGACTACTAGAATAATTGAAAATGATATTACTCATTTCACATAACTGAATCCAGCTGCTCCATGTTAAGACCAACATAAGCTAAGTTTTTGTTTGAGCTAATGTTTTTTTGATGCATTCGTAATTTACTTTACAGAGGTATATTTAGCCATTTTTTGTAGGAATATGTTTTTGAACCATTTTTTAAGAGCATTGTAAAAAAATTTTAGCATTTTATAGCATTTAAGCTAGCGGAGTTTAGCAAAATTAGTTGTTATTTTGTTGTACTTAGATCCTCATTTATTTTTTTTTTTTTTTTAAAATACCGTTTCAGGCTCAGCTCAGGCTTTTAAATTTTTGGTGTTCCTTTTCCGATTACTCGATTATTCGAACTAACTAGTTCATCGATTAATTGACTACTAAAATAATTGAAAATGATATTACTCATTTCACATAACTGAATCCAGCTGCTCCATGCTAAGACCAACATAAGCTAAGTTTTTGTTTGAGCTAATGTTTTTTTGATGCATTCCTAATTTACTTTATAGAGGTATATTTAGCCATTTTTTTGTAGGAATATGTGTTTGAACCATTTGTTAAGAGCATTGTAAAGAAAAAAAAAAGTTAGCATTTTATAGCATTTAAGCTAGCGGGGTTTTGCAAAATTAATTGTTCTTTTGTTGTACTTGGATCCTCATTTATTTGTTTGTTTTATACCGTTTCAGGCTCAGCTCAGGCTTTTTAATTTTTTGTGTTCCTTATCCGATTACTCGATTATTCGAACTAACTAGTTCATTGATTAATCGACTACTAAAATAATTGAAAATGATATTACTCACTTCACATAGCTGAATCCAGCTGCTCCATGTTAAGACCAACATAAGCTAAGTTTTTGTTTGAGCTAATGTTTTTTGATGCATTCATAATTTAGTTTATAGAGGTATATTTAGCCATTTTTTTTGTAGGAATATGTTTTTCAACCATTTGTTAAGAGCATTGTAAAAAAATAAAAATAAAAAATAGTTAGGATTTTATAGCATTTAAGCTAGCGGAGTTTTGCAAAGTTAATTGTTCTTTTGTTGTACTTGGATCCTCATTTATTTGTTTGTTTTATACCGTTTCAGGCTCAGCTCAGGCTTTTTAATTTTTTGTGTTCCTTATACGATTACTCGATTATTCGAACTAACTAGTTCATTGATTAATCGACTACTAAAATAATTGAAAATGATATTACTCATTTCACATAGCTGAATCCAGCTGCTCCATGTTAAGACCAACATAAGCTACATTTTTGTTTAAGCTATTGTTTTTTTGATGCTTTCGTAATTAAGTTTTCAGAGGTATATTAAGCCATTTTTTGTAGGAAATGTTTATGAACCATTTTTTAAGAGCATTGTAAAAAAATTTAGCATTTTATAGCATTTAAGCTAGCGGAGTTTTGCAAAATTAATTGTTATTTTGTTGTACTTAGATCCTCATTTATTTGTTTTTTTTTAAATACCGTTTTAGGCTCAGGTCAGGCTTCTAAATTTTTGGTGTTCCCTATCCGATTACTCGATTATTCGAACTAACTAGTTCATCGATTAATTGACTACTAAAATAATTGAAAATGATATTACTCATTTCACATAGCTGAATCCAGCTGCTCCATGTTAAGACCAACATAAGCTACATTTTTGTTTAAGTTATTGTTTTTTTGATGCTTTCGTAATTAAGTTTTCAGAGGTATATTAAGCCATTTTTTGTAGGAAATGTTTATGAACCATTTTTTAAGAGCATTGTAAAAATTTTTTAGCATTTTATAGCATTTAAGCTAGCGGAGTTTTGCAAAATTAGTTGTTATTTTGTTGTACTTAGATCCTCATTTATTTGTTTTTTTTTAAATACCGTTTCAGGCTCAGGTCAGGCTTTTAAATTTTTGGTGTTCCCTGTCCGATTACTCGATTATTCAAACTAACTAGTTCATCGATTAATTGACTACTAAAATAATTGAAAATGATATTACTCATTTCACATAACTGAATCCAGCTGCTCCATGTTAAGACCAACATAAGCTAAGTTTTTGTTTGAGCTCATGTTTTTTTGATTAATTCGTAATTTACTTTATAGAGGTATATTTAGCCTTTTTTTTGTAGGAATATGTGTGTGAACCATTTGTTAAGAGCATTGTAAAGAAAAAAAAAAGTTTGCATTTTATAGCATTTAAGCTAGCGGAGTTTTGCAAAATTAATTGTTCTTTTGTTGTACTTGGATCCTCACTTATTTGTTTGTTTTATACCGTTTCAGGCTCAGCTCAGGCTTTTTAATTTTTTGTGTTCCTTATACGATTACTCGATTATTCAAACTAATTAGTTCATCGATTAATCGACTACTAAAATAATCGATAGCTGCGGCCCTAACCAGCAGTATTTATTAAGGATTTAGTGTAGGTTTTCAGGCTGTGGAACAAATTAATGGAATTATAATGTATTCCAATGGGAAAATCCTGCTCGACATACGACCATTTCGACTGGAAAACAAGGTCCTGAAACGAATTAACTTCGTATGTAGCGGTACCACTGTATTGTATTACATCGACATATTGTCACACTCATATATTACACCCTGAGTAACCACTGAATGCAGCAGATGTGTGTGTTTGTGTGTAGTATCACTTGTGTTAATGAGTAATAGCGTCTGCCTCCAGAGAAGCTGATAAACGTCAGGTCGAGGACAGCCACAAACACACACACACACACACACACACACAAATTGAGTAAACATACAAACTGATAGTACTTGCAAGCACTCAGTTTAAAACCAGTCTTGGGATTGTCAGCATTGGCTAGAACTGGATTATTTCTGTTAGATTTAGTACACAGACATTGGTTTTGCAGTTGCAAGTGGAAGTTAAAGGTCGGCGCGGCTTTTATACACACATTCTTGGCTGTAACATTGAGTAGACACATTGGCTATATTTACATGGACACTTGAATTCGGATTAAAAGCTTGATCGGAATAAAAATGCTTCATTAGGGCTATTCTAACCGAAGGCGTAGGTTTGCATAACCTGCATGCTGAAGACGGAACATTAATAAGACCAGAGACTGGGTGAACGGGGGGTTCAGAACTAAATTTCTCACAAATATGAACCTAATTAATTGATAGGCTAAATGATCAATGCAAAATAAATCGGTATGGATTTTCTAACTTTCCTGCGTATTGGTTCAGGTGATACACCATTCGATTCAAATGTGTCCTTTCAAAAACTACTAAAACATTTTGAAAACTTTCAGTGTGGTTAAATGTGTGGTTTATTAGCCAATAAAATGTATAATATTTGAACAGAAATTATATTAACATAGGCAATAAATACAAACGTGTTAATAATTTCTTAACTTCACAGGTATACAAAAAACATGTGTCTTAAGACCACTCAACATTGCCTGTCTAAATAAATAAATTATAACTGGGAAAAAAATCTTAGGGAATAACATAAATAACTAAAAATGGAGCCTTCCGTCAGGTAAAACACTATTGCTTTTGTCCACAAGCACAGCCAAACTCAACAAAAAATGAAAGAGAGTAAACCTTGGTTATAAACATTTCTCAGTTTAATTAACGTTAACAATAGAAAACACATACAGGGAGACAGCTCTCTAAACAGCTTCTTACTCGAGTTTTGCAGGTTAGCAAGTTCACACTGTTTGATGTTCGTCTAACCCTGATGCCGTTCGGATTTTCAGCAGAAAAATTAGTGGAGTGTTCCCCACCTCCACAACATTGACATCTTTTTACAGTACTTACAGTGGCTGCTGCTGGCCGAAAATAAACTGTTGATTTTGGGTTATTTTATGGGTGACTACCTGTTAATTTTGGGTTACAGTAGAAAAAAACCCATACAGGAGGACACCTCTCTAAGCAGCTTCCTGCTCGAGTTTTGCAGGTTAGCAAGTTCACACAATTTAGCGTTAGGCTAACTCTGATGCAGTTCGGACTTTCAGTAGAAAAATAGTGGTGGTTTCCCCACCTCCACAACATTGACATCTTTTTACAATACTTACAGTGGCTGCTGCTGGCCGAAAATAAACTGTTGATTTTGGGGCATTTTATGGATGACTTCCTGTTTATTATGTGTTACAGTAGAAAACACATACAGGAGGACACCTCTCTAAGCAGCCTCCTACTCAAGTTTTGCAGGTTAGCAAGTTCACACAGTTTAACGTTAGGCTAACTCTGATGCAGTTCAGACTTGCTGTAGAAAAAATAGTGGTGTGTTCCCCACCTCTACAACATTGACATCTTTTTACAATACTTACAGTGGCTGCTGCTGGCCGAAAATAAACTGTTGATTTTGGGGCATTTTATGGGTGACTTCCTGTTGATTTTGGGTTACAGTAGAAAACATATACAGGAGGACACCTCTGTATTCAGCTTTTTACTCGAGTTTTGTAGGTTAGCAAGTTCACAATGTTTAGTGTTAGGCTAACTCTGATGCAGTTCGGACTTTCAGTAGAAAAGTTAGTGGTGTGTTTACCACCTCCACAACATTGACGTCTTTTTACATTACTCACAGCGTCTACTGCTGCTGGCTGAAAACAAACAGTTGATTATGGGGCATTTTATGGGTCACTTCCTGCTGATTTTGGGTTAGAGAACAGGAAGTGACTGGGAGTGAATAGGAAACGACTCAAACTAAACAGAAAAGACCTGTAAATGCCCTAAAATGAACAGAAAGTGACCTGTAAATGCCCCGAAATCGAACGTTCATTCACCTCTCCCTGTCTAAATGGATTTGGTGTTTAGCGCTGTCAATGTCAGCCAGTGAGCTAACATAACTAGTATTTTCATGGAAGATTTTCTTTTTTAAACATTGACATATCTTTCAAATGATATCTCGATTCTTGGCATGAGCGGATCAATAACCTTTTAGGATGGAAGTTACACAATATATCACATTTCGATATTTTGTCACACCCCTAATGAGCATACAGATAACCTACCGGGGAAACATTTCGATATATTGTCACATACATACTGTGTAGTATATTCTCATTCATCGTGGTCCCTAAAGGTCGACTCTTATTTGTTAATTTTTTGGGGGATATTTTTCTAAATGTGCAAAAGGGATTCAGGTAAAAATAAATAAAAGCATTATTTCCTGTCGTTAGACTGCACAATACTGTATAAAACCAGATGTACACGTGCAACACACACACACAGACACGAAGGAACTGACACAAAAACATCCTTTAAGGTGCTGCAGGATGTCACATGGAAAAGAATATAAAAGCCAAATGGACTAAACAGATTGGAAAGTTGTAAAAGGCAACTGCAACTTTCTTTCCTTTCACCCCTCATACTCAACCACATTTTGGGATACAATTATAAGATTACAAAATGATAAACACAAAAAAAGGTTCAAAACACGATGTACACCGGCATGTTAAGCACAAGCGAGCATGTTTAAACGAATTACAAAATAAAACGTTAGATGAAATGTACACACAAGGATTAGGATAAAATAATACAAAAAAGTTGAATTAAAATTGGGTCACATTACAGAAACTATTACTATACTACAGTCCCTGACAATAGTCTTGTTGCTTATCCATTTTGTCGAAACAATTGCTAAAAACCTGACTTTTAATTATGCAATTGGTTTCAGAAATGGCTCATATGAAAGCTAAGAGCCTCCCAAATGATGTTGAATGTACAAAAATATATTTGTTTCACTGAAAAAAGACTTATCATTTAATGAAGACATAAAGGTCAAATTTTGGCAAAGACAAAAGCTTTGTCGCCTATAGAAAGTAGTGTGAAAATTCAACAAAAAAATGTATCTTAAATACAAAAATATGTTACATAACATAAGCGAATTAAGTAGTGGCGCTGTGAGATCCAAATTTAATATTTGGTATGACTTCCATGGGCTTCGGCAAGGATTCATACAATTTATTGATGAAGTCATCAGGAACATCAAAGAAAGCAGCCTTGCATGCCTCCCAGAGTTCATCAACATTCTTGGGTTTCGTCTTCCATGCTTCCTCTTTCATCCTACCCCAGACATGCTCAATGATGTTCATATCTGGTGACTGGGCTGGCCAGTCCCAGAGGATCTTGATCTTCCGTGCCTTGAGGAAGTTTGAGGTAGAGATTCAAGTATGCGATGGAGCACCATCCTGCTGCAGAATTTGTCCCTTTTTATGGTTAGGAATATAAGAGGCAGCTAAGATTCGTTGATATTTCAGACTATTTATGTTGTTGTCCACCCTGCAGATCTCTCACACACACCTATACTGGATGTAACGCCAGACCATGATTTTGCCAACACCAAACTGAGTGAATCCCAGATCCATGCGGGCTCCAGTAGGTTTCCTGCAATATTTGCGGCGGCTGTGGTGTAATTCAATGGAAGATTCACCTGAAAAATTCACCTTTTGCCACAAAACAGTGAAGTTTGCTGTTGGCAAAATCATGATCTGGGGTTTTTCTGAAGATGGTAGAAAGGAAAGCCCGCCCGTCTCATCAGACCATAGGACATGGTTTCTGTAATCCATGTGCTTTGTTGACACGTCTTCAGCAAACTGTTTGCGGGCTTTCTTGTGTACCATCTTCAGAAGAGGCTTCCTCCTGGGGTGACAGCCATGCACACCAATTTGATGTAGAGTGCGGCGTATGGTCTGAGCACTAACAGGCTGACCCCCCCCCCCACACACACACCTCTTCAATCTGTGCAGCAATGCTGACAGCACTCTTGTAACGAGTCACATGCCATTTTGGAGGGAAAATGACAAGCAGTACTCAATTTGGACATTAAGGGATGTATGTAGTTTCTATGGGGTGTACTCACTTTTGTTGCCTGGGGTTTAGATATTAATGGATATATTTTGAGCTATTTTGAGGGGAAAATAACTTAACTCTATTATATATGCTGCACACAGACTACTTTTCATAGTGTCAAAGTGTTATTTTGTCAGTGATGTCCCATGAAAAGGTATACTTAAATATCTGCAGAAATGCAGGGGGTGTACTCACTTTTGTGATACACTGTACACGAAAGTGTCCTTTCCATTTTATCCATATGTGACGCCGTCAATCCTCCCCCTGTGATTTATTCCAACACATTGTCCAGGACAATAAAATCTTGAACCCGACTACAGCAGCTATGGTGCCAAGTAAGTTTAAGCATCATTTAAAACAAGTCGGTGGACTATTTTGTCTGCCTTCGTTAAAACAAAGAGAAACAGGCAACATTTGCCTGCAAAGCCATTGTCAGCGAGATGCTCGGCCCTGATGAGGTTAAAGACATTGCTCAAGTCCCCCTGTTTGATCATTCTCAGCTTTTCAAGCCTAACTGCTATAAAAAATAAAAACAGAGAGAGACTGAGAGCTGTTGAAGAAGATTCCTGCCAGGATATTGGCATTGTGTTCATCTAAACATGCTCAAGGTTTACACTGAGTAAGTATAAATATTTAGAAATATAAAGTAATTTTGGAACATTTTTGGTTTGTGGTGTGCCGCGAGATTTTTTCTATTGTAAAAATGTGCCGTGACTCAGTAAAGGTTGAAAAACACTGACTTAAGGGATGTTATAGGGATGTTTATGCCCAATTTGTGTGGAAATAGTTGTCCGATAATTAGTTTTTAACAGATAGCTGACATCCTGATATTGTCCAACTCCAAAAATCTGATGTCAATATAAAACCGATACTGATATATGCAGACATGGTCTTAACATATTTTAGCTAATTGTATTGTGATACCCCACTGGATGCTTTAATAATGATAATCACATAACGAATCCCAAGCATCTTAGTTTGGAGACCTCTAATAGTCAATAAGCATAACTGCTGTGCTTAGCTGCAGGGTTGTTTTCGTCAACGACTATAACTACAATATTTCGTCGACGAACAATTTTTTCATGCCAATGACGAGACGATAACGGGCCAAAAACGTGTCTAAAAAGACTATAACGAAACGAATGCCAGTTTTCGTCTGATGAGACGAAAATGCGCCATAGTTTTCGTCACATGTTCACAATGTGTGACGTTTTTATGTATAGTTAGCCTGCATCGTAGCAGTGTCTGGGTGTGTCACTCATGTGATGTGCTGCGACAGTGTAATCTCCAGTCTCCCCACACACAGGAAGATTTTTCTTATCTTGGCAAGAGAGAATATGCAACGTTGCTTTATCCTTTAAAAGTCTGTTCTTAGTGATGATCACACACTAAATGTAACTTGTAGCGTTAGCATAGCATTAGCCTAATGCTAAAAGTTAGCAGGTAAGTTTTTTTTTTTTTTTTTTTTTTTTTTTTTTACATACAGTTTGTGCCGTCAGGTGGGTATAATTAATTGAAAATAATGATTTCCCATAGGGTAACAAAACAAAATTTACCAATAAAAAAACTGCTAACTTCTATAATGTTAGCATATGAACACTCTGGAGAAGGTAAAACGCACTGCCACATGTATTCAAAGAAAACAGGAGATGGCATCAGTTTCCCTTGAGTAAGTTGTCGTTCTGTCTTCTCTTTACCGATGGGAGAGGTTAGCTGTCCAAAATCAGGCAGTTCACCGAGAGGTCCTGCTCCTGTGAAGCTTCGCTGTGTGTGTACGCGAGAGACTTCGCGTGTGTGATAAATCACTCCGGGGCGATAAAGCGTTGATATACGACTCGGCCAAAGAGGGAGAGTGTGAATGAGCATGACGAGGGGAGTGATGCGGAGGAACAGTCTCATGAGGGTCATGTCGTTTAAGAGCGGGGAGTTGAAGGGAGAGTGGGGGTGGTTGAAGCGCGGGGGGCGTCGGTGGGAATGAAATTTCAATCTGGTGGAAGAAGGGATGAAGACGCCGGAGAAACAAATGGGAAAGCATTAGCTTTAACCTCTGTTTTACCACATGGTTATTGTTTGAATGAAGCCTCCACACAAAAAAAGCTGCTAGCTTAAATGCTCTACAGCTGCAAATAAGTATTTGAAAACCTGTCGATCAGCCAGAATTCTGACCCTGAAAGACCTGTTAGTCCTCCATGTATTATCCTGAATAAGATGCACTTGAGGTCGATAGTAGCATAAAGACACCTGTCCACCCCATACAATCAGTAAGACTCAAACTTGGTCAAGACCAAAAAGCTGTCCAAAGACACCAGAGACAAAATTGTTCACCTCCGCAAGGCTGGAAAGGGCTACGGAGAAATTACCAAGCAGCTTGGTGAAAAAATGTCCACTGTTGGGGCAATCTTTAGAAAATGGAAGAAGCTAAATTGACGGTCAATCTCAATCGGAGTGGATCCCCATGTAAGATATCACCTCGTGGGGTTTCACTGATACAAGAAAGGTCAGGAATAAGCCCTGAACTACACGACAGGAGTTGGTTAATGACCTGAAAAGAGATGGGACCACCATTTCCAAGGTTACTGTTTAGAGCTGGGAATCTTTGGGCACCTAACGATTCGATTACGATTCAGAGGCTCCAATTCGATTATAAAACGATTATTGATGCACCCCCCTACTTTTTTTTTTTTTTTTTTTTTTTAATTAAATGTTTTGTACATTAGTTCCAAAATTGTTCAGAAATACTCTCAGGCTAAACCAAACTACTATTTCAGTATCAAGTTAACATATAGCAGTAAACAAATATACAAAAATAACAGTAAATAAAAAACTCCAGTCCCCATTCTGTAACAGCAGCTTTAAACTACATTCAATTAATTTAATGTTGTGAATCAACCGTTAAAGTTGTTAAAATTGCTCCCGTTATTCCATAATTTCCCTTTTGTCTACTTTCGACATGTGAAAGTTCTAAAACTATTTTAAAGATAGATTCAAGTCAGTATTTTACCGATTTAGGAGTATTTTAGATAAAAAGTTAATTAGGTTCGCTTGGAAGGTTCGCTACAACAGCCTTGCAGGGAAGTGTACTGCTTTAAGATGGCTGCCGTGTACTAACGCCCGCATCTAGCTTTTTGTAGATGTGCTGCTACCGCTACCGATTCTGTAGTGCATCTAGTCCTATATACATGATATCTACCGTAACATTATGTGGATGACGTACTTTGAAGCAGCTTTTCGGCAGCAGTCAGGTATGTTGTTGTGTTTTTTTTTTTATCTCGTGTCATGAGTTGAGCTAGAGCCATGAGTTGAGCATTGGCATTACCCGAGGGGCCGGGTAATGAGAAGCATGATGTTTAGCTACTCTCGCTGCGTTCTTCCTCATTGCGCCCCGAAGACCGCGCGGCGCGCTGAGTGTGTTGTACTTCCGCTTTACTTGGCATATTTCAATAATCGGAATTTGGATGTTTGTGAATCGTTCTCGAATCTTCCACGGCCGAATCGCGAATAATCTAAGAATCGGAAATTTTGCACACCTCTATTACTGTTGGTAATACAATAAGACGTGCTTAATCCAGCACATGTCAAGGCCCGTCTTAAGTTTGCTTATGACTATTTGGATGATGCAGAGAAGTCATGGGAGCAAGTTTTCTGATTAGATGAAAGTAGATTAGAACTTTTTGGTCATAATTCAACAAAAGAATGATGAGCACACCTTCAAGAACACCATCCCTACTGTGAAGCATGGGGGCTGTACCATCATGCTTTGGGGGTGTTTTTCTGCGCATGGGACAGGACGAGTGCATTGTATTAAACAGAGGATGACTGGAACCCTGTATTGTGAGATTTTGGGGAATAACCTCCTTCCTTTCAGTCAGAGCATTGAAGATGGGTCGTGCCTGGGTCTTCCAACATGACAATGACCCGAAGCACACAGCCAGGAAAACCAAGGAGAGGCTCCGTAAGAAACATAACAAGGTTTTAGAATGGCCTAGCCGGTCTCCAGACCTAAACCCAATAGAAAACCTTTGGAGATAGCTCAAACTCCATGTTTCTCAGTGACAGCCCAAAAACCTGACTGATGGGTGGGGCAAGATCCTTCCTGCAGTGTGTGCAAACCTGGTGAAAAACTACAGGAAACGTTTGACCTCTGTCATTACAAAGGCTACTGTACAAAATGTTAACATTCGTTTTCTTAGGTGTTCAAATTAGGGCTGCAGCTATCGACTATTTTAGTAGTTGATTAATCGATGAATCAATTTATTTACACATAACTGTACTAATGAACTGAGAGATGACGCTGTTGTTGGCACGACAGCCAGGGTAAACTTTTCCCTCATCGCTGCCTCTCATCAAGATGAATTTTTAAAAGTCTTTCTTTTGTGGTGACCACTGCGTCGTGGTGGAGTTCGCCTGGGGAACTTGTGTTCCTGGGGGAAACTGGTTTGGCCGTGTGCGTTTCCGGCTGAGTCGCGGGACACTGGAGGGTGCGGGGGACGCGAGCGGCCGAGCACGGCATAGCGGGCTCTGCTCGGTGAGCAGCACGGGCTTAACGGCATTGTCCACTGCACTGGCTCGGTCATCCAGCGCCTGGCATCCCAGGCGTCCTCCCGGTTGTTCTGCTCAGTCGTCCGCCGCCTGGCATCCTGGACATCCATTCGGTCGTCTTCTGCCGACATCCTGGCCGTGCGGCCCGGCCGTTCGTTCCATTGAATCGGGTTGCGGGTCTTACCAAATGCGCTACTACCCTCCAATGGCCAGTTTTATTGCTGTAAAATGGACTTTCAGCATTGTGATTTGGAGCTAAATTGAATCAGAACCTAGAGATTTCTCTTGTGAAAAAAAAACCGTAAAAGACGTATAAATACGTCTTTGGGACACTGAAACAATTAAAAATAGTTTTTGGGAGCAAATGAATTAAATGCTACTGTACGCTACGATACGTTTTTTTTTTTTTTTTTTTTTTTTTTCGTTTTTTTTTCTACAATGCTCTCAACAAATAGTTCACACTCATATTCCCACCCAAAAACAAAAAAAAAAAAACGGCGAAATGTAACTATAAACTAAATTACGAATGCATTACAAAACATTAGCCCAAACTAATACTTAGCTTACCTTGGTCATAACAAGGAGCAGTTGGATTCAGCCATGTGAAATGAGGCAGACCAGAGAGCACCCTAATCAATAAAACTAAATGTAAACACTTTCAAAATGAACCATTACAACGCCACTTTAATTAAACGAGTACTCGAAGCAACAAAATTCAATTTGAATATTTTTTTTCTCATCGAATACTTGAGTTAATCGATTAATCGTTGCAGCACTAGTTCAAATACTTATTTGCAGCTGTATCACACGAATAAATTGTTAAAAAAAAACAAAAAAAACATTGTGATTTCCTGATTTTTCTTTTCGGATTATCTCTCTCACAGTGGACATGCACCTACGATGAAAATTTCAGGCACCTCCCTGATTTCTAAGTGGGAGAACTTTTTTTCCCCCAATGTATTAGGGCTGCAGCTATCGATTATTTTAGTAGTCGATTAATCGATGAACTGGTTAGTTCGAATAATCGAGTAATCGGAAAAGGAACATGAAAAATTAAAATACCTGAGCTGAGCCTCAAATGGTATTAGAAAAAATAAATAAGCAAGGATCTATGTACAACAAAAGAACAATTGGCTAACTTACATAGCAAAAGTCCGCTAGCTTAAATGCTAGAAAACGCTAATTATTATTATTATTTTTTTTTTACAATGCTCTTAACAAACGGTTCAGATACATATTCCTACAAAAATGGCTAAATATTAGGGTTGTTCCGATCATGTTTTTTTGCTCCCAATCCGATCCCGATCGTTTTAGTTTGAGTATCTGCCGATCCCGATATTTCCCAATCCGATTGTTTTTTTTTTTTTTTTGCTCCTGATTCAATTCCAATCATTTTTCCCGATCATATATATTTTGGCAATGCATTAAGAAAAAAATGAATAAAACTCGGACGAATATTTACATTCAACATACAGTACATAAGTACTGTATTTGTTCATAATGACAATAAATCCTCAAGATGGCATTTACATTATTAACATTCTTTCTGTGAGAGGGATCCACGGATGGAAAAACTTGTAATTCTTAAAGGATGAATGTGACTTTGTATATTGTGACTAAATATTGCCATCTAGTGTATTTGTTGAGCTTTCAGTAAATGATACTGTAGCCATTTAACTGTTCTGCCCAAGTGCATGATGGGAAGTGCAACCATGACTGTGCGTCGTGACACCAATTGATATATCTTCTCTGCGTTGAGAACTAACATATGGTGTTAAGAAAAAGATCAACTACTACCTTTCTTCCCCACATTGCTTCTCACGATATTTTTAATTGTTGAGAGGGGGATTTGAAGGCTTTAGCCAATTAAATAAAGGCTCCAAAGACTGCCTAAATTCACTCTACTCATTTCACACTGCCTTTTAGCTCTTTATATACAGTGGGGAGAACAAGTATTTGATACACTGCCAATGGGTTTTCCCATTGGCAGTGTATCAAATACTTGTTCCACCCTCTGTTGGTAAAACGGCGCCTTTATAGATTGAACACGACAATGCGTGAGTGGGTCGTGCAGCGCATGCGTTAATTGCATTAAATATTTTAACGTGATTAATTAAAAATATATATATATACCGCTGTTAACGCGATAAATTTGACAGTCCAACTTTAAGCCAAAACTAAAGACTGGATGAGTGTAAGACATTTTGTCTGTAACGTGAAATACAATTAGAAAACAATTAAAAAATATATATATATATATATTAAAAAAAGGCATGTCCGATATTTTTTTGCCGATTCAGATACTTTGAAAATGACATGATCGGACCCGATCGATCGGGACATTTTTACTAAATATACCTATAAACTAACTAACAAATGCATTAAAAAAACATTAGCTCAAACAAAAACTTGGCTTGTGTTGGTCTTAACATGGAGCAGCTGGATTCAGCCATGTTAAATGAGGCAGACTGGAGGGCAGTGTATCCACCAAAATCAAAAAAAATAATACAAACACTTTCAAAATTAACCATTATAACGCCACTTTAATTAAACAAATCCTTGAAGCAGCAAAATTGAATTCGAATCTTTTTTTCTAATCGAATACTCAAGTTAATCGATTACCGTAATTTTCGGACTATAAGCCGCTACTTTTTGTCCTTCATTTTGAATCCTGCGGCTTAAAGTCCAGTGCGGCTTATTTGTTGATTTATTTGGGTTAATAGGTAACAGTTTGACTGCGGCGTCATAAGACTGTCATAATTATGAAATGACACCATCTTAGGCATTACTGAATGCTTATGTCATTAATTGTCATCCGGCAAATCATGTCACTAACTCCATTTATGGCCAGCTAGGATCTTTTACATCCATTCAAAAGTGAGATAATTTGCTGGGTAACAGGATGGGACATCTGTTATAAGCATTCATTAATGCTCATGACAATGTAATGTCATAATTATGATGGTGTTTTGACAGTCTTATGGCGCCACTGTCAAATACAATGTTACTAAATACCATAACTAGCAATTAATGAAACAACTGGAACAATAATTAGCACAGAACATGAATTTTGTTTGTTATTTACATCTGTAGTGCTGCAATGCATGCTAGGAGGCATGTTGGATGACAACAGTGTTGACAGCAGGTGGTAGCAGAGGTTGGCTGTCTCCCCCAAGGGAGCAGTGATGGCCAAATGAAGCTTCCTGAAGCACTGAGGCTTTGTAGCCAATTGATTCAAAGCTTCATGGCGGTTCATTTAGTCTTATGACATGGTTGTATGATGCTGCTGTCAAATAAAGTGTTACCGGTTAATATCGTTTGGTGTAAATATCCCATAATACAGTGAGGACAGATGCGGCTTATAGTCCAGTGCGGCTTATCTATGAACAAATGCCGTTTTCGTGCCAAATTTGGTGGGCGGCGGCTTATAGTCAGGTGCGCCTTATAGTGCGAAAATTACGGTAATCGTTGCAGCACTACAATGTATACTGTATGAAAATCCACAAAATATAGAATTAAATATGCAAACATGGCTGAAAATAGGAGAAATAATAACATGAAAAATGACTCCCATTTACTTAATAATCCTTGTTACACCCTTGGTGCATGCCCAGTGAGCTATTTTGGAGAGCAGTGAGAGTTTTGTGCAACTGTGTGTCCTTTTTTTAGTCGGCCTGTATGTCAGCGGGTTTTTGCATTGTTAAAGGAGTCATGAGAAGACGCCACCCAGCCTCCCCTGCTTCCTTCTCTTCCTGTGCTCCGCTCCTCTGCCGTATTTCATCCCCACTTTTTTCCAGGCTCATACTCTCACTCCCTAAAATTCCATCATTCTTTAGGCAATACTGTTTGATTTTTATTTATTCTGGGGATGCCTTGCAAAGCACAGTTCACATGATGGGAAATCAGGCCTGATCACAAAATTTTGAGAGGATTTGAACTGAGTACAAAAGATCGTATTGTATTTATTTGTTTTTATTTTGAAATTAGATAGGCTTCAATGCAACAAAATATTCCAGATATACAGTGGGGCAAATAAGTATTTAGTCAACCACTAATTGTGCAAGTTCTCCCACTTGAAAATATTAGAGAGGTCCGTAATTTGTGTGGAAAAATGTGGAAAACAAAAAAAATAAATAAATAAAATCACATTGTTTGATTTTTAAAGAATTTATTTGCAAATCATGGTGGAAAACAAGTATTTGGTCTATACCAAAAGTTCATCTCAATACATTGTCATGTACCCTTTGTTGGCAATAATGGAGGCCAAACGTTTTCTGTAAATCTTCACAAGCTTTTCACACACTGTTGCTGGTATTTTGGCCCATTCCTCCATGCAGATCTCCTCTAGAGCAGTGATGTTTGGGGACTGTCGTTGGGCAACACGGACTTTCAACTCCCTCCACAGATTTTCTATGGGGTTGCGATCTGGAGACTGGCTAGGCCACCTTGAAATGCTTATTATGAAGCCACTCCTTTGTTGCCCTGGCTCTGTGTTTGGGATCATTGTCATGCTGATACCCCAGCCACATCTCATCTTCAATGCCCTTGCTGACGGAAGGAGATTTTCTCTCAAAATCTCTTGATACATGGCCACATTCATTCTTTCCTTTACACAGATCAGTCGTCCTGGTCCCTTTGCCCCAAAGCATGATGTTTCCACACCCATGCTTCACAGTGGGTATGGTGTTCTTCGGATGCAATTCTGTATTCTTTCTCCTCCAAACACGAGAACCTGTGTTTCTACCAAAAAGTTCCATTTCGGTTTCATCTGACCATAACACATTCTCCCAGTCCTCTTCTGGATCATCCAAATGCTCTTTAGCGAACCGCAGACGGGCCTGGACAAGTACTGGCTTCAGCAGGGGGACACATCTGGCAGTGCAGGATTTGAGTCCCTGGCGGCGCATTGTGTTACTGATAGTAGCCTTTGTTACTGTGGTCCGAGCTCTTTGTAGGTCATTCACTAGGTCCCCCCGTGTGGTTCTGGGATTTTTGCTCCCCGTTCATTTTGACACCACTGGGTGAGATCTTGCATGGAGCCCCAAATCAAGGGAGATTATCACTGGTCTTGTATGTCTTGCATTTTCTAATAATTGCTCCCACAGTTGATTTCTTTACACCAAGCGTTTTACCTATTGCAGATTCAGTCTTCCCAGGGTGTCGTTCGACAGCTCTTTGGTCTTGGCCATAGTGGAGTTTGGAGTGTGACTGAGTGAGTATGTGGACAGGTGTCTTTTATACCGATAATGAGTTAAAACAGGTGCCATTAATACAGGTAATGAGTGTAGCCTCGTTAGACCTCTTTGACAGCCAGAAATCTTGCTTGTTTGTAGGTGACCAAATATTTATTTTCCACCATGATTTGCAAATAAATTCTTTAAAACTCAAACAATGTGATTTTCTGTTTTTTTTTTTTTCACATTCTGTCTCTCATGGTTAAGGTTTACCCATGTTGACAATTACAGGCCTCTCTAATCTTTTCAAGTAGGAGAACTTGCACATTTGGTGGTTGACTAAATACTTATTTGCCCCACTGTACAGGTTTATTGCGGAAAGGAACAAAAATGTATTTTTTTATACTACGCAATATTGCAACACAGGCTGAAGAAATCACTGTCGTAAGTTGAACGTTCTATCGCGGCAAGCTAACGCTGAGATAGCATCATGCCGGGCGTTCTACTGAGTTTTTTTGGGGCAAAGTTTGTTAACTCGACACTTAAAAATACCTCAAATACAGGTTGTCCCCATGACTCTTTTTTTAATGTATCTTGGTGCAAGTCAGTTATGTTGATGTTGCGTTATGCGTGGTTGCGTTGTGGCCCGGCGATGCTCGGGTGAAAAAGAGAAAATTCGCATTTTCTATTCGGGATGTCCCGATCCGATCACATGATGAGTTATGTCATATTCACTGTTGCCACTAGAGGGCAGTGTATCCACTCAAATCAATAAAACTAAATGCAAACACTTTCAAAACAAACCCTTTAAAACGCCACTCTAAACGAATCCTCGTAGCAGTAAAATTTAATTTCGAAGCTTTTTTGTCTAAACGAATTACTTGAGTTAATCGATTAATCGTTGCAGCACTAGTCTCAAAACTTCTGACTGAAGGTGGTTTAATTCTCGTCCCCCCGTCCCGTTGCAGGTCCGCCCAGGGTATCGGAGCGCGTGTCCCACCGCCAGAGCGTGCGGCTGGGCCGCACGGCGAAACTACCGTGCCCCGTGGAGGGCGACCCCCCGCCGCTCATCATGTGGACTAAAGGCGGCCGCAACATCAACAGCGGCTGGACTCGCTTCCGCGCGCTGCAGCACGGTCTGCGCATCAAAGAGGTGGAGGCGGACGACGGCGGCTCATACATCTGCAAGGCCACCAACGGATTTGGCAGCGTCAGCGTCAACTACACGCTCATCATCATTGGTGAGTACAGTTCCCATTAAAATTTGGTATCTGCCACCCCTCCCATTCATAATGGATTGGATTTTGGTCATATATATATTTTGAGAACTGGCTTTCTGGACAAAAGGTCGACCGATATATGGATTTTATTTTTTTCAAGCTCATCTAATGTCAGTCTGTATTTAGCTAATTCAACAGGATAACTGTTATGTTTACAGTTTGGTTGATGATCTTTAGTTTTAAGGTCTGCTGATATATGGACCTTTTTTCCAGATCAAATATCGGCCAATATTTATAACCGATATAACAGGATAAATGTTATGTTCAAGGAAAAGAAGAAAAGAGTTTTGGTGATGATCGTTCTTGTAAAGGTCAAGTATACTGATATATTGGCCGACCCACATATCGGGCCAATGTATGGACTTTTTTTTTTTTTTTGGATCGGTCATCGGCCAATATAAAGTATAGCCGATATGATAATTATGTTCACTGTTAGTGTGATGATCGTTCTTGTAAAGATCGACTATGCTGATATATTGGTCGGCTGATATATTCACTCTATTCGAGGTCACCCACCAGCTGATATATTGCCGATGTAATAGGATTACTGATATATGGTCACTGTTCTGGTGATTATTTTTGTTAATAGTGATTTTGCACCACCTAGTGGCCAGTGTTACAAAAGTAAGCAGAGTAAAAAATTAACTGCGAATATACAGTGATTCCTCGTTTTTCGCGGTTAATGGGGACCAGAACCCGCCACGATAAGTGAAAAACCGTGAAGTACCGTATTGGCCCGAATATAAGACGGCCCTGATTATAAGACGACCCCCTCTTTTTCAAGACTCAAGTTTGAAAAAAGACTTTTTGAACACACAATTATTTTTTATACGGAAAATAATTACAGTACATCTGAAACAAATGATTATAACAATATATTTGAGAGAAAAAGCATGTTATTTTGCCTCATTCAAATCTTAGTATCTGAACATTTAAATATGTAAACTAAAGTGCAATCACATTCGTAAATGAATGGCTTCTGGTTTTTGAAATGTAAATAAACCAATCTATTGTGATAAAACAACAAAATTGCAATAACTGCATTAACCATCAAAGTCTAACTGTAACTGTAGTCTTGAAACAACTCTGAATAAGGAAAAACATTGCAATAAAATAATGCAAACTGGTTAAACTTGAGAGTAGCTGAGATCTGTCATGACAGAACATCGCTTCAATGATATCTGGGGCCATCTAGTATCATGAATGGGTATAACGTTTAGACCGCAAATATAAGAAAACCCCCAGTTTTCAGTTTTATTTCAATGCAAAAAACACCGTCTTATATTCAGGCCAATACGGTAGTTCTGTAAGTAGTTCAGATTTAGCATTGGAAATATATCCATATAAGACATGTTTTTTCCTCTTTTTTTCCCCAAAGTACAATTAGAAAAAACAAACCAAAAAAAAACACTTTTAATACTGTATATATATTTTAATAAATGTTTTTTAAGCACTTCAAATGTAATAATTATGATAAGTTTTAAACATGTTAATGTCCCACCGAATTATTTTTAAACAAGAATAAAGTAGAAAAATGCTTTTCTACATTGTTTCATTGAGTGAGTCCACTCAGATCCGCTGAAGCTGCTCACTTACACACAGAGTTGCCACGGCAACTGTTTAACAAGTTAAGCGATGATTGACGCATGCAGCGCTTTGAACTTTCGGCCTCCAAGCATCTCTGGCAAGATCAAACCTTAGTATCTGTCAATCATTTTTGACTTTAATAAGCAATTACAGTGCACTGCCTGACTAAGAAAAGTTGCAGGAGCGAGAGTGAGGGACTATGTGATTGGATCGGAACAGCTGTATAAAATATTCAATTTTTAAATAATTTTTTTAATTGAAAAAAAATCTGCGATGGACTGAGGCTGCAAAGTTTAAAGAGCGAAGTAGCGAGGGAACACTGTATACATTTGGAAATTTAGTGTTTTAGTTGCTTTTTATAACCAATCTTCTCGAACAATAAAGCATATCTAATGTGGGCGTCACAATTTCGGTCATGTACTAAATGTTGATATTGTAGCTTGCGTGACCAAAATTACGATTTCTACGTATGGGTGACTGGTGCACGATAATTATTGGTCCGATAATTATCGGTCCGATAATAGGAATTATGACGTCATCCCGATAAATCCAATAACATTTATAATAGGACCGATGATATGTGCTGTTCTGGCTTTTCAGTTTCTCGTATGGGAAATCAGTTGACCATTTGCGGGGCATTGCTCCCACCTGCTGGTCAGAATAATTCACTGTATCTATTTTTTTGTCACAGTAGTTTGGTTCAATCACTTACATATAGACCCTACTCACGTGACGTCACAGCCACGCCCCCACGCCATGTTGTCCATATACTCGTCATGTTAATGCATTAGCGCTTCGTAAATTCCTCCTATTATGGCGTGTTTTCCTGCTCGTTAACATTAACAATCAAAATGGTGAAGTCGTGTGTGGCGGTCGGTTGCAAAAACAGAGAAGATAGACGGAGAGACTTGAAGTTTTACCGTATTCCGAGAGACCAGGAGAGGAGACCGAGATTGACTGCTGCAATTCGACGAGAAAACTGGGCTCCAAACGACTACCACAGATTATGTAGTAGTCATTTTATATCTGGTAAGATGCATTTAATATATATTTAGAGGGTTTTGGGCTGACAACCACAATTAAGATCATTGCTAGGCTAATTGCCGACAACATACACTCAGACGTTGTGAATGAACTACCTGAAAATATATAATTATAAGGGGATAATCAGACAGTTTTCATACAATTAATTTACAATGTCACTATTGAGGTCAAAAGCCAAAAAATAAATTCAACTAGGGACAATCTGGAATAGTGCTATCGCACTTCATATTTATTACAGATTATATATGTATGTAGTGAGAGTGCTATCGCTAAACCATATAAACATTAAAAGCCCTAGCTCCATTGACAAATGACATGAAATACATTAGACTTGACAGTGGATGTTAGCAAGAACAAAAGATTTTGAATTGAAAATTTCGTAACTCACCTTCCGAGCACAACATTCCTGCCGAATTTTCGTGTACGAGGACCTGTTTCACCCAACCAGCAACGTTGCATTTATAAACCTCCAAGCTCTTACAGTTTTTCAAACTTTCGTGAGAATAGGCTGATTTTGTGTGGACAAGATAGTTGTAAATATCAGGGTCAGGCAAAGATGGCGAAGACAGCGGGTCGAAAAACATCGATTTAGGCATCAAATACGGATCTGGCGAATGGATAAACTGAAGCTTTTCCACGTAACGCCTTTTATGCAACGCATCCAATGAGTTTACAGCGTCAGATAACACCGGGGCTTCCATGAATTGCTCTATAACTTGCACGACTAATTGAAAACAATGAGAATAGGTCTAAAAAATAGGTACAATATGGCGGCCGGATACAGCGACACGTCATTTTGTGACGTAGGTGAGTAGGGTCTATTGCGGTGTCTAGCGGGAGCATTAACAGTCGTGAATGCTTTCTGTTACATTTCCACCTCGGAAATATATGTCTGTAAGTATTTTATGTTTACTATAACATATGGATGTGCAATATATGTTTACTTCTGTGGTGAAGGGTCATATGTACAGAACTTCATAAGTTGTGTTATAGAAGCCAGCCAATGCTTTAGTAGCTCAAGCTAGTGTGCTATGCTATACATATAATAGTTGTGTATATAAGTTTATTGTGCAGTTTGTTGTATATTGAGTATTGAATATGTGTATTTTTCTGTTGTACTTTCACAATATTAAGACGAGTGTGTTCCCGTAAAAGCAAGGAAAGACAAAGCCTCGTGGTTTATGGAAGTGCATTCATTCTTAGCTGGCTGTCGGGCAGTGCAGAAGTGAACCGCACTGTTTTGTTCATGTCTGATGAGAAATCTGATGAGATCAAAGGCAAATCTATGTTGAATCCACCACTAGTTTTTTTTTTTTTTTTTTTTTAAACCTCCAGGTGTTCAAAAACTCGGGTTATACATTTAAAAAATTATATATTTATTATCGGTTATCGATATTGGTATAGGCTTTGAGGAGCAGGAAGTTATCGATATCAGTATCGGCTTTGAGGAGCAGGAAGTTATCGATATCAGTATCGGTTTCAAAAAAATGGATATCATGCACCCCTAGTATGGGTACACCAGGTTAACAAAACATTACTAAAAATAGTCCCTTGCCCTGTAAATAGTTAACGCAGCACCATGTGACTTTTCAGTTTTGGTCGATTTTAGCGACACCGGTGTACAAAAGCGGTGTTTTGCCTTAAGGAGCCCCGCACAGTGTCGTAAAATCATGATCTCCCGGTCGCCTGGAGATGGATTAAATGACATTTCTGTTTCCAGCGGCTGTGTGAAGGATGAATAGTTATGAAAATGTTTTATAAAAGTTGAAAAGCTACCTAGTGTTGCTTTAAGAGGGTTTAAAAAAAAAAGTATTGCACACCAGTACTCAAACGCTATGTGAGAATACTCAAATGACAAAGAGATAAATCATTCCCAAAAATGCTTTATGTCATCTACTATGTGTTTGGGTGGGTGTGGGGTTTATAGGGGGACAACAGCTGCCATGTTGGGCATCCAGGCATACAGCTGTTGTCTGTCTGTCTTGGCTGCTCATTTTTTGGCACCATTCATGCTTCATTTGTAAACACTCGTCAGTTTTTACTTTAATTCACGACATTTTCACTGATGTAATTAGAGTGTATACAGGACAAGTTGTGTTGCCGTTGCATTGATTTGTATTGAATCCTAGTTGAGTTCTGTTGTACCAATACCATTTTTGGCACCAGATACCTGGCTGCGTGGCGTCGGCCAATGCAGATACTGTACTGAAACCGCATTTTTTGAAAGATTACAGGTAGCCCCCGGGTTACAAACAAGTTCCGTTCCTACGCTGGCGACGTAACACGAATTTCCGCGTAAGTCGTAATTAACCCTTTAAAAAAAAAAACTATCCAAAAAGTCCAAAAGTAATTTCTTTTGTTTAATTATGGAGGATACCCTACCCTCTGGTGGCAGCGTTGGGTGTGGCTGGACTGTCGCCTTGGCTTCTATGACTGACTAGGTGACTCGTCTGACATGGTTATAGGACAGCTGCCTTCTCGCTCACATAAGGCTGTAAGTTTTTAAGCTAATATATGTTTGTGTATGCATTTGTAATTAGGTTTAGAGCTACAGTTTGTGGAGTTATGTGTGAGCAATTTGCTATGAAAATTGTAAATACGTTAGCATTCGTAGCATTTAAGCTAGCGGACATTTTCTAGGGAAATTAAGTTTATTTAATCTACTAAATTTACATTATGAGCAGACTAGATAGATATTTGAACTCCAAGTGTTTTGTGTCAGGTGTTTTATTGTTACAATGTGTGTCGTTTCAGTGTACGGCTTTACAAATTATCAAAAGTTAAGAAAGGAAAAATCTTCAATAACCCCAATTGCCTTGTTTGATGTCTGTAAAGCTGAACAACTTCACGCTAAATGAGAACAGAACACACAAAGTTAATAAAGTTAAAAATAAGATACTGTGTTGTCTGGTACAATAAGGTACTGTTCACACAGCTTTAAAAAAATGGCGGACAAGACTCCGGCGTCGTAAAGTCGAAATCGAAAGTCAAGTCCGTCGTAACCCGGGGACTACCCGTATACACATTTATTTCTAAAAATGCTAAATTAATCAAATTGATTAGGGATGTCCCGATGCGATCAAATGATTGGAAATCGGGCCGATCGCACCATTTTTCAGAGGATCGGAATCGGGTGAAAAGGATCGGGTTAGCGCCACAGCCTCTCACCCTCCCGCCTGCTAAGCACTGCAGGCAAACTGTCCAGCTTGTGTTTGGTACTTAAAGTTAACGATGATTGACAGGTTTGTAGCTTTGATCTTGCCAGAGAAGCATGGTAGCGCTACGATCAAAGGCACAAATCGTCAATCATCGTTAAATTTGCAAAGGTGTGCTGTGGCAACTCATTGTGTAAGAGGCTGTTCGCTGCAGCTTGAGCGTCAAACAGTGTTGTTATCGTCAACGATGATGATTACAAAAATACTCCGTCAATTTACAATTTTTTCGTGACGATAACGTATCTTGGAAGACTAAAACATGACGATATGGATGCCAGTTGTCGTCTGACGAGACGAGAGCGAATATGTTCACAATGTGTGACATTTTCTTTTTGTATGTGTTGTTAGCATGCATTTTAGCATTGTTTGGTCGTTTCACTAATGTGATGTGCCAAGCCGGAAATGGCACTTCTCGGGCGGCGACGTGAGAACCGGACAAGACAGTGGGTCGCTGCGTGAGTGAGTCCGGTCGGAAAACGGCTTTCGAAAACGGCGGTGGCGCACTGCTCTTCATATCTGTTTTCTGTGTGCTGAGTGCTCTTCCTTAGTTCAAAAATACTGCACGCACTCTGATGAGAGCGCCACTGCCACCCACTGAGTGGATGTGCAAGTACACTTTATTCCAGTAGGGGAAAAAAAAAAAAAAGAAAAAAGCATGTTCCCCGAGGACACATGCGCCCCCCTGGCATCGCTCTGCGCCCCCCCAGGGGGGCGCGCCCCACTATTTGAGAAGTACTGCACTAAACTAACTTGTAGCATTAGCATAGCATTCAAGTTAGTATAGCGTTTGCGTTAGCATTACAATTTAGGAGTTCTTAAACTCCAGGAAAATGTTTTACAATTATGTGCTCGTTTGTCAGTATCAAATATTTTATTTCTTAATTGATTTATTCGTGGACTAAAACTTTTGGGTTTATAGACTAAAATATTTTGGGAATTGTAGACTAAAACTAGACAAATTTTGTCTTTTTTGTCGACTAAAACTAGACAAAGACGAACATATTTTGAAATGACTTAAATATGACTAATAAGTGTTTTCGTCCAAAAGACTAATACTAAGACAAAAAAAATAAAATAGCTGCCAGAAACAATACTGGCGTCAAAGCGTGAGTGGACTCACTCAATGAAGCATTTAATAAAGATTTTTTCTACGTTATTCTTGTTTAAAAATAATTCACATTATGGAGGTGTCATGGTGGGTGAGTTACATGTTTGGAAGTTTTGTTCAAAAAAAACAAAAACTTTTTGGTATCGGATCGGGACTCTGTATCTGCAGATTCTCAAAATCAGGTGACTCGGACTCAGACTCAAGTGCAAAAATATGCGATCGGTACATCCCTAAAAATAATGATTTACTCACTTTAATGTAACTTGCTATCATGGCTTGGTCAGACACTACTTAAGTCCTTGGCTAACATTGACGGCGTTAAACATACAATCCATTTGAAGTGGGAGGGTCTGGCAGCGAATGAATGTTTGTTCATTTGCCGTCATCCTCCCACTTCATATGGAATGGACATCTACTAGTGATAAACTATTGGTGAATAGTTGTTTTTGTTTGTTTTCTATCTCATGTGCTTCCATTGACGTCCAATCCATTTGAAATGGGAGGGCTGGCAGGGAATGAACAAGTCCCCCACCAAGCTAACGGTTCATTTCTCCCTTGTACGTTTGGTTCTCTCTCCCGCGACCGCCGTTTCATTCCTGTCAATATTATCACAGTTTCGCGTCTCAATGTCCAATATTCCACCGCGCCGCTAAAGAGCGTATTCAGGACATCCGGGCTACCGGTTTTCCACATTCCGGGAATTCTTACTTTTCCCACAATTCCACATTTTCCACTTCCACAAAAAAAAAAAAAAAATCAAGTGAATCAGACTTTCAACAACAAAGTTCATTTTTTACATTCCAATGTCAAAGTGTTCGGCTCATTCAGAACATTTGGAAACTATTTACCACATGCAAATTCCACACCTGTCACTATAAGAATCTCAAATGAAAAGATGTTTTACTGTAGGTATTCACATTTCCTGACCAGTTCCAAATGTTCGGCCCACTGTACCACATTGAGACTTCAACATTTCTTGCCTGATTCAAACCAGTTCAACTTCAAGTCCCGCATTTTACATTTCAGACACTGTTTAAAAACCTTTGTGGTAACGGGAAAAGAAGACTAATCCAAACAGTATTTGCTATTAAGTGCACAGCCATTATACCAAATTAGTACATTAGCGTAGCTAATCACTTGCTAGCAGAGCACCGAAGTTCACTATCTTACTTTCCCCATTTTCCCTCCTTCTAACAAACAATTCTCTACTTGCTCATATTAATGAAATTGTGCATAAACCGTGGGACATGAACATTTATCCACCATTTAAGCACAGTCCCTAGAAGGAGAGAAAACAAATCAATTTAGTACATTAGCTTAGCTCTGGTGTGCTAATCACTTATGCTAGCAGAGGACACAAATGTAGAGGAGCCAACTGTTCAACATTTTCCCTCTTTCTAACAAAGCTAACATCTTTATCGACGCTTGTGACGTAACTGGCAACTAGGGTTGTTCCGATCATGTTTTTTTGCTCCCGATGCGATCCCGATCGTTTTAGTTTGAGTATCTGCCGATCCCGATATTTCCCGGTCCGATTGCTTTTTTTTGCTCCCGATTCAATTCCAATCATTCCCGATAATTTTTCCCGATCATATACATTTTGGCAATGCATTAAGAAAAAAATGAATAAAACTCGGAGGAATATATATACATTCAACATACAGTACAAAGGTACTGTATTTGTTTATTATGACAATAAATCCTCAAGATGGCATTTACATTATTAACATTCTTTCTGTGAGAGGGATCCGCGGATAGAAAGACTTGTAATTCTTAAAGGATAAATGTGACTTTGTATATTGTGACTAAATATTGCCATCTAGTGTATTTGTTGAGCTTTCAGTAAATGATACTTTAGCCATTTAACTGTTCTGCCCAAATGCATGATGGGAAGTGCAACCATGACTGTGCGTAGTGGCACCAATTGATATATCTTCTCTGCGTTGGGAAATAACATAGGGTGTTAAGAAAAAGATCAACTCTTACCTTTCTTCCCCACTTTGCTTCCCACGATATTTTTAATTGTGGAGAGAGCGATTTTAAGGCGTTAGCCAATTTAAAAAAAGGCTCCAAAGGCTGCCAAAATTCTCTCTACTCATTTTACGCTGCCTTTTAGCTCTAAATTTAGGTAAGACGGCGCCATTATAAATTGAACGCGACAATGCGTGATTGGGCCGTGCAGCGCATGCATTAATTGGGTTATATATTTTAACGTGATTAATTTTAAAAAATTAATTACCTCCGTTAACGCGATAAATTTGATAGCTTTAAATACAATTAGATAACGATTTAATTAAGAAAAAAATAAAAAATAAAAAAAGGCATGGCCGATATTTTTTTGCCGATTCCGATACTTTGAAAATGACGTGATCAGACCCGATCGATGCCGATCGATTGGGACATCTTTAGTTGAATGTATATATCCGTCTTGTGTCTTATCTTTCCATTCCAACAATAATTTACAGAAAAATATGGCATACCGGTATTTTATAGATAGTTTGAATTGCGATTAATTACGATTAATTAATTTTTAAGCTGTAATTAACTCGATTAAAAATTTTAATTGTTTGACAGCCCTGTTTAAAATTGATCGAGGAATTTTCTCAGCCTCGACGAATCGTTTAATTCTGCCTGCTCCTAAGCATGACGTTTTGCCCGGACTACTTTTAAACTCTCTTTGCCTAGTAGAAGATGAATGATGCAAACTAGTCCAAATCAGATGTGCTGACAACAATGGAGCGTGTCTGGATCGGCGATAGGAAATGGTACGGGGGGAAAAAAAAGGATAGGAAACAGTTTGGCACGTGTGTGGCGTGCGATGATTTAGCAGCTGGCTTGTAGCGCGACATGTGCTTTTAATCGTGGCGACATCAACACAAAAACTCGAGTTTTAAACCCGTCAGATTAACTGTGAATAAACGGATTGGACGTCTATCGCCGTCAATGGCATCTATTATTTTCTTCTGTCTCTTTTCCCCTCCACCCAGTCTCGAGTTTCCTCATTTTTAATTGCGATATCAGCTGCCTGTCTGGAAAGGATGTAAAAGGTGGCCAAGGTTTGCGAGCTAATTGCTATGACTCACACACACACGGGCGCTAACGTAGGAGAGTGTGTGATTGCGTTGTGCGTAGAAAGCGGCTCAAATAACCCGACCTCACTTTGTCACACACTCACCTTCTAACAAGCCCAGCGGACCATCTGGACCGCTCTTGAATGTGTGTGTATTTACTACGTGGACCGGCGGATTCTTGCGCTCAAGTTACATGTGGTGCGGACTCGCTAATGGCAAAAAAATGCAGCGGGTGAACATGTTTGTTTAACTGCTGGAGGCCTCGCACATACACTTTTATATTTTTTTTCTGTGTTTGTGTGGGAGTGTGAACATGACATTGATGATTACCTCCTCGGCCAAGCACAAATGACGTTTTTAATCACCGTGACTCTAACACACAGCTAAGAGAAGATCATGTACAACCATGTGAAATGAACAGATATGTATTTGTGTGAATAAATGGAAATATATGTATATCTCCAAAACCAACCGGTTGCTACCAAAATTGCAGCAGGGCCGAGAACCAAAAGTGGTATTTGCCATGTGGCAAAATGGATTTTGCCATTTGGCATTTTTTTGGCCACATGGCAAAATGTTTTATGACACGTGGCATTTTTTTTGCCATGTGGCAAAATGTTTTATGACATGTGGCATTTTTTTTTGCCATGTGACAAAATGGATTTTGCCATGTGGCTTTTTTTTTTTTTTTGCCATTCGGCACAATTAATTTTGGCATGTGGCATTTTTTTGCCATGTGGCAAAATTGATTTTGCCATGTGGCATTTTTTGGGCAAGATGGCAAAATGTTTTTTGACATGTGGCTTTTTTTTGCCATGTGGCAAAATGGATTTTGCCATATGGCATTTTTTATGCCATGTGGCATTTTTTTTTGCCACGTGGCACAATTAATTTTGCCATGTGGCATTTGTTTTTGCAGCTTGGCACAATTAATTTTGGCATGTGACATTTTTTTTGCTATGTGGCACAATTGATTTTGCCCCGTGGCATTTTTTTTGCTATGTGGCACAATTGATTTTGCCACATGGCATTTTGTTTGCCATGTGGCAAAATGGATTTTGCCAAGTGGCATTTTTTTGGCAATGTGGCAAAATGGATTTTGCCATGTGGCATTTTTTGGGCCATATGGCAAAATGTTTTATGACATGTGGCATTTTTTTGCCATGTTGCAAAATGTTTTTTGCCATGTGGCAAAATGGATTTTGCCATGTGGCATTTTTTTGGCCATATGGCAAAATGTTTTATGACATGTGGCAAAATGTATTTTGCCATGTGGCATTTTTTTGCCCATATGGCAAAATGTTTTATGACATGTGGCATTTTTTTGCCATGTGGCAAAGTGGGTTTTGCCACGTGGCAAAATGTATTTTGCCATGTGGCACAATTGATTTTGCAATGTGGCATTTTTTTGCCATGTGGCACAATTGATTTTGCCGTGTGGCATTTTTTTGCCATGTGGCAAAATGGATTCTGGTTTGTGTTTTTTTGTGTGTGGCATTTTTTTGGGGTATATGGCATTTTTCGCAGGACATGCACATCCATGCCATTAACGGCTCTGCACATCCAAATTTTCCATTCATTTTAAATGGCAGAAAGACATGTGTGGCTGTGATTTTTGACGATACACTTTACATTACAGCACATTGACATGCAACTGGCACCCAAGTCGGGCTATGCCATTGGCAGCTATGAATGTCGAAATTTTCCATTCATATGAAATGGCAGAAAAACGTGTGGCTGTGAGTTTTGACCAAACACTTACCATTACAGCGCATTGACATGCAACTGGCACCCAAGTCGGGCTATGCCATTGACAGCTATGAATGTCGAAATTTTCCATTCATATTAAATGGCAGAAAAACGTGTGGCTGTAACTTTTGACCATACACTTTAAATTACAGCGCAATGACATGCAACTGGCAACCAAATCAAGCTATGCCATTGACGGCTATGAACGTCCAAATTTTCCATTCATATGAAATGGCAGAAAAACATGAGCGGCTGTGAGTTTTGACCAAACACTTACCATTACAGCACGTTGACATTTTTTGACATCTTGTGTGGGAATTTACAGGTTACTTCCCTATTGATATTGAGATACTTCCTATTCATTTGGGGACATTCTTGAGTCACTTCCATGTCAGTAACCCAAAATCAACAGGAAGTGACCCGTAAACTCATTGCCTGGCATTGGCTGCCACTGACGGCCATAGACGTCCAATCCGTTTGAAGTGGGAGGGTCATTCGCTGCCACCCTTCCAGTTCAAATGAATTGAACGTCTGGTGATAAACTCATTCCAATTCACAGCAGAATAATGAAAATAGCATGTTTTTCTGTTTATTAGTTGTATCGTAGAATGTTTTATGCATCCATGTATCAATAAATGTTGTATCATCGTTATCATGAGCCTTGTATCGAAAATGATATCGTGAGCTCCCCACCGCTAATCGGGAGGTGTCAAAATGAGGCGACTCGACTCCCATGCAAAAATATGTGTTCAAAACATCCCTAAAAATAATCGGTGATTATTCGACGATAAAAATAATTGTCTTTGGCAGCCCTAGTGCCAATTCTGACCCAAACGTCAAGCAAAATAAGCACCAGCTCCATGTTTAAGGGGTACAAGCTGGTGCAGATTTAGTCCCTGTATTGGATAGGGCCCCTATCGCAATCCGGAGACGGAAATCTCCGAGCCACCGTGACGACGCGGAGATGTAAACACGCCGGCAAAGTTCGCCTGCCGAGTCGCATTTCAAACGATGTTTTCGCAAGCGGAATAGTGGCAAAGTTTTGAGTCGGCAGACGCACACGCACATGTGGACGCCTTGACTCAACACGCTTCTTCGGGTGGACGAGGGGGTCAGGCCTCCATTTCACGCCTGTCTGTCCCACATCCTATGGTTGTGCCTCGTTTCACCTCTGCGGCAGAAAGGACGAAAACAAAGTCAAGAATGAAGTTTTTTTTTCTCAGAGCTTCCGCTGGAGATGTCATCGAGAACAAAAGCACGGACGCTCCAGTTGGAACATGTCGGGAATGGCGAGATAATGTCGCTACTACAAATACTTAGCATAGGCTGGGAATACCATCTTTATCACCCTCCTCCTTCTCCTCTGAGAATAGCAACAAGTGAGAGAAGACGATGGAGCATCCTCAGCTGCATGCTTTGCAATCCATGTAACCTTTCACCCCCTAAAAATACCTCGACTCAATTCTTTTTTAAACATTTGTAACCTTTCCTGTTCAGCTGCATAGACATGGAGAATAGGAATCTGAGTTTCCTTATGGTATATCACATTAGAGTTTGATATACTCCCATTGTGGCGGTTCATCATGTTTTATTTATTAGGAGAAATCAGCAAACACGTAGGGGTTTAGGGGGAACAGAAAGGAAGGAAGCGGACAGAAGAGGAGAAGAACAAACAACAACAAGTAATACATTGTTGCACACCTATGCTACCTATTAAAATAGTGGTCCTGCGTGCGCGCGTGCGGCTGACATGCTGTTAAAAGTTCAGCTTCCTTGTTACAGACTACGCAAAATGTATTTTCGTTCTGGGTCCGACAAAAAATAGCGCCGGAGCCAATTTGTTCCTATTACAGTGCCTTGCAAAAGTATTCGGCCCCCTTGAACCTAAATGATAAAAACGTGGCAAAGTTGGCGATTTCTCTGGAGATGTTACCACAATAAGAATTGTCAGCTTAACTTATAAAGACTGGCGAACGATGGTCGGAGGAGGACCGTGGAGATGTATTGTTGAGCCATTTCACGGATGCCCACCCTACGCTCATATTTTTCTGTCATTTGCATCTTCATTTAGAAGTTAAGTGTCAACTTTTTCCTTGTTTCACCACCTGTACCAACCTTTTCTGAAACCAGTGTTGATTTGTCACACAAGAAAATCCGCCGTGCATTCGTCTGTGGTGCTGCCATTGTCGTCGTATTTCGAGCATGTCGTCGGATGTAGAAACAAATGGCGAGTCAAATTTTACGTCGGATGTCGAAAAGTTCGTGTGTCGAAGCGATCGTATGTAGAGGTACCACTGTGTGTATATATATATATATATATATATTAGTGATGCACGATAATACATTTTTCAACCGATACCGATAACCGATAATTTCCTCCTCATTCCAACCGATAACCGATAATGTCAAGCCGATAATTCTATTAAAAGATTTATGTCAAATTTTAAAGTATACACAAAAGAAAATATTACTGCGCAAAAATATAATTTATTGCTCGTTTTTTCAACATAAAATATGAAAAAGTCGACAATTCCAACATCTAAATAATGACAGATTGTCTGACATTGTGTAATGGTAAAATTTTGGCAACAATTACTTACAGAGTAAATACCTAAGTTGCACAAAAATGCCTTTAAAAGTAAGCCATTCCTAACATATAACATTAATACACTGCAAAACACACCTCCTTAAAACTAGTCAGTTTAAGTGTAAATCTATTGGAAATAAGTGAAATTATCTGCCAGCGCTTTAGGTGTATTTCTCTCAGATTTCTTGGAAGAAAAATAGCTCGCTGAAAATAATCTTAACAGCCTTATTTTAAGCAATACATTATTATACTTAATCCTAAAAAAAAAAAACTTGGAAGAAGAAAAGATTTTGAATAATATTTGTGGAACGGGTCTTCTGCATGTTCCAAGAACAAGAACCAAGCAGGGTGAGGCAGCATTTAGTTATTATGCTCCTCACCTCTGGAACAAGTTACCCGAACGTCTGAAGTATGCTCAAACTGTTAGCTCCTTTAAATCAGGGCTAAAAACGCTTTTGTTTGGCACTGCATATCCATAACTGTCTATATATTTCAACCTACCTGCCTTCTATTCCTCTTGTGCTTATCTCCATTGCTGATTTCAATGATTATTAGTAGTAGCAGTTTTTGCTTTATTTTTATTTTTGTTTTATTTTTATTTATTTATTTTTATTCTGTGATTAAATGTGATCATTTGTCTTGGTTTTTACGTTGAGTTGATTTAAATGTGATTTTTATGGTCTTCATGTGATGTAAAGCACTTTGAATTGCCTTGTGTTGAATTGTGCTATATAAATAAATTTGCCTTGCCTTGCCTTGTGGCCACAGAATATTATTGTTATTTCATTACAACAGGAATGTGCATATTTAAATTGATAAGTGTTAATAAGTGCCAATAAGTTTTGATTATCTACTGTGACTAATTGAGCAGACAAATATGTTAAATTAATTTGAAAAGTGATTGCTAATGTTATATGCTTTGTTGCACACTGTGAAAATGATTAACTCAAAAGAGTGAGATGTCATGTATCCATTCTGCAGCACTTTGTTTACATTTGCGGCACTCACGACACCTACTTTACAGCAGCTAAACTGATACACGGCAGTACTATTTGGATGGAGTTGGAACTCGCATCTCCGTGCGTGTTCTTTTGTGCCTGAGTTTTGTTAAGCCGAAAATAAAGGCGGCATTACAAAGTCATCTGACCGCTCGTCATTTTACATACTGAATGTATTATTGACGGGCTGACTTTGTTTTCTCCATGTTTAAATTATCATCTAATCACTTTGCCGTCATGATAAGCTTGCTTACTGGACATCACTTTTCCAAATGTGCGTGGTGAAAATGTGATTGACATGTTTTTCATGAAGAATGGTGGTCGTATAAACTGCATTATTTTTTTATCCAGGGCTTTGGCTCTCGGGTCATTTCGGTAAAAAAAAAAAAAAAATTTGTGTCTTGTCTCGGCGGCGGCTTACGTTCGTCCCGGATAATCCGCCCGCACAGGCCGGTTCGCCGCGGCGTATTCGGGGCCTGGCTCTGCTCGCACACCGTGAGGAAACGCTCGAGAAACCGGGGTGTTCGCCGGAGGTCCTGAAGCCGGGGAACCGGGCTCTGCCCGCCCCGCCAACGGCGAGGCGGCGGCGGCGGCCTGCCGGACCAGCCAGAGCGGCGAGCTCCGTCGGAAGACGGCTACTTGCCGACTATCGGTCTCCAGTCGTGCCAGTGTTTACCCTTAGATGTGAGTTTACCACCCGCCTTGGGCTGCTTTCCCAAACAACCCGACTCTGTATCGTCACAAGCCCCGTAGTTTAACTTAGTGTTTACAATAGCTTTAGCATTCCCGCTAACAGCAGCCGCGTATTCGTTCCAAAAATCTTTGTGATGCAGTTTTAAATGGATGCTGGGTTAGTGGTTTTGAATGAGGACGCTTTCTTTCGGCCTCGTGGAACTTCTGCGGTACATGTCTCGCAGATGGCGAGAGCGTCGTTTTTTTAGTAACAGCCGCCATAATATTCAACTATTTCTTGTCGTGTAACTCCACCTCCTCAACCCCTCCTCCCTTAGGGGCTTCAGAGAGGGGAGGGGTTGAGGAGGCGGCGTGCTGAATTCTTCGGTTGTGCACATTTGGAGGCTAAATCAAGTATATAATTATCGGATTGCATTATCGGTTGAATTTTTTTATTATCTGGATTATCTGTGTGACGTCATAATTGCCATTATCGGCCGATAATTATCGGCGACCGATATTATCGTGTATCTTTAATATATATATATATATATATATATTTTTTTTTTAATAAGATCTAAAAGTTTTTTGAGTGAAAGCAGTGAATGTCTTTTTTTTTTATCCTAGTTACATCTGAGATGCAATTGTTGGCTGTTTTCAACAATATACATCGAAAATAAAGACATTGACTGAAAATGGATCAAGATTAGATGAAATGTCTTGTTTTCTCATGTATATTTATAATTGCTCTTCACCTAAAAATATATTTGTTTCATCCGATTACTCGATTAATCGATAGAATTTTCAGTCGATTACTCCATTACTAAAATATTTTAAAATATGATAGCTGCAGCCCTAATTACCGCCCTCATTTTTAATTACTGTGCAATAAATGGACTTACTGTATTTCACGACAGGCTTAGAAACCTCAATAAAAAAATGTGGTTAGTTAGTTAGATAAACTTACAATTACAATCTGCCAGGTTGTTGTCTCCTGTCGTTCTCCAGAATTACAACCGGGTGACGGCGCTTTTGGTGTTCATTCATGCATTGGGATTGAAGAACCTGCACAGACTGTGTACCCTCCTTTGTTACATTAAAATAAGTCAATGTTTTTGCCACTCTGGTAGGCTTTTTTGTCCTTTGTGCTGCTTTCCCCACTTGCATACCGAGGGTCCGACATTCTCAACTTTCCACGCATATATTTTTTTTAACCCTTCATCAACCGTAGACAGGATGTTGTGCTCTAATTTCATCTGAGAAGCCTGGCATTGAGGCGATAGACGTCCGATCCAATTTGACTAGGGGGCTGGCAGCGATCGCAATAAATACATTTTAAAAATCTGATATTTTTACCTGTTTTTTTTGTTTTGTTTTATTTTTAACATTTTGCTCAGAACCGGGCTTTGTTAAGGAATTTGTGAAGTGTCTTGTAACCGATTGAGGTTCCACTGTCCTTAACTAAGAGACTCGCTGCTCTTCAACGCACACATACAATATAAAGCGGTCTATTGACAGAGCGTCTGGTCATCTGGAGGAGTTTTCTCCTCATTAGTGCCTAGATTGAGTGCGCCGCTTCTATTGTGTTACCGGTTCGCCGCTCTCCTCCAGCCAGAAAGAGTTCCAATGGACAATTGGCCAAGAAGACGAAGCTGGAGGAGAAGAGGGTGAAGAGTGTGGAATGATGAAGGGGAAAAAAAGGCCGTTTGAAGTTTTACAAACTTTTGTCGGGATCCATCAAAGACCTCACTAGCGCCTTCTCGTCTTGGATCCTTTTTATCTCTTAATGACATGTATGAGCCAAGTGTTGCAGTACCACCCAAAATTGTCGGGGTACCCTCCTTCAACAGCAGGGTATATTTTCGATGAATTTACTTAAGAACTAGGACTGTCAAATGATTAAAATTTTTTAATCTAGTTAATCACAGTTTAAAAATTAATTCATCGTAATTAATTGCAATTCAAACCTTCTATAAAATATGCCATATTTTTCTGTAAATTATTGTTGGAATGGAAAGATAAGACACAAAACGGATATATACAGTGCCTTGCAAAAGTATTCGGCCCCCTTGAACCTTGCAACCTTTCGCCACATTTCTCGCCACATTTCAGGCTTCAAACATAAAGCTATAAAATTTTAATTTTTTGTCAAGAATCAACAACAAGTGGGACACAATCGTGAAGTGGAACAAAATGTATTGGATAATTTAAACTTTTTTAACAAATAAAAAACTGAAAAGTGGGGCGTGCAATATTATTCGGCCCCCTTGCGTTAATACTTTGTAGCGCCACCTTTTGCTCCAATTACAGCTGCAAGTCGCTTGGGGTATGTTTCTATCAGTTTTGCACATCGAGAGACTGACATTCTTGCCCATTCTTCCTTGCAAAACAGCTCGAGCTCAGTGAGGTTGGATGGAGAGTGTTTGTGAACAGCAGTCTTCAGCTCTTTTCACAGATTCTCGATTGGATTCAGGTCTGGACTTTGACTTGGCCATTCCAACACCTGGATACGTTTATTTTTTAACCATTCCATTGTAGATTTGGCTTTATGTTTTGGATCATTGTCCTGTTGGAAGATAAATCTCCGTCCCAGTCTCAGGTCTTGTGCAGATACCAACAGGTTTTCTTCCAGAATGTTCCTGTATTTGGCTGCATCCATCTTCCCGTCAATTTTAACCATCTTCCCTGTCCCTGCTGAAGAAAAGCAGGCCCAAACCATGATGCTGCCACCACCATGTTTGACAGTGGGGATGGTGTGTTCAGGGTGATGAGCCGTGTTGCTTTTACGCCAAACATATCGTTTTGCATTGTGGCCAAAAAGTTCAATTTTGGTTTCATCTGACCAGAGCACCTTCTTCCACATGTTTGGTGTGTCTCCCAGGTGGCTTGTGGCAAACTTTAAACGAGACTTTTTATGGATATCTTTGAGAAATGGCTTTCTTCTTGCCACCCTTCCATAAAGGCCAGATTTGTGCAGTGTACGACTGATTGTTGTCCTATGGACAGACTCTCCCACCTCAGCTGTAGATCTCTGCAGTTCATCCAGAGTGATCATGGGCCTCTTGGCTGCATCTCTGATCAGTTTTCTCCTTGTTTGAGAAGAAAGTTTGGAAGGACGGCCGGGTCTTGGTAGATTTGCAGTGGTCTGATGCTCCTTCCATTTCAATATGATGGCTTGCACAGTGCTCCTTGAGATGTTTAAAGCTTGGGAAATCTTTTTGTATCCAAATCCGGCTTTAAACTTCTCCACAACAGTATCTCGGACCTGCCTGGTGTGTTCCTTGGTTTTCATAATGCTCTCTGCACTTTAAACGGAACCCTGAGACTATCACAGAGCAGGTGCATTTATACGGAGACTTGATTACACACACGTGGATTCTATTTATCATCATCGGTCATTTAGGACAACATTGGATCATTCAGAGATCCTCACTGAACTTCTGGAGTGAGTTTGCTGCACTGAAAGGGGCCGAATAATATTGCACGCCCCACTTTTCTGTTTTTTATTTGTTAAAAAAGTTTAAATTATCCAATAAATGTTGTTCCACTTCACGATTGTGTCCCACTTGTTGTTGATTCTTGACAAAAAAATTAAATTTCATATCTTTATGTTTGAAGCCTGAAATGTGGCGAAAGGTTGCAAGATTCAAGGGGGCCGAATACTTTTGCAAGGCACTGTACATTCAACATACTGTACATATTTGTTTATTATTACAATAAATCAACAAGATGGCATTAACATTAACATTCTGTTAAAGCGATCCATGGATAGAAAGACTTGTAGTTCTTAAAAGATAAATGTTAGTACAAGTTATAGAAATTTTATATTAAAACCGCTCTTAATGTTTTCGTTTTAATAAAATTTGTAAAATTTTCAATCAAAAAAATAAACTAGTAGCTCGCCATTGTTGATGTCAATAATTACACAATTCTCATGGTGCTGAAACCCATAAAATCAGTCGCACCCAAGCGCCAGCAGAGGGCGACAAAACACAAAAAAACACAAGTAATAAGTGGACATCACACTGTGCTGTCATTTTAATCTGTTTGAGCGGGGCATGCGCGTTAATTGCGTCAAATATTTTAACGTGATTAATTTAAAAAATTAATTACCGCCCGTTAACGCGATAATTTTGACAGCCTATTAAGAACGTTCATTATAAATAGTCTTTGATTTTTCATTTTGATTTTATGAACGTTTGAACAAAGTAAGACAGCGTTCAAGCTAACATTTCGCGATCTATGCAACATTACATCACTTTGCTTACTTCAGCGAACTTCAAAATAAAATCAAAACTCAGGCTTGAGGATCCATTCAATTCTTATCGGACCACAAATAATGGAGGAGTATTCATTTTAGTTTAGTGTCCATAGCTAGAAGAATGCTGACCTTTAGACCTAGGCATTCTAAAAATAACTATTTTCTTTAACTCATTTGCTACCAAAAACGTATAAATACGTTGTATTTTTAATTGTTTCAGTGTCTCAAAACGTATTTATACGTCTTTTACGTTTTTTTGTTGTTGTTTTTTTTTGACAAGAGTCATCTTTAGGTTCTGTTGCACCTAAACTGCAATGCGCAATGCTCAAAACTCATTTTAAAGCAATAAAACTGGCCACTTGGGGCAGCAGCGCATTTTGTAAGAACTCATCTCGGGCCAAGAAAGGAAGTGAAGAAAAATAGTCAGGTAACCGAAGATGGAGGCATCTTGTGAAGACGCGTGAGAATTTGAGAAAAATGTGGAGAACGATCGGGAAAAAAAGGCAAACGACACTGGAGGAGTGTTTTGAAAAGAAAACAAAACCATCGTCAAAGAAGGATTAAAAAAAATCTATCTTGACGAGACAGACAGTGACGGCCACAACAGCGTCAGGTTCCACACGCGTTCTGCGGGCTCACGTTGCGTTACTCCTGAGCCTGAGGTTGAAACCAACGATGAAGATGATGAAAAAAGTGAGACCGATCTTGATCCGGACTCATCAGATTACTGGGAGCCACCTCATTCAACCGGGAGCAGTCGAGAGCCTTCCCCGTTGTTATGTGGGCAAATAGTTCAACAGTTTAGTTATGTGCAAATAAATTGTTACTTTGCGATCAAAAGCTCGATTTGTCTTATTGTTTATGTTATTTTATAGAACAAAAACATTATTCAGATGTTTGGGGTGTCACAAAAGCGAAAAATAGCTGTGTTAAAGTCAAAGTTATGTTTGAAATGTATGCTTTTACAAAAAGCTCAATTTCTGTTTTTTCATTAGAAATTGGAAAATTGCTCAAACTAAGCTATTTTCTAATGCTGATTTCTAAAGAATGGAAAAAGTTATGACATTTTTTTTCTGCTGAAAGAACAGAGTCTAATCTTTATTTTGGTGGTTTCCATGTTTATATAGCAATAGAAAAGATTTTCTGTGGGCCTTGCAAAATCAGTCAAAATCCAGTAAAATGGCCGGGAGAGAAGGGCCTTGCTCCGGTGAAAATGGCTGGGAGTGAATGAGTTAATGAAATTGAATAATGTGGGTGTTACAACTAGTGTTGCACCGATACCATTTTTTGGCCCCGATACCGATACCTGGCTGTGCAGTATCGGCCGATACCGATACCATACCGATACCACCCCGTTTATATATATATATATATATATTTTTTTTTTTTTCTTAATTTTTTTTCCCCAAAGAGCTACATAATTGGATGTGAAATCATTGCTATCAAGGCTTTGTCAGGCTGTTGCTTACCTTTGCAAAATAGGAAAAAGTACACTAAACCCTAGTAGACAATAGTTGAATAAACCTTCCGCTCTCAAAGGCCAAAATAGTGCTAAATTTGTGAAATTAATCAAACATGTATAATACTAGCCCAAAAGTAAGAAAGTAAAAATAAATTCATAATAATAAACTCTGAATGAACTGAATAAACTTTTTTAAACCTCTCAAAGTCCAAACAGTGCAACTTTCATGAAATTATTGTCACATTCTGCTGCTGGTTGGATTGTGTTTTGTTGCTGGGCGTGGGGGCGTGGCACTTGAATCCAATGCAGGCTCATCAACGCAGCATTTAAGCACGGGTGATCTCAGAGAAGGCTGCCGAGATATTTGCCTTGCTGATCGCTATTTGACATCTGGCACAATAATCTCGCTACATTTGCTTGTTATGCCCCTGCATTGGGTTTTTCTGTTAGTGTGCTGCTCTCGTTTGTAACCGCTGCCTATCGTCTTAAGTTTGTCCGTCGACCTGCTGTCACGGACTCCTTTTGTTATTTCTACTATCCCGCGATCGCGTGTTATTTTTTGTTTGCAATCATTAAACCCTTTTATGTATCCCCCGCTTGTTGTCTGCTTCGAGGTTCAACCTTGTTTCTGCATTTGCGGACGCTAACAATTATACGTAATAATAATTGACCACAGCATCCCGTCTCTCCTTTTTTTCGGGAGGTGGGAGTCCCTTATTTCTATTTCTGAAAGGTGGCATCAATACTTTGGAAACACTTCCCAAATGACTGCGGCATTTCTTTCAGTAAAAGACAATAAAAGTAAAGTATATGAAGTGAACTGACCAGAGATTGTTGCTCCGGTCCAGCGGCCTTCTTCCTCTGGATAGCAGTCCTGCTCTAGCAGGCTCAAACTCGTTGTGTTCGTTCACGTTTCGTCTTCAAATGTTTTATCAAGTTCAAGGTATTGAAACTGGCCGATTAAACTCCACATCTCCAAACTTACAGGCCGCAAATCTTGCATGCAGCCATTGATTTTAATCGACGGGATTTCCCGACCGGCGCCATATTTCCTGGTTTGCTTTTCGTCCATATGAAAAAGCCCCCTTTTGATTGGTCAGGAGTGGCTATTGGCCCGCTCTCATTGGTCTGGAGCAGGCCAATAGCGATAGCTGCTTGGTGTTCACGTGTCATCACACAACACAGAGACAGAGTGTAGTGAGCGCCAGGAGGAGAAAAAGGCTGTGGTCAAATGTTATAATAATGGACCGGTAAATGGTATCGGCGCCGTCTTTGTTGGTACTCGCCGATACCGATACCACCATTTCGGGCCGGATCGGCGCCCCCTGCCGATACTAGTATCGGTATCGGTGCATCTTTAGTTACAACATATGGTGGTACCTCGAGGTATGAAAGCTTCGGTACATGAAAAATTCATTTTACGAAAAGATTATCAAACAATAACATATAATCACTTAAATCAAAACTACCATTCATTTCAATATGTATTTATACTGCCTCAACTGAATTAAGTACCTTGCATACCACCTCGACAGTATTATCCCACCAATGTTTAGTCTCGGCAATGAACTGAAAAAGTTTCAAGTCAAGTTTTGTATTTCCTCAAGGCGCTCGTACCAAGTTTTGATCGGATGCCACGAATGGACTCAATGCACTAATTACATCCACCTGCGTGCGAGTGTGTGCGTTTGCGAGAGCGCACGTATGACATCATCGACACCGCATCAAGTGCCAGCAAGACTGTGTGAGGCATGAGATCTCAAATTCCACATCAAATTCTCAATGGAAGTATACCGCGCTCACCCCTTTTAGGGGGCCTCGAAATTAGAAAAAATTAGCCTTGGACACAAGCTTCACCGACCCACGCGAAATTGAGTGGATATGTCAATCATAACTAGGGGTGGGAACTAGGGCTGTCAAACAATTAACATTTTTAATCGAGTTAATTACAGCTTCAAAATTAATTAATCGTAATTAATCGCAATTCAAACCATCTATAAAATATGCCAATATTTTTCTGTAAATTATTGTTAGAATCGAAAGATAAGACCCAAGACGGATATATACATTCAACATACGGTACATACAGTGCCTTGCAAAAGTATACGGCCCCCTTGAATCTTGCAACCTTTCGCCACATTTCAGGCTTCAAACATAAAGATATGAAATTTAATTTTTTTGTCAAGAATCAACAACAAGTGGGACACAATCGTGAAGTGGAACAACATTTATTGGATTATTTAAACTTTTTTAAGAAAATAAAAAACTGAAAAGTGGGGCGTGCAATATTATTCGGCCCCTTTACTTTCAGTGGAGCAAACTCACTCCAGAAGTTCAGTGAGGATCTCTGAATGATCCAATGTTGTCCTAAATGACCGATGATGATAAATAGAATCCACCGGTGTGTAATCAAGTCTCCGTATAAATGCACCTGCTCTGTGATAGTCTCAGGGTTCTGTTTAAAGTGCAGAGAGCGTTATGAAAACCAAGGAACACACCAGGCAGGTCCGAGATACTGTTGTGGAGAAGTTTAAAGCCGGATTTGGATACAAAAAGATTTCCCAAGCTTTAAACATCTCAAGGAGCACTGTGCAAGCCATCATATTGAAATGGAAGGAGCATCAGACCACTGCAAATCTACCAAGACCCGGCCGTCCTTCCAAACTTTCTTCTCAAACAAGGAGAAAACTGATCAGAGATGCAGCCAAGAGGCCCATGATCACTCTGGATGAACTGCAGAGATCTACAGCTGAGGTGGGAGAGTCTGTCCATAGGACAACAATCAGTCATACACTGCACAAATCTGGCCTTTATGGAAGAGTGGCAAGAAGAAAGCCATTTCTCAAAGATATCCATAAAAAGTCTCGTTTAAAGTTTGCCACAAGCCACCTGGGAGACACACCAAACATGTGGAAGAAGGTGCTCTGGTCAGATGAAACCAAAATTGAACTTTTTGGCCACAATGCAAAACCATATGTTTGGCGTAAAAGCAACACAGCTCATCACCCTGAACACACCATCCCCACTGTCAAACATGGTGGTGGCAGCATCATGGTTTGGGCCTGCTTTTCTTCAGCAGGGACAGGGAAGATGGTTAAAATTGACGGGAAGATGGATGCAGCCAAATACAGGAACATTCTGGAAGAAAACCTGTTGGTATCTGCACAAGACCTGAGACTGGGATGGAGATTTATCTTCCAACAGGACAATGATCCAAAACATAAAGCCAAATCTACAATGGAATGGTTCAAAAATAAACATATCCAGGTGTTAGAACGGCCAAGTCAAAGTCCAGACCTGAATCCAATCGAGAATCTGTGGAAAGAGCTGAAGACTGCTGTTCACAAACACTCTCCATCCAACCTCACTGAGCTCGAGCTGTTTTGCAAGGAAGAATGGGCAAGAATGTGTCTCTCGATGTGCAAAACTGATAGAAACATACCCCAAGCGACTTGCAGCTGTAATTGGAGCAAAAGGTGGCGCTACAATGTATTAACGCAAGGGGGCCGAATAATATTGCACGCCCCACTTTTCAGTTTTTGATTTGTTAAAAAAGTTTAAATTATCCAATAAATTTTGTTCCACTTCACGATTGTGTCCCACTTGTTGTTGATTCTTGACAAAAAATTAAAATTTTATATCTTTATGTTTGAAGCCTGAAATGTGGCAAAAGGTTGCTAGGTTCAAGGGGGCCGAGTACTTTTGCAAGGCACTGTATATATAAGTCAATTACATGCAATGACAATTTTTGGTCACCGGGGGGGCCTGGCCCCCCTTTAACTCCGCTTATGCCGGGGACTACCTGTATCGCGATGTAGCGCCTTTTTGATAAATTGTCACACCCCTAATCATAACAGTAGGCTTTAAAATGTCTCAAGGACCTTTGCCCAGACGTCATTTTGGTCTGAACATTTTTGGTAAAACTATACTGTAAATCTCAATCCGCTGACCCCGGCCTGCCTACCCGTAACAAGGCATGAAAAGAAAAATATTCCCACTCGGGGAAAGGATAAAATAACCGCGGCTGTTCCCGCCTGCTCGTGTTTCAGTGGCACTTCCTGAAAAAAGTGTAAAGACAGAAAGACTCGCATTGTTTCCACGCAAAAAAACTTTTATTCTGGAGTCCGCGTGAGATTGCGCAAATACACGCGTGATTAACGAGCCGCGCTTTTACGGCAGACGCCGGATCTGTTTTCCATCATTTACTCTTACGTCTGGTTTCAGCCAAACTCGGCCGAGACCTAGCGATATTTGCGAGTGCTTGTGTGCGGGTGTTGTGTGAAACCGCCGGACTGTAATGTAGCGTTAATCACGTTTGTGGAATGCGTAAAAGAATAGATGGAAAACAAAAGGCGCATAAGTGATGTGTAATTGTGGCCTTTTGAGTCTTTTTATAAACCTCAACCATGTTCGGTTGGACTTTGTTCAAAATCAACAGGGCTCTTTTTTGGAACGTCCATCCGAGTAGAATTCTTCGCGCCCGCTTTTTCGTGGTGATTCCTGGTCTCATTGGCTGCCATTAATGGCGATAGATGTACAATCTAATTCATGTTTCAGTGCCATTGATAGCGTGAGATGTCCTATCTATTTGAACTGGAAGGGCTGGAAATCTATGGAGGACCAAATGGCACAGAATAAAATGTATAAATTAGGGCTGTCAAAATTATCGCGTTAACGGGCGGAAATTAATTTTTTAAATTAATCACGTTAAAATATTTGACGCAATTAACACACATGCCCCGCTCAAACAGATTAAAATGACAGCACAGTTTAATGTTCGCTTGTTACTTGTTTTTTGGTGTTTGGCGCCCTCTGCTGGCGCTAGGGTCCAACTGATTCTATGTGTTACACCATGAGTGAGATTGGTGTAATTATTGACATCAACAATGGCGAGCTTTTAGTTTATTTTTTGATTGAAAATTTTACAAATTTTAATAAAACGAAAACATTAAGAGGGGTTTTAATATAAAATTTCTACAACTTGTACTAACATTTATCTTTTAAGAACTACAAGTCTTTCTATCCATGGGTCACTTTAAGAGAATGTTAATAATGTTAATGCCATCTTGTTGATTTATTGTTATAGTAAACAAATACAGTATTTATGTACCGTATGTTGAATGTATACAGTATATCCGTCTTGTGTCTTTCCATTCCAACAATAATTTACAGAAAAATATGGCATATTTTATAGATGGTGTGAATTGCGATGAATTACGATTAATTAATTTTTAAGCTGTAATTAACTCGCTAAAAAAATTTAATCGTTTGACAGCCCTAGTATAAATACTAGGACTGTCAAAATTATCGCGTTAACGGGCGTTAATTAATTTTTTTCAATTAATCACGTTAAAATATTTGACGCAATTAACGCATGCAATGAATGGCCCGCTGGCATATTGCCTCAAACATTACAATGAGGCCGTTTATGGACATTAAGAGTGAAGAGAATGCCACCGGCCACTTGGGGGCAGCGCCGTTCCATACTCATGTTATGTCTTCCAAACGTGGGAGAATTAGTAGTTGTGAGACGTTTATGCTGTATTCACAATGCAATGCAAATTGCTATTTGTGCTCCACACATATTTTGGTACTTAAACCAAATGAAAGTCTTGTCACAAAAGGGCATTGTCCAAAGTGGCATGTTATACAGTAAAGGTGAGTGGACACAGGCGTTCTTTGGACCGCGCCGTTTATTGGCATAAGCTTCTCCTTCACAACAAACATAAGTATCATTTAGGTAAAGCACAACAAAAATAATATTCCTATCTCTCTCTCTCAAAAAAAAAAAAAAAAGCACAGTGGGTCCTGGTCTTTGTTCCAACTGATTCAGCACAGACAGTTTAACCAATAAGGGTTCAGTGGAAACAAGAAGCACCTGACTGCAATCAACTGATTGCACTTGTAAGAAACCAGATTGGTGAAAGGCTGTCCTCATGGTGGGTATGAACAAAAACCCGCACCCACTGGGGCCCTTTGTGGAATAGTTTGCCCACCCCTGGTCTATAGTAATGAGGCCCTATTCTGACACACAGTTAAACAACAATGCAAAATGAACTGGCATTCCATATCAAAATAGCTATGCAAAATCCCCGTAAAACTTTTCACTCTATTTTTATTACTGTTATTTTTATTCTTATTATTATTATATTAACTCTACTTTTGATTGAAATTTTTACAAATTTTATTAAAACGAAATCATGAAGAGGGGTTTGAATTAGGGCTGTCAAAACTATCGCGTTAACGGGCGTTAATTAATTTTTTAAATTAATCACGTTAAAATATTTGACGCAATTAACGCACTAGGCCCGCTCAGACAGATTTAAATGTCAGTACAGTGAAAGGCCAACTTGTTAATTGTGTTTTATGGAGTTTTTCCGCCCTCTGCTGGCGCTTGGGTGTGACTTGCATATGTGATGTGGCGTAATGTCGCCCTCTGCTGGCGATTCAGTGCAGCTGATTATTTGGGTTTCGGCGCGCTTTTCTGACGTGATTATATGTCGACGCGAACTCACACTAATAGACAGTGCTATTCAGACCAGCTAACGTCCGCATCCAGTATTCAGTGGCAGTTCTCATAGCCCCATCACACTGTTTGTGTCTAATACGTGCATCGCTTGTGAGTTATATTCCTCCTTTGTTTATATTCATGAGCATTAGATAGTTATTGATGATGTGTATTTGAATTTGTTCACATATATGGTGAAATGCAGTTACATTGTCAGATGCTTGTGAGCTAATTGGCTAGTGCTACTGCTCAAATGGACACGTGTGTGTACATTTTATGTTATTTTGTGATTTATGCAAGTTATTGACACATTGCCTTGTTATTTTCAGTTTTACAAAAATACAAGAAACGTGCTCCTGTCAAAAAGAGATGACTTCAGTAAAGCCCATGCAACTTTGCCACACCGTCTGATTTCTTTTTGGAACTTATGTTCGCTATCTGTCAATTTGTGTACTCACACACATTGAGGACAGAATAGGGCTACTAGTTTATTTTTTGATTGAAAATTTTACAAATTTTATAGGGCTGTCAAAATTATCGCGTTAACGCGCGGTAATTAATTTTTTTAATTAATCACGTTAAAATATTTGACGCAATTAACGCACATGTCCCGCTCAGAAAGTATTCTGCCTTTTGGTAAGTTTTACAGCAAGACTTTTTGCGCTGTCCGACAGCGAACTCTTGTGGTCGCTTTGCGACATGGTTTATTATTTTCTTCTTTTCTTTCTTCATTATGGCTGCACGACGTCTCGGGCTGATAATGTGCTTATGTGATCCTTGGACAAGATTTGTCCGTAAGTATGGTTGTTGTAAAGAATGTACATATTATGTTAGTAAGCGAAATTTATAATATTTTTTGTATGAGACGCTTTTTGTTTATGTTTAGTGAACCTGTATAGCGTGCTAAGCTAACGTTGTTGCTAATGCAATGCTTGTGTACTTTTATTTTGTAGTTTTACGACGGTCTAAAGAGGACAATGGTTTGAGGCCATTTTATTAATAAATCAGATGAAAAAGGAAGAAGTCTAATTATTAAGGCGTCGTTGACTAGCTGTCTAGCTTTGGAAAAAGTAGACGCTTCGGAGTGAGGACCGCATAGACAGATTTAAATGACAGTAGAGTGAAATGCCCACTACAGTCCTTATGTACCGTATGTTGAATGTATATATCCATCTTGTGTCTTATCTTTCCAATCCAACAATTTATTTTACAGAATATATATATAATTTACAGAAAAATATGGCATATTTCATAGATGGTTTGAATTGCGATTAATTGCGATTAATTACGATTAATTAATTTTTAAGCTGTAATTAACTCGATTAAAAATTTTAATCGTTTGACAGCCCTAGTTTTAATATAAAATTACTATAACTTGTAACTATAACATTTATCATTTAAGAACTCCAAGTCTTTCTATCCTTGGATCACTTTAACAGAAAGAATGTTAATAATGCCATTTGTGGATTTATTGTTACAATAAACAAATACAGTACTGATGTACAGTATGTTGTATGTATATATCCGTCGTGTGTCTTATATTTCCATTCCAACAATAATTTACATAAAAATATGGCATATTTTAGAGATGATTTGAGCTGCGATTAATTACGATTAATTAAATTTTAAGCTGTAATTAACTCGATTCAAATTTTTAATCGTTTGACAGCCCTAATAAGTGCATATTTAAATATTTAAAGTGCCTATGACACCATAAAAAAATCTTGAATAGCATTATTATTGGAAGGAAAATCATATTTTGAGACGTTTCGACTATCTACAACAATTTGGCAAAGCGCAGATAATGAGAAAAGTCTTTTAATCTGCCGTTTACATACAGTTGTGGTCAAAAGTTTACATACACTTGTGAAGAACATAATGTCATGGCTCTCTTGAGTTTCCAGTTATTACTACAACTCTGATTTTTCTCCGATAGAGTGATTGGAACAGATACTTCTTTGTCACAAAAAACATTCATGAAGTTTGGTTCTTTTATGACTTTATTATGGGTTAAAAGAAAAAGTGATCAAATCTGCTGGGTCAAAAATATACATACATGGATCTGAAAAAGCGAATCATTGACTTGAACAAGTCAGGAAAGTCACTTGGAGCCATTTCAAAGCAGCTGCAGGTCCCAAGAGCAACAGTGCAAACAATTGTTTGTAAGTATAAAGTGCATGGCACTGTTTTGTCACTGCCACGATCAGGAAGAAAACGCAAGCTATCACCTGCTGCTGAGAGAAAATTGGTCAGGAGGGTGAAGATTCAACCGAGAATCACCAAAAAGCGGATCTGCCAAGAATTGGAAGCTGCTGGAACACAGGTGTCAGTGTCCACAGTCAAGCGTGTTTTGCATCTCGGTGGACTGAGAGGCTGCCGTGCAAGAAGGAAGCCCTTGCTCCAAAAGCGGCACCTTAAGGCTCGACTGACGTTTGCTGCTGATCACATGGACAAAGATAAGACCTTCTGGAGGAAAGTTCTGTGGTCAGACGAAACAAAAATCGAGCTGTTTGACCACAATGCCCAGCAATATGTTTGGAGGAGAAAAGGTGAGGCCTTTAACCCCAAGTACACCATGCCTACCGTCAAGCACGGTGGTGGTAGTATTATGCTGTGGAGCTGTTTTGCTGCCAATGGAACTGGTGCTTTATAGAGAGTAAATGGGATAATGAAGAAGGAGGCTTAGCTTCAAATTCTTCAAGATAACCTAACGTCATCAGCCCAAAGATTGGGTCTTGGGGGCAGTTGGGTGTTCCAACAGGACAATGACCCCAAACACACATCAAAAGTGGTAATGGAATGGCTTAATCAGGCTAGAATTAAGGTTTTCGAATGGCCTTCCCAAAGTCCTGACTTAAACCCCATTGAGAACTTGTGGACAATGCTGAAGAAACAAGTCCATGTCAGAAAGCCATCAAATTTAACTGAACTGCACCAACTCTGTCAAGAGGAGTGGTCAAAGATTCAACCAGAAGCTTGTGGACGGCTACCAAAAGCGCCTAATTGAAGTGAAAATGGCCAAGGGACATGTTACCAAATATTAGCGCTGCTGTATGTATATTTTTGACCCATCAGATTTGATCACTTTTTTCTGTTCACCCATAATAAAGTCATAAAAGAACCAAACTTCATGAATGTTTTTTGTGACAAAGAAGTATCTGTTCCAATCACTCGATCAGAGAAAAATCAGTTTTGTAGAGAAACTGGAAACTCAAGAGAGCCATGACATTATGTTCCTCACAAGTGTATGTAAACTTTTGACCACACCTGTATGTATGCTTTGTACGTTTTAGATCATTTTCTGTTGACCTTAGGGTATTTATGGGTCATTCTCTGTAGATTTTGGGTCTTTTTCAGGTCACTTAGGGGATGTTAAAGGGATGTTTTTGCCCAATTTTTGTGGAACTAGTTGTCCGATAATGAATTTTTAACAGATAACCGATATACTGAATACTGATATTGTCCAACTCAAAAAATGTAATACCTCTATCAAACCGATACCGATATGTGCAGTCATGGACTTAACATATTATGGCTAATTGTATTGTGATACCCCACTGGATGCTGTAATAATGATAATGCTCACATAACGAATCCCAAGCATTTTAGTTTGGAGACCTCTAATAGTCAATAAGCATAAATGCTGTGCTTAGCTGTGACCAGCCCTTGTACAGAGGCAGAAAGCTTCTACAGTCACTTTGAAGGCAACTTGCATATTGGCCAGAAACCGATAATGAAAAACTAATGTCGATATTATCAGAAGTCATTTTAAAATGCTTTTATCAGCCAATATAATCGCTTACCTGATAATAGGTGGAACCATACGTTTTTGGCTAAATCTGTATACAACTTCTGTGCATCCATAGGGTACCAAAACAAAATTTACCAATAGAAAACTGCTAACTTCTATAATGTTATGTCTATAATAAGGACAATGACCCCAAACACACATCAAAAGTGGTAATGGAATGGCTAAATCAGGCTAGATTTAAGGTTTTCGAATGGCCTTGACTTAAACCCCATTGAGAACTTGTGGACAATGCTGAAGAAACAAGTCCATGTCAGAAAGCCATCAAATTTAACTGAACTGCACCAATTCTGTCAAGAGGAGTGGTCAAAGATTCAACCAGAAGCTTGTGGATGGCTACCAAAAGCGCCAAATTGAAGTGAAAATGGCCAAGGGACATGTTACCAAATATTAGCGCTGCTGTATGTATATTTTTGATCCAGCAGATTTTATCACTTTTTTCTGTTCACCCATAATAAAGTCATAAAAGAACCAAACTTCATGAATGTTTTTTGTGACAAAGAACTATCTGTTCCAATCACTCTATCAGAGAAAAAACAGTTTTGTAGAAATAACTGGAAACTCAAGAGAGCCATGACATTATGTTCTTCACAAGTGTGTATAAACTTTTGTCTACAACTGTACCTGTTAACCCAAGGCCGTTGGCAATCTTACAAATAGTGACGTATGCCCTTACAAATTGGTGACTAATCTTACAACGTTGTATATAGCGTGCAATATGAAACAAAAATAAAACTCAATTTTTAAAATAATATGAATCTATTGGTAATATTGTAACATATAACCTGGAGCAATCAAAGAATAATCAATATCAACTAGGGGTGTAACGGTACACAAAAATCTCTGTTCGGTATAGAGCTGAAACGAATACTCGAGCAACTCGAATTTAAAAACTGATCCGAGTAATTTTATTCACCTCGAGGAATCGTTCCATTTTGCCAGCTCTAAGCATCACGTTTTGCCCGGGCTACTTTTAATGACAATGCGCTCTTTGCGATCTTTTTTCCCATTCTCTTTTGTGTTTTTTCATTGCAAGTAAAATCAATTAAGATATTACTACCAAAGCATTTGTAATTGCAATCATTTTCTGGTAGAAATTGAGCATTATCTGACAGAATTGCAGGGGTGCCAATACTTTTGGCCAGCAGTGTATGAACTGATAATATTACGCTTACTACTCACTAGAGGTGTGCAAAATTTCCGATTCTTAGATTATTCGCGATTCGGCCGTGGAAGATTCGAGAACGATTCAAAAAACATCCAAATTCCGATTATGGAAATATGCCAAGTAAAGCGGAAGTACAACACACTCAGCGCGTAGCGCGGTCTTCGGGACGCAATGACGAACAGAGCTACAGTAGCTAAACATCATGCTTCTCATTACCCGGCCCCTTGGGTAATGCCAATGCTCAACTCACGGCTCTAGCTCAACTAGTTCCACGAGATAAAAAAACACAACAACATACCTGACTGCTGCCGAAAAGCTGCTACAAAGTACGTATTCCACATAATGTTACGGTAGATATCATTTATATAGGACTAGATGCAATACAGTTTCGGTAGCGTTAGCAGCACACCTACAAAAAGCTAGATGCGGGCGTAGTAAACGGCCGCCATCTTAAAGCAGTACACTTCCCTGCAAGGCTGTTGTAGCGAACCTTCCAAGCAAACCTAATTAACTTTTTATCTAAAATACTCCTAAATCGGTAAAATATTGACTTGAATCTATCTTTAAAATAGTTTTAAATTTTTCACATGTCGAAAGTAGACAAAAGGGAAATTATGGAATAACGGGAGCAATTTTAACAACTTTAACGGTTGATTCACAACATTAAATTAATTGAATGTAGTTTAAAGCTGCTGTTACAGAATGGGGACTGGAGTTTTTTATTCACTGTTATTTTTGTATATTTGTTCACTGCTATATGTTAACTTGATACTGAAATAGTAGTTTGGTTTAGCCTGAGAGTATTTTTGAACAATTTTGGAACTAATGTACAAAACATTTAATTTAAAAAAAAAAAAAAAAGGGGGGGGGGTGTATCAATAATCGTTTTATAATCGAATCTGAGCCTCTGAATCGTAATCGAATCGTTAGGTGCCCAAAGATTCCCAGCTCTACTACTCACGGGCTTTTTTTTTTTTTTTTTTTAAATTCATCCCTGAAGGTTAAAAAGAGGCAACTATTTAAAGACGCTGCAGCACTTTGAACCCGGCGACATGGTCTATTTTTAGGGAGTGACACGAGTTTTTGTAGTGCCGGGTGGTTTGAGGTCAGAGCCAAAATCTAAATTTAAAAACATAAAAGCAGTGTGTCCTCTTCACACCCGTGTGTCATGTTCAGTAACGGGTTGCATCACGGCACAGATGAATTCCATACATTTTCACACAAATACTATTTCATGCATCAGCATGAACACCTTGGAAATCACTATGGCACTGATGAATAAATGTCACTGATGCCACTACGCTAATCAGCAGCCACATTCTCAGCAAGATGTCGTCTTGAGGAATGTCTAGAATTTAAGAGGTCAGGATTGCGACACTATTTTTGGGAACTTGGGAGACTAGGTTTGAATGCTTATGCTTGAGTGCCATTGACAGCGCTAGATGTCCAATTTATTTTAATCGGACATCCAGCCAAGCAGTTAAAGACCAAATGTGAAGGAAGGTTGGCCAACCATGTTTTTGAATAAAATCAATGGCTAAACAATTATAAGCCTATTTTCGTTTTTTTTTTTTTGTTTGTTTTTTAAACGCAACCCTTCCAGATTCTTTGTTTAACCCATAGCAAGGCCCTTGACAACAAAAATGCTTTTCTTCGACAATCTTTGGAAATCTTCGGAAATGACGTCACACCGAGAACTGCGAGGGAAGTCCGCCATAGAACAGTATTGTTGCATTGCTTCTCGGTAAGATGCCACGGCGGTGTGTGGCGATGTGTTGTTTTCAATTTAAAGAAAAGTTGTATGAGTGGCCAAAGGATAGCAGGGCACGTAAATGGACATCTTTCGTTCGCACGAAACGAATGAATTTCACGCCAGTAATTTTTATTCACCTCGAGGAATCGTTTAATTTTGCCAGCTCTAAGCATCACGTTTTGCCCAGACTACTTTTAATGCGGGACAACGCGCTGATGTCGAGTGCGTAGAGGAAGAAGCAATAAAAAAATCCTTACTGCAGCAGACAGCCGCTACAAAGTACGCCGTCGTTGCTAAAAACTAGCCCGCATGATGCGGTGGTATCAGGTAGCATCTGATGCGTCTCATAGATATCACATGTACAGTATGTTGAACTAGATGCGAAATGACAGTCAGCGGTGTTAGTAAAGAGCCGCCATCTTAAAGCAGTACACTTCTCAGCGCTAATAGATAAGATTAACGTTACTGTCACTCGCTTAGCCCTGCGGAGGGCTAGGTTTCTATTAAGACCACTGTCGATGCGTGGCTGACGTGTCTTACATTTGGCTTTATTTAATCTGTGAAACATAGCGCTGTAGAGTGATGAGGGTGTAAAATGAAAATATGATCAAGCTAACGGTCAATTTTAGCTCAGTAGTCATTGCTGGATAAAACACCAAGTAGCACCGGCCCCTAATGTGCTCCAATACATCAGGTATCATACTGTAACGTTGACAAAGAGTCACCCGCTTCGTTAGGTTGCAATTATTTCTTTTTTGGGAACTTGTGGAACGACAACAACAACCGGAAGGCAGGTAGTCTGGGACATTGTTTGCTTCCTGATTAGCGTCTGGCTAATACATTTGCGGTCCAACCAGAGTTTGCGCTAGACTTTTTCGTTGTCTGTCATTTTGACTGACAGTGTCATAAAAATCCGGTCATAATCTATTTTTACCCGTCACTTACATTTTTAAAATGATAATAATGACATATTCAATAGTATTTAGTTTTCATTCATTTTTAATTAATATTCTGTCCGAACAAGCTTAACAAGAGGCAAACAGACAGCGGAGTGCACCAATCAGCGACGGGCAGACGTGCCGTTAGCAAAGCGACGAGGGCAGGACGAGGGACTTGCGCTCGGAAGTAAACATACGAGGAGAACGGAGTTTATTCAACATGGCTAGCGCGAGACAGACTGTTGTCAATGTCTCGTGTCGATGTGTTTTAGCTAATTTAAAACTGAATTTACCGTGGATTGGAACATATTCTTGGCTCTCCCGCAATCCGTGTTGTTGTAGAGACGACTTTCGGCGCGCAAGAGTGACGTTGCTCGTGAAGAACAGGTCACGCAAATAAGCAAATCTGATTTGTCGATTGATTTTGTACCTACTCGAGAGGCTGTGTCCCAGACTTTTCTCTCAGTGTTTGAAAAAAAACAGGCAGAACAGTCTGGCCGTGCCAGGCAAACACTCAGTTGGCCTGACATTTTTCCGAGTAAGGCCAACGACGTCATGCATCAAGAGAGACAATAGCTAATTCATATACTCACTCGCCACCCTGTGGTCTGGGGTGTGAATTGCAACCTGTCAAAATGACGGATGGACTTCAGTTTTTTCCTTCACCGTTTTAAAAAACCGGTCAATGACGGAAAATATTCGGTTAACGCGACCCCTGGGTCCAACATAAAATTCTAGTCTCCTCCTCTTCCTCCAACTCTTCAAAAACTTGGATCTCCTCACTTGCGCTCGATCTATCGCTTATATTGCTGTTTGAATTATTGTTTGAAGGGCTTTGTATGGCGGTCGTATGGAGCGCTGTCATCGCTGTTCTCGGTGCGACGTGTCACTTCCGGGTTCGTCCCCTTTCAGGCTCGAACTTCGGAAACGCGATTATTTTGTCAAATATATAACATTTAAATAATTTTTTTCATGCTTTATCTGTTGCACAATGTTTAATTACTTTAATTGTGACCCTATTTGGCATTTTATGAAAACACTTGGTCTTTAACATAGACACTAGGGTTGTTCCGATCATGTTTTTTTGCTCCCGATCCGATCCCGATCGTTTTAGTTTGAGTATCTGCCGATCCCAATATTTCCCGATCCAATTGCTTTTTTTTTTTTTGCTCCCGATTCAATTCCAATCATTTCCGATAATTTTTCCGGATCATATACATTTTGGCAATGCATTAAGAAGAAAATGAAAAAAAACTCGGACGAATATATACATTCAACATACAGTACATAAGTACTGTATTTGTTTATTATGACAATAAATCCTCAAGATGGCATTTACATTAATAACATTCTTTCTGTGAGAGGGATCCACGGATAGAAAGACTTGTAATTCTTAAAGGATAAATGTGACTTTGTATATTGTGACTAAATATTGCCATCTAGTGTATTTGTTGAGCTTTCAGGAAATGATACTGTAGCCATTTAACTGTTCTGCCCAAATGCATGATGGGAAGTGCAACCATGACTGTGCGTCGTGGTACCGATTGATATATTTTCTCTACGTTAGGAAATAACATAGGGTGTTAAGAAAAAGATCAACTACTACCTTTCTTCCCCACATTGCTTGCCACGATATTTCTAATGGTTGAGCGAGGGATTGTAAGGCGTTAGCCAATTAAAAATTGGCTTCAAAGGCTGCCAAAATTCTCTCTACTCATGTTACGTTACCTTTTAATTCTATGAATACGTAAGATTGGGCGGGTAGTGCAGCGCATGTGTTCATTGCGTTAAATATTTAAATGTTATTACCGCCGTTAACACGATAAATTTGATAGCCCTACTTTAAGCCAAAACTACAGACTCTGGATGAGTGTGAGACATTTTGTCTGTAACGTTACATACAATTAGAAAACGATTTAATTAAAATATATATATATTTAAAAAAGGCATGTCCGATATTTTTTTGCCGAGTCCGATACTTTGAAAATGACGTGATCGGACCCGATCGATCATCTCAAATAGACACTATTCTAATGTTGGTTTACTGGGAAAAAAAATTGTAGCGAACTGTTGGTTCCTTTATCAAACAGTTCAAACGGATTGCACTTCTACTTGTGATAAACTCATTCACAAACTCACTTAGTTGTCATTAGCTGTTTTGTAGAATGATTTCCTCGCCCATGTATCGATAATTGTTGTATCGCCATATCCTGAGATCATTGTCATCATGAGCCATGTACAGTATTGACTCAGTATTGCGATACAGTGGGGCAAATAAGTATTTAGTCAACCACTAATTGTGCAAGTTCTCCCACTTGAAAATATTAGGCCTGTAATTGTCAACATGGGTAAACCTCAACCATGAGAGACAGAATGTGGGGGAAAAAAACAGAAAATCACATTGTTTGATTTTGAAAGAATTTATTTGCAAACCATGATGGAAAATAAGTATTTAGTCAATACCAAAAGTTCGTCTTAATACTTTGTTATGTACCCTTTGTTGGCAATAACGGAGGCCAAACGTTTTCTGTAACTCTTCACAAGCTTTTCACACACTGTTGCTGGTATTTTGGCCCATTCCTCCATGCAGATCTCCTCTAGAGCAGTGATGTTTTGGGGCTGTCATTGGGCAACACGGACTTTCAACTCCCTCCGCAGATTTTCTAAGGGGTTGAGACCTGGAGACTGGCTAGGCCACTCCAGGACCTTGAAATGCTTCTTACGAAGCCACTCCTTTGTTGCCCTGGCTTTGTGTTTGGGACCATTGTCATGCTGAAAGACCCTGCCACGTCTCATCTTCAATACCCTTGCTGATGGAAGATTTTCACTCAAAAACTCTCGATTAGAGCTGAAACGAATACTCGAGTAACTCGAGTTTAAAAACTGATCCGAGTAATTTTATTCACCTCGAGTATTCGTTTATTTTAACATCTCTAAGCATCACATTTTGCTCGGACTACTTTTACTGCGGGACAACGCGCTGATGTTACGTGCGTAGAGGACGAAGCAAAAACAAAAACAAAACAAAAAAAACTTACTGCAGCAGACAGCCGCTACACACGAAGCCGACGTTGCTAAATACTTGCCTGCACTGATGCTAGTTGGTAGCAAGTAGCGTCTGATGCGTGTCATAGAGATCACATGTATGTTGAACTAGATGCAAAATGACAGACTCGGCCGCGTCTGGGCAGCGTTAGTAAACCACCGCCATCTTAAAGCAGTAGAGCGCTAAGCGCTAATAAAGAGCGCTAAGCGCTAATAAATAAGATTAACGTTACTGTTAGCCCTGCGGAGGGCTAGGTTTCTATTAATTATGACCACTGTCGATGCGTGGCTAACGTGTCTTACATACAAGCTTTAACATAACATAGCGTTGTGGAGTAATGAGGGTGTAAAATAAAAACTCAATAATGCTAACTATCAATTTTAGCTCAGTAGTCATTGCTGGATAAAACACCAAGTAGCACTGGTCCCTAATGTGCTCCAATACAGCCTGTATCATACATTTATTTTGAATACTGCAAAAACTCAAAATCCTATCAGGACTTACAGTTTAGACTAACATAAAACTTAACTAGAACCTAAAAATGGCTTGACACAAATAGAAATTCAATTGAAACACGTGGGAAAAAAATCCTAACTTTTAAGTGATGTGTGTTATCAAGCGTAACGGCATTTTTAGGTAAGATATATATATATATATATATTTTTTTTTTAATATGATCTAAAAGTTTTTTGAGTGAAAGCAGTGAATTAGTCTTTTTTTTATTCTAGTTACATCTGAGATGCAATTGTTGGCTGTTTTCAACAATATACATCGAAAATAAAGACATTGATTGACTGAAAATGGTTCATGATTAGATGAAATGTCTTGTTTTCTCATGTATATTTATAATTGCTCTTCACCTAAAAATATATTTGTTTTATCCGATTACTCGAATAATCGATAGAATTTTCAGTCGATTACTCGATTACTAAAATATTCGATAGCTGCAGCCCTACTCTCGATACATGGCCTCATTCATTCTTTCCTTTACACAGATCAGTCATCCTGGTCCCTTTGCAGAAAAACAGCCCCAAAGCATGAGGTTTCCACCCTCATGCTTCACAGTGGGTATGGTGCAATTCAGTATTGTTTTTCCTCCAAAAAAGAGAACCTGTGTTTCTACCAAAAAGTTCTATTGGATTTGAGCCCCATTGTGTTACTGATAGTAGCCTTTGTTACTGTGGTCCCAGCTCTCTGTAAATCATTCACTAGGTCTCCCCGTGTGGTTCTGGGATTTTTGCACCCCGTTCTTGTTATCATTTTGACTCCATGGGATGAGGAGGGAGTTGAAAGTCCGTGTTGCCCAACGACAGCCCCAAAACGTCACTGCTCTAGAGGAGATCTGCATGGAGGAATGGGCCAAAATACCAGCAACAGTGTGTGAAAAGCTTGTGAAGAGGTACAGAAAACGTTTGGCCTCCGTTATTGCCAACAAAGGGTACATAACAAAGTAGTGAGATGAACTTTTGGTATTGACCAAATACTTATTTTCCAACATGATTTGCAAATAAATTCTTTAAAAATCAAACAACGTGATTTTCTGTTGTTTTTTTTCCACATTCTGTCTCTGATGGTTGAGGTTTATCCATGTTGACAATTACAGGCCTCTCTAATATTTTCAAGTGGGAGAACTTACACAGTTAGTGGTTGACTAAATACTTATTTGCCCCACTGTATATAACCATAGCGATTTATTGTCACACCCTACGTCCTCAGTTTGCAGTTCCTGAGGTTTGGCGATTTTGTGCGAGTGGTGTCACGGTGGCTGCTTTTGGCTCAGACGCCGCGACGGCCAACACGCATTTACACACACATAGACGGAGGTTGTGTCCACATATCCAGTGTCTTTGTATTAAATCTTGGAAGGACATGACCCTTTAGGAAAATATTGGCCCTCAGGACGCGCACACACGGTCACTCTGAACAGTCAGGATTCATGTTTGCAGGCGTGTAAACAACTGCTTGACATATATTCAATTTCAGTATTGTGTGCGTGTGTTCTTTGCCTCTGTCGCTGATGATTCCTCAATTGCTTCCGTCTTTTCCATGTGTTTATTTGTTAGAGAAGATGGGTGTTTGGATTATTGTATCGTGCTTTCCTGCCTTTTGTTTATCATGTTCATATTTTGCTTTGTTGGAAAGCACTTTGAGGACCTCTCAGGTTTTTTTTGTAAAGGACTATATAAATAGAGTTCTTCAAAAGGTATTTTATGCCATTGAGAACAAAATATGAATATTGACATTGTTATCAAGTAAAAAAAAAAAGTCATTATAATCATAATCATTGTATTTTTGTGTGTGTCTGATAATCTCTCAACGTCTCAACGTTCTCAAATCAGAAACTAGATCCCGTTGAGTCCGTGCTGAGCCCGCAGAGACAAAAAAATAAAAAAATATTTATGAAACAGGCGGCGATGAGGGAAAGGTTTACCTGGCTGTCGCGGCAACAACAGCATCATCTCTCAGTTACTTATGTGTAAATAAATTGTTACTTTGCTATCAAAAGCTATATTTGTCTTGTTGTTTATGTTATTTTATAAAAGGAAAACATTATTCAGATGTTTGGGATGTAACTAAAGCAAAAATAGCTGTGTTAAAGTCAGTTATGTTTGAAATGTATGCTTTCACAAAAAGCTCAATTTCTGTTTTTTCATCAGAAATAGGAAAATTGCTCAAACTAAGCTATTTTCTAATACTGATTTCTAAAGAATGGAAAAAGATTAGGGCTGTCAAAATTATCGCATTAACGGGCGGTAATTAATTTTTTAAATTAATCACGTTAAAATATTTGACGCAATTAACGCACATGCCCCGCTCAAACAGATTAAAATGACAGTACAGTGTAATGCCCGCTTGTTACCTGTTTTTTGGTATTTGGCGCCCTCTGCTGGCGCTTGAGTCCAACTGATTTTATGGGTTAGTACCATGAGTGAGCATGGTTTAATTATTGACATCAACAATGGCGAGCTACTAGTTTATTTTTTGATTGAAAATTTTACAAATTTTAATAAAACGAAAACATTCAGAGGGGTTTTAATATAAAATTTCTATAACTTGTACTAAACATTTATCTTTTAAGATCTACAAGTCTTTCTATCCTTGGATCGCTTTAAGAGAATGTTAATAATGTTAATGCCATCTTGTTGATTTATTGTTATAATAAACAAATACAGTACTTATGTACCGTATGTTGAATGTATATATCCGTCTTGTGTCCTATCTTTCCATTCCAACAATAATTTACAGAAAAATATGACATATTTTATAGATGGTTTGAATTGCGATTAATTACGATTATTTTTAAGCTGTAATTAACTCGATTAAAATTTTTAATCGTTTGACAGCCCTATAATAAACTAATACAGTACTTATGTACCGTATGTTGAATGTATATATCCGTCTTGTGTCCTATCTTTCCATTCCAACAATAATTTACAGAAAAATATGGCATATTTTATAGATGGTTTGAATTGCGATTAATTACGATTAGTTAATTTTTAAGCTGTAATTAACTCGATTAAAAATGTTAATCGTTTGACAGCCCTAAAAAAGATATGAACTAAATTTTCCTGCTGAAAGAAGAGAGTCTAATCTTTCTTTTGGTGGGTTCCATGTTTATATAGCAATAGAACAGAATTTTCTGTAGGCCTTGCAAAATCAGTCAAAATCCAGTAAAACGGCCGGGAGCGAAGGGCCATGCTCCGGTGAAAATGGCTGGGAGTGAATGAGTTAACTGCGAAAAACGAGGGATCACTGTATTGGGTTACAATCACTTACAATGATTTGATTGATTGTGCTTAAAATGTATGTAATTCAGCGTCTGTTTCTCTGTGATTCTAGATGATTCCGGAGCTGGAACAGCCAACTCAGATGATGTTCCAGAGCTGGCCGGGAAGCTGGGTAATAAATAAATTCATTTGTATATTTAATCCTATCATAGTGGGGATGCTTTGTACTTTTTCATGCACTGAGCAATTCCCGCTGTTCCAACTATGAAACATTCCAAAGGCTCTTTCGATTGCGGCAAAAACTCAAAACTGTGCTAAAGTTAAAACCTGAGGTCAAAGGTCACTCTAACATGTCGAACTCAAAAATGCTTCCTTTTTCAAGCTGTTTTGATTAGATCATCTGCTAAACGCCATGGACAGGTACCGGCGAGTAGCTACTTCTTTGTCTAATTTGTATTCTGTGCTGATTGGCGTTGACCTGAATAAGGTCAACCGGGGTCAAACGCCCAAAATATATTTGCGGCAAACCTCATCGAGTCGTACGTCAAATCAAAGGCCGCGACGAACGCTTTCAAGTCTCGTGATTATTTAGCCCGCGCGCTTTCGTATGATGACGCGATGTTCGGAAAACACGTTTTATTCCTGACCTCACCGTGAACCTCCCTCTCCATCTGCTCCCTGCTCACCTCCCCTTTGATTTAATTTGTGTTCTGCCGCATCAATCTGTGACTCGCTGTGTTTTATTTGCATCTCAATGGCTCGGAGCTCCTTTCGCGTGTTTTCCCTTTTGGATTTATGTTCAAACACGCAGCTCCTCCACCTCCTCCCGTCTGGGGAAGATCGTTTCGGGCCGTCCGGTAGCAAGCCGACGGGGACAAAAGGGGCTAGACTTGAAAGCCTTTTCGGGAATGTTTGTTGTGCGATCCCGCCCAGTGGAGAGCCATTTATAAGAACGTGTCACATAACTCTTTCCGCCTGCTTGTTTACACGGCGCTGCAATAACAAGACGTTTTCATGTGTAGCTGCTGGGGGCTGCTAAAAAAAAAAAAATATATATATATAGAATTCTTGACCTTTCTTAACTGCCTGTACTAGTTATGTCCCAGGTCGGAAGCAGGTTGCCAAAAATCGGGTTTTTAAAAATGTAAAAATATTAACTCATTGACTGCTATTGTTGGGGATGTCCAATCCGTTTTTGACCTGTCAAATTTGATTGGACGCAAATCACTGTCAATGGCAATGATCCATGATCACTAGATGCCAGCATTCTCGGTTCATATCAATTTAACATACAGTATATTGGTGTGAATAGCAGTGAAGGAGTTAAGGTCAGTTTTTTCAGTAACACGTTATTGTAATCTGATTACTTTCTTTCTGTAACGAGCAATCTAACACGTTCATTTTTCCAAACCAGTAATCTGATTAAAGTTAGTTTCCTCCTCATAATGTATGTAGAAAGAAAAATATTGTAGTCATGTAAGAGGAGCATTTTGAATAGAAAATGTTAAAAAGGTACCCACTATGTGTTCGTTTCCAGGGTAACCGCTCATAGTTACTTCCTGTTTTGGTCTAGAGTCACACGCGCGAAGTGTTGAAATGTCTTGAATTGGAATTTGGTAACGTTTGTATTTAAAGATGTCCCGATCGATCGGGTCCGATCACGTCATTTTCAAAGTATCGGAATCGGCAAAAAAATATCGGACATGCCTTTTTTTAATATATATATATATTATTTTATTTATTTATTTTTTTTTTTATTAAATCGTTTTCTAATTGTTTTTAACGTTACAGACAAAATGTTTTACATTCATCAGAGTCTTTAGTTGTGGCTTAAAGTAGGGCTATCAAATCGTTATCACCAATCGTTTATCGCGTAAACGGCGGTAATTAATTTTTTTTCAATTAATCACGTTAAAATATTTAATGCAATTAACACATGCACTGCACGACCCACTCACGCATTGTCGCGTTCAATCTATAATGGCGCCGTTTTACCTATATATAGAGATAAGAGGCATCGTAAAATGAGTTGATAGAATTTTGGCAGTCTTTGGAACCTCTTTTTAATTAGCTAAAGCCTTAAAATCCCTCTCTCAACAATTAGAAATATCGTGGGAAGCAATGTGGGGAAGAACGGTAGTTATGTTACTGTTATGTTACAGCAGACACTGTTTTTCCATCTGTGTGATTTAGACAAAGATCAGATCACTTACTATGTTACTTCCCAAAGCAGAGAAGATATATCAATTGGTGCCACGACGCACAGTCATGGTTGCACTTCCCATCATGCATTTGGGCAGAACCGTTAAATGGCTACGGTATAGTTTACTGAAAGCTCAACAAATACACTAGATGGCAATATTTAGTCACAATATACAAGGTCACATTTATCCTTTAACAATTACAAGTCTTTCTATCTTGAGGATTTATTCTCATAATAAACAAATACAGTACTTATGTACTGTATGTTGAATATATATATTCGTCCGAGTTTTATTCTTTTTTTTTTCTTAATGCATTGCCAAAATGTAAATAATCGGGGAAATTTATCGGGAATGATTGGAATTGAATCGGGAGAGGAATCTTCCATTAATGATTGCATGTTGTCCAGGCCCTGAGAAAGCAAAACAGCCCCAAATCATGATGCTCCCTCCACCGTGCTTCACGGTGGGGATGAGCTGTTGATTTTTGTTCCATTTTTCTTCCACACATGAGGTTGTGTGTTACTCCGAAACAATTCATCTTGGTTTAATCAGTCCTCAAAATATTTTGTCAAAACTTCTATGGAGTGTCCAAATGCCGTTTTGCGAACATTAAATGAGCAACAATGTTTTTTTTAAGACAGCAGTGGCTTCCCATTAACACCATTCCTGGCCATGGTTTTACATATAGTTGATGTGTGCACAGAGATATTGGACTGTGCCAGGGATTTCTGTAAGTCTTTAGCAGACACTTTAGGGTTCTTTTTTACCTCTCTTCGTATTCTGCGCTGAACTCTTGGCGTTATCTTTGGTGGACGGCCACTCCTTGGGAGAGAAGCAACAGTGCCAAACTCTCTCCATTTGTAGACAACTTCTCTGACTGTCGACTGATGAACATCCAGACTTTTAGAGATGGTTTTGTATCCTTTCCCAGCTTTATTCAAATCAATTGATCGCAGCTCTTCAGACTGCTCTTTTGACTGAGCCATGGTGCACATCAGACAATGCTTCTCGTAAAAAAAAAATCTTACTAGGTGTGTGTTTTATAGTGGGCAGGGCAGCTTTAAACCACTCATCAGTGATTGGGCACACACCTGACTTAAATTGTTTGGTAAAAAAATCTTCTTAGGCAGAGGGTTCACTTATTTTTTCCCTTTCTGTCATTGTTTGCATACTATCCTCATTAAAATATGAAAACCTATAAATGTTTGGGTGGTTTTAGTTAAAGCAGACACTGTTTTTCCATCTGTGTGATTTAGACAAAGATCAGATCACTTTTGATGGTGATTTTATGCAGAAATGTGAGAAATTCCAAAAGGTTCAGATACTTTTTCATACCACTGTATATTCTAAAACCCTTTTCACCAATTTTTTTCAAATATAAAACATTTGTCTGAAAACACATTTATTTGTCAAATGATTTATGAACAACATGTCACCTCCCACAGTGCGTCCTCGCTTCACTCAGCCCGCCAAGATGAGGAAGCGCGTCATCGCGCGGCCGGTGGGCAGCTCGGTGCGCCTCAAGTGCGCTGCCAGCGGTAACCCTCGGCCCGACATCGTGTGGTTCAAAGACGGACGTCCGCTGGCACGCGGCGACGACAGCGGCGGTGAAGAGGAGGGAAAGAAGAAGTGGACTCTGAGTTTGAAGAGCCTCGCGCCGGAGCATAGCGGAAAATACACGTGTCGCGTGTCCAACCGAGCGGGGCACATCAACGCTACCTACAAAGTGGAAGTCATACGTGAGTCCAGTGCCACAGAAAACATTGCAAAAAATAAACAATGTCTATTTTTGCATTAAAAAAATACAGTGGTACCTAAAATAGGTAAAAATACGTTACAATGTTTTTATTACTGAGGCACCGATACTCAGTATCTACGGGGAGGGGGGGCCGATGGTGATAAAAGGTGGTATTGGTATCGGCAAGTACCAACAAACAGGGCGCCGATACCATTTACCATCTGGAAACACTGAACGCAGCCTTTTTTCTCCTGACACTCACTACCCTCTGTGTTGTGTGGTCACACGTGATTACTTTGCATGCCATGCCAATAGACCTGCTTCAGGCCAATAGTTGCTCTTAACCAATGCCGGGGTAGCTTTTTCATATGGAGGAAAAACAAACTAGGAGTAGGAGAAGAAAATGTCGACGGTTTCGGAATATTTCAGCGTCGAATACAATGGCTGGGGATGGACCGCAGCAACAAACCCTGGGCAGTGGGACGGGAAGAGTGAAGCAGCAAGACTTCTTTTTTACTTGACTTGATTAATATGACGTGTTCTGTCCTAACTAAACGTGAAGTTGTTCAGCTTGACAGACAGCAAACAAGACAATTGTGGTTTTTTAAAGCTTTTAACGTCCTTCACTTTTAACAATTTGTAAAGCTAACATACATATGAACACTTATGTTCAAAACGACACGCAATAAAACACTTGACACAAAACAGTTAGTGCTCAAACGTCCATCTAGTCTGATCAATATGTAAATTTAGTACGGTAGATTAAATTAACCTAATTTGCCTAACAAAAGTCAGCTAGCTTAAATGCTAAGAATTCTAACGTATTTACAATTCTCATAGCAAATCGCTCACACATAACTCCACAAACTGTTGCTGTAAACTTAATTAAAAATGCATACAAAAACATATATTAGCTGAAACAACTTACAGCCTTAAGTGGGCCAAACCGGAGCACAGCAACCCTTAAATCACGTCAAAGTTCTGGATCTGCTTCTCAGTCATACAAGATGACAGTCCAGCCAGACCCAATGCTGCCAATAGAGGGCAGTGTATTCTCCATCATTAAACAAAATACAATACTTTTGGATAGTTATTTTGGGGTACTTAACTCATTTCAGTGTCCCAAAGACGTATTTATACGTCTTTTACGTTTTTTTTCCCACAAGAGACATCTCTGGGTTCTGATTCAAATTGGCTCCAAAGCACAAAACTGAAAATCCATTTTAAAGCAATAAAACTGGCCACTGGAGGGTAGTAGCGCATTTGGTAAGACCCGCAACCCGATACAACGGAACGAACGGCCGGGCCGCACGGGCGGGGCGCCGGCGGAAGACGACTGAATGGACATCCAGGATGCCAGGCGGCGGACGACCGAGCAGAACAACCGGGAGGGCGCCCGGGATGCCAGGCGCTGGATGACCGAGCAGAACAACCGGGACCACCAGTGCAGCGGACGATGCCGTTGAGTCCGTGCTGCTCGCTGAACAGAGCCCGCGCCGCCGTGATCAGCCGGTCACATCCCCCACTCCCTCCAGTGTCCCGCACGGAAACGCGCACGGCCAAACCAGTTCCCCCCCGTAACACAAGTTCCCCAGGCGAACTCTGCCACGAGGCAGTGGTCCCCACAAAAGAAAGACTTTAAAAAATCCATCTTTATGAGACAGGCGGCGATGAGGGAAAAGTTTGGAATGGAATGGAATTTTATTGTCATCATCATCGGTATCATTGACAATCAATGACAATTACAAAATGTGATATGATTTGCCCGAAGGAACTGAAGAAGAAGACAAAGGCGGACGAGATGAGGCATATGCTTATCAGTTTCCCGTCCCCCATACAACTAAAGACTCACATTCAGGCATGGAACATACATCAAAACTGTACAATAACACAATCAACAATCTGAGTTTAGTAACTTAGCGTCCAGTCAAGCAGCTCAATTAATTTCAGGGCGTACAAGGTTATGGCTTAGTCATGTCCCTGACATTTTTGCATCTGTTTGCTGTGGAACATTTTGTTGTGGCTATGTGTGTTGCAAAAGGGATTATGTGTTATCACAACTGGTGTGAGTAGCGGCAACAATTGGCGCACACAAAGGTCACTGTAACAGTTTCATCAGACATGCTGTACATATTTTATCCCAAGATTAATGTCTCCACAACGAAAACATGCTTATTATTTGTTTTATACAGTATCTTTTCCATATACTAGACATTTGAATCAGGAGCTCAGTAGACACAGCAGATAATTATGTTTTTACAATTGGGGATTAGGAGCTCAATTGTAATACATTCCAGGAGATTGTCAATCATAACTGCAACACCCCCTCCCCCCTTAGATGCCCGATTCATTCGTGTCATGTTATGTCCGTGCAAATTAAAGTCAGAGTCTTTGTTATCTTTAGTAGATATTCCTTAGTGTGTTCGAGATTCTTGTAAAGACTCCTGCCGTTGATAAGTTTCAGCTTACCGTCCACATCCACGAGTTGTTATACTGGTCCGCTGTGTAGTATTTACAGATATCCAGCTATTATAGTTAGCTGGTCAAAACTCGTGCTAGCCTTTATCTTCATATCTTGCGTCTTGACAAGGATCCTGCAATCCGAGACCCAGGTGTTGGCTATTTTCCCAGCTTTCTTGAGTTTCGGCAATTTCGGCATTTCGGCGAGTCAAGTTGTCATTCAAAAAATTCTTCGACCCTTTCAGGTGGCGGCGCTGGTTAAGCAGGGCAGTCTTGGTCTTGTGGTCTGCCAGCTTCATGAGCACCGTCGCCGGTCCTCTCCCCCCAGATGGGAGCAGAAGGCAGCAATGGATGTCTAGCGGTTCCATGTTTATTCCATACTCTTTCAGTTTAGCAATTGCCAGTTGCGTGACTGTGTCCCCTGGGCTAGGCGTCAGTTGTAATCCAGAAATGATGAGCTTATCTGCACGTCGCCACTGGTCGAGATCGTCAGCCAAAATTGCCAGCCTCTTGATGCGAACATCTCTCTCCTCGACCGCCTGTTTGAGTTTCTCGTTTTCAGCGCGAAGTAACTGGAGCTCTCTGACGATTTCTTGATTCTGGTTTTGAATCAAGCCAGTCATGGAAACCTCCAACTTCTGTATGGAGGATTTTATTTCATCCAAGTCTCCAGGTTTCAGATTCTTTGGAGCCATACTGGGAGTCGAATTTGCTGGCCCTGAGCGCTTATCGGTTAAGATAAGAGAGTGCTTCAGGAGCTCAGAGTACGTTTGTACGCGGTGAAGGCTGAACAGCGAATTTAACAGCGAGTTTAATCCGGCTGTCGCAGCCACAACAATGTCATCTGTCAGTTAGTTATGTGTAAATAAATGGTTACTTTGCGATCAAAAGCTCTATTTGTCTTGTTGTTTGTTATTTTGTAAAAGTAAAACATTCAGATGTTTGGGATGTAACTAAAGCAAAAAATAGCTGTGTTAAAGTCAAAGGTATGTTTGAAATGTAAGCTTTCACAAAAAGCTCAATTTCTCTGTTTTTTTTTTCATCAGAAATTGGAAAATTGCTCAAACTAAGCTATTTTCTAATGCTGATTTCTAAAGAATGGAAAAAGATATGAACTTTTTTCTTGCTGAAAGAAGAGAGTCTTTCTTTTGGTGGGTTCCATGTTTATATAGCAATAGAACAGAATTTTCTATGGGCCTTGCAAAATCAGTCAAAATCCAGTAAAACGGCCGGGAGTGAAGGGGGTTGAACCGGTGAAAATGGCTGGGTGAAAATGGCTGGGAGTGAATGAGTTAATTGTAGTATTGTGAAAACATTAGTCTTAAAAATTGAATATCCCTGCGGTTTGTTGTCAAGTGTGCAGTGTGTACTGTTTTCTTGTCAAATTTAGTAGGTGCGGCTTATAGTCGGGTGCGGTTTATCGTGTTACAGTTTTAAATGTTAATTTATGGTTGATTGATTTCCCCACACGTGTATTGACAGAACGCACAAACTCCAAGCCCATCCTGACGGGAACACACCCGGTCAACACGACGGTGGACTACGGCGGCAGCACGTCCTTCCAGTGTAAAGTGCGCAGCGACGTCAAGCCGGTGATTCAGTGGCTCAAGCGGGTGGAGGCCGGCGAAGAGAACAAATTCAACTCCACGCTTGAAGTATGGGCTCAGATTTCGTTCACCATCAATGAAAATTAGGGTTGGGAATCTCTGGCATGAAGCTGATTTGATATGTATCTAGATACACAGGTTACGATTCGATTAAAAAACAATGACACGTCCGTCACGATCGAAATGCATGATGGGAAGTTGAGGCAGGGGTGAAAGTGGGCCAGAACGGTCAGGAACGCAGTTCCAGTGTAAGATTCAGGGCGGGAATGCTGTTCCGGTACACAGTGCTTTGATTCCGAAAATATGACAGCAATTGTCAAAACTATGTTATGTTAAGCTATGTAAAATTAAAAAAAAAAAAAAAAAAAAAAATGCTAAGCTGCCACACATGCATTTCAGTTCCAAGAAGAAAACAATCCACCAACATCAGATTTACATTTCCTTTTCCACCAATACAGTGCCTTGCAAAAGTATTCGGCCCCCTTGAACCTTGCAACCTTTCGCCACATTTCAGGCTTCAAACAAAGATATAAAATTTTAATTTTTTGTCAAGAATCAACAACAAGTAGGACACAACCGTGAAGTGGAACAAAATGTATTGGATAATTTAAACTTTTTTAACAAATAAAAAACTGAAAAGTGGGGCGTGCAATATTATTCGGCCCCCTTGCGTTAATACTTTGTAGCGCCACCTTTTGCTCCAATTACAGCTGCAAGTCGCTCGGGGTATGTTTCTATCAGTTTTGCACATCGAGAGACTGACATTCTTGCCCATTCTTCCTTGCAAAACAGCTCGAGCTCAGTGAGGTTGGATGGAGAGTGTTTGTGAACAGCAGTCTTCAGCTCTTTCCACAGATTCTCGATTGGATTCAGGTCTGGACTTTGACTTGGCCATTCTAACACCTGGATACGTTTATTTTTTAACCATTCCATTGTAGATTTGGCTTTATGTTTTGGATCATTGTCCTGTTGGAATATAAATCTCCGTCCCAGTCTCAGGTCTTGTGCAGATACCAACAGGTTTTCTTCCAGAATGTTCCTGTATTTGGCTGCATCCATCTTCCCGTCAATTTTAATCTTCCCTGTCCCTGCTGAAGAAAAGCAGGCCCAAACCATGATGCTGCCACCACCATGTTTGACAGTGGGGATGGTGTGTTCAGGGTGATGAGCTGTGTTGCTTTTACGCCAAACATATGGTTTTGCATTGTGGCCAAAAAGTTCAATTTTGGTTTCATCTGACCAGAGCACCTTCTTCCACATGTTTGGTGTGTCTCCCAGGTGGCTTGTGGCAAACTTTAAACGAGACTTTTTATGGATATCTTTGAGAAATGGCTTTCTTCTTGCCACTCTTCCATAAAGGCCAGATTTGTGCAGTGTACGACTGATTGTTGTCCTATGGACAGACTCTCCCACCTCAGCTGTAGATCTCTGCAGTTCATCCAGAGTGATCATGGGCCTCTTGGCTGCATCTCTGATCAGTTTTCTCCTTGTTTGAGAAGAAAGTTTGGAAGGACGGCCGGGTCTTGGTAGATTTGCAGTGGTCTGATGCTCCTTCCATTTCAATATGATGGCTTGCACAGTGCTCCTTGAGATGTTTAAAGCTTGGGAAATCTTTTTGTATCCAAATCCGGCTTTAAACTTCTCCACAACAGTATCTCGGACCTGCCTGGTGTATTCCTTGGTTTTCATAATGCTCTCTGCACTTTAAACAGAACCCTGAGACTATAACAGAGCAGGTGCATTTATATGGAGACTTGTTTACACACAGGTGGATTCTATTTATCATCATCGGTCATTTAGGACAACATTGGATCATTCAGAGATCCTCACTGAACTTCTGGAGTGAGTTTGCTGCACTGAAAATAAAGGGGCCGAATAATATTGCACGCCCCACTTTTCAGTTTTTTATTTGTTAAAAAAGTTTAAATTATCCAATAAATGTTGTTTCACTTCACGATTGTGTCCCACTTGTTGTTGATTCTTGACAAAAAAATTAAATTTCATATCTTTATGTTTGAAGCCTGAAATGTGGCGAAAGGTTGCAAGATTCAAGGGGGCCGAATACTTTTGCAAGGCACTGTATGTCATTTGTACTTATTTTTCTGAATGTATGTTACTTATATCTTTAGTAGGGTTGTTCCGATCATGTTTTTTTTGCTCCCGATCTGATCCCGATTGTTTTAGTTTGAGTATCTGCCGATCCCGATATTTCCCGATCCGATTGCTTTTTTTTTTTTGCTCCCGATTCAATTCCAATCATTCCCGATAATTTTTCCCGATCATATACATTTTGGCAATGCATTAAGAAAAAAATGAATAAAACTCGAATATATACATTCAACATACAGTACATAAGTACTGTATTTGTTTATTATGGCAATAAATCCTCAAGATGGCATTTACATTATTAACATTCTTTCTGTGAGAGGGATCCACGGATAGAAAGACTTGTAATTCTTAAAGGATAAATGTGACTTTGTATATTGTGACTAAATATTGCCATCTAGTGTATTTGTTGAGCTTTCAGGAAATGATACTGTAGCCATTTAACTGTTCTGCCCAAATGCATGATGGGAAGTGCAACCGTGACTGTGCGTAGTGGCACCAATTGATATATCTTCTCTGCGTTGGGAAGTAACAGTGTGTTAAGGAAAAGATCAACCACTACCATTCATCCCCACATTGCTTCCCACGATATTTCTAATTGTTGCGAGAAGGATTTTGAGGCTTTAGCCAATTAAAAAGAGGCTCCAAAGACTGCCAAAATTCTCTCTACTCATTTTATGCTGCCTGTTAGCATTATATATAGGTAAAACGGCGCCATTATAGATTGAACGTGTCAATGCGTGAGTGGGTCGTGCAGCGCATGCGTTAATTGCATTAATTATTTTAATGTGATTAATTTTTTAAAAATGAATTACCGCCGTTTACGCGATAAATTTGATAGCCCTACTTTAAGCCAAAACTAGACTCTGGATGAATGTAAGACATTTTGTCTGTAACGTTAAATACAATTAGAAAACGGTTTATTTAAAGAATATATATATTAAAAAAAGGCATGTACGATATTTTTTTGCCGATTCCGATACTTTGAAAATGACGTGATCGGACCCGATCGATCGGGACATCGTTAGTATTAATACATGTGTCTGTGCTCAATTAGAATATGTGTTGTGTTAGTAAAAGAAGAAGCACCCTTTAACAGCAATAGGATCACTGCCAGTCCCTCACAGTCCAAATGGATTCTATTGCTGTCAAAATTAGCGAAAGAGTTCATTTTAATGGTCATTGTGTGTTGTCACTCAGGTGGGGGACCACCGTTATGTGGTCCTGCCCACTGGGGACGTTTGGTCGCGGCCCGACGGCTCGTACCTCAACAAGCTTCTGATCACTCGTGCCAAAAAGGAGGATGCCGGCATGTACATCTGCTTGGGCGCCAACACCATGGGATACAGCTTCAGGAGTGCCTACCTCACTGTCCTTCCAGGTGCCAACACCAACCTTTTTTCTCATTTGTTTTTCCTAATCCTATCTAAATGTGAGTCTCAAGAACCAATGCTTGAAAAGACCTTGGAACTCAGCCATTATGGGTAAAATTTGCCTGTTTCCAGTGTTGGGAAAGTTCATTTTCTACATGAACTAGTTCAAATTGCAGTTCACAAATTTTAAAATGAACTGTTCAGTTCATAGTTCATAATTCAAAATTTTGAACTGAAGTTCATGGTTCCAAAAAATGAACTTTTGTAGTTCAGTTCTTTTTGTTCGTCAAAAATTGTTGCAACCTATTATTTACTGTATTTATTTCCAAAGCTTATAGAAAATAATCTTAGTTCATTTCCTACCTGAATATTTGACCACCGATGCTGAAGAGTCTCCCACAATATACTGCAGAACTAGGTTGTCTACTTGCGGCTGGGAGAGACAGAAAACGGGGCCACTCTGGTATGCTGTTAGCGGTATTTGGGTGGCAGAGGTACTGCTCTGGCCAACCGTTCCCGTCTCTTTTTTTAATCGCACATGCTCGCAGTCGCAGATACCTAGCAAGGCTTGTCGCATGCTTTATTTCGATGTGCCGTTTAAGGTTGGCTAAAGACGTTACCGACGTACGGACGGTCTTCTTCAATCCAGGTGGACAAAGTTTACAAGTAAACGTTATATTTTTGCCATCCGGGTCGGTACTGACTTTTTCGTAAAACTCTTTTAAATGCTGGTACTGTGTAGAAAGTTGCTCTGAGCGGGCCGGGTTTCGAGAGCTGCCGGCTTCTGTGTCCATGCTGCTGTTGTTATGATGACGTATTTGCTTAAACAATACGGCCGTGACAGGCAGCTTGGGTTGCCAGGTTGGATAATGTTCCGCTATTAAGGTAAAAAAATTTATTGGGTGTTTTTAGCCTATGGCTTTATTTGCAGTTTTGTCAGTAAGGCTCTAAATGTGATGAACTCATGAACGAAGTTATGAGCACCGCTCACAACCGCTAGAATGAGCGCGTTCACAGTAACGTTCATAAGACAGAAATATGATGCGTTCAATTCACGTTCGCCCAAAATATGAACGTGTTCATGAACGATCGTTCATTGAACGCGTTCATGCACAACACTGCCTGTTTCACTTAAAAACCGTCTATAGACCCTACTCACGTGACGTCACAGCCACGCCCCCGCGCCATGTTGTCCGTATACTCGTCATGTTAATGCATTAGCGCTTCGTAAATTCCTCCTATTATGGCGTGTTTTTCTGCTCGTTAACATTAATAATCAAAATGGTGAAGTCGTGTGTGGCGGTCGGTCGCAAAAACAGAGAAGATAGACGGAGAGACTTGAAGTTTTCCCGTATTCCGAGAGACCCGGAGAGGAGAGCAACATGGGCTGCTGCAATTCGACGAGAAAACTGGGCTCCAAACGACTACCACAGATTATGTAGTAGTCATTTTATATCTGGTAAGATGCATTTAATATATATTTAGAGGGTTTTGGGCTGACAACCACAATTAAGATCATTGCTAGGCTAATCGCCGACAACATACACTCAGACGTTGTGAATGAACTACCTGAAAATATATAATTATAAGGGGATAATCAGACAGTTGTCATACAATTAATTTACAATTTCACTATTGAGGTCAAAAGCCAAAAAATAAATTCAACTAGGGACAATCTGGAGTAGTGCTATCGCACTTCATATTTATTACATATTATATACGTATGTAGTGAGAGTGCTATCGCTAAACCATATAAACATTAAAAGCCCTAGCTCTATTGACAAATGACATGAAATACATTAGACTTGACAGTGGATGTTAGCAAGAACAAAAGATTTTGAATTGAAAATTTCATAACTCACCTTCCGAGCACAAGATTCCTGCCGAATTTTCGTGTACGAGGACCTGTTTCACCCAACCAGCAACGTAGCATTTATAAGCCTCCAAGGCAAGGCAAGGCAAGGCAAATTTATTTATATAGCACAATTCAACACAAGGCAATTCAAAGTGCTTTACATCACATGAAAACCATAAAAATCACATTTAAATCAACACAACGTAAAAACCAAGACAAAAGATCGCATTTAATCACAGAATAAAAATAAATAAATAAAAATAAAACAAAAATAGAAATAAAGCAAAAACTACTACTAATAATAATCATTGAAATCAGCAATGGAGATAAGCACAAGAGGAATAGAAGGCAGGTAGATTGAAATATATAGACAGTTATGGATATGCAGTGCTAAACAAAAGCGTTTTTAGCCCTGATTTAAATGAGCTAACGGTTTGAGCATACTTCAGACCTTCGGGTAACTTGTTCCAGAGGTGAGGAGCATAATAACTAAATGCTGCCTCACCCTGCTTGGTTCTTGTTCTTGGAACATGCAGAAGACCCGTTCCAGACGACCTTAAGGGTCTAGATGTCTCATAGGAATCTAACAAGTCAAGCATGTATTTTGGTCCAAGGCCATTAAGTGTTTTGTAGACGAGCAGTAGTATTTTATAGTCTATCCTTTGACTCACTGGAAGCCAGTGTAGCGATTTCAAAACCGGTGTAATGTGGTCCAGCTTCCTTGTATTTGTGAGGACTCTGGCTGCAGCATTCTGTACTAGCTGCAGCTTCCTGACTGATTTTTTTATCAAGACCTGTAAATATACCGTTGCAGTAGTCCAATCTGCTGAAAACGAATGCATGCATAAGTTTTTCCATGTCTTGTTGAGTCAGAAGCCCCTTAATTCTGGTTATATTTTTTAGGTGGTAATAAGCGGATTTAGTGACGGACTTTAGATGGCTATCAAATTTTAGGTCTGAGTCAATAATTACGCCAAGGTTTCTGACTTGATTTGTAGCTGTAAGTGACATTGTGCTAAGTTGGCTGCTTATCTTTGACCTTTCCTTTTTTGGCCCAAAAATGATCACCTCTGTTTTCTCCACATTTAACTGGAGAAAATTCTGGCACATCCATTCATTGATTTGATGAATGCATTTACTCAGGGAGACTAAGGGACTATAATCATGTGGGGACTTAGAAATGTACAGTTGTGTGTCATCTGCATAGGCGTGATATGATATGTCATACTGTTCCATTATCTGAGCTAACGGAAGCATATAGATGTTAAATAAGAGTGGTCCAAGAATTGACCCTTGAGGGACTCCACACGTGAATTTGGTTCGTTCTGACTGATAATTTCCGATTGACACAAAGAAATCCCTATCATGTAAATAGGATGTGAACCACTGAAGAATAGTGTCAGTAAGCCCTACCCACTGTTCCAATCTGCTGAGTAGTATGTTGTGATCAACCGTGTCAAATGCGGCGCTGAGATCCAATAGTAGCAGAACAGATGATTTGCCTGCATCGGTATTCCGACGAATATCATTTAGGACTTTGATAAGCACGGTCTCGGTGCTGTGTTGTGGCCGAAATCCAGACTGAAATGAGTCAAAAAGATTGTTTTGGATCATAAAAGTCTGGATCTGTTCAAACACAACCCTTTCGATAATTTTCCCCAGGAATGTCAGATTTGATATTGGCCTGTAATTACTAATGGTTGAGGCATCCAGATTAGGTTTTTTTTAGGAGAGGTTTTATTACTGCAGTTTTTAAAGTCTGAGGAAACTCTCCTGTTTGGAGGGAAGTATTTATAATCTGAAGTATGTCTGGGGCTATGCAATGAAAAACAGTTTTGAAAAAGTTTGAAGGAAGGATGTCAAGGCAGCATGTTGTGGGCTTTAGTTTCGACACAATTTCTGTTAAAGTGGCATAGTCCAAGAGGCTAAACTGTCTAAGATTGACGTGGGGGACATGTTGGGAGGCATTTAGTGTAACATTTGTTAATCCGGAGTTGCACACAGTCTGTCTAATCATTAGTACTTTGTGTGTAAAAAATGCTGCGAAATTATTACAGGACACCTCAGATGCCAATTCCTGAGGTATTGATGCTTGTGGGTTTGTCAGTTTGTCAACAACAGAAAATAGTGTGCGAGTATTGTGGGTGTTTCTACTAATGATCTCTGAAAAATATGATTGTCTAGCATTTTTCAGTTCCTGGTTGTATTTGCGAAGACTCTCTTTGTAGATATCATAAAAAACTAGGAGTTTGTTTTTTCGCCATCTGCGTTCTGCTCGTCTACAAACTTGCTTTTGTTTTATAGCTAGTATGGCATCTCTCCAGGGTGACCTCTTCTTTCTTGACAAGGTTTTTGTCTTAATCGGGGCAATAGTGTCCATTACAGTCATCACACCGGAACTGAAACTATTTACAAGTTCTTCCACTGGAGCTATTGTAGGGGTTAATAATGAGGCATAGGCCTGTGTGAATAACGCACATGTGTTATCACGAATGTAACGCTTCCTAATAAACTCTGTTTCCCTTTTCAGAGGATGGACAGGGGTGGTCATTTTAAACATAATGCAGTAGTGATCAGACAGAGCAACATCATTCACTGTGACCTCAGAGATGTTAAGACCTTTGGATATTATTAAGTCCAGTATGTGCCCTCTGTTATGTGCCCTCTGTTATGTGTTGGAACTGTGACATGCTCCAAGCTCTTACAGTTTTTCAAACTTTCGTGAGAATAGGCTGATTTTGTGTGGACAAGATAGTTGTAAATATCAGGGTCAGGCAAAGATGGCGAAGGCAGCGGGTCGAAAAACAGCGATTTTGGCATCAAATACGGATCTGGCGAATGGATAAACTGAAGCTTTTCCACGTAACGCCTTTTATGCAACGCATCCAATGAGTTTACAGCGTCAGATAACACCGGGGCTTCCATGAATTGCTATATAACTTGCACGACTAATTGAAAACAATGAGAATAGGTCTAAAAAATAGGTACAATATGGCGGCAGGAAACAGCGACACGCCCATTTTGTGACGTAGGTGAGTAGGGTCTATAATGAGTAGACCCCAAAAAAAGTCTCAAGAATCTATGCCCGAAAAACTAATATATTCAGCCTTGATTGTGTTGCAGATGTGAAGCCCCAAAACAACTTAGTCCTGACCGCCGCCTCGCCCAGCTTACCCTGGCCGGTCATCATCGGGATTCCAGTGGGCGTGGCCTTCGTCCTGGGCACCGCCCTCCTCTGGTTCTGCCAGTCCAAACGTAGCTGCCAATCTTCTTCCTCCTCGCCTTCCTCGCAAACCTCCTCCGCCGTCCAGCGCCTCCCGGTGGCGGGCCGCGAGCGAGCCTGCCCCGGCGCCGACAAGGATGGCCTTTCTTACGAGGACTATTCGGCTCACCAGAACCAGCCGCTGACCTCCTCCAAGCTGTACCTCAAAATCTACACGCACGACATTCACACGCACTCGCACGTGGACGGAAAAGTGCACCAACACCAGCACATTCACTACCAATGTTAGCAACGGAGGGACAAAAAACAGCCGCGACACTTTGGGACACAATGAAGAATGTAAAGAGATTTTTTTTGTAAACAATCAAAAGTCCCTCAGAGTATTTTTTTTTCTAAACTAACAATACACCCCACGCTCTGGCCTTCTGTAAATAGTAAGATCTAACTATATAGCATTTAGCATGCTTTTGTATAAATGTAATAATATTATCAGTTCATTTTAGCGTAGCCAAAATAAAACGCTTGAAGCATATTTGCTTCATTGGGAGGAGACGAAGGTGAAATACGCTGCTAAAGAACTGCAAAAGCACTGCAAAGCACTCTGTGGACAGTTCTTCAGGTACACCTTAATATTTTTACCATTTAGTGCAATTCCTTTAGAATTGGCTGTTTTTGGGCCATTTTACTGAGCAACATGAAATTGGTAGGCATGTCTATTAAAAGTAGAGAATTGGCTTGAGGCAGCCGTTTTACAGTATGTGAAAGCTAGCCTCCAAATAGAAAATTCTCGTTAGGGTTGCACCGATACCAATTTTTGGCTCCCGATACCCATATGGTATCGACCATTACATTTGTACGTAAACATACGTTTTTAGTTTAAAAAAAAAAAAAAAAAAAAGTATTTTCTAAGGTTGTTCCGATCATGCTTTTTTTTGCTCCCGATATTTCCCGATCCGATTGCTTTTTTTTGCTCCCGATTCAATTCCAATCATTCCCGATAATTTTTCCCGATCATATACATTTTGGCAATGAATTTAGAAAAAAAATGAATAAAACTCGGACGAATATATACATTCAACATACAGTACATAAGTACTGTATTTGTTTATGATGACAATAAATCCTCAAGATGGCATTTACATTATTAACATTCTTTCTGTGAGAGGGATCCACGGATAGAAAGACTTGTGACTTTGTATATTCTGACTAACTATTGCCATCTAGTGTATTTGTTGAGCTTTCAGTAAATGATACTGTAGCCATGCCCAAATGCATGATGGGAAGTGGAACCATGACTGTGCGTAGTGCTAGCAATTGATATATCTTCTCTGCGTTGGGAAATAACATAAGGTGTTGAGAAAAAGATCAATTGCTACCTTCTTCTCCACATTGCTTCCCATGATATTTCTAATTGTAGGGAGAGGGATTGTAAGGCTTTAGCCAATTAATAAAAGGCTCCAAAGGCTGCCAAAATTCACTCTACTCATTTTACGCTGCCTTTTATCTCTCTATATAGCAATACTACAGTACATACTTACAAGTCATTGCTATCATGGCATGATTTGAGGGAGGGTGCATCTTGGCCAGAGGAAAAACAAATTTTATTTTTTTACTTTATTGGCTGCCATGACGGCGCTAGACGTCCAATCAATTTCAAGTGGCAGGGATGATAGTGAACGAACGAATGTCGATTCGCTGCCACACTGTGTGAAGGATGATTGGACGCCACAAGATTGGATGGATGTCTAAGTTTTTTTACAGCGGCATCCGTAACTGGCGGCTATTTTGGGTAGGTCGAGCAGCAGTTGGAAAATACTGGTAGTCACTGGGTTACGAACGAGTTGCGTTCCTATGCTGGTGAACTAACCCGAATTTCCGTGTAAATCGGAAATAACCCTTAAGTACCCCTGAATGCCCCCAAAATCTCAGAATAACTATCCAAAAACACGCATTACACTGTGCGTCATATTAATAAGATAAGTAAAAATTAAGAAGCTGTGAGGTACAAAAGGTACTGTTTATGTAATTTAAAAACAAATGACTGGAGACAAAATGGCAGACGAGACTCTAGCGTTGTAAAGTCGAAATTGCGTAAATCAGGTACGTCGTAGCCCGGGGATTATCTGTAAACATCGGAGAGTAAATAGTGCACAGCATTAGTGCGCTATTTCTTAGCACTGTTCAATACCGATGATGTCATTTTAGTACCATATCGGTAGCAATAGCACCAATTTGGCGCCAAAATTATATCATTAACACATCGTAGAATGACTAGTATCGGTATTGGTGACACCACTGAAAGATTTAGTCTGATTGCTAACAAAATTTGCACAACACAATAGATTAGGGAACCTCTGGCTAGCTCCTGATGCTATATGATTTGTGATACAAGGCTAACGATAACATTGGCACGATACATGTGTCAGGAAAACAATCTAAGATATTGTACGATGCAATTATTAAAGAGATAAACAAGCTATTAATTTAAACTGGGAGGACTGGCTTTGATTTCTCATGTTTGAGTGCAATTGATGGCGCTAAATAAACAAACACTTGCCCCCTCCCGTTCAAAATGACATACACAACATAGACACTATTCTAGTTGAAAATTTTGGTCTCTTGGAATTAAAATGATTTATAAAATTCTTGGCAGGAGCATATCGATAATCTATTGGGATACAAGGTATCACTATACATCACCATATCCAGAGGTGTCACATCCCATTAGGCAAACCAGGCAATTGCCTAGGGCCCCCAGCTAGCAGGGGCCCCCAGAGGGCCAAAAGATTTAGCACATGCAGCTTTACTGCACTGTCGCAGGGGGGAGTGTTTCAATACCATGGAATCATTTGGCAAATTATCTAACGATTCTGTTATCAATCCCAATCAGCACTAACCATGTCACGTAGATTATACATGTTTAAGATAGTCCAATCAGCTATTAATACCACACGATTGTTTAAGAAGTGACTCACCAAATACTGTCTGGAAAGTCCTTGCCGAATTGTTTTACGTTCATTTTCACAGGCCACCTCATTATTCATGTGACTACTTAAAGAAATGCCGATTTTTCCCAAAAAGTCTATTAATGGGTCTATTGTATTCCTCGTTGAATACTCTATAAGAAAAATGTAACATATGCATCTAAAATAGCCCTAAACAATTTTATTAGCAAATTTAATACTTATTTCGGTCGGTAGTCCACCAATCAGTGTTTTTTACGGAATAATTTGAATTTGATGGGTCGTAGGGCCAATCTGACTACTGATTTCACACAAAGGTATATACCTCCGCATCCGATGATTGTATTTTTGTGTTGCTACTCTTTCTTCTATTGCTCCAAGTCCAACTGCCCCCCCTTACTTGCACACGCTCGAAGGGCCCCATGTTGCTTGTTGCCTGGGGCCCCCGGGGACCCTTGCTACGCCTCTGACCATATCGATTTATTTTCACACACCTACAACAGCGTTTGGGGTTTTGTTTTTACTAAAAAGATTAGCTTTAGCTTGAACTACCGTAAATACGCACTATAAGACGCACCGGACTATAAGCCACTACCCACCAAATTTGGCATGAAAACGGCATTTGTTCACAAATTAGACACACTGGACTATAAGCCGCAGCTGTTCTCAATGTATTATGGGATATTTACACCAAAAGATATGAACCAGTAACACTTAATTTGACAGCGGAATCATAAGACCAACCACAGCGAAGCTTTGAACCAATTGGCTGAAAAGCTCCATTGCTTCAAGATACTTTATTTGGCACTCACTGCTCCTTTGGGGGAGACAGTCAACCTCTGCTGCCACCTGCAGTCAACATTTTTGTGGTCCAACATGCCTCCTAGCATGCATTGCAGCGCTACAGCTATAAAAATCAAAACTCATTTTCTGTGCTAATTTTCTTCAGTTACTGTTCCAATTGTTTCATTAATTGCTAGTTATGGTATTTGGTAACACTATATTTGACAGTGGCGCCATATGACTGTCATTAGACAATCATATTTATGACATGACACTGTCATGAGCATTTATGAATACTTATAATTAGCGATGTCGATCGATCGGGTCCGATCACGTCATTTTCAAAGTATCGGAATCGGCAAAGAAATATCGGCCATGCCTTTTTTTAATTTTATTTTTATTTTATTTTTATTAAATCGTTTTCTAATCGTATTTAACGGTACAGACATAATATGTTACACTCACCCAGAGTGTTTAGTTTAGGCTTAAGGTAGGGTTATCAAATTTATCCCAATAACGGCAGTAATTAATTTTTTAAAAAATGTATCACGTTGAAATATTTAACGCAATTAATGCATGTGCTGCACGACCCACTCACGCATTGTCGCGCTCAATCTGTAATGGCGCCGTTTGAGAGATAAAAGGCAGCGTAAAATGAGCAGAGTGAAATTTGGCAGCCATTGGAACCTTTTTTTAATTGGCTAATGCCTTACAATCCCTCTCCCTACGATAAGAAATATCATGGGAAGCAATGTGGGGAAGCAAGGTAACACTTGATGTTTTTCTTAACACCTTATGTTATTTGCCAACGCAGAGAAGATATATGAATTGGTAGCACTACGCAGTCATGGTTCCACTTGCCATCATGCATTTGGCCATGGCTACAGTATCATTTACTGAAAGCTCAACAAATACACTAAATAGTAGAGGTGTGCAAAATTTCCGATTCTTAGATTATTCGCGATTCGGCCGTGGAAGATTCGAGAACGATTCACAAACATCCAAATTCCGATTATTGAAATATGCCAAGTAAAGCGGAAGTACAACACACTCAGCGCGCCGCGCGGTCTTCGGGACGGAACGGAGCGGGAGTAGCTAAACATTATGCTTCTCATTAACCGGCCCCTCGGGTAATGCCAACGCTCAACTCACGGCTCTAGCTCAACTCATGCCACGAGATAAAAAAACACAACAACATACCTGACTGCTGCCGAAAAGTTGCTACAAGTACAGCTAAGGTACATAATGTTACGGTAGATATCATTTATATAGGACTAGATGGATTATAGACTCGGTAGCGGTAGCATCACATCTGCAAAAAGCTAGATGCGGGCGTTAGTAAACGGCCGCCATCTTAAAGCAGTAAACTTCCCTGCAATGCTGTTGTATCGAACCTTCCAAGCAAACCTAATTAACTTTTTATCTAAAATACTCCTAAATCGGTAAAATATTGACTTGAATCTATCTTTAAAATAGTTTTAAAACTTTCACATGTCAAAAGTAGACAAAAGCGAAATTATGGAATAACGGGAGCAATTTTAACAACTTTAACGGTTGATTCACAACATTAAATTAATTGAATGTAGTTTAAAGCTGCTGATACAGAATGGGGACTGGAGTTTTTTTATTTAATGTTATTTTTGTATATTTGTTTACTGTTATATGTTAACTTGATACTGAAATAGTAGTTTGGTTTAGCCTGAGAGTATTTTTGAACAATTTTGGAACTAATGTACAAAACTTTATTTAAAACAAAAAAAAAAAAAAAAAAAAGGAGGGGGGTGCATCAATAATCGTTTTATAATCGAATCGGAGCCTCTGAATCGTAATCGTAATCGAATCGTTATGCCCAAAGATTCCCAGCTCTACTAAATAGCAATATTTAGTCACAATATACAAAGTCACAAGTCTTTCTATCCGTGGATCCCTCTCACAGAAAGAATGTTAATAATGTAAATGCCATCTTGAGGATTTATTGTCATAATAAACAAATACAGTACTTATGTACTGTATGTTGAATGTATATATTCGTCCGAGTTTTATTCATTTTTTTCTTAATGCATTGCCAAAATGTATATGATTGGGAAAAATTATCGGGAATGATTTGAATTGAATCGGGAGCAAAAAAAAAGCAATCGGATCGGGAAATTTCGGGATCGCCAGATACTCAAACTAAAACGATCGGGAGCAAAAAAACATGATCGGAACAACCCTACTTATAATAGATGTCATTTAGTGTTATATGGCAAATTATCTCAATTTTGAATAGATGTAAAAGATCCAAGCTGGACTTAAATGGAATAAGTGACACAATTTGCCTGATGACACTTAATAACAAAAGCATTCAGTACTGCCCATGGTAGTGTCATGTCATAATTATGACGGTCTTATGACAGTGTTATGACACCGCTGTCAAATAAAGTTACCTATTAACCCAAATAAATCAACAAATAAGCCGCATTGTAAGCTGCAGGATTCAAAATAAAGGAAAAAAAGCGACTTTTACTCCAAAAATGACGGTATCAAAACTTTCCGACACTGAATTTTTGCGAAAGTTGTACCTAAAATCTTGTCTACAGAGTACATGCATTCACATGGAGCTCACTACACGACAATTTAACATAATTTCAAACCTGTGAAGCTATTTCTACTATCACTATACAGTATGTTTTTATCATTGCTAATGTTGTATTTAAAGCTATAGGACTGCCGCCGGACTGTAGACCAACTTGTCAATGTGCACTTACCGCTGGTATGTATGTGATTTTCACATTTTTTATTTGTACGAATTGTTCAAATTGGTGATGACCAAAAAAAAAATGTTTGGGAAAAAAATTGCTTTTCTAATTTATTTTCTTTGGGCATTATACTGCATGAGTTTTTTTCATGTTTTTATATACACAGACACGCATAATGTCATTGTAGATATTGTATTTATACGTGCTGGCAGATGTTATGGATACACGTATTGACAATCTTGTACAGCATATTAATCGTTGCTATTAAAAGAAAATCTGTTGCATTTTAGATTGGCGCATATATGTCTTGCTGTGAATTTAGATTAGTAGACGTTGAATTGGTATTCTAGCGCCACCAAGGCAGCCAATCAGTTGAAAAAAAAAAAAATTTGTTCAGTCCTCTGGCTAAGATGCAGCCTCCCACCAATTGGTTTGTTAACTAGTAGACGTCCAATCCAATTGAAGCGGGAGGGATGGCAGCGAATGAACGTTCGTTCATTCGCTGCCATCCCTCCCGCTTCAATTGGATTGGACGTCTAGCACCGTCAATGGCAGACAATGAGTTAAGCAGTGTCTGACCAAGCCATAATAGCTAGTACTTTACAGCGGTGGTTCTTAACATTGCTCAAGTTACCGAACCCCACAAGTTTCACGTGTAGATTCACCGAACCCTTCAGAATTAGTTTTTTTGTTTTTTTTTTCTTTCAAATTCAAAACAGATACAGTTGTGGTCAAAAGTTTACATACACTTGTGAAGAACATAATGTCATGGCTCTCTTGAGTTTCCAGTTATTTCTACAACTCTGATTTTTCTTGGAACAGATACTTCTTTGTCACAAAAAAACATTCATGAAGTTTGGTTCTTTTATGACTTTATTATGGGTGAACAGAAAAAAGTGATCAAATCTGCTGGGTCAAAAATATACATACAGCAGCGCTAATATTTGGTAACATGTCCCTTGGCCATTTTCACTTCAATTAGGAGCTTTGGTAGCCATCCACAAGCTTCTGGTTGAATCTTTGACCACTCCTCTTGACAGAATTGGTGCAGTTCAGTTAAATTTGATGGCTTTCTGACATGGACTTGTTTCTTCAGCATTGTCCACAAGTTCTCAATGGGGTTTAAGTTAGGCCATTCAAAAACCTTAATTCTAGCCTGATTTAGCCATTCCATTACCACTTTTGATGTGTGTTTGGGGTCATTGTCCTGTTGGAACACCCAACTGCGCCCAAGACCCAATCTTCGGGCTGATGACGTTAGGTTATCTTGAAGAATTTGAAGGTAATCCTCCTTCCTCATTATCCCATTTACTCTCTGTAAAGCACCAGTTCCAATGGCAGCAAAACAGCCCCACAGCATAATTCTAACACCACCGTGCTTGACGGTAGGCATGGTGTACTTTGGGTTAAAGGCCTCACCTTTTCTCCTCCAAACATATTGCTGGGCATTGTGGCCAAACAGCTCGATTTTTGTTTCGCCTGACCACAGAACTTTCCTCCAGAAGGTCTTATCTTTGTCCACGTGATCAGCAGCAAACTTCAGTCGAGTCTTAAGGTGCCGCTTTTGGAGCAAGGGCTTCCTTCTTGCACGGCAGCCTCTCAGTCCATGGAGATGCAAAACACGCTTGACTGTGGACATTGACACCTGTGTTCCAGCAGCTTCTAATTCTTGGCAGATCTGCTTTTTGGTGATTCTCGGTTGAATCTTCACCCCCTGACCAATTTTCTCTCAGCAGCAGGTGATAACTTGCGTTTTCTTCCTGATCTTGGCAGTGACAAAACAGTGCCATGCACTTTATACTTTACAAACAATTGTTTGCACTGTTGCTCTTGGGACCTGCAGCTGCTTTGAAATGGCTCCAAGTGACTTTCCTGACTTGTTCAAGTCAATGATTCACTTTTTCAGATCCATGTATGTATATTTTTGACCCAGCAGATTTGATCACTTTTTCTGTTAACCCATAATAAAGTCATAAAAGAACCAAACTTCATGAATGTTTTTTGTGTTCCAATCACTCTATCGGAGAAAAATCAGAGTTGTAGAAATAACTGGAAACTCAAGAGAGCCATGACATTATGTTCTTCACAAGTGTATGTAAACTTTTGACCACAACTGTATGTCTAAGCTAGCATGCTAATAATTTAGCAAATTCTTTTAAAAATTCTTCTCTTCTTTTGACAGCACGTTTTATTAACAGATCAAAATTTGCGAGTCAGCCTTCCACTGAGCAAACCAGTTCCCGAGGACTAGCAGTTAATAGGAATGGATTTAGCCTTTAAATTGGGAGCAAACCGGTCCAAAACTTGGTCTAAAAAGCCACTTTGCCTAGATTTAATCAGCGTACGAAAATAGGGCTCAGCGTTTTTTTTTTTTAATCTTCGCCGAACGCCTTGGACTTACTCACCTAACCCCTGGGGTTCAATTGAACCCAGGTTAAGAACCACTGCTTTACAGTCAAGTGAGTATGCAGTAATTAAGTATTCTTTTTTTTTAATAAATGTTGGGGAAAAAACGGCTGAAAAAGCAGTTTCTGCTGAATTTTAAGCTAAAAAAACTGCTGTGAACAATATGTCTATATGTTGCATATAAGTTTTATGGCGCATTATGTCCCCGGACTATTATTTGTCCGTTTTACCCTGGAGACCCCCGTTTACAGACACCGCGCAACCGCTTTTGTTTCAACACAGCCATAAAAATAAGGTAAGTAATAATATTATTTGAAATGTCTATTGTTTTTAGTTTAGAATCATTAATTTATGTCTAATATTTAGTTTTTAAAAAATTACTTTAAAAAATTATTCACCCGCATATTTTAAAGTTTTATACAAATTACATCACAGTAAAAAAAATAATGTCTGTAAATAGGCCCCAGATATGTACCTAATAACTATTGCTTAATCTTATTTTTTTATGTTACTGTCCCATTTTCCCTGATATTTTAGATAGGGTTAAATAATATAAAATATTAAAATAAATAATCCATCCAAACAAAGAAAAATTGGGGGGGGGGGGAATGTTTATAAGGAAAAATATTTAGAAATCTCGACCATTCCTTGTTGTCTGCGATTTCTCCATTGCCACCCTTGTTATATTACCGTGTTTCACCCATAAAATCCCCAAAAAGTCTAGCTTTTTTTTTAATCGAAACAAGGTAAGTATGCAATAATATCTGGTAAAAATCATGGCGTCTCTAATTATGCTCTCATCTCGAGTCACCAGAAAGCCTCAAAAAGACATACATTTCAGTCGAACGGTAGCACTAGACTTATGGACACAGCAGGCTAACTGACTAGCATGCTGTTCATCATCTTTTCGACCATTGTTGCCATTTTGATTGCTATATATGGGATGATATTGATGTATTAGATACATTAGATGCTTAAATCATAAAGCCTAGGCCAGACATGTCCAAAGTCCGGCCCGGGGGCCAAATGCGGCCCGTGGTCAAATTTCATCCGGCCCCCCAGCCTCTGTCATTAAATCAATAACGTCTGGCCCAAACACAGACTTAATGAATTGGTACTCCAACCAGCATATGAAGTAGCTTACACACAAACTGCTGCCCCTCATTTACCCACTAAAAGGCAGCAGCACTTTAACCCTTTATTGCCAAATGTATCACATTTGATACAACTAAAATTCCATGATTTTGAGACAAATTTAAAATTTTGACATTTATTTTTGAAAAATGAAATGGATGCAAGTCAACACATGCATCTGCAGGTTCCATGAGAAAAAAACACTTGATTTAGCATGAGTTATAGATATAGAGCGCTTATTACACATATTCATTTTGACTTTTCTTTTTACAAATTTGAAAAAAAGGTTTCATTAGGACCTTATTTTTCAAATTTAGGGATTCTCTGATAATTGCTTCATGTTGGAGGTATTTAAGAGCTAAGCAACATTACTCCGTGTGACCCATTACTTCCATTTTCTAAAATGGTGACAATCAACAAAAAAAAGAAAGTTGACTGTGACGGCCGACACTTCAAGGATAGGTGGAAATTAGACTATTTCTTCACTAAAATACGCAACAACTGTGTCTGCCTCATTTGCAAAGAGACGTCGCTGTTTTTAAAGATTTCAATGTGAGGCGATATTACCAAACAAGACACGCTGACATGTACGACAAGATTACAGGGAAGATACGCAGAAATTGAAGCAACTTGAAGCTAGTTTAATGTCACAGCAGCAGTATTTCGCAAGAGCCCGAGAGTCGAAAGAGAAAAAAATAATTAAGCAAATGTGACACACTGAATGGCTTGCTAAAATTTGCTTGAATATATTGTTCTACGTAAAGGACGTCAGCCAAGGTCGGCCCCCTACATTTTCACCACACCAAATCTGGCCCCCTTTGCAAAAAGTTTGGACACCCCTGGCCTAGGCCCTAGGCAGAGGTTGCGCTAGACATTTTCGTTGTCTGTCATTTTGACTGACAGGGTCATAAAAATCCGGTCATAATCTATTTTTACCCGTCACTTAAATTTTTAAAATGATAATGATGACATATTCAATAGCATTTAGTTTTCATTCATTTTTAATTAATATTGTAACGCTTGCTTGGCGGCGAAAAATTAGACACGGAAGTCGTATTTTTCTCCCTCTTTTTACTCTGCTTACCGCCAACAACACCAACAAAACAACAACTCCACCCCCAAAGAAAAAGAGGCAACTATATAGACCCCAATCACCAACGTCACACAATGATCTTAATTGTGGTTGTCAGCCCCAAATCTTCTAAATATATATTAAATGCATTTTACCAGATATAAAATGACTACTACATAGTCTGTGGTGATCGTTTGGTGCCCAGATTTCTTGTCGAATTACAGCAGTCCATCTCGCTCTCCTCTTCGGGTCTCTCAGAATACGGTAGGATTTCAAGTCTCTCCGTCTTCTCTGTTACTGCAACCAACCACCACACACACCTTCACCATTTTGATTATTAATGTTAACGAGCAGAAAAACACGCCATAATAGGAGGCATGTACGTAGCGGTAATGTTTAAACACGACGAGCTGACGGACAATACGGCGGCTCCAGTCAGGGGGGCGGAGTTGTGACGTCATGTGATTGGGGTCTATACACAGGCGGCAATCTAGTCCACCAATTGGATGACGCGCTGGCACACCGCGTGCACCAATAAGAACCTCGCGTTGATGTGTCAATCACGGTGCCGCCGCCAGACCCCGGTGACGCTACAATATTCTGACAGAATAGCCAACGACGTCATCCATTAAGAGAGACAATAGCTAATTAATATGCTCACTCGCCACCCTGTGGTCTGGGGTGTGAATTGCAACTTGTCAAAATCACGGACGGACTTTTTTCCGTCACCGTTTTAAAAAACCGGTCAACGACGGAAAATATTCGGTTAACGCGACCCCTGGCCCTAGGCTTCAAGGCTAAATTCAATAAATAGTTATGTACTCACATTTATATTAGGGCTGTCAAAATTATCGCGTTAACGGGCGTGAATTATTTTAATCAATCAGGTTAAAATATTTGACGCATTTAACGCACATGCCCCGCTCAAACAGATTAAAATGACAGCCAATTGCCAATTGTTACTTGTGTTTTTGTCGCCCTCTGCTGGCGCTTGGGTGCGACTGATTTTATGGGTTTCAGCACCCATGAGCATTGTGTATTGACGTCAACAATGGCGAGCTACTAGTTTATTTTTTGTTTGAAAATTTTACAAATTTTATAAAAACGAAAATATTAAGAGGGGTTTTGATATAGAATTTCTATAACTTGTACTAACATTTATCTTTTAAGAACTACAAGTCTTTCTATCCATGGATCGCTTTAACAGAATGTTAATAATGGTAATGCCATCTTGTTGATTTGTTGTTATAATAAACAAATACAGTACTTATGTAGAGTATGTTCAATATATATATATCCGTCTTGCATCTTTCCATTACAAAAATAATTTACGGAAAAATATGGCTTATTTTATAGATGGTTTGAATTGCGATTAATTACGATTAATTTTTAAGCTGTGATTAACTCGATTAAAAATTTTAATCGTTTGACAGCCCTAATTTGTCTATGTTTCCTTTATGCATATGGAGCCTTTTATTTTCAGTATCTCACATTCACATTCTTTAATCATAATTGAAAAACTAATTTAAAAGCCCACTGCAAAAATTAAAATATTATGGTATTGGAATTTAAACCCTAAAATTCCCCTGGATTTTTTTTTTTTTTTCTGCACAGATTAAAATCAGCCAAATCAAAAACTGCATGCAGTAATTAATTATACAGCTAACTCCCCATTTAGCCATGTATATTTACAAAATAAAACACGGGGCTAAATTAAATCTACATTTACTCACGTACCAATTTCCTTTATTATTGTACAGTGTTTTCCGCCATATATAGTTTTAAAGTGATCCTCTAACTTAAATACATGTAGGCTCTAATAAACCACAATTGTTCTCTTGTACTAAAATATGTTGTTAGAAACATAAAATGTTAAATCAATGGCAATATTTTATAATATTTACTACATATTTTGACCGTGAGTTGGCGCCATGGTTTGCGGGCTCGCAGTGATGACGTCATTGGTATCTTGCGTGTTCAACAATTGCTTATTGCTGCCTAAACTCGCGAAGTAAAATGCCACGATGTGCTGCTTTTGGATGCAATTTCCAGTCAAATGGAAACAAGGGGAGTGAAGTGAGTGGTCAAGGTGGAATTATTATTTTTTGTGAATAAATGTGCATAAGTGGAAGCTTCTCCCCCTTTTTGGTCCCTGTATGCACGTACCCTACCCACCACACGTTACAACTGGCGCCCGAACATTTTTCCTGGATCCTCAGTCAAGTAAGGGATCCGTCTATTTTCTGGATGCGACGGTCCCACCACGTCTGCAATATTGGTTTCGGATCTGTCCAATTTTTTGATTCGTCGGTTCCACGGCGGCTTTTCGGATCAGTCTATTTTGTGGATTCGGCGGCTGCGACATTGTCATGGGATCGGTCTAATTCCTTGATCTTCGAGTGAGTAAAAAACGCGGATTTGGATTACTATTGCTATCTTTTATGTTGACTATTCTTCGTGGGAGTTTTCCCCAAATCATACTACAGTGACGACAGTGACTCTGACGTGGACCTCACAACAATCTTTGAGTTCGTCAGGGAACGCATGTTTGCGTACTGCTGAGCTCCGGAGTGAAGAGTGGTTAAGGTGGAAATATTTTTTTGTGAATAAATGTGTATAGTGGAAGCTTCTCCCCTTTTTGATACTTTTATACACGTATCCTAGCTACCACGCGTTACAATGTACAAGACATGGATTACACAAGGTGTGCTCTTTGGCCTGTACTGTATGTAAAGCACACGGCAGCTCTGAATGCTAACAATCTACATAATTATATTGGGATAAGTTTGAAAACACAATATGCTTACCTTGAATATCTGCTAATAAAACCGGACAGCATACAACCGGACTTCCCAACAGGACTCTCTCGCATCACCAGTTTTGCCCAACTTTTGTCTTATCAGGTATTTGCTGCACGCATTTTTCCCTTAAGCTCGTCTTGTGAACAACCGACAGTGCTGTCCTGCTCTTCACTTTTCAGATCTGGTTCAAATAGGAAGGGTAGAACTGACGATATGTTGGGAAAGCTAACGAGTGACGCGCTGGGATTTCCGCAACGGGACCAGTGACGTCACGCACTGCGACGTAACAAGAATGGCGACCTATCACTTAAAATAATTTTACAAACTTTATTAAAACAAAAACATTAAGAGGGGTTTTAATATCAAATTATTATAACTCATACTAACATTTATCATTTAAGAATTACTTGTCTTAATAATAGAGGATCTCTTTAAAAACGTATTGGTACACTATCGATCAATACCACACACAAATCGGTATCAGGAGGTAAAAAATGATTTGGTGCAAGTACTAAAAACCCAACAGAACACAGCCTCACCATGACTGATCCTTCATCTTTCAAGTTCTTATAGTTCTGCTCCAAATTAGGAATTTTTATTGATCTCAAGCGATCGAGGCTGATCATCTGCACACTGATATTTTGCACACATCATCTGCAGCCTGTCACCGATTGTTACGGCACATCACAGACAAATCAAACGGGAATGTTTCTTTTCTAGTCCTGTTCTGCAAATCATTTTCCGTCTTGTTTGAGACATTTTCGCCGACGGTTCATCCAGCACATCTGCTCCCCGTCCGCCTCCTCATCTCTTGACGTGAGGAGGAGGAGGATCCTGCGCTAGATAAAAACGACATTGACACCTCGGTAGAGTTGTCTACATGACTTTTATGTCTTCCGCTGATCTGGTTCTTTTTTTTTACCCTCACGCTGAGGTGATTCACGAGTTTCTAGAGTTGAAATATGACTGCTGTTTGTTCTGTCATCTGTTTGGGGAGGTGACATGATCCAGACATGTAGCGCCGAGCTACTTCCAGATGCTTCTAATTTGATTTGTATATTTTATTTACAAGTAAAAAATAATATCGGTAACAAAAAAAAAAAAAGTCTTTGGATGGAAAAAAAAACTTGTTTGGGTGAGAATGCTTTTTTTTTCATAAAAAAAAACAAAACAAACAAACAAACATAGTAACCTTTGCTATGTTTGTAAGTCATTTATTTATTATTTTATTTCGACGTGAAAGTTTTAAAACGGTTTCATCATTTAATGATAGATTCAAGTCAAGATTTTGCCGATTTAGGAGTATTTTAGATAAAAAGTTACTTAGCTTCGCTAGGAAGGTTCACTTCAACAGAGCCTTTCTGAGAAGTGTACTGCTATAAAATGGCTGCCGTTTACTCACGCCACCGAGTGTCATTTCGCATGTAGTTCTATACGCATGAGCTATCTAGGCGCAGATTGTAGGCTGTCGGCTACAGTCAGGAAATACTGGCGCCACCTAGCCTAGCATCGCGTTTGCAACAGCGTCACAACAAACACTCTTTTCTCTCAAAGTCTCTGACTTTTTGTCGCATCATTCAACCAACGTAGTAACGCATAGTCACGCACATTGTCTCGTCGCCGAAACGGTGACAAAATCCGAACGGAGAAAAAAACTAGGGCTGTCAAAATTATTGCGCTACTAATTAATTTTTTTAATTAATCACGTTAAAATATTTGACGCAATTAACGCACTCCCCCCGCTTAGACAGATTTAAATGACAGAACAGTGAACTGCTTGTTAATTGTGTTTTATGGAGTTTTGCTGCCCTCTGCTGGGGCTTGGGTGCGACTGATTTTATAGGCTTCAGCACCCATGAGCATTGTGTAAGTAATTATTGACAACAATGGCGGGCTACTAGTTTATTTTTTGATTGAAAATTTTACAAATTTTATCAAAACGAAAACATTAAGAGGGGTTTTAATATAAAATTTCTATAACTTGTACGAACAAGTCTTTCTATCCATGGATCGCTTTAATAGAACGTTAATAATGTTAATGCCATCTTGTTGATTTATTGTTATGATAAACAAATACAGTCCTTATGTACCATATTTTGAATGTATATATCCATCTTGTGTCTTATCTTTCCATTCCAACAATAATTTACAGAAAAATATGGCATATTTTATAGATGGTTTGAATTGCGATTAATTGCGATTAATTACGATTAGTTAATTTTTAAGCTGTAATTAACTCGATTAAAAATTTTAATCGTTTGACAGCCCTAATATTAACCTTTGCTATGTTTGTAAGACATTTATTTACTGTATTATTTCATTTCGACGTGAAAGTTTTAAAACTGTTTCATCATTGAAAGATAAATTCAAGTCAAGATTTTGCCGATTTAGGAGTATTTAGATAAAAAGTTACTTAGGTTCGCTAGGAAGGTTCACTTCAACAGAGCCTTTTTGAGAAGTGTACTGCTCTAAAATGGCTGCTGTTTACTAACGCCACCGAGTCTGTCATTTCGCATGTAGTTCTATACGCATGAGCTATCTAGGCGCAGATTGTAGGCTGTCGGCTCCAGTCAGGAAATATTGGCGCCACTTAGCCTAGCATCGCGTTTGCAACAGCGTCACAACAAACACTCTTTTTTCTCAGTGTCTCTGACTTTTCTCGCGTCGTTCAACCAACGTAGTAACGCATAGTCACGCACATCGTCTCGTCGCCGAAACGGTGACAAAATCCGAACGGAGAAAAAAACTAGGGCTGTCAAAATTATCGCGTTAACGGGCGTTAATTACTTTATAAAATTAATCACGTTAAAATATTTGACGCAATTAACGCACTCCCCCGGCTCAGACAGATTTAAATGACAGTACAGTGAACTGCTTGAAAATTTTACAAATTTTATTAAAACGAAAACATTAAGAGGGGTTTTAATATAAAATTTCTATAACTTGTACTTATATTTTTCTTTTAAGAACTACAAGTCTTTCTATCCATGGATCGCTTTAACAGAATGTTAATAATGTTAATGCCATCTTGTTGATTTATTGTTATAATAAACAAATACAGTCCTTATGTACCGTATGTTGAATGTATATATCCATCTTGTGTCTTATCTTTCCATTCCAAAAATAATTTACAGAAAAATATGGCATATTTTATAGGAAGTTTGAATTGCGAATAATTGCGATTAATTACGATTAATTAATTTTTAAGCTGTAATTACCTCGATTAAAAATTTTAATCGTTTGACAGCCCTAAAAAAAACGTAATGGACAAAAAACATACAGATTTTGAACGTACGACGTACACATTTGAAAATCAGTGCTCACTTGTACAAATTACGGCGAAACCGTACAACTTGACAGGTATGGTCACACCGCCAATTTCGATAACCTAACCCGAGAAACGAACCCTACATGGCACCCTGCTTCTTGTCGAAATCCTAATATTTGCCCACTTAGATAGGATGCCTGTGGTGTGAGTTTGTTTGCTTGCAAAAACAAACGTGTGTGTGTGTCGTCATAGAGGAGATTCTTGTGTGTTTGAGTCAACAGCAGCTGTGCTCGCTGAAGGAGAGGACCTGTCCAAAAGGCTTTTCATGGCGAAGAAAAGGAACGCCGTTCAGGTGCTCAATAGAAGCAGCCACCATGACGGACGTGCACTCAAACTAACACAAAGACACACACTGGCACTTTCTCTGCCACATTTTCACACACGCTACAGGGAGAACACCTGAAAGGGCCCTCAAGTACACTATGGAAGCGGTGCGCGCGCTGACACAAAGGCCCCAATGCCAATGCACGCAGGAAGGGCGAAGAAAGCTCGAGAAAGACACAGCAAGTAAGTTATGGAACGAGTGCATGCCGACACACACAAAAGACACACACACACACCTGGCTATGTTTGCGCTCCATCCGTCACTGGGCCACAAAAGCCGCTGTAGGAAAAGAAGCAGGAAAACAAAAACTACAAAAAGTGAAGGCTTAAAGGGGGTAACTTGCATCTTGACTGTGCCCACCCATCGGTCGGTCACCCCCACCCGCAACCAAACCCGTGTGAAAGGCGAGGCTGGCAGAGGAAACCACTTTCAAGTCTGACACGCAAATGTGACAAAAGCATGCTAAACTCAAGTCTTGTATTTCCCAAACCTGCACACATACCTAAGCATACTGTGCTTTCTAACTGCTGGAAATTCTATGGAGATCCAATCGTGCCAAAAGAAGTGAAGTTGTAGAATGAAAAGAAAAACAAAAAACAAAAACAAAAAAAAACACTGTCATTAATACATACAGTGCCTTGCAAAAGTATTCGGCCCCCTTGAACCTTGCAACCTTTCGCCACATTTCAGGCTTCAAACATAAAGATATAAAATTTTAATTTGTTGTCAAGAATCAACAACAAGTGGGACACAATCGTGAAGTGGAACAAAATTTATTGGATCATTTAAACTTTTTTAACAAATAAAAAACTGAAAAGTGGGGCGTGCAATATTATTCGGCCCCCTTGCGTTAATACTTTGTAGCGCCACCTTTTGCTCCAATTACAGCTGCAAGTCGCTAGGGGTATGTTTCTATCAGTTTTGCACATCGAGAGACTGACATTCTTGTCCATTCTTCCTTGCAAAACAGCTCGAGCCCAGTGAGGTTGGATGGAGAGTGCTTGTGAACAGCAGTCTTTAGCTCTTTCCGCAGATTCTCGATTGGATTCAGGTCTGGACTTTGACTTGGCCATTCTAACACCTGGATACGTTTATTTTTGAACCATTCCATTGTAGATTTGGCTTTATGTTTTGGATCACTGTCCTGTTGGAAGATAAATCTCCGTCCTAGTCTCAGGTCTTGTGCAGATACCAACAGGTTTTCTTCCAGAATGTTCCTGTATTTGGCTGCATCCATCTTCCCGTCAATTTTAACCATCTTCCCTGTCCCTGCTGAAGAAAAGCAGGCCCAAACCATGATGCTGCCACCACGTTTGACAGTGGAGATGGTGTGTTCAGGGTGATGAGCTGTGTTGCTTTTACGCCAAACATATCATTTTGCATTGTGGCCAAAAAGTTCAATTTTGGTTTCATCTGACCAGAGCACCTTCTTCCACATGTTTGGTGTGTCTCCCAGGTGGCTTGTGGCAAACTTTAAACGAGACTTTTTATGGATATCTTTGAGAAATGGCTTTCTTCTTCCCACTCTTTCATAAAGGCCAGATTTGCGCAGTGTACGACTGATTGTTGTCCTATGGACAGACTCTCCCACCTCAGCTGTAGATCTCTGCAGTTCATCCAGAGTGATCATGGGCCTCTTGGCTGCATCTCTGATCAGTTTTCTCCTTGTTTGAGAAGAAAGTTTGGAAGGACGGCCGGGTCTTGGTAGATTTGCAGTGGTCTGATGCTCCTTCCATTTCAATATGATGGCTTGCACAGTGCTCCTTGAGATGTTTAAAGCTTGGGAAATCTTTTTGTATCCAAATCCGGCTTTAAACTTCTCCACAACAGTATCTCGGACCTGCCTGGTGTGTTCCTTGGTTTTCATAATGCTCTCTGCACTTTAAACAGAACCCTGAGACTATCACAGAGCAGGTGCATTTATACGGAGACTTGATTACACACATTTGGATTCTATTTATCATCATCGGTCATTTAGGACAACATTGGATTATTCAGAGATCCTCACTGAACCTCTGGAGTGAGTTTGCTGCACTGAAAGTAAAGGGGCCGAATAATGTTGCACGCCCCACTTTTCAGTTTTTTATTTGTTAAAAAAGTTTAAATTATCCAATAAATGTTGTTCCACTTCACGATTGTGTCCCACTTGTTGATTCTTGACAAAAAAATTAAATTTCATATCTTTATGTTTGAAGCCTGAAATGTGGCGAAAGGTTGCAAGATTCAAGGGGGCCGAATACTTTTGCAAGGCACTGTATTTTTATACTGGAGTGCCACGTCAAATTTCGTTGTTGACAACGTTCTTGCTGACAATGATAATAAAGTTCTATTTTATTGTATTGTATTCTATTCTAAATTTTGCTTTGTGAAATAAAAGAAATTAGACATGAAAAAAACACAATGTAATAAATTGTTGTACAAGTTTTTATTTCAAAAGTGAATGCTTTTGTTCTACGGGCAGTGTTGTCACAGATTACTTAACAAAGTAATTTAATTACTGATTACACCTCAAAAAATTAATCTAGTTACTTTACCGATTACTTTATTATCAAAGTAACTAAGTTACTTTAAAAGTAACTTATCAGTTACTTTTTACCCATTTTTCCCCTTTGGCTGCCTCAACATAAAAATGTCAACAAAAAATGTCATCGCATGCAATTGAATTTTTCACATAAGGCTTAATCTTTGGGTTAGCGGGGGTTTAATTAGTCGATGGAATTGATTTCAACCACCATTAACTCGCGCTAGCTTAGCCACCCCGGAGCCCTGAAACTAACAAATAACTGACAAACTGCACGGTTCAAATCAACTCCAACGACTAAATAAACCCCCGCTAACTCCAAGATAAAGCCTAATGTCAAAAATTCTGAACTTCCCCTTTAAAATAAAGACCTAGCTGTTAAAATGTTGTGTATAGAGGCAGTCGGACATCCAGGCATTTAATGACGTCACCAGCCACAACAAAGCGTCGCCATATTGACAATGGGGCACAAGACGAGTTACTTGTAATACAAACGCATTGAACTTTCGTCTTATTTGCCGTCTTGTTTCCGTCGGAATGGCTAAAAGTTGTCGTGTTGCGGGTTGTCACACAAGGAAGAGTTCGGAGCCGCATTTGAAGTTCTTCATTCTTCCTCGCGAGAAGAAAAGGAGAAACAAATGGCTGAAAGCAGTTAATCGAGGAACAGTAAAAAGACGGTTCCGTGGACTATCTCGCCTGTGGGAGCCTAAATCCAAGCACATTTACGTTTGCAGCCGACATTTTATTATTGGTGAGTAAACTTTAATCGTTTATTTTTTTGCCCCAATTAGCTGCTACGATTCAATAGACTAGGCAGTGGTTATTATTACCGTAACTTAAATAATTAAACAACGCTTGGAGCTGAATTACCGCGTTCTGCCAAAATGCGCTACATCGGCGAAATGTCCTTCATGAGTCGAATTTGACACCCAAAGTACTACCGTGCGCTCTAAACTTGTTTTGTTTGGATGCATACAGGCAGAACGTACTATAAAAATGCCTTAAGAAAATACTTAAATATAGTTATTTCAAATAAGGACGCTTTAAATACGCTACGTAACTAATGTGGTCAACTGCTTCAAAGCTAACCCCCAAAAAAACCAATGGTTAAAAGGATTAGAGGGTAATAAATGCAAAAAGGATCTTAAAGGCAATGAAAAGGTTTTAAAAAACTAAATAAAAATAGTGAGTCCTCGTCTCCTAGAATTGATAAAGGTCAACTTACTGGGTGACTTTATGAGGTAGTTGTAGATGTTTCCGAACTCCACTGCAGGCCATTCCTTTTGATTGTTCATCCAGCTATCAGCTGCAAGTTTGTAAGGGCAAATTTCCAAGCCAATACACGGTAATTTTAAATTGTACCGCCTCCTCGCGTCTGTCAGCAGTGACTCGTGATAATAGTAAGCAATGTTTAAGACGTTTTTAGGAAAAAAGATGCATAAAACACATGAAATATATGAATTTCAGACGTTTGTCAATGGAAAGTTGAGCTGCGCGTTCCCCCTTCGCAAAATGGCGACCCGTTGCTAAGCGAGGTGACGTCATCGTGACATCACGCCGACTTCCTCTATAAAAGTTGTAAAGCAATAAAACAAACAACAAAAATGAAATGAACAAGAATCCTACAATGTATTTCATAATGGGTCAAAATCATTTTTCCAGCAGATCATGTGACTAGCACCTAAGACAATAGCTTTTGCTTTGCTAAGCAAAAACTACACCTGTGAAGGCAAGATGGATATTTAAGAATTTTTGTAAACGTAAGCTTTCAAACGCAACCAACAACAACTGAGCTCCAACAGTTTCATATATATATATATATATATATATATATATATATATATATATATATATATACGTATATATACCGTATTGGCCAAAAGTTTGGCGACACCTCAAAGGTGGACACTTTGAAGAATGTAGAATATAAAACCTGTTTTCAGTTATTTCACTTTTTTTTTGCCATTCCACATGTTCGTTCATAGTTTTGATGTATTCAGAAAGGATTTACAATAGTAGGGAAAATATATAAAACGTAAAAATGTTTAGGTGTGTCCAAACTTTTGTTTCAGTCATTATCATGCTTTGCCCCCAGCCCCACAAAAAAAAAACTCTGCCTATGGTTACAAACACTGACAGAAAAATGTGCATAAAGGCTGGTTACAAACTGTAGAAGTGCAGGCTGTCTTGGTACCTGTAGGCTTTGTTTCGGGTTTTGTCGCGTTGTCCTGTAATTCCAAGTGCTTCCTTGTTGAATTGGATGTAGAGTTTTTAGCGGCCGACAGTCTTTTTCAGCCAGCGTAAAGTTTGCAACGCACGGAGATATTTTTGTCATCTTTACTGGACAGAAATGTGAAGTAATGGCTGTATTTCCAGTGAGCAAAGGCATCCATTTGCGGTATACAGTATATCCTGCCTTTCACTGTTAGCCTCGCTGCCTCGTCAGAATGCTATGTTGTTGACTGCCGTGGCAGACAGCCTCAAACAGCATCGTAACACACGTGACCCATTTTTTTTTTCCCCCAATGAGAAATGCTCTTCGTACATGACTACAGTATTCTTCATTCTACATACATTATGAGGCAAAAAAAATAGTTACGCACAGGCACTAGGGAAACTAACTTTAATCGGATTACTGGCTTGGAAAAATGAACGCGTTACAATACTCGTTACTGAAGAAAGTAATCAGATTACAGACAACACTGTCTACGGGTGTTTTTTTTTTTTTTTTTTTTTTTTGCTATGGGTTGAAAATTACCAATTAGAAGTTTTTAGAGACAAAAAGTCACTAGTAACCACGGATGAAAAAACTACTTGTACAGCCAAATGTTGTGTTGTACAACAAAATCACAAAAATGTTACTCTGAAGCGGGATGCGTTGTTAAAGTCTTTATTGGTCGAATTGCTGTGTTGCACTCCGTGAACTCTCGTGCACTCTCTCTCTAATGAACCGGAACGCGCGCGGCTCTTTATAGTCTCTAGTCACGTGACTGTGACGCAGCCGGTAACGCGCTCGGCCAATCAGACACACAAGTACAGTGGGTGAATTATGTCAACAAAGGGTCACCACAACTCCAAGTTGTGGTTAAAGTGCGTACGACACGGGAAAAAAAGTCTTAAATAGCATTATTATGTGAATTAGAATCATATTTTGAGACGATTCGGCTATATACAACAATTTAGTAAAGGGCAGATCACGAGAAATTAGTTCAAAACAAGTTCAAGGTTTCCTGCTGTCTGAGGGTAGAACAGTGTCAACCCGTACTATCCGTCGGCATCTGAATGAAAAGGGACTCAATGGTGGGATACCCAGAAAGACCCCACTTCTGACCCAGAGACATAAAAAAGCCAGGCTGGAGTTTGCCAAAACATACCTGAGAAAGCCAAAAACGTTTTGGAAGAATATAGGGTTATCAAAAATATCCCGATAACGGCAGCAATTAATTTATTTTAAAATGTGTCACGTTAAAATATTTAACGCTATTAATATATGCGCTGCGCGACCCTCTCACTCATTGTTGCACTCAGTCTGTAATGACCCCGTTTTACCTATATAGAGAGATAAAAGGCAGCTCAAAATGAGTAGAGTGAATTTTGGCAGCGTTTGGAGCATTTCTTCAATTGGCTAAAACCTTGCAATCCCTCTCTCTAAGATTAGAAATATCATGGGAAGCAATGTGGGGAAGCAAGGTAGCAATTGATCTTTTTCTTAACACCTTATGTTATTTCCCAGAGAAGATATATCAATTGGTAGCACTACGCACAGTCATGGTACCACTTCCCATCATGCATTTGGGCATGTCTACAGTATCATTTACTGAAAGCTCAACAAATACACTAGATGGCAATATTTAGTCACAATATACAAAGTCACAAGTCTTTCTATCCGTGGATCCCTCTCACAGAAAGAATGTTAATAATGTAAATGCCATCTTGAGGATTTATTGTCATAATAAACAAATACAGTACTTATGTACTGTATGTTGAATGTATATATTCGTCCGAGTTTTATTCATTTTTTTCTTAATGCATTGCCAAAATGTATATGATCGGGAAAAATTATCGGGAATGATTGGAATTGAATCGGGAGCAAAAAAAAGCAATCGGATCGGGAAATATCGGGATCGGCAGATACTCAAACTACAACGATCGGGATCGGATCGGGAGCAAAAAAACATGATCGGAACAACCCTAGCGAGGACTTTCCCATCGGTCCCCGTGTGTTTTGTCCCTTAGTTTCAACACTATATTATTGCAACGTTCTTGTACACAAACAAGTGTTTTTCTTAACTCATTGCCTAGCATTGACAACAATAGACATCCAATTCATTTAAAATGGGAGAACTGGCTTTGAATCCTCAAGTTTGAGTGCCTAAAGAGTTAAACATAGACACTATTCACGTGGAAAATTTTGAAATCCTCATTCAAAACCATAACATTAATATAAAACCACTTTTAAAATGAGCCCTGGATAGAAAATCATCAACAGAGTCACAAACACTCTAACCTAACCCAGTTCAGAAGAACTAACCCCAACCAAAAGAACACAACGTTCCTGGAGCTTTAGGTGTACTGTCTGTAAAAAGGTGATCATGAGTGATAAGGATGTTGCTGTTTGTGTGTGTGTGTCACAGGAAAAGGAATCTCTCAGCAACCACGCTGACATCACTCAAGTATGCGTCGGACAGTTGGAGAGCGGGCCCCTCGAAAGACAACAGTGTGTCTGCTTGCTGTTACGTGTGTGTGTGCGTGAGTGAGGACCTATTGAAGTGTTCACATCCTCACCTGTTCCTCTTTGACTTGTCAACCTCTTCTATTCACTTATTTCTCTGTGTGTGCGCGCACGCTCATCTTCTGTACTTCAAAAGAAGCAGATGTGAATGCGCGCATCAAATTTGATTCCCAGTTAGGGTCACAAACTCTAGGTCTGCTATTCATGATTGGTGTGTGACGTGGTTTTGTGCATGTGTGTGTTGATCCATATGAGGTAGATGCATTGAAAAAAGTAAAGGAAAAAAATTGTAAAGTAAAATTCCATCTAAAAGTCCATTTAATTTTTATTTTCCCTCTTTTCCTCAAATCTAAATGCAAAACCTCAATCTTAACTATTCAAGAACATAGGATGTATATTAAAATGAAAGATTATATTTAAAATAAAAGACATACAGTAAGTAAAATACATAAAAAATAATTACAAATGACCTACATAATTTTAATTATAAGGAAATAAATATCTAGCCTGACATCAATGTACAAAAATAAGTCCAAAGTGCACATTAACATAGATGTTCTGAACCTCTCAAATAAAATAAAATCAATCTACTGTAATTTTCGCACTAAAAGGCGCACCTGATTATAAGCCGCCACCCAACAAATTTGACACGAAAGACATTTGTTCATAGTAGGGCTGTCAAACGATTAAAATTTCTAATTGAGTTAATTACAGCTTAAAAATTAATCGCAATTCATCGCAATTAATCGCAATTCAAGCCATCTATAAAATATGCCATATTTTTCTGTAAATTATATATACCGTATTGGCCCGAATATAAGACGATGTTTTTTGCACTGAAATAAGATTGAAAAAGAGGAGGTCGTCTTATAACTGCGGCCTAAAAAAAAAAAAAAAAAAAAAAAAAAAAAAAACTGCCGCCTAGACATATACCCATTCACGACGCTGGATGGCGCCAGTCATCAATGAATCGAATGCTGAACGCGACTCGGGCGGCCAAAGCGAACCCCTGACACGAAGAAGAAAGTGGTAAGAAGGAAAAGAGAAGAAAATACCGGTAATAGAAGAGATAACCAAAAATGGAGAAACTTCGCGACAATTTGGAGAAAAGTGGGTCGAAGATTGGCCAGATTAACAGGTGTTCGGCCATTCCTTACTACGCGGCGAAACGTCTACACAATGCTCAGGGCGCTTGCGTATGCATTCACACGCATGCGCACATCGGTTGGAAGCGGTGAGTACTCACTATTTTTGTTTTTATTTAGTTATTTAGAACCTTTTCACAGCCTCAAAGATACTTTTTGCATGTATTACCCTCTCATACTTTTAACCATTGTGTTTTTTTGTGTTAGCTTTGAAGCAGTTGACCACATTAGTCACGTAGCGTATTTAAACCGTCCTTATTTGATATAACTACATTTAAGTATTTTCTGCAGGCATTTCTTTAGTACGTTATTCCTGTATGCATCTAAACAAAACAAGTTTAGAGCGCACGGTAGTAATTTAGGTGTCAAATTCGACTAATGTAGGACGTTTCGCCGATGTAGCATATTTTGGCAGAACACCAGTGTTCTGACAAAATTTGCAACCCATCAAAAATTGCTACCTTGCGGGTTTTGCGCATGCGCGTAACATTAAAAATGGCCGCGAATGCGGCGATTCCAAAGTAAACACTACAAACTTTCATAAAGAAAGGAATATTTACTTAATTTTCATCATGTAAAGACATGTACAAAAGTTCTCAGACACATCCTACCATGTTAGCTGCACACAGTAACTGCACTCCGCGCTCTCACTGCTAATAACTTTGCCGCGTCGTTAAGTATTAATTTAAGCCATTTTCGTGTTGCACATGTATGTTTATGATGTATCTAGTTTAGTTAGCACTTTGGATAACATTGAGAGTCCAATTGAATGTAAAAGAGGGGGTTTTCAGCGCCACAAAAGCTTTGGGAGCAAAATTTTATAAGGGAGCAAATTTTGACAGAACACCGGCAGCTGAGGAGAAGTTATGACGCAAACTTCAAGTTGATGGTGATAAATGAGGCGGTGTCTTCAAACAACTGCAAAGCGGCTGTGAAATATGGTGTCACAGAGTGTAATGTACGGAGATGGAGAGCTCAAAAAGATCGCCTAAAAAATGCTCACAGTCAGAGAAAAGCTTTCCGTGGTCGTTTCTGTATAAAAATTAATTTGGTGTTCAAAAAGTCTTTTTTCAAACTTAAGTCTTGAAAAAGAGGGGGTCGTCTTATAATCGGGGTCGTCTTATATTCGGGCCAATACGGTATATTCTGTAAAAGAAATTGTTGGAATGGAAAGATAAGACACAAGATGGATATATACATTCAACATACAGTACATAAGGACTGTATTTGTTTATTATAACAATAAATCAACAAGATGGCATTAACATTATTAACATTCTCTTAAAGCGATCCATGGATAGAAAGATTTGTACAGTGCCTTGCAAAAGTATTCGGCCCCCTTGAACCTTGCAACCTTTCGCCACATTCCAGGCTTCAAACATAAAGATATAAAATTTTAATTTTTGGTCAAGAATCAACAACAAGTGGGTCACAATCGTGAAGTGGAACAAAATTTATTGGATAATTTACACTTTTTTAACAAATAAAAAACTGAAAAGTGGGGCGTGCAATATTATTCGGCCCCCTTGCCCCCTTAATACTTTGTAGCGCCACCTTTTGCTCCAATTACAGCTGCAAGTCGCTTGGGGTATGTTTCTATCAGTTTTGCACATCGAGAGACTGACATTCTTGCCCATTCTTCCTTGCAAAACAGCTCGAGCTCAGTGAGGTTGGATGGAGAGTGTTTGTGAACAGCAGTCTTCAGCTCTTTCCACAGATTGTCCATTGGATTCAGGTCTGGACTTTGACTTGGCCATACTAACACCTGGATACGTTTATTTTTGAACCATTCCATTGTAGATTTGGCTTTATGTTTTGGATCATTGTCCTGTTGGAAGATAAATATCCGTCCCAGTCTCAGGCCTTGTGCAGATACCAACAGGTTTTCTTCCAGGATGTTCCTGTATTTGGCTGCATCCATCTTCCCGTCAATTTTAACCATCTTCCCTGTCCCTGCTGAAGAAAAGCAGGCCCAAACATTGATGCTGCCACCACCATGTTTGACAGTGGGGATGGTGTGTTCAGGGTGATGAGCTGTGTTGCCTTTACGCCAAACATATCGTTTTGCATTGTGGCCAAAAAGTTCAATTTTGGTTTCATCTGACCAGAGCACCTTCTTCCACATGTTTGGTGTGTCTCCCAGGTGGCTTGTGGCAAACTTTAAACGAGGCTTTTTACGGATATCTTTTATAAATGGCTTTCTTCTTGCCACTCTTCCGTAAAGGCCAGATTTGTGCAGTGTACGACTGATTGTTGTCCTATGGACAGACTCTCCCACCTCAGCTGTAGATCTCTGTAGTTCGTCCAGAGTGATCATGGGCCTCTTGGCTGCATCTCTGATCAGTTTTCTCCTTGTTTGAGAAGAAAGTTTGGAAGGATGGCCGGGTCTTGGTAGATTTGCAGTGGTCCATTTCAATATGATGGCTTGCACAGTGCTCCTTGAGATGTTTAAAGCTTGGGAAATCTTTTTGTATCCAAATCCGGTTTTAAACTTCTCCACAACAGTATCTCGGACCTGCCTGGTGTGTTCCTTGGTTTTCATAATGCTCTCTGCACTTTAAACAGAACCCTGAGACTATCACAGAGCAGGTGCATTTATACAGAGACTTGATTACACACAGGTGGATTCTATTTATCATCATCGGTCATTTAGGACAACATTGGATCATTCAGAGATCCTCACTGAACTTCTGGAGTGAGTTTGCTGCACTGAAAGTAAAGGGGCCGAATAATATTGCACGCCCCACTTTTCAGTTTTTTATTTGTTAAAAAAGTTTAAATTATCCAATAAATGTTCCACTTCATGATTGGGTCCCACTTGTTGTTGATTCTTGACAAAAAAATTAAATTTCATATCTTTATGTTTGAAGCCTGAAATGTGGCGAAAGGTTGCAAGATTCAAGGGGGGCGAATACTTTTGAAAGGCACTGTAGTTGTTAAAAGATAAATGTTAGTACAAGTTATAGAAATGTTATATTAAAACCCCTCTTAATGTTTTCGTTTTAATAAAATTTGTAAAATTTTCAATCAAAAAATAAACTAGTAGCCCGCCATTGTTGATGTCAATAATTACTTACACAATTCTCATGGGTGCTGAAGCCTATAAAATCAGTCGCACCCAAGCGCCAGCAGAGGGCGGCAAAACTCTATAAAACACAATTAACAAGTGGGCATTTCACTCTACTGACATTTAAATCTGTCTGAGCGAGACATGTGCGTTAATTGCATCAAATATTTTAACGTGATTAATTTAAAAAATTAATTACCTCCTGTTAACGCGATAATTTTGACAGCCCTAGTTCATAGATAAGCCGCACTCAGGCCATTTGGGGGCCCCAAAGCAAAATAATGCAAAGGGGCCCATATTTTTGGCCCACCATTTCGTCACATTGTACTGTAAAACCCATACATGCAATCCAACCCATATGTCCATAGTTTGTATATTAATCAGATTTTGTTGCTTTGCATACTTCAAACTTCTCACCCTAAATGATTGTCAGTACTTATAGTAGACAGCGCAAAACCTTTTTCTAAAAGAGGAAAGAAAGAAGTAAGAACTTTATTTTTTTAAGCTTGTAATCAAGTATCAAAACTGCTTTCTGTCCAACTTTTGATGCCGCGTAAAGAGTTCTAGCCGCGGGTGGACACCAGCTAGCTGTGGTGGCTAGCTTCAAACTGGCGTTGAGCGTTTTCCAGCATTTTGTCCGAAGTCTGCAAAGCCCTCCAGCCCGATTTGTTTGCCGTGTCCTACAACCAGCAAGTTGGAAGCTATAGCAGATTTCTGGCGTCTATGGAGCTTCCTAAACTGCGTTGGAAGCCTTGATGTTAACGTAATCATAAAATAGGGTGACCAAACGTCCTCTTTTGCCCGGACAAGTCCTACTTTCACGTAGTGTCCTCGTGGTCCGGGTGGGTTTTATAAATTCATAAAAATGTCCGGTTTTTATGATTTTTCCTGGGACCAATTTGAAGAGAATCCCTCCGACCGCTGGGTGGCAGCAGTTGATATGGCTCCTACGAGAATGGAGGGTAGTAGTAGTTCTTGTTTTTGTTGGCAGTTTACCCCTATCATGAGGCATTACCGCCATCTACTGGGTTGACGATTTGGCCACAATGTCTGAAGTTTTTTTTTTTTTTTTTAATGATAAATACGTATATAATGGCAACTGTTGACTTCTGTCGGAGCTTTGACTGTAAAATCCCGTTTGGTGTCGCATCGCCGATGATTGTAAACTTTTATAGCAAAGTTTGATTTTTGCCTCAGCTAGCTATCAGTAAGCTAAACCGTATCTTGAGGCCGGGCTGAGGCTGGGCTGAGTGTCGTCTTTTTTAGAAATCAAAATATGGTCACCCTATACTAAGAGGGCCGCCACAGTGACTTAAAGACGAGCAGCACATTCGATATACTCACGCAAAACAAATGCTAACTGCACTTTTTTTTTTTTTTTTGCATTTAACCAAGAATTGAGACTGTTTTATGTCCATATCTAACAAGAATTCAGGGATTTAAGCATTTATTTACTAGAATTTTCAACGGAAAAAGCTCTTTGTCTGTGATATGGCGCCCGCTAATATGCTTACTGACTAGAATCATAGTTCGCAATATTTACGTAAAAAAATGCTAACTGCACGTTCTTTTCTTTTAACCAAGAATCAAGACTGTTTTACATCCATATCTATAAAGAATTCAGGGATTTAAGCATTTATTCACAAGAATTTTCAACAGAAAAAGCTCTTTGTCTGTGTTCCCACTCTGTCAGCTTTGACGGAGATAGGCCCCTTATGAATCGGCCCCACGCCCCGTGTCCCATTATGAAGTCTATGCTCCCGCTAAAAATTGATATATTGTTTTAAAAACATGTCATTGTTCAATAACGTAAAGCAACAGGTTGCAAACAAATCTTTCCACTAGAAGTGTCTATGTTAACTCATTAGCTGCCTTTGACTGCGCTAGACATCCAATTCAAGTCTCAGTCAAATCGATTGGATGTCTAGCCCTGTCAACAGCATTCAAAGCCAGTCCTCTCAGTTTAAATGAATGAATAGCTTGTTTTTCTCTTTAATAGTTGTATTGTAGAATATTGTAGATTAATTTGCTGACTTCATGTAACGATAATTGTTGTATCGTCATATCGTGAGATAATACTTATCGCGAGCCTTGTATTGCTTATCGCATCAAGAGGTACACTGAGGTTCCCAGCCCTAATCTGAACAATGATGTTTATTACATTATTAACCATTAAGTGGACAATAAACATCCAAAGTGCCTGAAGTGTCAGAGCAGAAAGGTCTTCATCCAAAGACAAATATCTGTGCTGTGAAATCATTTGGTTCGTGTCAAGTCTTGCCCACGTTGGGGGATTACGCTTACACACTCCCAACTCACAGTGTGACAAAGTGTGAAATCTGGATCACATTATGGAGAGACAAGTTTCTCTCTGTCACACTTGACTGGAGGGAGGGAGGTAGGGTTGTGCGTGCGTGTGCGCTGTTCAATAATTCCGACTGACAAGAGAATAGTTTTCTTTAGTTCTCTGAAGTGGGCCCGGCTCATTTGTACAGCCTGGAGCCATGCGGAGGTGAAGTGTGTGTGTATGTGTGTGTGGCAAAAAGAGCGAAAGAGTGACAAGGCCTTTGTGTTAGAGGATCTAGCAAGGTTTAAGAGTTTGGAAGTAAAAGAAATCATGAAAAAAAATTAGAACAAAAACTAATGCGATATGCCTCCAAATTAACCAATCAGTCAGCGGGTGGAATTGAGTCATGAGTTGTTGCTATGGGTGCGAAAATATATCGCGATACTTCGTATCCCAATAGATTATCGATATGCTGCCACCAAGAATCAACAACATTTTTCACAAGAATCCGTTTCATTCGCCCCTCCCAGTCAAAATGAATTGGACGTCTAGCACTGTTAATGGCACTCAGATAATTGGATGTCTGTTGTTGTCAATGGCAGGCAGAGTTTAGAAAGACAATTATTTGTTTACATGAATGTTGCAATCAGTGCTTAATTTGTAAATCATAAGGTGCCGGAACGCAAACTACATATGACAGCGCAGGGATGACGAGACGAGCACAGGTCCCAGAACATACGCAGAAAATGTTGCTGAAAACAACACGCAAGTGCCTACTTGCCATGCTATGGGACTTACAGGCCTCAATTTGAGATAATATTCATGGTAGAAATGTTATGACAACTATTTACGATTATTTAGGCTATACTCTGCACAGCTCGGGCAACTGCCCACGTAACCACAAGTGGGACTTACAGTACACAGCCAGCAATTAGTTTCTCAACAGGTCTAACTTGTAAAATAAATAAAAAAAATAAAAAAAAATCAAAGATTACAATAAATAACACAAATCTCCCATTGTTAGTATTTATTATAATAACAGGTGAGTTTGAGGAAGCTCTCTGATTGGTCAGCTGCCGTGTATTAATCACGATATAACATGGCTAGATGATTAATACATGGCTAGGGCCTCATCACCAAATGTATCACTACGCCGTTATATTCATGCCTTGAGTCTGTGGTTTACAAACATATTTGTAGGGCTGTCAAAATTATCGCGTTAACGGACGGTAATTAATTTTTAAAATGTTTGACGCAATTAACGCACATGCCCCGCTCAAACAGATTAAAATGACAGCACAGTGTCATGTGCACTTGTTACTTGTGTTTTTTCGAGTTTTGTCGCCCTCTGCTGGCGCTTGGGTGGGACTGATTTTATGGGTTTCAGCACCATGAGTATTGTGTAATTAATACTCGTTAATTCATTATACACTTCTATAATAATTTCTTCCAATAAGACAGATGTAATTATTAAAGATGCACCGATACCGATACTGGTATCGGTAGGGGGCGCCGATCCAGCCCGAAATGGTGGTATCGGTATCGGCGTGTGCCAACAAAGACGTCGCCGATACCATTTACCGGTCCAATATTATAACATTTGACCGCAGCCTTTTTTTTTCCTCCTGGCGCTCACTACACTCTGTCTCTGTGTTGTGTGATGACACGTGAACATCAAGCAGCTATCGCTATTGGCCTGCTCCAGACCAATGAGAGCTGGCCAATAGCCACTCCTAACCAATCACAAGGCAGCTTTTTCATATGGAGGAAACACAAACCAGGAGTAATGGCGGCGGTCGGGAAGTATTTCAAAATAGAAATCCCGTCGATTAAAATCAATGACTGCATGCAAGATTTGCGGCCTGAAAGTTTCGAGATGTGGCGTTAAATTGGCCAGTTTCAATACCTCGAACCTGATAAAACATTTGAAGACGAAATGTGAATGAACACAACGAGTTTGAGCGTGCAAGAGGAGGAGTGGTATCCAGAAGAAGGGCGCTGGACCGGAGCAACAATCTCTGGTCAGTTCACTACGTCTACTTTACTTTTATTGTGTTTCAATGAAAGAAATGCCGCAGTAATTTGGGAACTGTTTCCAAAGTAGGGTTGCAACCTTTCAGAAATAGAAATAAGGGAAAAAAGGAGGCTAATAGAGAGACGGGATGCTGTGGTCAATTATTATTACTTATAATTTTTAGCGTCCGCAAAAGCGGAAACAAGGTGGGAACTCGAAGCAGACAACAAGCGGGGGATATGTACAAGGGCTTAATGATTGCAAACAAAAAATAACACGCGAAAGTTAACTAAGACGATAGGCAGCGAGCCAAAAAGCCAAAATAAAAACATTCAAATACCTGCACAGGGTATAGGGTTACAAACGAGAGCAACACACTAACAGAAAAAAAACAAATGCAGGGGCGTAACAAGCAAATGTAGCGAGACTATCGTGCGAGATGTCAAATGGCGATCAGCAAGGCAAAATACCTTTGAGATCACCCGTGCTTAAATGCTGCGCTGATGAGATTGGATTCAAGTGCGACGTCAGGAAAGCCCCCATGACCAGCCCAGCAACAAGACACAATCTAACCAGCAGCAGAATGTGCCAATAATATCATGAAAGTTGCACTGTTTGGCCTTTGAGAGGTTTAAAAAGGTTTATTCAGTTCATTGAGTTTTTTATTATGAATTTATTTTTACTTTCTTACTGTTGGGCTAGCATTATGCATGTTTTATTAATTTCATAAATGTAGCACTATTTTGGCCTTTGAGAGCCTAAGGTTTATTCAACTATTGTCTACTAGGGTTTAGTAGACTATTCACTTTGTACTAGTCTTTTTCCTATTTTGCAAAGGTAAGCAACAGCCTGACAAAGCCTTGATAGCAATGATTTCACATCCAATTATGTCTATATAAACTGGGTGGTATCGGTATGGTATCGGTATCGGCCGATACTGCACAGCCAGGTATCGGTATCTGGGCCAAAAAATGGTATCGGTGCAACACTAGTAATTATTGTATAAGCCAATGTAAGCAAATAAATTAAAATAATTTAAAACGGTGGAGCCTACTTTATTGATTTCACCTTGAACTGAGCTGCTGTCCAAACAGTTGTGCATCCCATTCCTGACCTGTTTCTGGATGTCCCACATTCTTCTCCGCTCAGTGCACTCTCCTCTCCTTCTGAATCTTCCTTTAAACGAGCTGATGTCGTGGTTCCCGCCTTTTGCTCCGGCTGCTCTACCGGGCTACCTCAGGCTGTTGGTGGTCCACCTGGCTGACTGCTAGCGCTATAGCTGGCCCCCACTCCGAGTGGCACTGAACCTGATCAGCTGCTGCCATGGTAGCAGCCTCCTGCCCCAGCTTGGCTGACTGTCCGTAAACCTGGCTAGCTGCTGCGGTGCTAGCCTCCTGCTGCACCGGATCCTGCCCATTAGCTGCCGTCATTGCCGGTTGTTGCTTTTCTGACTCGTTTTGGCATATTGAAAACACCGATGCTAGCTGCTTGCTCCCCAGATGCCGCAAATTTACAATTTTTTTTTTTTTTTTTTAATGTCAGGGGCGTGATTTGTTGGTCCAGCTTTTCAGTGCATCAACAATTCTCTGACTCTTTCAAATGAGGTTAAATTTTTATAAAAAACATTGTTACCGGCACCCCCAAGGGGCCGCTGTCCCATTTCAGTGTGACTGACATTGCCAATTTGGCGTGGAAGAAGAAGTATAAGAGCGTAAGGGGGAGAGAGAGTGAGCAAAACGAAGAGTTGTGCGGGAGCGCTGTGTTGACTGTCCCCTGCTGATTTTTGTTAATTTTAGTTAATAAAAGTCTCCATGCATTAGCCATCCAAGGCGTCTCTGTGTTTTTATACACTACACCACCTCCCCGAAGAAAGAACTAGACGTAGGAGCGACGACAAGCGAGCCACGGAAATCGCCGGTCCACATCTTATTAATATTTTCTATACACAAGAGGTGCCGGATCTGCCCAAATAAGTCCCAGAACACAGGGAGGCCACAATCAAGAGGTGCTAGATCTTGTTCCGGCAGGATCCGGCACAAATTAGCCCCTGGTTGCAATAACGTAGTGTTGCTGTTCGTGTTGCCCCGATACCATTTTGTGGCTTCCGATACTGATGACACTTCTGACACTGTTAGCTCATTGCATGCAATTAACGGCAGACAATGAACAAATGTTCATTCCCTGCCACTCTCCCATGTCAAATGGATTGGACGTCTACTTGTAATAAACTAATTGAAATACACAGCAGAAGATTATTGGAGCTTAATCATCATCTTAGAAAGGGTGACACAGACTCCTATTTTTCATGGCAGTGCGTGTTGCTGGGGGCCATCTTGGGTAGGTCACCACCGGTCAGAAACTTAAGGCGTATTCACACCTGCCCTGTTTGGTCCATACCAAACCAAAAATGTTCGAGTTGCGCACCTTTTAAGCTGGTGTGAATACGAACTACCGAACTCTGGTGCGGTAGCATCACAGTCTGTGGTTTGCAGTATGTCCGCTAATATGAGTTGGCGTTCAACATGGAGCGATGAACATGGCATCAAAGGCCTAGGATTCTCTAATTTCCCCACAAATGATTGTATTTGGATAAAACAAATCATTATGAGCACGTTTGCAGTACTCGGTAGCTGCAGCACTTCAGTGCAACACTAAATGCTACATTTATTTACAGAAATGTTGCACTGAAGTATTCTTATAGGCTTTGAGGAAGTAAAAAAAATTGACAGATTATCCATGACATTGCATTTAGAAATAATACAGTAATTCATTTTCTGTTTATTAGTTGTATTATAGAATACCATACATTGATTTCCGTCCATCAATATCGATAATTTTTGTATTTCCATACTGTGAGTAATGGTTATCTTGAGCCTTGTATCATATCAGGAGGAACCCAGAGGTTCACACTCCTCCACAGTAACGTCCTTGTGTCCCAAATATTTTGTCTATTTTGCCTTGTTCTGATAAAGTGCTCTTTTGTAATCTCTAGCATGGAATCTGATGTGTAAATTGTGCTCTACTAATCTCTATTTTCACCACAGTGCTAATTTTTCAACTTGTTTTTTTCTCCAAAAATGTTCCCTTCCTACATGGACAATGTCGTTGACCCCATACTTTTACTTGAGTCTTGTTGTCATCACTTTCTACTGTATATGTGTGTTTTTTAAGTAAGTGAGCCTGGCTTTGCCTTGGGGGAGTCACTCCTCGCTAAGTGGACCTTAAAAAACAGGAAACTGAGTGCACAGGAGGAGGATCAAGCCTGCTGACTCTCCACAATAGTCTTAACTCAACCTCTCACACACAACACTAACATGGCGTGCATCGGCCTGGAACCCCCCAACCCCACACAGTCACACCTGAGCCTCCCTCAATAGACGCCATTCAGCTGGCTGACAAGCGAGGACAATGAAAGAAATGGAGGACGTGTCTGAGCGCATCAATCTGCCTCCGCCATCATCTTTTCCTTCCTGCCATGACTTCAGGTGATATCATGTTTCTATTTGTACTTTTACTCTTTGCCTTCACTTGTATGACTGTGGTCCCGCACACAAATAAAAGTTACAAGGCCTCATTTGAAGTGTCGCAACCGCTGAACTGTATTTATTATTCATTTAATTCCAGTTTTTCAGAGCATAGAACCGTTTAAAAAAAAAGAAAAAAAAAAAACGGGCACAAAAAGAAACCATAAGCATGCAGTTGGCTGTGCATGCACCTGCTTTTAGGGACGAGGGTGCAACTGGAAGGACTGGGAAGGTTGGCAGAAAGGTGAATTCCAGGTGGACGGCCGTCCAAATGACAAGTTGGGTGTCACCGGTGTTCTCTGGCTACGACTAAAAGGGTAAATGTTCAATGAGAGCACTACATCGCTAAAATATACAGTGCTAGCCAAAAGTATTGGTACCACTGCAATTCTCCCAGAAAATGATTGCAATTACAAATGCTTTGGTAGTTATATCTTCATTTATTTTGCTAGCAATGAAAACACACAAAAGAGAATGAAAAAAAAAAATCTTATCATTTTAAACAAAACTCAAAAAATGGGCCAGCCAAAAGCATTGGCACGCTTTAAAGAATCATGTTATGCTCCTCTAATTTGTGTGATTAACAGTAGAGCTGGGAATCTTTGGGCACCTAACGATTCGATTACGATTACGATTACGATTCAGAGGCTCCGATTCGATTCTAAAACGATTATTGATGCACCCCCCTCCTTTTTTTTTTTTTTTTTTTTAAATGTTTTGTACATTAGTTCCAAAATTGTTCAAAAATACTCTCAGGCTAAACCAAACTACTATTTCAGTATCAAGTTAACATATAGCAGTAAACAAATATACAAAAATAACAGTAAATAAAAAACTCCAGTCCCCATTCTGTATCAGCAGCTTTAAACTACATTCAATTAATTTAATGTTGTGAATCAACCGTTAAAGTTGTTAAAATTGCTCCCGTTAATCCATAATTTCCCTTTTGTCTACTTTCGACATGTGAAAGTTTTAAAACTATTTTAAAGATAGATTCAAGTCAATATTTTACCGATTTAGGAGTATTTTAGATAAAAAGTTAATTAGGTTTGCTTGGAAGGTTCGCTACAACAGCCTTGCAGGGAAGTGCACTGCTTTAAGATGGTGGCCGTTTACTACGTCCGCATCTAGCTTTTTGTAGATGTGCTGCTAACGCTACCGCTACCGTAATGCATCTAGTCCTATATAAATGATATCTACCGTAACATTATGTGGATGACTTACTTTGTAGCAGCTTTTCAGCAGCAGTCAGGTATGTTGTTGTGTTTTTTTATCTCGTGGCATGAGTTGAGCTAGAGCCGCGAGTTGAGCATTGGCATTACCCGAGGGGCCGGGTAATGAGAAGCATGGTGTTTAGCTACTCTCGCTCCGTTGCTCATTGACCGCGCGGCGCGCTGAGTGTGTTGTACTTCCGCTTTACTTGGCATATTTCAATAATCGGAATTTGGATGTTTGTGAATCGTTCTCGAATCTTCCACGGCCGAATCGCGAATAAGATTCGGAAATTTTGCATACCTCTAATTAACAGCACCTGTTGCTTACCTGTGGCACTAACAGGTGGCGGCAATAACTAAATCACACGTGCAGCCAGTTAAAATGAATTAAAGTTGACTCAACCTCTGTCCAGTGTCTTTGTGTGTACCACATTGAGCATGGGTAAAAGAAAGACGACCAAAGAACTGTCTGAGGACTTGAGAAGCAAAATTGTGAGGAAGCATGGGCAATCTCAAGGCTAAAAGTCCATGTTCAAAGACCTGAATGTTCCTGTGTCTACCGTGCGCAGTGTCATCAATAAGTGTAAAGCCCATGGCACTGTGGCTAACCTCCCAAGATGTGCACGTAAAAGAAAAATTGACGAGGGATTTCAACGAAAGATTGCGCGGATGGTGGATAAAGAATCTCGACTGACATCCAAACAAGTTCAAGCTGTCCTACAGGACAACAGTGTCAACCCGTACTATCCGTCGGTGTCTGAATAAAAAGGGACTTTATAGTAAGATAACCAGGAAGCCCCCACTTCTGACCCAGAGACATAAAAAAGCCAGGCTGGAGTTTGCCAAAACTTTCAAGAGAAAGCCAAAAACGTTTTGGAAGAATGTTCGCTGGTCAGATGAGAAAAAAGTAGAGGTTTTTGGAAAAAGGCATCAACATAGAGTTTACAGGAAAAAAAACGAGGCCTTCAAAGAAAAGAACATGGTCCCCACAGTCAAACATGGAGGAGGTTCCCTGATGTTTTGGGGTTGCTTTGTTACCTCTGGCACTGGACTGCTTGACCGTGTGCATGGCATTATGAAGTCTGAAGACTACCAACAAATTTTGCAGCATAATGTAGGGCCCAGTGTGAGAAAGCCGGGTCTCCCCCAGAGATCATGGGTCTTCCAGCAGGACAATGACCCAAAACACATTTCAAAAAGCACTAGAAAATGGTTTGAGAGAAAGCACGTGAGACTTCTAAAGTGGCCAGCAATGAGTCCAGACCTGAATCCCATAGAAAACCTCTGGAGAGATCTGAAAATGGCAGTTTGGAGAAGGCAACCTTCAAAACTCAGAGACCTGGAGCAGTTGGCCAAAGAAGAATGGGCTAACATACCAGCAGAGCACTGTAAGAATCTTATTGATGGATACCGGAAGCGGTTGTTCAGTTATTTTGTCTAAAGGTTGTGCTACCAAGCATTAGGCTGAGGGCGCCAATACTTTGTCCGGGCCATTTTTGGAGTTTTGTGTAAAATGATAATTATTTTTTTAAAAAAATTTTAAATTCTCTTTTGTGATTTTTCATTGCAAGCAAAAGAAATGAAGACATTACTACCAAACTTTTTGTAATTGCAATCATTTTCTTGGAGAAATTGAGCATTATCTGACAGAATTTCAGGGGTGCCAATACTTTTGTCCAGCTCTGTATGTAAAACAAAGTAAAGTAGAAGTGGTCACCTGACTGTGGTCGAGAATACGGGGTAGTTGGTCGTTTGGCTGGACCTCCTCTGTGGCATTAAGCCTGCTAAGAAAACCAGCAAACACTCAAAATATATTCATTTACATTACATATTCGAATCATGTAGCTAACTGAAGTATCACCAAGTGCTCATTATATGCTAAAATTAGGCCTAAATTGCACTATAGGAACGCTATGGCGAATGCACAGAGTGGGAACTATCAAATGCATTATTACTAACACTTGAAGTGTATTTACTTTATATTTTCAAATCAGGTTTAGCTCTAGCCCTAGGCTGAAGTCACTGAGACACTGAGTGAGTATTTACTTTTGCATTATTTCAAGAAATACTTTTTCAGTTTTGGAACGATTTGCACATTTTATTTTAGCCAATATAAAAATATATGTTATGTGGGAGTGTCTGTTCACTGGTAAAGGTTTACAGTTAAATGTGTGTAATCCAACATTCAAAATAGTCTTATTTTTATTAGGGCTGTCAAAATTATCGCGTTAACGGGCGTTAATGAATTTTTAAAATTAATCACGTTAAAATATTTGACGCAATTAACGCATGCACTGAATGAGCCGCTCTCGCATTGCCTCAAACAGATTTCAATGAGGCCGTTTATGGACATTAAGAGAAGAGAATGCCACCGGCCGCTTGGGGGCAGCGCAGCGCCGTTCTATACTAATGTTATTCCTTCTATTAGTGGGAGAATTAGTAGTTGTGAGACGTTTATGCTGTTGCTTTGTGCTCCACACATATTTCGGTAAGTTTGCTTTCTTTTAGTGGCAATTATGTGTCTCTTGTTGTATTTTGGGTAAGATATGCTCAGAGATATATCTGTTATAAAGGCGAGTGGACACAGGCGTTCTTTGGGCTGCGCCGTTTATTGGCATACGCTTCTGCAACTCCTTCACAACAAACAGAAGTATCATTTAGTGAAAGCACAACAAAATTAATATTGCTATCTCTCAAAAAAAAAAAATAATGATCACAAAAAAGAAAAGCACTTCAGTCTGTATTAATGAGGCCCTATTCTCACACAGCTAAACAACAATGCAAAGTGAACTGGCATTACTCAGAGTTTGGTCACTCAATTCTTATTATTGTTATTTTTATTCTTATTATTATATTAACTCTACTTTTGATTGAAAATTGTACAAATTTTATTAAAACGGAAATATGAAGAGGGGTTTTAATATAAAATTACTATAACTTGTAACTATAACATTTATCTTTTAGGAACTACAAGTCTTACTATCCATGGATCACTTAAACAGAAAGAATGTTAATAATGCCATTTGTGGATTTATTGTTATAATAAACAAATACAGCACTTATGTAAAGTATGTTGTATGTATATATCCGTCTTGTGGCTTATCTTTCCATTCCGACAATAATTTACAGAAAAATATGGAGTATTTTAGAGATGGTTTGAATTGCGATTAATTGCGATTAATTAATTTTTAAGCTGTAATTAACTCGATTAAAAATTTTAATCGTTTGACAGCCCTAATTTTTAAAAAAAAAGTGCTACCTGACTTTAACTGTTACTACCTCAGTTGATCCTTACGAAAAGGGGTATGTCAGGCGCGCTGAAAGTCACTCACAGCAGGGGGTGCTGAGGATCTTTTTTTAGTGTTTCCCATCCAAAAACAGTCATTTCAGTCTAAATTTATGATGCTCGCATGTTTTCTCCATACAAAACGTGGACAATGGCAGTACACACACATGCTGGATAGTTTACGTACTACTAGGCTACTACAAAGACAGCTTACTATTTTACCTACAGTGTGTGTTGGAGTTTTTGTATTGGAAATAAAAGTGCCCTTGTATTTTAAGGCAAATCAGTGCAGCTAGATGGCACAATGACACACAAACACATTTGAAAACTAAAAAACCCCAGTAAGAGTCAGTTTCACAACACTAAAAAAAAATTCCACATGAATATCCAACAGTGCTCTGCAATGCGGCAGCTCAACAGCAACGACAAACAATATTGTGGCTAGAATGCAAGCATGCCTTACCAATTTGACGACACCAAAGGACAGTCATCTTCATTTTCAAGCTCGAATTTTAGAAAATTTCACAGTTTTTGTAAAGAAAAAATCGATAATTCGTTTTTGTGCCATGTTAACGCCTTATATGTCAACAGTGAACTTTTCCAATAGCGCCTTATTCAACGTGACCCGGTAGCAAGCAAGGTGTCAGGTGGTGACCAAAAATAAACTTTTTCAAAATATACTTGAATTTAATCCCTAAAGTTAAATACTGTATTATTTCAATGTTTTACACTTAATTTTTTTTTTTTTTTTTTAACAGGAACAGGAGATGTACTTACCCATGCGTCCATCATGTGGAGGAATGATGCGTGACAAACCGGGGACATTGATAGGCTGGCTCTGGCTCTGGCGCTGACGCACACGGTGACAAATAATCAGCATGTGCCTCACAAAACTCAAGCCTCACAAATGAAGACTTACTGGTTGTAAGAAACTTGGCGGTTCATCTGCTACCACGTTGCCATGACTACATGATATGAGAAAAAAAATAGAAAAACAATAAACAATAAAAGGCTAGGGGTTGACAATACAGGTAGTCCCCGAGTAACGACGTAGTCCACTGGTTTGCCATTTTGTCTCCAGTTGTTTTTTGTTTTTTTTGTCATGTAAACAGTACATTATTGTACCTCACAGTATCTTTTTTTTTTTAGTTTATTAATATGATGTGGTCAGTCCCCACTAAACGTAACGTTGTTAAGCTTGACAGACAGCAAACAAGGCGATCGTGGTTTCTGAAGCTTTTGACTTCCTACATTTTTGCCAATTTGTAAAGCTGTAACTTATATATGTACACTTATGCTCAAAACGACAAACATTTTAAAAATAAAACACTTGACACAAAACAATTGGTGCTCAAACGATCATTTAATCTCTAAATGTAAATTTAGTAGATAAAATTACCCTTATTTAACCTAACAAAAGTCCGCTAGCTTAAATGCTACGAATGCCAATATATGTACAATAGCGTACCGCACGAATGCTATTTTTAGACCGCAAGGCTGCGTGACATCACCATCGGGGTTCAACATAGAAGCGCCCTCGCATACAACCCATTTTAGTACTGCTTGTTTTCTTCCGGTAATCTTTCAAAAAACAACATGCCGAGAAACACTGCTACTATGGAACTTGTAGAAACGACACTAGGCATTACGCCATATGAAGGATGTTTTCTTCATATGTTTCCCGAAGCCAAAAAAGAGGGAAAAATGTGAACAATGGATCAACTTTTGCGGACGTCCAAAAAACCAGTTTAATGCCAGCAAGGTAAAGCCATTCACCTTCATATGCAGTTAACATTTTGTTAGGGGCCATGGTTATTTTGATATTTTTAAATTATTTTTTAGCGTGGCGTTTTGCTGTGTTGCTTCCATGTGACAATGAATGACCTGAAAAAAATTGTATCTGACTGCCACTGTTGTTACCTTTTCTGCTGTAAAAAAACAACTTTAGTAAGGGGGAAGTGTAAGTAATTATAGAATTAAGATTTGTTATTAATGAAAAAATTAAAAGTGTTCGTTGGCTGTCACTTAGTAGCATTTGTGATCGCTACACAAAAATAGCAATATAAATTACCCCCAAGAACGGTCAGAGGCGTAAGACAACCAGAGAATATAATGTATAAGAAAGGGCATATGGTGGTAAAGGATAGCTTGTTGAATTAGGAGAATGTCATCGTCAGTGGCGTGAGGCAATATACACGAGAAAAAGGTGTCGATAAAAAACACTACCTCTGGATCAGGTCGGCTCTTTTTCCCGTCTTTTTGAACCCTCGACGCTGAAGCCATCTCTTTAACTGAACATTTTTATGTTCTTCCACATCTTTAGCAGGGAATTTTGCACCAGGGACATCATTTTTGGACAGAATTGGTAGGTTTAGCTCAGTAAGCATTTCCTTCGTACACTATTTACATGCATCTAGCATGAGGGACAAACGCGAGTTTGACCCCATCTTGCAACAGTTGCTAACGTCATGAATATCAATAAGTAAAAGTGACGTGTTAGGTGCGGTACGCTACTCTCAAAGCAAATCGCTCACACACAACACCCAACGCTGCCACCAGAGGGCAGTGTATCCTCCATTATTACACAAAATACAGTACAATACAGTTGGACTTTTTGGATAGTTAAAGGGTTCGTTCTGACTTACGTGCAAATTTGCGTTACGTCGCCAGCGTAGGAACGGAACTCCTTCGTAACCCAGGGAGCCCATATATATATATATATATATATATATATATATATATATATATATATATATATATATATATATACATATGGTGATATTTTGCAATACTTTGTATTGTGATAGATTATCGATATGATCAAGCCAAAAATCGATATATCATTTTAAAAAGATTTCACTGTTTAAAAAAGTAACTACTGTATATTTCGGACCATAAGGCTGGGGGTGTGATACTCTGAAGCGACTTATGTGTGAAATTATTAACACATTATTATATCATTTCACATGTTATTTTGGTGTTTTGGAGTGACACTGATGGTTTGGTAAACTTGTTAGCATGGTCTTTATGCTATAGTTATCTGAATAACTCCTAATAGCTATGTAACGTTAACGTACTAGTCAAGCTCGCAATTCGTTGTTCATGCATCATGTAACATTATCATCCTGTGCACTTTTTCAGCATGTTGTTCGCTATTGTATTTTTTTTGTTTTAAATTACCTTTCAAGATGACATATCTGTTCTATGTGTTGGATTTTATCAAGTAAACTTCCCCCAAAAATGCGACTTATACTGCGGTGTGACTTATATGTGTTTTTTTCCTCTTCGTTGCGCATTTTTGGGCTGGTGCGACTTATACTCAGGTGCGACTTATAGTCCGAAAAATACGGTAATAGGTTGCTATCAAAATTTAAAACTAGAATAGTGTCTATGTTAACTCATTGGCGGACACTAATGCTATATACGTCCAATTCATTTTGACGAATGAACGAACGTTCCAGTCGAAACGAAATGGACGTCTAGTAGAGGTGTGAATCTTTGGGCACCTAACGATTCGATTACGATTCAGAGGCTCCGATTTGATTAAAAATCGATTATTGATGCACCACAAACCACCCATCATCCCCCCTCCCCCCCGCTTTAAATTTTTTGTACACTCGTTCCAAAATTGTTCAAAAATCCTCTCAGGCTAAACAAACTACTATTTCAGTATCAAGTTAACTGTTAAAAACAGTAAATAAAATACTCAAGTCCCCATTCTGTATCGGCAGCTTTAAACTACATTCAATTAATTTAATGTTATGAATCAACCGTTAAAGTTGTTAAAATTGCTCCCGTTATTCCATAATTTCCCTTCTGTCTACTTTCGATGTGAAAGTTTTAAAACTGTTTCATCATTTAAAGATAGATTCAAGTCAAGATTTTGCCGTTTTTTTTTTTTTTTTTTTTGTAGATTAAAAAGTAATTAGGTTCGCTACAACAGCGCCTTCTAGAGAAGTCTACTGCTTTAAGATGGCGCCTGTTTACTAGGGCGGGAAAGTCTTTCGTCATTTCGCATCTAGTTCTTGGTATATTATCTAACACGGCTGTCGTCTGTCATTTCACATCTAGTTCTAGATATATGTGATATCTACCATAGCCGTATGTTGCCGTATGTTTGTAGCAAGTTAGCAACTAGCAACTGGGCGCTGTTTGTAGCGGCTGACGGCCGCAGTCAGGTGTTTTTTTTTTTTTTTTTTTTTTTTTTTTATCTAGCCGCATGAGTTGAACATATTTACTCTCGGTCCGTTCCTCATTGCGTCCTGAAGACCGCGCTGACTGTGTTTTATTTCCGCTTTACCTGGTATAATTCAATAATCAGAATTTGGATGTTTATGAATCGTTCTCGAATCTCCCACGGCCGAACCGCGAATAATCTAAGAATCGGAAATTTCGCACACCTCTAACGTCTAGCACTGTCAATTGCACTCAAACATGAGGTTTCAAAGCCAGTCCTCCCAGTAAAACAAATTAGATGATTAGCGCCATTAATGGCAGGCAATGAGTTAACATCAACACTATTCTAATGGAAAATTGAAGTCAAGTTTATTAAACAGTGACATTCTTTTATATTGTCACACCCCTAATAGCTATAATATCTGCCATTGGTCACGGATGAAGTTTTCGCTTTGGCGCAAGAAACCTCAAGTCATGCAGGATAAAATAACATTTGCGCTGTTAAAACCCGGGCGGCCAGTGGAGGCCTGAGTCGTTGAGGTCCTGGTAACCCAATAGGGATTGGCGATTAAATCCAAGCAAAGCTGCGCTTGTTCAGGTGTGTGTGTGCAGATAGCTGCAGGGCAGAGCAAAGATCTACAGTGGCTAAAGTTAACATAAGACTCCAGGCTGAAGGTAGGAGTGTGTGTGCGCTGTCAAAGTGGGATCATGGCACTCACATGTTGCTTGATGAGGAATGTCTGGAGAGCACTGGGGTAGAGTTAAACGGGAACTGCCGGACTGAAGGAAAAGTGGAACAATGACACACATTACTTACAGTAATTTTTTAGGCTATAAGACACTACTTTTTTCCTCTGTTTTGAATTTATTTGATTTAAAGTCTAATGCGGCTTATAAATGGGTTTTTACAGGCTGATGAGCTGTATGTCTTTAGTGGGGTTGTCAAAAGAATCGAAAAGTATCAAAGTATCGATAAGGAAATGTATCTGGATACAATATTTGATGGCAAAACTATCGATACTCATTTAATGGTTTTTGCATGACCACAGGCCACCAAAATTTTGTGGTCAAGGGGTAAATTTGACTTTGCACTATTGTTGATAGGATATTTTTGCATTTTCCTCGTTAACTCACTGGCTGCCATTGAAGGCGGTAGACGTCCAATCCATTTGAAGTGGGAGGGTGGCAGTGAATTAATGAACTTTAAATGGATTGAACGTCTACTAGTGATTAACTAATTTCAAGAGTTTTAATTCTAAAGAAACAAATGATTAGACGTCTATCACCGTCAATGGCACTGAAAGAGTTCATTATATGGGGCTTTGCCTTACTGGTATTTTGGCCCATTCCTCCATGCAGATCTCCTCTAGACCAGTGATGTTTTGGGGCTGTATTTGGGCAACACGGACTTGCAACTCCCTACACAGATTTTCTATGGGGTTGAGATCTGGAGACTGGCTAGGCCACTCCAGGACCTTGAAATGCTTCTTACAAAGCCACTCCTTTGTTGCTCTGGCTGTGTGTTTGGGATCATTGTCATGCTGAAAGACCCTGCCACGTCTCATCTTCCATGCCCTTCCATGCTGATGGAAGGAGATTTTCACTCAAAATCTCTCGATACATAACCCCATTCATTCTTTCCTTTAGACAGCTCAGTTGTTCTGGTCCCTTTGCAGAAAAACAGCCCCAAAGCATGATGTTTCCACCCCTATGCTTCACAGTGGGTATGGTGTTTTTCGGATGCAATTCAGTATTCTTTCTCCTCTAAACATGAAGCTGTGTTTCTACCAAAAAGTTCTATTTTGGTTTCATCTGACCATAACACATTCTCCCAGTCCTCTTCTGGATCATCCAAATGTTCTCTAGTGAACCGCAGACGGGCCTGGACGTGTACTGGCTTCAGCAGGGGGACACGTCTGGCAGTGCAGGATTTGAGTCCCTGGCGGCGTATTGTGTTACTGATTGTAGCCTTTGTAACTCTGGTCCCAGCTCTCTGTAGGTTATTCACTAGGTCCCCCCGTGTGGTTCTGGGATTTTTGCTCACCGTTCTTGTTATCATTTTAACGCTATGGAGTGAGATCGTGCATGGAGCCCCAGATCGAGGGAGATTATCAGTGGTCTTGTATGTCTTCCATTTTCTAATAATTGCTCCCACAGTTAATTTTCTTTACACCAAGCGTTTTACCTATTGCAGATTCAGTCTTCCCAGCCTGGTGCAGGTCTACAATTTTGTCTCTGGTGTCCTTCGACAGCTCTTTGGTCTTGGCCATAGTGGAGTTTGGAGTGTGACTGACTGAGGTTGTGGACAGGTGTATTTTGTACCGATAATGAGTTAAAACAGGTGCCATTAATACACGTAACAAGTGGCTTATCGTTAGAAGAAGTTAGACCTCTTTGATAGCCAGAAATATTGCTTGTTTGTAGGAGACCAAATATTTATTTTCCACTCTAATTTTGAAATAAATTCTTTAAAATCAAACAATGTGATTTTCTGTTTTTTTTTCTTTCTCCACATTCTGTCTCTCATGGTTGAGGTTTACCCATGTTGACAATTACAGGCCTCTCTAATCTTTTCAAGTAGGACAACTTGCACAATTGGTGGTTGACTAAATACTTATTTGCCCCACTGTACATGAACTACTTGGCACTCCGACATTATATTCAACCACATAGTCGCTTCCTGGTCACGTCCACTGTACAGCTTCTGCCTCTTTCCCCTGATTGGCCTTGAACAACAGATGACTGGGGAAGTGGTTGGAAAGTTGAGGTTTGTATGATGGTACTGCATGATGAATCAATGAATCAGGAAGTATTGTCTTGCTTGCAAGGCTACATTAATACTATTTTCTTGTCAAATTTGACGGGTGCGGCTTATAGTTGGATGTGCTTAGAGTTAAAAAATTACAGTTCCTCGTACAGTAAAAGGCCAACTTTACTCATGACAGCTGAAAGGGCATTTTCATCATCTGCGTAGGTACAACAAGTATCATCAAAATCTATGTGACTATGACTCATGGTTATGGTCTTTTTAAAAGTTAAAGGAGAGGTAGTGTCAGTTAAAAGGTTCACTTGCTAGCCAAATTTTACTGTGAATAACATGAAAAGAATTATCCAGGCTTGCCTACCATTTCTTCCGTGTGCACCTTGGGAGCCGTGGCCCATTGATGAGGCCTTTAAACTGGAAGCAGAATAGAGAATGTGGAAAAACAAACTCAATTCAAATACAAAATAAGTTAAATTTCTAGTTTTCGTTCAAGAAAACTCACAATTGCCCTTGTGCCAAACAATTAATCACCGGTCTGGGGTCACAATGTCCAGCATGACTTTGCCAGCTTTCACAATAAAAGTCATAAAGTGACCTCCACAATTACGTTCCTGTTTTTTTTTACGATTGTAAGGAAAGGATGATCCCCCGTGACGATGCCTGTCGAGATTATCAGTGTGGCGCACAAAGACGACACTGTAAGGCATTGCTGTACGTGCAAGGTCAATGGATGTAAAAATGAAGATGTAAAAAGGGCAGAAAAACACACATGGCTCGTGTTCATTCTGTAGATTTTGATGACGAATGGGTTACGAATCTGACGACGTTGAAAAAAAATAGGGTTAAATATCATTTGACAAAGAGTTTAATATATTGTTGTACTGTAATTAACTTTAAAGAGTCATGAAATTCTAGTTTTTTAATATTTCTGGCCGTTTCTGAGAACAATAGATAAGAAACCAACAGGTTGCTAACAAGCTTTTCCACTAGAATAGTGTTTCTGTTGCGTCTTTGTTCGTCCCTCCCATTCAAAATGAATAGGACGTCTAGCACTGTCAATGGCACTCAAACATAAGCATTAATAGCCAGTACTCCCAGTTTAAATGAATTGGATGTCAATCCTATCAGGAGGTACCCAGAGGATTCTGCCTCTGGTGTGAATGGTTGTTTATCTCCTTGTGCCCTGTGACTGGCTGGCAACCAAATCTGGTTGCAACCCGCCAACTGCCCATTCTTAGGCTCTGGCAACCCCCTTGTGAGGATAAGCAGAATGGAAAATGAATGAATGCATGACATCCTGCTATGTCGCGGGTCAAACTGACACTAATCCCAGTGGCCTAAATTTAACTCCCAAAATGATTGAAATTGTGAGTAATTGAGTATGTACAATCAAGAATAAGATTTCTCACACTCTAAATGCTTCAGGTCAAACTGACCCAACGACATTATTACTTCCTGATATACAAACGTCACAAGAGCTGTTTTTCTTTTTTTAAAGCACTTTTTTTTTTTTTACTCCTCAGCTATGTTTGTTTCTTAGTACGGGTCAATGTGACCCACTCATGAAACCCTCCGGTTTAATTAATTTCTCAGAAAAAGCAATAGCAATTTGAGTCGGCGTGACTCCTGAGCAAATATCTTTATCCAAAGTAAAAGTATTTTGAAAAATGTATCTAATAAATAAAGAGTTAAGTAATTTTTTTAAAGTAGAATTTCAGAACCATGTTCAACAATAAATGGGACAACAGTGACCCCGAGCGGTAGACAAGTGAACAACCTTAATACTGTAGTTGTATTGAATTCATTTTGTCTACTTATAGATTGGTCTGGGATAAAAGAAAAATTCAACTCAAGTGAACAACCTTTCAGACAAAAAAAACTTGTCCTCAGAAATCTGACTGAAATTGTGACCAAGTGACAAAAAATGCAATTTTATTTGTATTTCTTTTTATATGAATATCATTAAGGTGATAATAAGTACCTTTGAAGTGAATGTTTCAGTTCACTGATGTAGGCGTGCTGTTCTTTCAGTTGGCTATGATGAAGAAAAAAATAATTATTCAAGATATATGGCCATATACACTCACCGGCCACTTTATTAGGTGCACCTGTCCCACTGCTCGTTAACACTTAATTTCTAATCAGCCAATCACATGGCAGGAACTCAGTGCATTTAGGCATGTAGACATGGTTTAAGACAATCTCCTGCAGTTCAAACCGAGCGTCAGTATGGGGAAGAAAGGTGATTTGAGTGACTTTGAACGTGGCATGGTTGTTGGTGCCAGAAGGGCTGGTCTGAGTATTTCAGAAACTGCTAATCTACTGGGATTTTCACGCACAACCATCTCTAGGGTTTACAGAGAATGGTCCGAAAAAGAAATAATATCCAGTGAGCGGCAGTTCTGTGGGCGGAAATGCCTTGTTGATGTCAGAGGAGAATGGCCAGACTGGTTCGAGCTGATAGAAAGGCAACAGTGACTCAAATAGCCACCCGTTGCAACCAAGGTAGGCAGAAGAGCATCTCTGAACGCACAGTATGTCGAACTTTGAGGCAGATGGGCTCCAGCAGCAGAAGACCACGCCGGATGCCACTCCTTTCAGCTGAGAACAGGAAACTGAGGCTACAATTTGCACAAGTTCATCAAAATTGGACAATAGAAGATTGGAAAAACGTTGCCTGGTCTGATGAGTCTCGATTAAGGCTGCGACATTCGGATGGTAGGGTCAGAATTTGGCGTCAACAACATGAAACCATGGAACCATCCTGCCTTGTATCAACGGTTCAGGCTGGTGGTGGTTGTGTAATGGCATGGGGAATATTTTCTTGGCACTCTTTGGGCCCCTTGGTACCAATTGAGCATCTTTGGAATGCCACAGCCTACCTGAGTATTGTTGCTGACCATGTCCATCCCTTTATGACCACAATGTAACCAACTTCTGATGGCTACTTTCAGCAAGGTAATGCGCCATGTCATAAAGCTGGAATCATCTCAGACTGGTTTCTTGAACATGAAAATCAGTTCACTGTACTCAAATGGCCCCCACAGTCACCAGATCTAAATCCATTAGAGCATCGTTGGGATGTGGTGGAACGGGAGATTCGCATCATGGATGTGCAGCCGACAAATCTGCACCAACTGTGTGATGCCATCATGTCAATATCGACCAAACTCTCTGAGCAATGCTTCCAGCACCTTGTTGAATCTATGCCACGAAGAACTGAGGCAGTTCTGAAGGCAAAAGGGGGTCACACCCGTTACTAGCATGGTGTACCTAATAAAGTGGCCGGTGAGTATATATATATATATATATATATATATTTTTTTTTTTTAAATTAATCATGTTAGAATATTTGACGCAATTAAAGCACATGCCCCGCTCAAACAATAAAATGACAGTACAGTGTAATGTCAGCTTGTTACTTGTTTTGTGGTGTTTGGTACCCTCTGCTGGCACTTGGGTCCAACTAATTTTATGGGTTAGTACCATGAGTGAGCATGGTGTAATTATTGACATCTGAGCTACTAGTTTATTTTTTGATAGAAAATTTTACAAATTTTAATAAAACAAAAACATTAAGAGGGGTTTTAATATAAAATTTCTATAACTTGTACTAACATTTATCTTTCAAGAACTACAAGTCTTTCTATCCATAGATCGCTTTAAGAGAATGTTGATAATGTTAATGCCATCTTGTTGACTTATTGTTATAATAAACAAATACAGTACTTATATACCGTATGTTGAATGTATATATCCATCTTGTGTCTTCTCTTTCCATTCTAACAATAATTTACAGAAAAATATGGCATATTTTATAGAAGGTTTGAATTGCGATTAAATATGATTAATTAATTTTTAAGCTGTAATTAACTGGATTAAAGATTTTAATCGTTTGACAGCCCTAATATGTTTTTTTTTTTTTTCGGTTGTCGTGGAGTCAGTAGATCTGACTCACTTGGCCATCTGCTGATTTTCTTGCTTCATCTTAAGCCAGCCCTCCTCCAGTTTCTCATTCTGTTATTAAACAAAATAAATAAAAATAGGAGTTTGTCAGTGTTTATTTTATTACCGTATGTTGGCAAAGGAAGTTATTTCTCACCCTTTCCCGGTAGTGTGTGAGCAATCTTTTAGAATGTCTGGCCTGGAACCTTAGAACCTGAAGAGAGCAAACGGTAACCGGACGTCTATCGCCGTCAATTGCGGCCAATACAGTGTAAAAATGTCTTCATCACTCAATTCTGATTCCCTACAAATGACATGATCGGCCCGATTCCTGATCACGCGGTCGGATCAAGTAGATCCCTAAAAATAAATATTGAATACTAACCTTGCTTGTACAGTTATTAAAGTTTTCATTATTCAATTTCATTACATTATTTCTTCAGTGTAATACGCTGTCATGTACAGTCTGCCCTCCCCCAAATTACAGTTCAAAATAAGTTTTTCTTTGTACTCATTCATTGTGCAATCTTCCAATTTGCTAGCATCTAGGTTGCAAATAAAGTACTGTATGACCTGCATAGTAATTTGTATTTTAATAGTATTTTAAATGTGTTTTAATAGTTGAATAATTCCCGGTACTAAAATGGGATTGGTACGGGCACAGTCTAACCAAATATGAAATATTAGTACACGCTAACTAACAAATACAGGGGTTGGACAAAATAATGGAAACACTTAACATTTTGGCATCATAATCATTGAACGTAATTGTTAAACAATGGCATGAGAAACATTCTAATGGAGTTGAGCATTTAGTACTTCCAGCACAATTCTTAGACCTAAACATTATTGAGCATTTATGGTCTGTTTTAGAGATTGAAATACGACGTCGATTTCCACCGCCATTGTCTTTAAAAGAGTTGTAGGGGATTCTAACTGAAGAATGGAAACAATTCACAAGTTGTATGACTCAATACCTCGGAGAATTAAGGCTGTGACTGCCGCAAAAGGTGGTCCTACACCATATTAAATTAGGTTTTGTTGATTCTTTAAAGGTGTTTCCATGATTTTGTTCAACCCCTATATATTACCAAACAGAAGTAAAATAAGAATGAACAAACAAACTTTGACAATCTCTAATAAATGCTCGTTTGTCGTATGGTCAATGTCGAAGAACAGGGTCTTCACATCCGGGGGCGTCTGGGGAAAAAAAACAGACACACAAATTGTCTACAAACGCATATTTGTCGGTGTAATTTTACAACCTAATATTAGAGGTTAATTATGTACTAACTTTGTCAGAAAGAGCTGATATTTGACATTTCTCATTGCAGACCAGACACTTGCCTTGTTTACCTGGAGGTAATTAATTAAAAAATACAATGTTTTAGTGACGTTTCATGATTGTAATACATGAGAACGTCCAACAGATGTCTCTGTTTTACCAAACACTTAAGTAAAACCTCTGGAAACTTCCTCAAATAGTTCCCCGATGTATTTATTATTATTTTACCTTTGTAGGCGCACTTAGAACAAAATACGTGGCCGCACGACGTGATGGCCAGTCGAATTTGGGCTGAAGGGGGATGAAAACAGACATTGCAGCATACCCAGTTGGTCATGTTCGAGGGAGGCTCCTGTTGCAACGATAGCTGTAAGTTAGCATAAAAGCTAATACTACATGGCGATCGTGAATTAGCCAGTTCGCGTCACTTAAGTATAGAAATCTAAAATTATGTTGGCTTTTTAACGTTTTAAACAAACAAATCTTATTGATGAAACCATACTTACCTTTTAATCCGTATCTAATGTGAACTGTAGCGCTTATCCTGTCGCGTGTTTCACAGCTGATTGAAGGCCTGAAAGGTTGGTGGTCTTTCTTTCTCACAATTAGCTGTTAGCTTAAGATGCCAGCAATGCACTCGGACGGTTAAGTGTTAGCTTAGCTGTCAGCACAATAATAATGAGCAGGTATTTGCGTGTTTTAATTATGGAGAATCCACGGGTCAAATTTAGCTGCTTCTAATTGCTACTACAAAGAAAAACTTGGATTCATCAAGGTTTAGTCAAAAAAACGTACCCTTATATTTATCAAAATTGACAATTAAACCCCCCCCCCCCCCCCCCAGGAAAAAAAACAGCCTGTGTTATATAGATGTTTTTGAATACATACAGATACTAGCAATAAATTGTTTCTATAAGATAGTTGGGTCATTGGCCTATAAAACTACATAAATCTTAAGTTATCTGCCTATTTCTTAGAATGTGTATGTTAGCACTTTCCAAATGTGACAAAAACTGAGCTATTCAAAATAATCATCCTAGCGTGGAGTTTTTCCACCAAGAAAGGATGGATAAAGCGCCGGTTATGGTCTTTTTAAAGTTTTAAAGTTAACTTGTTTGCCAAATTTACTGTCAAGAACATAAAAAGAATTGTTATTCACAGTCCCCTCCCAGTCAAAATGAAAGGCGTACCGCACGTAATATGTCACTTTTGCTCATTAATATTCATGACGTTAGCAATTGTTGCTAGGCGGGTCAACCTCCCATTTGTCCATAATAGTAAATGCATGGAAATGGTGTACGAACGAGATGTTTACTGAGCCAAACCTACCAATTCTGTCCGAAAATGATGTCCCTGGTGCGAAATTCACTGGTTAAGATGTGGAAGAACATACAAATGTTCAGTTAAAGAGATGGCTTGCGTATCGTTGGCTGAAAAAGACGGGAAAAAGAGCCGACCTGATCTACAATTAGCTTTTTTATTGACACCTTTTTCTTCTGTGCATTGCCTTACATCACTGACAATGACATTCTCCTATTTCAACAATCTATCCTTTACCACCATATGCCCAGCCTTTCTTATATATTATATCCTCTGGTTGTCTTACGTCTTTGACCGTTCTTTGGGGGGGCAATTTACATTGGTATTTTTGTGTAGCGATCGCAAATGCTACTCAGTGACAGCCAACGAACACTTAATTTTTTCATCATTTTTCTCTATAATTTATTTACACTTCCCCCTTGCTAAAGTTTTTTTTTTTTTTTTACAACAGAAAAGGTAACAGTCAAATACCATTTTTTCCAGGTCATTCATTGTCAGAGAGAAGTAGCACGGCAAAATGCCACCCTGAAAAGTAAGTAAAAATATCAAAATGGTTTACCTCTGCGTCCTCTGTAGGACCATGGCCCCCAACAAAATGTTTACTGCATATGAAATGTGAATGACTTCACCTTGCTGGCGTAAAACTGGTCTTTTGGACGTCTGCGTAAGTTGATCCGTTCTTCACATTTTTTCCTCCGAGTTTTTGGTTTCGGGAAACATATGAAAAAAACATCCTTCATATTTCATAATGTCTAGAGTCGTTTCAATAAGTTCCAAAGCAGCAGTGTTTGATCGACATGTTCTTTTTTGAAAGAATACCGGAGAAAACAAGCAGAAATAACGTGGATTGTTTGCGTGTGCATGTCTATGATGACCCACTTCTGCGTTACGATGGCGACGTCACGGTCTAAAAATAGCATTCGTGCGGAATACTATTGGGCGTGTAGCGCCTCAATGGCACTCAAACATGAGCAATCAAAGGCAGTTTGTGAGGAAGAGACAATTTTTTGACAGATTGTCCTTGACAGTGCAAAAAATATTGTTTATTTTTTTCGTTCAGAAATACCTTGCTCTTTTTTTTAAATAGTTGAATCATAGAATATCCTAGATTGATTTCCTGACCCGTCTATCGATAATTGTTGTAACATATAGTGTGAGATCATTAATATCGTAAGTACTCTGAGGTTCCCATCCGTAACGTACATATTATGTTTCTCAGAATTGTTGCGATCCGACAAGCTTCAGACAAGCTTCTTAGCGATGAAGAAATCTTTGAGCCTCTTCATCTGCCAGAATCCGACCAGGATCAGGAGGGAGATCTGCACAACAGCCCACCAAAGCACTGTACTGTTTGTGTCCTCGCTGATTTGACGGAAGAGCTCCTCCTTTTCCTGTAGGTAACAACAACTTTATTTTTTTACTGGAGAAAACGTCCAATGTTTAATAGAAGACATTTGCATTATCGGTTAATTTGATCAATTGTGTCTCTACCAATATGAACTGCTTCCATATAACAACATAGCTGCAGCATGAGAAAAGAAGCTAATTTCCATGAGATGTCTGTGTTACCAATTTAGGATACAAAATATTGCATTTTATTTTTTCAATGACCCAGTCCTACCCTCTGGTAATCCTGCTGCTTGGTTATGTACACCATCTGATCGATGAGATGCTGCAGGCCGTATTCCAGCGTCTTCAAGTTATCTTTGGCTCTGTCATCTTTTGGATTCATGACGTGCTCGCCTATCTGAACATCCAAATGTAACTTCTGGCAAACACAAGAAAAACAATCAGTTTTCAGTAGTTTTAAAAAAAAAAAACTTTATAGGGCACTCATTTAACTCATTGGCTACCATTGACGGTGCTAGACATCTTTTATTTTTTAATTAAACCTGTCCCGTTCAGCATGTAGAATGGAAGTCTAAGTGTCTGGTTGGTCTGAACAGTTTTAATGTTTCACATTGAGAGTATGACATACTCCCATTGTGATCATTCAACATACCTCGTTTATTTTGACAAAGCAGTGAACAGGAAGGGGTTATGGGGGAACAGAAGAAAAGAGAAGAAACACAAGCAACTACAAAAAATACATCGAACGCCTACACTAACTATGAATATGTTGGCGCTATCGTCAGCTAGATGTATTTCCGGTTGACACCTGTTGACCAGGGAAACAAGAAGGGGTGGGGGAGTCTATAAGATAAGTGATTGTGAGGGGTGGAGTGTACACAAATCAGCTCTGTGATCAAGCACCCAGTAGTCGTGTGAATCCCTTGTGAGTGTAAGCCGGTCGGCAACCGACCCTACGCTGCCTCATCGCCAATCCCGGCACCGGGACCCCCCAACCGAGCGCGCCCAATCACATCCGGCTGTGCGCGAGCCCCACCCAACATGTGACAGCCACGCAGATGAGCGGGCGCCACCCCAGGGCCACGGCCCCCACCCAGCTATCCCGGGGGGGGGGGACAGCGCAGCCCATCCCTCCTCCTGCAGCCCAGCAAAGAGGCCATCGTCACCCCCCCCCCGGGGTCCAGGGTGGTCCCCCGGGCTACCCGCGCCCCAATCAACTGGCCTTCAGGTATGGGAAGAGGGGACGACCCCGCCAACAGGAGGGCAGTGGCAGCCGCCGCGGTCAGGAGAGGCGGACACAGACCAAGGTGACGGAGGCGCAACCCCCCCCCCCCACCCCAATCCACCCTCGGCCAGGAGGGGTGTGCGGTATGACACCAGGGAGCACCTCCCCGGTACCCGGTACAAAGGAGGCGCGGCTCCGGCCAGGCCGACCCGGGAGGTCAAGATTGGCTTATCATAGTATTATAATAATGCAAGTTTTGAAAAGCATGGATTTTGTGTATATGTTTCGAGGCCTCACCAGACGTTCTCCAGCAAAAACGGAGAACCTAGTCGAGTTGGTTTGGAAGCAGAGGAAGTGCTGACCAGATTCATGTGCCGTAAAGGTGAATTTAGCAAAGATGCCGTAGCGCTTGGTCATCAAAACCTAGTTGTCAAGCAGATTAGGAGCCAAAAGAATAATGCACGAATTGTTGAATGATCTTCAAACACATTAAAATGATACTTCCTTTACTGTACCTCATGGCTGGGGTCTCTGACCGTCAAAGTGACGCCGAGGTGAGGCGTGTGGGTGGACGACTTCAAATCCCAGGGCTGCAACAGGAAGTATCCTGAGGGTGAAAGAGACGCTCATCTGAGCCACATGCTGTAAGTCATCACGTTTTACAAGACACATTTATTCATCCTCTGAGGTTCGATGTCCGTTGTTTTTGGCTCATACTTTACCCCCTCCAGGACTTACCCGTCACCAGCACGTCCTCGGGAATCTCCTCGATGATGCATCGCTCTTCCTGCTCACCCAGATCAAAATACATGGCGGCAGCCAGCGTCAGGTAAGCCTGCAAGAATAGGCCGGCCCATCGCATCGTCATTGTCAGTCCGCTATGGCCTGTTAAATTAGAATTTGGCTCGGTAGGTCCAATAAAACAGGTCTATAAATGCAAAATGACTTTTCCAAAGACCACTGTGTGTCAATGCTGGAGGCTCCTGAGTGTGAGAAAGTCACAGGTGTCGGTCTGTGTGACGAGACTCTGGTCAAGTGGTATGACTGGTTCACTTTGGACCAATAGCAGCACAGAAACATTTGTTTATGACTATTGATTCCGGACTAGTTGTCACTTGTGAAATCAATACATGAAAACTTTAATGACACTATCTGCATTTCCATATCAAGTGACAGTGTTTACCATAATCAGTAGGGGCGGGAACCTCCGGGTACCTCCCGATAAAATTCCCCCAGATCTGTTGGAGTTTTGTAGCTGGCTTCTGGTGCTGTCAAAGCGGGTTGAAATGGTGGAAGGTACCGCTGAATATCCCCTCGGAGGTCGTTGAGTTCTTTGGCGGTGCTCCATTTGCTGGTACAAGTCGTTGAAATTTCCCCGGAAGATGTTGGAGGTTTGAAGCGGGCTTTTGTTGCTCTAAAAGTGGGTAAAAAAGCCCTTGGAGGTCCAGAAGGTGTTTGGCAAGAAAGAGTGCCCTATTTTCAGGTTAAAAAAGGTTAAAATTACCCTGGAGGTTGTGGAAGTTTAATAGGAGCGGCTTAAATGGTGCTTATTAGTTTTGTCATATGTCAATCTCGCACCAGAACTCAATTGTGCGCCTCGGATGAATGCCTGTGGGTATGTACAAAGCCCGAGTCATGTACAGTATGTCTTAGTGTGAAAAATACTCTCCTGCGGCTTAAAATGAAATTATGCATTTTCGTTTTTTTCATGAATACTTTTTCAATGCACTGAATCCGTGAAACGTGAACTGTGAAATAGCGAGATATTACTGTATCTTACAATATGCTGATAGAACAATTAGCGACACCGAATTAAACTAAAACATTCTAAGACAGGGTTTTTTCAACTTTTTTGAGTCAAGCACGTTTTTACTTTGGAAAAATCTCTTTCTAAATTACTTTCTGTGTAGTATATTTAATAATAGGATAATTTCTCAATATTTATACTTACCTAGTGTGAAACTTGAGCCTGTTTAGATGAACACCAAGCCGATATCCTGGCAGGAATCTTCTTCAACAGCTCTCAGTCTCTCTGTTTTTATTTTTTATAGCAGTTAGGCTTGAAAAGCCCAAAATTATCAGACGGGGGACTTAAGCAATGTCTTTAACTACCGTAATTTCCTGAATATAAGGCGCACCCGTGTAAATTGCGCACCCCAAATTTACTTGTAAAATCTAGGGGAAATTATTGTACCCGTTTATAATGCGCACCCTAATTTTAGCACCAATAAATAGAAGAATACAAGAAAACAGAGCTCGTGTACAGATACAGAATTGTCATTTTGCTGACTGGTGAAACACAGCACAAGCATAGCACATTAGTAGTTCAAAACATTACCATAAACTGACAATATTTACGGTAATAATATGATTTGACAACTTCTCCAACTTACAAGAATCTAGGAGAAAACAAAACAGATGTGACTTTTCTTTTAAAGGCTTCTGTATAACTTGCTCGTTTCATCATGATGAATAAATGTTTCTTCCATGGATTGATATGGTAAAATGAAAGTGAGAACATAAGTCGGAAATCCGTGAGAGCACATCGCTGTCGACACGACAGTAACAATAGGAACTATTGTTATTTGGGTTTGAGTTTCCCGAGGGACAGATATAGTTGACGGACACAGGAAGTCTGCGTGTTTACGTTTGTTATGGTCCGAGTTGCGGAGCTGCAATAAACGTTGACTCAAATGAGTTCAAAAAAACTAAATTCTGTGCTTTATGAAGAGTGAAAAAAGCAGAATTTAACACAGACGAAATCATTCGGCCGATTAGAGTGAAGTATTACCGAAACAAAATGGTGACGTCACGTACCTTAATGGTCGGCAACGGGTCGCCGCATATGTTTCTTCAACACAACGTGGCCGTGTCAATAAAAGAAAAAAAATCGGTTTATATATATATATATATATATATGGCGGAAAACACTCAGGTGACTTGAAGTTCCGCTCTGAGACCCCCAATTGAGCCAACTTTCAAAATTGTCCGATATGCATGTGTGATACATCATTGGAAGGCTTAAAATCTCAATTTTCTGGGGGAATAAAAATTTTGAACAGGAGGGCTTTTTTTTTATTTATTTTTTTAAAAAAAATTTTAAACAGCAAAACCCCATCTGGAGGCAAGAGCATTCGAGAGCAGAATTACAGACGGCATGACTTTAACGAGATATTATCAAGTGCCTACCTTGTTTTGATCCAAAAACTCCATGTAGCATGTATCACTGAGTGTCAAGACACAGCTGTGGATGGCCACAGCTGGATATTTGGGGGATTTTATGGGTGAAACATGGTAATTTAACAGGGGTCGGGATGCAGAAATCGCAGACATCAAAGAGTAGTCGAGAGTTTCTTTTTAGTATATTTACCCTTTTAAACTTTTTTTTCAATTTTTTTTTGTTTGGGTCGATTATTTATCATCTAAAATATCAGACAAAATGTGACAGTAACAAAAAAAATACAATTAAGCGATAGTTATGAGGCAGATATCCGTGACTTTTTTACAGACGCCAATTTTTTCATTGTGACGTCATTTGTTTTAAAAGTTTAAAATATGCGAGTGAATAATTTTTTAAAGTCGTTTTTGTTTTTTTAAACAAAATATTAGACATCAATTAATGATTCTAAGCAAAAAATGACAGACATTTTGAATAATAAATATAATTAATTACCTTGTTTTCATGACTGGGTTGAAACAAAAACAGTTGTGCGACGTCTGTAAACGGGGATTTCCAGGGTAAAACGGGCATATTAAAAATAGTTCGGGGGCTTAATGCGCCATGAATCTGCTATGGCAGCATATAGACATATTGTTCTGTCAAACACAACAGTTCTTTTGGCTTAAAATACAGCAGTTTCTTTTAAAGAGGAGTGCAAGGGCAGAAACTGCTTTTTCAGTCTTGTCTGTGTTTTCCGCCATATACAGTGGGGAGAACAAGTATTGGCAGTGTATCAAATACTTGTTCTCCCCACTCTATATTTCTGTCTCCATCCATGTACCCGTTTATGATGCGCACCATGATTTTACAAGTTGATTTTGGGGGAAAAAGTGCGCGTTATATTCGGGAAATAATGGTAAATCTGTGCCGAGCATCTCCCTGACAATGGCTTTGCAGGCAGGTAGTAATAATGTCTCTGCCACAGTGTGGGACTTTTTGGATTTAGCAACAAGTTCAGCAACAACGTAATTGGCTCTGAGGGCTTTCTCTCTTACCTTTGTAGTTTTTCTCAAAAAAGTTGCCTGTTTCTCTGTGTTTTCACAAAGGCAAACAAAATAGTCCATCGACTTGTATTGAAGCGAAGGGTGTTTTGTTTGCAGATGACGTTTAAGCTTGCTTGGCACCATGGCGCTGCTTGTGTGGCATTCAAGAACTGCCCGAATTTCTAGCCATCAGCCACCATGCTATCCTCGACAATGTGTTGGAATAAAACACAGGGGATTTATGGTGGTCACATATGTATAAAATGGAAAGGACACTTTCGTTTATATCGACACTTGACGGGTCTAATCAAATGATGTGCAGTAGATGTGCTGGGGTCCACATTGTCACATACAGCAAGGTGGCTGATGGGTCGAAATTCTTGAACGTGACACGAGCAATACCTCGCTCATCTGCACACAACCGAGAACTTTCTACCTACTCTTTCCTTCCTAATGCAACTTCGCTCGACGATGTAAAAAAAAACAAAACAAAAAAAACAATATTGGATAAAAAAATTCTCGCAGCACACCTGACGATCTCTCACGGCACACTGGTTGAAAACACTGTTCTAAGATACAACTATTAAGAGATAGAAACAAAACTTTTTGCAGACAATCTGAGGACCTGCTGTTAATGCTCACTTTTGAGTGCCGCTGAAGTTACTAGATGTCCCATGCAATTTGACTGGGACGTCTAGTGCCGTCAATGGCAGCCAATGAGTTAACATAGACGCTTTTCTAGTTGAAAATTTTTGTCTCGTGTCGAATTTTGGTAGCAACCTTTTGGCATAGAAAGTATTGCGATATATCACCATATTGATATATTGTCACACCCCTGATAATTAGCATGCACAGATACAAAAATTGCCCTCACATTTAGCGTGCAATGAATACAATCCACACTGTTTGACACAGCCGATGACTGACACACAGCATACTTCTGTTACTTGAGGTCATTTTTAATGTTAACACCCACGGCCCCACGGAGAATAGACTCCCCTCTCCAAGCATCTGCTAAAGTTGTCGTCATCTGCTCGCACTCAAGTCAAGTATCAGATCTCCGTGTCCTCCCACACCATGGTGCGAATGCTGAATCAATATACTTTTGGGGTCAGCTGTATTTAAGTAAGGTAAATTTGTCACTTCCAAAATCAGAAACCATTTTTTTTAAATGAGCCGATATACAGTATGTTTAATTAAGGTTTATGGTTATGGTTGTGATGTTCCTGGTTTTTGTATTAATTGTGGGCCTTGAATTCATTATCCAAATATCTTGTAAATCTCTGCAATTCCCTTCAAAGACAGAGAAGAACAGCTACCAGCATTTGATTATAGTGCTGCAACGATTAGTCGATTAGATCGAGTAATTCGATTAGAAAAAAATCTTCGATTAAAATTTTTCTACCTCGAGGATTAGATTAATTAGAGTGGCGTTGTAATGGTTTGTTTTTGAAAGTGTTTGGATTTACTTTTATTGATTTGGGTGGATACACTGCCCTCTAGTGGCAACAGTGAATATGACAAAACTCATTTAACATGGCTGAATCCAGCTGCTCCCTATTAAGACCAACATAAGGTTATAGGATTTTGTGTTAGCTAATGTTTTCTTTCATGCATTCGTAATTTAGTTTATAGGTATATTTAGCTGGGTTTTTTTTGTGTGGGAATATGTGTTTGAACAATTTGTTCAGAGCATTGTTAAAAAATGTTAGCATTTTTTAGCATTTAAGCTAGCAGACCTTTGCTATGCAAGTTAACCAATTGTTCTTTTGTTGTACTTAGATCCCGACTTTTTTTTCTTGGAGTGTTTGTGGCTAAACTCAGGTATTTTATTTTTAAATGAAAGTGCAATTCTGCATAGTTCGAAGAAACACTCTGGAACTTTATTTGGTATTGTATTGTAATGCTCTTTTTTAAAGTGCAATCTTAGCAGGCCTTTGTTTTAAATCTCCTAAAGATTAATCTGCACTGCATTAAATGTTCCAAATCCGATTACTTGATTATTCGAACTAACTGGTTGATAGATTAATCGACCACTAAAATAATTGATAGCTGCGACCACATTTGATTACGTTTACAAGGAATACAATCTTAGTCGATTGATACATTAGCTTGTTCTGCTAGCTCACATACTCCAAATATGATTTATCGTAATGTGTATTTTTATTCAATAATTCATTCATGTTTTCATAAATGTATTTTTTTTGTTTAAAAAAATAAGATTACATACGGAAAAACACCCAAAAAAGTTGTTTTGAAATCTAAACAAAGTGGATACTATTTTAAATGCTTCTTATCCCTGCATATTAGCTTCGGATGCTAGCTGAAATATTCCAGTTATACTGTTATTAATATTAAAGGAAATCTTTTTGTGGTATTGCTAACTAATGGTCTTAACAAATCAGATTACTGGTATGTTTGTCAACAAGAAACATAAAAGTGAGTCATCATTATCAAGTTTGCGACCATATTCCAAATACGTATTCTGTAATTTTCGGACTATAAGCTGCTACTTTTTTCCCCTCATTTTTGAATCCTGAGGCTTAAAGTCCAGTGCGGCTTATTTGTTGATTCATTTGGGTTAATAGATAACACTTTATTTGACAGCAGCATCATAAGACTGCCGTAAGACCGTCATAAGTATGACATGGCATTATCATGGGCATCAATGAATGCTTATGACAGTTGTCATTAAGTGTCATCCGGCAAATTATGTCTCTAACTCATTTATGTTCAGCTGGGATTTTTTAAAATCATTCATTAATGCTCATGGCAGTTTCATTTCATAATTATGATGGTCTTATGACAGATTTATGGCACGACTGTCAAATAAAGTGTTGCCAAATACCATAACTAGCAATTAATAAAACAACTGGAACAGTATCTGAAGAAATAATTGGCACAGAACTTGAATTTTGATTGTTATTTACATCTGTAGCGCTGCAAGGCATGCTAGGAGGCATGTTGGATGACAACAGTGTTGACAGCGGGTGGATGTCTGTGGTTTACTGTCTCCCCTAAGGGAGCAGTGATGGCCAAATGAAGCATTTTGAAGCAATGAAGCTTGGCGTTTTAGCATTTTGCAATTAGTTCAAAGCTTAATGGTGGTTCATTTGGTCTTATGACAGTTTTATGATGCCGCTGTCAAATAAAGTGTTACCAAATACCATAACTAGCAATTAATAAAACAACTGGAACAGTATCTGAAGAAATAATTGGCACAGAACTTGAATTTTGATTGTTATTTACATCTGTAGCGCTGCAAGGCATGCTAGGAGGCATGTTGGATGACAACAGTGTTGACAGCGGGTGGATGTCTGTGGTTTACTGTCTCCCCTAAGGGAGCAGTGATGGCCAAATGAAGCATTTTGAAGCAATGAAGCTTGGCGTTTTAGCATTTTGCAATTAGTTCAAAGCTTAATGGTGGTTCATTTGGTCTTATGACAGTTTTATGATGCCGCTGTCAAATAAAGTGTTAACAAATACCATAACTAGCAATTAATAAAACAACTGGAACAGTAACTGAAGAAAAAATTAGCACAGAACATGAATTTTGATTGTTATTTACATCTCTAGCGCTGCAATGCATGCTAGGAGGAACGTTGGATGACGACAGGTGGCAGCAGAGGTTGACTGTCTCCGCCAATGGAGCAGCGATGGCCAAATGAAGCTTCTTGAAGCAATGACGCTTTTCAGCCAATTGGTTCAAAGCTTCATGGTGGTTCATTTTGTCTTATGACAGTCTTATGATGCTGTTGTCAAATATAGTGTTGCCAGTTAATATCTTTTGGTGGAAATCTCCCATAATACAGTGAGGATAGCTGCGGTTTATAATCCAATGCGGCTTATCAATGAACAAATGCCGTTTTCGTGTCAAATTTGGTGGGTCGCGCCTTATAGTTGGGTGCGCCTTATTGTCCGAAAATTAAGGTAAGTTGTTATGACAATGACCGAGGTCAAGAATCACATTTTAATTCTCAAATTCAGTATTAAAAAAAAAAATCAAAAGTATACACCACTGTATCAACATGTTTATTGAACATACAGATATCACATTTTTTTTTACATTTCTGGTATTGTTTTGTACAAAAATAATTTCAATATGAAACTAGAAATACAAAAAACAGCCTACAAATGACTACATTCATATTTGCACAGGACAGGGTAAAATCCTGTTAATAAATATATTCCTTTTTCTTCTGTTATATTCATCCTAAAGCTAATTTAATTGCCTGCAACATTGAATCGGTGTCTGTTGGTAAAGATACAACACTACACCTCTTCATTGATCTCAGACAGGACAAATTTTTACACTGAGGAAAATGTTCAGTTCACGACTCAGACCTTTTGCCGTTGTATCTCCTCCGACGTTTCTTCCTCCCTCGCCGCTCCCTCCGGTCTTTTTTCCCTCTGCCGTCCTTCCGCTTCTTCTCCTGCCTTGTTTCTCGGCCTAGTCATAAGCAGTTGTCTGGTATGCACTTCCGCTCTTCTTCCAACAGGGGGCAGGGTGCGCCGTTGTTGGCGTGTTGCATGAGGACGTAACGTGTGCGGTGCTGCATGCCCGTGTCTCCGCACTTGCCCTTGCACAGACCCCAGGGGGACCATGCCGAGACCTCGCAGTCCAGCGGTGTTTCTGTGTTTAATATGGTAAACTTTAGTACATGGGTGGTATCAGTTCAACACTAGTATTTTGTATAGTTCTTTAAAGGGATCCTCGATCTTAAAGACATGTAGGCTCTAATAAACCACAATTGTTGTCTTGTACTAAAATATGTTGTTAGAAACACATAAAATGTTAAATCAATGGCAATATTTTATAATATTTAGTACATATTTTGACCGATAGTTGGCGCCATGTTTTGCGGGCTCGGAGTGATGACGTAAATGGGACGTTTCCAATTGTGTACAACAATTGTGTATTGCTGCCTAAATTCGCTAAGTAAAATGCCACGATGTGCTGCTTTTGGATGTAATTTCCAGTCAAATAGAAACAAGGTGAGTGATGTGAGTCTCTACAGATTTCCTATTGACAAGAAGAGGACAAAGGTTTCGGAAAAATGGCTGTAGACTGACAAAACTTGCCAAAGAGCCAAGGCTTTGTTCTCGCCATTTTTCTCCTACCGCGTTCGAGGTTTTTAGTCGACGACAACTTGTGAAAAAGCTCACCGGAGCGGCTGGATATAAGCGGAGACTAAAATCAAATGCTCTTCTAACTATTTTCCCTCACAAGAAGCCTCAACATGCTCGGACAGCTAGTGAAATGCGCGCAATTAAGCGCCAAAGACAAACTGCTGGCCGCTCTCTTAAGCAGGCAAGCCGCTCCTTTCGTTACAACGGTAGGTGAACCTTCTGGCGTACTGCTAGTCAGAGAGGAAGCTAATAATTCACCTCTACTGTCAGTTCATCTGGCAGTAAGTGTGTCTGTTCATTATTCATCTAATATGAGTGATGCTGCCACCCAAACTGATCCAGACATGTCCGATGCAGCGATACAGTGGCCAGCTGATGCGTGCTGAGCACTTAATATGGACCACCCTTACGTAGCTAAACGTGAGTTGGATGTACAAGACATGGAGGACATGTGCATTTATAGTTTATTATCTTCAGTGAGGGTTTATAAACTGTATGTAAAGCACACAGCAGCTCTGGATGCTAACAACGTACATAAATATATTGGAGTAAGTTTGATCACGCAATAGCTCATGTTGAAGAGCTGCTAACAAAAAACGGAGTTCTCAACAGCATACACTCTCTCGCTCCGATGTCATTGAGACGCACTTGCCGCAAGTACATCACCAGTTTTGCCCAACTCTTGTCTTATCAAGTATTTCCTGCTCTGAATTTTGCCTTTGCTGCTTGTCTTTGAACAACTGACAGTGCTGTCCCACTCTGGTTCAAATTGGAAGGGCAGAACATGTTGGGGTAGCTAACGAGTGACACGCTGGAAGTTCGGCAGCGGGCCCAGTGACGTCAACAAGAATAGCGACCTATCACTTAAAATAATTTGACAAATTTTTATTAAAACCAAGCTGTTTTAATATCAAATTATTATAACTCATACTAACATTTATCTTTTAAGAATTACTTGTCTTTGAGTTCAAGGAACCCTTTAAACGGCGTGGTATCAGTAGAGTATCATTATAGGCCGGTACCGACCGCACAGCCATATACCAAAATTGGTGTCGAATGCAAAAAAAAAAAAAAAAAAAAGATACGAATATGAACAACCTGACATGATTCATAATCATAACCACAAACCCCAAAGCGCTATTCGTAACAAAGTGTGGTTGTCTCGACTTCCATTGCTGGCATGTCAAAATGACCACCCCTGCTTTGAATACCCAGATGGGGTAAATGAAAGATCTCTTCCCTTACATTAACGATCAAATTGAGAACAAGAGACACTTCTGACAACCTAGTGAGAGAGATTGAGTGCAAATTTGTATTGGCTTAAAAGTAGAATAGCAGAAAGGCGAGACATGGAGGCAACGCTGAAGGATGGATGACCTGCTGGAAGATTGCGTCAAGGCTAATTCCCGCTTCATATTGCAGGTCCATTAAGGACACGGGGAAAGATGTTAGTGGGCCAATGAATGAAACACAGCCAGGCAAACCTGGCCTAAATTAGTTGACATCTGGGAATATACTACAACAGAATAAGTTCAATGAGTTTAGTGGAGAATTGGTTGTGAATGGCTACTTTTACATAGACTTTATTCAGATTAAAGGCCTGATCAGATTAAAAATGTCTCATTTGGAATAGTCCAACCCAATCAATCCAATGCCGATTTTATTTTGAATGAAAGAGGAGATTTATGTCAATTTATAATCCGATGGGCGCACATGAAGACACTTATTACAAAATTTTGGAAGAAGCCATCTTGACTGAGCATGTCTGTAATGTCAGCATTCGCGTTTCTGTTATTGCCTGAATCCAGTAGAAGCCCAGCAAGCGAAAAACGGGGCGGGTGCTTGACGGAACTGGTCTGGATTGCTGAGGATATTAAAGCAAAACCTGGTAGCTTTTCAGTTTTGGTCGATTTTCGCGACGCCGGTGGACAAAAGTGGTAGTGTTTTGCCTTTAGGAAGACCGTTTCCCATGAGGACCACCGCTTCCCCGAACAGTGTTGTAAAATCATCAATGAATCAAAAATCAATCTCCCGATCGCCTGCAGATGGATTTAACAACATTTCTGTTTCCAGCGGCTGTGTGAAGGACGAAGAGTAATAAGGTAATGAATCTGGTTGTTTTAAGTCAGTATTACGTATAAAAAGTATGGTCTCAAGTCTGGGTTAGGGTTTGAAATTTGGATTCTTGGCCTGATTGTTTGCATCAAAGTAGGTGTGAGTGTGTGCGTGAATGGTTGTGTGTCTCCTTGTGCCCTGCGATTGGCTGGCAACCAATTCAGGGTGTCCCCTGCCTACTGCCCGAAGTTAGCTGGGATAGGCTCCAGCACCTCCGCGACCCTCGTGAGGAATAAGCGGCATGGAAAATGAATGAATGAGTAGGGTTGAGAGAGCATCAATTCAATTCAGGCACAAGATTTTTTAGTTTATACAACGATTTAAAGTCTGATTTAGCCTGGTTTCGGGTTTCAAACCTGAGTTGGTATTTCAAAGTAGTACCAGGATTCCAAATTAGGTTCTCAAACTTGAAATAGGGATCTGAAGCATACTATTTTAGTATAGCTTAGTATTTTCGAAACACGAAATTAGAAGGAATCCCAAAAATAACACGAATATCCTGAGGTAGGGTTTTGAGATATGGTTAGAATACAAAATTAAGGTTTTTCAGTTTTGATCGATTTTAGCGACGCCGGTGGACAAACGCGGTAGTGTTTTGCCTTAAGGAAGACTGCGTTTCCCATGAGGACCAGCGCACAACCAGACAGTGTCGTAAAATCATCCATCAATCAAAAATCAATCTCCCGGTCGCCTGCATATGGATTAAACAGCATTTCTGTTTGCAGCGGCTGTGTGAAGGATGAATAGTAATAAGGTACTGAATCCAGTTGTGGCTAAACAATAGCATATGACTGTTAGCAACCGTGTGGTTTAGTGTGGCTAAGCCCCCCCCACCCGACCTCGTCAGTGCTGACGAGTTTGGTTGGGGGATGGGGGTGTCACACCTGCGAGTGAAAGCTGGGCCAATGTTTATTCTGTAAATCCAGGTAGCCTCTCTTTTTTTTTCCCCTCCTCAGACAAAACTTTTTATGGCTTTTGTTGCTCTGCCATCTTTGCAGCATTCGCGCAAAAGCATTCGCATTGACTTTCGACTTTATAATGAATGGGGAAAGGGGGAAGTGACGTATGCAGTAAAGCAGCACAGTGGTCTCCAAACTATTCCACATAGGGCCGCAGTGGGCGCAGGATTTCATTCCAACAAAACAAGACGACACCTTTGCACCAATCTGGTGTCTTACAAGTGTAATCAGTTGATTGCAGTCAGGTGCTGCTTGTTTTAGCAGAAACTTCATTGGTTAAACGGTCGATGCTCGAGCGGTTGGAACAAAAACCAGGACACACAGCGGCCCTTGAGGACCGCTTTGGAGACCCCTGAGTTAGCAAATTTGTATTTTTTTTTGTGTGTGTGGAAGGGCTCCTGCCAGCCTCCTCAATAGGCATGTCGCGATAACAAATTTTAGTGTGCGATAATTTATTTCATAAATTATTGCGATATTGTTGCCCCCCCCAATTTAAAAAAAAAAAATTACAATAACACTGTGAGAATACAGTATATATTAATAGATCATGTACACCCATTTAAACGCAATAAATGTTTACTCTTAAATTCAAAAATACTTTTTTGGAAATCACAACTAAAAACAATAGACCATGCCTCTTTTAAGTAAAAGACAACAATATTAATACTGCACAGAAACACAGAAGAAATAAAATGTGTTTTTTAAGGGAAAAAAAAAATTCCACTTAATAATTTAAACATCTAGCCAAATGAAAATGTTTCCCCTCATAGCTTCCGCTATGGCGTTCCATGCGTAATACAGTGGTACCTCTACATACATACAAAGTTAATTCGTTCCAGGAGTTTGTAAGTCGAAATGGTCGTATGTCGAGCAGGATTTTCCCATAAGAATACATTATAATTCCAATAATTCGTTCCAGAGCCCAAAAACCCACACTACATCCTTAATAAATACTGCTGTTACTATTGCAAATAGCAATTACAAAGAGCAAAACAAATAAAATAATGAGTGAATAATGAATAAAAATCACAATAACAATAATATAATAATAGCAATAATAACAATAATACAGTACAGTACCTGTAATAATGTAACGAATTGGCTTCTAATGTGGCGGACTTTTTTTGCTGTACCTGAACGCACCGCGGGGCTGACGGTGAGCAGGAGAGCGCTATTTTACTTTCTGTTTCGATCCTGGCGTCAACAGCAGTGGACACTCGGCAAGTTGATGGAATATATTATTTGAAACCTGACGAAGCTGGTGATTTCTTAGGCGATGTTACCACAATAAGAGCTGTCACCTGAACTAATAAAGACTGGCGAACGGAGTGGGACCGCCGGCCGAGATCGGCATTCTACGACCCATTTCATGGATGCACACACCATGCTTATATTTTGCTATCATTCACATCTTCATTTCAATGGTAAGCGTCACCTTTTCTTTTTTTTTCTCCACCTGCACTAAACCTAAACTGGACTAAACTAAAAACAGAACTAAAATGCATTTTGTGTAGTTGGTAACAAGAAAGCAGAACTTTTAACAGCACGTCAGCCGCACGCAGGTGCACGCGAGGCGATAAATCGCAGCGGAAAAATTATCGCCTTCATTTTTATGTATCGTGCGATAAATGGAATTATTGCATATTGCGACAGGCTTACTCCTCAATGTTAATTACTGCCGGTGAAAGCGATACAGACCCCCTTAAGATATAAAAGAGGTGTCATTGAACTAGTTGACAGTCGACATATTACCACAAATATTATGAGAATATTTTATAAAGGTTGAAAAGTTACCTAGTGTTGCTTTAAATCATCTTAAAATTGCTGAAAGATGTGATGGTAGAAAATCAGGAAAAGTACGCAAAATAACGGTAACGTTTATAGTAGAAATGTATGTTTTGTTGACACTGAAGTCGCTATGGATTCCTCCTCTACTACTATTTCCTGTATATTTGGTCGATCTGCATATGTCAAAATAATGTGTTCTGACCGAAAGTGTAATGCCTGAACATGCAAATCCTAATCGGACTAATATTTTTAGCGCCCATGAAAACAGTGCATCCGATTAGAATTTTAATCGGAACTCTGATGGGATTAAAGAAATGTTGTTCATGTCAACGCAACTAGTGGCATCTTATAAAATCTTATAAATACAGGAATAAGTAAAAGATAAAACTGTAGATGGGACTTTGGGGGCTGTTTACAAGAACTGAAAATTGATAAATGTTTACATAACCGCTGTGTGTGACAGCAGGTTTTAAGTTTTTGTCGTAAATGTTGTCTGTAAAAACAGATTAGTTTTAGATAGGCTACCAAGCAATCCAGCCTTAGTCCCAATATCAACAATTTATGGCCTCGTGTACACATGATAGTAACACCAGATTGTTGGGTGAGTCTGTGTAAATTTTAAAAGCCCTACTTAAACTTAAATTGTTGTTGTGAAAACAGTGGAAAACATCCCTGATTGTTAGACCATGACTGTTTGTTGACTTGTCGTTAAGAGTAACAAATCTTTTATATAATCTTAATTAGTGCAGTTTTGCTTTGATAGCACCTTTTCCTCGTTAGCTCGTAGCCGTCCCATCAAAAATCGGCGAGACGACCACGTATTTCTCTTAACTTGTAAAAAGATACAGTATGTAGTCTTCATCTTTCTGATCCTGCTCACTCCTAATTTATGCAACAGGGAGTCATAAACTTTAACTGTCTGTGAATCAATGCAGACTGAATGGAGTTTCACCTCATTAATTTGAGTCCAGTGGAACAAAAGCATCTGCCTCCCATTTTGGGTGAATGACCCAAATTATCGCAGTTGTTTTCTATGAATCAAGACTCTTCCGCAAGATGCCAGATGTGTTTTTTTCTCATTCATTCTGGTCCTCTTTTGAGTTTTTGTGCAGATGTTAATGGTTTCTAAATGATTCAAAGCAGGTCACAATGCCTTTAGCATTGGTTTATAGGAGTGTGACAATAAATCAATATGGTGATTTGTCATAATACTTTGTATCTGGAAAGGTTATCAATATGCACCCGCAAAAATTGATACGGCATATTGTTTTAAAAAGATGCTACAAAAATTTTCAGCTAGACCAAAATTTGTCAAATAAATTAGAAGTTTAACGTCGTCAATGGCACTCAAACTTAAACATTTAAAGCCAGTCCTCCCAGTTTAAATGAATAGCTTGTTTTTCTCTTTTACAGATGTATCATAGAATATCATAGATTGGTTTCTTGACCCGTTCATTGATAATTGTTGTATCGCCATATTGTTAGGATTTTATTGAGAGTTAACCAGAACATTCGAAGTAGAGATGGCCACGATCTAATAATGTGATTAGGACCGATTTTTAAATGTATTTACTTAGTTTGATTTTTAAATTTTAAGGGCTACAAAGCAATAAAATATTCCCAACATCGAAACAGTGGAAATATAGTCGGAAGTTGACCTTTCTGTTAGTTGTCGTGGGATGCTAATGCTAATATAGGAAAATGGAGTAGTGATAATCTGCAGTAGGGAAATATTTTACAATTGGATGTATTTTTTTTTCCTTAAGACATTGCCAAACTATCAGATCAGGACTTGGTGTCAGCGGATCCTAAAAGTCAATCGACTTCGATTCCATTTTATTTCGAAATAGCTTGCTTTATTTTCGAATATCGTAGATCATTTTGTAAGCCATTCATCGTCATATTGTGAGATAATCCTTATCGTGAGCCTTGTATTGCAAATGGTATGGTATTGGAAGGTACCAAGAGGTTCCCACCACTATTGCTTTAACTTTTGGGCTTCGTATTTTGAAGTGGTGATGAATAGGGCTGCAGCTATCATTTACATTAGTAGTTGATTAATCTATCAACTAGTTAGTTCGAATAATCGAGTAATCAGATGAGGAACATTCAGTGCGTTGCAAAATATATTTTAGGAGATGAAGAATTGCACATTCATTCAAAAATAAAATACCTGAGCTTAGCCTCAATTTGTATAAAAAAATAAATTAATGAGGCTCTAAGTACAACTAAAGAACAATTGAATAACTTGCATAGCAAAAGTTTGCTAGCTAAAATGCTGTAAAATGCTAACTTTTTTTTTTTTTTTACAATGCTCTTAACAAATCGTTCTAACTCCTATTCCCACAAAAATGGCTAAATATAACTCTAAAATAAATAATGAATTCATTAAAAATATTAGCTCAAACAAAAATTTACAACCTTATGTTGGTCTTAACAGGGAGCAACTGGATTCAGTCATGTTACATGAGATATGTCATATTCACTGTTGCCACTTGAGGGTAGTGTTTTCACCCAAATTAATACAACTAAATGCAAATGCTTTCAGAACAAACCATCATAATGGCACTCTAATTAAAGGAATACTTAAAGCAGCAAATATTGATTCAAGCTTTTTTCTAATCGAGTTAATGGATTAATCGTTGCAGCACTAGTGTTTAATCAGTTTTTGTCTTGTCACTGACAAGTAATCATAGGAAACGTGGTTCTTAAAAAATAGTAACTTAAGTAGAGTTGATAAAAGAATTTTAAGTTCTTATTGGATAATATCCACATTGCCAAAATCCATGTGGCAGTGCCTTATTGGCACTTTTTACTTGCACTTGATTAAAAATAAATCAGATGAAGTTGTTCTTATTTTTCACAATGTTTATTTGGAAAACCTTGAAGTTGTTACATTTATCATTATTAAAGCATCAAGTGGGGCATCACAATACAATTAGCCATAATATGTTAAGTCCACGACCGCATTTATCGGTATCGGTTTGGTATGGGATTTTTGGAATTGGACAATATCGAGATATCAGTTAAAAAGTCATTATCGGACAACTCTATTAGTAACTTAAATGCATTAAAACTGAAATCAAAACGACATATTACATGCTTGTTTGTGCACCACCTGTTTAATGGATGTTGCTTAAATCCCACATGAACTCAGACTGTACAAATGTGTTTTACAGTTTCATATCCGTGTTTAGACTGTGAAATGACATAAAATGGTCATCTACAACTACGTGTGTCTAGTTACTGTTCTGACTTACTTATGAGGTTGTCCTCAATCTCATTCCCCGTCGGCAGGAGGTTGGACTGGGTGGGCTCCACCAGAAGGCTAATGATCTGATTTGTCTTCTTTATCTTGGTTAGCGTTACCTTGGCGATGGGTGGGAGGTGCTTTAAGCGGGGGTAGTAGAAGGAGTTGGCAGGATGGCTGGGGAATGATGAAGTTATCTACAAACGACAAGGAATTGCTTTGCATGAATGAAGATGTTTCAGACCTTAAATTTGCAAATTTACTAAAGCTGTAGCTTTATTGGAGTTCGCCTTTCAAGTCTTTTTTTTTGTGGGTCATCACATGATAGACATGGCACCTAAATTTTGTGATTCCAAGGCAAACTGGCTTCAGGAACTGATTTTTCAAAAGCATTCCGCTAGCCTTTAGTCTGAGAAACCCTCAAATGATTTCAATAGAATAGAATTGAATGCCATTTATTGTCACTGTACACCCTCAAAAGTTGAAAAGGGCATTTGCACTAATGTCATCATGTCCATCATCTGTTGATCTGGTCTTTCATCACTGAATGACCTACCTGAGTGATTTTATCTTGTGGCATGGTCTCGAAGTTGGGAGATGAGAACGTGAAGCCGCTGTCGGTCCCGGCGTCATAAGGAAAGAGCTCCAGGGACACGTTGTCTTTCCATTGGTCGCCTTCACACAGATCTACGCTGTCCACTCCCACGAACCAGTCGGGACTCGGAACGAGGCGCACGATAAACGACAGCTGGAAAATTGATAAACATTGGCGAGAGATCAGCTGATTAATAACGTCGTATGCTATTCAGCCAATCCATTTTCCATTGTCCACACCACGTCCATTCTAACTTCAAACCAAACTGGACAGGTCCCCAAACTTTACGACCACCCCAGAACAACCCTCAAGTTCCTTTTGAGCTTACATAATGCGTCAAGGCATACTGTAAATCTGCCTGACGGATTCACCAGCTGGAAAGGTCGAGGCTGCTGTTTTAACGTCCCGCTTTGTCATTTGTTCGCTTATTTCTCGGTGGAAAGTAGTAAAGCTGTCCTCGCGACAGTGTTCTTAATGTACAGCAGCATTGAGGCAATTCTGTATGTCCTCCACTTATTTGCTTCTCAGGTTTTTATTAAATGAAAAAGCCTTCAGGGACAGACGAAAAATTGAAGTTTTGTCCAGGCCGCTATTGTCAAGCATACGCGAACACCTTACTGGGTCTGATCAAAGCCCTGAGCTAGTACTATTTATTAGTGTTGCACCGATGCTAGTAACAGTATTGGTAGCAATATGGCACTAAAATGATATCACTGGTATCGGGGAGTACTAGGAATGGCGTACCGCAAGCAACACGTCACTTCCGCTCATTAATATTCATGACATTAGCTACTGTTGCTAAGTAGGGACAAGCCACCGTTTGTCCCTAATAGGAAATGAATGGAAATCGTGTACGAAGGAGATGTTTACAGAGCAAAACCTACCAATTCTCTCCGAAAATGATGTGCCTGGTGCCAAATTGACTGGCAAAGATATGGAAGAACATAAAAATGTTCAGTTAAAGAGATGGCTTGAGTGTCGAAGGCTGAAAAAGACGAAAAAAAACGAGCCGACCTCAGCATAGCTTTAGCTTTTTTATCGACGCGACTGACAATGACATTCTCCTGTTTCAACAAGCTATCCTTTACCATCAGCCCTGTCTTTCATATATATATCCTCTGGTTGTCCTACGTCTCTTACCGTTCTTTGGGGTAATTTAATTAGCTTTGTGTAGCGATCGCAAATGCTACTCAGTGACAGCCAACTAACACTTTTGATTTTTTCATTGATAACACATCTTAATCCTATAATTTATTTACACTTCCCCCTTACTAAAGTTGTTTTTTTTTTTATTTATATATATAACAGAAACGGTAACAGTGGCAGTCAGATACCATTGTAATTCTTTTCAGGTCTTTCATTGTCAGACAGAGGCAGTACGGCACAACGTTACGCAAAAAAAAATAAGTTAAAAATATAAAAATGGCTTACCTCTTTGTCCTCTGAAAGACCATGCCAACCCAACATAATGTTTACTGCATATGAAACGTCAATGGATTCGCCGAGCTGCTGTTAACGTACGCGCAAGTTGATTCGGTCTTCAAATTTTTTCCTCCCGAGTTTTTGGTTTCCGGAAACGTACGAAGAAAACATCCTTCATGTGTCGTAATGTCTAGAGTCGTTTCTACAAGTTCCAAAAAAGCATTGCGTGATCGGCATGTTCGTTTTTGAAAGATTACCGGAGAAAAGTAGCACTAATTACGTTGGGTCTATGCGAGGGCGGGTCTATAATGTCCCACTTCGGCTTTACTTCCGCTTTACGATGCGACGTCACAGTCTAAAAATAGCCTGCGTGCGGTACGCCATTAGCTGTGCCATATGTACTCTTCAAGTTCCCCTGTCCAACTGCCGGTCACCCTACCCAAGATGGCTACCAGTTATGCACGCCGCCTTAAAGGGTACCACGGATAGAAAGACATGTAATTCTTAAAAGATAAATGTTAGTATGAGTTATACTAATTTGATATTAAAACCCCTCTTAATGTTTTCGTTTTAATAAAATTTTAAAAATTATTTTTACTTGTAGGTCGCCATTGTTGCTGACGTCGCAGGGCGGTGACATCACATGGGTACGCTTCCGGACTTCCACAGTGTCACTTTTTAAATACATAAACATGTCGTCGGTTCTGCCCTTCCAATTTGAACCCGAGCAGAATTTTTATGAAAATGACAGCCTTGTCGACACAAAACGAGCAGCTAAAGCAAAATGAACAGGAAAGACGGGATGAGACGAGTAGCGTACATGTAAGCGACATCTGAGAACATTGGCAGAATGGTCATTGACCTGGACAGTGCTTTTAAGTGACAAAAATAATGTAAGACGTCATTTGTCGCCATTAGACGGCTCAATAGAGGCAAACTGCATCAACATTTTCATGTGGTGTAATGCAAAAAAATAATCAAACTGTATACCGTAATGATATGTAAAGGAAATGACAGCTCTGGATGCAAACTATCTCCGTAATAATATTGGAATAATTTGGTACACCCAATAGTTTACAGTGAAGATTTGCAAATCTTTTTTTGAGATCTCTCCTACTCCGTCACTAGAGCAGGAGAGTGCTGTCACTAGCAAACTTGACACATGTACGCTACTCGTCTCATCCCGTTCCTGTTAATTTTGCTTTTGCTGCTTGTTTTGTGAAATATTGACAGGGCTGTCCTTCTCATTAATATTCTGCTCGGGTTCAATTTGGAAGGGCAGAACTGACAACATGTTTATGTAGTTAAAGAGTGACACTGTGGAAGTCTGGCAGCGTACCCATGTGACGTCACCGCCCTGCGACGTCAACAACAATGGCGAGCTGCTCGTTAATTTTTGGTTTAAAATTTGTAAAATAGCATCTATCTTTTAAGAATTACATGTCTTTCTATACGTGTTACTCTTTAAAAAAGGAGCACATGTTGTCCCCTTCCAAAGACGATGATAAGACGTCTAATCATCTTTCTGCTAAGAATTTAAACTGATTTATCACTAGAGTATATCACTATCAATTTGACATGGGAGGCCAGCCCTCCCACCTATAAAGGATTGGACGTCTCGCACTGTCAGTGTAAGCAACTGAATAAATCGCAGATGCATTGGCATTGATACAATTATATTTTAAAAATGGGTTGAAAATAAACTAGTTATGGCTTAATTTTAATGCCAGTGCAATAGTGCTCAAACGATTAATCGATTAACTCGAGTAATTCGGTTAGAAAAAGGCTTCGAATCAAATTTTGCTTCTTCGAGGATTCGTTTAGATTGGCTTTGTAATGTTTTTTTTTTTAATTTTTTATTTTTTTGTTTTATTGAAAGTGTTGGCTTTTCGTTTGATTGATTTGGGGAATATACTGCCCTCTAGTGGAAACAGTGAATATGACATAACTAATCTAACATAGCTGAATCCAGCTGCTCCCTGTTAAAATCAACATCAGGGAAGATTTTGTTTGGGCTAATATGTTTGTTTATGCATTTGTTATGTAGTTTAGAAGTATATTCAGCAGTTTTTTGTGGGAATATGTTTTTGAACAATTTGTGAAGAGCATTGGAAAGAAAAAAAAAGTTAGTATTTTATAGCATTTAAGCTAGCGGACTTTTGCTATGCAAGTTAGCCAATAGTTTTTTTGTTGTACTTAAAGCCGCATTTAGTTTTTTTTTTTTAAAATACCGTTTGAGACTAAGCTCAGGTATTTTAACTTATTTTGAAATAAATGTATTGCTATTGTGAAATGAAAGTGCAATACTACATTGTTTGAAGAAACACAGACATTTTGTATTCGCATTCAAAGCTCTTGGCAAGTCGAAATAAATGGTATTGCAAGCATAAACACTTTTTCCTTTGTTCTACGTCTCCTAAAATGTATTCGGCAACACATTATATGTTTGTAAACCGATTGCTGGATTATTCAAACTGACCAATCGATAGATTAATCCATTACCCAAATAATCGATAGCTGCAATAGCCCTACAATGCGTTGACTTTTATGGGAACTTTGCCCCTACTAAAATGGCCGCCCTGAGGCCATGTTGGTAGGGGCGATTAGTTTTTTTTCCATGCTTCTGGCGTGAACTGAAATGAGTTTATCACTAGTGGACGTCCAATCCATTTGAAGTGTGAAGGTAGCAGCGAATGAAAGTGTTCGTTAATTGGCTTACAGAACTCCCGCTTCAAATTGATTGGACATCTAATGCACTCATTGGCAGCCAATGAGTTAAAGCAGGGGTCCCCAAACTTTTTCCCATGAGGGCCACATAACTTTTCCTTTCTATGATGAGGGGCCGGGGTCAGTTTGTAACGGAAAAAGTGTGACGATTGCAGGAGTGCCTAAATGTAAAAAAATATTGTTTTTCAGAAAGCCACAATCAAATAACCCATTCTGGATTCTTCACGGAACAAAAGTAAATGAAATAATAATAATAATAATAACATAGTAGTAACATGATAATAACTAGGGCTGTCAAAATTATCGCGTTAACGGGCGTTAATTTTTTTTTTAAATTAATCACGTTAAAATATTTGACGCAATTAACGCAGATGCCCCGCTCAGACAGATTTAAATGACAGTACAGTGAAACGCTCACTTTTTGTGTTTTATGGAGTTTTGCCGCCCTCTGCTGGCGCTTGGGTGCGACTGATTTTATAGGCTTCAGCACCCATGAGCATTGTGTAAGTAATTTTTGACATCAACAATGGCGGGCTACTAGTTTATTTTTTGATTGAAAATTTTACAAATTTTATTAAAACGAAAACATTAAGAGGGGTTTTAATATAAAATTTCTATAACTTGTACTAACATTTATCTTTTAAGAACTACAAGTCTTTCTATCCATGGATCGCTTTAACGGAATGTTAATAATGTTAATGCCATCTTGTTGATTTATTGTTATAATAAACAAACACAGTCCTTATGTACCGTATGTTGAATGTATATATCCATCTTGTGTCTTATCTTTCCATTCCAACAATAATTAACAGAAAAATATGGCATATTTTATAGATGGTTTGAATTGCGATTAATTACGATTAATTTTTAAGCTGAAATTAACTCGATTAAAAATTTTAATCGTTTGACAGCCCTAATAATAACACAACATAACATAATAATAACACTATCAATTAAATAGATAATAACCAAATAACCCTCTCGGGGTTCTTCACAGAAAAAAGCCAGCAAATAAATAACACTATTGAAAAAAAAAAAAGAATGCTCTCTGGTATTGCTCAGGGGGCCAGACCAAATGTGGGCCGTAGTTTGGGGACCCCTGAGTTAAAGAATATATTTTATTCTTCCTCTGGCCAATATACACCCTCCCACCAATGAGTTTACCAATAGTACACTTTTAGTCCATTTGAACGATTCATTCATTCGCTGACAGACCTTCCATGTAATTATTATTTTTTTTAAACAAGTTATCGGTACAATATTGGCTTGACACAGCCAGGTATCGGTATCGCGAGGCAAAAATGGTATCAGTGCAACACTAGTATTAATCAAACCAGGTGTATAGGTGACTCACATAGGAGTGTCTGGCAAAGACCTCAACCACAGTGTTGCTCTGGCCTGTGCCTCCTACGACCGCAGGAGCAGAGAAGATGCCATAAACGCTCTGAATCTGTTCCCCGGCCTGCTCCACTTCCTTCATGAGCGTCCAAGCTTCGCCTTTCTCCGTGAACTCCCTCACTCCATTGCTGGCAAAGCCATTACGCTGCCACATGTGGTAATCGGAACTGTGGGTCACACCTAAGGGCAGAGAGAGGGATCACCACTGTGTTAACAGTATTAATTACATACTGTAGTAGTTGACGTTAGTCACTTAAATCAAAATGACATTCCTTACTGATGTTAGCCAGTAATTTCTAGGGTATTTGGTCAGGAGTTCAGATGGTTTTCTCATATCAGGTGGATACGAGATCCTATCTGATGGTTATTACATCACAGATGGTGCTTCGCTTTTTTCACCTGTGTGTTTTTTATTGCCTTGTTCTTTTTTGTAGCTTGTCCTAAGATGTTTTTAAGTATTTACCCAGCAATACTTGATAGCAATACAGTGATCCCTCGCTAGTTTCGCTTCAAACTTTGCGCCCTCAGTCCATAGCGGATTTTTTTTCAATTGGATAAATAAATGCAGTATTTTATAGAGCTGTCCCGATCCGATCACATAGTTGCTCATTCTCGTGCCTGCTTCTTTTATTGGTCAGGCAGTGCACTGGAGTTGCTGATTAAAGTTAACGATGACCAGTGTTGTTAATCTTACTTTAAATTAATTACAGTTACAAATTACTTCTCCCAAAAGGTAATTGCGTTAGTAACTCAGTTACCTGAATATAAGAGTAATTAGTTACTTGGCAAAGTAACTGGTGATAATTTTCATGGGTTTTTTTTTCTCAAAAAAATAAAATAAAAAAAAACAGGTCACACAATGTGAAGTTTAAAGGGTTTTTTGGGACAATTGGCCCTAGCTCAATTCTTTACCCTAAACTTAACTAGACAGAGGGGTATTGCGGAAATTGCGATAACTAGTATGTGTGGAAGTCATTTAATGTTGTGAATCAACCGTTAAAGTTGTTAAAATTGCTCCAATTATTGCATTAGTTCCCTTCTGTCTGCTTTTGACATGTGTAAGTTTTAAAACTATTTCATCATTTAAAGATAAATTTAAGTCAAGATTTTGCCGATTTAGGAGCATTTTAGAAAAAAAGTTACTGAGGTTCGCGAAGAAGGTTCTCTACAACAGAGCCTTCCTGTGAAGTCTACTGTTTTAAGATGGCGGCTATTTACTAACGCATGTAGTTCTTTATTATACATGTTCTAATACAGCCGTGTCTGTCATTTGCATCTAGTTCTGTATAAATGTGATATCTACCGAAGCATCATGTGGGCATAGTTTGTAGGCTATCGGCTACAGTCAGGTATTATTGGAGCCACCTAGCATAGTAGCATCGCGTTTGCAACGGCGTCACCTTCCCTTGCCTCCTCCCTGTTCTGTTCTCTGGTCTCCGTGAGTCCGTCTTTCTCAGACTTTTCTCGTGTCAGTTGACCAACATAGTAACGCATACCTTTCCCGCCTCAGTAACGGTAATGGCGTTGCCAAGATGAGAAAAGTAATTAATTAGATTACTCACTACTGAAGAAAAAAACGCCGTTAGTAACGCCGTTATATTCTAACGCCGTTATTAACAACACTGACGATGACTGACAGATGTTAAGGTTGATCTTGCTTTGAAGCCAAAACTTCAAAGCGCCGCATGCGTCAATCATCGTTTAATTTGTTAAACAGTTGCTGTGGCAACTCATTGTGTGTAAGTGAGCAACTTGAGTGAATTTGAGTGGACTCACTCAATGAAGCATTAAATAAAGAGAAGCATTTTTCTACTTTATTGTTGTTCAAAAATAATTCTGTGGGACAGGAAATGTTTAAAACTTACATATAAAACTTACAAACTTACTTACATTTGAAGTGCTTAAAAAAGTGCTTAAAAACCTTTTATTGAAATATATACATTAGGGGTGTCAAACGATTAAAATTTTTAATCGAGTTAATTACAGCTTAAAAATTAATCGTAATTAATCGCAATTAATCGCAATTCAAACCATCTATAAAATATGCCATATTTTTCTGTAAATTATTGTTGGAATGGAAAGATAAGACACAAGATGGATATATACATTCAACATACGGTACATAAGGACTGTATTTGTTTATTATAACAATAAATCAAAAAGATGGCATTAACATTATTAACATTCTGTTAAAGCGATCCATGGATAGAAAGACTTGTAGTTCTTAAAAGATAAATTTTAGTACAAGTTATAGAAATTTATATTAAAACCCCTCTTCATGTTTTCTTTTTAATAAAATTTGTAAAATTTTCAAACAAAAAATAAACTAGTAGCCCGCCATTGTTGATGTCAATAATTTACTTACACAATGCTCATGGGTGCTGAAGCCTATAAAATCAGTCGCACCCAAGCGCCAGCAGAGGGCGTCAAAACTCCGAAAAACACAACAAGTACAGCTTTCACTGTGCTGTCATTTTAATCTGTTTGAGCAGGGCATTTGTGCGTTAATTGCCTCAAATATTTTAACAGGATTAATTAAAAAAATTAATTACCACTCGTTAACGCAATAATTTTGACAGCCCTAATCATACATAAAAGTTTTTTTCTTGTATGTATCTCTTTCCAATGATAAATCTGAATAAATACATTGAACAATTTTTTTTTCGGGGGGGGCACTACTTCTTGGTTTTTCATGTATCGTGTGTTGTGGTCCTCAGTAACTGCAAAAACAAGGCATCACTGTACTCCTCATTTACTGCTCAGTAAACTTTACCAACTATTTCATGAGTATGTTACGACGGTATTTTACTTAATTGCTGCCTTCAATGAGGTGCTATCAGGCCATAGACATTGAGTGATTGGTGTTATACTTGTATAGTGCTTTTCCACCTTTCAAGGCGCTCAAAGCGCTTTACACTCCATTGCCATCCACCTACTGGTGACGTAGCACCAGGAGCAATGTGGGGTTCAGTATCTTGCTCGAGGATACTTAGGCGAGTTCATTAGGGCAGAGAATTGAACGGGACGCAATGGGTTAGGGGATAACTACTCTACCACTGAGCCACGCCATCCCCAAAAAAGATCGATTTCTTACATAGTGGCAAGCAATGGATTTGATTTCTGTATTTCTTTTAGAGGGAGGAGGAAATTGATTTTGATTTTTGATCGATCATCAAACTATTTCCCTACCACAGGCAATTTAATATCACCTAGGGATGTCCTGTTCACATATTTTTTTGCATGTCAGTCTGAGTCGCCTTATTTTGAGTCCCGATCTGATACCTCTCTAAAGGCCGAGTTATACTTCCGCGTCAGACCTACGCCGTCAAGGAAGACCCTGCGCCGTAGCCTGACGCGCGCCTCTCGAATTTTCTAACCTTCGCGTCGCATAGACGCGTATGACTTGGCAGAAACGGACTGTGATTGGTCCGCTCAGACTGTTGTTTCCGATTTAGCGCGAAATCACCGCCATTGTAGAATAGAATCAAACATTATTTTCTACACGCAAAAATGGACCAAGCCAACGGGAGTATCATCGAAGAACAAGTCTCGTCAAGACATTATTGTGATTGCCAAATGGCAAGGTCGGCGATTGAGGGAAAAAAAAAAAAAAAATGGAAGAACCACCGAGACGTGTGTGTTCGGAACTTCGGAATCGAGTGGCCACACGAAGCGGTGACCCAGTCAGCCAAAAACTGCCAACTTTTTAATCACTTTATGTCGTATTTTTGGTTGGTGCACTTCATCATTAATTGTGTACATATGTTTGCTGTGAGTCTGTGACTTATTTACGTGTCACACTTCAAGTATATGAAGAATAAAGCACAGGTTTTGGTGTCAAAAGAGTTGTTTTGATCTTTAATTTTCAATAACAGACAGTTCACACACGATACATCATCACTGATAGAGAGTGCCTCGGTGCTTTTTATGATAACGTTAAAATAAAGGCTCCCAACGCAGTTTGGGAAGTTTCATAGACGCCAAAAATCTGCTATGGCTTCCCACTGGCTGGTTATAGGACACTGCAAACAAATCGTGCTGGAGGGCTTTGCAGACTGAACGCAGTGCTCGACGCCAGTTTGAAGCTAGCCACCACAGCTAGCTCTCTCCACCCGAGTCTAAAACTCTATGTGCGGCATCAAAAGTCGGCCAGACCGCCTCGAAATCATCTTCTGCGTTGCCTGCCCCTCAACATTTGTATGTTCAATATTTATTCAGTGTTGATGACCAGAATATTTACTTTCAAGAGTTCCATCTTGCATTGTTTATTTTTTCTCCGACTAGCGGAAGTCAACAAGCATTCCCTAATACTGTACAAACATAACGCCACACCCCTCTAGTGGCTTGGCGGTGAATTACAGAGCAACGCGTTCCCTCACCGCAGAACTATCGAATGTCGAATGACGCCGAAGTCGCTGTGCCGTCACCGCAACGCGGGAGTATAACTCAGGCGTAATGTATTAAGGAGGAGGGGGGGGGGCATATCCAAATGTCTTTTTTTCCTGATACCGCTGGATTATTTTGTTGCTTGTTGCCCTTAACTCATTCACTGCCAGATCTCGACATCCAATCCCAATTTGACTTTTTGGTTGGTATTTTCGGAGACGTAACAACTACATTTTGTATTACTGAGCCAAAGTGGCTTCAGGTTTTAACGTTTCACTTGAATAGGACAAGTATAACGCGGTAGGACACAGGACATCTAAATTTTTTACGATAAAGTAGTTACACGTGTACTCACCGACAAGGTTAGACCATTGCGCAGGAGGGCGGTAGACCGGATACTGTTTGGGAAATGCCGCCCGTGTCCACTTGCCGGAAAAGGTCAGGCTGTACTGGGCTGGTTCCGAGGCGGTGCACATGGGGATGTCTGTTGGCACGGGCATCGGCTGGACGCCGTGGCCCATGGTCAGAATCGTGACCACCACGAGGGGGAGGAAGGCTTTGCTTTCGGAGGAGATGCATGTCAAGGTGTCCATGACTTAAGGAAAACAAAAGGGAAACTACTTTTGAGGCAATATATCGTTCAGGTTCATTGTAATACTTCATTCATCTTAAACGATTGATATATGTATGTATTCCGCATCAATATTTACAACTTAGTTACTGGCTCGCAGAATATTTCCTAATATATTTGCTTAGCAGCTATTGGCATTTTGAATACTTAATCACATGTATTTTGCTGTGTGTAGATATTGATATGATGATATAGCAAGATATGTTTTGCATGCTAATAGGTTATTGATATGCTCCGGCCAAGAATCAATGTATCATTTGAAAAAGATGCCACCGCTTTAGAAAGGACCAACAGGTTGGTAGCAAGGGACCAAGATTTTCCGCTAGAATAGTGGCCATGTTAAGTAAATGGTACTTTAACATGAGCATTCAAAGTTTTAATGAATGAAGAGCTTGTAATATGTCGTAGATTGATTTCCTGACCCATCAATAATTGTTGTATCGTCATATTGCCTGATAATTGCAAATCTTGTTGTATCGTGAGGTACCCAGAGATTCCCACCAATAGTATTTAGAGCAGTTGCTTCATACTTACTGGTTCTGTCGAGGGTTCCTGATGAATGAAAGCTTGAGGAAGAGAGAGGAGGGAGAAATGTGGATGTGGCTGCCGGCAAAAGTGACTGCGAAGCTCCAAAGTGCAATTTCACCTTTTTATGTCTTTTCAGGAGCTTCATCCCCTCCTTCCTGACACCCTCTAACCCATTACCCCTCCTCTTCCAAAACCCCCTGGCTCCAATTCCCTCCTACACGTGCTCAGTAGCTTCTGCTTGTCAACTGATCTGATGCCAGGACCACAAAAGACAGCCAAGTCAACTACTGCGCTACGCCGTTATGCGTAAAACGGCTTGTAAATGTGTATGCTCACAGCACAGTAAGGCAAATTTGACACAACATGCTGAAAATATGGAAAGGTAATGTAACTTAATATGGCTTTAGGTCTTATATTGATCTCATCAAGTATTTTATGAGGCTGAACAATGAAATGTTGGTTAGTGGTTAGCACATGCACCTCAAAGTTTAGTGGCCATGTGTGGAACTTTCAAGAAATCAACAGTGACAGCAACACTTGTAGACAGATTATGAAGCAAAAATCGAAAGAATATATTCTTTATCCTCTGCGTTAGGGGTAGGAACATCTGGTTACCTCCCGTTACCTTTTGCGATACAAGGCTCACAATAAGTTATCTCTCAATAGGGCTATACGATAATAACAGATACCTGGCTCACAAAATCACTTGATTTTCAGGATCTGCTGATACCCAGACCGCGTCAGATACAGTACCTCGGCAATGTCTTAAAGGGAACCTCGGACTTAAAGACCTGTAGGCTCGCATAAGCCACAATTGTTCTCTTTTACTAAGATATGTTATTAGAAACACATAAAATATTGCCATTTAAAAATCTATGATATTTAGTACATGTTTAGACCTACAGAGGGCGCCATGTCTTATGCGTGCAATGGACACTCAGGATGATGACGTAGTTTGTGACTGACACTAGACGAACACTACCGGTGTTCTGCAATTCCTTGTATGCGGCAAGACGTCCAACGCATGCGCATATCGGTTAAAAGTGGCGAGTACTTTCTATTTGTGTTTTTATTGAGTCTTTTATAACCTTTTCATTGCCTCAAAATACTTGGCGCATGTGTTTTCCTCTCATACTTTTAAGCATTGTGTTTTTTTGTGGTAGCTTTAAAGCAGATTGTTGATCTCTTGACCACATTAGTTACATAGCATATTTAAACCACACTTTTTGATATTACTACGTTTAAGTATTTTCTTAAGGCATCTTCAGTATGTTCTGTTTGTATGCATCTAAACAAAACAAGCTGAAAGCGCACAGTGGTACTTTGAGTGTCAAATTCGCCTCTTGTAGGATATTTAGTTGGTGTAGCACATTTTGGCTGAACACCAGTGTTGTCATACTCTCGTCTCATCCCGTCTTTTCTGTTCATTTTACTTTTTCTGTTCGTTTTGTAAAATATCGACAGTGCTGTGCTCTGGTTCAAATTGAAAGGGTTGAACAGGTGACATGTTTATGTCGCGAGAGTCGTACTCTGGAAGCCCGGCAGCGTAACCCAGTGAAGTCACCGCAATGGCGACCTACTAGTTAGACTAATTTTACAAATTGTATAAAAAGGAAAACATCAAGAGGGCTTTTAATATCAATTTATTTTAACTCATAATAAAGTTTGTCTTATAAGAACTACAGTGCCATCCATAATTATTGGCACCTCTGAAAAAGATGTGTTTTTTAGCTTCTAATATATATATTTTTTTATTCAAATAATATTGGACCTTAATGGAAAAAATAGAAAAATCCAACCTTCAATACAAGTGCATTCATTCAATGGGGAAAAAAATCCCACATAAAGAAAAAATTATTTGACATCAAATAATGTGTGTCACAATTATTAGCACCCCTGGTGTTAATACTTTGTACAACCCCCTTTTGCCAACAAAACAAGTTCTGGGGACTGAGATGGCCATGGGAGGAGCTTGATTTTGTGTCTGGTGAACCATTTGTGTAGATTTGGCCATATGTTTAGGGTAGTTGTCTTGCTGAAAGACCCAGTGACGACCCATCTTCAGCTTTCGGGCAGAGGGCAACAGATTTTGATTTAAAATGTCCTGGTATATCAAAGCATTCATGATGCCATGCACCCTAACAAGGTTCCCAGGGCCTTTGGAAGCGAAACAGCCCCACAGCATCACTGACCCTACCCCATACTTCACAGTGGGTATGAGGTGCTTTTCAGCATGCGCGTCTTTCGTAGCACGCCAGACCCACTTAGAGTGTTTGTTGCCAAAAAGCTCAATCTTGGTCTCATCTGACCAAAGCACATGGTCCCAGTTGAAGCCTGGGACCGTGTGTATTTTTGTGTGAGACCAAGATTGAGCTTTTTGGCTCCTGAATAGAATAGAATAGAATAGCCCTTTATTGTCATTATACAGTTGCACAACAAGATTATGGAGAATCTCCCTTTCCAGTGCAGGATGAGGTAAGTTAAAATCTCAAAAGTTATTCACAAAGTATAAAAATATAAATAAGTACAATAAGTAATATACCGTAATTTCCCGAATATAACGCGCAATTTTTTTCCCAAAATCAACTTGTAAAATCATGGTGCGCATTATAAACGGGTACATGGATGGAGACAGAAATATATATATATATATATATATATATATATATATATATATAACCGATTTTTTTTTTTTTTTATTGACACGGCCACGTTGTGTTGAAGAAACGTATGCGGCGATCCGTTGCCGACCATTACGTGACGTCACCATTTTGTTTCGGTAATACTTCACTCTGATCGGCCGAATGAGTTCGTCTGTGTTAAATTCTGCTTTTTTTCACTCTTCATGAAGCACAGAATTTAGTTTCTTGAACTCATTTGAGTCAACGTTTATTGCAGCTCCGCAACTGGGACCATAACAAACTTAACAACAGACTTCCTGTGTGTGTCCGTCAACTATATCTGTCCCTCGAGAAACTCAAACCCAAATAACAATAGGTCCTATTGTTACTGTCGTGTCGACAGCGATGATCGCTCTCGGATTTCTGACTTACGTTGTCACTTTCATTTTACCGTATCAATCCATGGAAGAAACATTTATTCATCATGATGAAACGAGCAAGTAATACAACAGCCTTTAAAAGAAAAGTCACATCTGTTTTGTTTTCTCCAGGATTCTGGTAAGTTGGAGAAGTTGTCAAATCATATTATTACCGTAAATATTGTTAGTTTATGATAATGTTTTGAACTACCAGTATGCTATGTTTGTGCTGTGTTTCACCATTCAGTAAAATGGCATTTCTGTATCTGTACACGAGCTCTGTTTTTCTTGTATTCTTCTATTTATTGGTGCTAAAATTAGGGTGCACGTTATAAACGGGTACAATAATTTTCCTTAGATTTTACAAGTAAATTTGGGGTGCGCATGATACACGGGTGCGCCTTATATTCGGGAAATTACGGTAGTCCTCTGTTATGTAAGTGAAATAGCAGTTTGACAGTGAAGACATCAAATATTGCACATTAATATTGCACGTAACCTTTCAATCTGGATACTTTGGACAATCAGATTAAAGACATACAGCTCATTGGCCTGTAAAAATATGTGTTTTAGCCGCACTGGACTATAAGGTGCAGGGTTCAAATAGAGTAATAAAGTCAGAAAGTTACGGTAAAACCAACTGTATATGGAGGGGCCAAAACAAAGTGAAAACTACCTATAATGGTGTTGTGTATTTTTTTTTTGCTAGATCGAGATGGGGTTCCTTGAAGACGATAATGGAAAGTCCCAAATTGCTATCGTCACTATTGACTCACATTTACTGTAACATGAATTTCAAATGTGATTGACTAATTCCCAACACAACCACATCCCAAGTTGTAGTCTAAGAGGGTGTGTACCATTGTGCAACCACATCATCTCAGTTATTTGGTTTCACTTCCCCTCGCTAAACCATTGTGTTCTACAGATCTCGTTAATGGTGCTTTTTTTATTTTTTATTTTTTTTAAATAAGGTCTCCCTCAAAACCCAACATTTGAACATGTATACAGCAAAGACGATTTCTCTAAGACTGCAAATGAAGCTCAACTTTCCCTAAAATGTCAAAAAATAAGTGATCAAATGCATAATTTTGTGCGTACATGTCATTGACTAAATATGCGCTGCAAAGCACGTCACTTTTGTTCGGAATTAGCTTCTTATTACTGGTTACGATGCGGGTCTCCAGAGTTGAGAGTGTGGTGTTCCACTAAACGAAACGAGGCAAGTCATTGGCTAAAGGTTGGATTTACCCTGCCCATCGGATGCATCTCTGGTGGTCTATGGGCAGTGGGTGGGGCTTGGCTGGCCAGGACAAGCTGCTCCTCTGCATGATTTATCTGAGGCAGAATCCCTTTTTGAGTGACAGCGGAATGAGCGAATCAGTAATCTTGCTGTTTAACATCCGTGGGGAGAATTTTTCATTCCAATTTTTATTCCGTTGTTCTGAGTTGAACTGGAGACTTTCCTAATCGTTCTAATGACACTTTCTTTGTTAAAAACGTCACAGTGAAAAATTGAGCTTCTGCTTCTGGTGTTTTTTGGTATTGTAGCTGCTTGTGTTTGAACACCTGACTTCTGGCAATCTAGTTTTTTTCCCTATCGAGCAGCGGGTGCCGCTGAACCCCTGCACCGTCACAAAGGACTCATATGCGGACACTTTGAGCTTCCCTTCAAATTAGGGATGTCCCGATCCAGGTTTTTGCACTTCCGATCTGATACCGATACTGGCCGATACCGATACCGGCCTATCTGAGCATGTGTTAAAGTTTAAAGTTATTTAGCCTCCTTACTTAGTTGTCAGACTCATGTTGAAAAGAGTTTTAGTACTCTTGATAACAACTACCCAGCTGAATTAGGTGAGTTTGAATAACACACAATGGTTGGTAACAAGAAACTGACCTGTTTATTAAATGATAAACACAGAACATTATAAATAACAAACAGAAATTACATATTCAGACAGTAAAACATGCTAATAATATTGTAAACTGTCTTAAGAAAGCAAAACACACAATCAACCTCAGAGGAAAATCCCACAAACCCCCCAAGCTATTAGATGCTTTTTATGTTTCGTGCATTAGTTACAAAAATTGTATAAAAAAACCTCAGGTTTAAATAAACGACTATTTCAGTATCAAGTTAACATTTTAAAACAGTAAATAAAATACTCAAGTCCCCATTCTGTATCAGCAGCTTTAAACTACATTCAATTCATTTAATTTTGCGAATCAACTGTTAAAGTTGATCAAATTGCTCCCGTAATTCCATAATTTCCCTTCTGTCTACTTTCGACATGTGAAAATTTTAAAACTGTTTTGAAGATAGATTCAAGTCATGATTTTGCCGATTTAGGAGTATTTTAGATAAAAAGTTAATTAGGTTCGCTTGGAAGGTTCACAACAGCCTACTAGGGAAGTCTCCTGCTTTAAGATAGCGGCTGTTTACTAACGCAACTGGTTTTCAATATTTCCATGTTGCTAACGCCGTCGAGTCTGTCATTTTGCATCTAGTTCTATAAATATATGATATCTATTATCTACAGTAAAACGATGTTGACCTAGTTTGTAGCGGCTGTCAGCAGCAGTCAGGTATTCTTGTGTTTTTTATCCAACGGCATGAGTTGAGCTAAAGCCGTGAGTTTAGCATTGGCATTACCCGGGTCTACGACAAGCACGATGTTTACTCTCGGGACGCAATGCTGTCCGTTTCTCATTGCGTCCCGAAGACCGCACTGTGTATTAGTTCCGCTTTACTTGACATATTTCAATAATTGGAATTTGGATGTTTGTGAATCGTTCTCGAATCTTCCACGGCCGAATCGCTCAAGGATGTAATGACGGGTGGGCATGTTGTACCGTGGTTCTAAGTGTTGGATGGTGCGTCTTTACTCACGAGGGATATTGGCTCGTCATCCAGAATGAATTCTTCGGCAATGACTCTTGTTATTCCCTGGGCTTTGGGACTGTCGAGTGCCATGTTTGTCACGCATAGCAAAAGTTTCTGACAGTGTTAGTTGCGTAGGACCTTTCTTTTTGTCTTCGGTTTTCTTAACATACTTCTTATATTGTTTGTGGTGGCTACATTTGCTAAATTCTTGATTAGGTTAGTTGTATTAAAACTTCTTACAGCTTTACCACCACGCTTAACTTTATTGTGGCATATGTTGCACTCTGCCTCTTCGTCTTTGTCGTCCTTTGAGGTGAAATGATCCCACACAGCTGACATTTCTACCCATAAAGTCTCTCGGTAAATTGGGGGACGGTAATGTAAATGTCGTGTGTTGAAGGTGTGCCGTAAAATGCGGACCGGATTTTACGGAAACCGAAGCAAAAACTAGAATGGATTATGTAAATTGGTGCGCTGGAAAACCCAGACCAGACTTTTAAAAAAACTGGTTTGGAAGTCTGGATCGGAATTTTTCCGTGTTGGCCGATCCGATACTGATGCGCATTTTTTTGCCCATATTGGCGTCCGATCCGATCCAAATATTGGATTGGGACATCTCTACTCCAAATACCAGTATCTGCCCCTGGGATGCAGGTATTTTATATGGGTAATATTAAAGAGGCAAATAAATCTATTTATTTTCTGGCTTCAGAGGTAGTACCAGATTCGAAACAGTGCTACCTTTGCATATAATAATTCTGTAATGCATGGATTTTAGAATGTGGACCCTAACAACCGACACCCTGGTCGAGTGGAAAATTTTGGTAGCAGCCTGTATTGATTCTTTTCAGCAGCATGTTGATAACCTATAGGGATACAAAGTATCGTGATATATCACCATATATTTTTACTAGGGCTGCCAAAATTATCGCGTTAACGGGCGGTAATTTTTTTAATTAATCACGTTAAAATATTTGACGCAATTAACGCACATGTCCCGCTCAGACAGTATTCTGCCTTTTGGTAAGTTTTACAGCAAGGCTTTTTGTGCTGTATAACAGCGAACTCTTGTGGTCGCTTTGCGACATGGTTTATTGTTTTCTTGCCAGTTCAATATGGCTGCACGACGTCTCGGGCTGACGCCTACGTTGTAATGTTGTGCTTATATGATCCATGGACAATATTTGTCAGTAAGTATGGTTGTTGTAAAGAATGTACATATTATGTTAGTAAGCGAAATGTTATATTTTTTGTATGAGACGCTTTTTGTTTGTTTAGTGAAACTGTATAGCGTGCTAAGCTAACGTTGTTGCTAATGCAATGCTTATGTACTTTTTTTTTGTAGTTTTACGACGGTCTAAAGAGGACAATGGTTTGAGGCCATTTTATTAATAAATCAGATGAAAAAGGAAGAAGTCTGATTATTAAGGCGTCGTTCACTAGCTGTCTAGCTTTGGAAAAAGTAGACGCTTCAGAGTGAGGACAGCATAGACAGATTTAAATGACAGTAGAGTGAAATGCCCACTACAGTCCTTATGTACCGTATGTTGAATCTATATATCCATCTTGTCTTATCTTTCCATTCCAACAATTTATTTTACAGAATATATATATAATTTACAGAAAAATATGGCATATTTTATAGATGGTTTGAATTGCGATTAATTACGATTAATTAATTTTTAAACTGTAATTAACTCGATTAAAAATTTTAATCGTTTGACAGCCCTAATTTTTACATTCCTAGTCCAAAGTCTGAACAATAAATGGTGGAAATAAGAAAAATAGGTTGAATGACAGCAACTGGCCACGCTATGTGTGTGTAGGTGTGTCAGTGTGTATTTCCAAGGAGAAACGTGACCATATGGAAAACATTAGATGTGGGCTGACTCAGCATGCTGGCATATTTGGGTGTTAGCACGTGAGCGCGTAGTGTTGTCTGCCACCTCAAGGCACCTATTCCAGCCGAGCACCACACCCGGCCTCCACATACGCACACACCTGGCTGAAAGATTACCGAAAGACACACACGCACACACGAGGCATCGAGTTGGAGAAAAAAAACAGCAGCTGATATCATGGCTTCCTGTTGGGATGGAAGTCAAACATCACACACTGTAAAATGGAGACACGGCATCCTCTGTCCACATGGAAGGCCTTACCAGCTCAAACGTGACACACTTTTCAATGTTTGTGGAGAAAGAAAAACTAAAATAGTCCCACTTTATGAAGTGGTTGTATTATAAAAAGTTATATATGCAAGGTTAGTCTAGAGTCAAACAACATGAGTGAAAAATTGGTCAATGAGTAAAAATAGGCAAGTCTTAGTTCTGTAATTTTCAGACAATAAGACGCTACTTGTTTGTTTCGCATAGAACTCTGTGGCTTATTGTCCAGTGCAGCTGATATACTGATTTTTTTACATGCCAATGAGCTGTATGTCTAGTTGGATTGTCTAAAGTATCTATCAAAAGTATTTGTTTCTGCAAGGCCACATGTCACCAGACATTTGGTGTCATGGAGTAAATTTTGAAGTTCTCTTGATGAACCTTGCAAGCCAGATTGATTGTTCCAGAGATCCGCAACAAATATACCCCACATATAAATCTGGAAACGATCCAATCAGACCTGTTTCATGGAAAGAACCTTCAAAAAGTTTATTGCTGCTGACTAGACAATGCCTCTGTTTGTCACATTCACGAAAACATTGATTCTCGTCAAAAATAAGCTTTTAGTGACGTTCTTTGCTTCTCTTTTAATGTAGATATGAAGTGCATTTCAGACAAAACTTGGGAAATTGCCATAGTATTCAATCGTATAGTAGTATACCGCTTTTTTTTTCTTTTCTTTTTTTTCTTTTTTCAACCTGTCCTGTTCAGCTGTTTGACACGGAGAATGGAAGTCTAAGTGTCCGGTTGGTCTGAACAGTTTTAATGTTTCACATTGAGAGTATGACATTGTGATCATACAACATAACTCGTTTATTATGACAAAGCAGAAAACAGGAAGGGGTTATGGGGGAACAGAAGAAAAGCAACACAAGAAAAGAAAGAAAAGAAACACAAACAACAACAAGAAATACATTGAACGCCTACACTATGAATATGTTGGTGCTATCTTCAGCTAGATGTATTTACTGTTGACACCATGTGGGGGCCCTGTTGACCAGGGGAAGAAGGGGAGGGGGGTGTGGAAGTCTATAAGCTAATTGATTGGGTGGGATGGAGTGTACACAAATCAGCTCTGTGATATAGAAACCAGTAATCGTGTGAATCCCTTGTGAGTGTAAGCCCGTCGGCAACCAACCCCATGCCGCCCCATCGCCAATCCCGGTACCGGGACCCCCAACCTGAGCACACCCAATCACATTCAGCCGGGCGTGAGCCCCACCAAATCAACCGCCCTACAGGGATGGCAAGAGGGGGTGCACCACCAACCCCATTCCTGAGTGTTCCTTCAAACGATGCAGAATTGCACTTTCATTGAAAAATAAATTAAAATAACTCAGCTTAGCCTCAAATTATATAAAAAAATAAGTAACTGATTTACTGTAAGTACAACAAAAGAACAATTGGCTAACTTGCATAGTAAAAGTCTGGAAATGTTAACTTTTTTTTGACAATGCGCTTAAGAAATCGTTCAAACACATATTCCCACAAAAAACAGCTAAATATATAGTGCCTTGCAAAAGTATTCGGCCCCCTCGAATCTTGCAACCTTTCGCCACATTTCAGGCTTCAAACGTAAAGATATGAAATTTAATTTTTTTTTGTCAAGAATCAACAACAAGTGGGACACAATCGTGAAGTGGAACAACATTTATTGGATAATTTAAACTTTTTTAAAAATAAAAAACTGAAAAGTGGGGCGTGCAATATTATTCGGCCCCTTTACTTTCAGTGCAGCAAACTCACTCCAGAAGTTCAGTGAGGATCTCTGAATGATCCAATGTTGTCCTAAATGACCGATGATGATAAATAGAATCCACCTGTGTGTAATCAAGTCTCCATATAAATGCACCTGCTCTGTGATAGTCTCAGGGTTCTGTTTAAAGTGCAGAGAGCATTATGAAAACCAAGGAACACACCAGGCAGGTCCGAGATACTGTTGTGGAGAAGTTTAAAACCGGATTTGGATACCAAAAGATTTCCCAAGCTTTAAACATCTCAAGGAGCACTGTGCAAGCCATCATATTGAAATGGAAGGAGCATCAGACCACTGCAAATCTACCAAGACCCGGCCGTCCTTCCAAACTTTCTTCTCAAACAAGGAGAAAACCGATCAGAGATGCAGCCAAGAGGCCCATGATCACTCTGGATGAACTGCAGAGATCTACAGCTGAGGTGGGAGAGTCTGTCCATAGGACAACAATCAGTCGTACACTGCACAAATCTGGCCTTTATGGAAGAGTGGCAAGAAGAAAGCCATTTCTCAAAGATATCCATAAAAATTCTCGTTTAAAGTTTGCCACAAGCCACCTGGGAGACACACCAAACATGTGGAAGAAGGTGCTCTGGTCAGATGAAACCAAAATTGAACTTTTTGCCCACAATGCAAAACGATATGTTTGGCGTAAAAGCAACACAGCTCATCACCCTGAACACACCATCCCCACTGTCAAACATTGTGGTGGCAGCATCATGGTTTGGGCCTGCTTTTCTTCAGCAGGGACAGGGAAGATGGATTCAGCCAAATACAGGAGCATTCTGGAAGAAAACCTGTTGGTATCTGCACAAGACCTGAGACTGGGACAGAGATTTATCTTCCAACAGGACAATGATCCAAAACATAAAGCCAAATCTACAAAGGAATGGTTAAAAAATAAATGTATCCAGGTGTTAGAATGGCCAAGTCAAAGTCCAGACCTGAATCCAATCGAGAATCTGTGGAAAGAGCTGAAGACTGCTGTTCACAAACACTCTCCATCCAACCTCACTGAGCTCGAGCTGTTTTGCAAGGAAGAATGGGCAAGAATGTCAGTCTTTCGATGTGCAAAACTGATAGAAACATACCCCAAGCGACTTGCAGCTGTAATTGAAGCAAAAGGTGGCACTACAAAGTATTAACGCAAGGGGGCCGAATAATATTGCACGCCCCACTTTTCAGTTTTTTGTTTGTTAAAAAAGTTTAAATTATCCAATACATTTTGTTCCACTTCACGATTGTGTCCCACTTGTTGTTGATTCTTGACAAAAAATTAAAATTTTATATCTTTATGTTTGAAGCCTTAAATGTGGCGAAAAGTTGCAAGGTTCAAGGGGGCCGAATACTTTTGCAAGGCACTGTACTTATAAACTAAATTACGAATGAATTAAACATATTAGCTCAAACAAACACCTACCTTATATTGGTCTGAACAGGGAGCAGCTGGATACAGCTATGTTAAATGAGATGTCATACTCACTGTTGCCACTAGAAAGCAGTGTATCCACCCAAATCAATCAAACTAAATGCAAACACTTTCAGAACAAATCATTAGAACGCCACTCTAAACGAATACTCTGAAGCAGCCAAATTTGATCTGAAGCATTTTTCTAATCGAATTACACGAGTGAATCGATTAATCGTTGCAACGCTAATCTGAATTTGATTCTCGCTACAGATGAGAAATAATCGCCTGTTGTTGCTATTCTTAGCTTTTCCAATAAACTGCACACGTGTCATGGCTTTAACAATGACCGCCTTTGGTCAATCTGACCTTTAACAAACGTTTAAGAAAAAAAGAAAAACTTTTTGTTGCTGAAAAAAGTGACATCATTGAACTTTTTACCAGCAATCCTAAAAACAGTGATTCAGCGAGCAGACCTTTGGAAGATTAATCTTAAAATGTGGCGTCGTCTGCAAAGTGCCTCAGCCGCCGCCAGTCGCTCCAAACAAGGGCCCAGCTTCAAACAATTTAACAGCGCTCGTTTGTTATCGGGTGCCAGCGTTACCGTGACGACAGGAAGCGTTGTCATCGAGTCAATCCGTCGTAATGGAAAAACGCGTAAAGTTGCAGCCTGTGTTTCTAAATTGAGTGTTGAATATGGTTTTGTCTTTTTTTTAACGTTTTAAATGTTTTAATATCTAACAAGAATGGCGTTAATTTTGAATTTGAGATAACATGCTACAAATGGAATGTTTTTCACCCCTTTGGGCTTAGGCCTATCCTAACCACAGGCTGGTAAGCATCCATTTAGATGTGCTAATCACGTGTTGACGTGCTTGAAATAACAAAGCATAACTTTAAAAAAGTAACAAGCTAGATAACATACAGTGGGGCAAATAAGTATTTAGTCAACCACTAATTGTGCAAGTTCTCCCACTTGAAAATATTAGAGAGGTCGGTAATTGTCAACATGGGTAAACCTCAACATTGAAAGACAGAATGTAGGGGAAAAAAAACAGAAAATCACATTGTTTGATTTTTAAAGAATTTATTTGCAAAGATTTGGTCAATACCAAAAGTTCATCTCAATACTTTGTTATGTACCCTTTGTTGGCAATAACGGAGGCCAAACGTTTTCTGTAACTCTTCACAAGCTTTTCACACACTGTTGCTGGTATTTTGGCCCATTCCTCCATGCAGATCTCCTCTAGAGCAGTGATGTTTGGGGGCTGTCGTCGGGCAACACAGACTTTCAACTCCTTCCACAGATTTTCTATGGAGTTGAGATCTGGAGACTGGCTATGCCACTCCAGGACCTTGAAATGCTTCTTACGAAGCCACTCCTTTGTTGCCCTGGCTGTGTGTTTGGAATCATTGTCATGCTGAAAGACCCAGCCACGTCTCATCTTCAATGCCCTCGCTGATGGAAGGAGATTTTCTCTCAAAATCTCTCGATACATGGCCCCATTCATTCTTTCCTTTACACAGATCAGTCGTCCTGGTCCGTTTGCAAAAAAAACCAAAAAACAAAACAGCCCCAAAGCACGATGTTTCCACCCCCATGCTTCACAGTGGGTATGGTCTTCTTCGGACGCAATTCAGTATTCTTTCTCCTCCAAATACGAGAACCTGTGTTTCTACCAAAAAGTTCTATTTTGGTTTCATCTGACCATAACACATTCTCCCAGTCATCTTCTGGATCATCCAAATGCTCTCTAGCGAACCGCAGACGGGACTGGACGTGTACTTTCTTCAGCAGGGGGACACGTCTGGCAGTGCAAGATTTGAGTCTTGCTCACCATATTTATTATGTTTAATATTTTATGATATTTTGGCGGGCAGCGCGGCCAGGATGCCAGGCATTGGACAACCGCGCGGAACGACTGGGAACACCAGTGCAGCGGACGATGTCGTTGAGTCCGTGCTGCTCGCCGAGCAGACCCCGCATAGACTCAAAAAAATCCATCTTTATGAGACAGGCGGCGATGAGGGACAAGTTTAACCCGGCTCCCGCGGCCACAACAGCGTAATCGCTTTGTTAGTTATGTGTAAATAAATTGTTACTTTGCTATCAAAAGCTCTATTTGTCTTGCTGTTTATGTTATTTTGTAAAAGGAAAACATTCAGATGTTTGGGATGTAACTAAAGCAAAAAATAGCTGTGTTAAAGTCAAAGTTATGTTTGAAATGTATGCTTTCACAAAAATCTCAATTTCACTTGTTTTTACATCAGAAATTTGAAAATTGCTCAAACTAAGCTATTTTCTAATGCTGATTTCTAAAAAATGGAAAAAGATAGTAACTTTTTTTTTCCTGCTGAAAGAAGAGAGTCTACTCTTTTTTTTGGGATGGGTTCCATGTTTATATAGCAATAGAACAGAATTTTCTGTGGGCCTTGCAAAATCAGTCAAAATCCAGTAAAACAGCCGGGAGCGAAGGGCCTTGCTCCTGTGAAAATGGAAAAACGAGGGATCACTGCATTCGGTTACAATCACTTATAATGATTTGATTGATTGTGCTTAAAATGTATGTAATTTAGCGTCTATTTCTCTGTGATTCTAGATGATTCCGGAGCTGGAACAGCCAACTCAGATGATGTTCCAGGCCGGGAAGCTGGGTAATAAATAAATTATTTGTATATTTAATCCTGTCATAGTGGGGATGCTTTGCACTTTAATAGGTGGGGGTGGTCAATTCAAGGCAACACAAACAAAAACATTGACTAAATCAGTGAATACAGCAATAAACATTGAAATATCTCTCTGGAAAAGTGCTCATTTCTTATCCATTGCAGCTTGCTTTATGAAGAATATTTGATCGGAAATTGTGGTGACTAGTATTGTCAGTTTAGCATGTTAAATTTATTAATTATTCAGCAAATTAACACATTATGAAAATGATTACAATTAAGTATGAGTATCAGAGGTGGCAAGCCAACGCGCGAGCATTTTAAATTTGGTCTATCGAATGACCAATTGGCTACTTGGTTAAAATAATATAAATATCATGTTCAACTCATGCCGCTAGATGGGGGGGGGGGGGGTATCAATAATCGATTTATAATCGAATCGGAGCCTCTGAATCGTAATCGAATCGTTAGGTACCCAAAGATTCCCACCTCTACCTATGTTACTGTCACGTCAGCCACGTGGTGCGTTCAGGTGCACATCCGCCACAGTAGAACCAGATTCGTTACATTATTACAGAAATGATTATATTATGATTTTTATTTATAATATATTTGTTTTGCTATGTGTAATTGCCATTTGTAATGGTACAAGCAGTATTTATTAAGGATTTAGTGTAGGTTTTCGGGTTGTCGAACAGATTAATGGAATTATAATGTATTCTTATGGGAAAATCCTGCTCGGCATACGACCATTTCGACTCACAAACAAGGTCCTGAAACGAATTAACTTTGTATGTAGCGGTACCACTGTATCTCCACAACTGGATATTGGTATCGGTAACACTAGTAAAAAGGCAATATATGATGATGTGCAAGTCAGGTCCAGTTCCTGGTAAGTGTGTAAGTGTGTATGAGACATACAGAAGACTGTATAAATATATATATGTACAGTACGTATATATTCTCACACCTGGTGTTAACATTGAGCCTTCTCCTCACTTTCAACCTCCACCTAGAGTATCACAGGGGCCCAATAATCAGCCCTGATTTCCGAGTAATTTCCGCCGCTGTGTGGGAGCAATCACCGCGCACGTGCGATCGTTTGGACAGTTCTGCGAACACATAAGTGTGTGTGTGTTGAAAGAGCAAAAGTACTCACAGTTCATTTAAAGAAAACAGAATGAACAGAAGTGCAAAAGTAGAATGTAAAACTACTTTTTTTAGTCAATATTGCATAATCTGACTACTGTATGTTTATTGAACGAAAAACCAAATCTGCACTCAACCGATTCACCTTCATAAGTAACGGAGTCTGCAGACAATTGGCGGGAGTGGGTTGATTTTAACAGACTGACGCTGGCATTACGACTGACCTCGTCCAAAGTTTGCGCCATCAATCACGGGAAACCCAGATTTTCGGTAGCTACGTGATTTATATCACAAGAATTATGGATAAGCAACCTCTGGTTGGGAGATTATGACTTGAGAGTATTAAAACACAGTGTGTATAAATTTCCCATTAAGAAACTGCTGACTTTGCTTTCTGGTGCTCACTCTGACTGACCAAGGACATTGATACTCGGTGAAATTTTCATTCGCCCCCTCCAAGTCAAAATGAATTGGACGTACAGTGGGGCAAATAAGTATTTAGTCAACCACCAATTGTGCAAGTTCTCCTACTTTTGATTAGAGAAAGATTAGAGAGGCCTGTAATTGTCAACATGGATAAACCTCAACCATGAGAGACAGAATGTGGGAAAAAAAAACCAGAAAATCATATTTGATTTTTAAAGAATTTATCTCCAAATTGAAGTGTAAAATAAGTATTTGGTCACCTACAAACAAGCAAGATTTCTGGCGGTCAAAGAGGTCTAACTTCTTCTAATGAGGTCTAACTAGGCTCCACTCGTTACCTGTATTAATGGCACCTGTTTCAACTCATTATCTGTATAAAAGACACCTGTCCACAATCTCAGTCAGTCACACTCCAAACTCCACTATGGCCAAGACCAAAGAGCTGTCGAAGGACACCAGAGACAAAATTGTAGACCTGCACCAGGCTGGGAAGACTCTCCAATAGGTAAAACGCTTGGTGTAAAGAAATCAACTGTGGGAGCAATTATTAGAAAATGGAAGACATACAAGACCACTGATAATCTCCCTCAATCTGGGGCTCCATGCAAGATCTCACCCCGTGGTGTCAAAATGACAACAAGAACGGTGAGCAAAAATCCCAGAACCACACGGGGGGACCTACTGAATGACCTACAGAGCTGGGACCACAGTAACAAAGGCTACTATCAGTAACACAATGCGCCGCCAGGGACTCAAATCCTGCACTGCCAGATGTGTCCCCCTGCTGAAGAAAGTACACGTCCAGGCCCGTCTGCGGTTCGCTAGAGAGCATTTGGATGATCCAGAAGAGGACTGGGAGAATGTGTTATGGTGAGATGAAACCAAAATAGAACTTTTTGGTAGAAACAGAGGTTCTCGTGTCTGTAGGAGGGAGGATACTGAATTGCATCCGAAGAACACCATACCCACTGTGAAGCATGGGGGTGGAAACATAATGCTTTGGGGCTGTTTTTCTGCAAAGGGACCAGGACGACTGATTTGTGTAAAGGAAAGAATGAATGGGGCCATGTATCGAGAGATTTTGAGTAAAAATCTCCTTCCATCAGCAAGGGCATTGAAAATGAGACGTGGCTAGGTCTTTCAGAATGACAATGATCCCAAACACACAGCCTGGGCAATAAAGGAGTGGCTTCGTAAGAAGCATTTCAAGGTCCTGGAGTGGCCTAGCCAGTCTCCAGATCTCAACCCCATTGAAAATCTGTGAAGGGAGTTGAAAGTCGGTGTTGCCCAGCGACAGCCCCAAAACATCACTGCTCTAGAGGAGATCTGCATGGAGGAATGGGCCAAAATACCAGCAACAGTGTGTGAAAAGCTTGTGAAGAGTTACAGAAAACGTTTGGCCTCCATTATTACCAACAAAGGGTGAGATTAACTTTTAGTATTGACCAAATACTTATTCTCCACCATGATTTGCAAATAAATTCTTTAAAAAACAAACAATGTGATTTTCAGTTTTTTTTTCTCCACATTCTGTCTCTCATGGTTGAGGTTTACCGATATTGACAATTACAGGCCTCTCTAATATTTTCAAGTGGGAGAACTTGCACAATTAGTGGTTGACTAAATACTTATTTGCCCCACTGTATAGGGTTGTCAATGGCAGCAAATGAGTTAGCACTGACAGTATTCTAGTGGAAAATTTTAATCTAGTCGGCACAGGTTAGCATTAGTTTAATGCGTTATTACATAACATGTTGGGAAATATTTGTTGCCATTTGGCTTATTGATGTTTCAAAGTCATCCTCGTTTTCCGACCCACTCTGAACGAGATCCCGTCATGTTATTCCCATCAGGCTCTTCTCCCGCACTGTTGGGAGGCAGCGAGCCCCCGGACGGAGGTATAAAGGACATGATTTACAGGGTCCCTACGTAACTACAAAATTGAGGAAAACGATCAGAAAACAAGCTCTTTTCATCCTTGCTGTGAATTTAATTGAGTTTATCACTTGTAGACGTCCAATTCATTTGAACTGGGATACGTTCATTCGCTGCCATCCCTCCCACTTCAAACGGATTGGACGCCTATGGCGGTCAATGTTAACCAATGAGTTTAATTTTGTGGCATTTCAGATCATTTGCTGTGGATTTTCAGTCACTTCCTGTTGATTTGATTTTGTGGCATTTATGGGTCACTTCCTATTTGTTTTGGGTTACTGAACAGGAAGTGACACAGCAATGAATTGACTGAGGCTCAAATTCAACAGGAAGTGACCTTCACTTGCCCTAAAATGAACAGAAAGGGAACTGTACATGCCCCGAAAATCTGAATCCTCTGGAAAATTTGTTCATTCGCCCTCCCAGTCTAAATGGATTGGACGTCTTGTGCAGTCAATAGCAGCCATTGAGTTCACAGAGACACTATCCTAGTGAAAGATTTTGGTAGCAACTTGTTGGTTCTTTTTTTATTTATTTATTTATTTTGAAACAGTGACACCTTTTTAAAACGATTTATCGATTCTTGGAAGGAGCATATCGATAACCTTTTGGGATACAAAGTATCAAAATATCACGATTTCGATATTTTGTCACACCCCTGCATTGTACTATAATTCACTAAATCACCTGTATGTCAGTCACGCTTCATTGAAAATGAGATTAATTCAGGCTCATCTTCAATAATAGAAATTCAAATTTTGTATTAGTGTAAATGTGCAAAAACAAACGATTAGCATGTATCAGTTAGCGTCCGCACAGGGGGGATTTGGAGATTTTTTAAATTACAGTGATACCTCAGCTCACGAACATAATTGGTTCCCAGAAAGTGTGTGTAAGGCGAAAAGTTCGTCTTCCGAACATTTATTTCCCATAAGAAACCATTAAAATGAGAATAATCCGTTCCCAGGTCCCCATAAAACATAATTTTCTACTAAATAAGCCTTAAAACTACACAAAAATATACCTTATTTTCTTTAATGTCTTCTTAGGCTTAACACTAGCCTGTGGTGGGGTCTTTTTCGGTCCCATAATAGCAAAAGTACACTCAACATGGTCCAAAATGTCTATCAAACACAAACCACGTCCGCACTCAACGAAAGGGAGGGGACGAACTGGGACGCCGTGAGCGTGCGTCAGCTTCTCGTGGCTCTGTTCGACCGCGTGGTTTGGTTCGTCCGGCGAAAACTAGTTCGTCAGCAGAGACTATATGCTCGCGAATTTAATATCCTCTAGGCAAAAAGTTCGTGAGCTTAAGCGTTCGTGAGCTGAGGTATCACTGTATTATTATTATCATGTGATTAACTTAGTAAGGGTGTGTGGAAAAAAATTGATTATTAGATTAGATTTTTTTAGAGCGAGAGTGGAAGAGAGATCATTGCGTCTTGCCTTTCAGTTGTCCAGCAGTAGGTTTAAGTCGGGTTAATTGGAAAATGTCCCTGGTGTGTTGCTAATAAGTCCCGTGTGCGTCTACAAGAGGAGCACACGAACCGTCTTGTATTGTTTAGCCTTTATTGTTGTTCTTTTTAAGATGTTACTAGTTAGCGCCGAGCGCTATGCTAATTAGCGACTTTGCTAACATGTATTTCCATTTCAAATTGTGCGTTGTTTGGTGGTGTACGAATGGTTTTCCAGATGTAGAACGTGTAAAACCAGGATTAAGTACAGCGGTAACACTACAAACATGCGAAATCTGTGAAAACAAAGTTTGGTTAAAAGAAGTCTTATTTCTATAGACACTTTGTTTGTTTCCAGAAAATGTGGAATTTATTCCACCAGTGTAAATGTTATTGTATTGTTGAGAGAAATAAGCACTGCTGTTTGAAACAGCTAATATTTTTGCACCTTCTTGTGAAAAAGAGCATCTTGTTTTGTATAGGTACAGTATGTTGAGAAAAAAGTACTGCAAAATGGTTAATGATTTTACACTTTCTTGTTAAAAAAAAAAAAAAAAAAAAAAAGCAGTTTAAAGTGCATGTGACACGAAAAAGCATGTTTATTTCATCACGCCAGCCAAACGGCTGCAGAAAAATCTTGCATTATGAGGGAGAGGCGTGTGCGCCTTTTTGGAGTTTCAAAAGGTTCCCATTCACCGTGGATATTGGCCAAAACAAGCTCACAACTGTGGGACCATTGGACTTACGATGAAGTGAGTAAAATCTTGTTTTGTATCATGTCAAATATTAATACAGTGATTACAAAGTAAACACTGCAAACTTTCTTTGAATAAAGGACTACTTACTTTTGGTCATTGATAGGCATGTAAAAAGCTCTTCTCATGCACATTAGCAGCACGTTAGCTGCACAACAACAGCAGCCGCCCTCCTCCGGGGAACGAGCTGTAAATTGCTGTCTGCCGGGCGGTTTGCCGATCCGCGAAGACAATCGACAACCCAGTCGTCATGTCAAATAATCCAGGCTAGTTATGTGTGATTTTCCGCTTCGAAGACTTTGAAACATCACTCGGTTTGGGTTAGCACGTCGGCTAGCTGTCACGCCTTTTGGTTTGTTTACATTCTCCGAAGCTGGGGAAGGGAAATGACATATGTCCGATTTAGGTGTCATAAAATATCGTTCGGGAGGTGCGAAAGTAAAGGTGAAGTCGACAGTTTTAACCATTATGGAGTAATTTTGCCATGTCGTCCTGAATAAGTGCATTTTTATTATTTCATATTCCATTTAGCACAAGACTGTTATTTGTCATGACCATGCCATTTATTTAAGCAATTGGGGAAAATACTTGGATGAAAAGAATGTTGTAAAAATAGTGAAGTAAAGAGACAGAAACAATGACATTTTGCAGGTCTCTTCGTCGGGTTTTCCTCGTTGTGAATAGTTCCCCCTCGACGGGCTGACTGGTCTTTCTCAAGCCATTTATATAGCTATTGGGGAAAAATACTAGGATAAGAAGAATATCCTGTAAAAATATTGGAGTAGAGAGACTGAAAACAATGACATTTTGCGGCTCTCTTCGTCGCGTTTTCCTCGTTCTGAATATTTCCCCCTCAATGGGCTGAATAGTAAAACCAACGAGCCCAGTCTACCGCTGACGTCATCCACCTGTTGGGGAAGCTAAAGCCCTATAATGGTAGGCGTGGCTAACAGTCAGATTAAAAGACTAATTTCTCGTCATCTGCGCTTTGCTAAATTGTTGTATATAGTTGAATCGTCTCAAAATATGATTCTAATTCACATAAAAATGCCATTTAAGACTTTTTTTCTCCTGTCCTATGCTCTTTAAAGGTTAAGACCAAGACATTCAAGATTTGCTTTGTACACCATGCAATAATTATTTCTGTAAGAAAACCCTATTATCGATGCCAACTGCTGACCTCTCCATCAAAAACGGCTCAGAGTTTATTCTACTTTTAAAATGAAAAATTTCAACCAGCTCACAGATTCATTCTTTGAGTTACGCCGCATAGACTCTTAGACACCTTTCACTGCTCCATAAACACCCATCAATCTGCCCTCAAGTGCAAAAACAAACCTCAAGCTACCATAAACCTACTGTAGCGTATGGCGCTTGCATAACCGGATTTAAGGATAATGCAGTTTAGCTCCTAAAGAAACCATAGCGTAAAAGCGGATATCCGATAACATTAAACATATGAACCGGCAAAGCCCTTGCACGTCTGTCATAACGCTCGGGTTTGTTTCTGTCTTTCTGGCTGCCTTTAGAGTGAAAGGCCTTCAGGCTTTACATCGTTTATTAGGTTGGCCGAAGAAGCAGCAGCAGTAGCGATCCTCTTGGACAGCAGCATTATGGCTTTGGATCACCTCTTTATACCTTCTTTCGATCATACCATTGGCATCGCAAGAAGAGCGATTGATTCAAAGACATTTCTGTTCTTAAAGTGGAAGTCGTTTGCTGTAGTAGACGACAGGAATAAGGGATGGGAACCTCAAGGTGCCTTCCGATACATAAGATTTGCTATACAAGGCTATGGCGATACAACGATTAGCGATACGTGGGGCAGGAATTCGATGAATGATCATTTGTTAAAATGATCCTCTACCTTAGATACATGTAGGCTCTAATAAACCACAATTGTTCTCTTCTACTAAAATGTGTTGTTAGAAACACATAAAATGTTGAATCAATGGCAATATTTTATCATATTTAGTACATATTTTGACCGATAGTTGGCGCCATGTTTTGCGGTCTCGCAGTGATAATGTAAATTGGATGTTTCCAAATATGTAGCGTGTACAACAATTGCGTATTGCTCCCTAAACTCGCTTAGTAAAATGCCACGATGTGCTGCTTTTGGATGCAATTTCCAGGCAAATTGAACCAAGGGGAGTGACGTGAGTGGTCAAGGTGGAATTTTTTTTTTTTTTTTTGTGAATAAATGTGCATAAGTGGAAGCTTGTCCCCTTTTTGGTCCCTGTTATGCACGTATCCTACCCACCACACGTTACAACTGGCGCACGAACATTTTTCCTGGATCCTTAGTCAAGTAAGGGATCCGTCTGTTTTCTGGATCCGACGGTCCCACTGCGGCTGCAATATTGGTTTCGGATCTGTCTATTTCCTGGATTCGACAGTCCCACAGCGGCTTTTCGGATCCGTTTATTTTGTGGATTCGACGGCCTGATCGCGGCTGAAACGTTGCCATGGGATCGGTCTACTTCTTGGATCTTCGAGTGAGTAAAAAAAAACGCGGATTTGGTTTACTATTGTTATCTTTTTTGTTGACTATTCTTCATGGGATTTTTCCCCTGATCATACCAAATAATTAAAGCACTATGGCACGCTACAGTGACGACAGTGACTCTGACATGACTTTTATGTTGGAGTTCGTCTGTGTGCGTACCGCTGAGCTCCCGAGTGACGTGAGTTGTCAAGGTGGAAGTATTATTTTTTGTGAATAAATGTGCATAATTGGAAGCTTCTCCCCTGTCAAGTTCAAAAAATAGATCCTTAGGTAGACATTTGTAAAATTACCCAAAAATAAGGAGAGAAGACACTCAGTTTTCTTGGCCAAGGAGAGCAAGGAGGGACTGGACAGTGAAATGCTGGATTACGCTGTTTAGTCACCAAAATTGATCTAAAACTAAACTCCTTGCTCTTTCTTTTATTAGGGGCTTGTCCTAACACAGAAAGGTGCCGCCCTAAAGGGAGGGGGAAAGCAAGCTGGAGACACCCATGTGATTTTGATTGGCTATGTGTCAGCATGTAGGTTGAACTAACTAAATACACGTGTGTAAGCAAAGGCACTTAGATAAAGTGGTCAGAATGACCCAGACACTTCAGTTGTGCAACGCTGCGGCCATGGAAGATGTCCTCGAAAGTCTAGACGTAAGATGCTGAAGATGTCCCAGAAGGTCTAGTTACGCAATGTTGCGGCCATGAAGCAAGGCAATTGTCACCCCGACCCTCTTTAACACTTTATAAAACTTAAACATTATACCACAACCTAGTATAGCAAGCAATAATCATTTACTGGTTATATCAATAAGAAAAAATATGGCAATATGTATTATGTATGTATTAGGTATGTATGAGCACAAGCAAATAATCAATCAAGCAAATATTCAATCAACCCTCGATAATTAACTCAACATCCCCTTTTTGGTACTTTTATTTACGTATCCTACTTACCACGCGTTACAATGTACAAGACATGAATTACACTCGATTCCAGGATTTGTTCCCGTCAGGTGACAAATTTAATGAGGACAGTTAGCCACGACACGACTCCGATCCTGACTATCAGACTTGTGCATTCATAGTTTTATTACCTTCAGTGAGAGTTTATAATGTCAATAGTCATGAAAATAAAAATGCACGAATGACAAGGTGTGTTCAGACTTTTGGCCTGTACTGTATGTAGAGCACACAACAGCTCTGGATGCTAAAAATCTACATAATTATACTGGGATAAGTTTGAAAATGCAATTGCTTACCTTGAGGATCTGCCAATATAAACCGGAGTTCTCAACAGCATACACTCTCCATTGTCATTGAGACGCACTTGCTGCGAGTACATCACCAGTTTTTCCCAACTCTTGTCTTATCAGCTTGTCTTATCATGCTGCCACCACCATGTTTGACAGTGGGGATGGTGTGTTCAGGGTGATGAGCTGTGTTGCTTTTACGCCAAACATATCGTTTTGCATTGTGGCCAAAAAGTTCAATTTTGGTTTCATCTGACCAGAGCACCTTCTTCCACATGTTTGGTGTGTCTCCCAGGTGGCTTGTGGCAAACTTTAAACGAGACTTTTTATGGATATCTTTGAGAAATGGCTTTCTTCTTGCCACTCTTCCATAAAGGCCAAATTTGTGCAGTGTACGACTGATTGTTGTCCTATGGACAGACTCTCCCACCTCAGCTGTAGATCTCTGCAGTTCATCCAGAGTGATCATGGGCCTCTTGGCTGCATCTCTGATCAGTTTTCTCCTTGTTTGAGAAGAAAGTTTGGAAGGACGGCCGGGTCTTGGTAGATTTGCAGTGGTCTGATGCTCCTTCCATTTCAATATGATGGCTTGCACAGTGCTCCTTGAGATGTTTAAAGCTTGGGAAATCTTTTTGTATCCAAATCCGGCTTTAAAGTTCTCCACAACAGTATCTCGGACCTGCCTGGTGTGTTCCTTGGTTTTCATAATGCTCTCTGCACTTTAAACAGAACCCTGAGACTATCACAGAGCAGGTGCATTTATACGGAGACTTGATTACACACAGGCGGATTCTATTTATCATCCTATTGTTACTGTCGTGTCAACAGCGATGAGCTCTCTCGGATTTCTGACTTACGTTCTCACTTTCATTTTACCGTATCAATCCATGGAAGAAACATTTATTCATCGTGATGAAACGAGCAAATTATACAGCAGCCTTTAAAAGAAAAGTCACATCTGTTTTGTTTTCTCCTAGATTCTGGTAAGTTGGAGAAGTTGTCAAATCATATTATTACCGTATTATCACCGTAAATATTGTCAGTTTACGGTAATGTTTTGGACTACCAATGTGCTATGCTTGTGCTGTGTTTCACCAGTCAGTAACATGACATTTCTGTATCTGTACACGAGCTCTGTTTTCCTGTATTCTTCTGTTTATTGGTGCTAAAATTAGTGTGCGCATTATAAACGGCTACAATAGTTTTCCCGAGATTTTACAAGTAAATTTGGGGTGCGCATTATACACGGGTGCGCCTTATATTCGGGAAATTACGGTAGGTGTTCCGATATGTTGATGAATTTCTCCTTCATGTGTTCTCCTTCTGTGAACAGTTCTCCACACTTTATTATCTCCGGGGTTGCAACAAAACTTGCAGCAGTAGTGGAGTTTGGCAATGCAATTCACTTCTTAAATCTATTTTTGCACTCCTCTAAGTTCTTCAGAAGTAATGCAATCGCACTTTTCTCTCACTCCCAACTGGATACTCGGCTGCAAATGTAGCATGCCTTCCCTGGAAATGTCTTTCCACATTACTCTTTTTGTTACTTGACAACTTCTCACCACAGAGTAAACATTCAGGCAATCCTTCCGCATTGGCAATGATTGCAAATGATTCGGTCCAAGAAACCTTGAATCGTCTGTTCTCCTCAGTTATTTTTCTCTTTCGGATCCATGGCCCATCACACAGCCGCCGGTTTGTTTACAGTAGCCACCTGCCTGGCATCCCGCCCTGCTGATAGAAACATGTTTCGCAGGCTATGACGCAAATCTTCATTGACAGAAATGTTGAAATCTAAAATTTATTCTACACATTTGCACAGCATTGGAAAATGTTAAAAAAAAAATTGTGTCATTTTTGTCCTCCTACAGAAACCATATCAAAATAAATATATAATATTTCCCTCCCCATCTTTTTCCATTTTCAAACATTTTCGAAAATGCTCCAGGGAGCCACTAGGGCAGCGCTAAAGAGCCGCATGCGGCTCTTAAAACACGGGTTGCTGGCCCCAGGCTAGCAGTTATACATAACTCTGTAAATTTGATGCTCTTCTTTTCATCATGTGTTTGTTAAGCTAACGCAACTCAATGGTCTGCTTGTGGCCAGAGGGCCATACTTTTCTCACCCTCCTTCACTGTATCCGCCACTCTACACTGTAACTTAGCAGCGAAACACGATCCGTCCGCCCAGCGTCTTAGGCAATGACACTTATGATTTACTCAGCGTGTGGAAATGAAGAGGCAAGGGAGGCTATTATAGCATCGCCACAGTCTAAAGCAAACATGCATCCTCTCGGGACGTATACAGTTCAGGCCCGCAGGAAATGTATGGCTTACCATTTGGATTGAAAAAAAAGGCGCAAACGTGCGAGGCCATCTCGGTGGTTTTTCGCGGTTAAAAAGCGATGACATTGTGAAAGTGAGATCATCGTTCCAGAAGACAGATTAGTCTCACTTCTCAATGAAGATGGATCACTCTTGTGGTGGCTAGGAAACCATTTTTTGCATTTTCCGTGCGACGTGCTTTAAATATACGTTTCAGTTCTGAATGTGATTCTCAGAAAGTAGAGTACAGGGAGGCAAGGTATGATCGAATCGACATGATGTCCACGGGACGAAAGAATTATGTAATGTGATGCTTTTTGTTGGATCCCGCCAACGACTTGCATACTTCGACTATTAGCGTACATGTGTTTATTTCATTTTTTTCAAGGTGTGGGAAACTCGGTTTGTGAAATAAGGATCACCATAACAATTGTATCCCAATATATTGATAGGACAGTTCTCGATACATGCGTCAGGAAATCTTACTACGATATTCTACGATGCAACTATTAAAGGAGAAGGAAAAGCTAAATGGAAAAAATGTTTATTTTATTGCACTGTAAAAAAAAAAGTGTCTTTCTCACTGAGTATCAGAATATTACTGCGCAACATTTCTTCAAATAAATATACAGTGCCTTGCAAAAGTATTCGGCCCCCTTGAATCTTGCAACCTTTCGCCACATTTCAGGCTTCAAACGTAAAGATATGAAATTTAATTTTTTTGTCAAGAATCAACAACAAGTTGGACACAATCGTGAAGTGAAACAACATTTATTGGATAATTTAAACTTTTTTAACAAATAAAAAACTGAAAAGTGGGGCGTGCAATATTGTTCGGCCAGTTTACTTTCAGTGCAGCAAACTCACTCCAGAAGTTCAGTGAGGATCTCTGAATGATCCAATGTTGTCCTAAATGACCGATGATGATAAATAGAATCCACCTGTGTGTAATCAAGTCTCCGTATAAATGCACCTGCTCTGTGATAGTCTCAGGGTTCTGTTTAAAGTGCAGAGAGCATTATGAAAACCAAGGAACACACCAGGCAGGTCCGAGATACTGTTGTGGAGAACTTTAAAGCCGGATTTGGATACAAAAAGATTTCCCAAGCTTTAAACATCTCAAGGAGCACTGTGCAAGCCATCATATTGAAATGGAAGGAGCATCAGACCACTGCAAATCTACCAAGACCCGGCCGTCCTTCCAAACTGTCTTCTCAAACAAGGAGAAAACTGATCAGAGATGCAGCCAAGAGGCCCATGATCACTCTGGATGAACTGCAGAGATCTACAGCTGAGGTGGGAGAGTCTGTGCATAGGACAACAATCAGTCGTACACTGCACAAATCTGGCCTTTATGGAAGAGTGGCAAGAAGAAAGCCATTTCTCAAAGATATCCATAAAAAGTCTTGTTTAAAGTTTGCCACAAGCCACCTGGGAGACACACCAAACATGTGGAAGAAGGTGCTCTGGTCAGATGAAACCAAAATTGAACTTTTTGGCCACAATGCAAAACGATATGTTTGGCGTAAAAGCAACACCCTGAACACACCATCCCCACAGTCAGACATGGTGGTGGCAGCATCATGGTTTGGGCCTGCTTTTCTTCAGCAGGGACAGGGAAGATGGTTAAAATTGACGGGAAGATGGATGCAGCCAAATACAGGAACATTCTGGAAGAAAACCTGTTGGTATGTGCACAAGACCTGAGACTGGGAGGGAAATTTATCTTCCAACAGGACAATGATCCAAAACATAAAGCCAAATCTACAATGGAATGGTTAAAAAATAAACGTATCCAGGTGTTAGAATGGCCAAGTCAAAGACCAGACCTGAATCCAATCGAGAATCTGTGGAAAGAGCTGAAGACTGCTGTTCAAAAAACACTCTCCATCCAACCTCACTGAGCTCGAGCTGTTTTGCAAGGAAGAATGGGCAAGAATGTCAGTCTCTCGATGTGCAAAACTGATAGAAACATACCCCAAGCGACTTGCAGCTGTAATTGGAGCAAAAGGTGGCGCTACAAAGTATTAACGCAAGGGGGCCGAATAATATTGCACGCCCCACTTTTCAGTTTTTTATTTGTTAAAAAAGTTTAAATTATCCAATAAATTTTGTTCCACTTCACGATTGTGTCCCACTTGTTGTTGATTCTTGACAAAAAATTAAAATTTTATATCTTTATGTTTGAAGCCTGAAATGTGGCGAAAGGTTGCAAGGTTCAAGGGGGCCGAATACTTTTGCAAGGCACTGTAGCGACAATGAATTATTGCAAAAAACAAATGGTTTCTTTCTTAACTCAATGCCTGAAATTGCACGTGATGATCTCCAATTCATTGAACCTTTCGATGCCTGAATTTATATTTAACAATTATACATAAAAAAAAACATTATGGAATCCAAAAAAGTACATTAAAAAAATAATAATAAAATGAAAAAAAATACAATGCAACTAAAAATACATGAATAATAATAATAATTTTAAAAGATTTTTTTCTAATCAAAAGAAAAAAATATAAAAATAAATAAAAGTATTTTTGGAAAGTTTTTTTTTTTTTTTTAAATAGGATTTTTTGGGGGTTTTGAACATTTTTATTTTTTTTATATTTTGTTTTATTTATAGAACATTTTTTATATTCTTTTTTTTTTTTAAAGCATTTTCAATTTTTGTGTTTTCCAATTTGATTTTTCTTGTATTTTCTTTTTTTTTTAATACTAATTTTATGTCCCTCTTTATTCCTCCAATGCTTTAAATATATTTGTTATATGTAAATTCAATTAGAGTTAAAGTGCGTATGACAGCAAAAAGTATGTTTATTTCATATTTCACGTGCTATTTTATGCTCCTGAATGAAATGGACCGCTTGGATGTGCGTGGAAGCAATCGATATATTTATGTAATTTTTTTGAATCCTGCGTCATGAAAATGAGTAGCTTCCGGCCAGAGTCTGGATTGAGGAAGAAGACGAAAGTGATGTCAGCAGACTAATCATCTCAACAATACAGCCATTACTATATTATGCAGAAGGACTACGGAGTCAGCTGATTTTGCGCATTAATTTGTTTATTTTTCGCACGCCAGCCTAATGTGCTGCAGGCTTTTGTTGCTGCGCCAAGATGAGGCGTGTGAGCCTTTTTGGGTTTCAAAATGATCCTGTTCACCACAAAGAATGGGCAAAACAAGTCCGACAACTGCGGTACCATTGGACGGACAAGGAAGTGAGTAAGCTACATATTTTATATTATGTCAAATACTGGGATCATGGCAGACATTTTATTAAGGAAGTGGCTTGCATTTTGAGGGAGACAATGCTCCCTGTCCACCGAAAAGGCGGGAGTTCCCGCTTCCCTCGGCCGACGACCGGTGGCTTGTCGCACAGCATGGTCGCCAGCCGATGAGCATCCGTACTTGGGCAGCCACGCGCTGTCGTCTGCTGTTCTCAATTATGTAGAGCAGGGGTGTCCAAAGTTTTTGCAAAGGGGGCCAGATTTGGTGCGGTAAAAATGTGGGGTGCGACCTTGGCTGACGTCCTTTACGTAGAACAATATATTTAAGCAAATTTTAGGTAGCCATTCAATGTGTGACATTTGCTTTATTATTTTTTTAAATTGAATAATTTTAACAATCTTACAACTAGCCTTTGTGGCGTTCTTTCGACTCTCGGGCTCCTGCGAAATACTGCTGCTGTGAAATTAAACTAGCTTCAAGTTGCTTCAATTTCTCGCTGCGAATCTTCCCTGTAATCTTGTCGTACATGTCAGCGTGTCTTGTTTGGTAATATCGCCTCACATTGAACTCTTTAAAAACAGCGACTGTCTCTTTGCAAATGAGGCAGACACAGTTGTTGCGTATTTTTGTGAAGAAATAGTCAAATTTCCCCCTATCCTTGAAGCGTCGGCCGTCGCAGTCACCTTTTTTTTTTTCATTGTTGCCTTTTTAGAAAATTGGAAGTAATGCGTCACACGGAATAATGTTGCTTAGCCCTTAAATACCTGCAACATGAAGCAATTATCAGAGAATCCCAAAATTTGAAAAATAAGGTCCTAATTAGGCCTGAACGATATTGGAAAAAACTATTGCTGCGATTTTTTTTGGGTTTGCGATATATTGCGATATTATATTGCGATATTAAAAAAATTGTATATATTTTTTTTTCAAGAAATTTTCACAAGATGACTTAAATAGCTGTTTGGAAAGACTTTAGATGACTCACCGTCACCACAGTGTACAGTCATCCCTTGTTTTTCGCGGTTAATGGGGACCAGAACCCGCCGCGATAAGTGAAAAACCGCGAAGTAGCGCACCTCCCCCATTGTTTTTTTTTTTGTGTGTGTTTTTTGTGCCCAATGTATTTATTCAGATTTAGCATTGGAAAGAGATACATATAAGACATGTTTTTTTCTCACTTTTCCCCCCAAAGTGATTTAAAAAATGTATATAAATAAATGGTTTTTAAGCACTTCAAATGTCATAATTATGATAAGTTCTAAACATAACTGTCCAACCAAATCATTTTTGAACAAGAATAAAGTACTGTAGCAGATAAATGCTTGGCTTTATTAAATGCTTGTTTATCTACTTTAGCTGTGACCGTTGAAGTGACATGTAGAAATTTCAAACTCCTCATGATTACTTCTGGCATTTAAATGTCTCCAACGTCCCCACAGTACACACATTCATTCCAGCGCTGCTTCCTTCCAACTGTTTAACAAGTTAAACGATGATTGACAGATGTCCGTGCGAAGTCTGCTTCTTTGGCCAGATCAAAGCCATCGTTGTGCCACAGTGACTGAGAGGATCAAAAGGCTGGGAGAGGGAGGGTAGGAGGCTGTGCACAGACCAGAAAGTGAGGCGTATGTGGATAAAAAAAAAAGAAAAACTATCGCACGTGCTTGCGATGGGACTATTGCGCACACGAACATCGCGATGGCGATGTTTAAACGATATATCGTTCAGGCTTAGTCCTAATGAAACCTATTTTTCAAATTTGTAAAAAGAAAAGTCAAAATGAATATGCATAATAAGCGCTCTAATATCTATAACCCATGCTACATCATGTTGTTTTCCTCATGGAACCTGCAGATGCATGTGTTGACTTGCATCCATATATATATATATATATATATATATATATATTCCCCCCCCCCCCCCCCCCAAAAAAAAAGTCAAAATTCTAAATTTGTCTCAAAATCGTAAAATTTTAAGTGTATCAAATGTGATACATTTGGCAATAAAGGGTTAAAGTGCTGCTGCCTTTTAGTGGGTAAATGAGGAGCAGCATTTCGTGTGTAAGCTACTTCATATGCTGGTTGCAGTACTGCTGACCAGTGTTGTTAATCTTACCGAAAAAAAGTAATTAATTATAGTTACAAATTACTTCTCCCAAAAAGTAATTGTGCTACTAACTCAATTACCTGAATGTAAGAGTAATTAGTTACTTGGCAAAGTAATTGGTGATAATTACTTTTTTTTTTTTTTTTTTTCCCTCAAAAAAAAAAAAAAAAAAACATTGGCCATACTATGTGAAGTTTTTTGTGGAGGTTTTT